>NC_071610.1:5079254-6349068 GCF_024509145.1 Vidua macroura
TGTGTTTCTGGTCCCTAGGGTTTTTTGAAGTCTTAATACCTCTATGGTCCTTAGGTTTATTTTCTTATCCAGAAGTAGCTTCAGTATTGTCCCTAATACGTAGTTTTTGCAGTAGAGGGGCACTGACCAGAATATCCATCGGGCTGGGTTTGGTTGTAATGGCTTGCAGGAGGTTTATAAAGGTGCTGGAGTCTATTCCAGGAATGTATGGTTCGTGGTTATGGTTGTGCACCCAGTTTGTTAGAGGAGAAGCAGGAGATGAGGCTTTTCAGCCTTTGCTTTCCTTCTTCTCCTCTGAATCTGTTACATCCCTATTGGAGAATGATCAGTTTCCCCTGAATGTTAAAGAGACCATCTTTCTGGTATTTAATTTGGTAAGCTTTCTCTATACAGTCTGCAGCTTCTCTAGAATGAGGGCTGAGATTTCTAGAAGGGCTGATGAGACCCCTGACCCAGGAGTAGACCCAGGTGTGAGAAATCCTGAGTGGTGTGGGAAATGGGAGGATATGGGCCAAATCTTAAAGGAGTTTTCTGACCCTATAGTCTGGGACTTTTCATGTGAACAAATTCAGAACCCAGCTGAGGTGGCAAAGTACCTGAAAGAGAAGTGCCATGATACCCCTAAGCAGAAAAAGATCATTGCAGTGAGCTGGGCCCTGGCATATGCTTATCGCACTCTGCTTGATACTGTAGGGCAGCAGATGGAGGAAGGGGGACAGGGAGATAAATCAGCAGCTATCCCAGTCACTCAGGCTGCAGCCAACAGCCCAGGCTCGAAGCCAGCAGCTAAACCAGACGGTAAAGCTCAACCAATGGCTGTTGCTACTAGCACGAGAAGTGGAAAGTGCACAGAGAAGACTGATCAACCAGTGGATGACAATGATGATTATGATGCAGGAGAAGGACCCTCAACGCCTCCTGACATAAAATCAGGAGTCAGAGCAACTGGTACAAGATCAGAGGCCAATATTGAGTCCTTTTCCCTAAAGGACCTCCGTGGTCTGAGAAAGGATTACACTCGATGACCTGATGAGTCTATAATTAGTTGGTTGGTCCGTCTTTGGGATGCTGCAGATGAAGCCACAATCCTGGATGGCACTGAAGTGAGGCATTTGGGATCCCTGTTACATGATCCTGTCATCGACCAAGGAATGATGAGGGGAGCTAACCCTCACAGCCTCTGGGCACGGGTCCTGGAAAGTGTAGCACAAAGATACCTGTGTGCAGATGATCTTTACATGCAGCAGACCCAGTGGAAGACTATAGAACAAGGGATCCAACGCCTGAGAGAAATGGCAGTGGCAGAGATTATCTTCTCTGATGAAATAACAACTAGGAATCCAGACATGGTACCATGTACATCTGTGATGTGGCAAAAACTTGTACGGCTTGGGCCACATGAATACGCTTCTGCTTTAGCAATAATGAAGCGGGATGACAGGGATGAGACCGTGCTCGATATGGCAAAGAAGCTCCGAGCATATGCAGATGCTGTGCATGGCCCGACACATGCCAGAATCGCAGCAGTGGAAACACGTCTACAGAAATTAGAAGACAAGATAGAGGAGAATCACCAGAAACTCAGGGAGGAGATTAAAGAGGACCTTCTCCAAATATCGGCAGTACAAATTAGAGGCCCTGGTATCCAACGCAGGCGTTCCCAAGATGGGGAGAGAAGGTACACACCACGAGCTGAGCTGTGGTTCTTCTTGCGTGATTGTGGAGAAAACATGAGGAGATGGGACGGAAAATCTACTGCTGCTCTGGCACAACGGGTGCGTGAATTGAAGGAAGGTAAGACTCAAAGAGGAAGTTCCACCAAAAGGAAAGCAGCCCCACTTGCCCGTAGCCAAGCCTCCAGGTATGATGATGACATATCCAATCCCCTGGAAGGAACCTCTAAGACATATGCCCAAGGAAAGAAGGATAACCAGGCTTAGAGGGGCCCTGCCTCTAGCCAGGTAGAGGTAAGGGAAAACCGAATTTTCTGGACTGTGTGGATCCGTTGGCCTGGCACATCAGAACCACAGAAATATAAGGCTTTGGTTGACACTGGTGCGCAATGCACATTGGTTCCATCAAGACATGTAGGGGCAGAATCTGTTTCCATCGCTGGCGTGACAGGGGGATCACAGGACTTTACCTTGGTGGAAGCTGAGGTGAGCCTGACCGGTAATGAGTGGAAGAAACACCCTATTGTGACAGGCCCAGAGGCCCCATGCATTTTGGGTACAGATTACCACCGAAGGGGGTATTTTAAAGACCCAAAAGGACTCAGGTGGGCATTTGGGATAGCAGCTGCAGTGACAGAGGGCATCCAGCAATTGAACACCTTGCCTGGACTGTCTGAGAATCCAACTACAGTAGGACTTCTGAAGGGAGAAGAGCAAAAGGTACCAATTGCCACTTCAACAGTGCATCGCCGGCAATACAGAACAACTCGAGATGCTGTGGTTCCCATCCATAAGATGATTCGAGAGCTGGAGAGCCAAGGGGTGGTCAGCAAAACCCACTCACCCTTCAACAGCCCTATTTGGCCTGTGCGTAAATCTGAAGGAGAATGGAGATTGACTGTGGACTACCGTGCACTGAACGAAGTGACTCCACCACTGAGCGCTGCTGTGCCGGACATGCTGGAACTCCAGTACGAGCTGGAGTCCAAGGCAGCAAAGTGGTACGCCACTATTGACATTGCTAACATATTTTTCTCCATTCCTCTGGCAGCAGAATGCAGGCCTCAGTTTGCTTTCACCTGGAGGGGCGTGCCGTACACTTGGAATCAACTGCCCCAGGGGTGGAAGCACAGTCCTACCATCTGCCATGGACTGATCCAGGCTGCACTAGAAAAGGGTGAGGCTCCAGAACATCTGCAGTACATTGATGACATCATTGTGTGGGGGAAGACAGCAGCAGAAGTGTTTGAGAAGGGAGGAAATCATCCAGATTCTCCTGAAAGCCGGCTTTGCCATCAAGAAGGGCAAAGTCAAGGGACCTGCTCGAGAGATCCAGTTCCTGGGAGTGAAGTGGCAAAATGGACGGCGTCAGATTCCCACCGATGTCATAAACAAGATCACAGCGATGTCCCCACCAACCAACAAGAAGGAGACGCAAGCTTTCTTAGGCGCCATAGGCTTTTGGAGAATGCACATTCCTGAGTACAGCCAGATCGTGAGCCCTCTTTACCTGGTCACCCGCAAGAAGAACGATTTCCATTGGGGCCCTGACCAGCAACAAGCTTTTGCCCAGATTAAGCAGGAAATTGCTCATGCAGTAGCCCTTGGCCCAGTCAGGACGGGACCAGAGGTCAAGAATGTGCTCTACTCTGCAGCCAGGAACCATGGTCTGTCCTGGAGCCTTTGGCAGAAAGTGCTTGATGAGACTTGAGGCCGACCACTAGGATTTTGGAGTCGGAGCTACAGAGGGTCTGAAGCCAACTACACCCCAACAGAGAAGGAAATTTTGGCTGCCTACGAAGGAGTCCAAGCCGCCTCAGAGGTGATTGGTACAGAAGCACAACTCCTCCAGGCACCCCGACTACCGGTGCTGGGGTGGATGTTCAGAGGAAAGGTTACTACTACCCACCATGCCACCAGTGCTACATGGAGCAAGTGGATTGCCCTCATCACGCAGCGCGCCTGTATTGGTAAACTGAATCACCCTGGGATTTTGGAAGTAATTACAAATTGGCCTGAAGGTGAAAACTTTGGTGTCACAGATGAAGAACAAGAACCAGTGACACGGGCTGAAGAAGCTCCACCCTACAACCAATTGCTAGCAGAGGAAACACGCTATGCTCTTTTCACTGACGGTTCCTGTCGCGTCGTAGGGATGAATCGGAAGTGGAAAGCAGCTGTATGGAGCCCCACACGACAGGTCGCAAAGGCCACTGAAGGAGAAGGTGGATCAAGTCAACTTGCTGAACTCAAAGCCATTCAACTGGCCCTGGACATTGCAGAAAGGGAGAAATGGCCAAAGCTCTACCTCTACACTGATTCATGGATGGTAGCCAATGCTCTGTGGGGATGGCTGGAGAGATGGAAAGGGGCTAACTGGCAGCGTAGAGGAAAACCAATTTGGGCTGCTGAAGAATGGAAAGACATTGCTACCCGGGTAGAGAAACTACCTGTGAAGGTTCGCCATGTAGATGCTCATGTCCCCAAGAGTAGAGCTAATGAAGAGCAGCAAAACAATCAGGAGGTAGATCAGGCTGCAAAGATAGGGGTGTCAAAGATAGATTTAGATTGGCAACACAAGGGGGAGTTGTTCCTAGCACGATGGGCCCATGATGCCTCAGGCCATCAGGGTAGAGATGCCACCTATAAGTGGGCACGAGACCGAGGGGTGGATTTAACCATGGACAGTATTTCTCAGGTTATCCATGACTGTGAGACATGTGCTGCCATCAAACAGGACAAGCGAGTGAAGCCCCTATGGTATGGGGGACGGTGGTCCAAGTACAGGTATGGGGAGGCCTGGCAGATTGACTACATCACACTGCCCCAGAAACGCCAAGGCAAGTGCTACGTGCTCACAATGGTGGAAGCCACCACGGGATGGTTGGAAACCTACCCTGTGTCTCATGCTACAGCCCGTAACACCATCTTAGGCCTTGAAAAGCAGGTCCTTTGGAGGTATGGTACCCCTGAGAGGATTGAGTCAGACAATGGGACTCATTTTAAGAACAGCCTTATCAACTCCTGGGCTAGGGAACATGGCATTGAGTGGGTGTACCATATCCCCTACCATGCACCAGCTGCAGGCAAGGTGGAGAGGTACAATGGACTGTTAAAAACCACCTTGAAAGCATTGGGTGGGGGATCTTTCAAAAACTGGGAGCAGCATTTGGCAAAGGCCACCTGGTTAGTTAACACCCGAGGTTCCACCAATCGAGCAGGTCCTGCCCAGTCTGAGTCCCTGAATATAGTAGACAGAGATAAAGTCCCAGTGGCACATATCAGAGGTTTGTTAGGGAAGACAGTGTGGATCAATTCTGCCTCGAGTACAGACAAACCCATTCGTGGGATTGTCTTTGCTCAGGGACCAGGTTGTACATGGTGGATAATGGAGAAAGATGGAAGAACACGATGTGTACCTCAGGGAGACCTGATTGTGGGGTGAGACTCATATGCAAATATCTCAATTTGCTGGATGTTACTGCCATTGTTTGTACATTAAACCACACAGACATGAGATAGAAGGAAATGTGTAAGTGTTGAAGGTCTGAGTAAGTGAAAGATGGAAGTTTTACTTGATGAAGTTTTTACATGATGTTTGGTAGTTATGTTGACGATTTGGAGATAAGGGGTGGAATGTCCTAGGGTGACGGTATGGTGTTTGTATCCCAAATCGTGTGTTCTGTTTATGCCTGATATTATGTTCTGTGCCTTCAGGACTGACTCTGAAAGTGAAGGATTGTTTTGTCTTGTTATCAGCCAGCTCATCTCCCCCCATGGTCTGTGTCTAGGAGAGGCTTGGCTGGCTTGGGCTTGCTTGCTTGCTGGCTTGCTTGCTTTTGCTTTTGCTTTTGCTTTTGCTTATTAGTTAGTTTAGCTAGGCAGTCCAATTTTTACCCTGGACTGTTTCTTTTTTCCCTTCCCTTTCCTTTTCCTGAATATCATCTGAACCTGCTCTGGACCTGGACCTGGGAAACATCAAGAAACACCGAGAGTCTGCATTTTGTGACCTGCAGCAGCCATCCCCAGCGCCAGAGACTGATAGCTGGGCGACCACTCCCAGGAGAGACTTTCTGAATTTGTCATCTCTTCAGAACGGTGAAAGGGTTTTGTCATCTGGTGTTGATTTTTTTTTTGTATTGGGGAGTGTTTTTGCTTGTTAAATAAACAGGTTTTTTCCATTTCTCTCTGAGGAAATCCTTCCCGAACCAGGTGGGGGAGGGGCCGTGGGGGGTTTGCTTTCTGGGGGCTCCTTCCGGAGGTCTTCTCCCAAATTTTGCCCTAAACTAGGACACCCGCCTTGCATTCTTATGGACTGCAAGTGGCTCCGGAAAAGGTTCAAAGCCATCCTCCTTGGAAATACTTAGGAGTCAAAATTCTTGAACGAACTATTCAGCATCAAGAGGTGCAATTCCCAAAGTCTATTGCAACCCTGAATGATGCTCAAAAACTGCTTGGGCTCATCCATTGGTTACGTCCCTATCTGGGACTGACCACAGAGCGGATGTCCCCGCTGTTCAACCTTTTAAAGGGGGACCCAGATCTGAATTAACCTCAGAAATTGACTCCTGAAGTGCCACAAGCGTTGGAGGAGGTCCAACAGGCTTTGCCTGCTCGTCAAGTTTATAGAGTAGACCCTTCCATTGATATCACTGTTTTCATTACCTGTCCAGATGGTCATCCCACAGGTGTCATTGGCCAATGGAATGACAAATGGCCTGATCCTTTGCACATCTTGGAATGGGTCTTTTTGCCCCATCAACTGAAAAAGATGGCGTCTTTGCTGCTTGATTTATTTGCCCAGTTGATAATCAAATGCCGTTTATCGGTGTTTGTAACTGATGGCAGCTGATCCCGCGAGGATCGTTCTTCCAGTGGAGCGGAACACTTTTGAATGGTGTTTCATTAACAGCGCTCCCTTGCAAAGTGCGCTGCAAAATTTCCCAGGGCAAATTGTTCACCATCTACCCAGTCATAAATTACTGCAACTGGCAAAAACGACCAGTCTGTCCTTACGACCGAAAAACAGTTGAGTGCCAGTGCGGGGACCCACCGTCTTTACTGATAGTTCGGGAAAAACGGGAAAGGCCATTGTGACCTAGAAGGATGAGTCTGGATGGCAAGTGTTGGAAGGCCACGTGTCTGGTTCAGCTCAATTGGTTGAACTGAAAGCTGTTGCAATGGCATTTCAGAGATTTTCTCAGATGCCTTTGAATTTGGTCACTGACTGCTTATGTTGCAGACATAACCCAGCGGTTGGACTGCTCACTGCTGAAAGAGGTCAACAATGCAGTTTTCTTCCAATTGTTGAGAGCCTTGTGGTGCGCAATTCAAGCCCGGGTTTATCCGTACTACATCCTGCACATTCGGAGTCATACCACTTTACCAGGTTTTATAACAGAAGGTAATGCCAGGGCTGACAGGTTGGCCAACCCTGCATGGGTGGCTCCTCAGCCTGACAGAACTGCGCAAGCCAAGGCGTCACATGATTTCTTTCATCAAAGTGCACATACTTTGCAAAAGCAATTCGATCTGACGTCAACTGAAGCTCGTGACATTGTCAGTTCTTGTGCTGACTGTCATGGGTTTGCTGCACCTTTACTGGCGGGGGTGAACCCCAGAGGCCTAAAGGCCTTGCAGCTTTGGCAAAAGGATGTCACTCACATTGCCGAGTTCGGTCGACTCAAGTATGTGCATGTGTCCATTGACACCTTCTCCTCCGCCATGTGGGCATCTGCTCACACGGGGGAGAAGGGTCGTGATGTGATTGCCCATTGGAGGATGTCTTTTGCAGTTTTGGGAATACCTTCAAGTGTGAAAACTGACAATGGCCCTGCCTATGTCTCACAGAAGACGTGTCAGTTTTTACGCTTGTGGGGAATCTCTCACAAATTTGGCATTCCGCATTTGCCAACTGGTCAAGCCATTGTTGAACGTGCTCATGGCACTCTAAAGTGCGTTCTGGAAAAACAAAAAGGGGGAATGCCAGGGGAGACCCCACACAGTAGGTTGGAGAAGGCTGTATATACAATCAACCATTTGACAGTGCCGAAAAATTCAGAGATTCCTGTTATCTGGAATCATTTTCTCTCATTGCACCCAGCGGGTGAGACGCACCTGCCCCGAGCAAAGGTCTGTGTGGGGGACCTTGCCACAAATAAGTGGGAAGGCCCGTGCGACCTCATCACTTGGGCCCGCGGGTATGCATGTGTCTCCACAGGTACAGAGGTACGATGGATACCTGCGAAGTGTGTTCACCCTGACCTGCGACAGCAGAAACAGAAGGTGGTCGGCAGACAGCCTTCAGACGGTGGCCGTGGTGCCGACCATCCATCACAGTCTTCAGACGATGATCAAGACACTGACCATCAGGCAGCTGGTCCCTCCACGAGTGGAGAGTGAACATTTGTTTTGTTTCTGGAAACAGACTGTTGACGAGTTAGGCTGCCTGTGTAACACGTAGACTAACAATGTTTTGGAGTTGGTGATGGGTTTCTTGAAATTAATAGTTAAGTTGATAGAGAGTTTATAATATAAGAATAAGTTAAAATCTCTTTGACTGAACTGAGCTAATGTCCGTCGGGGGTTTCAATTGTCAACTGATAACCTCAGAGTTGTGTTTGTCCTCTTTCCTGCAAGGGGCCCCGCAGGAGGATGACAAGCACCGCCTCCTTCTTTAAACAAAAAGGGGGAAATGTGGATATTCTCAGCTCAGTCAGAGAGAAAAAGGATTTTCTAACCAGGCGAGAGCCTGGGAAGCAGTTGGGAAAGAATGTAAATAATTCTCTAATCTACCTTGTTATTCACCTTGTTTATAGATATGTTCTGCCGCTGTGCGTCATTCACTGCCCACCAATGGTGTGAGATGTTTTTACTCTAAGACCAATGAAATTAGTCTTCTCGATGTTCTCTATATATAGAGCGGTACATTTGAAATAAATCAGAGTTCATTTTCTTAGCCTTCTGATCTGGAGTTCTCTGTTCCCGTCCTGCTCAACGGCATCAAAAGGTCTCATACCTTCTACCTCAGAAGTCAACCACATAGAGGTGGCAAACCTAAAGCAATCTGATTTCCCTACCAATTGTAGGTGGTGGGAAAACCCACACTCATTGTCAAAATGAACCTGATGTTTTTCTTGTAACCTTGTTAAACAAAAAAAGGGGAGGTGTTGCATCGCTCTGGGGAATGGTTCCCCTCCCCCCTCCAGAGACCCCTGTAGCTGTAACCATGTTAGTTTAACCCTTCCTTCCTTTCTGGACCCAACTGGCTGGGAGCCAATTGTCCTTTCCTGAACAGGAGGGTAGAAAAGGCCATGCTCTTCCATTTTTCGCTCTCTTTCCCTCTCTTTCCCTCTTCCTCCTATGGAATAAACGTCTTGGACCACATCGGGGGTTAGAGCCTCTTTTGGAATCTTTTGCCTTAACCCTGAAATATTTCCCCCCAAAGCTCTCTCAGATCTGGGCTAGCCTTGTAACTCCAGGGGGCTGTGGGGGTAAGTATTGCAATTGAGAGCAATTATCTCCAGGTCTCATCAATCATCCTCACAAAATTTACGTGTCAGCATAATAAAAATACAACTTGAAACCTGTAATACATATAAGGTTCAGTTCTTCTTTTAAAATGAGAAGAAATAATTGTCAACAGATGCATAGCCTGAGATGGACGTACTAAAACAAATACAGAACTTGGAAAAACTTTGAAAATCCGTTTAGGTCATTTGTAGGATTAAGCAAAGCAAATTGAGTAGTCTGCTGGTATAAATTATATATGCAATGATTTTCATGTTGCATAGCACCATTGGCAAAAATATGCTTGCTTCTAACATTTACACAGCAGTGTCATGAAGTGAGAATACCCAAATGATTGCTCTGAGCAGCTATCTCAATACTGAGAAAAAGACTCATGTTTTGTATATACATAAATTCAGATATCTTTTCTTAGAGATACTTAACGTGGCAGAGAGAAATGATGAGGGGGAGGGGGAACAGGAAAATGAACTGAAGACATAATGATACCCCAGTGTTTAATTACTTTCAAGGTATAAGCATCTCTTTTGAACCATTACTTTCTGTGCACACCACTTCAACTATTCTTTGAGAGAATAATTTCAGTTTTATTGACCTTTCAAATCGATGATGCACATCTCATATTAACATTGTAAAAAACCATGTAACTTGAGAAGGTATACCCTCCCTCCCTCCCTCATGTCTTAATTTTTAGTCATTTGAGGGCTAAACCAAACAATGAAGTCCAAGAAAGCATGAACTGCTTCTAAAGAAAATAATTTATTTTTTCACCCCACTGCTGCTATCCCTTTTGACACCTCAGTAGCATTTATGTACTCAACTAAATGAGAACATGACCTGCCTGAAAGCTAATGTTCAGTCTCTTCACCTGATTCAGTGAGAAGATGAGCAAATTGCAGAGGCAGTATGGAAAAAGGAAGGAACACGGTTGGGATAGCAAAAGGCAAAAGCATCCCCTTCTGTGAAACTCCACAGTTCAATGGACAAACCTACTTCAAAAACTGAATAGTTTTCACAACCTGAATAGTTACAGATAGAACTATTAAGTTAGTCTTTGTGATAAAGAGCTCAAAAAAATTACTAAAAAAAAAATATTGGGCTACCTATACCGAAGTCGTTCATGAGCACTGTCTGCTCAGAAAACACAAAGGACATAATGCTTAAGATATGCACTATATTCATTGCTACCTTGAGCTTCCTATTCTGGACCTCAGTAATGATTACCTTATTCAACATTAATTTGAAGTTTTATTCATTAAATCTGACAGGGCAGCACTAGTAGCACAAAAGACAGAACATAATAATACAAAATCATCATCTGTCACCCATTTGAAACCTACTTAAAAAGACAGGCATAGATGATTTTTCTCAAAATATGAGCTGTGGCAAGTTGTATTTCATAATGGACTTGACCATAATTGTGACAGAACTCTCATGTTTTTAGTCAAGGAGTTCCAGTTTGAAGTAGTAATTTTTGGATCTATAGAAAGACAGCTGGGGAGGGTAGAGGGGAAAGGAATAACAGCATATGCTGTCCAAGTACATTGTACCAGGTTAAAAATTAATAGGAATTTTGATCTGCCATAGTTTTCATGTCAAAGATGGCTGTTTCCTTCCCCTTGCATCCTATGGCCAACATAAGAATCTGCTGGAAGCAACTTTACAACTTTAATCTGCTTCATAGCTATGATTATTGATGACAAACACTGCTTTTAAGTATTTTGATTTTAATGAAGAGTACTAGCAGACTGAGGAGCATAGGACTATCATATTCCCAAAAGACGATAACTGTATTAATATACTGTTTCTTTTTGTAGTCTCTCTACAGTTACTAATATTCTTTTATTTTTTGAAAGCAGCTGAGATCACCTGAAGAACTTCTAAAAAAATCTTCTTAAAACTGTTCCCAAATCCAAAGAGATAAAATACAAAATACAAGCAGCATCCTATATAAAGGATAATGAAAGTACCTGGTTTATTATAAATTATGCTTTAGCATAGAATTTCAATCCTTTCTGTTGACCCAAAAGCTTCACTTTATGAATTCCAAATTCATAGATCAGTATTACTTTACAACAGAAACACTACATCCTCTTCAATATTCACATCAAGTCATACAATGAAATGGAGGTTCTATCAGACATAGGTAGGACAAAGAAGAAGCGAACATCAGCTTCTGACACTTTTACATGATTCTATGGCTCCTACCCTTTTAGCTGAAAGCAAAATTGCTGATTAGAAAAAAAGAAAAATTGAAAAATTGCCTGCTATTGTTGTAGGTTAATAAATCTCTGAGATAATGTAACTATAAGCAGTTAGATCAGTCAATAACTGTTACTGTAATAAGTTTATGTGTTCTTTAAATAAGGAAAACTTTTAAAAGCTAGTATTTTATTTAGAAACTTCATCATTCTATAAGGAATAACTAATACAATTTCTGAATCTCTTGCAGGGAGTGAAAGTCATCAAGATTGATGCTATATATGCTTACCATGAGACTCTTTTATAAAATCTTTGTCCAACAAATCTGATACCAGACTTTTCAAGCCAATACTAAAAAACTTCAACCACGTCCTTTATCAGAGCAGAAATTTCTTATATTAGAAATAAGATGATGAAATGCAAGCCATCAAAATATTCAGTGAGAATTAAGCAGTACCCCCCGAAAAAAGAAGACAGGGAAGGAATCAGCCCGATAATTGAAAATTTTCTGCGGTTAGGGTTATTGAAGGAATGCCAATCTGATTTCAATGCTCCCATTTTACCTGTTCAGAAACCTGATGGGTCATATCGGATAGCACAGGATTTGAGGGCTGTCAGTAAGATAACAGAAGATTTATACCCTGTGGTAGCAAATCCATACACTTTACTAACTTGTTTAACACCTGAGCTAACCTGGTTTGCCGTTTTAGATCTGAAAGATGCCTTCTTTTGCCTCCCTATCCGTGAAGCCAGCCAGAAAATTTTTGCATTCTAATGAAAAAGCCCTAAAAGCAGGCGTAAAACCCAGCTCACATAGGCCATGTTGCCTCAGGGCTTCAAAAATTCCCCCACTCTGTTTGGGGAACAACTTGCAAAAGATCTAGAGTCCTGGGAAGCTCCACAGGAAGAAGGAAGGCTATTGCAGTATGTGGATGATCTTCTAAGAGCCACTCAGATGAGGGAAGCATGTGTGGCCTGGACGGTAAGCCTTTTGAATTTCCTAGGGCTCCAAGGATACAGAATATGAAAGAAAAAGGCACAGGTAGTGAAACAGAAGGTAATCTACCTGGGGTACGAGGTCAGTGCTGGGCAACAGACTTTAGGGCACGCTCGCAAGGAAGCAATATGCCAAACCCCGAAACCCCAGACGATAAAGGAACTCCGAGCCTTCTTAGGCATGGCAGGGTGGTGCTGGCTGTGGATTTATAATTATGGACTGCTTGTCAGACCCCTCTATGCTCTTATTGCCAATGGAAATAGAGATCTCCAGTGGACAAAGGAAGCCACATGGGCCTTTCACCAGCTAAAGAGTGCCCTCATGTCAGCTCCAGCTTTGGGACTTCCAAATGAAAGTAAACCATTCTTTCTATTTTCCCCTGAAAAACAGGGAATTGACCTGGGAATATTGGTTCAGGACTTGGGTCCATATTGGAGGGCAGTGGCTTACTTTTCCAAGCAACTAGATGCAACAGCCAAAGGATGGCCAGGTTGCCTCAGCTGTAGCACCAGTCGTGCTGAATATTCAAGAAGCACACAAGTTTACCCTGGGACAGAAAATGACTGTACTAGAGTCCCACACAGTGTCCGCAGTACTGGAAGTAAAGGGCGGCCACTGGCTCTCACCACAGAGGTTCCTGAAATACCAGGCCATCGTAGTAGAACAAGATGATGTAGAGATAGTAGTAACTAATATTATCAACCCAGCTTCTTTTCTCAGTGGAAATCAAGGAGAAGCAGTACACCACAATTGCCTGGAGACTACTGAAGCTACTTACTCCAGCCGTCCAGACTTAAAGGACACTCCTCTGGACGATGCAGAGACCTGGTTCACGGACGGGAGTAGCTACGTTGCCAGTGGAAAGCAACATGCTGGATATGCAGTCACTACCTGCAGAGAGGTAATAGAATCTGGACCCTTACCATGCGCAAGAGGTAATCCGGCTGCCGGAAGCAATTCGGCTGCCTGAAAAGGTAGCAATTATGCATATTAAGGCACACCAGAGAGTGAGCTCAGAATTGGAGGAAGAAATAAGGTATAGATGATGTTCACCCCGATGATATTGTGACTTGGCGTGTCATCTATTCTGCCTTGCAGCAATTTAAGGAAGTGGATCATCTACCCTCGGATGCACCACTATCCTTTCTGATAATGATGATTTGGAATGCCAAGACCCGTTTGATCCAGGGTCAGTCGATCCTGACCAAAAACCAGATTTATACCCTCCTCTGACCCCAATACACATTATGGCAGCCACCACTCCTAGCGCAGAAGAAATATTACAGACAGCACGCCGAAAAGCAGCTGCAACCATTTCACCCACTCATCCTCCTCCCTTTGCCACGTCTCACCTTGCTAATGATCATGAGGACATGTTAACTGCTGAACCCAAGCCAAAATGGCTTATACATAGCTGCCGCAGAAGAGCTTTACAAGAGGGAGATACTGAATTTTTACAAGCTATGCCTGTAATACATTGCAATAAAAACCCACATCATTGTCGTGGGGACAGGACATTTTCATGCTCATTATCCCAATCGTGGTTTCTGTTCCCTGTTCTCAGTTTGTTTTGTCCTCCTTCCCCCCCCGGCTGGCTGCTGGCTTGCTGCTTGGCTTGCTTGCTGCTTTTGCTTGCTGCTGGCTGCCTGCTTTGCTGGCTCTGTTTTCCTCTCTTTTTTCTCTGCTTTTCGCTGGCTTGCTTTTTTGCCATTTTTTTTTCCTTTTCCCCGGTTTCCGTTGTTCCCTTCCCCCCCCCACCCGAAGACATCGGACCTACTCCGGGCAGGAGCTCCCCCGGGGTCTGCGAAAGAAGCTCCATACCCTCTGCGGCGAAGAGAGATACAGCTCAACCCCCTTGGACTGGTGAAAACATCTGTGGTCATCTCGGGCTATTTCTCTTGTGCTGGGGAGTGTTTTTTGTTGTTCCTTAATAAACAAGTTTTTTCCACTTCCCCTCTGAAGGAATTCCTCCCGAACCCGGTGGTGGGGGGAAGTTGCGGAGGGTTTGGTTTCCTATAAGGGGCTCCTTTGGAGATGTTTTCCCCTAATTTGTCCTAAACCAGGACAATCATGAACAATTGTCCTATGAAATGGTTAAAGAACTAAGGAAATCGGTGAAGGAAAAGAGCTTGCATTTCTCCTTTACTGTGAATTTAATAGATGCTATAGCTGAATTGCATACCATGCTACCAGTGGACTGGAAATCTCTTTTTAAAACTGTTTTAACAGGGGGCAATACTCTGTGTGGTGGATGGAATTTTTAGATTTGGCTCAAACCCAGGCATTAAATACTGGTAATCAAAATGTGACACTTAATATTACAGCACCCCAGCTCTCAGGGACTGGCATGTATGCCACTGCCTGTGCCAAGCTGCAATTACAACCCCAGGTATGGGACCAAAGCACAGCTATTATGCTGTGTGCTCCAAGGAAAGTACCTGATACAAAAAACCTAGAGCCAGGATTTGCGGCCATTCATCAGGGTGCCCAGGAACCATATATCTCCTTCATCCACCAACTGCAATCAGTGGTCAGGTGGCAAATTGAAATGCAAGCAGCAGCCGATGCTCTTTTAAAATCCCTTGCTTATGAAAATGCTAATAATGACTGTAAAAAAGCCCTAGATTCAATACACAACTGTGCCGATGTTGAACTTGGTGATTACATCAAAGCATGTGCTAATATCAGCTCAGAACAATATAAAAAAGAACTAATTGCTACCACAATCGCCCAGCAATTGCAGGCAGCTGAAGTAGCTGTTAAGTGCTTTGCATGCGGAGATGAGGGGCATATTTGGAAACAATGCCCAAAGGGACAGAAAACTAGTAAAAAGACAAATAAACCCCGTCCTCGCTGCAAAAAAGGCCTTCATTAGAGTAACCAATGCCACTCTAAGTTTGACAAGGATGGCAACGCACTCCAAAAAGCAGGGAAACTTGAACAGGGGCATGCAGGCCAGTGCACCTCAACCCAATGGGGCCCAATTCAGCCAACCCCCAACGCAAACTCAGGTCTGGCAAGGGGCATCCTAGGCTCTGCCGGCCTGGACTTGGCCATCAGCTCTACAACAGTCTTAAAAGACGCTTCTGTCCATCTATTACCTACTGCTGGTTTTGGCCCACTACCATTTTAAACTCATGCTTTATTATTGGGTCATTCTTCTACCACTCAAACTGGACTGTTTATTTTACTGGGAATTATTGATGCAGATTATAGAGGGGAAATCAAAATTATGGCTTGGACTCCTAACCCCCCTTGCACTGTGCCTGAAGGGACATGCTTGGCACAACTCATACCACTGCTAGCAATTGCTTGTCCAGTGCCAATACTGCAGAGGCAACAAAACAATGGGAACTTTGGAAGCACAGGTGTTCCTCAGATCTTTTGGTCCGAAGTAATTGGAACACAACAGCCATTACCTGCCAAGTAGACTCTTGTCTTTTACAGGATTGGGTGATACTGGAGCCGATGTATCCATCATAGCGTGGAAGGAGTGGCCTCCTGACTGGCCCTTGGCACCCTCTACAGTGATTGCCACTGGAATCGGCGGACATCAGATACCGTGGCAATTGGCCAAAGAACTACACATTGTTGGACCAGAAGGCAAGACAGCCACCTTGCAAGAGTATGTACTCCCAATCCTGGGCACTCTATGGGGGCCAGATCTACTGACTCAATGGGGCTTGATCATTTCAACACATTGTTGATTGGGGCCATTGACAAAATGCCGCTCCTGAAACTTACCTGGCTTACTGATAAGCCTGTATGGAAAGACCAGTGGCCCTTAAGAGGCAAGCGACTTCACCAAGCCTGAATCCTTGTACAAGAACAACTACAACTGGGTCACATAGTCCCCTCCACCAGCCCAAGGAATACTCCTATTTTTGTTATTCCTAAGAAATTGGGAAAGTGGAGACTTTTACAGGATCTCGGGGCAGTCAATGCAGTCATGTCACCTATGGGGTCATTACAACCAGGAATATCTAACCCCACAATGACTCCCAAACATTGGGAATTGGCAATAATTGATTTAAAAGACTGGTTTTTCACAATTCCTTTACATCCTGACGATGCACCTAAATTTGCTTTTTCTTTACCATCTGTCAATCATGAAACCCTCATGAAATTATACCACTAGGTTGTCCTACCCCAGGGTATGAAAAACAGTCCAACTATTTGTCAGTTTGTTGTTCATTCAGCAATACAGCCAATATGGCACAAATATCCATCTGTTTTGCTGTATCACTATATGGATAATATTTTAATTGCCTCTGACAGCTCAACACTATTGGGTGATTGCCTTGCAGCTTTAAAAATAACACTCACCAGCAGAGGTCTATGCATAGCCACAGACAAAATTCAAACAGAACCCCCTTAGAAATACTTGGGCTTAAAACTGCTTGAAACAACAGTCACTCCCCAGCCAGTACCTTTGAAAACTAACATACACATGTTGAATTACTTGCAAAAGTTACTGGGAACCATTAATTGGATTCGCCCTTTGTTGGGAATTACAACAGAAGAATTATCTCCTTCATTTCAGTTGTTAAAAGGGGACCCAGACCTCTGTTGCCCTAGGAAGTTGACAAAAACTGCCCAAAAGGCAAACTCTAAGTGATAAAATCAACAAGTCCTTTACCACATGTTGAAACCCAGATTTGCCTTTTCGGCTGTTCCTGATTTTGCAATCTTTCCAACCCTATGCCCTTATTGGACAATGTGATGTGCAAGAACGTCATCTCTGGTTGCTAGAATGGATTTTCTTGCCACACACCTTTTCAAAAACTATAACAACTCAACTTGAAATGATTATTCGACTGCTGTTGAAACAGAGTGGAAATTTAACAGGGTGGAAATCCATTTGGATTTAGTTGAAATGTGCCACTTTGAATTATTAGTAGCTTGCTAGCATAGGAAAAATATACTGTTTAGTCTGGTAGCTCTGCTGCGCTCATAAAAACTGCCTCAGCCGAGGAGAAAGAATGTGAATTTACAAGCTGAAGAGATAAGAGAGCTTAAACTTTGAAATAAAGAAAAAAAAAAAAAAAACCAAAGCTGAGTCTGCAAGAGACAGACAAAGTGACCAGAGAGTTCTCTGTACAAAGACTGTTTTCTGTACAAAGACTAATTGCAAGTTGTAACATGAAACCAGTAAAATGAATATGCATGAACCTATTGTGAAACTCTATGCATATGTACTAGTAAGGGAATAAAAAAGGATCGGGAGTTCTCAGGGGCGCGCATGTTCTTTAAGGGGGGACGATCCCCACATGCATCCAGTGCTGTAATAAACATACCGGCTTTACAACTTTTACAAGTTGTGGAGTCAGTTTTTTTTCCACAAATCACTGTTGATGGGACAACTCTGATGTTAGAGCCTAACAGGATATGATCTGGCAATGATACATCTCCCTATTACTGCAGCAGAATTAGAGAATCTTTTCAGGGAATCACTGTCATTTCAAATTGCCCTTGCAGACTACAATGGACAGTTTATTCATACGATGCCTCGACATGCATTGTTGCAGTCCTTCAAAGAACTTCCCTTCCAACCAAGGTGTCTATAGTCAAAAACAACTATTCCTGATGCAAAAACTGTTTTCACTGATGGATCAGGGAAAACACACAAAGCTGTGACCCTGTGGAAAAATTATACAGGACAATGGGAACACTCAAAAACTTTCCAACCTGGATCTACCCAGCTAGTCGAACTGGCAGCTGTGGTAGAAGCATTTCGTATTTTTTCACAAGAACCTATTGTCTCTGGCTGTCTTTATGTTACAGGAATTGTCAAGAGAATAGAACATTCTTTCCTGAAGGAAGTCTCTAACAAAGATATTTTTGTGTTATTAACCACTCTGTATAACCTTTTACTTCACAGGTCTCATGAATACTACATCCTGCACCTTAGGTCACATATCACTCTGCCTGGACGTATAGTGGAAGGTAATGCAAGAGCAGATGCTCTTGCTATGGCAGTCACTATGCCACAAAAATTAGGGCAGGCAAAACTTTCTTATTATTTCTATCATCAAAATGCCTGAGCACTGGCAAAACAATTTGGCTTAACCTTGCCACAAGCTCGAGATATAGTGAATGCTTGTTCACAATGCCAGCAAACTTTTTCCTTACCACAAACATTAGGTACAAACCCACGAGGGTTAAAACCTAATGATATTTGGCAAAGAGATGTTACCCACATATCGAGTTTTGGAATTTTTAAATATGTGCATGTTTCCATTCATGCTTTTTCAGGTTTCATAGTAGCAACAGCTCACAAAGGTGAAAAATCAAGAGATGCCACCCGACATTGGCTACATGCCTTTGCTACTATGGGCATTCCTCAACACATAAAAACAAACAACGGATCTGCATATATATCTCGAAAAATACGAGATTTTTTTCCACACTTGAAGGCTCAAGCACGTTATGGGTATTGCCCACTCTCCAACAGGCCAGGTCATAGTGACGAGGGCACATTGCACATTGAAAAACATGCTACTGAAACAAAAAAGAGGGAATCCCATAGGCATGCTCCCTCAGGAGCAGCTTGATAAAGCAACCTATGTTTTAAATTTTTTGAATCTTTCCACTAGGGATGACCTCACTGCACATCAAAGGTGCCCAGGTCAGACAACTGATAGAGAAGGAGTTCACCCAGAAGTTACATACAAGAATGTACACAGTGGTGAGTGGAAAGGTCCAGTTCCACTGTTAGCTTGGGGAAGAGGCTATGGATGTGGTTTTTTTGCCCATAGGACCATATTGGATTCCAGAGAGATACATCAAAACCAGCCAAGGATGACAACAATGAGTCTTGTCATCTTTCTTCTGCTATACTGCAGAAGAATATGGTGGAAGGAACAACCTACTGGGCACACATTTTCAACACACTGCTGTTTCAGCCTCTGACCAGATGGGATCCAGAACCTCCCCTCAGCAACAATGGAACAGAATGGGTAGGAGGAACTTGGCTTCCTTCCCTAGATCAGGATGTTGTAAATACGTATGCTACCAATGCTTCTTATGTTACTAGTTTACCACCTATTTACTTTATGTGGAATCAAACGAGTACCTTTTCACCTTTACCTTGTACCAATTTTTCTATGCAATTCCACTTGATATACGAATCCTCAGGAAAAAAATTGACTGCTATTACATCACCAACCATTCTGTTCATCTCCAACAATCCTATGGATGCCACTCCACCTCATTATCCCAAATGTTGTTTTACATCCATTTCCAATTTACAACGTTTGGAATGGACATCATGTTTAGGACAACATCTATAACAACAGTTCTTACAGTATGGGAAAATAATTGACTGGGGACCACACAGTATCATTAGAGAAAAGGGAACAAATAAAACCATTCTTCCCTTCTAAAAGTCAAACTACAGCATTGTTTGGCATGATGGTGGAATGGCCAGACCATTGATTCAATATTATCTAGGTAGTAATCAATCACATGTTCATAAGCATCTGTGGAAAATGCTGTTACCTGCCTTTGGTAATACCATATACCAGGTGAACTTGTTCAAGAGTGCCACCCTTGCAAATTTGACAGTGCTAAAGAAACAATCACTAATGACTTGTACTTTGCACCCATATGTTTTTGCTTTAGGTAATGATTTTTCAAGTGATTATAGGAATGGCTTGTATTTTCTGTATGCTAATTCTTTTGCTTTTAAATCGTGTAACCAATGAAGATATGAATAACTTTTCTGTCCTTCTTACATTTAAGAGAAGACCAGAAATTTGGGTACTTGTAAATCTGACTAGGGCTTGGGAAGGACAAACAGACTCTCACAATTGGCTCGACTATTCCAGGAGGAAATCCAAAAGAGTAAGAAGTGAGTTCGCAAATTTCTCGGTTGGCTGATCTTTGCCATCATTTCTGCTGTAATAGTTTTAACTGCAGCCTCTGCAGCTGTTGCAGCTTTAACTAATCCCATTCAAACTGCCCACGCTGTGGGACAAGCTCTAACCAGTATTATGAAAGAGTTACAAACAGGAGAGCAAATTGACAAGGAAAAAATGACCAGATTAGGATGCCTTAAAAAGTGCTCTTTTGTGGATTGGCGAAAGAGTTGAGGCTCAAAAAACCCGCATATCTTTACATTGCGATTGGGAACACATACATAACTCTTTATGTGTCACTCCTTGTTCATGGAATGAAATGGAACAAAATTAGGAAACAATCAAAAACCACCTCCAAGGAGCCTTTGATAAAACCCTAATACAAGATATCCACTCACTTCACACTCAATTAAAAGATCAACTCAGAGATTTGCAAACTCTGGAGAAGCAAAATGTGCTGACAGACTTAAAAAATGATCTTACTTGGTTAAATCTGAAAAACTGGTTTTCAGGAATAAATTTACGAGTCTGGGTTTTTATTAGATTGGGTTGTCTGGCAGTGATATCTTTTTAAATTTTGTCTAGTCCTTTCCAACATATTCAGAGCTGTTAAAGGTACACAAAAACAAGCCATGGTTGCACTTGCTTTGTCCATGACCCCAAAATATAGAAAAGGGGGAATTGTTGGAGTAACAGGTGTTGGTGTAAGGAAAGAGTTAAACAGAGAGCAGCAGCAGCAATGCCAGCAGCAGCAGTAGCGTATCTCTGGACAGCTGTACCTGAGACAGAACTGGACAAACTAGTTTCTACTTCTACATCGACATAGAACTATACACTCTTCACCCTCCTTTACCATGGCTTTGGAGGGAACACTGGAAAATGTCAAGAGGACAGATTTCTTGTAGAACTGTGATTACATCTGTAAGCTGTAACCAAAAAAAAAGCTCTTAGGAGTAAAGATATATACACTGATGCTTCTGAATAAAATATCAGATTCACTCTCTCTCTGCTGGTGGGTCTCGTCCCTTTGTGTATCACAGACTGCAAGCATATAAAGCACCTTAAACTCTAGTGAGAGTCAATTAAAAGTCTTTTCACCAGAAAAACGAAACATACTCATAAGAAGTTGAGGAAAATGCAGACAACAGAAAATAATGATGGAAGAGAAAAAGGAAAACCTTCACTGCAACATTCATAGAAGCTGCTGGAAGCTTCCTTCATGTCTGACAGAGCCAATGCCAGCCAGCTCCAAGACAAATCTGCCACTGGCCAAGGCCAAGCCCATCAGAGGTGGTAGCAATGCCTGTATGATAACATATTTAAGAAGGTGAAAAAATGATTGCACAGAATTAATTGCATCCAGAGAAGAGCAGAGTGAGTGTATGAGAAAGGAACAACTCTGCAGACACCAAGGTCAGTGAAGAAAGAAGGGGAGGAGATGCTACAGGTACAAGAGCTGAGATTCCCCTTCAGCCTGTTGTGAAGACCATGGTGAAGCAGCTGTGCCCCTGTAGCCCATGGAGGACCATGGGGATGCAGAGATCCACCTGCAGCCCATGGAGGAGACCCATGCCAGAGCAGGTGGATGCCTGAAGGAGACTGTGACCCCATGGAAAGCCTGTGCTGGAGCAGGGTGCTGGCAGGACTTGTGACCCTGTGCAGGACCCATGCTGGAGCAGGTTGCACCTGAAGGATGGTGCTGTGGAAAGGGACCCATGTTAGAGCAGTTCATGAAGAACTGTAGTTCGTGGGAATGACTCATGTTGGAGAAGCTAATGGAGGACTGCTTCCCATGGGAGGGACGGCATGCTGGAGCAGGGGAAGTACCTTATCACTCTCTACAACTCCCTGAAAGGAGGTTGTAGCCAGGTGAGGGTCAGTCTCTTCTCCTCAGGCAACCAGCAACAGGACAAGAGAACACAAGAACACAATCTTAAGCTGTGCCTGGGGAAGTTTAGGTTTGACATTAGGAAGACGTTCTTCAGAGAAAGAGTAACTGATCATCAGAATGGGCTGCCCAGGGAGGTGGTACAGTCACTGTCCCTAGAAGGTGTTTAAGAAAAGACTGAATATGGCACTTAGTGCCATGGTCTAGTTGACAAGGTGGTGTTAGGTCATAGGTTGGACTTCGTGATCTCAAAGGTCTTTTCCAGCCTAGTTGATTCTACGATTCTGTGACTCTCCCTGGAGAGGAAGCAGAGACAGAAATAACAGATTATGAACTGACTGTAACCCCCATTCCCTGTCTCCCTGCACTGCTGGGGTGGGAGGAGGTAGAGAATCAGGAATAAAGTTAAGCCCAGGAAGGAAGGAGAAGTTGGGGCAAGGGGTTTTTAAGATTTGTTTTACTTCTCATTATCCTGTTCTGATTTTATTGGTAATAAATTCAATTAATATCCCTGAGTCAAGTCCTGGCTGGTGTGGTATTGTTGACAGTGCACTGTTGTGGTAGCGATCACTACCTGTTTTTCTTCAACCCTCAGCAGTCCAATAGCAGAAGGGTCCTCTGAGAGACCAGGCAAGCTGTCTAATTCCCTCTGTCTCCACAACAGCTATCCCAAAAGCCCAATGGTGCCCTTTTGGGTCCTTGAAATACCCTCTCCTGAGGTAATCTATGCCACGGATGCCTGAGGCCTCTGGGCCAGTCACAATAGAGTGATTTTGCCATTTCTTCCCAGTCAAGCTCACTTTGGCTTCCAGTACAGTCAGCTCTTGGTATCCCTCTGTCACCCCAGAAACAGAGATGGATTCTGCCCCTATATATCTCAATGGCATCAGGATACATTGTGTGACAGTGTCAACTAAAGCCTTATACTCTTATGGGTCTGATGTGCCAGACCATCAGGTCCACACAGTCTAGTAGATCCGATTGTCCCCTTCCTCCACCTGGATGGAGGCAGGACCCCTCTATTCCTGGTCATAGTACTCATTACTCACTTCTTGTAAATATGACCTGGAGGTCCCTTCAAGAGAATCAGAAGTAACATCAGCCCTCCTATTTTGTCTGAGGACCTGCCCACTGGAAACTGAAGCAGCATTTATACTTAAAGAATTTTCCTGCAGTGGTTGTTGTTCCTTTCAACTCACATATCCATGCTCCTAGGGCACAGGTGGGTTTTCCATCCCACTTCCTCATACCCTCTCCATGGTCATGCAGGTAAAAATCACAGGTTACCTTGTCATGTGAATCCTCTCTTGAGCAGGAAGTCACTTGCTCCCAATAGCAGAGACATTGGTCTGTACTGGCAGGGCATGGGACATTTCCTCTTTAAATTGCTGGAGGTCCTTGGACAGTCTTTCCATGGACGAGACACAGGCCCAAAGGGGAAAAGAGAGACTTTCTTTATATTGCTGGAGTTAGACAACCAAATTATCCACTGTTTGGTCTTCTTTCCATGACATCACTGCCTATGAGTTAGCATATGATGATAGTGTGTTCTACTCCACAGGAACTTCCACCACATGGTTTGTGTACACTGGACTTCATCTGGATCTATAGGGGACTGCTCGTTACTTGAATCCTTATAGAGTATGTCCAACACAGTTAATTCTCTCAAGTACCAGGTACCTTTCTTCATGGTGTTCCACTTGCCTTGGTGCACTGATAGATTGTCCTGGAAAAGATACTTTTCCCTCACACTTGACAGGAGTTGCCTCCAGAGGCTGAAGATTTCTATCTTTTTCCCAAACCCCTTGTCAATGCCTGCATCCCTGGACAGGGATCCCAGTTGCTTGGCTTTATTACCATATAGTTTCCAACTGTGGGCTACACTATCCCAGCATCAGAGCAGCCAGGTTACCAGGGGCTCACCCAGATGGCAGTTGAAATCTTTTCACATATCTTGCAGCTTACCCAGGAATAAGGATTGGGTGATTTTCTTTGGCCCTGCCTCTTCCTCCTGTTGTGAGGGCCCTATTTCCTCCTCATCACTCACTACATTAACTGATTTTGTCTTGGATTTCTTCTTCTCTATAGGAGTGACTGCTGCCGGCACGGGTTGTCCCTCTGGTTCAGTTGCAGTTTGAGTGGACACAGTGCCTGTTGATCTGCTTTCCTTCCTCTCCCCCTGAGGGTGCCATCTAATGACAAGCAGTATCCAGTAAGTAGTAGCCAGGGCCCAGCACACTGCAATAAGTTGCCTCTCTCTGGAACTGCCACAGTGATTTTCTTTGAAATATTCTTCCACTTTATCAGGGTTCTGTATTTTTTCAGGGGTGAACCTCCAAACCATTGGAGCAGAATAATCCTTCAAAAGCTGGCCCATTTCCTCTCACATTCCATGCCACTCATGACTATCCACCCTTGGGCAGATCTCTGAAAAACCTCCCTAGAAATCTTTCTTGACTCTAAACACAGCGTGGACCACACTGAGGATACCTGGCAGACTTAGCAACAAGAACATGCTTTCCTTAACATCCAGAGGGAATTCAAAATTCTCAAAAGCTGCTGTAACAGGCCTGAAAAATGAAAAGGGAGTGAAAAGCTGGGGAAAATCATCCTCCCCTGTTCCCCCACACACTGGGAACAATTATAAAAGAATTCCCAGAGGTAGCACTTGAAGTAAGGGCAGAAGAACAACACTGAATACATATCACAAATGACCCCCATTGCCCTTGATGTTATCATGTCATAAACTGATATCCCACAGTACAGCAACAAAGTAATCCTGTTTCCTCTCCCTGCTCTGAAAAAGAGCACCATGAGGAGCACATACAGGAATATATACAGGGTTAGGTACCACACCCACATGAACAGATCAAGCAACATTGTGACCAGTGGCTCCGTACCTAATACAACAAATGCTTAGATCAAATTTGTTTCCAACCCACTCTGGCTCATTCACTCACTCTCCACTCTCCCCCCCAGAGGAGAATTGGAGACATAAAAAGGCAAAGATCACAGGTTGAGATAAGAACAATTTACCAGAAACAGCAATGAGATAAGAAAACCAACAGTAACAGCAACAATACTAATAGCAGAGTGTACAAGATAGGTGAACGATTCACACACGATTGCTCACTGGGGAACCTGGACTGCACACTCCACACACCCTGGCCAAATTGGAAGGGTACCCACCTGATGCCGTTGAGCAGGACGGGAACAGAGAACTCCAGATCAGAAGGCTAAGAAAATGAACTCTGATTTATTTCAAATGTACCGCTCTATATATAGAGAACATCGAGAAGACTAATTTCATTGGTCTTAGAGTAAAAACATCCCACACCATTGGTGGGCAGTGAATGACGCACAGAGGCAGAACACATCTATAAACAATGTGAATAACAAGATAGATTAGAGAATTATTTGCATTCTTTCCCAACTGCTTCCCAGGCTCTCACCTGGTTAGAAAACCTTTCTCTTTCTCTCTGACTGAGCTGACAATATCCACACCCACCCCACTCCTTCCCCCTTGCAAATGGCATGAGGTGGTATTAAATGACCTGAAGGACCTGGCTGTGTTCATCCTGGCTGCTGCAAAAATTAACTGCGTCCTGGCCAGAACCAGGGCAGTAACTTACAAGTGCTTAAAAGAATATCAGGAACAGAAAGATATGCAAAGAGCTTGATAGTTTAATTTCCTATTGTGATGAATAAACCCTGTAACAGCCACAAATAGTAAAAGACCTATGAGTGTTTAACAGCTCTCCAATTACAAAGATCGAGCTTAAAAGACATACTATTTTATTATCTTAATGATCCATCACAAACAGAAAACAAAATGTTTTAATGTCGATATGTGTATGTGAAATCATTCTGCAGTAACATTTTATGAATATTTCTGAAAGAAAATAAATTACTGAAATTGATCCAAGACCTGTTTGCAAACTGTAAAAAAACACAGTTAAAAGTGGCACATGATTAACCGACTACTATTTTTTTCTTTCTTTATTAAAAGTTATGAGAAAACAGATTGAGAATGCTGTCTATGCAGAGGAAACTGAGCCACACATTTACTCCAGACTAGCTTTCCTTTCCCATCCTTTTAGTGGATGAAAAACTGAACATGAGATGGCAGTATGTGCTGGCAGGCCAGAAAGCCAAACTTGGGCTGCATCAAAAGCAGTGTGTCCAGCAGGTCGAGGGAGGTGATTCTCCCCGTATAATCTGTTTTCATGAGACCCCATCTGGAGTTGTCCGCCCGGAAAGACATGGGCCTGTTGGAGCAGATCTAGAGGAGGGACATGAAGATGATCAGAGGGCTGGAGCACCTCTCCTGTGAAGACAGGCTGAGAGAGATTGGGTTGTTCAGCCTGGAGAAAACTCCAGGAAGACCTCATTGTGACCTTTCAGTAGTTAAAGGGATCTTATAAAAAAAGATGGGGACAAACTCTTTAGTAGGGTCTGTTGCAATAGGACATGGGCTAATGGTTTTAAACTAAAAGAGGGTAGATATAAGAAAGACTATAAGGAAGAAATAAGAAACTAGATATAGGAATTTTTTTATGATGAGAGTGGTGAAACACTGGCATAGGTTGCCCAGAGAGATGATAGATGCCCCATCCCTGAAAACATTCAAGGTCAGACTGGACAGGGCTCTGAGCAACCTGATCTTGTAGATGTCCCTGCTCATTGCAGGGGGGTTGGATGAAATTACTTTTAAATGTCCCTTTCAACTAAAAGCATTGTATAATTTCCTCAGTAATGCAAAACAGAAATGATTATGTGCTCTAGTAATTATTTGCTCCTCGAGTAGCAAAGTCATTCTTGAATATACTATCTGTAACACTTAGCCTGGTCAATTTAGCATTGCAAAGGTGGCTAGTTACTGTGAAGCTTAAGTAACTGAGATAAATGCTCCAGTACTTCGACTACTTTAGGATCAAAGAACACCTAAAATAACATCACTTTTTCTTTGACATAAAATTATGTTAACTTTTAGTTCCACTTCTAGCAATTAACAGCAATACTTTCTCAGCTATACTTTGTGCAAAATGTTTTATAAAAACAGCTTGCTACAGGCGAGGAAAAGGTTACAGTTTTGTTTTTTAAAGAGTGCTTAAAAATACTGAGAAGTATCACTAGAAAGGCTTTATGTCCTGGGTTGACTATATGATGCTTTTATCCCCAATTGTCTGTTCTGTTTATGCTGAATAATAAGTTTTGCACCTTTAAGACTTGTTCTGATAGCGAAGGGGGGAGAGAAGAAGCGCGCAGTTTGTTTTCAGAAAACTGCACTCACTCCTTCCACATTCCTGCTCCTGGACTGTGTTGTCTCCAGATGGACAGACAGTGGGACAGAGCTCTCCTTTGCTTTTTAGTTAGTTTTAGCTAGCCGAGGCAAAGAAGTTCCCTGGACTGTGTTTTTTTTTCCTTTTATTTGGACCTGTTTAAAACTACTCTGGACTGAACACCCAGAAGAGCAGCAGCAGCTCGCACCTGTGGCCCAGCAGGCCGAGCCTGGGCCGCGGAATTTCCAGCGCCGGAGGGACTGATAAGAGACTGAGTGAGCCGAGCTGCAACCCATGGAGGGGACTTTCTCAGTTTGTTTCTCTTTTGAAGCGGCAAGAGGTTTTATTGTTTAATATTGTTTAGGTTTTCTTGTTTAATAAACAGTTTTTTCCACTTTTCTCCAAGGAGGTATTTTTTCCTGAACCAGTTGGGGGAGGGGCCAATTGAATCTGCTTACTAGAGGAACCCCTTTGGGGGTTCTCTCCCAAATTTGCCCTGAACCAGGACATGTAGTAACATATTGTTTTTGCCTTTGTCCTACACTAGACAGCTTGACATGAAAGAAGGGACTACACTATACTCAGTTATCCATGAATAGATAATATAGGTTATAGATTAGCCATGCTAGATAACCATATTAGCTGCATACAGAACCATGAAATATAAACACCATTTCAACACAAAGTCAACTTGTATCCAAAGTGCTGCTTCCAAATCAGCATGTTGTTCTCCAAAGAGCACAAAAGCAGGATTTACTCAGCATCACAGTAAAGAGGCACTTCACTGCATCTTGTAGCACATACCTCCTACCTTCTGCTAGCCTGTAATTTAGGTATGGACATGAAATTTTAAAAAGGACCAAAAAGGCCTATACTATAAAAGAAAAAAAATTTCATTCCATACTTTGTTGTTATTAGGCCCTGAACATTTTGCCATGGGAAGTGGTCAAATCACCATCCCTGGAGGTATTTAAAAGACATGTAGACGCGGGACTTAGGGACATGCTTTAGTGGTGGACTTGGTAGTGTTAGTTTAATGGTTGGACTCTATGATCTTAGAAGGCTTTTCCAACCTAAATGATTTTAAGATTTGAGATAAAGCATGCCTTTGTCAAAGTTTCAACACATTCATACATCATTCTTCAACTGAAATGCAAATTCCCAGTAGATGCCTCTTCATGTTTCACTCATTTGTCTCAGAAATTTTAAAAAAACTTGGGAGCTTTTGAGTTGACATTCAGGCTGTTGCCGAAACTTTTTTAAGGGGAGGGAGGGAAGAGAGGAGGAAGAGAAAAAAAAAGATACAAAGATGCCTTCTGAAAACTCGTTTGTTACATGGGCAAAAAAAAATCACAGACTTCTGAATCCTAATATGAATTTCACAAAGGCAAATCTTAAAATCAGGGAAAATACCACTTATATTTTGAATGTTTTCAAAATTCCTATTTCACCTTTCCAAAAAAATCTCTTTAGGATTAAAATATAAAACTCAGTAAGAAATCCAGCTACTCTGATTTTGTAAGAATAAAGAAACTACATTTTAGAATTAATCTAATCAACACAATACAGCACATCTGAAGCAGGCAAACTAGCTCCCTAATAACATATTTCAATTAAATGCAAAGTATCATAAACTAGAGACCTTCACATGACAAAAAACTATGCTGTAACACTAAATCTTCAGCAATAAATGAAGTTTCTAAAAGCCAAACATGAGTAGCTAAGGTCCAAGACAATTTCTGTACCAAAGTGAATTAACATTACTTCACTCTCATGAAGGACATTTTAATTTTCACCAATGAAAGTGTAAATAAAACTAAAAATATTTACTGTTGTAGCAGACTGCAGTACATGACAATTATTTCAGTGTACATTATGTGAGTTTTCTTTCAGCAAATAAGGAATTAGTTACAGATCAAATAAGTATTTTATCTTACTAAATATAATTATCTGAACTACAGAAGGTGTTGTGTCTCTATAGCTGCTTCAATTTGCTTAGTTGTGGCACATTTTTTAGAGGACAAGATCAGCTCTTTGCATTACTGCATTTTAATAGATTCCCAACTTGTACTGAATGAGAACTCAAAAAAAAAAAAAAAACCCAACAACAAAAAAAACCACACACACAAAAAACCAAACAACAAACCAACCATAAACCCCCCTACATGTATAAAAAACTTAAATGGAGTGACAGCTACAAAGAACCTAGCAATCTCTCAGTTTTCAATGGGACTGAGTTACAAGATGTCTGAAAGAACTGTAATGAAAAGAGTGACCTGTACTCATCTCAGTTGTAGTTTTTAAATCAGCTAACAATATTTACCACTTCCTTCTTTTGGGAGAGGTGACCTCAGAAGCTTCAGTAGTTCTACAGAATAACTTCCCTTTTGCTATGACTTTGATCGGTCCTACTGCAATATTATTTTTAACCTAACACAACAAAGTATTTTGTTTCAGTATTTTTTATTCCTACAGCAACAGGCTATTGCTCTATTCTAAATAGAGGAACATGATTCCCTTTCCCAGTCATGTTTCTGAGGGGTTTCCAAATAAATTATAGATGCTCCTTTTGTTCCAGTGCTCCTGTTCCTCTAAGGACACCAGATCTGTCATGAACATATTTTAGCACATACCCCTTAAAACCTATCTTGATCTCGAAATACAGAAATAGTTATAGATACACAGAATATACACGGAATATACAAATGGAAGAACCATTGGTGAAAATAAAAAAAAGAGCAACCAGCCCATATACATAAACTACCATTTAATTAGGCCAAATGAAAAAAAAAAAGTTAATTTTGTTCAAGCATTGAGAATGGGACTGAGGTGTGCTGTGTTTGTTTTGGGGCAGCTGGACATTCCCATGACTGCATGACTGTACCCATACTGCAGCAACAACACAAAACTTTTGTCTGTGGTTGTTACAGCCATTCCACTATCCTGAAAACAGGATTCACATCAATATATAAGTGTCCTAGAAACACTAAAGTAATCAATCCATCACTATCTAAATCTGCCTGAAATTCTCTCTCCTATGAGTAAAGGTTCTGCAATTTACACTTAAAATTATTAATGGCAGGTCCTTACATGCAAGGCTTCTTTAATAGAATTTATGTAGTATTAAGCCATATTCATCAGTGTTTAATATTAGAAGTGAAATTACAAAAAAAAAAAAAAACAACTCAAAACTAAGTTATCAATGCAGTTCTAAGTGACTTTTCTGAGAAAAAAAAGCTATTTTTAGGGAAACATTCTTAGGTAATTCAGACTATTTTATTTATTTATTTATTTTAAACTCAACACTAATTATTTTATCCTGTTGCACAAAAAAAGGAAGGACATTATCAGCTTTAAATTTACTGGCTTTTCTTTGCCTTTCCCTTACACTTCATGAAGTTTCACAATTATACTTTACAGACCTTATATTACTTTTCTCTGCTTGTTGTCATGACAAAAATCTCACACAAATGTCATGGAAAATAAATTTTATCAGTAGTAAAAATTTTATTAAAAGCATTTCCAGATGCATGAAGTACCTAAGTTTTGCTAACTTATCATTAGAACAACAGAGAACAAAATAAAAATCTTTGAAAATTAATCTACAGTTTTATTTAAAAAATTAAATCATGGAGATTTTAACTCATGAAGACAAAGCCATTTACATAGTGTTAGAAAAAAAGAGTACAATCAGATGCAAAATCAAAATACAAACCCTAATGAGTCACGTCTAACAAAGCACAGAAATGGTGCATGCTGAGGTTTGTGCACATAAGATCCCTACCCTAGAGACATTATCATCCCTTTTGTCTGACATCTCAACTGCAAAATCTCAAGGGAGTCACGAACATATGTGCCACTGTAATCACTTAGTTACTTTTTGCATGCACATAAATAGATTACCTGCAGTGTTTGCCACTGTTGCACGTAGCAATGTTGGATGATTTATAATTTTGATGCACACCAATGCAAAGCTGGATTTTTAGGCCCAGTGTTTGATATACTAGGTATACTTGCACCATATATTCTTTCTAGGCAGACAGATTGTTCCTTGCCTTGAAATCTTTACAACTTAATGCCTGCAAAATTCAGAAGATTTAGCACATACTCATGAGGGGGTGAAAAAAAAGGCTGAATGATCATCCAGTCTATCCTACCTTCCTCAAGGCAAGACCTCCTAGGTAATCCTGACAGATATCTGTCTTGTCATGCTTAACTTACTTTCATGCAGCTATTCAGGTATGTAGAAAGAGAAATGTGCATAAAGACATGCCTTCAGATTCAGCAGATGGAAGAACACAACACTGAATATCTACTGACTTTGTTAGGATGCCATGGCAAGGTCCAACTGAAAAAAAAAGTGATTACAGGAATATAGCCCAAAATACACAATCTAAAGGAGAAATAAAATATGCTACTGTGGCAAGTATATATACAGATATACAAACACGCATTAAAAAACAAATGTTAACTAGGAAAATTACTCTTTAACCAATTCTTTATCAACCATCAAATCTATTTTAGATGCAGTGTAGAGTCAAAGAACACATAACTTAGGAGCTTTCCCCCCATTATTCTGCACTCACAAACATGGTTTTAGGAGACTTCCACCCAAATCAATGAACTGCTTCATTAGTTTACTTCTCACCAAAAAGAAAAAAAAGCAGGTCGCTTAGTAAAATTCATAATACATAAATAAATGTATTTTATGCTTCACCATACATTGCATCAAACTAAACTGACAGGATTTTCTGTAGTGTGCATGCTTTTTATATTGATTACCTCTTTCAAATCAAACAAAAAATCCAGCACACTGGTAGAAGTATACCTTCCTCAATGACTGTTATTAACAGCTTCATGTCACCTAATTAAGCTAGAAATTCAGCAAAAAAAAAAAAAAAAAGAATTGCATAATAATGCCATTTCCTCATTTTGACAAACTTCTCATTATTCAAGGCCCATTTTTGTCAAATGTATCTCCCCAAAGTTGAAGACATTTTTAACACAACAGTACTCTGGAAAGTCTTATTTTAAAAAGGGCCACTAAACATACTAAAGCACCTGAGAACCCCATAAGCAGTATAAAGTTGTGTCTGACAAAATACATAGGAGTACATAAGCCTTCCACATTAGAATTACAGGTAAGTACAAGAGTACAAAAATATTAGAGGTCTAACCAGGGCCTCTAAGTCAACTACCAACGCTATCAGAGGCTTCAGGTCGTCTTCCTCCTCCAAGCCCTACTCTGCCTTCCTTGAGATGCTACAAATATTAGAGCCTCTCTGCAAACCCTGCATTGAAAGGGCAATCCAAAATCTCCTACAGGTTTCCTTCCGCTCAACATCCAATCACCTTCCCCACCTCTCCTAAAACCCAAGCCTGTTCCAGTATGCGCTCCTACCCCTAAGCTACATAACAGTCCACCGTCGCTCACAACGCTTCTGCCCCAAACCTACAGCAACACTCACCCAGCAGCATCCTTGCTCCCATCCCACCCGCGCCCTAGCGCCACTTACGTTCCCCTTTCCCATCAACAACCTCCATAAGCCCCCGAATAAGCGGTATCCCGTCAGCCACCCCCTACTCAGCGCGCCCGGCCGCACCTCACGGTCCTTGAGACCCAGGAGCAGCACCTCTTCCATGAGGGTGAGGCGTGTTTCCTTGGAGTCGCCCTTCTCATCGTCGCCGGGCTCGTCCCGGCGGCCTTCATCCTCAGAGCTGCCTCCCGCCTCCCGCTCCTTGGCGGCGTTGCGGAAGGCCTCTGTCCGGCGCTGCACCAGCCCGGAGCTACGCTGGGTCAAGGAAGTCATGGCTGGAGGCGGTGGAAGGTCAAAGGCCCGCCACGGGGAGAGGAAATTGGCGACAGATCGAGAGGGGGAAAGGAGAGACGGCAGCCGCTCCTGCCTCCGCCCTATCCCCACGGGGGCAGCGGCCGGCCGCGGAGAATCATGGGGAGCGGGATTCGGCCGAGGCAGTGGCGGTGGAAACCGGCATTCCCCGCCTGCTGCGGCCGAGCTGGCGGAGGTGACTTTTCCTCCAATATGGCGGCGTAGGCTGATGTCAGCGGAGGATGTGGTAGTGGCAGGCGGAGGGGTACGACCGGAAAGTGCTGTGGACGGGAGGAGCCCCTCATAGGGCCGGAGCTGTGGACGGAGAGCCTCAGGGATGCGGCCACCTCAGCCTCAGGGAGTGCGGGTGATGCCGGCTGTTATTGACTATTACTAATCGTTAGCCGGGGCTGTGGAGGACGATTAATCCAACGCTCAGGGCGGAGGGGAAGGGGGTCTGGAGAGCCGGTGCCCGCCGCAGAATAACCTGAGGGCTGGGTAGTACACTCTCATTTACAACCTTAAGTCTGCTGGATTTCACTTGTAGCCCCAAGTCTCATTGCTAGTGCAGCCCCCAGGACTAAATTTATATATATATATATATATATATATATATATCCAAACTCAGTGTGATAAATTGAGGCGAATAATTTGATTCAGCCTTTTTAAGGTCAATTAGAATTTTATTAATTACAGCAAGCAGTAGCAAGCAAAACAGCGCTGGGTGGGTAGGGGTCTCCTAACCGCCCCTCCTGCAGTGTCCCACACTGCAGTGCCCCACACCCCACTCCCTTATTCAGTTTCTTTTTATAGTTTCTTGGAGGTTTCTTCATTCGTGTCTTTCGCGATAGCGGTGTGCGTAGCTTGAGCATCCCTCTGCGTCGTTTCTGCGTTGTGTCGAGGCAGGTGATCGCTGATTTCACAATCGGCTCCGGACAGTGATGGGCGTACCTGGAGCACTCCTACGTTGTCTAGTCCGGTGGCCGTTGCCTGGTGGTCGCTGATTTCATAATCAGCTCCGGCCATCCCCTGACATCCTTAGCCTGTGTCTGCAAAAAAGCTAAGAAAAGCTCCCTATATGGTGATTAATCATACTTGTGATCTTGCGGTTTTTTGCAATATGTCTATAGCCTTGCGCTTTGTAGCAGTTGCTTTTTTATTGTCCTCCCCTATCTCCTAACAAGCAGGCTAGTCCCTTTAATTTTTATATTTCCTCCTTTAATATTCCAATTCTTTTGATGAACAAACAAGTTACCACAGTTTATCACAATCCCCCATTTTCTCTTTTACCATTTTGTTCATCAAATCGCTTTGCTGCTTCGTATGCTAGGAGTAAAGTGTCTTCTACTTCAGGACAGTTTTCTTTCAGCAGGATTCCATGAGTTCTAAAGAGTGAAGTCAAAGTAGCCACACGTTGCAACATCCTCCAATTCCATATGAGTGTTAAAATGGATATTATTAAACTTATAGCGACTAGAATTAGTAAAACTATAATGGGGTGACTTAAAGTGTTCATGATCCCAGTTGCAGTTGGTGACCATCCGAATAGTGCATCCCACCAGTTATGACTTGCATCCTTTTTTACTCTTTGCAGGACTCTGTTTATTTCAGTTATATCATGATGGACAGTTACGAGAGTTTTCTGCCCATTCTTGTGAATTTCTTCTATAATTTTGATTAGATCTTGGTGTTTCATTAATTGTTTAACCAGGGTTAAATTCATTCCAATGGGTGTGGGTGGTAATTTGTTGTATGTTGTGTAGTTTGATTTTATTAATTGGTGGGATACAACTGGTGCTGAGTAGTTAAAGTCGCACCCAGTAACTTTGATAAAGTTGCAAATACAGAAATTGGAATGATTTCTAGTAAATAAGGAGACCTTGTTCTTATCAATTTCTATAAAATCACACACAGTCCTTAAACACACACAGCCATTACCTATATACACTAATACAGTTCGTGGGTTGGGGTCTGGGCGGATTTCAAAGTGGCAAATGCCTTGGTCAGTGTCAAGGCATACGTCTTGAGTGCTAATTAAATTAGTCTCACAGATAAATCCCTGCTGTTCCCAAGCAATGCAAGGTTCTAGGTTAATGGTTTGCCATTTCCCTCGGTTTTTCCAGGCCCATACCCTATGTTCTGAGGGGTATAATACTGACTTTTCATGACTTATTCCTAAGGCAACAATAGGGTGTATAGTGTGAATTATGGCATTCCGTATAGTGAGCACAAAGGCAGTAGCAGTGTTAGTGGTGGGATTATAGGTAAAATTTACCAAGGTCCACCAAGATTGGGAATCCCTCTCAAAGTCTGTGGCATTGTCCCAGACGACCCTTCGTACTTCAGTTGGAAACACCCCCTCACTTCCTTCTCTTATGATTAAAGCTGCTGTTGATTGTATCCATAATTGTGCTTGTATACAACTAAGGGCTAAAGATATGTTCTCTTGTGCCACTTGTAACATGTCTACCAATAAGTCATGGTCGTGATCCTCAATATCTCTCCATCTTGGCAGTACCTTTGAGACTTGCCACTGATTATCTCCTAGTGCCAATAGAGAAGACTGTAAAGGCTGCTTTAATTTTGTCAGATCGTTAGTTGCTGCAGCTAATTTGTTCATTAATATCTCAGAGTCAATCCCATTCAAAACCCCCAATCCGGTTCCTAACATCCCAGTTAAATCCCTTCGCATTCTACCTCGGAGATGTACTTGTTTTTGTAGCCACTTTGTCCATCCTTCGAAGGATGACCTTAGGAAGGGAGAGCAGGCTGGCTGAACTGCCGAGATATTAGTTTGCATTAACAGTTCAACACGTTTAAGGGACCATTCTGGGTTAAAGAGCAGTTTTTGTTGACCCGTATTTCTTATGACATATGGGCCGATTTCATAAACCTTGGGTTCAAGATTGAATGGTATATTTTTGGTGTGTACTTGAATGCTGGAGTGGTTTGTAAAAGTCTTGGCCATGGCGTTTATTGTAAATTTGAAAGACAACCCAATGGTGTTGTGGGCCCAGAGGCAAACCACGTCAACAGTTTGTCTTAATGTGAAGTTATACCAACAGTCTAATTCACTTGGATGATTGCAGACCTTTGAATGCTTGTGATTATCTACACTGATTTGGATAACTTTATTGTAGGTAGTCCCGTTAATCATTTGACACCCTATCTTAATTTCCTCTCCTATGGTTCCTTCAATTGACCACCCCTCTTGTCTTTTCCACTCCTGCTTAGTATATATCTGGTTATCGTGCATGACTAGAGTTGTTAAATTTAAACCTTCTAAATCAGGCTGGCTTCCCATAGATCCAGTGTATTAGGTAAAGGCTTGGGACCACAGCCATTCAGCATTGTCTTGACCAGAAACACCACTAGGACAGAGCAATAGAAAGCTAATAATTTGCCAATAAGGGTGGAGTCCTAGCCTTGTTTTTGTTTCGTAACATCCTGCTTTCCCCTTTTGGGTTTGCTGCTCCCTTGGTGTTTCGGAGGCACTTAGACTGGTCCTTTGAGGGAGCCTAGTACTCGGCTGGCAATGGTTGGAGCATTTTAGCATTGTTCCACTTAGAGGGGGCTTGGCCTTTTCCTCTCTGCCTCGCTCGCCGACTCGGGTGCTTCGAGCCGCGAGGTAAACCATCTTCTCGGCAGCAGCGGTATTCGCCTGAGCGTCCCCTTTTCCGCTCCTGCCTAGCCTTGTTCTGCTCCCAGTTCTTATCTTTGACCAGAAGTGGGTTGCAAGGAATCCCCTTCAGTTCCTTTCGACAACACCCTTTTATTATCTGAGCAGCAAATGGAGTGGGCTCGTTAGTAAACAAAAATACTCAGGGTACATTCCCTTGGTAAATATTTCCTACCACTCAGATCCAATACTGACCCACCGATTTTCCAATTCTCCTATCCTTAGCACAGTTCCAATTAGTTTTCGCTGAGTTTTTATAGCACTCAGTACAAACCTCAATTGGTGGTCTTCCCCTCTGGCAATGGACCCACCACCGTTCTTGGCAAATTTTACATATAAAGCACACAAAAGGATAACGATCTCCACAACCTTCCTTATTACAAATCACTATAGAGTCTAAAGCACACAAAAGAATAACAATCTCCACAACTTTCCTTATTACAAATCACTATAGAGTCTTCAGCTAGTTTGTAATTGTATCCCTTTTGCTCCCCCTTATGGTTGATTTGGATAATGTCCACAGAGTTCATTAGTTTTTCTTAAGAGTCACTTTCAAGTTCCCAGGCTGGCTAGTCACTTTCCACTGGTTATTTGTAGCAACCGGGCCTTTCACTCGGCTGGCGTGAGTCCACCCCTTTTCGGCCGTCCTGATTGCCGTTTCTGTGGTAAGCAAAACAAGAAAGGGACCGTCCCAGCATGGAGTTAAGGAATCTTCCTTCCAAGACTTAATAAGTACTTGATCCCCTGGTTTTATCTTATGGATTGTGATATCCAGAGATGGTCTCTGTGCCAACACTCCTTTCTTTCTCAATTCCTGCCTTCTGCTCATAATTTGGGTGATGTAAAATTTAATATGAGAATCTTTAAGGCAGGGGTGATCTGTGGGGGCTTCCATATCATAAGGCATTCCAAATAGCATTTCAAATGGGGAGATTCCCACATCAGTTCGGGGTTGAGTTCGAATGTTCAATAAGGCAAGAGGTAGGCACTTAACCCATGACATTTTTGTTTCCAGCATTAATTTTGTGAGTTGTTTTTTTATTTCTCCATTCATCCTTTCTACCCTCCCCGAGCTCTGTGGATGCCATGGGGTGTGATATTTCCATTGAGTTCCCAAAGCTGTCAGGACATCTTTTGCAATTTTAGAGGTGAAATGGGGTCCCCAGTCCGAGTCTAAACACTCAATTAATCCATACCGGGGGATAATTTGCTCTAATAATACTTTTACCACAGTGTTCGAAGTAGCTCGGGCCGTAGGATAAGCTTCCATGTAATGGGTTAAGTGGTCTACCAGTACCAATAAATATTTATACCTCCCCACTTTTGGTAATTCTGTAAAATCGATTTGTATATGTGAAAAGGGTCGTTGTGCCAGTTCCCTTCCGCCCATTGGTCTTTCTCTTAATTGTTGTTTATTTATTCTTTGACAGGTTAAACATTGTTGGGTTACCTGTTTTGCAAGATTATAGACCCCTATGCACATATATTTAATTGCAAATTGGTCAACCAGGGCTTGAGTTCCCCAGTGGGTTTTCTCATGGATTGCTTGCAGGACCCTCATTGCCATTCCTTTTGGGAGTACTTCCTGCCCATCCGGTAGTATCCACTTGCCTCCCTCTTTTTCCTTCACCCCCATTTGGTTTAATTTTTGTTTTTCCTGTACCGTGAAGGCTAACACATGGTTAATGGGTCCATGGAACCGGCAATGTTTCTTTTGGGGGTTATCACAGGCACACTGTATCGAATCAATCCCGTATGCATCCCAACAAGCCCAACATGGTTCTTCCTCTAAGTCAGCTCCACAAGTGGAGCAATCTTCCCTTCGTGTGACCCCCCCCTTATATGGTTTTAAACTCATTAGAGCTGCCTTTTTCGCCTTCTGGTCGGCTAAGTTATTTCCCCGTACTGAGTTTCCCATCCCCACTTGATGTCCTTTTACATGAACAATAGCTATTCTTTCCAGACCTCTCAAGGCCTGGAGCACTTTCCGAATTAATTCCCCATGTATCAACCCCCTTCCCTGTGAATTGATAAGTCCCCTTTCTTCCCAGATTTTACCAAATGTATGAACCACCCCATAAGCATATTTTGAATCAGTATAAATGGTCCCAACCTTTCCTCTTAGTAGTTCTAAAGCTCTGAGCACTGCATACAATTCACATGCTTGTGCTGACCAGCTGGGGCTAAGAGGACCAGATTCTATTTTCTTAAAAATCTTCCCATCCACAATAGCATACCCAGATTTCCTTTTCCCTTCAAGGACCCGAGAGGATCCATCTACATAATATCGATATCCTTCTTCTAATTCCTCCTCTTCGAGATCTGGTCTTATTTTTGTTTGTTCCTCTATTTGCAAAAGACAATCATGAGTTAGTCCCACAACTGGTTCCCCGTATAGAAACTGGGCTGGATTTTGTAAGCTTGTGGTTTCAATACTTAACCTAGGAGAAGAAATTAGGATGCCTTCATACTTTAGGAGTCTGGCATCTGTTATCCATTTATCCGCTTTTTGTTGTAGTACTCCATGGATGTTATGAGGAGATAGAACCTTCAGTTCACTCCCAAAAGTTATCTTTCCTGCTTCTTCTACCAAAAGGGCAGCAGCCACTATCGATTGCAGATAGGCAGGCCACCCTCGGCTAACAGGGTCGAGAAGCTTTGAAAGATATGCCACTGGTTTCTTTCCTCCAGCCCATTCCTGGGCTAACACCCCGTATGCCACCCCTTCCTTGACATTAATGAATAAAAAGAATGGTCTTTTTAGATCCGGGAGGCTGAGAACCGGGGCATTGACCAGTTCAGTTTTTAATGATTTTAACCGGGTCTCATCCTCGGAGCTCCATTTTAATAGCCCGTCTGTTGTTAATTTTTCATACAGAAATTTAACTTTCCCACTAAAATTTTCAATCCATTGTCTGCAATACCCAAAAAGTCCCAGCAACTGCCGAACCTGCCTTTTAGTTTTTGGAGCTTCCAGGGAAAGTATTCCTTGGACTCTATCAGTATCCAATTTCTTAGTCCCCTGAGTCAGCCAGTGTCCGAGGTACTTAACTTCCTCTTCCACAAATTGTAATTTCGACTTTGAAACTTTGAGTCCCTTAAGGCTTAAATAATTTAGGAGTTTTATAGTTTCTTCCCTTACTCTTTCTTCTTCTTTCCCTGCAATTAATAAATCATCTACGTATTGTAGAAGCACAATCCCCTCCCCCTGTGAATATTCTACCAATATTTGTTCCAGAGCTTGCCCAAACAAATTTGGGGATTCGGTAAACCCCTGGGGAAGGACTGTCCACCTCAATTGTTGTTTTCTATGTGTATCTGGGTCTTCCCATTCGAAAGCAAAATAATCTCTAGAAGTTTCCTTAAGGGGACAGGCCCAAAAAGCATCTTTAAGATCTATTACACTATACCACTGGTTTTCTGGGCCAAGTTGGCTTAAAATAGTATGTGGATTGGCTACGACCGGGAATCTTTCAACTGTTCTTTTATTGATTTCCCGCAAGTCATGCACCAATCTGTAACTGCCATTCGGTTTCTTTACCGGCAGGATGGGGGTATTGAAAGGGGACATGCAGGGTTCTAAAAGTCCCTTTTCCAAAAGTCTCTTTATTTCTGTTTTTAGTCCTTCCCTCCCCTCTTTGGGTATGGGATATTGCCGAATCCTGACAGGGATTTCTGGGTTCCTGATAGTTACCTCAAAGGGTTCAATATTTAATTTCCCCACACTGTCGGGGGTATACCAAACTTCTGGGTTAATCTTTTTTTCGTCTTCAGCCCGGAGAGGATATAGTTTTACTGTTAGTTTTCCCTTTTTTTTTTTTTTCCTCTATCCCTATCCCCAACTCGATCATCAAATCTCTCCCTAATAGATTATAATCTGCTTCTGGAACTAGTAAAAACGACCCAATTCCCAATTTAGAATCACTTTCTAAGAGTACATTCTTAATTACAGGTACTCCAAAGGGTTCCCCTTTGGCCCCAATCACCTGTATTATCTCAGGTGAAACCTTACACCCTTGGGGAAGGGTCTGGACGGTTGATCTCTCCGCCCCTGAGTCCACAAGGAACTCATATTCTTGTTGCTGGGGACCTATCTTTAATTTTACCAGGGGCTCTGTTCTTTCCCTTGTCCCCAGCAGATAGAGCCCCCGACCCCCCTAATCTTCTTTGAACTGTTCCTCATCAGCAATCCTCTGCCGACACTCTCTCCTCATGTGTCCCTTCTTCCCACAATAGAAACAGACAATGCTCTCTCCACCTCTCGACTTCCCTTCAAACCAACTCTCGACTTCCCTTCAAACCAACTTCGCTGGACGTCAGTCCGACCTCTGGACTGACCTCCAGTTCCCCCCCCCCGGGGACTCTGCTGTCCCCCCCCACTGCTGCTAACACGATTCCAGACTGCTTTTTAAAACTCTCATCCTCTCTCCCAACACACACCTTTTGAGCCTCTCACAACAACTCATCCAATCCTCTCGCCTGCCATCCCTCCAACCTCTCCAACTTCTTCCGAATGTCTACCCAAGAATCGACCACAAAATGCACCTTCAAAAGTGTCTCACCCTCTGGGGTATTGGGGTCCACCCCTGAATACAACTGGAAAGCTTTCTTCAATCTCTCCCACTATCCAAAGAGCTGCATATTCACTCTCCTCTTGGTTAAAGGGCTCTTTGGAGTTAATATATATATTTAGAGCTTGACAGATCCAATCCTCAAACGACCCAAATACGGGCCAATATAGTTGGTCTCCCCTTATTTGTTTACCTCCCCAAATTTCCATACAATAATGGATCATTTTAACCCTATCTTTTCCTTTTCTAGAAGGAAAGGCATCCCAATACTCTACCATTAAGCCTAGTGGAAGTTTTACTGAGATTCTCCCACCCATGGGTTCAGCAGATTTACTTTTTCTTTGACCCATCTTCTAGAGTGCCTTCTCACACTCAACACAAACAATACGACAGTCGCTTCCCCCAATTTGTGGCCCACTCCGTCGCCGGATATGGGAAACGCACTACTATGGGGTCCACACTCACTTGGGGAATCTGAGCTGCCAGTTCCCCTCTCACACACACGTTCGCATTCGCTACACTCCAGGACTCCCACCCCTGACCGAGCGACCGAGCGGACCGGACTACTCACGTCTTTCCGGCGCCTCCGTTTCTCGACCAGGGCTTCGCCCTGTGTGTCTTCTTATTCACCTCAATCACCCCGGGACTACACACCCCTAAACGACTCTTAAAGACCCCGTTTCCGGGGTCGAGGCTTTGTGCCTTTCACATGCACTCCGGAGCCCGCTTGTACGGGGCCCACCGTCTTTTTCACACGCACGCGCATTCCGGAGCCCGCTTGTACAGGGCCCACCAAGCACATACACTTATACTAAATTAGTAAGCCGAAACTTGGGGAAGTTTCTCCGGGGATCCCCCGCCCCAGGAACTTTGACGCAGTCCACCTCCGCGTCTGGGTTAGGCCCACTTGCTCTCCTCCTAACCCAGGAGCCTCCCCACCGAGGGTAACTCGACGCCGAGGGGGGTGCAGCTCCCCCCCTCCTACGTCCCCCAACCCTGGATGCTCTTGGAATATTAATCCCTCAATCCAGCAGGTTTTAATCAACCCTGGAAAAAGGAGGCCCACCACCCACCGGGAAAAGAGGCCCACCGCCCACCGGGGGCTACTTACGCTTCCTGCGTGTTCACTCTTCCGCGGTTCTTCGTGCACAAAGATTAACGGGGGTAACTTTGCTTGCTACTGAGTTTTAGGTTCGTCGGTAAAGGCCCAGGGAGGAAGCCCCCCCTTAGGTCCACCGCAAAAAGGCGGTGGGGCGCCTCACCCTAGTGGGGCCTCCCTCCCGGGTTTCCTTTATCCGAGTCACGGTACCAAATTGTGATAAATTGAGGCGAATAATTTGATTCAGTCTTTTTAAGGTCAATTAGAATTTTATTAATTACAGCAAGCAGTAGCAAGCAAAACAACGCTGGGTGGGTAGGGGTCTCCTAACTGCCCCTCCTGCAGTGTCCCACACTGCAGTGCCCCACACCCCACTCCCTTATTCAGTTTCTTTTTATAGTTTCTTGGAGGTTTCTTCATTCGTGTCTTTTGCGATAGCGGTGTGCGTAGCTTGAGCATCCCTCTGCGTCGTTTCTGCGTTGTGTCGAGGCAGGTGATCGCTGATTTCACAATCGGCTCCGGACAGTGATGGGCGTACCTGGAGCACTCCTACGTTGTCTAGTCCGGTAGCCGTTGCCTGGTGGTTGCTGATTTCATAATCAGCTCCGGCCATCCCCTGACATCCTTAGCCTGTGTCTGCAAAAAAGCTACGAAAAGCTCCCTATATGGTGATTAATCATACTTGTGATCTTGCGGTTTTTGCAATATGTCTATAGCCTTGCGGTTTGTAGCAGTTGCTTTTTTATTGTCCTCCCCTATCTCCTAACAAGCAGGCTAGTCCCTTTATTTTTTTTATTTCCTCCTTTAATATTCCAATTCTTTTGATGAACAAACAAGTTACCACAGTTTATCACACTCAGCAACTAAATTTAGATGAGCACACAGAGCTCTCAACAGTCTTGTCTTTAAACTGAGTAAACGGAGTCCCTTTTCTCTGCTGTCAATGAGGCATCTTTTCAAACCTTGAGTCCTTTTGAGTGTGGCATGCCAAAAACTGAAAACTACTTATCAAGGCTGAATCCTATATATGTTTCTAGGTAGCATATTTTATTAAAGATTAAAAATGCTTAAGATGCAAGGATTGCCTGTACTTTTTAGTCTATGTGAAAAACGCCAATCACTTGTTTTAAAATTTTAAAAGTTTAATAGTAATAATATAGTTATAAAAATTGTAATAAAAATTAGAGCAATAAGAATTTGGACAGTCAGAGTTAGGACAATAAAAAGCAAAGAATTACGAATGTTCGGATGCTTTCCTCTTGAAAGTATGGCTCGCTAACAAAGGATTAACCCTTAAAAGCAATAGGCTCTTGCACATTCATATATCTCATACATGATGCATAAATTCTTTTCAAACAAAGGGTGTTCTCTGGTTATCGTCAACTTCTTCCCTTTAATCCTGGTGGCTCCTTAAAGACGGAGAGGAGGTGGAAGAATGTTTGTCTTTTCTGATAAGGAGGCAGTAACTCTTAGGTGTCTTGTTGCTGTTATCTCTGTGCGAAGAATTTCTTGATTATCTCATCCCTTTCTCGAGCTAGTTAAAAATCTTACATCACATAGTTTCTATTTTAACATTATGTTATAACCTAAAACTATATCTACCACACTACTTAAAAAGGATTCATACAGTACTAGAAAATAACTTTCCAACATAACACGTATAATATTCAATTTAATGTTTGCAAAGAGCCAATCATTTAATATGCAATTTTCACAGTCTACAATTAAGATATTTTGTTTGGCCGTTTTCGTTGTTGAGGCAGGATGGGAACAGAAGAACTCCAAGATCAAAAGCCAAAGAGAACTCTACTGATTTATTTCAAATGCACTGCTCTATTTATAGGGAACATCGTGCAGACTAATTTCATTGGTCTTAAAGTAAAAATATCTCACACCATTGGTGCGCTCTGGATGACGCATAGTGGCAAAACATATCTGTAAACAATGTGAACAACAAGAGAGATAGTGAATTATTTACATTCTTTTCCAGCTCTCTCCCAGGTGCAGCCTGGTAGAAATGTCTCTCTTTCTCTCTGACTGAACTGAGAATACCCATAGGCCATTTTAAGATGGCATATAGATTTTTAAACATAATATGTATAATATGTATCTAAGATATAAATAAACTATTTATATAAATATAAATATATATTTAGGTGCACCTTCTTTACCAAGAGCTCCAGGTCACTTTGCAAGTCACTCCGTTATTTCTCACACCCTCAATTCTTGCATAATCTGCTAATGTGACATGGTGATAATTCAGTATAGCTTCTTCAAGACCATTGATAAAAAAGAATAGCAGACCAACAAAACTGATCCCAAGAGAATCTGAATCACTCACACAAATGTTTGCTGATTGTTCCTCTTCTGTTTGGAGGCCTGCCAATTATTCAAAGTTCACTTAGTGTGTGGCATTCTGATTTTTTTATCTTTCTAGTTTTTTTAATTAAAATGTCATAGTTTGACACTGGCCAAATGCCAGACACCCACAAAAGTCACTCGCTCACCCTCCCCTGCCACAGCTGGGCAGAGGAGAGAAAAAAAAATTAAACAAAGGGTTCATTAGTTGAGATAAGGACTGGGAGAAAACACTCCAAGGGCAAAACAGGTTCAGCTTAGAGGTACAAAGTGAATTTATTGCTAACAAAGTCAGAGGATGATAATGAGAAGTAAAATAAGTCCTCAAAAACACCTTTTCTTACCCCAATCCCTCCCTCCTTCCCACCAACAGCTCAGGGACACAGGGCATGGAGGTTTTGGCCAGTTCGTTGCCCAAGGTTTTCTTCCACTGCTCAGGGAGAGAAGTCCTTCCCCTGCTGTGCCGTGGGGTCCCTCCCACGGGAGCCAGTACACCAGAACTTCTCCGACATGGCTCCAATCTCATGAGCAGAGTCTTCCCAAAACTGCTGCAACATGAGTCCCTCCCACAGGCAGACAGTCCTCCCAAAACTGCTGTGGCGTGCGTCACTCTTCCACGGGGTGCAGTCCTCCAAGGACAGGCTGCTCCAGCCTGGAAGCAGGGGCCCCCTCCCTCCACCAGGTCTCCCACAGGATTACAGCCTCCTCCAGGCATCCACTGGCTCCAGCGTGGGCACCTCCCCCACAGGCTGCAGGTGAGTCTTTGCATCCCCCATGGACCTCCATGGGCTTCAGGGCAACAACCTGTTTCACCATGGTCATCACCATGGCCTGCAGAGGGATCTCAGCTCTGGTGCCTGGAGCACCTTATCCCCCTCCTCAACTGACCTTGGTTTTTCCATGTTGTTTCCTGCGGCTTTGCTTTGTTTTCCCCGGTCCTGGGCAGCTCTGGAGAGCCTGGCAAAGGCGCTGCTTCTCAGCGGGACCGGGGTGCCGCTTGTCCCGGGCGCTGCTGTGTTCCGCGCACCGGGGTGGGGCTGGCTGCATTCTGTTGCCAGTGCGAGGGGCAAGACAAAGAGGGAAGGAATGTCCAGTCTGTCCGCATGGCTAGCTGGAGAGCTTTTATTGTTGCGTGGAGCTGCGAGGGAGAAGTGCAGCTCGCTCCCTAGCGCCGCATGGACAAAATGGCGCTGGGACCGGGGGCGCATGGGATTTTATAGGGGGCAGGCCGAGGAGGGCAGGAAGCCCTCCCGCCCAATGGGGACAGGCACCGTGGGGGTGACGTGGACCACGGCAACCAACGGGGACGCAACAGGGGCAGACACAGGGCTCTGGGACGAATGGGGACACGGGGATGGGGTAACTGACAAGGAAGTTTCAGGAAAGAACAGGGGGTGGTTACTGGAGTGACGTGGGGAAGCTCCAATGGCAGGCAGCCTGGAGCGAACCATTGCGGGGGGAACAGGGGTGTACAAAGGGATACACAGAACCGGCTAACTTAACATTATAAAACCCCTAATCTGAACGCAACCCGGGATGCAACAGTTTCCCTCACATGTTCTCACCTCCTCCTATTCTGTGGGTAAAGAAAAAACTGTGCCTCACTTTGTTTTGATTTTCTTCTTAAATATGTTATCATAGAGACATTACCAACCTCTCCAATTGGCCCAGCTTTGGCCAGCAGCATGTCCATCTTCAGAGCCATCTGGGATTGGCTCTTCTGGACATGGTGGAAGCTTCTAGCAGCTTCTCATAGAAGCCACCTCTGTGGCCCTCCTGCTACCAAAAAAACAGGCCGTGCCAAACTGTTATAAATACATATTGTGAAAAATGCATATTATATGATTGGCTCTTCGCAAATATTAAAACTATATGTGTTATGTTGGAAAGTTATACTGTGTTAATTTCTTTGTAGTACTGTATTAATCCTTTTTAAGTAGTGTGGTAAATATAGTTTTTAGGCTATAGCATAATATTAAAATAGAAACTATGTGATGTAAGATACTTTTTGTAATTAGCTCAAGGAATGGATTAGACAACCAAGAAATTCTTCGCATACAGATAACAGCAACAAGGCACCAAGATTCCAAGAGAAGAATTATTGCCTCCTTATCGGGACTATTCAGACTTCTTCCAGACTTCTAGGAACCAAGAAATTGATTTACAAGATGGGGGGGGGGGGACGGGACGGGGGACACAGGAATTAAGCAGAAGACATCCTTTGTTTGAAAATAATGTTTGCATCATGTATGAGATATATGAATATGCAACAGGCTATTACTTTTAAGTGTTAATCCTTTGTTACTGAGGTGTGATTCTATGGCAGAGTGCCAGACACCCAGACATCCATAATTCTTTGCTTTTTATTGTCCTTTATTGTCCTAACTCTGATTATCCAAATTCTTATTGCTCTAATTTTTATTACTATTTTTATAACTATTTTATTACTATTAAACTTTTAAAATTTTAAAACAAGTGATTGGTGTTTTTCACACATATTATGTTGTTGGCTTTTCCCAAATACTAGAATGAATGTTATATGTATAATGTTAAAATAACTTTGCTTTTCTTTCTGCTATTAACAAAAACTTAGACATAGTAGTAGTGGTAGCTGATAGTTATGAGTGAACTGTTTGTTTGGTCAGGATAACATCCAGCGAACGTGTAATGTGGACCCTGCTACAGATATGCCAACTATCAGCACTTACCATCTGAAGACAGTGTGGACCAAGGCCCAAACCGGAAGTGATAAGGAAAAGGAGCCAAAACCACAGCCAAGAAACATGCATGCTCTAAAAAGGCAGACCCAATGAGGGGCCATGTAAAATACTTCCTGGAAAATGTAAACTAGTTTATGGATATGCATAAGCGTCTATGAACATGCAGCAGGTTGATGTAATAGAAAAGGTATTTAAGGGGTATCCCCAAAGGTGACGATATGCTCTTGCCTGAGTACCAAGACGTAGCGGGCCGTAATCTTTGCTTTACTGTCTGTCTCCTATTGTCCTTTATTAAACCTTTTAAATTTTCACAGGAGGGTGAACGTGTTTTTCACACAAACCAACACAAATGTTTTACTGTACCAGGTCAAATGTCAAAACAAAGCTTAAGGATATAGCTATCGCTCTCATTTTTATCAAATAAGTGTCTTGGTTTGAAAAGACATGTGTCTGCTTAAGGAAGGCAGGACCCTCCCCTGAAATGGAAAATGTAAACCCCCTCCCTCCAAATTATTATAATTTTGAAATTAAGGGGCTCTCAGGCAAAGATATGGGAGCAGGAATAATAGTTCTTTATTAGAGAAGAAAATAAAATTTTAAAAAACATACACAATGCAGTAATACAAAATAGCACTATCAGAGTCAGAATACGACCTGACACCCTGTTGGTCAGGGTGTTGGTAGCAGTCCAATTGAAATGGTGGCTGCAGTCCTCCTGGAGTGGCAGATGTGGTTCTGTTGAAGCAGTGATCCTGTAGAAGGGTGTAGTCTTTCTCTGAAGATCCAGTGGTGGTGTAGATGGGCCTGGTCTTCCTTGGAATCTTTAAGTTTCTAATAGGTCTTGGTGTTTAATTAATTGTTTTATTAATGTGAGGTTTATTTTAATAGTAGTAGGTGATAGTTTATGATATATTGTGTAATTGGTTTTAATTAGCTGGTGGGATGTCACTGGGGCTAAATATGAAAACTCACACTTGATAACCTTAATAAAATTACAAATACAAAAATTAGAATGATTTTTACTAGGTAAAACAAAATTGTTGTTATTGATTTTTATAATAGTACAAGCAGTTTCTAAGTATATATAACTTTTACTAGTATATACAAGCACAGTTTTTTGATTAGTGACTGGATGAATTTCGAAGTGGTAAATACTTTGTTTAGTATTAAGACACACATCTTGATCATTAATAGTATTGTTTTTACAAATGAATTTTAGGGTTTTTTTAGTAACATAAGATTTTTAAGTTTACTGTTTGCTACTTTTCATTTACTTTTCGAGCTTACACACTATGTTCTGAGGGGTAGAGTACTGGTTTTTTATGATTTAATTTTAGTGTGATGATGAGGTGGATAACATAAGTAGTGGTATTGCGTATGGTAAGTACAAAGGTAGTGGTTATATTAGAAGTAGGATCATAGGCAAAATTCATTGTAGTTTACTAGGACTGAAATTTTCTTTTAAAATAAATTGTATTATCTTAGACAATCTTTTGAATTTTAGTTGGAAAATTACTTTCACCCCCTTTCCGTATGATTAAAGCTGTTGTTGCTTGTATTTATAACTGTATTTGTATACAACTTAAAGCTAAAGACATTATCTTGAACTGTATTGTGTGTTTATTATTAACTTGTGGTCTTGATCTTTGACCTTCTCCCACTTTGGTAGTATTTTTGAAATCTGCTACTGGCTAGTTCTTAATGCTAATAGAGATGATTGTAAGGGTTGTTTTAATTTTGTTAGACTACTTGTTGTAGTGGCTAGCTTGTTTATGAGTATTTCTGAATTAATTCTATTTAAAACTCTTAATCTTGTCTCTAATATTCTAGTTAGATCTCTTCTTGTGGATTACTACAGTGGATAGGTTTAAATCTTTTATCCTGGAATGTTCTTTTATGGATTTAGCATGCTGATTAAAAGCTTGGGACTAAGGTTATTTAGCACTGGTTTGGATAGAGGTACTCTTTAATTTTAAGACTTTAATTATAATTATACACAAAACAATTTTGTAAATGAAATTACAAACTACCCCTGGCTGTAATAGACTTATTTTGCTTGAGTAAGTTTTAGTTTTAGTTCTTTGTCTCTTGGTGTCACTTTTTAAGGGGCTTTTGGGGCTTTTTTTATTTGAGAGTGGTGTACCTAGGTATTCTGCTCCTTGACCTATATCGCAGTGAAGGTGGTGAGAAGTACTTGGAATGTTTTTTCTTACTGTGGTTTTAAAGTTTTTTCTGTAAGAGACTTAATATATATATAATATTTAGGCTGTATGTTATGTATTGGTCTATCTAGTTCTTTGCTTTGAGTTCTAGCTACATGTTTTTTAATTTCTCTGAGCTGTTTACTTAAAGCCACCATATAGGTGGCTAATGTTACTTCTTTAATGTGGGTTGACATTTTCTTTTGTATTCTATATGGCCCCATTTTGAAGGGACTTTAGCTTTAGGTTTAGTTCGAATTAGTAACAGTGTTAGTGGAAGAGCTTGAGACTAGGGTAGATTAACTTCTTGCCTTAGTTTTGCAATTTGCTGCTTAATTAAATGGTTTATTTTTTTTACCTGGTTGTTTGATTGGGGGTGGTATGGAGTATGAAGTTCCCAATCTAGGCCCAGGTGGCTACTAATCTGTTGTACTATTCTGAAAATGAAATGTGATCTTTTATTTGAGGATATTGTGGCTGGAACTTTGAAGCATGGCATTATTTTTTGTAATAATACTTTGGTCACTTTTTGAGCTTTGACAGTGCTGGTGGGGAATGCTTTTGGTTATTTTGAAAATGTATTTGTTAATACTAATAAATACTGATACCCCCCCTTTCCTTGGGAGTTCTGAAAAGTTAATTTGTTACTGCTGTCTAGGTCTATGGCTTTTCTTAATCTAAGTTTTGGTTTGGGGGTATTTTTGGTGTTAGTCTGGAGGTAAAGATTATACTGTCGGGTTATGTGAGTAATAGTGGTATATAATTTCTTGGTAACGATTTTTTTAATTAAATAGGTGTTTAGAGCATTTATATTTTTTGTGTGTTTTTTGGTGTTTTTCTCTTACTAGTGATTACAACAAATGGGAAGGGATTACTAGATTCTCTTTAATGTTAGCACACCCCTCTTGGTTGTATGGTTTTTTTAATCTTTGATTAGTTTTCCATCTTTCTTATTATATTTTGGCTTGCTTTTAAGGGAAATTTGTTTATTTGGAATTTGAGCTCTTTTAATAATTACCTTTTGCTGCTTCTTTTGTCTTTTTATTTGTTAGCTCATTTCTTTTTTCTAATTTTGAGCTCACTCTCTGGTGTCCTTTAATATGCATAATTGCTACTTTTTCAGGTAGTTGAACTGCTTTTAGCAGCTGGATTATTTCTTGTGCATGTTTGATGTTCTTTCTTTGTGAGGTCAGTAGTCCCCTCTCTCTCTAGATGGTTCCATGTGTGTGCACAACTTTGAATGTATACTTTGAGTCTGTACAGATGTTTATTCTTTTTCTTTTTGTTATTTCTAAGGCAGGGGTTAGTGCAATTATTTTGGCCTTCTGCGTAGAGGTGCTTGTTGGTAAGGGTCCAGATTTTATTATTTCTCTGTAGGTAGTGACTGCATATCTAGCATGTCGTTTTCTACTGGTAACATAGCTACTTTCATTAGTGAACTAGGTCTCTGTATTGTTTAAAGGAGTGTCTTTTAAGTCTGGGCGGCTGGAGTAAGTAGCTTTAATATTCTCTAGGCAATCATGGTGTACTTCTTCTTTTTGATTTCTACTGAGAAAATAAGCTGGGTTGACAATATTAGTTACTACTACTTTTACATTATTTTTTTCTACTATGATGATCTGGTATTTCAGGAACTTCTGTGGTGAAAGCTAGTGGCTGCCCTTTACTTTTAGTACTGCGGACATTGTATGGGACACTAGTATAGTCATTTTCTGTCTTAGGGTAAACTTGCATGCTTCTTGATTATTTAGCATGACTGTTGCTACAGCTCTGAGGTAACTTGGTTATTTTTTGGTTGTTACATTTAATTGCTTGGAAAAGTAAGTCACTGCCTTCTGATATGGATTTAAGTCTTGAGCTAATATTTTCAGGGTAATTCCTTGTTTTTTTATGGGAAAATAGAAATAATGGTTTGCTTACATTTGGAAGTCTTAAAGCTGGAGCTGACATGAGGGCACTTTTTAGCTGGTGAAAGCTCGTGTGGCTTCTTTTGTCTATTGGAGATCTCTATTTCTATTGGTAATAAGAGTATAGAGGGGTTTGACGAGTAGTCTATAATTATAAATCTATAGCTGGTACTACCTTAACATGCTTAAAAAGGTTCGGAGGTTTTTTTATTGTTTGGGGTTTCGGGGTTTGGCATATTATTTCTTTGTGAATCTGTTTTAAAGTCTCTTGCCTAGTACTGACTTCATACTCTAGGTAGATTATCTTTTGTTGTACTACTTGTGCTTTTTTCTTTGGTACTTTGTATCCTTGGAGCCCTAGGAAATTTAAAAGGCTTGCTGTCTAGGCTATACATGCTTCTTTTGTCTGAGTGGTTATTAGAAGATTATCTACATACTGTAATAGCTTTTTTTCTTCTTGTGGAGCTTCTTAAGATTTTTGATTTTTTGTAAGTTGTTTTCTAAACAGAGTGGGGGAATTTTTTAAGTTTTGAGGTAACACAGCCCATGTGAGATGGGTTTTGTGCCTGTTTTTAGGGCTTTCTTATTTGAATGCAAAAATTTTCTGGTTGACTTCGTGGATAGGGAGGTAAAATAAGATATCTTTCAGATCTAAAATGGTAAACTAGGTTAGTTCAGGTGTTAAACCAGTTAGTAAAGTGTATGGATTTGCTACTACAGGATCTAAATCTTTTGCTATCTTATTGACAACTTTTAAATCTTGTACTATCTGATATGACTCAGTAGGTTTCTGAACAGGTAAAAAGGAAGTATTTAAATTAGAATTTTCACTTTCCTTGGTATATCAGAGGCCCATACCCCAGGAAATACTTGACTTAATATTTCTTCACTATTTTTTTTTTTTTTAATTTCAATGGCTGTTAATGTTAAACTTAACATTTTTATGTACTTTTGATTATTCTCTTTTAGAGTAACTTTCTTATTTTTAAATGTAATGGTTGCTTGTAACTGCTCTAATAAGTCTCTCTCTAAAAGTGTCTTTGGTGAATTGGGTATATACAAAAATTTATGAATACTTCATTGTTTCTTTAATTTATACTTTAAAGGTTTGCAAAAGTATACTTTTTTAGACTCGTTAGTTGCTCTCTGTACTACAACATAATCATTCTCTACAGGTATTAAAGCTTTATTTAAAACTGAATATGTGGCTTTTGTATCAACTAAAAATTTTCTTCTTTTCCCTTCTCCTAGCTTAATTGTTATAACTAGTGGATCCGCTTGGGTGGAATCTCTCGGTCTTCTTCAGTTGTTTTGTACATGTGCAATTACTTGTCAGTCACTTTGTCTTCATTCTGGGTATTGGTTTTCCTAGTGACTTATAGATTGTACACTGGTTTCTGCTTAGCTGAGGTGGACCTTGTCTGGGTGGTCTTTGCTTGCGTCTCTCTTGTCTTTCCTCCTGTACGATTGCCACTAGCTTTTTCATTCTTTGTTTATATCTTTTTTCTTGGTTACTAAATATTCTTTGTTTCTTCTAGCAAGACTTTGAGGTTTCTCTCTTCTGGCCCTCGGATTTCCTGAAGTTTACGCTTAATATCTTTAGTTGACTGTCTCAAAAATGAATTAACTAGCTGACTCATCTCTATCTTAGACCCTGGATCCAATGATTTATGGTGACACATAGCATCTCTTAAACGCTCTAGAAACTTGGATGGAGTCTTGGAAGGCCCCTACTTAAGGGAATATAAGGTAGACTAATTTATGGTCTTTTGAGTAGCTCTTTCTACTCTTGTTGTCATTTACTCCTGATAATCTGTTAATTTCTTTATTTCTGCTGATACATTGGGATTTCATCTTGGGTCTTGGAGGGGCAAATATTTTTTATACCTACTTGCTTGTTCTTGCAATCATCTTCTGCTAAAGTTCTTGCTGTCTTTAAGATCAGCTGTTTTTCTGTTTTAGTGAAAGCATCTAGTAGTAACTGCATGTTAGCTTAATCTGGGTTATGTTGCTTGATAACATATTGTAGATGTTTTGTAGTAAGTATTGGATTGATGTGATAATTTTTAGCAGTCTTTTCCTATGCTTTTAAATTAAGAGTGGTAAATGGCACTTTAATCGTTAATTTCCTTCTTTCTGGTCTCACTGCCTCTCACAGAGGGGCCTGTAACACTGCTTGCCTCCTAGTTCTGGATGAAATTGGATTGCCAAAAGGGGGATGGGTTTGACTGGATGTGTCTTCTGAGTCTTCTTCTTTTTTGGGAAAATCTTCTTCCCTTTTGGGATTTTTTTTTTTATCTTCATCTTCCCTTTTCTTAGGAGGAGCTTTTAACAAATCAGATATATCTCATTCTTGCGCTTCAGTATGATAAACTTTATTTGATCTCATATATCGCTGTCCTATACTGTATGCTGAACAACAACATTTGATTTGATTTCTCTTTGATTTGTTTTCCTTTTTAAGAGCTAACACCAGTGGGTCAGAGGGAGTTCTGAGCCCACAGTCCTTCTGCCATTTTGAGTGATTTCTTAAAGCAAAAAACATATCAGCATACGAAACTTTATCTCATTTACTTTCCTGTCTTAAAAACAGCATTAACTGCAATAAGGTATTATAATCTAAAGTTATAGCGGGTGGCTACTCTGCTCTTTTAACTTGTATAATGGCTACTAGCGTGTGCAATATTGAATTAAATCTTTTTTATTTTTTGAGCTGCCCTTACTGGTGATTTCTTTCTAGTGGGCTAAGATACACCCCAAGGGGTTAATTCGAGGAACTTTTTTGCTTTGGTTAGTTCTCATTATCTCCTTGTCCTATCTCATTTCTACCTAAACTTCTCTTTACAGAGCTTCACAGTCTTTCTCAGTTTTCCTCTCACACACACCCCCAGGTGGCAGGTATCAGATGTGATCTTCTACACACAAGCTTTAAGACCTTAGGTTCTGAATGAGCTTGATTAGGAAACTTCAATTTACACTTGGGGCATATGCTTTGACGCCTACTAGAACAGCAATACTAGCGCCTCTCACAAACTCTGCACTGCAATAGTACCTACGCAGGGTGCTAGCCTCTCGATGCACCAAAGGCTCCCCAGGAATTGCCTGCAAAGGCAGGCTATTCTGTTTATTACTTCGGGGATTTCTAAATCCTCTATGGCGGGTTGTTCTCAGTCTAGGCTTACTATATTACTAGTTGAAGTCTGACAGAGCCCCTCTAAATGAACTAATTTGTCTCCTCTATCTATCTAATAGTTTACAGGATTCACAAACTCCTAGGTGTTATGAACAGTTTCCAGATGTTCCCCAGAGACGCGTGCAGGGCTTTCCTAGTTCCCATGGCAACACTAAAAGAAAACTACTAACTCTAGCTAAGTACCGATATTGAAATGCTAATTAGCTAATTGCTCTGTTTGTTTTCTCTAATCTACCTGGCCTCCCACCCCTCCACGCTGCCATTCTGGGACTAACATGCAAATAAAAACCCCTTAGGATCATGCGAGTATTTTTAGGAGATAAAAATGAATATAAATCAAAAACTGAACACAATAGAGGAGTCTAGATAAATGCCCTAGCTGAGGAAGAGGGAAACACATCCCCTGACTGGCTTTTAACCATCGCCATCACCTAAGAAAGAACAGACTATATTAGGCTCTGAGAAGCAGGGAGATAGAGACAGAGAGCCCTGGTGCTGCCACCATGGAAGGAGCGGGGACAGCTGTTGTTCTGGACTTCAGCAACAGACTCTGCACACCACGCCTCCTCATCCTCGGGCCACCGGTGTGCCACAAGGAAAGGAGAAAGGACAGCTGCTGCTCGGGACTCCAGTGACCAACTCTGCACGCCGCCTTCCTTCCGGCTGCCTGGGAAAGCTACAACCGCGGGGGCGAGCTCTGCGTCGAGCCCCCTGCCCAGCTGATCTTTTTAATAAAGAGCTGAACATTAATAAAGGCATTAGCCCTGTTCATTTCACTAGGGATCAAGTCTAAACTATTGGGGCAGAGGAACTCCCTGAGTTCATCTAGCTACGGTTAAAATGTGCACAATCTACATAAATCACTACTTTTAAACACAATAAATGTCTTCACCTACGTTTCTCTATTCATTCCACTTCTCTGTGGGGCACTCTCTGCCTCCACAGCCTGTCCCAGCTGGCGCCCCGGGCCTCACTAGGGGCACTTCAGACGTGGGTAGAACTACTCCCCCGCGCCACGGGTACACTCACTCCCTCGCTTTCTCATACACCATGCACTTACACGATTACAAACGCATTAACATTAACCAAAAAGTTTGGATACCACAAGCACATAAAATTCAGGTTCACTCGACTCACCCCCTAGTGTTGCTAGCGGTTGCTCTATTGAACAATGAACCCGTCCTCAGTCGCTCTATCAACCGGGGACTTTTGCCGCTGACTGTGCTCTCGGCCGATGGCTGCTTGCAAACACAAGGACGAGGCTGTGCACTCAGACGTCTCTGAGCGGCCTACCAGCAGCCCTATCGCTCTTTCCCTTGGGGCCCTTTGATATACATACTGTTTATCTGCACACCAGCAGGTCGTTGTCTGTCTCTGCAGGAGGCAAGCCGAGACGGAGTGGAGCTCCTCCAGGGAAAATTTTGGGGCGTGCCTAGGAGGTCCGCTCCCCTCCGCCCCTTTGAGGACAGAGACCGTCTCCTGCCTGGCTCACCAAAATGATTTGCGGAAAAAAACCTAACTCCAAAACTTGTAAAAGTTGTAAAGCCAGTATGTTTATTACAGTGCTGGATGCATGTAGGGATCGTCCCCCCTAAAGAACATGTGTACCCCCGAGAACTCCTGATCCTTTTTTATTCCCCTTACTAGTTCATATGCATAGAGTTTCACAATAGGTTCATGCATATTCATTTTACTGGTTTCATGTTACAACTTGCAATTAGTTCTTGTACAGAGAACAGTCTTTGTACAGCGAACTCTCTGGTCACTTTGTCTGTCTCTTGCAGACTCAACTTTGTTTTGTTTTGTTTTGGTTTTTTTTTCTTTGTTTCAAAGTTCAAGGAGCCTCTCTTGTCTCTTCAGCTTAGAAGTTCACATTTTTTCTCCTCGGCTAAAGCAGTTTTTATGAGCGCAGCAGAGCTATCAGACTAAACAGCATATTTTACCTATGCTAGCAAGCTACTAATAATTCAAAACAGCACATTTCATCTAAATCCAAATAGATTTCCACCCTGTTAAATTTCCACTCTGTTTCAGAAGAAACTCAGCAACTGCCGAAATCAGCTTCAACTGGCAAAAATGTAATTCCAGCAAGGGGAGATCTACGATTAGCAACCAACAGGCCAACCCACAACCCAAGAAACCTACTGTCCCAAAAGAAGAGAGAAACTGAGCATGCAGGCTAAGTAGCATAAGAAGTGAGAGAACCATTAACCCATAGAAGATAGACTGCTAATTAATAAGAGAACTATGTAACTTGTAGCAAATGAACACAAATTTCTTTGTTTGCTAAAATATATAATTAGTTAAACGTTTTGATAATTGGTGTGCATGTGTTAGGAGGATCAATTCCCCTACACACCCAGTGCCAAAATAAAGTAATGCCTGCTTTCTAATACTGAAATTATAGTGTTAGAGAGTTTTATTTTCCTGACATTTTCAATGACAATTTCTGGCAACCTATATGGGACCCTGCATCTGATGCTTGACAGACTCACAGGATCAAGAGGATTCCAGCGTGCACCAAAGGTTTTTTGGGGAGATCCTCCAGTCCCCTGATACAGTGAGTTCAGGGCACAGCCTCTGGGTTTATTAAGGCATTACTGGAGGGGAGGAGGTATAATGAGGCTGGAAAATTTCCCTGGATTAAAGTCAAGGGAACTTGAAAACTAGGTTTTTGTCTAGTTTGCACATTACAATGGGGACACCTGAAGTGCTAGCCCTTTGGAAGGTTAAAAAGTGTGAACAGGTGTTGCATACCCCTATCAAAGGGAAATTTAATTATGCTTTATTACATTCTGTGATGAGTTCCAGTCAATCATCAAAAGTGGGGGATTAGAGAAATCACCCCTAGAATGTATTTTGAAACATTGGAGGGAGATGGGAGGTGCAATGGCAGGCTATCTCTCCAGAAAACAGTTAATTGAATACTGTAATAATTGGTGATCTTTGTGCTCTTTGGAAGATGGTGAAAAATGGCCAAAGAATGGAACTTTAAGTTATAATACAGTGTTATAATTTGTGGTGGTGCATAGCTACGCAAAAGGGGCAAAAAGCTTTGTGAATCTGAAGTTGGAGTTTCGTTTCTGTATTTTTCTGTATATTTACTCCTCCCCCTGGAGCTATTCGCATTGGATTTGACCTGTAAATGTATTCAGACTGGACACTGTTTCTATTGGTTTTACCTTATCACTTATGTACTCCCTATAAAAACTGTAACCAAACCTCCGCCCGGGGTCACTTGTCCCTGCGGCATTCGAGCAATACAACGTTCTTCAAACTGCGCACAAGTTTCCTCTCTGGTCTCTTTGTCTCGGTCATAGTAGCACTCTCAGAACAGCTCTGTCCGTATCACAACGAACAACAAAGGTGTTTGTTGCTCCCACCGGCCGCTCCCGGAAGCCGCTAGCCGGCACCCCGGGAAACAGAAGCCGAGTGGAAACAAGGAACAAAGGCAACAAGTGGCACCCAACTTGTGGGGCTGATACGGCAGCTGTTTTAAATGTGCTACAGATAGTGCTCCGACTTTGAGCTTTTCCAGACGCCTTTCCCACCTCCGTCACAGCGGGAGACACAGCCGCCGGCGCCACCGCCGAAAAGCCGCTGGCGCCAGAGTCAGCCCAGCGGGGAAAAGCCCTTGGACCACGCCGTTCGTGGGGGGTTTACGCCCCCTTCTGTTCAGCTCAGCAGCACTATCACCGCTGAGAAACAGTGCCGATTTCTGTCCGGTGCTGCTATCAGCGGGGGAAGATGCAGCTTCCACACACCCAGGAAGACGGCTTCAAATCAGAGGACTGCTGCTACAGTTTGGTTTTCTAAAAGTCGACTGTTTGGTAAGTTTCAATACTAGCGCGGGAAGGACCTGGCTATGTGGTAAGTTAGAGAAGACTCTTTGTTCATCAAGACACAAAGGAGAAGCCTTGTGTAGATAACAGAAAATCAAAGGAGAAGCCTTGTGTAAGATAACAGAGAACCAAAGGAGAAGCCTTGTGTAGATAACAGAAAATCAAAGGAGAAGCCTTGTGTAAGATAACAGAGAGCCAAAGGAGAAGCCTTGTGTAGATAACAGAAAACTGCCAGACAGAAACTAGCTAGTATGTTGATTACTTAAGCTGGTTGTGTAATTAGAACTTAGGTGCATATAACATATAACCTTATATGGAAAAGACCATTACAGGGCCGTGGACTTTCACCAAGGAAGAAGAGAGGAGCCTTCCTCCAGCGACCACCAGAGAGTAGAAGACGACCCCCTAGCAACAGAGGGCGCAAGCGCAGAGTACACCCAGAGATACCGCGGACACGGAAGGAAGAGAGTATAAAAAGACTGTGGGAAGGGGGAAATGGGGTGAGCCGTTCGCGGAGTAGGGACTCCCCGGCTGCACACAGCGCTGTTTGCTTGCCATCGCTTGCTGTAATCAATAAATTTCTGATTGACTCTTGAAAGGCTGAATAAATTATTCGCCTCAGTTTATAACAATCTGGTGCCATGACTCGGATAAGGGCTATCCGTTGGAAGCTCCTCATGGGGAGGCGCCCTCGCTGCCTTGGCAGCGAGCCCCGCTCAGGAGTCTCCCCTCTGGGACCCTTACTGACGAACCCAAATTCGGTGGCAAGCAAAGAATAGCGGGCAACCCCTTAATCTTTGTGCACAAAGTCCTGGGCGAAGACACAGGATTGTGTAAGTACCTTTCAGTGGTCCTTCGGGGCTACTGAGGTTGCTCCGTTCGGAGGGAGCGGGGCCCGCTCGGTCGGGGTTGGGATCCTGGAGTGTGATGAATGAGACGTCTCTGTGAGATGACGTGAGTGTGGACCTCATAGTCGTGCGTTTCCCACACCTGGCGACGGGCTGGGCCACGAATTGAGGGAAGCGTGGAGGTGTGTGTGAGAAGGCACTCCGGAAGATGGGACAGAGGAAAAGCAAGCCCTCTGGTCCCATGGGTAGGGGAAACCCTGTAAAGCTTCCCCAAATTCCTCCAGATAGTCCATAAGGACTAATGATTAAAAATTAGGATGCCTTCCCCTCCAGGAAAGGACAAGGTGAAAATGGTGCACTACTGCATAGAGGTTTGAGGAGGGAAACAAATAAGAGTGGACCATTTGTACTGGCCAGTGTTTGGCTCATTTGAGGATTAGATATGTCAGGCTCTAAGTATTTATGTGAGTTCTAAAGAGCCCTTGAACTTAGAAAAGATTGAAAGAGGATACAGACCTACCCGATTCCACCCCTCCACCCTACATACCTCCTCCCCCTCCACCCCTACCTCCACATTCACCACAACATCCCTCTGCCCCGGTTCGGAGGGGGATGAGGTGAGGATGAGGTGAATGTTGAGCTCCAGGGGAATAACCAGCGGATAACTAGAAGCCAGACTAGGAAAAGGCGGGAGGACCTCCCCAGCTGATAGCGCGGCTCGGGGAGGGAGAAATCGCGATTTCAGTGTGTTGTGTGTTGTGTCCCGATTGCGGTGTGGTGTGCCCCAGTTTCGGTGTGGTGTGTCTGTTACATCCGGACGTGCGTGCTTGTGTGTGTGTGTGTGTGTGAAGCGCGGTGCGGCGTTACTAAGATACAGAGACGCGGCGCGGCGGTGCCGGAGAGCGCATGCGCGGGGCAGTCAGCCACACTACCTGATAGAGCGGGTGGTGCGCATGCGCGGCACGGGCTGTCCCTGGCGAGCGGGGGCAGCATGGCGCGGGGCTTAAGTCGGGGCTTGCAAAAGTGCTTTAGGCGCAGCCCAGCTGATAGCGCAGCGGGCGCGCGGGCACAAGCCGCGGTTTGAGGAGCTGCTTTGAACACCGCTAGCTGATAGCGCAGCTAGTGGGAGCGTGGTACAAGCTAGGAGTTACAAGCACCGCTTACAAGCATCGCTAGTTGGTAAAGAGCTTGCAAAAGTAGCCAGCGAGCCCGGCTGGGCTAAGAGTTAAGTGTTTGTTATACAATAGCACTGCCCTTTAGTGTTAAAAGCTGTCACTGGGAGATCCTTTGCATTACAGGGCGAATAAAGGGGGGATGAATGTGTGTGAATGAGAGGCGGGCTGGTTACCCCAGACCTGCTAAGCGAGAGCGGTAGTCTCCCATGCTGCGTTTCCGTCCTTTTCGCGACAAAAGCGGCCAGTAAAGAGACGAAGCGAGTGATAAAAAGAGTGAGAGAACCGCCCCCCCCGGGTCTGAGTCTCAGAAAAAGAGTGGGACCCCTTGGTGAGGGGGGGGGAGTAAAAGGTAATTAATTAGAAAAAAAAAATTAATTAAAAGGTAAAAAGAGGGTTTTCTTGGCATAATCTATTGGGGAAAAATAAAAGGTAAAATGTGTAGGAGGGGCCCCTAAAAATTCTGCTGGATTGAGGGATTAATATTCCAAGAGCATCCAGGGTTGATTCAAACCTGCTGGATTGAGGGATTAACGTTCCAAGAGCATCCAGGGTTGATTCAAACCTGCTGGGTTGAGGGATTAACATTCCGAGAGCACCCAGAATTAAGTTTGCTGGGTTGAGATATTCATATTCAAGAGCACCCAGAAGTGAATAAAAATTTTGCCAGTTTGAAGATAAATCTGAGAGGATCTGGAGTTAGGAACAACACAGCTAGATTGAGGGGTATCCAAGAACACTGAGACTGGCCAGGGAAACCTAAAAGTGTAATAAGTGTGTTGAAAAATAAAAGGTACCTTGTTGTTGTGATTGATTTGTTGTGCGTGAGAGTAAGTGAAAAATAAAGTTAAGTGAATGTGGACGAATAAAAGTATATGTATGCATCCTGCCCTGTTAGGCAGCCTCACTGTACTCCCCTAGTGCGACCCACAGACGCAGGTTACGATCCCATAGACAAAAGGACTACAGCTGACCATTAGAGAGTAACAAGCCAACCCGGAAACCTGAAGGTCACCTTGAAGAAAAACTGTCGGACTCAGTGTGGGTAATCCAAATACACCAAGAAGGGGAACAGAAAGGATACACTTACCCCTTGGCTGATGATTATGGAGTAGTGTGTAAAGAAATACATTGTGATTGTTATCCTTTTGTGTGCTTTGTTTGTAAAACTTGCCAAGAACGGTGATGGGTCCATTGCTACAAAGGAAAGCCACCTACTGGGATTTGCTCCAGCTGCTACAAGCTAGAGCGAGGATTAACAAGAATCATATTAGAGTTAGGGGAATTGGAGAATAAGTGGGTAAGGTTCAAATCAGAAGAGTAGTGGGAGGTTTACAGAAAAGGGGTTAACCCTGAGAATGTTTGTTTCCACCTGAATGAACCTGCCCCCTTTGTTGCCCATATTGTAAACTGGTGTTGTCAGAAAGAGCTGAAAGAAATCCCGTGTGACTCATCCCCAGTCAAGGATAAGAACTGGGAGCAGTATAAGGCTAGAAGGGGAAAAGGGAATGGATGCGCTGGAGAGTACCGCTGCTGCCGAGAAGATGGTAATCCCCGTGGCTCGAAGCACCCGAGTCGGCGGGCAAGGCAGAGGGGAAAGAACCAGGCTCTTCCCAATCCCAAGTGGAACAATGCAAAGATACTCCAAATATTACCGACTGGGTATTGATAATCTCCCCAAAGATACCGACTCAACCACCCCGGGTAAACTAAAAGGGCAACAAGCTAAAAGGGAAATGGTAGGAAATGATGAGTTAAGTACAAAACCAGGACTCCATCCTCCTTGGCAAGTTATCGTTATTGTAATTCTGATTATGTTATTACCAGGAAGATATTCTCAATTTTCACATCAACCCTTTAAATAGATATTAACCCGAGTAGATAGGAAGGAAATTCAAACTCAGATATTGTCCAGATCTCCTAGTTTTACATCGTCATTATGCACATTAGCCCCCATCGATGTGTCCAGCATCAAATCCAGGAAAGGGATATTGCAATTACCCTGGGGAATACTTCTGTGAGTATTGGGGCTGTGAAAGAATTGCATCAGATTAGTCAGTAGAAGGAGATCAATGGCTTACTGTTTCTTAAGGACCCCACGGCTGTAAAGCTCCACAGAAGGACTGGTCGGGCGGCATAGTCAATCAGGGGAATTGTCAATTTTTGTATCTAAATGTAACTAAACCATCAGATCCAAGATGGACAGTAAGACAACCATGGGGTTTTCGGTACATAAGATCCAGTAAGAAGGAGCCTATCCCACCAGATACCCGGCCAGTAGGCCCTAACACAGTAATAGCCAAAAACAGAGAGCCAGGTTATGTTGAAATAATCAGTAATCAAAGTAACTCAGGAATAGAAAATTCAGCTATTGATAACCAGACAATAATACCCACTAGCGAGGATTCTCGATTTAACACCCTTTAGAAACTAGTAGAAGGAGCGTACCTAACCCCCAGATTACAGAACACTGTTAGCTTTGTTTTGATGTTAAACCCCCATTTTATAACACTGTTAAAATAACCAAAAAAAGTTTGATGAACAAAATAAAGAAAAAGAAAAGGGGGGATTGTGGTAAGTTAAAGAAGACTCTTTGTTCATCAAGACAGAAAGGAGAAGCCTTGTGTAGATAACAGAAAAACGCCAGACAGAAACTAACTAGTATGTTGATTACTTAAGCTGGTTGTGTAATTAGAACTTAGGTGCATATAACATATAACCTTATATGGAAAAGACCATTACAGGGCCGTGGACTTTCACCAAGGAAGAAGAGAGGAGCCTTCCTCCAGCGACCACCAGAGAGTAGAAGACGACCCCCTAGCAACAGAGGGCGCAAGCGCAGAGTACACCCAGAGATACCGCGAACACGGAAGGAAGAGAGTATAAAAAGACTGTGGGAAGGGGGAAACGGGGTGAGCCGTTGGCGGAGCAGGGACTCCCTGGCTGCACCCAGCGCTGTTTGCTTGCTATCGCTTGCTGTAATCAATAAATTTCTGATTGACTCTTGAAAGGCTGAACAAATTATTCGCCTCAATTTATAACAGCTAGGAACTTACTGGGGAAGGCACCTGAGTTCCCGGAGAGGGAAAGGGCCGCACAGCATGGGCGGTGCCGCTGTCAGTTTTTAGACCTTTTGAGGTTTTTTTTGCTTTTTTTTCCTGCAGTCGGTGGGTGGGACGTTGCTCGTGATCAGAATGGTTTGTAAGATGTCCACGCAGCAGCAAGAGATTTATAACCAAGTAAAAGGAACCCTGAGAGAGTCAGGAGAAAGTTTTTCTAAGAATTCTGTGTAACAGTTTATTAAGTGGCTGGTTTTAAGCTTCCCAAATGTATCAGCCCAGGATGTGAGACAGAAGGATTTTTGTAAGTGTGTCGGTGCAGTTTTAACTGAGGGCACTGAGAAGGGAGATCCTTCAGTCAAAGAAAGGTTTATGAGGATCTTTTTGTTACTTTATGACATTGTAAATGATGGTGCGGACAGTCGGGAAGCGTGGGAAACTGAAAGGAATCCATCTGTTTTACCTCTTGTGCCTCCCCGATCTCCTTGGTCTGAAAATGCTGATCGCTCTGTTGAAACCTCCGTTTCTAACCCCTTTCCTGATCCTTCTCACGCGGCTCACAGTTCTGGCTGTTCCCAAAAATGCTGTACTCCTTCTAACCCCTTCTCACACCCCCCATGGGAAGACCCGCCACAAGATGGTGGCAGCCACGTGGCGAGGGTCTTTGTCCCATCTCAAGATGCCCAGAGCAGCACTGAGGGGACTTCTCCTTCCCAGAATCCCTTCATTCCCTCCCCCACATCAACCCCAGACCCACCTTTCCCTTGTCCCGACTCCTCCTCCTCTCTTGCGGCACACAATGAACCCCATCCCAGGTGCTGTTGTATGGCTCCACCCACAGCACCGCCCCTCCAGGTTGTACCCACAGCTCCACCCCTCGAGGTTGCATCACCCGGTCCCGCCCTGCTCCACACGGCATCACCAGCCTCAGCCACTCCCATACAAGTCCCCACCCTCCAGCCACCGAACCCTACACCCCCCCTCCTGTTTCCCATGCCCTGGCCTCTGGTTCCCATGGCAACGTGAAGGGCAGAGGAACCAAGCCCAGGAAACAGAAAACTGGCAGGGATCCTGATTCTCTGTTCCTGGCTCCGGTAACCTACAATGCAAGAGGACAAAACCCCAGATGGGAGCCCCTTTCCTATGAATGCATAAGGGAACTCTGCAAAACAAAGTGTGAATTTGGGCAGAAAAGCGAATTTTTTAAGAGCATTTTAAAAGCAACTTTCAGTTCTAACACCTTGGTCCCTGCTGATTTAAAGTGTTTGTTCAGTTGCTTGCTCCCTCAATCAGAATATAAAATGTGGGAAAGAACTTGGAAAAGGTTGGCAGGAGACCTTCTTCCAGAAATTTTGCAGAGTGCCGATTATGCCACAGATATAGAGGATGGAGAGATCACCCTAGAACATCTTGTGGGTGAGGGTGATTGGAACCAGGATCAGAGGCAGGCGGCAGGAATTCCCAAACCAATGTTAAACCTGACAAAAGACGCAGAAGAGCGGGCTTTCCTTAGTATGCCCTCTAAGGAACCTGTAATACCTTATATTGCTCTCAAGCAATCTGTTTCAGAGCCATTCACGGATTTCGTTGATCGAGTGAGAGACACTGTTGAGAAGAGGGTGGAAGGGCAAGAAGCACGAGACGAAATCACGTTAGAAATTGTCACCACAAATGCAAATGAAGCCTGTCGGCGAGTTATCATGGCTGTTCCAGCATCCCCTCCACCAACGCTGGATCAGCTCATCGAGGAGTGCACAAGAAAAGCCACACTAATGGCAGAGGACTTGGTGAAAAGGCCTCGAGAAAAAGTGGTTGCTCCGATATCGGCAACCCCAAAAACTCCAGCATCGAGACCTCCTCCACCCAAACGCAGGTGTTATTACTTCAATCAGGAAGGCCACCTCAGTAGCCAATGCCCCTTTCAGGGGACAGCGCCTCCTCAGGGGGGGAGGGTGGGGCGGGAGAGTTCTCCATCCAGCAAAAAAACTAATTGGGGAGCGCGAATCTACCCCGCATGATGATACAAATGGGGTGGGTCAGGGCGTTGTTGCCAAAGCTGCTGTACACCGCATTGTGCCAAGTGTCAGCAGCCAAGTTTACACCACTGATAAGACTGAACCTTACCAATTGCTACTCACTGAACCTATTCATTTCTCTAACCAGGACTGGCATTTCATCATAGCAACAGCAGAGCTGCTACCCCACATTCGGGAATGTGAAACTCGCAGACGGAATGATCTACTAAACTGCAAGTACCTTGTCATTGGTGACACAAAGTACACCCCACAAGAGATAGAGATCCCTCCTGCCATCCTTTCACTTGATCCTAGGACCTTCTATCTCATGGCACGTTGTGTCCACCCCCCCTCTTCCTGCCACAGGGACAGATCATTGCGCAGGCAATCCCAGTGCCTGAGCTTTTATGTGATGATCTAGACCTGTCAGTCTTTTACACTGAGACACTGGGAGAGGAGAAGCCTCTCGTGTGGTGTGGCCTTAAGAGCGAGGGGCATTCCATTCAACTTCAGGGGATGATGGACACAGGGGCAGATGTAACAGTCATTCCCACACACAAATGGCCGCAACAGTGGGAGCTGGAAAGTGTAGGCAACCCAGTTTTAGGTGTGGGGGTTCCACAATTGGCACAACAGTCTAAGAACACAGTCCAAATTAGGGGGCCGAATGGGCAATTAGCATCTCTACGCCCGTTCGTTTTAGATTCGAAGTTCACTCTTTGGGGAAGAGATGCCTTGACTCAGTGGGGGGCAAAATTAGAACTACCAGCCCCCCAGGGTTTTTAGGTGCGGCCACTGAAGAGCGCCCTACCAAAAAACTCAAGTGGCTCACAGATACACCCATTTGGGTAGAGCAGTGGCCGCTGAATAAAGAAAAGCTAAGAGCGCTCACTCAGATTGTGAAAGATGAATTGGCAAAAGGACATATAGCAGAAACCAACAGCCCTTGGAATTCACCGGTTTTCGTTATTAAGAAACCGGGGAAAGACAAGTGGCGACTCCTCCACAATCTCAGAAAAATTAATAATGTAATCAAGGATTTAGGAGCTCTCCAGCCAGGGATACCTTCTTCATCTATGCTCCCCCAAGATTGGAAATTGGCAGTGATAGACATCAAAGATTGTTTCTTTCAAATTCCCCTGCACCCAGATGATGCACCATGCTTCGCCTTCTCTGTACCTTCCATCAACAGAGAGGATCCCATGAAACGCTACCACTGGAAAGTACTACCTCAGAGCCTCAAATGCTCTCCTACCATCTGCCAGTAGTATGTCGCCAGAGTTTTGTCCCCAGTGTGTGCCGAGTGGGAAAACTGCATTTTTTATCATTATATGGATGATGTCCTTGTTTGTGCTAACAGTGACAATGTACTTGCAGAGGCGTTGGAGGACACTATCCCAGCCTTGTCGGCAGTTGGATTTGAGTTGCAGAAAGAAAAGGTGCAACACCTGCCACCTTGGAAATATCTGGGCCTCGAAATTAACAACAGGACCATCATACCCCAGAGGCCAATGATAAATGACAACCCAAAGACATTAAGGGACCTCCATCAGCTGTGTGGGTCTTTAAACTGGATCAGACCCTGGCTGGGGCTCACCATGGGAGATCTATCCCCCATCTTCAATTTATTGAAGGGGGGAGAAGAGTTAGACTCCCCAAGGGCTCTGACCCAAGAGGCCAGGGCTGCTTTGGAGAAAATTCAGTCCACCCTAACAGACAGACAAGCCCACAGGTGCTGTGAGGGCTTGCCCTTTTGATTTATCATCCTTGGCAAGTTGCCACACCTCCATGGGTTGATCTTCCAATGGGACACAGACCAGCAGGATCCTCTCTTGATCATAGAGTGGGTGTTCCTGGGTCATCAGTTGTCCAAAAGTATCACCAATCCACAAGAGTTGATGGCCCAGCTGATCATGCGGGCCAGGGCTCACCTGCAAGTGTTGGCAGGGTGTGATTTCATGTGCATTCATCTCCCTATTAGAATATCTACGGGGAGACTCTCTAAGGAAACACTTGAGCACCTGCTTCGGACCAATGAAAACTTGCAGTTTTCTCTAGACAGCTACACCGGACAAATTTTCATTAACCATCCAGGCCACAAATTGTTTGAAACACAGTTTGATTTGATTCCAAATAGTATTCAGAGTAGTGAACCACTGAAGGCATTGACCATTTTTATCAACGCGTCCGGAGGGTCCCACAAGTCTGTGATCACATGGAAGGACCCCCAGACTCAGCAGTGGGAAGCTGATGTAAAGGTTGTGGAGGGTTCCCCACAAATTGCTGAGCTGGACGCTGTTGTCAGGGCCTTTGAGAGGTTTTCAGAACCAATTAATATAGTTACAGATTCAGCATATGTAGCAGGCGTTGTGTCCAGGGCAGAACATGCAGTGCTCAAGGAAGTTTCCAACCCAGCAATATTCAGCTTACTCTTGAAACTGATCCATCTAGTTTCCCATCAAGAGCAGCCCTTTTTTGTAATGCACATGCGATCACACACTGACCTCCCAGGTTTTATTGCAGAAGGTAACCGCAGGGCAGATGCTTTGGCTGCTCCTCTACAGCTGGCTGGCCAACCAAACATCTTACAACAGGCCAAACTAAGCCATCAATTGTTCCACCAGAATGCACCAGGTCTGGTCCGCCAATTCCACCTGTGGCGTGACCAAGCCAAGGCAATTGTGGCTGCATGCCCCAAGTGTCAGGAGTCCACTTTACCAACTCTGAGTTCTGGAGTGAACCCAAGGGGACTCCGCAGTTGTCAAGTGTGGCAAACTGACATAACACATATACAGGAGTTCTGGAGATTTCAACATGTACATGTTTCAGTAGATACTTTCTCCGGAGCAGTCTTCGCCTCAACCCACAGAGGACAAAAAGCCGCAGATGCAAAAAAACACCTCATGCAAGCATTCGCGACCTTGGGGGTCCCCACCACTATCAAAACTGATAATGGCCCAGCTTATATTTCAAAGGTGTTTGGTGAGTTTTTACAGGAATGGAGGGTGAATCATCAGACTGGAATTCCACACGCCCCCACAGGCCAGGCTGTGATAGAAAGAACACATCAGACCCTGAAAAAGGTCCTCCTTCGCCAGCGGAGAGATATTCGAGTTTTATCTCCACAACACAGGCTCTGCAAAGCCCTTTTTACTATTAACTTTAAAAACTGTTCTTTTGATAGTCCTGAACCGCCAGTTCTGCGTCATTTTAAACAACATCAACAGCTAAGGCCCGAAGAGAGACCGCCTGTGTTAATTAGGGACCCAGACTCTGGAGAAATCCAGGGTCCACACCAGCTTATCACTTGGGGACGGGGGTATGCGTGAGTGTCCACACCCTCCGGACTCAGGTGGATCCCTAAGAAATGGGTCAAACCCTATACTCCTGAACAGGGAGGGAGTCCAACACAGAGTACCCCCCCGATGCTTTAGAAGACCCCACAGACGACGCAGTTGCGTCAAACAGGAAACACCACAAGGGAGGAAGAGACCCCTAATTCCTGTTTTCCTTTATACTGGCAGACTTTTTTTATAGTTGGTTTACCCTGTTGTATGGTTTCATTTTTCTTTCAGACTAGCAGGATGTCAATTTCCATGTTCCTGCTCCTCGTTTGGCTCCAGAAAATGACCCTCTACCCGTCCACAGTGGACGCATGGATCATCCCTCAGCCCCGGAAAAATGTGTGGGTCACCCTTGCCCAAGCCTTGAAACAAGAACACTTGTGTTTAGCTACTACCTCAGCAGAAAATCTGATGTCCACATGCTTGTTAGGGATTCCGAGTAAGGGGCAAGAATTCCCAAAGTCCTTGGTCCGTTTGCAGAAAGAGTTAAATGAAAACAATCCACCAAATATTTGGGCAGAGTTCTACAAGCACCAGGGAGTTGTAGAACATGTTAAAATACCTGTTCAGAATCCCCTGCTCCTGTGGCAGAAGTTTGTTCTAGACCTGCCCGCTGCTGATGGGGAGCCCCAGGAATTAGAACTACTGGGCTCCACAAAAGCCGAATTCTGCATTCAATTTAATTTCTCACCAGTTAAAGAAATAAACCTATATGAGCAGGTCAGACAATACAAGATAGAATTCAGAGCAGGCCAATGGTGCACAGCTGTCTCTATTTTGGAGCTCCCTACCACCATGGATTTCTATCCCTGCAAGCTGGAAAAGGGAATGTTTTTCATCTGTGGGGATAGAGCATATCCAGGAATCCCTTCTCATCTTATTGGAGGTCCATGCACTCTGGGGCATCTTTCCCTTGCTTCCCCCAACATGACTCAAATTCCAATCGGGCAAACAAAAGGTGAAACAAAAATTACTAAACGGAGTGCAAGTCAATTTCATAAACATTGTGACGCCAAAATTTACCATTGGGCAAAATCGAAAAGGGTTGCCGTCTCTGTGTTTTTACCATGGGTAGCAGCAGCCAAAGCACTGAATGAATTAGGCAATCTAGAATGCTGGGTGATGAAGCAGGCAAATTTAACATCGGCAGCCTTGAGTGACCTCCTTGAAGACGAGGAAATAACCAGGAAGGCTACCCTGCAAAATCGGGCAGCTATTGATTTCCTGCTGCTGGCACATGGGCATGGATGCAAGGAATTTGAGGGATTGTGTTGCTTTGATTTGTCATCAAAAGGCCAAAGTGTTCACTCATCCATCCGGGAAATGAGAAACCTCATTGGCAGCGTGAAGCAGGAGAATGAAGACTGGTTTAAGGGCATGTTTAAAGACTGGAATCTTTCTGGGTGGGTGATGTCCCTTCAAAAAGACATTTGTTATTTGGTAGTTGCATTTTTTTTAGTTTTGCTATCATTTGGGATTCTTAAGCGAATCATTTCTAGCATTGCCTCCTCCAAATTTGCAACCTCCGCACCTGTCGTAGTTGCTGCTGCCACCACTGGAGAAGAATGGTGGGAAAATGACGAACAGGACAACACTGCAGTTTAATAGCCGCAGTTTCATGTTTCCCCAAAGCTCTGTTCATCTTACTAAAAAAAGGAGAGGGAGATGTGGTGGTGCATAGCTACACAAAAGGGGCAAAAAGCTTTGTGAATCTGAAGTTGGAGTTTCGTTTCTGTATTTTTCTGTATATTTACTCCTCCCCCTGGAGCTCTTCGCATTGGATTTGACCTGTAAATGTATTCAGACTGGACACTGTTTCTATTGGTTTTACCTTATCACCTATGTACTCCCTATAAAAACTGTAAGCAAACCTCCGCCCGGGGTCACTTGTCCCTGCGGCGTTCGAGCAATACAACGTTCTTCAAACTGCGCACAAGTTTCCTCTCTGGTCTCTTTGTCTCGGTCATAGTAGCACTCGCAGAACAGCTCTGTCCGTATCAAAACGAACAACAAAGGTGTTTGTTGCTCCCACCGGCCGCTCCCGGAAGCCGCTGGCCAGTGCCCTGGGAAACAGAAGCCGAGTGGAAACAAGGAACAAAGGCAATAATTGATGTTGTTTTGTCATGAGTAAGAGAAATTGAATGAGGTGTCATATGTAGATTTGTTTTTCACACTGTGAATTCATCCATGAAGGAAAAGAAATAAAAGTGTAACATTACCAAGTGATCCTATGATTTTAGCTTTAGAGAAAGTTCAAGAAAAAAGCCTAAGCAATGCTGCTCAGTTTGTAGTATTGGGCAGTGTTGTATAAAGTATGTTTCCACAGAGGAAGAGGAGGTTGATTTGCTGGTAGCCCATCAGTATGTCGCATCTCTTCCCTGATGACCTGAGGCTTCATGGGCCCACCAAGCCGGAAATAACTCTCCTTTATGTTGCCAGTCCAGATCTACCTGAGACACTTTGATTTTGGCAGCCTGTTTCTTGTTATGCTGCTCCTCATTAGCCTGACTCTTAAGCACATGCACATCTACATGATGGACGTTCACTGTCAGCTTCTCAACATGGGAAGCAATGTCTTGCTACTCTTCAGCAGCCCAAATGGGTTTTCCCAGTTTTCATCAATTGCCCGCATTCTCCACCAGATGATGTGGCAATTTCAGTTCAGACTGGGTAGAAACACCAATTTTGTGTAGTGGTTTTGGTTTGCCAATTTGAGATTTCCCGGCCAATGCACTGATTAATGTGGTGGGCTCATTGCTGGCCAAATGCCAGTACACCCACTAAAATATACTTACTCCTTTCCTGCTGTGAGATAGGATTAGGAGAAAGGCAAAGCAGGCTCAAAACTTTAAAAGGGTATAAAGAAGAGTTTATTAACATTAACTAAAAGAAAGAATAATAGGAATCAGAATAAAACCTTTAGAACACTCCTCCTCCCCCCTACAACCCTGTGTTTTCCACTAGCAATGTACAGAAACAATTCAGTCCAGAATAGTCTTTCTTCAATTCACTTAAGGATAGGAGTCCCTCTTGTCATTTTATGGAGACTTCTCCACAAGAAAACAGTTCTCTCATGGCTTTTAATTTCCACGAATAGCAGCCGCCTGGGGACCTGCAATCGTGAAGTCCCCCCCACCTTTCACAGCTTTCCCACAGCTGCGTTTATGGGCCATGTCAACTTATGAGGTACTATTTTGAGGATGAGCTGTTCAAGAGCAAAGGTTCTCTTTATCTCTGAGATCATCTTCATCTCTGGAAACAGAGGTCTTCTTCTTCTTTCCCTGGGGGCAAAGGGTCTTCATCACTCTTCTCTCTCTGTTCAAACTTCTCATGGGATCACAGCTACTTCAACATCTGATTACTTTAGCATGGATGTCTTTGCTCATATCTACAATTTGAACACTTCACCCCCCCATAATTTCAATGAGTTACAGGGAAAAAGAGTCTGATGTATCAATTATATCTTCTCCATAGCCTTACAAGAGGCTTTCAGCCCAGGACTTGAGGCATCTCCTCAACCCTCCCATCTGGGACTTGACTTCTTCTTACTGACCTTCATGTCTCATGTTCTCTATGTGTCTTCACTCTCTCCTTTTCTCTCATCCGAGGGAGGGTTGAAGGTCTTCAAGTCTTATCTGTGCACTGAAAGAGTTAATATCTCACCTGGGGCCTGCAGATGGTCATGTGATCCCTGCCAGGCGGTGGCCAGAGCACTCACCGGTGATGGATTTTCAGGCTGTGCTGGGGGTGCTGTGTTAGAATCTCAGGGGGGCCGGGCCAGAACAGCAGCAGCCACTCTGGCCACATGGCTGTTTTCTGGCCCCTGCTGCATTCAATTCCAGCTGTGGGGATGCTTTCTGTGTGGGCTGCCAAGCTGCCTCTGGGTTTTTTTGGCGGCCACCCTGGGGGAAGAGCCAAGATCTCAGCAGCCAAGCTAGGACCCAGTGGCCGATGGCCTCCCCTCCCCCTGCCCGGTAGCCGCTGGGGCCCAGCCCGGCCTTCCCCCCCACTGGGCCGCACAGGCTGCAGTGGAGCGGGCCTGGCCTGGGCTGCATCTTGTTACCTGTTCAAGGCCAGAAGAAAAAAAGCTTTTCCCGGGACTTGTTCATTTTTAACATGTATGTTGATATGTGATAAGTTAGAGAAGACTCTTTGTTCATCAAGACAGAAAGGAGAAGCCTTGTGTAGATAACAGAAAATCAAAGGAGAAGCCTTGTGTAAGATAACAGAGAGCCAAAGGAGAAGCCTTGTGTAGATAACAGAAAACTGCCAGACAGGAACTAGCTAATATGTTGATTACTTAAGCTGGTTGTGTAATTAGAACTTAGGTGCGTATAACATATAACCTTATATGGAAAAGACCATTACAGGGCCGTGGACTTTCACCAAGGAAGAAGAGAGGAGCCTTCGTCAAACGACCACCAGAGAGTAGAAGACGACCCCCTAGCAACAGAGGGCGCAAGCGCAGAGTACACCCAGAGATACCGCGGACACGGAAGAAAGAGAGTATAAAAAGACTGTGGGATGGGGGAAACAGTGTGAGCCGTTTGCGGAGCGGGGACTCCCCGGCTGCACCCAGCGCTGTTTGCTTGCCATTGCTTGCTGTAATCAATAAATTTCTGATTGACTCTTGAAAGGCTGAACAAATTATTCGCCTCTATTTATAACAGATAGAGATGTGTTCAGCTTTCTAATGGTTTAACAGTGTCAGTATTCAAAACGAGTCACTGATTGGTGTTGTTATGAAGCCTGCGATAGAACTCTCCAACTAGTTAAAGTTAGAAAGTGGTTTGTTTATTGGCAGCATCAGGCACACGGAGAGTAATCTCCCAAAGGCATGTGTGAATCACAGAAGCCCCAGCTCCCTTATTTATCAAAAAAAGTCTTACATATTCATATAATTACCCAAAATGCCTAATACATATTTATTACCTAACCCCGCCTACCCCCGCTTCATATTAAAATGTATTATAATTGAGTTCAAAGTTCCTTCACGCTTGCGCAGTCCTTCACTTCAAATGGGTCAGTGGTCTTCTGAGATCAAAGTGACCTTTTACTTTTGCCTTGTTGGCAGGCTTTTGGACCCTTTGGCTATAGCTCAAGTTTCGGGGCCCAAGTGCAGGTCACTGTTTCTTCATTTTCACAATAGCTCCATATGCAATCCCACTTCTTTAAACACAGTAAAGACAGGCAGGTGATATATTACCCTAGTCTTAACTACTTTATCTTTTAATAATTAACTATCCCTTATTACTTCTACTCTTCTTGCTATATTCTTAATTGTTTCTATTCCCCTAAATAAATCTAGCTAAACTTTTAACTCTTTCAGTTTCTTTAAACCCTTGATTCAGTTAGAGACAGAGGAAGCTCTCAGCAGCTCCTCTCAGAAAAATCATTTCCATGGATAGCTTCTTCCCTCCTCACCAAATGTCAATTAATTCAAAACCAACACACCCTTCCACTGCCAATTGGCCTTTTTCCACCTTTCCAGCTACCCCCACAGAGCATTTGCTACCATCCAGGAGTCAGTGTAGAGTGTTGGCCACTTCTCTTGCTTGGTGATGTCCAAAGCCAGTTGGACAGCTTTCAGCTCTGCAATCTGACTCAATCCATCTTGTCCTTCAGTAGCTTCAGCAATTCACTGTGTTGGGCTCCATACAACTGCTTTCCATTTCCTACTGGTCCCAACAATATGGCAGGATCCATCAGTGAAGAGAATATATCGCCTCTCACTCTCCGGTAGCTGGTTATATGGTGGAGCCTCCTCAGCACATCACCTGCTCTTCTTCCTCTTCAGATGACAGTCCAGAATTTTTACCTTTGGGCCAATTTGTGATGATTTCCAAGATCCCAGGGTGATTTGGATTTCCTATTTGAGCTCGCTGTGTGATGAGAGCAATCTACTTATTCCAGGTAGCATCAGTGGCATGATGTGTTGCAGGGACTTTTCCTTTAAACATCCAGCCCAGCACTGGTAGTCAGAGTGCCAAAAGAAGCTGTGTTTCATTGCCAATCACTTCTGAGGCAGCTCAAACCACTTCATAGGCTGCAAGAATCTCTTTCACAATTAAAGTGGCCTTAGATCCTCTGTATGCCCGACTCCAGAACCAGGTGGTCATCCTCGAGTCTCCCCAGATATCGTCTGTCAGAGCCTCCAGGACGGACCATTCTCCCCAGCTGCAATGTAGAGTACATTCTTCATATCCTGTCCTGTCCTGACTGGCCCAAGGGCTACTGCATGGGCAATCTCTCGCTTTATCTGCTCGAAGGCTTGCTGTTGTTCAGGAGCCTACTTGAAATCATTTTTCTTTTGTGTCATGAGGTACAGAGGACTTACAATCTGGCTATATTTCGGGATGTGCACTCTCCAAAAACCCCCGGCACCTAAGAAAGCCTGTGTTTCTTTCTTGTTGGTTGGAGGGGACATAACAGCTATCTTATTAATTACCTCTGTTGCAATCTGTCTGCATCCATCTTGCCACTTCACCCCTAGGAACTGAATTTTCTGGGCAGGTCCCTTGACTTCGTTTGATGGCAAAACCTGCTTTCAGGAGAAACTGCATGATCTTTTTTCCCCTTCCTCAAAAACCTCCTCTGCTGTGTTCCCTCATACAATGATGTCATTGATGTACTGCAAATGTTCTGGACCCTCACTCTTTTCCAATGCAGTCTGCATTAGTCCATGGCAAATGGTCCGACTGTGCTTCCACCCCTGGGGTAGTCAATTCCAAGTATACTACATGCCCCTTCAGGTAAAAGCAACCTGGCCTGCACTCTGCTGCTAGAGGAATGGAGAAAAACCCATTAACAATGTCAATAGTGGCATACCACTTCACTGCCTTGGACTCCAGTTCGTACCAAAGTTCCAGCATGTCTAGCATGGCAGGAATCAGTGATGATGTGATTTAATTCAGCCCACGGTAGTCCATTGTTAGTCTCCCCATTAGACTTAAGCACAGACCATATGGGGCTGTTGAAGGGTGAGCAAGTCTTGCTGAGCACTCCCTGGTTCTCCAGTTCATGGGTCATCTTATGGATGGGAATCATGGAGTCTTGGTTTGTGGGATATTGCCAACAATGGACCGTAGTGGTGGTAATCAGTACCTGCTGTTCTTCCACCCTCAGGAGTCCTACTGATACTGATAGAAGGGTCCTCTGATAGACCAGGTGAGGTGTTCAACTGTCTAATGACCTCTCTTTCCTCAGCAGCTGTCCCAAAAGCCCACCTGAGTCCTTTTGGGTCTTTGAAATACCCACTCCTGAGGAAATCTATGCCAAGAATACACGTGGCCTCTGGACCAGTCACAATAGGGTGTTTCCTCCACTCCTTCCCAGTTAAGCTCACCTCAGCGTCCAACAGAGTCAACTGCTGTGACCCCCCATCACCCCAGCAATGGAAAGAGGTTCTGCCCCCACTTGTCCCAATGGTATTAAAGTACATTGCATGCCAGTGTCGACCAAAGCCCTGTATTTTTGAGGTTCTGACATGCCAGGCCATCAGATCCACACAATCCAATAGATCTGATTTTCCCTGGCCTCTACGTGGCTAGAGGCAGGACCCCTCTAGTTCTGGTTGTTGTTCCCTCCCTAGGCATGCATTCTTCAGGTCCATTTAAGGGGATCAGACATATAATTCTCCCTTTTGTTATGCGTAGGAGCTCAGTCACTGGAAACTGGAGCTACATTCATTCTTGTGGAACTCCCTTTGTTAGTAGTTTCATCCTTTAGCTTATACACCCACACCTGTGCTGCTAGTATGGAAGTGGGAATTCCATCCCATCTTCTCATGTCTTCTCCATGCTCACACAGGAAGAACCACAGGTCAGCTCGTGGGATGTACCCTCTCTCCCTAGCTGTGAGACATCTGCTTCTGATATTAGGGGCTCTAGTCTGTACTGATGAATCTTGAAAGAGACCCTCTTTAAGTTTGTTGCCAAGTTTCTGATGGATCTCTTCAATATTGTCTTCCAATTTCCGCATACACTCAATCAAGTCTGTTTCCACAGCTGAGATTTGGGCTCATGTTGGGGTGTGGACAGTGCCTTTGTATGTCCAGACCCTTCTTGTCATAGTATGCAGTGTCTAATTTTTCTCATTCCATTGCAGGAATGCTAGGAAATGGGTGTATGCATATGTCCCAAATTGTGAGAGTTTGAGCCACATCAGTATTGTACATTTTCTCAGGTCTGGACTCTTATTGGTTTGGTCATCATTTGAGAAAAGCATCTCTAGCACGGCCAGTTCTCACAAGCACTGGATTCCTTGCTCCATGGTCTTCCAAAGGCCTTGCTGCAGTTGGAGATCTTCTGGGCATCAGTATCTCTCCTTGACACTTGCTAAGAGTTGCGTCCAGAAGCTGAGAGGTTCTGGCCTCCTGGCAATCCCCTAGTCGATACCCACATCATGTGACAGAGATCCCAAGTGCCTCGCTTCAGTACTGTCCAAAATTGTACCATCACTTGGAGCATCTCAGAATCTGATCAACCAACTCAATATAGACTCATTGGGTTGTCAGGTAACGTCTTTTCTCAGATTGTGGAGATTTTCTAAAGACAAAGATTCAGTTATTATTTCTGGTTCTGATTCCTCTGCTGGCTGTGAGGGTCCTACCTCCCCATTGTCATCCACTGGGTGAATGGATTTGGTCTTATATATCCTCCTCTTGACAGGGGTGACTGCTATTGGGTTAGGCTGCCCTTCTGGTTTAACTGCAGCCTAAGTGATTGTGGCATCTGCCAATTTGTTCTTCTTTCCCTCTGGCTGTAGCTGCTGCTATACAGTATCGAGCAGTGTGTGAAAAGCATTAGCCAGGGCCCAGCACAGTGCAGTGAGCTTCCTCTCTTTGGAGCTGTCATTGCAATTTTCTTTCAGATATTTCTCTACCTCAGCTAGGTTCTGAATTTGTTCAGGGGGAAAATTCCAAACTACTGGGGCAGAGTATTTCTTCAGGATCTGGCCTGTATCCTCCCACATGCTATGCCACTCAGGATTTTCCACCACTGTGGCAGATCTCTGGGCAACCTCCCTGGAAGTCCAGGCCTTGATTCTAAATGTTCTGTAGGCCATATAGAGGAGAGTTAACAGAATTAACAACAAAAATAGGGTGTCTTGAACATTCAGAGGGAAATGAATATTCTCAGAAGGTGATGTGTCAAACCTGAAGGGCAAGAAGGAGGTAAAAGGCTGGGAAAAATCATACCCTACTTTTCCCCCAACTGGCTGGGTGCGATTATTACTAAACCCCCAGAGGTAGCAGACGAGACCAGGACAGGCAAATAGCAGCAAATATACATCCCACATAATCCTCACTACCTCTGATTCTATCTTTACATAAGCTGTTATCGCAGACTATATCAACCAAGCAATGAGTAAATGTAAGTAAAAAAAAATAACAGTTTACTAACAAGTGGAACGCTCCGATGGCAGCTGGAAACTCGGTCAGGGCCAGAACCTGCAGCAGGACTTCTTTCATTTTGCAGGATGATGCCTATATAACTTAGGTCAAAGTTACAAGGTGCTTATATATTGGTGATGATGAGAGAGACGGGGAAACGGTCAGATGGTCAGAAGAATCCAACTTTATTGTGGAATACCTATGCTTATATACTATTTTAGGAAGGCGAGTAATGTTTTACTACAATTATTGGGTTAAAAATCACATAAACAAACATACATTTTACAACATCTCTTGCTTGCAGAAGTTTTGATGTAATTTTCTTTTCCTGTAAGTCAAGCTGATTTAATCTTCTTGCAATCTTCAAAGCTGTTTGCTCTTGCCAAGACATCATGATTATCAAATTTTTAATGCAAACCAGGTCCAAAGTCCATCATCTGTCTTGTGTGTCCGAATATCTCCCCCTTCTCTTTTCAACCAAAACATTCCTTTAATGGCCTTATTAATTAATATCTGCACACATTGAAACAAGCAAGGTATCATGATGAATACAATTATTATCAAAATTATCACATAAATACTCAACCTAAAAAGAATCTTTTAGCTAAAAACTCCAGACACTAAAGGCTCAGACTTGATCTTTATAAACTAAAAACATTCCTGATGGCATCTGCAGGGGGGACATTCCTGGATTTAGAAAGGTGTTGGGATCTGTGATATTTAAATGATCCCGAGATTGTACAAAGTCTCTGTCTTTCAGCCCTGCTGCCAAAGAAGGAGTCGTAATTCGTCTGTGCTGGTTTTCAAGGTTGTTTATTTCTTCTTATCTAAAATATTTTCTCTCTGACCTGCAGCAGGTCTGTCTCTCAGGACAGCGTGTGGGGGTCTGGCCCTCAGTGGGATGTTACCAACATTATATACTGGAAACTACGTGTGCTATATTTACAGTAACGTGCCAATATCTATCACCCATGTTGAACAGTGTGTCCCCAGCCTAAACCAATAGAAAAATGCCAACACCACAGTGAAACATGGAGGGCATGAAGAAGAAGAAAAAGGACAAGGCACGCCCGATTTTCCTCCATCTTGCCCCCTTTGAACCCCTTATCTAGAATCCTAAAATTCTACTTTTGCACCTGTGCCACACTAATTACTAATTATATCCAAACACTCAGAGCTTGTAATTCATCCTGTAAGATTGAAAACTCTTTTCCATGGACAAAGATCAGAGACAGTGTCTCTCAAGGGTCTGTACAGGGGGGCTCCTGACCCCCTGCCAGGGTCCCAGACCTCCCAGGGAAGCCAGAGGGATGCCCTGGATTCCCACAGAAAGGCTGCCAGAATTATAATTGCACCAAAAGGTTTGATTCTTATACACAGGGTGATAGAGAGAAACATCCCAAGCTTTAGACTGATTTCTTCCTGTGCATTTAAAATTAACACAAAAATCCAAATTCACAGAACCCAAGGTCTTATCAATACATATTATATGATTGGCTTTTTGCAAATATTGAAATTAATACTATACGTGTTATGTTGGAAAGTTATGTTGTATTAATTTTTTGTAGTGCTGTATTAATCCTTTTAAGTAGTGTGGTAAATATAGTTTTAGGCTATAACATAATGTTAAAATATAAACTATGCAATGTAAGATACTTTTTATAATTAGCTCAAGGAACGGATAAGATAATAAAGAAATTCTTCACATAGAGATAACAGCAACAAGACACTAAGATCTCAAGAGAAGAATTATTGCCTCCTTATCAGGAAGAACCAGACTTCTTCCAGACTTCGAGAAGCCAAAACATTGATTTACAAGATGAGGGGGGAAGTTGACAATAACCAGAAAACACTCTTTCTTTGAAAGCAATTTTTGAATCATGTATGAGATCTATGAATATGCAACAGGCTATTGCTTTTAAGGGTTAATCCTTTGTTAGCAAGGCATGCTTTTGTGGTTTAGTGCCCAAGAGCATCCATAATTCTTTGCTTTTTATTGTCTTTTATTGTCCTAACCTTGATTGACCAAATTCTTATTGTCCTAATTTTTATTACTATTTTATTACTCTTAAACTTCTAAAATTTTAACACAAGTGATTGGCGTTTTTCATAATTTGGTGCCGTGACTCAAATCAATACACCTCGCTGCCAAAACCTCACAGGATTCCAAGTGAGGGAGGTGCCCTGCCAAGTTTGGCAGCCTCGCTGTTTCTTCTGGCGTGATCGGCAGACGCAGGTTCCAACCAGTGGACAAAAAGAGACAGTAAAACAAAGAAAAGGGAAAAGGCTCCCTAAAACTGCAGTAATTGGCCCCCTAAGACTAAGTGTACATGAAGACCCAGAAAGGAAAAAGGATTGTAAGTACTTTTCGGGGGGGCAGGTACGGGAGGATGAATGTGCGTGTGTATGAGAAGCGGGCTGATTATCCCAGATCTGCTACGTGAGTAAGAAACCTCCCACACTGCAGTTCCGTCTTTTTGCGAGAAAAACAGCCACTAAAGAGATGAAGCAAGAGAAAAAAAGAGTGAGAAAATCCCCCAGGGAAACTGGGACTGGGTCTCAGGGACGGGGTGGGACCCCTTGTTGAGAGGGAGCTGAGGGTTTTCCTGGCACAATCCACTGGGAAAGCAGGATAAAAAAAAAGTGGAGGGGGCCCCTAAAAATTCTGCTGGATTGAGGGATAAAAATGCCCAAGAGCATCCAGGATTAAACCTGCTGGGTTGAGGTATCAATATGCCCAAGAGCATCCAGGGTTAAGCAAAATTCTGCCGGATTGAGGATATGTCCAAGAGCATCTGGAGTTGGACAACACAGCTGGATTGAGGGATAAAAATGCCCAAGAACATCCAGGGTTGGACAACACAGCAGGTGTGGGGCTGTGGCAAAAGGTGTATGTGACCCGCAAACAAGCCATTGTTCCCCGGGTGTGTGGGGACTGTGGAGACAGAGAGTCACATGCAGACAGACTCATAAGAGAACTGGCACCAGAGGCGAGCAGATTCAGGGCCTTTCCCAGAGGCCCAGCGGTAATAAAGCCCAGAGACGCTGACCCCAAGGCAAGGGGGGCTACAGTATCATAAGACTTTTTAGCACCGCGACTGCGAGGGGTAGTCGTGTAGTCCATTTGCTCAAGGTACAGGGGGTGGGAAGTCCAGCTTGGGCAAGGTGCAGAGGTCCAAACCCCTGACTCTGAGACTATCTCTCAGGAAGAGGGATAGCCAAACCTCAGGGGAGGTGGAAGGGGTCAGGGTGGGGGCCTACACAGACCAGTGATTCTCTGGCAACAGGGGTCCGCTTCGTGTAAGTCTAAGAGGTTTGCTAATGTTTCCTTCCTCTGTCCAATAAAATAAAGGGAAATGTATGGAGTGCTGAACTTAAGTCAGTGAGTGCCATTAGGTAAGCCTTCGTGGGGTCCCCTGGCTAGCTCTGGACCCCAGCTTCGCCAACAAGAACAAAGGTAAAAGATGTGAGGCGCTCTTCTTCTCAGGACGAACGTCCCACAACTTTATTGTGGAACACCTCCAAGGAGTAAAGGGGCGTCCCAGAGGAAAAAGAGATCAAGGGTCTCGTGGCGGGGGATTTTAAACCCAGGGGGTGGGGGGGGAGGAGAGGGACCACAGCCAATGGGATACAATTGATGGGAGGGGCGAGGGGAGGAAGTAACCCGGGATAAGACCACCACCACAGGACCTAGGAGGAGGAGGGGTGTGCGGAACAAACCATGTGATACAAACAAACCACTTAGTGCAATATAAAAACTATTCCAGTCACCCAGTGCAAAATAATAACTAAATAAACTACTTAGTGCAATACAACACCTCCCCCTTTTCTGCTAAAACAAAGTTAAAAGAAAAGCGTCGGACTTATTCTGATACAGAATGTGAATTTGTCCACCACTCATGATTTGCAGGCCTATTAGTTTGCCTTTGGTCCACAAACTCTGTGCGGTTGACTTCTGAGGTAGTGAGGCTTATACTGTTGATGGCTTTTAAAATTATGCCACGTAGAATTCCGAACACTAGTACAATTAGAAAAACAACAAAAAAACCCAACAGAATTGTTTTAACTATGGAGGTCCACCACCCCGAGAGTCCTCAGTCTTCATCCGATTGCTGAACCAGTCCTCGGATTCTTGCTTCATTTGTCCGATCAAGCTTTTCACTTCTTGGAGAGCTGCGTGGACGTTGGGTGCTTTTGATGTTAAGTTCAAGCAAAAAAGTCCTTCAAATTCCTGGCACTCGTGTCCATGCAGCAGCAGGAGGAAGTCTATGGCTGCACGATTTTGGAGTGTGGCCTGCCTGGTAATCTCCTCATCCTCTAGGAGGGAGCTGATGGCGGTGGATGTCAAATTCGCTTGTTTGACCACCCATCACTCTAGGTGGCCCAGTTCACCTTGAGCTTTGGCTGCTGCGACTCATGGAAGGAACAGGGATACAGCAACTCTTTTTTGACTTGGCCCAATGAAAAATTTCTGAATCACAATTTGGGTCCAAATTGTCAGCACTTCTCTTTTGGATTTTGTGGGCTGAAGTGTTTTTTTGAGTCCATTTGTCAATCAAGGTTTGGTTGGGTGCCAACAGGGACAACCACCTGATGGTACATGGCCCTTCTAAAAGCCGAGATGGGATTCCTGCCCATGCCTGATCTCCACAAATTAGACCTGGGTCAGGCATAGGTGTGTCAAAGCTGGCTGGATACTCTCCAGCTTGCAATGGAATCCCTACCAGGCTGATAGACACAGGGTGTCTTTGCTGCTGCAGTGGACAGGCATATATTTTCTTGTTAGAGAGTCTGTGCCAGGGTCACCCAGATGTTTTGGTGTGGCTGAGGGATGATCCACGTAGCTGTCAGACTGCTCAACACAAACAGGATGATAATTTGGACAGGGCTCATTGTGAGGTAGAATGGGAGGCAGATTTTCTTTTCTAAAAGGAAAACCAAACATTTTAAAGCATGTTAAAAGTCAGGGGTCTGCGGGACTGTAAGAAGGCTTTCCTCTTTCTGGCGGCATCTTCTTTTTGAGGCCACAGCTGCTTGCTTTTCATCCCCTTCTGCTGGTGCTGGATTTTTGGGGACGAAAGGTTTTACCCACTTTTGGGGTATCCAACATGGGCCTGCAGGGGTGGACATGCACACGTAGCCACGCCCCCAGGTAACGAGCTCATAAGGACCCTTGGTTTCCCAAGTTTCTGGGTCCTTAATGAGGACTGGTGGAGGCTGTGACAATTTAAAGTGATTATTACTGTGAAAATGACGTACCACTGAAGGACTCATATTTTCAAATTAACAATTCAGAAAGTTGATTGTAAACAGGGCTTTGCAGAGCTTTTGTTGTGGTGACATCTGCACTGTAGAACTGCTCTATTACGGCCTGGGGTTCTCGGGGTTTATCCGACCCCGGCTGCCATAGGTGTCCCGGATAGCGCTGAGCACAACCTGTCCAGGTCCCTCAGGCAAGCTTCCAGCCGCAGGCAATCTTAGCAAGCAGCTCAGCTCTTAAGTGAGATCAGCTCTTTGGTGAATTCAGCTCTTCAGTGATTTCAGCTCTTTGCTTGTTAAGGTACCTCGGCAGACACGTGGGGAGAGAGAGAGGAGAAGGCTGTGTGAGGTTCCACAGATGTGTCTTTATTGGCAGCTTCTGTGAAGGGTTTCAGTGACAGCTCTTCTGCCAAACTGGGCAGAAATGGGGGTTTATATAGGGTTGTAGGGGTTTTGGGAAATGGTCCAATAGTAAGGGTCGAGGCGAATATGACCTATAGTCTTACAGAGAGATAACGAGGGTCCGAAGGCAGAAGAGGGGCTTCTTTGGTCCAGTCATCATGACTAGGCATTTCTTATCTTAGGCAAGTGACCGCCAGGGAGGCCTTGCAGGGCCTCTGGCTGCTACACTGCTCTGCCTAGTCAGGACTTGTTTGAGTGTCTGGTAGGCACACTCAATTACAGCTTGACCTGTGGGAGAATGGGGAATGCCTGTCTTATGCTCTACCCCCCACTGCTGGACAAACTCTAGGAACTCCTTGGAGGCACATGCTGGGCCACTGTCGGTCTTAATTTCCCTAGGGATCCTCAACACTGAAAAGGCTTGCACCAGGTGTTGTTTGGCATGCACAGCCCTTTCCCCTTCATGGGCAGAGGCATAAACTGCACCCGAATATGTGTCTATGCTTACATGGACATATTTTAGGCGACTGAAACTGGGAATGTGTGTGATGTCTGTTTGCCACACTTCACAGTTTCCAAGGCCTCAGGGGTTAACCCCAACACCCAGTGATGGCATGGCCTGTAGCTGGCAACTGGGACAGGTGGCCACAATGGCTTGAGCCTGACTCCATGTTAGTTGGAATTGACGGATCAAACCTGGCACATTCTGATGGTATTGCTGGTGACTTAGCTTTGCCTGTTGGAAGACATCCAGAAGGCGTGCCATTTCTGCTGGGGCGGCAAGGGAATCTGCTTTGCGATTACCTTCTGCGATTTCGCCTGGCAAATCGGTATGTGACCTCACATGCATCACATAAAACGGATGCTCCCGATGTGAAACTAAATAAATTAGTTTTGAGAGCAACCTGAAGAGATGCTCATTCTCGATGTCTTTGAGAACTGCCTGCTCCTCCCTGGACACTACTCCCGCCACGTAGGCTGAGTCGGTGACCAAATTAATTGGCTCCGAGAACTTCTTAAAGGCTCTCACGACTGCGGCCAGTTTGGCGACCTGGGGCGACCCCTCCACAAATTCAACATCAGCTTCCCAATGCTGAGTCTGGGGATTTCTCCAAGTCATCACCGACTTGTGGGATGTGCCGGATGCATCAGTAAATACTGTAAGAGCTTTGAGTGGCCTACGACTCCTTTTCTCAGGAGGAATGAGGTGGAATTCCTCATTAAACCATTTGTGTGACAGGGTGTGGACTGAGATTTGTCCACTGTAGCTGTCCAGAGACAGCTGGAGATCGGCATTGCTCTGGAGCAGGTGCTCGAACATCTCTTTAGTCAACCTCTCGGGAGAGTTCTTTCCTTCCTTTGAAAGTCTGACCGGGAGGTGAATACACTTAAAGTCACAACCAGACAGCTCACACAGTCTCACCCTGGCCTTCCAGATGAGCTGAGCTATCAGCTCTTGTAGCTATGTGATGGTTTCGGATCGCTGGTGGGAGAGGAAAACCCACTCTGTGATTAAGAGTGGATCCTTCTGCCCTTCGATACATTGGAATATCAAGCCATGTAAGTGTGGTAGCTTTCCCAGAACAATGAATTTGAAAGGCAGCTTGGGCTGATAATGATGAGCCTGCCTCTTGGCCAAAGCCTTTTGTGCTTTTTGGATTGCGGATTTTGCCTCTGGGGTCAGTTCCCTGGGAGAATCTAGCTCTCTGTCCCCCTTCAATAAATTGAGGAGGGGATCTAGGTCCTCATTGGTGAGGCCTAGTCAAGGCTTGACCCAGTTCAAAGACCCACACAGGGAATGGAGATCTGCTAGGGTTTTGGGATCACTATCAATTTCCAATTTCTGCGGAACAACGGTCCACGCAGTGAGCTCCAAGCCCAGGTACTTCCAAGGTGGCATCCTTTGAACTTTCTCTTCCTGCAGTTGGAATCCAGCAGACGTTAAAACTTTAACCACTAGGTCACGTGTATCTTGGAGTATAGTGTCATCGGGGCACACACAAGCACATCATCCATGTAGTGTAGGATGATGGCTTCCCTTTTCTGGGCACACACCGGGGACAGCAATGAAGGCAGATGGAAGGACTGCACTTCATTCCCTGAGGCAATACTTTCCAGTGGTAGCACTTCACCGGGGCTTCTCGAGTGATGGTAGGTGTTGCATCCCGGAGTTTGGGTTTAGATTAGGGTTTTTAATTTATGTTAAAATAAGTCAAGTTCTGTAATCCCGCGTTTCCCCCGCGTTGTTCCCCCCCGCGGTTTCTGCCCCCATGTTGCCTGCTGCCGGCTCTTACCCCTGTGCCGATCCTGTAACCACCCTGCCATCCGGCCCCGGGAAACCCCGTGCTAGCCACACGATTCCGCTCAGCCCGCGGCTCGGCGCCCGCCCCTGCGGGGTTCTCTGGTTGGTCGCTGTTGCTGGTGTCACCGCCACGGCAGCCGCCCCTATTGGCCGGCAGGCCGTGGATCCTCTCGCCCCGCCCCTCCATAAAGCCCTATCCCGCCGGCAGTCAGACGCCATTTTCTCCCATGCGAGTGCTGGGAGCGGTCGCGTCTTTCCATCGAACCGCGCCACGTGACCAATAAACCGTTCCTGCCAAGCACGGAGTAAATGGACAAATTCCTTCCTCTTTGCCGGGTCCCTAGCGCACGGTAACAGCGGTTGGCCAGCCCACGCGCCCGAGACACGGAGCCGTGTCCGGGAACCCGCGGCAGCAAACCCCGGCAGCACGTGGAAGCTACGCCACAGCCGGGCTCCCAAGAGCCGCATGCGGCCGGGGAGAGCAAAAACCCACGCCGCAATTGGCGCCCAACGTGGGGCCGAGGCCAGCGCTGAGCTGATCGCGTGGACGGAGGTTCACCGCGGAGCTCCAGGAACAGCGCCGGGAGCCGCCGCCGCCGGCCAGGGGCCGCGCTGCCGCCAAGGGGGGAGCGCCGCCGCCAAGCCAGAGCGGGCAGCGATCCGCGCCAGACCACAGCTCCGTGCCGGACGGAAACCGAGAGCAGGGGCTCTCCAAAGTACGTCAGTGAAGTCTCCGTCGCCCACGAGGGACCAGACAGTGTGTCCCGCGTGGGACAGGAAGTGCAAACTTTCGCAGCCAGGAGGGCAGAAGAAAGAACACTTCCCGGGACTCCCGGACCCTGGTAGCAGCTTTTCTTTGCAGAGACTTCAGTCTGGTAAGTATTAGTCGTGGAAACGTGTCCAGCTAATACGGGGAGGGCTGGCCGTGTTCCCGAGGTTGGGACGTGCAGCGCGCAGCACGAACGGCAGCCGCTGGAGTCGCCTGCGTTTTTTTGCTTTTTTTTTTCTCTTTTTTACTGCCCCAGGGGTGAGGTGGTTTGGGTGGAAGAAGCATGGGGACCGTGCTATCTGCCCAACAAAAGGAATTTTATTCCCAAGTTAAAGAAATCCTTTTGGTGAAGGGCCCCTACCCAAAAAATTTAGTTAAGAAATTTGTCCGGTGGTTGTTCTTTGCTTTCCCCCGTCTGTCTACCGAGGACGCGCGCAAACCAGAATTTTGGGAGCAAGTGGGAAAAAAGCTAGCAGAGGGGATCGGTAGGGATCCCTCCATAGATGACTGCTTCCCTAAATTCCATTTGTTGATCACAGATGTGGTAAAATCAGACCCCGCGCGAAACTCGGTTGGGGAAAGGAAAGAACCATCCGGAAAATCTGTTACTCCCTCTGAATCTGTTTCCCCATCCCCTTCTCCTACCCCTTCTTCCCCTAACCTGGGTGGGCGAGGGGGGGCACCCCATCAGTCTGAGACGCAGGGCAGCTCCACAAACGTGGACCGTGCGCCTGGCTCCCCCAAGCCACCCCGGCGTCCCCGCCTTAGCGAGATCGGTCGATTCGCTGAGGCCACGACCCTAAACCCCTTTTCCAATCCCTTGTTCCCAGTTGAAAATCCCAGTTTCGGCGCTACCCCATGCAGTTCTGTTTCTTTAAACCCCTTTCTTTGTTCCTCTGAGGAGGCCGAGGCCACGTGGTCGATCCCTTTGTCTTCCCAAGATGGAGGGCGGCCACATGGCAGGGTCTCTTCTTCCCACAACCCCTTTCTGTTCTTTGTTCCCGGTGTCCCCGCCTTTGACCCAACCCCCACCTGCCTCCCCGTGGGCGTGGGCGCCGCCCCCTCGGGAGTTCAGGTTACTCCCTCACCCATTGTTCTCCCTCGAATGGGTGTTCCCTCCAGTCCTTTGCATGTCGTCCCTGCTGAGTCATCGACTCCGCCCTCCTCCACCGGGGAGAGCTCTGCCATCTCCACCCTGCTGCCTGAGGGAGGCAGCCCCCGTCCTATTGCCCGTACCCTGTCCCCATCTTCCCATGGGTCCCGGAGATCCGGGCGGGAGGGAAGAGGGGGGAGGGAGGAGCGGGAACCCCTATCCCCATCTTCCCATGGGCCCCGGAGAGCCGGGCGGGAGGGAAGAGGAGAGGGGGGGGGACGGGAACCCCTACCTCCAAGTTCCCATGGGCCCCAGATGTCTGGGCGGGAGGGAAAAGGAGAGGGGGGGGAATCGGAGCCCCTGCCTCCACATTCCAATGGATCCCGGAGACCCGGGAGGGAGGGAAGCAGGGGGATGTGGGTTTCTGAGCATTTTCCAGATTCCGTGGAACGGGTCAAGCCGACAGATGAGAGGCATGTAGAGGGATCAGAGGTTCAGGACAAGTTTGTCCTGGAAGCGGCATCCATGAACACTGCTGCCTTGGATGCCGTGCCTCCAAAGAACGCTGGTCCGAAGCAGCCTCCAGCAAGACGCCAGTGCTTCCACTGCAATCAGAGAGGACATTTTGTGGTTCAATGTCCGTTTCTGGGCAGGGCACCCCCAGGGACAGTGGGAGGGGGGAGAGGGGGGGAGGGAGATCCCATTCTCCCAAAAAAACTGAAGGAACAACGCGCACCTGCCTCGCGTGAAGATAAAAGTAAGGCAGGCCACAGCACCTTAAGGGGAGCTGTGAGTTATCAAGTAACTGTGCAGGTGGTAGTTCAGAACATCAGGGTGCCTTTGAGCGTGGCAGATGACCCCACCAATCGGGGGGTTGCATCAAACCGCAGGCGACGCAAAAGAAAAAGGACCCTACAATCTCCTTAAAAAAATGTTTTTCCCCAAAGCCCCAGTCTGTGTGTGTCCCAAATCCCCATGTTTGTAATAAAGTTGTCCCAGTTTCCCTATCCCTAAACACCCTGAAAAGAACCAACCCCAGCACCATCTCCAGGCCCTCTCCACCTGCCTAGCAGTCACCGCAGTTGCAGCACCAGAAGAAGCTGGGAGAAGAGGCCACCGCTTGAGAGACTGAATCAACACCACTGCTTTCTTTTTATATTTTATTAAGCGGGGAGATGTTGCATCCCGGAGTTTGGGTTTAGATTAGGGTTTTTAATTTATGTTAAAATAAGTCAAGTTCTGTAATCCCGCGTTTCCCCCGCGTTGTTCCCCCCCGCGGTTTCTGCCCCCATGTTGCCTGCTGCCGGCTCTTACCCCTGTGCCGATCCTGTAACCACCCTGCCATCCGGCCCCGGGAAACCCCGTGCTAGCCACACGATCCCGCTCAGCCCGCGGCTCGGCGCCCGCCCCTGCAGGGTTCTCTGGTTGGTCGCTGTTGCTGGTGTCACCGCCACGGCAGCCGCCCCTATTGGCCGGCAGGCCATGGATCCTCTCGCCCCGCCCCTCCATAAAGCCCTATCCCGCCGGCAGTCAGACGCCATTTTCTCCCATGCGAGTGCCGGGAGTGGTCGCGTCTTTCCATCGAACCGCGCCACGTGACCAATAAACCGTTCCTGCCAAGCACGGAGTAAATGGACAAATTCCTTCCTCTTTGCCGGGTCCCTAGCGCACGGTAACAGCGGTTGGCCAGCCCACGCGCCCGAGACACGGAGCCGTGTCCGGGAACCCGCGGCAGCAAACCCCGGCAGCACGTGGAAGCTACGCCACAGCCGGGCTCCCAAGAGCCGCGTGCGGCCGGGGAGAGCAAAAACCCACGCCGCAGGTAGGAACCGAGAAGGCAAACCGTGGGGCATCTTCTGGGTGTAGGAGTGTAGCAGTCAGAGGCCCTGCAAGGCCTCCATGGCGGTCACTAGCCTAAGATAAGAAATGCAGAGTCATGATGAGTGGACCAGAGCTGCCCCTCTTCCGCACTCAGACCCCTGTTATCTCTCTGTAAGGCTATAGGTCGTATTCTCCTTGACCCCAGCCATTGGACAATTCCCGATCCCTCAACAGCCTACTTAAATCCATACCTTTGCCCTCTTCAGCGGAAGAGCTGTCACTGGAACCCTTTGCAGAAGCTGCCAATAAAGACATCTCCGCAGAACTCCATACAGCCTTCACCTCTCTCCATCCCTGCGTCTGCTGAGGCACTTTGCGAGCACAGAGCTGAAATCACTAAGAGCTGAAATCACTGGAGCTGAAATCACTCCACAAGTGCTCGCTAAAGTAGCCAGCAGCTCGGAGCTAGCTGGGGGGCCCAGACAGGCTGCGCCTCATCAGCACAGTGCTATCCGGGACACCTACGGTGGCTGCTGCCCTGGGGGCCAGACGGACCCCCGGGACTCCAGGCCGCGATAATGCTGCTTGACTTGTTTGCCCATTTGATAATCAAATGCTGTCAGCAGTGTTTGCAATTGATGGCAGCTTATCCCACGAGAATTGTTCTTCCAGTGGAGCGGGACACTTTTGAATGGGGTTTCATTAGCAGCGTTCCTTTGCAAAGCGCGCTGCAAAACTTTTCAGAGCAAATCTACCCAGTCACAAGTTGCTCCAACCGGCAAAAATAACCAGTCTGTCCTTATGACCGAAAAATACTCGAGTGCCAGTGCATCCACCGTCTTCACTGACGGCTCGGGAAAAACAGGAAAGATCATTGTGACCTGGAAGGATGAGTCTGGATGGCAAATGCTGGAAGGCCACGTGTCTGACTCAGCCCAATTCATTGAACTGAAGGCTGTTGCTATGGCGTTCCAGAAATTTTCTCAGGTACCTCTGAGTTTGGTCACTGACTCTGCCTATGTCACAGACGTAACCAAGCGGTTGGATTGCTCACATCTGAAGGAGGTCAATAACGCAGTTTTGTTTCAGTTGTTGAAAGCATTGTGGTGTGCAATTCAAACCCGGGTTCATCTGTACTACATCCTCCACATTTGGAGTCACACCACTTTACCAGGTTTCATAACTGAAGGTAATGCCAGGGCTGACAGGTTGGCTAACCCTGCATGGGTGGCACCTCAGCCTGACAAGTTCGCACAGGCCAAAGTGTCGCACGATGTTTTTCATCAAAGCGCACATACTCTGCAAAAGCAATTTGAATTAACGTCGACTGAAGCTCGTGACATTGTCAGCTCTTGCGCTGACTGTCACAGGCTTGCTGCACCTTTACCAGCGGGGGTGAACCCCAGAGGTCTAAAGGCCTTGCAGCTTTGGCAAACAGATGTTACACACATTGCCGAATTTGGTCAACTCAAGTATGTGCATGTGTCTATTGACACATTCTCCTCTGCCATGTGGGCATCTGCTCACAGGGGGAAAAGGGTCATGACATGATTGCCCGTTGGAGGATGGCTTTTGCAGTCTTGGGAATACCTTCGAGTGTGAAAACTGACAATGTCCCTGCCTACGTCTCACAGAAGACACGTCAGTTTTTACGCTTGTGGGGAGTCCCAAACAAACTTGGTATTCCACATTCGCCAACGGGTCAAGCTATTGTTGAACGTGCTCATGGCACCTTGACGCGTGTTCTGGGGAGACCGAAAAGGGGAATGCCTGGAGAGACGCCACACAGTCAGTTGGAAAAAGCCTTATACACAATAAACCATCTGACGGTGCCACAGAATTCTGAAACCCCTGTAATTTTAAATCACTTTCTTTTGTTGCACTCAGCAGGTGAGATGCACCTGCCTCGAGCGAAGGTCTGGGTGCGGGACCTTGCCACCAATAAGTGGGAGGGCCCGTGTGACCTTATCACTTGGGGCCGTGGGTATGCATGTGTCTCCACAGGTACCGGGGTATGATGGATACCTGCAAGGTGTGTTCACCCTGACTTGCGACATCAGAAACAGAATGTGGCTGGCAGGCAACCTTCAAACGGTGACCAAGGTGCCGACCATCCATCACAGTCTTCGAACGAAGAGCAAGACACCGACCATTAGCCAGTTGGCCCCTCTATGAGTGGGGAATGAACATTTTATCTTTCTTTGTTTCTGGAAACAGAATGTTGATGAGTTAGACTGCCTGTGTTACGAGCAGACTAACAATGTTTTGTTACTATACTGGAGTTGGTGATGGATTTCTTAGAATTAATAGTTAAGTTTATAAAGGAAATGTAATGGTAGAGAATATATAAGTTTGGGATCTCTTCGACTGTTCTGAGCCAATATCCGATTGAGGTTTTGATTGATAGCTGATAAACTGTGGGAATCCAGGGCATCCCTCTCTGGCTGCCCTGGAAGGTCTGGGACCCTGGCAGGAGGTCAGAAACCCCCCTGTACAGAGCCCCGAGAAACACTGTCTCTGATCTCTGTCCATGGAAAAGAGTTTTCAATCTTACAGGATGAATTACAAGCTCTGAGTGTTTGGATATAATTAGTAATTAGTGTGGCACAGGTGCAAAAGTAGAATTTTAGGATTCTAGATAAGGGGTTCAAAGGGGGCAAGATGGAGGAAAATCGGGCGTGCCTTGTCCTTTTTCTTCTTCTTCATGCCCTCCATGTTTCACTGTGGTGTTGGCATTTTTCTATTGGTTTAGGCTGGGGACACACTGTTCAACATGGGTGATAGATATTGGCATGTTACTGTAAATATAGCACACATAGTTTCCAGTATATAATGTTTGTAACATCCCACTGAGGGCCAGAACCTCGCACACTGTCCTGCGAGACAGACCTGCTGCAGGTCAGAGAGAAAATATTTTAGATAAGAAAAAATAAACAACCTTGAAAACCAGCACAGACGAATTACGACTCCTTCTTTGGCAGCGGGGCTGAAAGACAGAGACTTTCTACAATCTCGGGATCATCTAAATATCACAGATCCCGACAATAAACCTCTGAGCTGTGTTTGTTCTCCTTCCTGCAGGGGGTCCTGCAGGAGGGCAACAAACACCGCCTCCTCCTTTAAACAAAAAGGGGGAATTGTGGATATTCTCAGTTCAGTCAGAGAGAAATGGGACAGAATTCTTCCAGGCCTAGCTAGCGAAAGTTAGGAGAAGGAATGAAAACAATTATTATCTCTCTTTCTGTTCATGTTGTTTATAGATATGTTCTACCACAGTGTGCTATTCATAGTGCACCAATGGTGTGAAAGGTTTTCACTTTGAGACCAATCATATTTCACCTTAGCGGTCCTGGTTATAAATAGATGCTACTTCCTGCTAATAAACATTCTTTTGCCTTCTGAACCGAGTGAGTCTTTTTGTTGGTCCCTGCCTCAACAGCGTCACAAGGAAGTTCCTGTTACAATACAATAAATCTTCTTCTGTGCTGAATATTCTAATTTTCACTAACCAATCTAGTTCAAGATACGAATCCTATAGCATTTACCTTCAGCCTATAAGAATCATTACATTACCATACTGTGTTTCATTTTAAACACTAAAAACTACTCTTTGGACCCCTTCTGCCAAGCTAGTAGGGTCTGCTCTGACCCTTGGACCTGTCTGCAAGCAGAGGGTATTGTTTCATCAAAAGGGGATTACCTCCAGCTGGCCATACCATTGTTTTCCAGTTTTTCAGTAACTAAGGCTTGGTATCTCAAAGATTGCTTTCATTTCAATCTCGCTTATAGTTTCCATATTCTCAAAATCTTTTGCCAGGCAATCATATTTATAAGACTTTCTTGTTTCATCTTCTCCAACAATGGTGTCTTTGCTTACACTATAACCTTTTGGAATATTTAACAGGCAGGTTCTTTCTGCCCCTGTGTCTACCACAAATTCTAATTTTTCTTCTTGGGGACCCACTTTTAAAGTTATCACAGGCTCCAGATGGTATTTGTCCCCTAAAAAATAGACCCTATAACTTCCCTATTCCTCCCCTGAGCCCATCTCTCGGAAGATTTTCAGATATTTATCTGATTCAGGCAATTTCTTCTATAATGTTCTTTGACCCCACAGTAGAAAGAGGTATTTCTAGAATGCTCCTGAGATTTGGTTTATACTGGGGTTCTGTTCTTTTCCTTTCCCCTGTCTCTATGACCTTCATGTCTAGGAGTGGTGCCTGGGTGTTTTAGATTCCTTTGGAAATTACTTTCTCGCATAGTGGTTACCATAATTTTTGCTTTCACTTTAGCTTTTTCTTCATCTCTTCAGACATAAATCTTTTGAGCCTCCTTTAATAAATCATCTAACGATCTATTATGCCAGTCCTCATTTTTTTCTAGTTTTTTTCTAATATCTGGCCAGGCATTAGTGACAAAATTAATTCTTAACGGAGCTTGTCCCACCATAGTCTCAGGGTCTATTCCAGAATATTGTTTCATATTTCTCTTAAGTCTGTCTACCATTCAGTTGGAATTTCTTCTTTCCCCTGCTGTCCCTTAAAAGCCTTTTTAGCATTTTGCCCTCAGGGTGACGCCTTTTTTATTCCCTTGATAATCAAATTATGATAATCGTTCATCTGTTTCCTCCCCTCCTCATCATTTTGACCCCAATTAGGAGGTGCTATTGGCATTTTCTGATCTCCTGGGGGGCCTTGCTGGTTTTCCCTTTCCCAAATTTTTATTCCAGCAGCCCAGATTATTTGCCTATCCTCCTGAGAAAAAAACTATTTTCATTGTAGATTGCATCTCTTCCCAAGTAAAAATGTTCAGACCTAAGAATTGGTCTAATTGCTCAGCTGTGCCTATGGGATCTTCTAGTAATCCTTTTATTTCTTTTTTTAAATTTCTGACTTCAGAGGAAGTCAAAGGGGTGTTTACAAACCCTGTCCCTCCCCCTCCCACTGGAACCTCTCATAGTGGGAATAAACAAATTTCTTCATCCCACTCTTTTTGTTCTTTATCTTCTATAACATTTCTCCCATGTTTTGAGGAAGGATCAGGGAGGGCTGTTTTTTAACTGAGCTTCTTGTGTTTCGATAAGGTGCATCTTCTTCAGGGAGAAAATTTTCCTGAACAGCAGGAGCTGTCGTTACAAAGGGAACGGGACCCAGGGTAGGGACGGATGGAAGTGTCGGAGGAAGGGGGGTGAGGGCAGGGATCCGCGCCGAGGCTTGGTCCTCCAAGGGGAGGGCTTAGGCGGATCTGCTGCCAGAATCCCCAAAGGAGGGGGGTCTTCTGGTGGAAACCAAACCAGGGCGTGGAGTGCCCACACATGGCTCATGGCGCCCAGGTCGGCAGCTCCCAGCGCATCTGGCATAGACAAAGCAGGCGGGGTGGGGGCGGCATCAGTGGTGGCGCCCAGTCCAGTCAGCACGGGCAAAGCAGCCGGAAGTGGGGCAGTGGGGACAGCCATGGGACAAGCAGTCGGGGATGGAGCGGCTGGAACAAAAGGGACCCCCAGCACAGCCGGTGCAGTGACCGCAGACCACACAGCAAGCGGGAGTGGCCGCGGGCCAGGCGGCCGGGACCGGGGCAGACAAAATCAGTGGTGGGGCCAGAGCCGGCACAGGCGCCGAATCGAGCGGTGCAGCCGCAAGTGGTACGGCCGGGGCTGGGACAGGGGCGGGGGCCGATGGTGGAGCTGCGAGGGGCGAGACCAGACCCGGGACGGGGGCAGAGGCCGACGATGCATCTGCGAGTGGCAGAGGAGTAAACGTGAACGGAGGAGGCAATACTTGCAAAGGATCCTGTTATGAACAGTTTCCACGTGTTCCCCAGAGACGCGGGCAGGGCCTTCCTAGTTCCCATGGCAACACTAACAGAAACTACTAACTCTAGCTAAGTACCCATATTGAAATGCTAATTAGCTAATTGCTCTGTTTGTTTTCTCTAAACTACCTGGAGATAACTGGCCTCCCACCCCTCCACGCTGCCATTCTGGGACTAACATGCAAATAAAAACCCCTTAGGATCATGGGAGTATTTTTAGGAGATAAAAAGGAATAAAAATCGAAAACTGAACACAGTAGAGGAGTCTAGACAAATGCCCTAGCTGAGGAAGAGGGAAACACATCCCCGATTGACTTTTAACCGTCGCCATCACCAAAGAAAGAACAGACCATATTAGTCTCTGAGAAGCAGGGAGATAGGGACAGAGAGCCCTGGTGCTGCCACCACGGAAGGAGCGGGGACAGCTGTTGTTCTGGACTTCAGCAACAGACTCTGCACACCACGCCTCCTCATCCACGGGCCACCGGTGTGCCACAAGGAAACAAGAAAGGACAGCTGCTGCTCTGGACTCCAGTGACAGACTCTGCACGCCTCCTTCCTTTTGGCTGCCTGGGAAAGTTATGACCGCGGGGGCGAGCTCTGCATTGAGCCCCCTGCCCAGCTGATCTTTTTAATAAAGAGCTGAACATTAATAAAGGCATTAGCCCTGTTCATTTCAGATCACAATGTTTTTCTTTCTTTTTTTCCTCTTGCTCCCAGCCCTTTTTGTTATAAATAGAGGCGAATAATTTGTTCAGTCTTTCGAGAGTCAATCAGAAATTTATTGATTACAGCAAGCGATGGCAAGCAAACAGCGCTGGGTGCAGCCGGGGAGTCCCCGCTCTGCAAACGGCTCACACTGTTTCCCCCTTCCCACAGTTTTTTTATACTCTCTTCCTTCCATGTCCGCGGTGTCTCTGGGTGTACTCTGCGCTTGCGCCCTCTGTTGCTAGGGGGTCGTCTTCTACTCTCTGGTGGTCGCTGGAGGAAGGCTCCTCTCTTCTTCCTTGGTGAAAGTCCACGGCCCTGTAATGGTCTTTTCCATATAAGGTTATATGTTATATGCACCTAAGTTCTAATTACACAACCAGCTTAAGTAATCAACATACTAGTTAGTTTCTGTCTGGCGGTTTTCTGTTATCTACACAAGGCTTCTCCTTTGGTTTTCTGTTATCTACACAAGGCTTCTCCTTTCTGTCTTGATGAACAAAGAGTCTTTTCTAACTTATCACACTTTTCTTTCCCCTTTTTCTTTTCTTGGTTTGTCTCGGGGGTTTCTGATATTTTAAAGATTTTTATTCTCCTAAGATCTCCCGTCCAGCATGTGGCATATTCTCTTTCTTCTGGATTAAATGGCTCTTTTGAATTTACAAATAAATTCAGAGCCTGACAAATCCAAACTTCAAAAGAGCCATATCTAGGCCAATAAACATGGTCAGATATTATTTCCTTCTTTGCCCATTCTATCATACAAAATTGGATCATTTTTACCTTGTCCTTTCTCCTTGTACAAGGATTTTTATCCCAGTTAGCTAACATAACTCCCAAAGGGCTATCTTGGGGAATCTCTGCTGGTACCCTTTTACTCCCTTTTTTCTTTCCTCTATCCATCTTACTGGTTTTCTGTCCCATTTTTCAAGATCTCGTCTATTCATCCCCTGCCTCTGCTTCCCACTTTCTCTAACAACCTGAATACCACCTTCTTCCCACTACACACTGTCGTGGTTTGACATGGAAGTGAATTTTTTTCAGGAAGTTGGTAGTCAAACCAATCAGTGGTCAGGTTTGGATATTGGCCTTTGGACTGACCACTGAAGGCATGGACACGCCTCTGAGAACACAGGGGGTTAAAAGCAAGAACTCCCAGGGGAACTGTCTCTTTGGTTCTGGTCAGAGTGCAGTGCAGACCTCCCCCGCCCAGGCTGGGTGGAGGGGAAGCCATGCGGCCTGGGAGAGGTAGGCCGGAGCCCCAGAGGGAGAAGGGAGCGCGGGGTGAAGGGAAGGAAACCAGGCCGCCCCCCCCCCCCCCCCCTCCCGCCCAGGACTGAAGGGTGGAAGAACACTGAGATGTCCCAGGCAGCCCCCCCGGAGGGGAAGAGACAGAGAGCCTGGAGGCACCTGGAAATCGCTGCAGAGAAGACAGAGGTGTGGGGGGAGACAACTGTCCAGCATTGGAGTGTGGGAGTTCAGCAGCCTGCTGTGAGATCTCAGCAGTCCTAGTCCTGGGAGCCTGAGACTTTTAACCCTTTCCTGGGAAGCGAAAGCTTTGCAAAACACTATTCCTCCTCAATGTAGAAGAGAAAGGAGACAGTCTAGGACTGAGATATCAGAAGAAGATGGGGAAAAGAATTCTAGGTGGGAGGAGATGATGGAGTGGCTTTTGGCTGGACTTTTCTTGTATAGCCATAGACTGAACCAATCTCTCTTGCAACAAAGACTGCATTTTTAGGGGGATGCAATGGTTGGAGCCAAGAAAGTGCGAAAGTGGCAGTGACCTGCTTCAGCAGCTGCAAGTGCAGGAGTAGAGAAGAAGATCTCTGTTCTTGAGACCCTCGGCCCCAGGGGAGGAAGAAAATGGGGAGGGGGAAATGTAGTCCCGAACCAATAAACTGAACTGTTGTTCTGTCGTGGTTTGACATGGAAGTGAATTTTTTCTAGGAAGTTGGGTCAAACTAATCAGTGGTCAGGTTTAGATATTGGTACCTGGAGTGACTACTGAAAGTATGGACACGCCTCTGAGAACACAGGGGGTTAAAAGCAAGAACTCCCAGGAAACGCTTTCTTTTGGTTCCGGTCGTCAGAGAGTGCAGGCTCTCCCCTGCCCAGCCATCGGGGCTGGGTGGGGGAGGGGAAGCCACGCGGCCTCGTCGAGGTAGGCCGAGGGGCTGAGGGTCTGGAACCGAGCCAGCTCCTGCGGACGGAAGGGTGGAGAGAAGCGGAGATGCCTTTGTTCCCCCCCCCCCCCGACAGAGGGAAAGTTACAGAGAGCCTGGCGGCACCTGGAAATTTGCCGGCAGAGGAGAAGGAGGGGGGGGGGGGAATGTCTAGTGTGGGAGACGGAATACCGGACTGAGATATCAGCCGTCTAGGGAGTCTGAAAGTTTAACCTTTTCCAGGAAATGAGGTTTTTTTTAAAGTATTACTCCTCCTTGATTTGTAGTGGAAGAGAGATAGTCCGGGAACTGAGATGTTAGAAGAAGAAATATTTAAGTGGGAGGAGATGATGAAGTAGCTTTTGGCTAGACTTTTCTTGTTAGCTATGGACTGAACCAAAATCTCCTGCAATAGAGACTGCATTTTAGGGGGATGCAGTAGTGACCCAGGGAGACCTGTTTCAGCTTCGAGCAGTACAGGAGTGGCAAGAACCAAAGAAAGCTGAAGAGGGAATGGTGATACCCTCTGTCTTCGGGAAGAAGATGAGTCCTGTTTTTGGACCCCTCGGCCCCAGGGGAAAATGGGGGGGACTGTAGTCCCAGGATGAGAAACTGAACTGTTGTATCTTTAGGTCCGTGGCAAAGCATCCTTAAAGGAGCCCTATGAGCAGTCTGTCTATGCACGGTGGTGAGAGCACTGTGACATGGAATAGAGAGTGTCACACTGGCAGATTTTTTTTTCCGGGCAGTTGCCATGTGTGACAGGGAAACACAGGGTAGCAGCTGTGTTTCCTGGGGGGTCTGTGGTGCAAGAGAGACTTCTCTCTCCCTTGATAGTTTGAGTATGGATTACTTGAAGGGTGGTAATTTGATCAGGAATCCCGGGTGATGTTTCATAGTGGGTGTTTTTAGAAATTGGGAAGAGGAGGGGTGTTTTAAAAAGTCTTCATCCTGGATTTAGTTTATGTGTTTTCTGTATTAGTAGTAGTTTAATAAAGTTTTTTTTCCTTTGTTATTAAGCTTGGGCCTGCTCTGCTCTGTTCCTGATAACATCTCACAGCATTTATTTAGGGAAGGTGCATTTTCATGGTAACGCTGGCATTGCACCAGTGTCTAACCATGACATGTTCTTTCGGTTCTTGGCAAAGCATCCTTAAAGGATCCCTGTGGGCTGTCTGTCCATGCACGGTGGTGAGAGCACTGTGACATGGAAAGGAGAGTGTCACACTGGCAGATTTTCTCTGGGCGGTTGCCATGTGTGACATGGAAACACAGAAGGGTGGCAACTGTGTTTCCTGGGGGGTCTATGGCACAGGAGAGGCTCCTCTCTCCCTTGATGGACTGAGTACTGATTAACTGAAGGGTGGGAACCTGATTGAGGGTCCGAGTTGTGTCTCACTGTGGTTTTGTTGGAATGGGGTGGGGGGGAGGAGGAATGTTTTGGAAGGTCTTCATCCTGGATTTAGTGTGTGTGTTTTTTATAGTAGTAGTAGTTTAATAAAGTTTTTTTTCCCCTTTGTTATTAAGCTTGGGCTTGCTCTGCTCTGTTCCTGATCACATCTCACAGCATTTATTTAGGAAGGTATATTTTCATGGGGGCGCAGGCATTGCGCCAGTGTCAAACCATGACACACAGAAAAAAACCCCTTTGTCTCACAATACAATTTAATACAATACACCTCCCACCAAGGAGATAAAGTGAAGCTTAAAATAAACAATCTACATTACATATACTTTCATTCATCTACATTTACTCACTTTTATTTCTCACTCACTCTCACATACAACAAGACAACAAAAAGGTACCTTTTACTTTCAAATTACTTGTTACAATCTCAGATGTTATTGGCCAGCCCCGGATTCTTTTGGGTATCCCTCAATCCAGCTGTGTTGTCCAACCCTGGATGTTCTTGAGCATTTTTATCCCTCAATACAGCTGTGTTGTCCAACTCTGGATGCTCTTGGGCATATCCTCAATCTGGCAGAATTTTGCTTAATCCTGAATGCTCTTGGGCATATTGATCCCTCAACACAGCAGGTTTAATCCTGCATGTGAGACAGAGTGAAAATCTAACAGGGTAGAAATCCATTTGGAATTAGGTGAAATGTGCTGCTTTGAGCTTGCTAGCATAAGTAAAATATGCTGTTAATCTGGTAACTTTGCAACACTAGTAAAACTGCCCCAGCTGAGGAGAAAGAATGCGAATCTCCAAGCGGAAGAGATAAGAGATAAGAAAGACTCCTCGGACCTTGAAACAGACACGGCAGAATGACCCAGGAGTTCTTTCTGTACTTTCTGACAAAAAACTGAGTAGAAGTGCAACTAGCTGTAGGTGTAATGGGAAATCAGCAGAATGAATATGCATAAACCTGTTGTGAAATTCTAAACATATGTAAATTAGTAAGGAGTAATAAAAAAAGGATCAGGAGTCCTCAGGGGCATGCATGTCCTTTGAAGGGGAATGATCCCTCACATGCATCCAGCGCTGTAATAAACATACCATCCCTACAAATCTTTATAGGAATTGTGGGGTTTTGATTTTTCATCCGCGTTTCATTATGGCAAGCCAGCCAGGAGGGTTTCTGTCCTGGCAGGGGCAGAGGGGAGAATGGACCTCCTTGGCGCACCCTGGGGAATTTCCCTGGAGGGGGCTCTGCTCTGCCTTGGCTTGCCACCTGTGGAGACAGACAGTGACCTGCTGGTGTGCGGATAAACGGTATGTATATCAAAGGGCCCCGGGGGAGAGAGAAACAGGACTGCTGGTGAGTCCCTCAAGAGACGTCTGAGTGCGCAGCCTCGTTCCTGTGCCTGCAGGCAGTCCAGCCGATAGGGCGACTGGACTGGAGACGGGTTCATTGTTCGATAGAGCGACCACTAGCGACTCTGGGGGTGAGTTGAGTTGTCATGGTTTGATGCTGGCGCAATGCCAGTGCCCCCCATGAAAATACACCTTCCCAAAATAAATGCTGTGAGATGTGATCAGGAACAGAGCAGAGCAGGCCCAAGCGTAGAAATAAAGGAAAAAGACTTTATTAAGCTACTTCTAATATAAAAGACACACACACTAAATCCAGAATGAAAACCCTTCAAAACACTCCTCCTCCCCCCACCCAATTTCCACCAAAACACAGTGAGACACTACCCAGGATTCCTGATCAAGTTGCCACCCTTCAGATAATCAATACTCAGTCCATCAAGGGAGAGAGGAGGCTCTCTTGCACCATAGATCCCCCCCTCCAGGAAACACAATTGCCACCCTTCTGTGTTTCCATGTTATACATGGCAACTGCCCAGAGAAAACCTGCCATTGTGACACTCTCCTTTCCATGTCACAGTGCTCTAACCACCATGCATGGACAGACTGCCTATAGGGCTCCTTTAGGGATGCTTTGCCAAGGACCAAAAGAAACAACAATTCAGCTTTTCATTTTGGGACCACAGTCCCCCCCATTTTCTTCCTCCCCTGGGGCCGAGGGTCTCAAGAACAGAGATCATCTTCTTCCTGAAGACAGAGGGCATCACCACACCCTCCTCAGCTTTTCTCTGTTCACTCCATTCCTGTGCTTGCAGTTGCTGAAGCAGGTCTCTTGGCTCACCATTGCATCCCCCTAAAAATGCAGTCTCTGTTGCAGGAGAAATTGGTTCAGTCTACGGCTAACAAGAAAAGTCCAGCCACAAGTGATTCCATTATCTCCTTCCACCAAAAAATTCCTTCTTCTAACATCTCAGACCCCAGACTGTCTCTCTTCTACTTCAAATCGAGGAGGAGTATTATTTTACAAAGCCTTCATTTCCCAGGAAAGGGTTAAAAGTCTCAGACTCCCTGGACGGCTGAAATCTCGGCCCAGAACTCCAACTCCCACGGCTGGGCACCTTCCCCTCCTTTCTCCTTCTCCTCTGCCAGCAAATTCCAGGTGCCGTCAGGCTCTCTGTCTCTTTCCCTCTGGTGGCGGGGGGAACAAAGGCATCTCCGTTTTTCTCCACCCTTCCGTCCGCAGGGGGCCCGGCCGGTTCCAGTCCTTCAGCCCTTGGCCTACCTCTACCAGGCCACATGGCTTCCCCTCCCCACCCAGCCTGTGGCTGGGCAGGGGAGAGTCTGCACTCTCCAACGACCGGAACCAAAAAAGAGTTCCCCTGGGAGTTCTTGCTTTTAACCCCCTGTGTTCTCAGAGGCGTGTCCATGCCTTCATTGGTCACTCCAGGTGCCAATATCCAAACCTGACCACTGATTGGTTTGACCACAACTTCCTGAGAAACTCCACTTCCGTGTCAAACCACAACACGAGTGAACCCGAAATTTGTGTACTTGTGGTGTCCGGACATTGTGTGGTTAATGTGTTTGTATTCATGTGAGTGCGTGGTGTATAAAGAGAGTGAACAAGCGAACGAGTGAGTGTACCCGTGGCGCAGGGGCGAAGTTCTACTCGCATCTGAGGTGGCCGGGTGAAGCCCAAGGCACGGGCTGGGACAAGCTGTGGGGGCAGGGAGCGCCCCGCAGCGAAGTGGAACAAGTGGAGAAATGTGGGTGAGGACATTTATTGTGTTTAAAGGTGGTGATTTGTGTAGACTGTGCACATTTTAACCGTGGCTAGACAAACTTAGGGGGGTTCCTCTGCCCCAGTGGTTTGGACTTGATTCCTGGAATTTTACTGTGTGCTGTTATTCTGATTGTGTCCAGAGTGTGTGAGGACCAGAGGAAGCTGATGTGAGTAGATGCTGAAGTGTTGTATGCTGTGTTGTGTTGGAAAAGTGGGCACTTTAAGAGGTATCACCTTTCCCAGTGACTTTGTGTGGTTCTTCCCCCGCATTGTGGTAATTTGATTCTCGGGATTGTAGGGTTGTGTTGGTGGAGATTTTAGGATTTTGTTTGCAACAAGTGTAGCATTTTCTGCAGAAAAGCTACAGTATGATGATTTACGTTTAACTGTGGTAAAACAAATTAAAGGAATTCCAGGAATTCCCCTCCCACAGCAACTTAAGCACTGACTCTCATGAATTTGAGAGAAGGAGGGGGGTCTGTGTTTGTGGGCATATCAGAGTTTTTGCTGTAGCAGGCACAGCCTTTTGCAAGGCAGCAGAGTGTCAGTAGAAACAATGCATTAATTAGATTGTGAAGGAAGAGAACTAGAAAAGACTGAGATTTTGTAAAAGAGAGTTTAAATAAAGGAGACAAATGAGTTTATATAAAGGGGCTTTATAGGACTTCAGCTGGTAATATAGTAAGTCTGGACTGAAAACAACCTGCCATAGAGGTTAAGTGATAAACACTGAAGTGATAAACAGAATAGCCTGCAGGCAATTCCCGGAAGTTTTTGGTGCATTGCGAAGCTGGTACCTTGCGTGAGTACTATTGCAATGCAGAGTTTGTGAGAGGGGCTGGTATTGCTGTTCTATGCCCCAAGTGTAAATTGAAGGTTCCTGATCAAGCCGATTCAGAACCTGAGATCTTAAAGCTTGTGTGTGAAGGATCGCTTCTGATATCTGCCACCCGAAGGTCTGCATGTGAGAAAAACTGAGAAAAGACTGTGAGGCATGGGTGGAAACAAAATAGTATAAAGTATGAGAACTAACCAGAGCAAAGAGGTTCCCGAACTAGCCCCTTTGCGGGGAGCTCACTGGGAGAAAGCCGCCAGTAGGAGCGGCTCGGAAAATAAAAAGATTTATAATACCTTATTGCAATCAATACTGTTTTAAGACGGGAAAGCAAATAAGGTGAGGTCTTGTATGCTCATATGTTTTTCGCCTTAAAGAATCACCCAGAATGGCAGAGTAACTGTGGGTTCAGAGTTCCCTCTGATCCACTGGTGTTAGCTCTTGAAAACGAAAACAAAGCTAAGAGAAGGCAAATCAAACGTGTTGTTCAGCATCCTGTATTAGGCAGCGATGTATGAAATCAGACACAGTTTATCATGCTGAAATGCAAAAATGAAATACATGATTTGTTAAAGGCTCCTCCTAAGGTAACGGAGGACGAGGAGGACCTCCCCAAAAGGGAACAGGACTCAGGCTCCGAAGGTATACCCACTCGGACGCATCCCCCTCCTGGCAGTCCAATCTCATCCAGAACTAGGAGGTAACAGACCCCTCTGCGAGAGGCAGTGGGACCAGAAGAAAGGACAAGGGTAGAATTTTGGTTGATACAGGGGCCATATATTCAGTTTTAAATAAAGCTTTAGTACCTGTGGAGAAGGATTATGTTGTAGTGTGGGGAACAACTAGCCAATCTGAGAAGGCATACTTTTGCAAACCTTTAAAGTAACAATGGGGTATTTACAAGTTTTTGTATATGCCCAATTCGCTAAACATTCTAAAATGGGGAGGTTACTCTAGAGGTAAATGATTAAAGGTACATAGAAGTATTAAGTTTAACATTAACAGCCATTGAAAATAAGGAGGAAATTAGTGAAGAGATATTAAGACAAGTATTTTCAGGGGTATGGGCCTCTGATGTACCAGGGAGGGCGAAGAACACCCCCCCATAGTAATTAAGCTTAAAGAAGGGACACAACCAGTGAGAATTAAGCAGTACCCCCTGAAAGAGAAGATAGGTAAGAAATCAGCCCAATAATTGATAGTACAGGATTGAGGGCTGTCAATAAGATAACAAAGGATTTATATCCTGTGGTAGCAAATTCATACACCTCACTAACTTGTTTAACACATGAACTAACCTGGTTTACTGTTTTAGATCTGAAAGATGCTTTCTTTTGCCTCCCTCTCCATGAAGCCAGCCAGAAAATTTTTACATTTGAATAGAAAAGCCCTAAAAATGGGCGCGAAACCCAGCTCACATGGTCCATGTGCCTCAAGGCTTCAAAAATTCCCCCACTCTGTTTGGAAAACAACTTGCAAAGATCCAGATTCCTAGGAAACTCCACAGGAAGAAGGAAGATTAAAGAAAAGGCACCGGCATGGCAGGGTGGTGCCGGCTGTGGGTTTGTAATTATGGACTGTTCATCAGATAGAGATCTCCAATGGACAAAAGAAGTCACACGGGCCTTTCACCAGCTAAAGAGTGCCCTCATGTCAACTCCTGCTTTAGGGCTTCCAGATGTAAGTAAACTATTCTTTCTCTTCTCCCATGTGGCTCAGGACTTGAATTCATACTGGAGGGCAGTTGCTTACTTTTCCAAGCAACTAGATGCAATGCCAAAAGATGGCCAGGTTGCCTCAGAGCTGTAGCAGCAGTCGTGCTGAATATACAAGAAGCATGCAAATTTACCCTGGGACAGAAATTGACTGTACTAGTGTCCCACACAGTGTCCACAGTACTGGAAGTAAAGGGCAGCCACTGGCTCTCACCACAGAGGCTCCTGAAGTACCAGGCCATCATGGTAGAACAAGATGATATAGAGAGAGTGGTAACTAACATTGTCAACCCTGCTTCTTTTCTCAGTGGAAATCAAGGAGAAGCAGTACACCACAATTGCCTGGAGACTATTGAAGCTACTTATTCCAGCCGCCCAGACTTAAAGGACACTCCTTTGGACAATGCAGAGACCTGGTTCACCAACAGGAGTAGCTACGTTGCCAGTGGAAAGTGACATGCTGGATATGCAGTCACTACCTGCAGAGAGGTAATAGAATCTGGACCCTTACCAACAGGCACCTCTGCGCAGAAGGCCGAGATAATTGCACTGACCCGTGCCTTGGAAATGTATTCATCGCTGTGCACACACATAGAGCTATCTGGAGAGAGAGGGGACTGCTGAAGAGATAATCTGGATGCTGGAAGTATGCATATTAAAGCACACCAGAGAGTGAGCTCAGAATTGGGAAAAAAAGAAGTGAGCTGGTGGATGGAAAGGCAAAGAAAGCAGCAAAAGGTGAGGTAATTATGGACAGATTTCCCTTAAAGGTAAGCCAGAATATAATAATAATACTAATCAAAAGGGACATCTAACTAAGAGGGGTTTGTCTACCATTGAAAGGGAGCTGATAATCCCTTCCCATACGTGTGGTCACTAGTAAGGGAGGAGCACCAAAAAGCACACTGGGGCCTAACTACTTAAAAGCTTCTATAAAGTGTGGCTCCTTTCCCAGAATGACCAAGGTTGCCAGTGTTACAGAGTGCATCGAAATGAAGTGTTGACTTTTAAGTGGTAGCTTCCACAGGCTTTTTAGAACACATATCTGATTGAAAGGATCATTGCCAGGAATTTATATGCCATTATCACTCAGGTGAACTGGCAGTGTGATCCTTGCCTCCAGACTAACCCCAAGAATACCCCCAGACCAAAACTTGGTCAGATTGGGAGGGGCCATGGACTCAGACAGCAGTGGTAAATTGGCTTTTCAAAACTCCTATGGAAAGGGGGGTGTCAGTATTTTCAGGCTGGCTAGAAGCATTCCCCGCCAGAACTGTCAAGATGACCAGAGTAAATAATACCACTTTTGGAGTTCCAATCACAGTATTCCCAGACAAAGAATCACATTTTATTTCCAGAATAGTGCAAGAGACCTATATGGTGGCTTTAAGTAGACAGGTCAAGGAAAATGAAAAGACATGGCTGCAACTCAGAGCAGGGAGCTAAGTAAATCAGTACATAACATACAGCCTGGGAATTATGTATACGTTAAGTCACTTACAGAAATGTCCAAGACTGAGCACCAAGATGTTTCCTATTACCATCCGAGTAGCAGTTGCATCTGGACAGTTTTCCTTATCTCCTGTTAATAGGCCCATCAATGTCTTGCCTCGTGACTCAGAGATAACACTCTCCAAGAGCCAGTTCTGTTTAACAGGTGATTAAGAACACACCTTGTGACTCAAAATAACATCAGCCCATTGTGAGATGCTCCGCCCAGGGGGAGAAGCTAGGCATTCCCACCTGGATAAATCCAGGAATTTCTAGACAGAAAGGCAGCCTTTCCACAGGTTTCCAAGAAGACACAGCAACCACATCTGCCACTCCAAGAGGACTGCAGTCACTCCAATTTGGACTGCTACCAGCACGCTGGCCAAAGCGGGTGTCAGGTTGTATTCTGACTTTGCCAGTGGTCTTCCTTTTGTATCATTGTGTGTATTTTTGTCTTTTGTTTTCCCTTTTCCCAATAAATTTTATTTCTGACTTGGAGTCTCTCACTGGTTTTGCTTTCAAACCAGAACAAGAAAAGACTTTGGAACCACAGTGAGAAGGATCATTCCAGATGCTTCTCACCACCTTCACCGCAATCAAGATTAAGAAGCAGAATGCCTGGATCCACCACACTCGAATGAAGCAGGCCCCAGAAGCCCCTTGGAAATTGACACCCAGAGAAGACAATGAACTGAGACTAAAACTTATTCAGGCAAAATGAGTGTATTGGGGGGGGGGGGGTAGTTTGCAATTTTAGTTATAGAATTGTTTTGTGTATAATTTAAATTGAAGTCCTGGAATACCTCTATCCAAAACAATGCTGAATGGCCCTGGTCCCAGATTCTAATCAGTACACTGGATCTATGAGAGAGCTGGCCACTGCAGCAGGTGGACTGGCAAACTTAAAACAACCCCTACAGTTATCCCTAAAAGGCCAGGGTCTAAGATCACAAGTTAATAGTAGAAGCGCTTGGTATGGTTCAAGATAACGTGTCTTTAGCTTTCAGTTTTATACAAGCACAGTTTTGGATGCAGGCAACAGCAGCTTTGATCATACGGGAGGAGGTGAAAATAATTTTCCAGCTGAAATTCGAAGGATTGTCTGGGATAATGCGATTGATTCTGAGAGAAAGTTCCAATCCTGGTAGACGATGGTAAATTTTATGATTATATAAAGAAATCTCAGAAGCATCTGTGACCTATGATCCTGCTTCCAAATGTGGCCCCTGCCTTTGTGCTTACTGTACGCAATGCCACTGTTTATGTTATCCACCCCATCATCGCACTAGGATTAAATAATGAAAAATGGTGGTCTACCCTTTAGAACATAAGGTGTGGGCATGAAAGGTGAATGAAAAATGGAAAACAGTAAACTTACAGTCTTGTGCTACTAGGGAACAACTAGGATACATTTGTGAAAGCAGTACTATTAATGCTCAAGATGTGTGTATTGACACTAAACAAAGTATCTGTGTCGTGGTTTGACATGGAAGTGAATTTTTTCCAGGAAGTTGGGTCAAACCAATCAGTGGTCAGGTTTGGATGTTGGCACCTGGAGTGACCACTGAAAGTATGGACACGCCTCTGAGAACACAGGGGGTTAAAAGCAAGAACTCCCAGGGGAACTCTCTCTTTTGGTTCCGGTCGTCAGAGAGTGCAGATTCTCCCCTGCCCAGCCTTAGGCTGGGTGGGGGAGGGGAAGCCACGCGGCCTTGTCCAGGTAGGCCGAGGGGCTGAGGGTCTGGAACCGAGCCAGCTCCTGTGGACGGAAGGGTGGAGAGAAGTCAGAGATGCCTTTGCCCCCCCCCCCCCCCCCAAGAGGGAAAGAGACAGAGAGCCTGGCGGCACCTGGAAATTTGCCGGCAGAGGAGAAGGAGAAGGGGGGGGATGTCCAGCGTGGGAGGCGGAACACCGGACTGAGATATCAGCCGTCCAGGGAGTTTGAACGTTTAACCCTTTCCAGGAAATGAGGACTTTTTAAAAGTATTACTCCTCCTTGATTTGTAGTGGAAGAGAGATAGTCCGGGAACTGAGATGTTAGAAGAAGAAATATTTAAGTGGGAGGAGATGATGAAGTAGCTTTTGGCTAGACTTTTCTTGTTAGCTATGGACTGAACCAAAATCTCCTGCAATAGAGACTGCATTTTAGGGGGATGCAGTAGTGACCCAGGGAGACCTGTTTCAGCTTCGAGCAGTACAGGAGTGGCAAGAACCAAAGAAAGCTGAAGAGGGAATGGTGATACCCTCTGTCTTCGGGAAGAAGATGAGTCCTGTTTTTGGACCCCTCGGCCCCAGGGGAAAATGGGGGGGACTGTAGTCCCAGGATGAGAAACTGAACTGTTGTATCTTTGGGTCTGTGGCAAAGCATCCTTAAAGGAGCCCTATGAGCAGTCTGTCCATGCACGGTGGTGAGAGCACTGTGACATGGAATGGAGAGTGTCACACTGGCAGATTTTTTTTTCCGGGCGGTTGCCATGTGTGACAGGGAAACACAGGGGGGCAGCTGTGTTTCCTGGGGGGTCTGTGGTGCAAGAGAGACTTCTCTCTCCCTTGATAGTTTGAGTATGGATTACCTGAAGGGTGGTAATTTGATCAAGAATCCCGGGTGATGTTTCATGGCTGAGTGTTTTTAGAAATTGGGAGGAGGAGGGGTGTTTTAAAAGGTCTTCATCCTAGATTTAGTTTATGTGTTTTCTGTATTAGTAGTAGTTTAATAAAGTTTTTTTCCTTTGTTATTAAGCTTGGGCCTGCTCTGCTCTGTTCCTGATAACATCTCACAGCATTTATTTAGGGAAGGTGCATTTTCATGGGGACGCTGGCATTGTGCCAGTGTTCAACCATGACAATCTGCCACTTCGAGATTCATCCAGTAACTGATCAGAAAACTGTGCTTGTATATACTAGTAAAGACTGTGTATGCTTGAGAACTCCTTGTGCTTTTGTAATTGTGTCTAGTAGGTCAAATGTGCATAGTAAAGCATTAAGGGACACTTATTAACATAAGGATTTCCATTAAGTAAAAGAATTTACTTATCATCTTATGGAAAGGGGGGAATGAGACAGAGTGAAAATCTAACAGGGAAGTAATCCATTTCGATTTAGGTGAAATGTGCTGCTTTGAGCTTGCTAGCATAAGTAAAATATGCTGTTTAATCTGGTAACTTTGCAACACTAGTAAAACTGCCCCAGCTGAGGAGAAAGAATGTGAATCTCCAAGCGGAAGAGATAAGAAAAACTCCTTGGACCTTGAAACAGACAGGGCAGAATGACCCAGGAGTTATTTTTCTACTTTCTGACAAAAAACTTAGTAGAAGTGTAACTAGCTGTAGGTGTAACGGGAAATCAGCAGAATGAATATGCATAAACCTATTGTGAAATTCTACGAATATGTAAATTAGTAAAGAGGAATAAAAAAGGGATCGAGAGTCCTCAGGGGCACTCATGTCCTTTGAAGGGGAATGATCCCTCACATGCATCCAGCACTGTAATAAACATACTGTCCCTACAAATCCTTATAGGAATTGTGGGGTTTTGATTTTTCATCCATGTTTCAGATGCTCTTGGGCATTTTTATCCCTCAATCCAGCAAAATTTTTAGGGAATTTTAGAATTTTTTTTTTAATTCTGGTTTCCCAGTGGATTGTGCCAGGAAAACCTTCGGCTCCCTCTCTCGAAGGGGTCCCAGCCCTTCCCTGAGACCCAGTCCCAGTTTCCCTGGGGGGGATTCTCTCACTCCTTTTATCTCTTGCTTTGTCTCTTTACTGACTGTTTTTCTCGTGAAAAGACAGAACCGCAGCATGGGAGACTCATGTTCCACTTCGCAGGTCTGGAATAACCAGCCCACTTCTCAGTCACACACATTCATCCCCCCCGTACCTGCCCCCCCCCCCCCCCCCCAAAAAAAAAAAAAGTACTTACAGTCCTTTTTCCTTTCCGGGTCTTTGTGTACATTAGTCTTAGGGGGCCAATTACCATGGTTTTAGGGAATCTTTTCCCTTTTTCTTTGTTTTATTGTCTCTTTTTGTCCACCGGGTAGGAACCTGCATTTGCCAATCACGCCAGAAGAAACAGAGCGAGGCTGCCAAACTTGGCAGGGCATGCCTTCCTCACTCGGAATCCTCTGAGGCTTCGGCAGCGAGGTGTTATATCCGAGTCACGGCACTAATTGCAAAAAACGCCAATCACTTGTGTCAAAATTTTAGAAGTTTAATAGTAATGAAAATAGTAATGAAAATTAGGATAAAAAGAGACAATAAAAAGCAAAGAATTACTGACAGCCGGGTGCCTTGCACTCTGCCACAAAATACACCTTGCTAACAAAGGATCAACCCTTAAAAGCAATAGCCTATTGCATATTCATAGATCTCATACATGACTCAAACATTCCTTTTCAAACTAAGGGTGTTTCTGCTTAATTTCAACTCCCCACCTCATCTTGTAAATCAGTCGTTTTCTGGGTCCCTTGAAGTCTGGGTCTTCATGATAAGGAGGCAATAATTCTTCTCTTGAGATCTTAGCGTCTTGTTGCTGTTATCTCTATGAGAAGAATTTCTTGATTATCTTATCCATTCCTTGAGCTAGTTACAAAAAGTATCTTACATCACATAGTTTCTATTTTAATATTATGCTATAGCCTAAAAACTGTATTTACCACACTACTTAAAAAATATTAATACAGCATAATTTTCCAACATAACACATATAGTACTCATTTCAATATTTGCGAAGAGCCAATCATATAATATGCATTTTTTCACATTAACAGAGAAAAAATAAACCCTGGCTTTGATGTTTCAGGTACAGATATTTATGCCAATGCCTCTGCTTGGTGTCATCACACCTTACCGCACCAAGTTATTCCAGGAGAATTTGCCATCAGACTATTAGACAATATATTTTTTATTTGTGGAACTAGAGTTTGGAAAGGAGTACCAGGAGAGGCAATAGGAGGCCCTTGCACTTTTGGGCGACTAACTGTGTTTCACTCCTCACAGATAACATCTTTGCATAAGCTAAGACGGGTGAAATGCAGCACATATACATACACCCCAGATTGTGATGATAACGTACAGTCATGGGACACTGGGGCGCGAGTACTTGCCTCAATTATTCCATCTATTGGCACAGCACATTCACTAAAAAATTTAAATGAGCATAGTTACTGGCTTGCAAAACAAACTAATGCTACTAGCTCTGCTTTAACAGGCTTATTAACGGATATTGAGTATGTAAGGCATACAACATTGCAAAATAGAGCTGCCATAGATTTTTTGCTTTTAGCGCATGAACATGGCTGTGAAGACTTTGAAGACTATTGCTGCATGAACCTGTCTGACCATTCTCAGTCTATCCATGCTAGCATACAGGCCCTACAACAGAGTGTAACTAAATTACAGGTTGTTAGCAATGGGGACTGGCTTGGGCAGATGCTTGGGGGATGTAGGCTTACTGGCTGACTTAAAAACTTGATAAAGATGGGGATTTATGTTTGAGCTATAGTAATGCTTTTGATGATTTGCTTGCCATGTGTTTTGCAATGTCTTCAAAGATTAATAGAGAAGTCCATGAAAAGGATTTTGATGGTTGAACAGAAAGGGGGACGCAGCTGGGCAATGGAGCAGAGAGTACTGCAGAGTTAATGGATGATGTGGACATCTTGGCCTTGATGAGCCAAAAGCCCTGGGAACATCAAACAGAAATATGAGGGAGGAAAGAAAAGGAATGTTGTGCTTTGTTTTAAGGAAGTCATGTAAGACTGCAGGTGTAAGATTGTGGTTAAGCAATATTGCTAAGAAACAATAATGTGGTTATTGCTTGGCAGTGGAAATTTTTATCTAAAGCTGTAAGAGTATATAAACCGAGCTTTAGAAACAATAAACGACTTCTTGCTTGCACTAAGTGGAGTCCCATCTCTCAGTTGTTGACACTGACAGCCTTCTTCTCTGGCCCCTTCTTAACAGCTCTCTTCCCTCTCAGTTCATGTACACGGGCTTCCAGCTTAAAGGTGGGTTCACCATCCCACTTCCTCCTGTCCTTCCCCCTGGTCACACAAAAAGAACCAGAGTGCACCACATGACATATGCCTGGGGCTTCCTTTCCCTCTGATCAGGGCAGGAAAGGACTGATGTCTTGGGCTGCCCCTGAGAGCTGAGGTACTGGCCTGTAGGGATGTGGAGGTACAAAGATTTTCTTCAAAGATTTGGAGCCAAGAAGACACTCCCTCCACAATTGTTGTATCCATATCTGGGCAATACATTGCTGTCAAGCTATTAGAATATGACACTGGGGTATTTTGAATCATCTTCCTCCACATAGCCTGTGTGCACAGGACATTCTCTGGATCTTTAGAGACCTCATCATCATTTAGATCACCGTAGATGACTTCCAGCACTGCTAATTCTCTCAGGTACTCGATACCTTCATCTACAGCGGTCCACTTTCCTGGGGAGTTCACAAGATCTTCCTTAAATTAATATCTTGCCCTCACACTTCAGAGTAGTCATCTCCAGAGACTGCAAATTGATGCCTCTTTTCCAATTCCTCTTTCAGTTCTCTGATTTCTAGCAAGGAATCACAGCTATTGGGCTTCCTTACCTTACAACTGCTGATCATTGGTCCCATTATGCAAACATAAGAGGCCAGGCAGAAATCCACTCACCTGGCTGGCAGCTGTAATATTTTCACGTGTTAAAGTTCTTATGAGGTCAGGAATTGGGTAATTTCTGCTTCCTGTTTGAATTCATAGAATCTTAGAATCATAGAATGGTTTGAGGTGGAAGGGACCTTAAAGATCATCTAGTTCCAACCCCTCTGCCATGAGCAGGGATGGCACCCAATAGATCAGGTTCCAACCTGGCCTTGAACACCCCTAGGGATAGGCCGTCCACAACTTCTCTGGGGAACCTGTTCCAGTGCCTTACTACCAGGGAATCACAGAATAACAGAATGGGTCAGGTTGGAATGGACCACAGTGGCCCATCTGGTTCAACCTACCTGCTCAAGCAGAGCCATCCTAGAGCACATTGCAGAGGATTGTGTCCAACTGTTCAGGAATATCTCCAGTGAGGGAGACTCCACACCCTCTCTGGTCAAGCTGTTCTTGTGCTCAGTCACCTGCACAGTAAAGAAGTTCTTCATGTTCAGGTAGAACTTTCTGTGCATCAATTTCTTCCCATTGCCTCTTGTACTATTGCTTGGCACCACTGAGAAGAGCCTGGCTCCATCCTCTTGGTACCCTTCTGTGAATGCTGAGAGAGAGAAATGGATAGTTTCCCAGGCATCGTTCTGGGAAAAGCTGTGAGAAGCTCAGAGAAAAGAATGAAAACAATTCTTAAGTTTCTGCACCTGGTCTGTGTGAACATGTGGAATGTGTTATGGAAAGATGTTTACCGAAGGGTGGTTTCTTAATTAGCCAGTAGTGACAGTGTGTTGATTAAAGGACCAATCAGGTCCACCTGTGTCAGAATAGAGTATAAAAATGAATGGGTTCCTAATAAAATTATTATTAGCCTTCTGAAAATGCATGGAGGGTGTCACTCATTTATTTATTCCTGACCCAACAGTGACACCCTTCCTTCAGATACTTATAGACATTGATGAGGTCCCCTTTCAGTCATCTCTTTTTGAGGCTGAACAGGCCCAACTCCCTCAACCTTTCCTCATAAGAGAGATGCTCCAATCCCTTTGATGCCATAGGATTTTAGCTTTTCTATTTTTCATGTATTTGTAATCCTGTAATTCTTTAGTGTATAACTCTAAACTCCATATAGAGTGTTAGCTACTGTTTTCCCATTTTAGTCAGACAAAACAATTCCTCTCTAGGCCTGGGAATCAAGGACACCTTACTGTCTCAGGCTCTGAGAAATGTAAATAAAAGTGACTTGGGGGGGCAAAATTGGGGTAAATTACTTAATTACCTGAAGCTGTAATTAGAAGATTAACCCCCAATATGCAAATGGACCAAACTTATAAAAGTGTGAAAACCAGTGACCTGTCATCCATTTTTTCGGTGTAGCCCCCAAGTGGGCTTCGTCTGCCCTAAGTGTGCCTGAAGGCCCTTCAATAAATATACCCGCTTGTTATTCTCCTAATTTTTTCTAGCCTCTGTTTTTAGGTAGCCCCAAAAAGGCATCACCTTAATCATCTTTGTTGTCCTCCAATGGACTCGCTCCAGGATCTCCATGTCTCTCTTGTATTGAGAAACCCAGAACTGGACACAGAACTCCAGATGCAGCCTCACTAAGGCTGAGTAGAGGGGCAGGATTACCTCCCATGACCTGCTGGAAAAGCTCTTCCTAATGCACCCCAGGATACCATTGGGGATTGATTTACCCTCCAAGTAAATCGCTTCTTAACATGCAATTCGAATCTCTCATCTTTTAGTTTAAAACCTTTCCCCTTTTAAGTACTCTCACTCCTTCCTCCAATTTCTCTGCTGAAGAACTGGCTTCTTGATCTGACTCTTTTTCTTCCTCCATTTCTAATCAGTAATATGGATTCCTCCTTGGTTGTCCTTTTCCACTTTTTCCGTTCTGGGGCAATTCCTGTAGTTGTGGTTTGAGTCCCAATCTCAGCCATAGTGTCCTCAAATGCAGTTAGGGTTCCTGCCTCAACTACAGTCCTCTGAGAGCACTGAACTGTGACTTGGTAGGCACAGGCCAGGCCCCCGTACATGGCAAGAAGCTGCTAATTTTCATTGGGGTAGGCAAGGCACCCTTCTATCAGGTGGCAGGCCAGTTTGCCAGGGTTGATCCCCTGTTCAGATGCAATGTCCCAGGCAATGGGAGGTGATAACTGCCCTAGGAACCTGCCCAAATCCTCCCACATACCTTGCCAGCCAGGGACTGACCACCTCAGGGCACATTTCAGTATCACCCAAAACTTGTCTTCTCATACCAGGACTACACCAGATTCCACAAACCCCATAATATGCCAACAGTCCACATCCGCATGAATCCTGGGTAGGGAGAGGGAGATGTATTCCCTCATTCTCTCCACGAGACCGCTCCCCCAGAACAGTAAGGTCATCAATGGAAGGGCAAAGCACAGAGACATTATTTGTATTAACATGTTCCCAAGGTCAGCAAAAGAAAGAGCTAAAGCAGTGTACCTGACAAACTGTGACATGCTCAGGAGCTTGCTATTTAACTACTATAGCTATAGCATGATTAATACAAAACTGCTGCTTCTTGTGTCCTTGTTCAGGTGACAGAAAGGACTCTGGTGGGTTGACCTTGGCTGAACACCAGATGCCCACCAAGTCACTCTATCACTCCCCTCTTCAGCAGGACAGTTGTGTGAAAAACGCCAATCACTTGGTTTTTTAAATTTTAAAAGTTTAATAATAATAAAATGGTTATAAAAATAGTAATACAATTAGAGTAATAAAAATGTAGAGTTAGGACAATTACAAGACAATAAAAATCAAAGAATTACGGACGTCCAGATGCTCTCGGGCACTTAAGCCACGACAAGCATGCCTTGTGAACAAAGGAATAACCTTAAAAGCAATAGCCTGTTGCATATACAAAGCACTTCATGATTATGCATATATTTTATTTAAAACAAGAACTTCGTCTGGTACTTGTCAAAAAGTTTCTGTTAATTCCCAGGCGCCTTCGAGTCTAAGTCAGGCTTGAAGAAGTTCGTTTCTGTTGATAAGGAAAGCCATAAATTCCTCTCCTCTGGAAAATTTAGGGGTTTCTGTAATTGTTATCCTTGTGCAAAGAATTCCTTGATTATCTCATCTCTTTCTTGAGATAGTTAAAAAGTATCTTACATAGTATAGTTTCTATTTTAACATTGTGTTATAACCTAAAAATACATTCAACACACTTCTTGAGAGAATTAATACAGCATAACTTTCCAACATTACACATATAATATTCATTGTAACTATTGCGTAAAGCCAATCATAAAATATGCATTTTTCACAATCCCTCCTCTTATTCTTTATAAATCATTTGGCTTGAGCAATATTTCTTATCCACTTGCATTTTTTTGGACTCTGTTGGTAATTAAATAAAACATGGGATTAAACGAGTAAGAAACATGAAAACAGTTGTAACACATAAAAGGAAGAATCTTAATCTACCATCCCATTCTCAATACATTACCCCACTAGTTAGTTTTTGACTTTGTTTTCCCATTTTTGGACTGATACCTGGGTTATAATTTTTTTTTTATGATATCCTTTGTTTTTCTCAGGATGACCTCCCTATTGTCATTTATTTTCAATGATCTGATATATTAAAGTTTCTACAAACACCCTCTTCGACAGCTAATAAATAGTCTAAAGCCAACCTATTCTGATACACTACAGTTTTTGTTTGGCTTTGCTGACTCAATATTAATTCTAATGCCTGAGCGGCTTTGTTTGTCATCATCTTTATAACTACTTGGAGTTCTATAATACGATTCAGTATATAATTTGGGGTCAATATAGAGCTAGATTGCTGTGCTGGTATCACCTTTTTTGTTTACTAATTGCCTTTTTACTGAATCTTGGATTATATCTCTGAGATCAAATGTAAAACAAATCCATCTCTCTCCTTTTGGACATTCAATGCCCCATCTATTACCGCTTTTTCCTAAGTTCCTTGTAATCTTGTATTTTTCCCCATTTTGCCTGCAGGTACTTAATTTGGATGGGTTATAACAGTGGCTGTTGACATGGGTGTGTGTAACAAAAAGGAACTTTGGTTTCTTTCCATGTAAAAGACAACACATGAGAGACAGAAACAGGAATAACAGAGGTCTGGTATGGCTTATACCCCCACCTTCCCTGCCTATGGAGTTGCTTCCCATAGCAGGTATGTGTGATCTTCTCAGTGGCGAGTACAGTGGTCAATCCAGGCTTGCCCTCTGTTTCCCTTGTCACTCCTTTTTACTAATATTTTTTTTCTTTTTTTGGCAAGTCCTTTTTGACACTCCTTAACTGTGGTTTCCCACCGTTCCTCAGGTTTCTCTCAGTCAACAGACACGGATAATTCCCATCCACAAAACAAAGTTTTTTACTTCAGTTGTTTTGAGTTCTATCTGTACAGGGGATAGATTCAGTACTCAATACCTCTTGCAACAAGAACATAGATTTTATGAGCTCTAATACCAATTATTCCCATAATTTGAACATTTACTTATAACCCAGTTAACGTGTCCAGTATTGGGATGAATCAAATGAAGTATACAGTATAGTACTAATCGCAATTTCCCTTCTTCCTTATACAAGTCCCAGGCTAAGGCCGGAATATAAGAACTCTTTGATTAAAATAGTCCTGATTTTCCTGTTTGAAGTGGCAGTATTCCTCTCCCAAGGAGGTGTCGGAGATGTCTCAGGGTTTATTCAGGCAGTGCTTAAAACTAGTGATGTAAGCTTTGCCTTATTTCTCAGTTAGGTGTTATTCTTTGTACCTTCTTTGGATCATTTGGGTCTTCCCAAACCGTTACCACCCAGTCCCAGTTGAAAGTCAATTTGGTATCACCCGGTTTAGATGTGATAGTCCATTCTTCAAGTTTCTTCACAAGTTCTTTGATTTTGCTGGCATGAATTCACCCTCTTTCTGTGATTTGGATTACTGATTTAGTAGTACCTGGAAAGGACTTCTTAATAACACAGTGTTAAAAGACAGTACTGCATTAACTTTTACCATTAGTTTTCTTCAAAACTTCTTGGGTTTAACTAAAACTGTTTTTCTACAGCTGCTTCTTGTATCCAGCTGTGTTAATAGCTGCAGAGGCCAATTAAACACTAGGCCAATTCTAACACGAGATGTATCACATTTCTTGCTTTTTACTTTTTGGGTGACATTTAACTGTTTTAGCCTTACAGACCCATTCTTTAGAACAAAAGCCTCCTCTTCTTAACAACAACAAAAAAACAGAAAGAAAAAATCTTGTCAAAAAAACCTACTTTGTGAGGTTTTGGAGTGCTAACTGTTTTTGCTTTAATCCTTATCTCTTCTTTTTTCACAGCTTTACGTTTAACTCTGTTCTTGGCCTCTCCCCCTACCCTGTTGTCACTCTACCTAGCGGGGGAGAACTTACAGACAGCCACAGGCATGGTGACTTTGGGGGCTTATTTCACTATCCCCTTTGCTCTCTCTTTCTCTCCCTTTCTCTCCCTTTCTCTCTCTTTCTTGACTTACATGCTGGGGCAGAGGCTGCTATCCTGGACTCAGGACCCTGGCAGGCTGGGAGCTGCCCCTGGCAGCTCCGCCACTGAGCCAGCCCACTCCTGGGCAGCAAACCCGCACAACCGACGCCCAGCCCCGCTACTGGGCCGGCGAGCGCCTCTGGCAACTCCTCGCTCTCTGGGACCCTGGCACAACCCAGCCAGCCCCAAACCCCAGTGGCACCTCGTGCTGTGCCACTTCTACCGGGTGGGCCAAACACTGGGAATTGCTGTGCTGGGTAACCCCCATGAATGAGCTCCTGCCGCAGCCCCTGAGAGCAGCCAAACATTTCCTCTTCTAGCACTAAGACATCATCACTCCACATTCTAACATCCACATTCTAACATCATTCTACATTCTAACATCCCGGAGAGGTGAGTCTGCCAATCACCCCTCCCCCCCCTTTTTTCAACTTCTTTACAAATTAAATTACCTTTGTTATGTGTGTTCTGCAAGCATGCAATTCACAGCACCCTCCACCAAGGCTACCAGCCACTCACAGCTGACACAGTGCCAAAACTAAAGACTTGCTTTGCTATCACAATTTTTTTCATTCACAAGCTTGAAAGGGTGGCAGGAACAAGGTAAACTACAACTTACTCTCAAAATGACTCTGCCTGCACAAAGAAATTTGAGGCAATGCTAGTTAGTGCAATGCAATTTGCAACCAGAGTTTTTCCATTCACAGATTTCCAGCCACAGCTCTCAAAAAAATACCTCACTACCTCCGTTTTACTGAAACAGAGGAATTCAAGGAACTTTATCACTAAAAGGCAAAAGAAATGGTCAAACATCAGAACAAGCACTTCTTCCATCACCAATTGCTCAGGACACTATGAACTCACCCCTGGGCAGAAACACTAGTTCTGATGACACCCTTGTATCAACATCCTAGGTCCTCTGAGGTAAAAAGGTACTGTGGCACCAAATTCAGTGGATTGAGAACATCCCTCCATAAGGCATAGAGTGGAGTAATAAAGCTAAGGTTTTATTTGGGAAGGGCATCTGAGGACACAGAGCATGAGTTTTACAAATCCATATTTTGAAGAGGAAATGGACAAAATATGAGTACAGTGGGGGGACAGCAAGTAAGGAATTTGTCTTTGCATTACTCTCCCTTTGACCGCTAGGAAACACTGTCCAAAGAGGCTCCTGTGGTACAAACAATAACTGGATGGGAAGAGGCACTCTTGACTTTAAACCTTAATGTCATAATAGGAAACAGCACCTGAGTACTGCAGTGGTGAAGCACCTTGCCTGCAAACTCACCAGAGGGAAGCGACTGCTGCCACACTGCAGGGCTACCTGCAGCACAGAGGGAATCATGGCCAAGCCCTCCGTGCAGGCCTGGATAAATGACACAAGGAACCCACAACTTCTTCACAGCTCTCTAACTCACTTAAGAAATAAAACTACAGCAAGCAGAGATCTCCCCCCACTATTTTTTTTTATGTGTGTGTCACACACCCACAGTAATGCTGAAAGTAACAAATTAACAGGTTACATTAGAAGATACTGAAATCTTTTCTTCGTCTAGCTTTGTAGGTTCCCTTTTATATATGTAGTCACCTCCAATTCTGGGTAAAAAAATGAGCCTTATTTTTCAGAAGGGCTATGCATGCACAACTCTAGCCGCTGTTCTAGGTGCGCTGTAAGTAATCAGTATTTCTAGAAAAACTAACAAACAAACAAAACAAAAACTAAAAAAGCAAAAACACCTTTGGGTACTTGAAAAAGGATGGCTGGAAGGAAAAATGTTTCTCATTGACCTACTAATCAGTTGGTGTGTTGGGGAAGATGAAATAGCAAGGCCCTATAAATATGATGGCCTGGCAAAAGAATCAGAGAATACAGATATCGAGATGAAAACAAGGTTTGAAATACCAAACCTTAATCACTGAGCATCTCGAAAATAATAATGCAGCCAAGCTGAAAGCAATCCCCCCTTCTGATAGATCCTAAGGTCAAATGGAATGTCCTGTCTCACCCCCCAATGTGTGGTTCATCCCATACCTGTAACCCTCCCCTGAAGTATCAGGTATCTGCAACCCCATTGGCCCAAGTCCTGTCCCAGCCCACCTTGAAGCCCCCTGATAAGGTGTGGCCGAGGGACCGGACGCTCTCTCTTGGACCTTCCTGCTGGGACGCCCACCTGGCACCCTCTCTCTCTCTCTCTCTCTCCTCCCCCGCTCTCCCCGGGCCTGCCACGAGTTGCGGCTAGCAACTCTAAGCAGGGCCCTTCATCCTTTACAATAAACCATATGCTCTAAAGACCGGGCCTCAGAGATCCTTCGTTACCACCCATCCAAACCGTCCTGGAGCCCAGCAGTCCCCGCATTGGTGTTACTTATAGTTTAACTTTACACACTGAGAACCACTTGATTGAATAACTTGGCCTCGACTTAAAATAAATTAAGACTAGGTTTTGCTATGTCACAGCTGTAAGCTAGTTTTTCAATCTTAGAGTACAGCAAGTTACGTATTTGAAGATGAAAAGTCACAATGCAAATTGGAATAAATAGTTTAAACTACTTGTATACAGCAAAGGGAAAAGAATTAGCTGAATCAACAGCTCCATGAAGACATCTGCTTCGTATGAAGCATCCTCCCCTATTTCCTTCCCCAGCCCAAACTTCCTTGTTAATTTTTCTTTATCTTCTTGGCTTAATTTTAAAACTCTGGCTGTCATCTTCTTATCTTTTGGGATAACCCCTATTCTTAATTTCACTTGTAAATCTCGTCTTAATAAGTTGCTACCCTCCCCTGGGACTAATAAGATATCCCTTATTTCAAATTTAGTTTTTCCTTTAATTGCTACATTTTAAATGATAGGAACTGTGAAACTCTCTTCTCTTGACCTTGTTACTTTACAGTATTTTTGCTTATACTATAACTTTTTGGAATATTTAATAGACAGGTTCTTTCTGCCTCTGTGTTTACCACAAATTCCAATTCTTCTTGGGGACTCACTTTTAAAGTCATCACAGGCTCTAGATGGTATTTGTCCCCTAAAAATAGAGCCTTTGACACCCCTATTCTTCTTTAGTGTTCATGTCTTTGAAGATTTTCAGATCTTTTGCTCGTTTAGGACAGTCCCTCTTATAATGTCCTTTGCCCTTACAGTAAAAACAGACATTCCTGGAATGCTCTTGAGGTTTGGTTTGTATTGGGGTTTTATTCTTTTATTTTCCCCTGTCTCTACGACTGTCATATTTAGGAGTAGTGCCTGTGTGTTTTTGGTTTTACTTTTAATTGTTTTCTCTCATGGTGACTGCCATTCTAATATCTGGCCAAGTATTTGTAACAAAGTTAATTCTTAACAAAGCTTTTCCCACATCAGTTTCAGGATCTATTCCGGAATATTGTTTTATATTTCTCCTAAGTCTGCCTAACCATTCGGTTGGGGTCTCTTCTTTCTCTTGCTGTGCCTCAAAAGCCTTTTTCTTCGAGGTGCTGCCCCTTTGGACCGGTCGGGCAGCCACGAGCAGCGAGGCGGGGGCCGGCACCGAAGTGGCGGGCGGTGAAAGAGAAAGAGGGGGGGCTGCTGCGGGAAGCGGGGCGGGAACCTGCAGAGCCGCTGCCGCGGGCAGCGAACTCGCGCCTGGGACAGAAATTGGGGCATGAACACGCGGCAAGCCAGGACCCGGGGTAGGCGCTGGGACCGGGACAGGCACCGACACCGGGGCCGGCGGAGCTGAAGGGAGCAGCTCGCTGGGACCTGAAACCGGCACTGGGGCCGCAGGTGGTGCAGGCGCGAATGGGAAGGGAGGGGGTAGAACTTGTAAAGGATCCCATTCTTTTTCTTTTCCTCTTTTTTCCTCTTGCTCCCCTCCCTTCTCCTTCCTTTTTTTCTTTTCTTGTTTTGTTTCGGGGATTTCTGCTACTTTAAAGATTTTCATTTTCCTAAAATCCCCTGTCCAACATGTGGCATATTCTCTTTCTTCTGGATTAAACAGTTCTTTTGAGTTTACAAATAGACTTAGAGCCTGACAAATCCATCTTTTAAAAGAACCATATCTAGGCCAATAAACGTGGTCCGATCTTATTTCCTTTGTTGGCCATTCAAGCGTATAAAATTGTATCATCTTTACTTTGTCCTTTTTTCTTGTACAAGGGTTATTTTCCCAGTTGGCTAACATAACTCCCAGGGGACTATCTTGGGGTATCTCTGTTGATAATTTCTTACTCCTGGATTTCTTTCCTGTATTCTCTTTACTGGATTTCTGTCCCATTTTTCAAGATTTTATCTATTCACCCCCTGCCTCTGTTTTTCACTTTCCTCTCAGTACCTAAATACCACTTTTCTTTCGACTATATTCTCAAAAAAAACCCTCCTTTTTCTCACACTACTTTTCAATACAATACACTTTCCTCCGAGGAACTATAATAAAGCTTAAAATAAGCAATCTACATTACATATACTTTCATCCGTCCACATTTGCTCAACATTATTTTTTTCACTTACTCTCATACACAACAAAACAACCACAACAACAAGGTCACTGGGCAGTCCCGGTGTTCTTGGATACCCCTCAATCCAGCTGTGTTGTAAAACAACCACAACAACACGGTACCTTTACACCTTTCTCTGGCCAGTCCTGGTGTTCTTGGATACCCCTCAATCTAGCTGTGTTGTTCCCAACCCCAGATCCTCTCAGGCTTATACTCAATCCTGGGTGCTTTTGAATATTAATATCTCGACCCAGCAAACTTAATTCTGGGTGCTCTCGAATATTAACATCTCAACCCAGTAAGCTTGAGTCTGGGTGCTAACAAAACAACTACGACAACAAGGTACCTTTACACCTTTAGGTGTCCCTGGCCAGTCCTGGTGTTCTTCGTGTACACTTTAGTCTTAGGGGCTAATTACCACGGTTTTTAGGGAATCTCTTCCCTTTTCTTTGTTTTATTGTCTCCTTTTGTCCATTGGATTGGAACCTGCGTCTGTCGGTCACACCAGGGGAGCACAGTGAGGCTGCCTAACAGGGCAGGACGCGTCTCCCTCACTCTGACTCTCCTAAGGCACCGGCAGAGAGGTGTTAAGAACCATCCTCTGCTACCATAATTGTGAAAAACGCCAATCACTTGGTTTTTTAAATTTTAAAAGTTTAATAATAATAAAATGGTTATAAAAATAGTAATACAATTAGAGTAATAAAAATTTAGAGTTAGGATAATTACAAGACAATAAAAATCAAAGAATTACGGACGTCCAGATGCTCTCGGGCACTTAAGCCACGACAAGCATGCCTTGTGAACAAAGGAATAACCTTAAAAGCAATAGCCTGTTGCATATACAAAGCACTTCATGATTATGCATATATTTTATTTAAAACAAGAACTTTGTCAGGTACTTGTCAAAAAGTTTCTGTTAATTCCCAGGCGCCTTCGAGTCTAAGTCAGGCTTGAAGAAGTTCGTTTCTGTTGATAAGGAAAGCCATAAATTCCTCTCCTCTGGAAAATTTAGGGGTTTCTGTAATTGTTATCCTTGTGCAAAGAATTCCTTGATTATCTCATCTCTTTCTTGAGATAGTTAAAAAGTATCTTACATAGTATAGTTTCTATTTTAACATTGTGTTATAACCTAAAAATACATTCAACACACTTCTTGAGAGAATTAATACAGCATAACTTTCCAACATTACACATATAATATTCGTTGTAACTATTGCGTAAAGCCAATCATAAAATATGCATTTTTCACAGTGGAAGAAAGTAAGATTTTAAAAACTTGCGGGTCGATATAAAGGGAGTTTACTAAAACAAAAGCAAAGGTTGTGCATGGAAGCAAAGGAAAAAAACGTGAAAGATTTTATTATCTTTTTCCCATCAACAAACATGTCCGTTCACTTCCCAGGAAGCAGGGTTTCAGCACACATATAGGTTGCTCCGGAAGGCAAAAGTTGTAAATAACAAATGTCCCCCTTCCTCCTCCTTTCTTTTGCTTTTATGTGAGCAGATGTCAGTGCTCTTTGGGGAAGAGTAGTTACCTGTGAGGATAACTACTGGGAAGAGGTTCTTCGGCACATGACCTTCTTTAACCAGAAAACTTTTGAATAGGGAATGATAATATATGTTTCAGGAGAAAAAACTTTGAAACATTTTTAAATTACAGGGTCCCTCACCTCCCCTTAGTTTCTTATTTACAATGTCATATTTAGTCCTGAATTTAACGAGCTTTATCTGTAACAACAATTCTGCTGAGACATCCTATGATGAAAAAAAATTTCCTTTCCAATTTCGCTAGGAGCCATGTTGAGGTGCTTTTCTCATATGTTGCAAACTTCCTACTGTTATAAATAGAGGCGAATAATTTGTTCAGCCTTTCGAGGGTCAATAAGAAATTTATTGATTACAGCAAGCGATGGCAAGCAAACAGCGCTGGGTGCAGCCGGGGAGTCCCCGCTCCGCAAACGGCTCACTCCGTTTCCCCCTCCCCAGAGTCTTTTTATACTCTCTTCCTTCCGTGTCCGCGGTATCTCTGGATGTACTCTGCACTTGTGCCCTCTGTTGCTAGGGGGTCGTCTTCTACTCTCTGGTGGTCGCTGGAGGAAGGCTCCTCTCTTCTTCCTCGATGAAAGTCCACGACCCTGTAATGGTCTTTTCCATATAAGGTTATATGTTATATGCATCTCAGCTCAAATCCTGTTACCTACACAAGGCTTCCCCTTTGGCTTCCTGTTATTTACACAAGGCTTTCCCCTTTTTGTCCTGATGAACAAAGAGTCTTTTCTAACTTATCACAATCCCCCCCTTTTCTTTTTCTTTATTTTGTTCATCAAACTTTTTTAGTTCTTGTAAGCTGAGGGCTAAGGTTTCATTAGTCTCAGGATCCTCCGGTATGGGTTCATATTTGGCCCTTATCAACATGAGGTGAGCAGCCTCTAATCTCCCCTTTACTATGTCTATGACCTTATTAAAAATACACAGGCCAAAGGTTAGTCCCAAAATCAGTAAAATTAGGGGCCCTGCAATTGTGGACAATAGGGTAGTCAGCCACGGGGAACTGTTGAACCAGGTTTCATACCAACCTTGTTGGGCTTCTCTTTCCCTTTTTCGTTTCTCTAATCCTTCCCTTTGTTTTGTCATTGTATCCCTGACTACCCCTGTGTGATCTGCATAGATACAACACTCCTCTCTGAGCGCTGCACATAGCCCCCCTTGCTGTAGGAGCAGGAGGTCCAATCCTCTCCTATTTTGCAATACCACTTCAGATAGGGATCTCACCGATTTCTCTAAGGCTGATATCTATTGCTCTATTCGCTCTAAGTCCTCATCCACTGCTACTCTTAGAGAGTGAAATTCTTTCGTTTGTTTTACTAAGGAGGCCACTCCCGTGCTTACACCCGCTCCCCCCATGAGCATTAAAGCAGCTACTGTAAGTGTAGTAAAAGGTTCTCGTTTTTGTAGATGGTGTGCTGGGGTAGTTTGTAGGTTATATACATAATCTTGGGGGTGATAGATAATTTTTGGGATTATGACGACTTGTATGCAGTAATCTGAGGTCTCATCGAAAATTTCCAGGGAGATGCAGGGTGTGAGTCCTCCTTTTGCACAGATCCACTTTGTGTTCTTAGCAGGGAGTAACCACTTGGCTGGCTTGTCCTCTCGTTTTGCTGTAGTTATTATTTCGCACAGGAATTCTATGTGCTGGGGCACTTGGCCAATGCATCTCCCCTTCCCTGTTACTGAGGCCAATGTGATTCCTTGCCCCTGCGAATCTTTCCAATTACATGAAGGGGGGGTACTGCCATTTGCACGTCTTGCCGTTTCTGATATTCCAACAGCTTCATAAAATGGGGGTTTAACATCAAAGCAGAGCCAACAATGCTCTGTAAGCCGGGGGTTAGTTACATTCAAGACCCGGTACGCTCTTTCTACCAGCTTCCAAAGGGTGTTAAATCGAGAATCCTCGCTAGGGGGTGCTATTGTCTGGGTAACAACCGTTGAGTTTTCTGTTCCTGCGTTACTCTGATTACTGATTATTTCAACATAACTTGGCTCTCTATCTTTAGCTATTACCGGGTTAGGGCCTACTGGTCGGGTATCTGGTGAGATCGGCTCCTTCTTTATGGTGAACATGTTGCCTCTGTCCTTACCGGGTTCCACGTACTGAAAACCCCACGTCCGTCCCACTGTCCATCCTGGATCTGATGGTTTAGTTACATTTAGATACAAAAACTGACAATTCCCCAGACTGACTATGCTGCCCGACCAGTCCTTCTGTGGAGCTTTACAGCCGTAGGGTCCCCAAGAAACAGTAAGCCATTGATCTCCTTCTACTGACCAATCTGATGCTATTGTTTCACAGCCCCAATGCCCACAGAAGTATTCCCCGGGATAATTGCAATATCCCTTTCCTGGATTTGATGCTGGACACATATAGAAACCTATTTTATTTAGACATGGTTCGATAGGGGCCAATGTGCATAGTGACGATGTAAAACTAGGAGATCCGGATGAAATCCGAGTTTGAATTTCCTTCCCATCTACTCGGATTAGTATCCATTTAAAGGGTTGATGTGAAAATTGAGAATATCCTCCTGGCAATAACATAATCAGAGTTACTATAATGATAACTTGCCAAGGAGGATGGAGTCCTGTTTTTGCACTTAACTCATAATTCCCTACCATTCCCCTTTTAGCTTGTTGCCCTTTGTGTCTGCCCGGGGTGGTTGAGTCGGTACCTTTGGGGAGATTATCAATACCCAGTCGGGAGTATTTCTGTATTATTCCACTTGGGATTGGGAAGAGCCTGGTTCTTTCCCCTCTGCCTCGCCCGCCGACTCGGGTGCTTCGAGCCGCGGAGATTACCATCTTCTCGGCAGCAGTGGTACACTCCAGCGCATCCATTCCCTTTTCCCCTTCTAGCCTTATACTGCTCCCAGTTCTTATCCTTGACCGGGGATGAGTCACACGGGATTTCTTTCAGTTCTTTCCGACAACACCGGTTTACAATATGGGCAACAAAGGGGGCAGGTTCATTCAGGTGGAAACAAAAATTCTCAGGGTTAACCCCTTTCCTGTAAACCTCCCACCACTCTTCTGATTTGAACCTTACCCACTTATTCTCCAATTCCCCTAACTCTAATATGATTCTTGTTAATCCTCGCTCTAGCTCGTAGCGGCTGGAGCAGATCCCAGTAGGTGGCTTTCCTTTGCAACAATGGACCCACCACCGTTCTTGGCAAGTTTTACAAACAGGGTACATAAAAGAATAACATTTCTTTACATACTATTCTATAATCATCAGCCAAGGGGTAAGTGTCTCCTTTCTGTTCCCCTTCTTCGTGTATTTGGATTACCCACACTGAGTCCGTCAGTTTTTCTTCAAGGTGACCTTCAGGTTTCCGGGTTGGCTCGTTACTCTCCAATGGTCAGCCATAGTAATCGGCCCTTTAACTCGGCTTGCGTGGGTCCATCCCTTCTCGGCGGTCTGAATTGCAGTCTCTGTGGTGAGTAAAACAACGAAGGGGCCTTCCCAACGAGGTGTTAAAGAATTTTCTTTCCACGATTTAATGAGTACTCTATCTCCCGGTTTAATCTTATGTATTGTCAGGTCTAACGGAGGTCTCTGAGTTAACAGCCCCTTTTCCCTCAATTCTCTCCTTCTGTTCATAATTTGCACAATATAGGTATTGATCTGAGAATCTTTCAAACAAGGGTGATCTACAGGGGCTTCCATGTCATAGGGCATTCCGAATAGCATTTCAAAAGGGGATATCCCCACATCAGTGCGGGGTTGAGTGCGGATATTTAATAGAGCCAAGGGCAAACACTTGACCCAAGACATCTTTGTCTCTAGCATTAATTTAGTTAACTGTTTCTTGATTTCCCCATTCATCCGCTCCACTCTCCTGGAACTTTGCGGGTGCCATGGGATATGGTACTTCCACTGGGTCCCGAGGGCGGTGAGAACATCTTTTGCTATTTTTGAAGTCAAGTGGGGGCCCCTATCAGAATCTAAGATCTCTATCATCCCGTATCTAGGTATGATTTGTTCTAAAAGTATCTTAACCACCGCATGAGACGTTGCTCTGGCGGTGGGGAATGCTTCTACATAGTGTGTCGAGTGATCTATTAATACCAACAAGTACTTGTACCTCCCTATTTTGGGTAGTTCAGTAAAGTCCACTTGTATATGAGAGAAAGGTCTTTGTGCTAACTCTCTCCCACCCATTGGTCTCTCTCTTTGTTGCTGCTTGTTTACCTTTTGACAGGTCAGGCAGCATTGGGTTACCTGTTTAGCCAGAGTATAGATCCCTATACACATGTATTTGATAGCAAACTGATCGACTAAGGCCTGAGTGCCCCAATGGGTTTTATCATGTATAGCCTGCAGGATTCTCATGGCTACTCCTTTCAGGAGTACTTCTCGACCATCGGGTAATACCCACTTGCCTTCCTCTTTTTCCCGTATTCCCATTTGGTCTAATTTTTCTTTTTCTTGTACTGTGAATGTTAATAAATATTTCTTTGAGCCATGATACCAGCAATGTTTCTTTTGGGGGTTACCACAAACACATCTGATGGAATCATTTCCAAATATTTTCCAACCTGACCAACGTGGTGTTGTTCCTAAATCATCCCCACAAGCGGAGCAATCCTCCCTTTGTGTAACTTCAATCTTATGTTTTAAAGTCAGTAGCGCAGCTTTCTTGGCCTCTTGATCAGCTAAACTGTTTCCCCTAATGGAGGCTCCTATTCCTGTCTGATGGCCACGGACATGCACCACTGCTATCTTTTCTGGATATCTGAGGGCTTGTAAAACTCGTCGGATTAGCTCCTCATGTATTAACCCCTTTCCTTGTGAGTTAATTAATCCTCTCTCTTCCCAAATTTTACCAAAAGTGTGTACTACCCCATAAGCATATTTAGAGTCAGTGTAGATGGTTCCGGATTTTCCTTTTAACAATTCTAATGCTCTGAGTACTGCATATAGTTCACATGCTTGTGCTGACCAGCTAGGGCTAAGGGGGCCAGATTCTATTATCCTGAAGGTTTTTCCATCCACCACAGCGTATCCGGATTTCCTCTTCCCCTCAACAACCCGAGAGGATCCATCCACATATAACCGGGCCCCTGAGGCTAGTTCTTCCTCTTCCAAATCTGGTCGTATTTTGGTTTGTTCCTCAATTTGTTGGAGGCAATCATGTGCCAGTTCAGCAGTTGGTTCCCCATATAGGAATTGAGCAGGATTTTGTAAACTGGTAGTTTCTATAGTCAATTTAGGGGATGATATTAGGATGCCCTCATATTTTAGCAGCCTGGCATCTGTTATCCATTTTTCAGCTTTTTGTTGCAAGACTCCCCGGATGTTATGAGGGGATAAGACCCGCAGCTCACTTCCAAAGGTTATTTTCCCTGCTTCTTCTACTAAGAGCGCAGCAGCTACTATTACTTGTAAGCAGGTGGGCCACCCTCTACTAACAGGGTCTAAAAGTTTTGAGAGATACGCCACTGGTTTTTTGTTCCCAGCCCAGTCCTGGGCCAGCACCCCATATGCAGTTCCCTCTTCCACATTAATAAATAGGAAGAATGGTCTTTTTAGATCAGGGAGACTGAGGACTGGTGCATTTACCAATTACACCTTTAGGGCTTTTAGTCGGTCCTCATCCTCAGGTGTCCACTTGAGTAATCCTTTCTTAGTTAATTTTTCATACAGAAATTTAACTTTCCCACTAAAGTTCACTATCCACTGTCGACAGTATCCAAAAAGTCCTAACAACTGCCGTATCTGTCTCTTATTCTGTGGGGCTTGTAATGAGAGTATACCTTGGACCCTTTCAGCATCCAATTTCTTAGTTCCTTTGGTTAACTTATGTCCCAAGTATTTAACTTCTTCCTCTACAAACTGTAGCTTAGACTTTGAAACCTTAAGTCCCTTCAAACTCAGGAAGTTTAGTAGCTTTATGCTTTCCTTTCTTACTATCTCCTCCTCCTTGCCTGCGATCAGTAAATCATCTACATATTGTACCAAAGTTGTTCCTTCACCTAAAGAATAATCTGCCAATATTTGTTCTAATGCTTGTCCAAATAAATTAGGGGATTCTGTAAACCCCTGAGGGAGGACAGTCCATCTTAATTGTTGCTTTCGATGTGTATCCGGGTCTTCCCATTCAAAGGCAAAATAATCTCTGGAGGCTTCTTTAAGAGGGCAGGCCCAGAAGGTGTCTTTTAAGTCTATTACACTGTACCATTTATTTTCAGGGCCTAGTTGACTTAAAAGTGTATATGGGTTAGCTACTACGGGAAATCTTTCAACAGTTCTTTTATTAATTTCTCTTAAGTCATGAACTAGCCTGTAACTACCATTTGGTTTCTTTACGGGTAAGATGGGTGTGTTAAAAGGAGACATACATGGTTCGAGGAGACCTTGTTTTAAGAGTCTCTCGATTTCGGGTTTTAACCCTTGCCTCCCTTTTTTAGACAGAGGGTGTTGCTTTATTCTCACAGGTCTTTCAGGGTCCCGGATGGTTACTTCAAAAGGTTCAATATTCAACCTTCCTACAGTATCGGGGGTGTACCACACTTCCGGATTGATTTCAGCTTCATCCACGGTCCTTAGGGGACACAGTTTTACGCTCAATTTCTCTTCTATTACTTCCACTCCTATTCCTAATTCAATCATCAAGTCCCGTCCGAGTAGATTATAATCCGCCTCGGGAACTAATAAAAAGGATCCCACCCCCAACTTAGAATCAGTCTCTAAAAGGACATCTTTTATCACAGGTACTCCAAAAGGCTCCCCTTTTGCCTCAATTACCTGTACTGTGTCAGATGAAATTTTACACCCCCGGGGAAGGGTCTGGACGGTTGATCTTTCCGCCCCCGAGTCCACAAGGAACTCGTATTCTTGCTGCTGGGGACCTATCTTTAGCTTTACCAGGGGCTCTGTTCTTTCTCTTGTCCCCAGCAGATAGAGCCCCTGACACCCCTAGTCTTCCTGAAACTGTTTTTCATCAGCCATCCTTTGTTGGCATTCCCGCCTAATGTGACCCCTCCTCCCACAGTAAAAGCAGGCGATTCCTCTTTCCTCCTTCCTCTTATCAATCTCATCAGTCCGCCTTGGAATTTGCTTACTTCCCCGCACGGCTGCCCCCTTCTGTAAAGGAGAGGGGGCAGTTTTCTGCCCTTCCCGAACTGCTGCTACCATCATCCTAACTTGCTTTTTATGAGTTTCATCCTCCCTCCTTACATAAACTTTCTGCGCCTCTCGCAATAATTCATCCAATCCTCTTCCTTGCCAATCCTCCAATTTTTCTAACTTCTTCCGAATGTCCACCCATGAGTTCGCTACAAACTGTGTTTTTAGCAGGGCCTCGCCTACTGGGGTACCAGGGTCCACTCCAGAGTATAACTGAAAGATTTTTCTCAGTCTTTCCAACCATTCTGTGGGGTCTTCATCCTTTTTTTGCTGTTCTCGAAAAGCCCTGTGAATATTCTGTCCTCGAGGGACAGATCTTCTTATTCCTTGTATTATAATGTTCCGCAAATCTACCATATGGGCTCTGTGTTGCGGATCCTGGTTGTTCCAGTCAGGGTGTTGCATAGGCCACTTGGTGTCTGCGAGGGGCCCTTGTTGGTGTTCATCATCCCATATTCTCATCCCTACATCTCTAATCATCCTCCTTTCCTCTGAGGTAAATAATATACCTAAAATAGATTGTATCTCATCCCAAGTATAAACGTTCGGACACAGAAATTGGTCTAACCTTTCGGCAACTCCAAGGGGGTCCTCTAAGAGATGTCCCATTTCCGTTTTGAACTCCCTCACATCTCCCGAGTTCAAGGGTACAGACACATATCCAACTCCTAAGATTTGAGCGGGTTGCCCCGGTTGCCCTGCATTAGGGTTAGGGACCATCCCTATTCCTGCTTCTCGGAGTGGGAACAATCCCATTTCCTCCCGCCTTTTCCTAGTCTGGCTTCTAGTTACCCGCTGGTTATTTCCCTGGAGCTCAGTGTTCAACCCATCCCCCTCTGAGTCATCTTTTGCCGAGTCGTTTTGTGCAAGGGCAGAGGGGTCAGGATGTTGTGGTGAATGTGGAGGCAGGGGTGGGTAAAGATTCCGGGGAGGAGAACAGGGGGGAGGGGTTGGTGGTAGAGGAGGTGATGGAGGGGGAGGAGGTATGTAGGGTGGAGGGGTGGAATCGGGTAGGTCTGTATCCTCTTTCACTCTTTTCTTTTTCTCCCTAGTACTAAGTGCAAACAACTTAGTGCGAGTTTCCCCCATTATCCAGAGGGAGGCGTACTCGCTCTCGTCTAAGTGAAAGGGCTCTTTAGAATTCACGTAAATATGTAAAGCCTGACATATCCAATCCTCAAATGAGCCAAACACTGGCCAGTACAAATGGTCTCCTCTTATTTGTTTCCCTCCCCACACCTCTATGCAGTAGTGCACCATTTTCACCTTGTCCTTTCCTTTCCTGGTGGGGAAGACGTCCCAACTTTTAATCATTAGTCCTAATGGGCTATCTGGAGGAATCTGGGGAAGCTTTACAGGGTTTCCCCCACCCATGGGACCAGAGGGCTTGCTTTTCCTCTGTCCCATCTTCCGGAGTGCCTTCACACACACACCTCCACGCTTCCCTCAATTCGTGGCCCAGCCCGTCGCCGGGTGTGGGAAACGCACTACTATGAGGTCCACACTCACGTCGTCTCACAGAGACATCTCATTCATCACACTCCGGGATCCCAACCCCAACCGAGCGGGCCCCGTCCCCTTTGAACGGAGCAACCTCAGTAGCCCCGAAGGACCACTGAAAGGTACTTACACAGTCCTGTGTCCTCGCCCGGGACTTCGTGCACAAAGATTAAGGGGTTGCCGGCTATTCTTTGCTTGCCACCGAATTTGGGTTCGTCGGTAAGGGTCCCAGAGGGAAGACTCTTGAGCGGGGCTCGCTGCCAAGGCAGCGAGGGTGCCTCCCCGTGAGGAGCTTCCAACGGATAGCCCTTATCCGAGTCACGGCACCAGATTGTTATAAATAGAGGCGAATAATTTGTTCAGCCTTTCGAGGGTCAATAAGAAATTTATTGATTACAGCAAGTGATGGCAAGCAAACAGCGATGGGTGCAGCCGGGGAGTCAGCGCTCCGCAAATGGCTCACCCCGTTTCCCCCTCCCCACAGTCTTTTTATACTCTCTTCCTTCCGTGTCCGCGGTATCTCTGGATGTACTCTGCGCTTGTGCCCTCTGTTGCTAGGGAGTCGTCTTCTACTCTCTGGTGGTCGCTGGAGGAAGGCTCCTCTCTTCTTCCTCGATGAAAGTCCACGACCCTGTAATGGTCTTTTCCATATAAGGTTATATGTTATATGCATCTCAGCTCAAATCCTGTTACCTACACAAGGCTTCCCCTTTGGCTTCCTGTTATTTACACAAGGCTTTCCCCTTTTTGTCCTGATGAACAAAGAGTCTTTTCTAACTTATCACACTACCACCTGGAGAGCACCTGTCATCACTTAAGACTGAGAAATTCCCAAATTTTAAACCTGAACAGGTCGTTGCACTGGCTGTTGTGTTCACTGCTCTGTCTGGCTGCCTTCTGCTGTGCCCTGTAGAGTACAAAGGGAACTCTGGAAAACAAAACAAAACTCCTGATTGCTTTTTGGTAATAAAAAGTCCCTGCCAAACAAACTATAGCATTTGAAAATCATAATTTTCAGAAGAGGCTGCTCAATAGCAGTTAATTCCTCTAGTCCTGGTATTAGCCAAGAGGAGCAGACAACTTGCCACAGCCTAGGGGAAGAGATTAAACTTAGTTTTTCTGGAAAAGTATAGAAGAAAGGAAAGACTAGCCAAGGTCAGCTGAATTGCCTCATTGTCTTGGTTTGAAAGACATGTGTCTGCCAAGGAAGGCAGAAATAGAAAATGTGACCCCCTTCCCTCCAAATTATTATAACTCAAAAATTATGGGGCTTTCAGACAAAGATATGGGAAAAGGAATAACAGTTTCTTACTAGTATGTATATGTATAACAAGGAAAAAAAAACAACCACAATGGCAGCTACAACAAACAAAACCAGAAACCCAGTAACAGCCTTCTCTTGGCTGTCAGGCACTTTCCCCTTTCATGTAGTTATGGTCACAGCTGGTAGGGGTGCTGTTGGCTTCCTGCCAGGCAGGGCAGGTGTGATGATTCCCCTGCAGCTGCAGGGGACATTGTGGCACGAGCTCAGCTGCCTTCTCCACACAGTTAATGGTGGGCAGGCCAGCGGAAGAAATAGAAAAGGAGCTTCCTTTGCAAACTCACAGGGGCAGCCGATCCCAGTGCTCCTCCAGATGGTGAAATGAGCTGTAGTAGGATCCTCGGAGCAGCCGCTGGAAGGGCAGAGGACAGCACACCCGGAGTAGCAAACAAAATATAGCAGAAACTCGGCAGCTGTAGCAGAAGCCGTGGGGTGTCCCAGCAGTTGCTGGGTTATAGTGTAGCGGCAGTGGCAGATAAACGGTGGGGCTGGGCAGCGTCAGCTGGGCTCCAGAATGCAGCTGTGAGAGGCGCCTTCGGAGGGGGAGGGGCTCGGTGTCCTGGGTTTTCCCCTGAGGCACCTGAGTGTCACCGAAACTGCTGACACAAGTAGATGGTGAGGGTCTTTTCCAGTGAGGTAGGGTGTTAATAAGATCCCAGTTCAATGGCCACTTTTAGGAGCAAAAGCCTCACTCACGGTAGGAGAAAACAGTAATGGGCTGGACTTTGCGGTGGGGGCGATAGCAGCAGCTCAACCAATCCCTCCAATCCTGAGAGAGAAGGGAGGCGAGCCCAGCCCCTCACCCCCCCAGCCGAAATCTTGCAGTATCTCTGCCCTTCCAAAAGAAAGCCCCTCAGTTACTAGAGTGCAGCTGCACCCTTCCCCTCACTTTGGCTATTTTTTTTGTCTCTTAAGTACCGGTCGTTATCGTCTCTTAGCAACAAACAGGACAAAATTCCCTGAGAGGAAAAAAAAAAAAAGGAAAATCCTAACCCCCAACACTCATCTAAGTAAGCCATATTTCCATATTTGAGGCAATTGATTTTAATATGATCCCAACAAGAACTATTTAGAATATTAGCTAGTCACTCAGTACAACTTTATTTAAAGTAACACTTAGCTTTGCTGAGCCCAGACTGTTATAAATTGAGGCGAATAATTTGTTCAGCCTTTCGAGAGTCAATCAGAAATTTATTGATTACAGCAAGCAATGGCAAGCAAACAGCGATGGGTGCAGCCGGGGAGTCAGCGCTCCGCCAACGGCTCACCCCGTTTCCCCCTTCCCACAGTCTTTTTATACTCTCTTTCTTCCGTGTCCGCGGTATCTCTGGGTGTACTCTGCGCTTGCGCCCTCTGTTGCTAGGGGGGTCTTCTTTTACTCTCTGGTGGTCGTTTGAGGAAGGCTCCTCTCTTCTTCCTCGATGAAAGTCCACGACCCTGTAATGGTCTTTTCCATATAAGGTTATATGTTATATGCGCCTAAGTTCTAGTTACACAATCAGCTTAAGTCCTGTTATCTACACAAGGTTTCCCCTTTGGTTTTCTGTTATCTACACAAGGCTTCCCCTTTTTGTCTTGATGAACAAAGAGTCTTTTCTAACTTATCACAAGACTGTGTTTTAAACTAATTCTTAATCGGTATTTTAACAGCAGACCTCAGAAGGGCACAGTCTAGGAATGTGGTTACAGCACAGGCGATTCCTATCAGTATAACCCAAGTCATGCTGCAAACATGATGGAATACCAATGCTTTGTAACTAAAGCCATCATTAGAGTATTTTCTACAGAGTAAATAGATCAAAACAAAAGCTCATTGCCCCTCTTGGATTTAAGGATTTGTCACGATCCGCTTATTGCGGGGTGTCGTGATGGTTCTTTTCACCGATCCCAAAAGTGCAACAAAGGCAAACAACAAGGGACTATCAGTTAATCACAACAAATGCACCTTTATTAGGGGCCAAAACAGTAAATGCGATAGTGGGGATCAGAAAGGAGATAGAAGAATAGAGAGAGAGAAGAGGAAGGATATGGGAATAGCTACCAACACAGGCGAGATCCTCAGTGGTCCGGACGATGGGGATCCGTCTGTCGTGTCGGGGAAGTCTTCGAAGTTCTGGTCGACTCGAGGGTCCAATTATAGTCCACAGAGGAAAGAGGGGGGGAACAAGTGTAACAATGAAAGTCCATTGTAATCGCCCCAAGGGAACAGGTGAGTCCACAGAAACCACCGAAGCAAGACGAATACAATGAAGAATAAGTCCATTAAAATTACTGAAGGGAAACAGGTCATGCCATTAGTGGTCAGACCACCAATTTCCCCTCCTCCCTATAGCAGGGGTCTCAGTCTCAGTCCTTGGGAGGAGGGTTCTCATTCTTTGTTTGTCACAGTGGTAACGAGGCAGATGAGGGGTCTTCAATGAAGGACCACAGGAGTCACCCCAAAAGTTAATTTGGCTTAAGAACGGAGATTAGAAGCAGGCCACGCATCAGGCTGTCCCGTGCTGGGTCCATGTCAGGTCTTTGCCAAGTCCTTGCCAACTCCTTGCCAAGTTCTTGCCAGGCCTTGTTCGGAACAGCCAGCATGACGGTTCAGTGGTTCCACCTGTGCTGTGTCCTGTTCTAAGCCGGAACTGCAGTGGGGGAAGGGATTCTTTCTCGTGGCAATCGGAAGGCAGAATGGAAAATGAGGGGCTTCAGACGGGGTCTTACACCACCCCGTGACTGACGATTGCCCTTGAAAGATCTTCCATGGTGTCGTTGTGGAGTCTTCAGGACTCGTCAAGTGTTGGCAGCACATCCCAGGGAAAAGGGAAGAGGAAAAAGGAAAGGAAAGAGAAAACAGGAAAACTAAAACAATCACAACATATTAGTAATTAAATAATAAGCAGAAATACAATAAGTATTAATTAAATCAATAATAGTTGAACAATAAATTGTTCAGATAATAATCAATATTCATCAATTAAACAATAGATTGATCAAATAATAAACCAGTATAATCAATATTACTGAGTACAATTTTATAATCAATAAACAAAAAATAATTAAAACAATGGTTAAAACAAATCATAAAAGAAAATTATGTAAAACATATCTTCTAAGCTTATAATCTTCTTGTGTCTACAGTTCTGGGAACATCTATAGTGTAAAGGATATCGGCCAAGTGGTGTGCATTAATTATAGATGTTCATTTTGTTAATCGTTTCATCATTCTCCAATTTACAATAAGCAAGATTACTGATAAAACAAAACCAATCATAACTAAAATCAGAAGAACAACAATGGGATGACACAATTTGTTCAGGATACCGGTGGCGGTGGGTGACCACCCGAAAAGGGTATCCCACCACTTGTGCTCGGCATCACTTTTCACCCTTTCTACAACGCGATGTATTTCTTGCACATCATGATGAACAGTTACCAGAGTTTTCTGTCCATTCCCCTTGATTTTTCCTAGGATCTCTATTAGATCTTGATGAAGTAATAATTGCTTTACCAGAGTAAGGTTCATCCCAATGGGAGTAGGCAGTAGCTTGTGAATCATCGTGAGATTGGATTCTAAAAGTTCATGTGAAGTAACTGGAGCTACAAAAGAAAAATCACATCCTGCAATTTTAGTAAAGTTGCAAACACAGAAATTTGAATGATTTTTAGTATCTACTACTGTACTTTCTATAAATACAGTATCACAAGCGGTTCTGAAGCAGGCACACCCATTGCCTGTATATAAAAGGACTGTTTCAGAAGTCTCGTTAGGATGGATGTCAAAATGACAGATATTTTGTTCTGTGTCTAAACAGATATCTTGAGCTATAATTGCATTACCTTCACAGATAAACCCTAGTTGTTCTCGGATAGTACAGGACTCTAAATTGACAGTTTGCCATTTGTCATCAATTTGACGGGCCCATTCTCTATGTTCAGAGGGATAGAAAATGGCTCCGTCATGATTTAATCCTAGTGCAATGATAGGGAATATCAAATGCACCGAGGCATTTCTTATGGTCAACACAAATGTTGTGGCTGTGTTTGTGCTGGGGTCATAGGTAAAATTCACTAAATTCCACCAGGATTGAAAATCTCTTTCAAAGTCAGTGGCACTGTCCCAGACTATTTTCCTAATTTCAGTAGAAAAAGTGCCTTCTTCACCTTCTCTTATAATTGAGGCAGCAACTGACTGCATCCATAATTGAGCCTGGATACAGCTAAGAGCTAAGGAAACGTTGCTTTGCGTGGCATTAAGTGCATATCATTCACATTTATCTTTTCCCAGTTTGGTAGAATGTTTGATAGCAACCACTGATGTGTTCCCAAAGCCGATAAGGACGATTGCAGTGGCTGCTGTATTTTGGTTAAATCTTTAGTCGTGGAGGCCAATTTATTCATTAATACTTCTGAATCAATACTATTTAGGATTCCCAGTCCCGTTCCCACGACACCAGTTATGTCTCTTTGCACCCGGTTTTTAGGAGGGTTCCACTGTCGCAGCCAGGTTGTCCAACCCTGAAAAGAAGTTTGCAAAAAGGATGAACAAGCTGGTTGTATTTCTGAGACATTGTTTTGCATCAGCAATTTGACTTGTTTAAGAGACCATGCCGGATTAAATAATATCTGTTGCTGGCCAGTTTTCCTGATTATATATGGTCCAACTTCAAAAATTTTCGGGGTAAGCATAACTGGTGGCTGGGCTCGAGTGGTGGTAGTGGTGGTGGTATAAACCGTAGTAGATTGGGCTACAGCATTTATTATAAAAGAAAGCCCTTTGGTGTTTTTTCCCCATAAGCAAACCACTTCTGCAGTCTGTGTTAGTGTAAAATTGTGCCAACAATCCTGTACGCTTGGGTGCGTGCAGACCTTTTTGTGCTTAAAGAGATCCTTTCACTTTTTCTGCATGCTACCACAATTATTTCAGACCACGGCCACTCAGCTGGTTTCTGGCCATGGGGTTGTGGTAGGATGCAGAAAAATATTACCAGTCTTATCATGGATTAGGTGGTCTTCATGTCCCTCGGAGTTCTTCTGAAAAAGTAAACACAACAGAATTCTGCCGCTGAGAGGCAGAAAAGTTAGAATGATGGAATTATCCAGCATGTATTTGTCCAATGCTCTTTCCCTAGAGCACCAGAGGCTTCCCATGCATATTTATTCAGAGGGGGTTTTAGCACAAGTGGTACTAGTCCTATAGTGAGAGAGGTCCACCAGAACAGGTTGGCCAGGGTAATGAGCTGGATTATTAGGATCATTTGGTACAGAGCATAGGAGTCAGTGTAGATGCAGACCAAAGAGGAATTCTGTGCTTCTTGTTGAAAAATACTCCAGACAGCTATCATCTCCCCACTGTGTGTACTACCTTCTCCCTCTGTAAAAATTTGCTCACCAGAGGAAAAGTGGAGGGCTTCTGCCCTATATTTCCATCCTTTTCCTTCCCCTTTAGCAGAAGCATCAGTAAACCAAGAGTTTGCTGATTGTTCGGGGCAGAAAAGAGGGGTTACTTTGATTACAGAGGCAGGTTTGTCCAAGCTGTCAGTTTCTTGGACTGCTAAAGTTCCTTCTGTCATTGAGAAAAAGTTACAGTAATGTTCAACCTGAGCATACCACTTTCTAACTAAGGCCCTCTGGGCCACCCCGTCAGGAGGGGGAGTCCCACTAGTGACTGTCTTGATAACCTTGAAGGGGCCTCTCAATACAATTGGTTGTTTTCGTGCAATTTCTTCTACTTCTATGAAAGCTAAGATAACTATAAACAATCCTTTTTCCCAGGTAGTGTATCTTTTCTCAGCATCTTTGGAACCACAGGAGTAAAAACCAACAGGTCTTGTCAGACCCTCAGGACCCCGCTGCCATATGTGTACTGACAGCCCTGAGGAGGCAAATCCCCATTCCACCTGGAAAGGATCTGTAGGATGGATAGGGGTCACTGCTTGATGAGCTGTTGCTTCAAAAATCAGCAATTGCAATGCTGACTCCTGAGAAAGACTCCAATCCCATTTCACCCCTTTCCTCAACAAGTCATAAAGGGGAACAAATGGGTCGTTCCAGTTACTAGGAAATCTATCTGGTCTTTCTACAGGAGATACAGCTGCTATAGTTTTTTGAAGGAGAATTGCTGTAGGTTTGAGTGATTCTGGAAGCCCACAAATTAAAGGGGTCATTATTTCGGGCTTCACAGGTAATTGCATCAGGGATTCAAAGCCAGGAATTAATTTCTTTTTGTGAGTCATTTGCAGGCAAGCAGCTTTGTGCACATTTTCCAAGAGTTGGTCGGGGGTACTAATTATAGCTATGGGATCTCCCCTTTCCAAGGGGCTTGTTCCCCCGGCCCAAAAAGCTGCACGCTGTGTCAGGGACCATGTGTCACGTTTATCTCCTGTTGTTAAGAAGACACCATGTCCCCAATACCCACTGGCTTCCTGTTCAGTTAATTTAATTTGATCACCACCAGTGAGGGACACCCGGAAAACATATTCTGTTTCTGATTCATGTGGAGGGTGTCCGTATTCCCTTTTAAGCTTAGCTAGCTCGGTGGCAGTGTTTAGTTGTGATGGTATGTGTTTGGTTGTGATGTGAGGTTCGAGATCATCATCACTGAGATAGTTATACTCTGTTTTAATCAAGGGTCTCAAGTGATGGCAGCAATGTTCCCCACAATTACTTGCTGCTTCAAGTTCTTTATGAGGATAGATTCGTTTAATGTGAGGAGTTTCCTTCTCCTCAGGCTCTGTAGAGGAATCAGCATTATGTAATTTGTTAACATGTTCCTCTGTTAAGGCAGCTCGCAATGCATAGATCACATTTTTTGCTTCATATAACTGTTTTTGCAAAATTTCAACTAGATTTTGAAGGGAGTCTATTATAGCATGATCCTCACTTCTTCGCTCGAAGTGATTTTCTATAGCTGCCATAAGACAAGCTCCCAAAACTGAGCATAAGATAGTTTTATTTTTGCCCAGTTTGAATTTTGTTTCATGTTGTAATGAACACACTCTATCAATAACATTTTCTAAGTTAAACCAATTACTCTGTGCCCATTTTTCTCCTTCCGTAGAAGGTTTGGCATTGTGTTTGGCTAGTAGTGCATAAAATTAAGCTTTAATTTCAATGCTAAGATTGTCACTCATTTTGTGAAGGGACCAAAACCACGACAGGGAGGTACAACTTAAGTTCCACAAAATTACACAGCCCTCGCTGTGTCGCCCTTCGCTTCCCTGGGTGGGTGAAAGGACAATAATCTGCCTGGGAGGCTCTGCTTAGTTTCTTCAAGTTGTCCCTTCCTTTCCAGACCAGATACACACAACAACAACAAAACAACAGTGTCCCGCCTTTTGCACTAAGGGATCCTTTATGAATTTCCAAAGACAGTGTGGGCGCCTTTTCAGCTGCAACCCTTCTGTCTAGACAGAAATCCTGTCCGTGACGCCAATTTTAATGTCACGATCCGCTTATTGCGGGGTGTCGTGATGGTTCTTTTCACCGATCCCAAAAGTGCAACAAAGGCAAACAACAAGGGACTATCAGTTAATCATAACAAATGCACCTTTATTAGGGGCCAAAACAGTAAATGCGATAGTGGGGATCAGAAAGGAGATAGAAGAATAGAGAGAGAGAAGAGGAAGGATATGGGAATAGCTACCAACACAGGCGAGATCCTCAGTGGTCCGGACGATGGGGATCCGTCTGTCGTGTCGGGGAAGTCTTCGAAGTTCTGGTCGACTCGAGGGTCCAATTATAGTCCACAGAGGAAAGAGGGGGGGAACAAGTGTAACAATGAAAGTCCATTGTAATCGCCCCGAGGGAACAGGTGAGTCCACAGAAACCACCGAAGCAAGACGAATACAATGAAGAATAAGTCCATTAAAATTACTGAAGGGAAACAGGTCATGTCATTTGTGGTCAGACCACCAATTTCCCCTCCTCCCTATAGTAGGGGTCTCAGTCTCAGTCCTTGGGAGGAGGGTTCTCATTCTTTGTTTGTCACAGTGGTAACAAGGCAGATGAGGGGTCTTCAATGAAGGACCACAGGAGTCACCCCAAAAGTTAATTTGGCTTAAGAACGGAGATTAGAAGCAGGCCACGCATCAGGCTGTCCCGTGCTGGGTCCATGTCAGGTCTTTGCCAAGTCCTTGCCAACTCCTTGCCAAGTTCTTGCCAGGCCTTGTTCGGAACAGCCAGCATGACGGTTCAGTGGTTCCACCTGTGCTGTGTCCTGTTCTAAGCCGGAACTGCAGTGGGGGAAGGGATTCTTTCTCGTGGCAATCGGAAGGCAGAATGGAAAATGAGGGGCTTCAGACGGGCTCTTACAGGATTCCATTATCTCTATTATAGAAATCCCTGAATGCAGCTTACTTCCCATTACATATTTAAACCCATGTTGTCTCTCACACTCTAATTCTCTCAAGATCTGGCAACATTCTTTATGCTTATTAATTTTACATTGTATTTGAAACAAGTTAAAAACAGGGTCCAACTAATCCACTGTCCCACTGTCAGGAAAATTAATCCACAAATGTCATGGTTGGGGGAGACAGACATGACACAACATCAGATTTCATGCAGCAGAGACTCCTGTTTAATGGTGCACACAGCTCTTACATAGGCTATTCAAAGGCTCCACATTTGAACCTGATTGGCTATGATTGGTTACCACCCAGATCACTGGCCAATAGCTACCTGATTACATTGTTGTCAGGGATTGGCTGGCATCTGCTTTCTGTAGCCAAACCCCTCCTCCTCTTATGAAGCATACAGTCCAGCTGTATGCTGCCATAGTTCCCCCTTTCTGTTTACAAAATATAAAAGCTGTGTTTATTGTCCCTCTGAGGGGCCCCTTGCAGAAAGGACAACAAACACGGTACAATGAGAATTAAATTCTTCACTAAACTCGACAAGCTTAATCTTTCTAGCTATTGGTGTGTCCCATCAAAATTTTACTATCTTGTCCAGGAGCTATTAAAGGCACAATGTTGCTGGGTGGCATGCCACAGGCTTATTACTTAAAATTTAAAACTTACAACTTGAATGTTACAACCAGACCAACTTAATAACTATCAGAGGTAACATTTAAAACTGTCAGAGGTAGCATTTCCTTTTGCTAGTAATGTCCTTAAATTGTCCAACTCTTGAGATCCAGGTGAAATCACAGGTGAGTTGTCATTCCAAAGGTCTCGGATTTCCATCCAGCTGGTGTAGAGGGTTGTTACACATCGAATACTGGCATCTGTGGAAATACATGCATACCCACGCCCCCAAGTGACAAAGTCCCATACCAATCCCTTAGGTTTAGGTAACTGGACATCACTAGAGGACTGTAATGAAAAGTAATGATTTAAGATGACAGGGTTTTGGAAGTTTTGCAATATTTTTAGATGGTTTAAAGTGTACAGGGCTTTGGCCACCCTTGTCTGTGGGGTTTCACCGCACATCCCTCTTTTCTGTTTTTCAAAGACACGCTTTATGGCAGATGAAAACATGTCTATTGAAACATCCATATATTTTAGGCTGCCACACTCCGAGACGTGTGACATGTCTGCCAGACTTGTAAGGTGACGCTGTTGAGCAGGACGGGAACAAAGAACTCCAGAATGAACTTTCTCTTTATTTCAAATGTACCACTCTATATATAGAGAATATCGAGAAGACTAATTTCATTGGTCTTAGAGTAAAAACATGTCACACCATTGGTGGGCAGTAAATGACACACAGTAGCAGAACATATCTATAAACAATGTGAATAACAAGATAGATTAGAGAATTATTTACATTCTATCCCAACTGTTTCCCAGGCTCTTGCCTGGTTAGAAAACCTTTCTCTTTCTCTCTGACTGAGCTGAGAATACCCACATTTCCTCCGTTTTGTTTACAAAAAGAAAAAAGAAAAGGCGGTGTTTGTGCCCTCCTGCAGGGCCCTTGCAGGAAAGAGAACAAACACAGCTCGAGAGCCTTATCAACTCCAATCAATCAAAACCTCAATTTGGATATTGACTCAGAACAGTCGAAGAGATTCCAAACTCTTACTATAAATTTCAAGAAATCAGTTACCAACTCTAAGATAGTAACAACTCATTGTCAGTCTGCCAAAGGACTGGCAGTCCAACCTGTCAAAACCCATTTCCCAGTGTGAGCAGATGCCATGTGAAAGAAAAGAAGGTATTAACAAACACGTGCACATACCCAAATCAGCCAAATTCAGAATCTGGCAAGATGAGTAACATCTGTTTGCCACAGCTGCAAAGCCTTTAGGCCTCTGGGATTTATCCCAGCCAGTAAGGTGCAGCAGGTCAAGCCTTGGTTGGCATTCACCAAATTGCTTTTGCAAGGTGTGTGCACTTGATAGAAGAATCATGCAAGGCTTTTGGCCCATGCAGTCATGTCCTCAATGAGCCACTTGAGTGACATATGAAATGCCATGAAATCTCTGAAATGCCATGGCCACAGCCCTTAATTCAATCACTTGGGCCGAGGCTGTTGTGGCTTTCCAGTACTTTGAGCTGTTAGCTCTTTCCCCGGTTTTTTTTTGTGAAAAACCAGCAGCACCTACGGGCTCTAGGACCCTGCGGTGCTCGGCGAGGCGGAGGACCCGGTCCAGGGGGCCGGGCCAAGCGTCCCAAACCTGGCCGGCGGGGCGGAGAGCCCAGGCTCTCTGCCGAGCCAAGATCCACGCGGCTCGGTCCCTCCCCCCAGCTTCTCATAGGTATCACTTGGGGCCCCTGAATCTGGGGTCCCTGGGACACTCCATGGCCACCCACAGATGGGCGAGCCATTCCAACCTTATATTTCGGTGCACGTCCCCACCAGGCTGCAAGAATCCCGGCAATTCCTCCGGCTTTTCGCCCTCCCCCCACCCCACCTGGCCATGGATGAAGCCACAGCTTTACGGGACCCCGCTTCTCCCGCTCTGCGAACAGGAGCAGGACGCGCGGGGCGCGGGCAGGGGAGGTTTTCCTGGGAATATAAAATTCCACCCTGGTTTTGGGGATCTTGGCACCACTCATGCCTGCCCAGTACAAGGGGCTGCTCCTCGCTCTCAGTGTGTCCGTCCTGCCGCGGGATACAATGGACTGAATCGCGGCCCCACCCCCATCCCCAGCCACGGTAGCAGCAGCAGTGGCGCTGCTGCGGACTAAGCCGGTGTTCGCTCCCGCTGCCTCTGCCTCAATGGGACAGAGCTCGGGGCAGTCTGGGGGAAGCGGAGGGAGTGGTGGGCTGGATGCAGGCTCTGAAACAAACAGGCTGGATGTGTTGTCCAGCACAAGGCTGCCTGCTTCTGCCGGCGGCGGTGGATCACAGAGCGAAGTCGCTGCTGAGTCGGCTTCAGGCAGCGCGGCGATAGGAGCCGCTGTGCCCTGCGGGCGCTCCCCACCCGCAGCGAGCGGCGCGGGGGGTGCAGTTTCCCCCGCGGCGTGGGACGCCGCCAGCCCAAACGGAGCGGGCGGCGCGGCTTCGGCAGCGTCTTTCGGCGCTGGCGGTCCCGGGGTCGGCGACGATGTCGGTCCCGGGGTGGGGGGCCGCGGCAGCGGCTCTCTCAAGAGTGGCGCTGGCAGTCGCGGCGGGCTCGCTCCAGGCGGAGCGGTGGGTGGAGCGGCAGGCGGGGCGTCGAACCCCGCTGCCGGCAGGTGTGGCGCCATGGCCGGCGCTGGTATCTCAAAGGATATCAAATCTGTCGGTCCGCTCGGTGCGCAGGGAGGCGGACCGGGAGGCAATTGCTCCTGTCCCGTTGGCAAAGCCGAGGCCTCCGCGTGCGGCGGGGGGCGTGCCAGGGGATGGATCAGAGGCTCCATTGCCGGTCCCGGCAGTACCAGAGGGTGGGACCGGTACATCTGCGCAGGCTCCATCAGCGAAGGAGTCGGGGGGGCTCCAGCCCCCACCGCGCCGTGGACTGCGGGCGGCGCCGGCCCCCCCGCGACTGCGCTCTGGAAAGCGGGGGGCTGCAGAGCCGCGGGCTGTGGCGGCACAGCGTGCTGCGCAATCAGTGGCCGATCTGTCGGCAAAGAATATCTTGGCTGAATGTAGTCACAGGGGTGGGAATACTTGGGCTTAGCATGAGTTCCCGGCGACATGTAAAGTCCGCGGGGCGTCCCAGCGTCTCTCGCAGACCCACTCTGCGCCGTGGCGGGCCTGGGCATCGCCCCGCCCGCCTGTCGCCCACTGATTCCCGAGACACCGCTGCATACCGAAGCGGCATCCTCATTTCCCGACAGCTCCCATTCGGAGTCACTGCTCCTCGGGGTCTTACGAGGCAAGGCCGTATAGATGCATCCCCAGTCTGCAAACAGAGCAGACGCTATAGCGTCCCTCTTCCTCACTTGCTTCAGGAGGCACCGGCCCAAATCGTTCCAGACTTTACGATCAAAGGCGAAACTAAGATCTGCAGGGAATCCATGGTCCCTGAAATGAACAGGGCTAATGCCTTTATTAATGTTCAGCTCTTTATTAAAAAGATCAGCTGGGCAGGGGGCTCGACGCAGAGCTCGCCCCCGCAGTCGTAGCTTTCCCAGGCAGCCAGAAGGAAGGCGGCGTGCAGAGTCGGTCACTGGAGTCCTCAGCAGCAGCTGTCCTTTCTCCTTCCGTGGCACACCGGTGGCCCGAGGATGAGGAGGCGTGGTGTGCAGAGTCTGCTGCTGAAGTGCAGAACAACAGCTGTCCCCGCTCCTTCCGTGGTGGCAGCACCAGGGCTCTCTGTCTCTATCTCCCTGCTTCTCAGAGCCTAATATAGTCTGTTCTCTCTTAGGTGATGGCGATGGTTAAAAGCCAGTCAGGGGATGTGTTTCCCTCTTCCTCAGCTAGGGCATTTATCTAGACTCCTCTATTGTGTTCAGTTTTTGATTTATATTCATTTTTATCTCCTAAAAATACTCCCATGATCCTAAGGGGTTTCTATTTGCATGTTAGTCTCAGAGTGGCAGCGTGGAGGGGTGGGGGGCCGGTTGTTCCCAGGTAGTTTAAAGAAAACAAACAGAGCAATTAGCTAATTAGCATTTCAATATCGGTCTTTTAGTGTTGCCATGGGAACTAGGAAAGCCCTGACCACGTTTCTGGGGAATACCTGGAAACTATTCATAACAAATCCCTCCTCTATTTCTTTGATCGGGCTTAAGCCCGCATCAACTTACAGTCCTTGGCTTTTGAGGGCTACCTTCTTTTGGCATTTGTATACTTTCACTCAGGACTGAGGGTAATTCTATTGTTCTTTAGGAACCAAGTTGTAACTCCTTTGGCTAAAGGACACTTAGTCTTATTAAACAATTACCAAGTACTTAAACCTTTTCTATGGTACTTTAACTCAGAAACAGTTCTTAACACCTCACTGTATATCAGTCTCTAGCAAGTCTTCTTTAAAGTTAATTTTAAGTCCTCTGGTCACTTAATTACTGTCCATGCACAAGAGGAGGCGGGTGACACTGTTGGGTCTGGTCTGGCGTCTGGGGGTGGCACTGGTCCTTTAACTCTGGTGACGTGGGTCCAGCCTTTTTCTTGGGTCCGTACCGCAGTGTGTGTGGTGAGTAGTACCTGGAAAGGTCCTTCGAATTTGGGGGTTAATGGAGTGGTAGTGTACCAGGACTTTATCAACACCCAATTCCCAGGACTGATGTGGGCATTGGCGTCCAGAGGGGAAGTTTGGGAGAGATACCCCTTCTTTCGGAGGCCTTCTAGGGATTTTCCTATGACCTCTAAATATTTCTGAGTTGCTGCCTCCCCTTCCAGATAATCTGCTGTACTGAAAGGGGTGATTAAAAAAAGGGAGTCCAAACATCATTTCATACGGAGAGACCCCTATGTCAGACCGAGGTCTGGTTCTGCTGCACAAGAGAGCGAGAAGTAAACACCTGAGCCAATTCATCTTTGTTTCTTCAATTAATTTAGTTAACACATTTTTAAGAGTTCTATTCATCCTTTCCACTCTTCTAGAGCTTTAAGGATGCCATGGGGTGTGCAATCTCCACCTTACCCCCAGGACTTTTGTTACTTGATGTAAAGTTTGAGTGACAAAATGTGTACCTTGGGCTAAGTCAATGTTATTGACTAGCCCATATCATGGTATGATGTTTTCTAAGATTATTCATGCAACTTCCTGCGCAGTTTCCTTTTTGGTTGGGAAAGCCTCCACCCAGTGAGTGAGGTGATCCACGATCACTAGTAAATGTTTGTACTTTAATTTTCCCATGCAGGATCAACTTTTGGGCTTCTTTTATCAGGATAGCTGCTGCTGCTGCGATTACTTGCAGGCAATTTGGCCATCCTCTGGCTACTGGGTCTAGTAGTTTTGAGAGGTAGGCTATTGGCTTTTTTTTTATCTTTCCCACTTAAATACATTCTTAGGGCTTCTTTGAGCAACTCATTCATGTTCTTTTCTTGCCAGTCCTCTATCTTTTCTAGTTTTTGTCTAATATCGGGTCAGGATTTGGTGACAAACTAGACCTTTAAGAGGACTTGGCCCTCTGGGCTATCTGGGTCTATATTTGAATATAACTGGAATTTTCGTTTTAGTTGGTTAAGCCAAATTGCCGGGGTCTCATCCTTCTCCTCAGTACCATCAAAGGCCAATTTCGTGTTGCTTCCTCTAGGGATACTCTTTGATCCCTCTTATCATGAGGGACCTATAGTCTCTTATGTTTTGCCTACCTTCTTGTTGGCTGGGACTCCAGTTGGGGTCCACCAAGGGCATCCCCTGGTTCCCTGGGGGCCCCAATCCACCCTCTCTTTCCCATATCTTCACCCCTGCCGCTCAGATCATCTGGACCTTTCTCAGAAAGAACAGAATGCTTAGAATAGCTCAGGTCTCCCCAGGTACAAATACTCAGCCCTAGAAATTGGTCCAACTGGCTAGATATTCCAACGGGGTCTTCCACTAAATTTCTTAGCTCTTTCCCAAATCCCCGGACTTTGGAAACTGCCAAAGGTGCATCCAAACCTAACTCCCCCAGCTGCTCTACCCACAGGAACCCCTCTAAGGGGAAAGAGCCCCTCCACCCTTGGTGCTTTGGATTGGGTGCCACAATAGGGCCCTTTTTCTAAGGCACCAAGCAGGGAAATAGTAGTGGAGAGAGACACTGGAGGCCAGGGGGCATGCCAGGTGATGAACCAACCCTGGGCAAAGGTGGCCTCAGCTCCCAAGTGGGAGGAGGCAAGGAAACTCCAGCTGGAGAAGGGGAAGAGGGAGTTGGGGAGATGGTTGAGGAAACTAAGGGAAGGGATGATGAAACAGAGGTGGGAAAATGGGGGAAAGAAATCAGGGACTTAATAGGAGGGGCTGAAGGACCAACTGGGGAAACTGTTGGGGAAGTAACAGGAGCAGAAGGGGACAGGCAATTGAGGGGGTCCCATTCCTTTATTTTTCTAGTCTCCCCCTCTCTATTCCCTTTGTCTTCCTCTCTATTTCTTTGTAACTTGCATATTCTCACAGTCTCATTATTTATAGAATTCTCCAGCCAGCAAGCTGCATGAGATAGTTGTTCTATATCAAGGCCCTCTCTTCTGATTACACATCCACTGATCTTGGGTTCCATACCACGGCCACTCTCCCCGTAATTCTAACTTCGGCCATACTTCCTATACTGTAAAGTATCATCTTGCTCTTGTCTAGATCCTTCATGATCTCCCGAGAATCCCATTAGTCTAACAGTTGCCCCAAGGGGCTGTTAGGGGGAATTCTCTTTGCTTTGGAAGGATTTGCTCTTTTACTATAACCTCTTCCCATTTTCAGGCCTCAAAAACAAAAAAAAATATATACCTTAAATGGTGCTTCTATCTAAAATGGAATATACTGACAGGCAGCTAAAGCGCATCTGACCCCTCCAAACTTCGTATTTTGAATCACTTGACTAAACTTAATCTCTTTTAACTAAATTCCCCTCTTGGCACTTTACATTGTCTCTTGGCCAGGACAATCACTAGTCATACTCTTATCTATTGTCTTCTGTTCTTTTTCTCTTTGGCCTAAGTTTTGAACTCCTTGATGGACTTTCTAGCCTTGTACCCCTGCTAAGTCCTGACCAAACTCTTACTTGGCCTTTTGCCTAACCTTCTTACTAGGCTTGGGAAGCTTGGTCTCCCTGCCGAGGTAAGGTCAAACGTCCTGCCGAGCCTTACACTCGAACTCCGGCCAAGCCCCCTTGCCTGACCCTACTAGGCTTGGGAAGCTTGGTCTCCCTGCCGAGGTAAGGTCGAACGTCCTGCCGAGCCTTACACTCGAACTCCGGCCAAGCCCCCTTGCCTGACCCTACTAGGCTTGGGAAGCTTGGTCTCCCTGCCGAGGTAAGGTCGAACGTCCTGCCGAGCCTTACACTCGAACTCCGGCCAAGCCCCCTTGCCTGACCCTACTAGGCTTGGGAAGCTTGGTCTCCCTGCCGAGGTAAGGTCGAACGTCCTGCCGAGCCTTACACTTGAACTCCGGCCAAGCCCCCTTGCCTGACTCTCCTACTAGGCTTGGGAAGCTTGGTCTCCCTGCCGAGGTAAGGTCGAACGTCCTGCCGAGCCTTACACTCGAACTCCGGCCAAGCCCCCTTGCCTGACCCTACTAGGCTTGGGAAGCTTGGTCTCCCTGCCGAGGTAAGGCCGAACGTCCTGCCGAGCCTTACACTCGAACTCCGGCCAAGCCCCCTTGCCTGACCCTACTAGGCTTGGGAAGCTTGGTCTCCCTGCCGAGGTAAGGTCGAACGTCCTGCCGAGCCTTACACTCGAACTCCGGCCAAGCCCCCTTGCCTGACCCTACTAGGCTTGGGAAGCTTGGTCTCCCTGCCGAGGTAAGGTCGAACGTCCTGCCGAGCCTTACACTCGAACTCCGGCCAAGCCCCCTTGCCTGACCCTACTAGGCTTGGGAAGCTTGGTCTCCCTGCCGAGGTAAGGTCGAACGTCCTGCCGAGCCTTACACTCGAACTCCGGCCAAGCCCCCTTGCCTGACCCTACTAGGCTTGGGAAGCTTGGTCTCCCTGCCGAGGTAAGGTCGAACGTCCTGCAGAGCCTTACACTCGAACTCCGGCCAAGCCCCCTTGCCTGACCCTACTAGGCTTGGGAAGCTTGGTCTCCCTGCCGAGGTAAGGTCGAACGTCCTGCCGAGCCTTACACTCGAACTCCGGCCAAGCTCCCTTGCCTGACCCTACTAGGCTTGGGAAGCTTGGTCTCCCTGCCGAGGTAAGGTCGAACGTCCTGCCGAGCCTTACACTCGAACTCCGGCCAAGCCCCCTTGCCTGACCCTACTAGGCTTGGGAAGCTTGGTCTCCCTGCCGAGGTAAGGTCGAACGTCCTGCCGAGCCTTACACTCGAACTCCGGCCAAGCTCCCTTGCCTGACCCTACTAGGCTTGGGAAGCTTGGTCTCCCTGCCGAGGTAAGGTCGAACGTCCTGCCGAGCCTTACACTCGAACTCCGGCCAAGCCCCCTTGCCTGACCCTACTAGGCTTGGGAAGCTTGGTCTCCCTGCCGAGGTAAGGTCGAACGTCCTGCCGAGCCTTACACTCGAACTCCGGCCAAGCTCCCTTGCCTGACCCTACTAGGCTTGGGAAGCTTGGTCTCCCTGCCGAGGTAAGGTCGAACGTCCTGCCGAGCCTTACACTCGAACTCCGGCCAAGCCCCCTTGCCTGACCCTACTAGGCTTGGGAAGCTTGGTCTCCCTGCCGAGGTAAGGTCGAACGTCCTGCCGAGCCTTACACTCGAACTCCGGCCAAGCCCCCTTGCCTGACCCTACTAGGTTTGGGAAGCTTGGTCTCCCTGCCGAGGCAAGGTCGAACGTCCTGCCGAGCCTTACACTCGAACTCCGGCCAAGCCCCCTTGCCTGACCCTACTAGGCTTGGGAAGCTTGGTCTCCCTGCCGAGGTAAGGTCGAACGTCCTGCCGAGCCTTACACTCGAACTCCGGCCAAGCCCCCTTGCCTGACCCTACTAGGCTTGGGAAGCTTGGTCTCCCTGCCGAGGTAAGGTCGAACGTCCTGCCGAGCCTTACACTTGAACTCCGGCCAAGCCCCCTTGCCTGACCCTACTAGGCTTGGGAAGCTTGGTCTCCCTGCCGAGGTAAGGTCGAACGTCCTGCCGAGCCTTACACTCGAACTCCGGCCAAGCCCCCTTGCCTGACCCTACTAGGCTTGGGAAGCTTGGTCTCCCTGCCGAGGTAAGGTCGAACGTCCTGCCGAGCCTTACACTCGAACTCCGGCCAAGCCCCCTTGCCTGACCCTACTAGGCTTGGGAAGCTTGGTCTCCCTGCCGAGGTAAGGTCGAACGTCCTGCCGAGCCTTACACTCGAACTCCGGCCAAGCCCCCTTGCCTGACCCTACTAGGCTTGGGAAGCTTGGTCTCCCTGCCGAGGTAAGGTCGAACGTCCTGCAGAGCCTTACACTCGAACTCCGGCCAAGCCCCCTTGCCTGACCCTACTAGGCTTGGGAAGCTTGGTCTCCCTGCCGAGGTAAGGTCGAACGTCCTGCCGAGCCTTACACTCGAACTCCGGCCAAGCCCCCTTGCCTGACCCTACTAGGCTTGGGAAGCTTGGTCTCCCTGCCGAGGTAAGGTCGAACGTCCTGCCGAGCCTTACACTCGAACTCCGGCCAAGCCCCCTTGCCTGACCCTACTAGGTTTGGGAAGCTTGGTCTCCCTGCCGAGGCAAGGTCGAACGTCCTGCCGAGCCTTACACTCGAACTCCGGCCAAGCCCCCTTGCCTGACCCTACTAGGCTTGGGAAGCTTGGTCTCCCTGCCGAGGTAAGGTCGAACGTCCTGCCGAGCCTTACACTTGAACTCCGGCCAAGCCCCCTTGCCTGACCCTACTAGGCTTGGGAAGCTTGGTCTCCCTGCCGAGGTAAGGTCGAACGTCCTGCCGAGCCTTACACTCGAACTCCGGCCAAGCCCCCTTGCCTGACCCTACTAGGCTTGGGAAGCTTGGTCTCCCTGCCGAGGTAAGGTCGAACGTCCTGCCGAGCCTTACACTCGAACTCCGGCCAAGCCCCCTTGCCTGACCCTACTAGGCTTGGGAAGCTTGGTCTCCCTGCCGAGGTAAGGTCGAACGTCCTGCCGAGCCTTACACTCGAACTCCGGCCAAGCCCCCTTGCCTGACCCTACTAGGCTTGGGAAGCTTGGTCTCCCTGCCGAGGTAAGGTCGAACGTCCTGCAGAGCCTTACACTCGAACTCCGGCCAAGCCCCCTTGCCTGACCCTACTAGGCTTGGGAAGCTTGGTCTCCCTGCCGAGGTAAGGTCGAACGTCCTGCAGAGCCTTACACTCGAACTCCGGCCAAGCTCCCTTGCCTGACCCTACTAGGCTTGGGAAGCTTGGTCTCCCTGCCGAGGTAAGGTCGAACGTCCTGCCGAGCCTTACACTCGAACTCCGGCCAAGCCCCCTTGCCTGACCCTACTAGGCTTGGGAAGCTTGGTCTCCCTGCCGAGGTAAGGTCGAACGTCCTGCCGAGCCTTACACTCGAACTCCGGCCAAGCTCCCTTGCCTGACCCTACTAGGCTTGGGAAGCTTGGTCTCCCTGCCGAGGTAAGGTCGAACGTCCTGCCGAGCCTTACACTCGAACTCCGGCCAAGCTCCCTTGCCTGACCCTACTAGGCTTGGGAAGCTTGGTCTCCCTGCCGAGGTAAGGTCGAACGTCCTGCCGAGCCTTACACTCGAACTCCGGCCAAGCCCCCTTGCCTGACCCTACTAGGCTTGGGAAGCTTGGTCTCCCTGCCGAGGTAAGGTCGAACGTCCTGCCGAGCCTTACACTCGAACTCCGGCCAAACCCCCTTGCCTGACCCTACTAGGCTTGGGAAGCTTGGTCTCCCTGCCGAGGTAAGGTCGAACGTCCTGCCGAGCCTTACACTCGAACTCCGGCCAAGCCCCCTTGCCTTACTCTCCTAGTAGACTTAGCTTCCTTGCCTTCCTGCCTTTCTGCTTACTTGGGTTATTGCCTGCTCTGACGGGGACATCCTGCCCTGCCTTCCAGGGCCATTCCCCTATCTGCTCTGACGGGGACCTCCATCCATGCCTGCCATGGACATCTTACCTGCCCTGTTATCCTGTCCTGCCTGCTGGGGACATGCCCTCTGCCTGGCGGGACTTGCTGCTCCTGCTTGCTAGGACATCCTGCCCTACATGCCCTGTTATCCTCTCCTGCCTGGCGGGGACATGCCCTCTGCCCGGTGGGGACATGACGCTCCTGCCTGCTTGGACATCCCACCTGCCCTGTTGTCCTGTCCTGCCTGGCAGGGACATGCCTTTTGCCTGTCGCGGACATGCTTTCTGTCTGCCAGGTACATGCCCTCTACCTGCCAGGTACATGTCACTCCTGCCTGCTAGGACACCCTGCCCTACCTGCCAGGGACATCCCACCTGCCGTCCTATCCCATCCTGCCGGCGCCGGGGACATGTCCTCTAGGACCTCCACATCCCACCTGCCCTGCTGGGGATATTCCCCTTGCCCTGATTGCCAGGGACTTACTTTGCCCATAGGGCACCTCCACACGCTCGGAGGAGGGCCTGCTTTACTTCTAAGGAGACGCCTCAGTCGCTCCTCTATTCCACTCGCTTCCCCCCGTTCCCGGCCGGCCCCTTCGCAGGAGTCCGGAAACGCGGTACTAGCGGGTCCCTCTCACTTCGGGGGTCCGAGCTGCCGGCCCCCGTCTCACTCACTCACTCATTCGCTCGTCTCCCGGTTTTTCTTACCCATCCGATGCTCCTCTGCGTTGCTCGTCTCACGCGGATCCTAGGGTCCGAAGGTAGCCAGCAACTCCCGAGGGTCCCTCGAAGCAGATGGTTGAGCTGTCCAGCTGTCCGGGGGTCCTCTTCGGGCGTGGCTATCCCGGACGAGCCCCCAAATTGAAATGAACAGGGCTAATGCCTTTATTAATGTTCAGCTCTTTATTAAAAAGATCAGCTGGGCAGGGGGCTCGACGCAGAGCTCGCCCCCGCAGTCGTAGCTTTCCCAGGCAGCCAGAAGGAAGGCGGCGTGCAGAGTCGGTCACTGGAGTCCTCAGCAGCAGCTGTCCTTTCTCCTTCCGTGGCACACCGGTGGCCCGAGGATGAGGAGGCGTGGTGTGCAGAGTCTGCTGCTGAAGTGCAGAACAACAGCTGTCCCCGCTCCTTCCGTGGTGGCAGCACCAGGGCTCTCTGTCTCTATCTCCCTGCTTCTCAGAGCCTAATATAGTCTGTTCTCTCTTAGGTGATGGCGATGGTTAAAAGCCAGTCAGGGGATGTGTTTCCCTCTTCCTCAGCTAGGGCATTTATCTAGACTCCTCTATTGTGTTCAGTTTTTGATTTATATTCATTTTTATCTCCTAAAAATACTCCCATGATCCTAAGGGGTTTCTATTTGCATGTTAGTCTCAGAGTGGCAGCGTGGAGGGGTGGGGGGCCGGTTGTTCCCAGGTAGTTTAAAGAAAACAAACAGAGCAATTAGCTAATTAGCATTTCAATATCGGTCTTTTAGTGTTGCCATGGGAACTAGGAAAGCCCTGACCACGTTTCTGGGGAATACCTGGAAACTATTCATAACAGTCCCGAGCCCAACTCAGGAGCCTGGTGAAGTCATCATCCGAGACCTGGATACCCAATTGTGGGGCGCAGCCTTGCCAAGCGGCCAAGACCACCCGTTCAGCCGTAGATGGCTGGTTCCCCATTGTTAGGAAACCCTCCCTTAGCAGACGTCCACTTCAAGAGACAGACAGTCCACTAGTTCAGGGAAAACCGTCCCACTCAGTTCTCGGCTTCTAAGAGCCAACCCGCGGTCCAGACAGGACCAAGCCTTCTCCGGAAGGCACACGGTTTCAGCGTTACCTCTCTCAGGAGGTCAAAGGTGTCCGGCCAGAGCCTCCAGGCTACTGGCGTGGAGCTGCGCAGCAAAGCCCCCCCGCAAGACGCTGTGGTTCGGGGCTTCAGCCGACGCTGCAATCACGTCGGGGTCACCAGATGACGCTGTTGAGCAGGACGGGAACAGAGAACTCCAGATCAGAAGGCTAAGAAAATGAACTCTCTTTATTTCAAATGTACCACTCTATATATAGAGAACATCAAGAAGACTAATTTCATTGGTCTTAGAGTAAAAACATGTCACACCATTGGTGTGCAGTGAATGACACAGTGGAAGGACATATCTATAAACAATGTGAATAGCAAGATAGATTAGAGAATTATTTACATTCTTTCCCAACTGTTTCCCAGGCTCTTGCCTGGTTAGAAAACCTTTCTCTTTCTCTCTGACTGAGCTGAGAATACCCACAGTAAGGCTCGCAGACTGAGGGTTAACTCTTATTTGCAATGGTGTAGTGTGGCTTTGACAGTTAGCACAAGAGTTGACAATGTTGTGTGTCTCTGTGTTTGTTATTAGGAATTGCCATTGTAAGGCTTTAACTCCTTGATGAAAAAGGGTGCGTGATGCTCTTGCCTATGTCAGTATGTCTGGTTGTGGTGAGTTGGTGATAGTAGCTTACAACTTTGTAAATAGGTTGTGCTGCTGAGATTAATACAGAGTAAAATTTTGTTAATCAGTTTTACTGATAAAAATTCAGTGGATTATGGCATCTTGGACAATTCTTTAAGAAGCCTTAAGTTTATGAATGTTGGCTGTCAGGCTGGAGTACAATAGTTTTTTTAAACAGGATTATTTAAAACGTTTTGTTATAGATGAGTAATGAGATTATTTGCTCTCACAATTAAGGGGTGAACATTATATGTATTTTAAGATAAGTTATTTATAAATGCATAATTATGTTACTGCAATGTGTTCCCTCCCCAGTATTGTTATCATGGGATGGTCTTGGTAATCTGGGCATTTGGGAAGGTCAGCTTGTTACTATGGTAACACCTGACCTCCAATCAGAATGTAAGAAAGTGACCTCCACCACTGTATGGCAAGGAAGGAGTTGACTGACAAGGCTCTAGGAGGGGCTAGAGATATAAAAGGCGAAGCATCCATTTTGAAGAGGAGCCATGTGGCTGGCAGCCATGGTGGGGGGGGGCTCCCAGTGCTGTACTTTTTTCCTTATTTAGTCCTTTTGTTGTATTTTTTGTTAAGGTTTAATAAACCTCTAAAATTTTAAGAAGTGAGCAGTCATTTCTCACAGTTTCAATGCTCATGCAGGCCTTGACCTGGTGAACACTAGTCAATCAAAATGCATATTTGTAGGCATTCTGAATTTGATTTTTTACGTTTGCATCTCTGCTTTTAGACACAGAAACAGAAAATGCAGAAAGATCACCGCACTGAGCAACCAGGCTGATAATTTTTCCAGTCTTTGATTCCCATTCCACTGTATAGTACCATTTAGATGTGTTTACATCAAGGCAAAAAAGCTCTGTTTGCTGTGGTAGCTGAACAGGTTATCAGTACTTACTTCTGGTTTTAGTCTTAACAACTATAACATAAACATAATTTAACCTATTAAATTCAGAAGGGTGTTTAGCATAACATACACTTTTCTTATTATGAACAGTAAAACAATACATCTAAAAAAACAACAAGCACTGCTGAACAAAAATCAACAAGGTAGTACTTATAACTGCCTAAATGCTTTACCATCACCCAGGGTCTGCCATCACTAGGGAGTCCCATTTTGCAGTAAGGAGTTGGAGAACCTTTTCTGGAAAAGATTTTCAAATTTACTTCAGAAAATGAGGGTCCAGCTTTTGTAAAATCAAATTAGCAAGTCAAAATTACTTGATTACACTTTCCATGCAGAAACATCTGGGTCTGACGGTTCAGTCAGCCAGGGCTGGCGCTTGGCCAGAGTCCTAAGCCATGACTGATAGGGTTTCCCTAAAATATCTATAAGCAAACTTGTATTAATATAACTCAAGGAATGCGTATAAGTAACATTAAACAATTGTCTTACAACCAAATCCTTTCATAAAAACTCTATGTATTAATACTATCTGGATCCAGAAATATACTACAATCACACAGATAACCTTAATTTTCTCTAATAAACAGTCATTTAGTAAAAATATAAAGTTAATTTTTAACAAAAGCAAAAAATGACTTGACAATACTTAAATTCGCTAATTTTCCTTCACAGAAGGTATATAAATCTAGACTCTGGACATTACAATTATATTAACATTAACTCCATAAGTGGTTTCAAGAGATAACAAGCCCTGAGTCAGAAGGGTTAGGTATTTCATTCCAGTAGTAACCTTTCCCACATTAGGGAAGTAGCAAGCTGGGAGTTGTTCTTCTAGAAAAGGGTACTTCAAAAAAATGTGTCAGTTAATTTCCGCTTGAAAGGATAGCTTACAACTTAGAATTATTACAGGAGCATCTATCACAAAAAGCAATCAAAGCAATGCAGGGGGTCGCAAACTGGTATGGTAAAAAAAGCAATCTTAATAGTGAGGGGCTGGGATAGTGGTAACACAGGCAAAACAACAGTACTGACCCCCCAAATCATGCAGCAATCGCCATCTGAATAGTAAAACCAGAAGAGTTCCATGGACTAGCTGCAGAAACAACATGCTTAGCCCACAGCTGCTCCCGCACAATGCAAATACTGCAGTCCCCCATGAGGAAGGGGTTACCTATCCAGCCAGGTCCTTTCTTCAGCACAGTATCAGCTCACAAGAGTTAGCAGCAGCCAGTTAGCCCTGGCTGCAGTGGGAGTGATGGGAGCGGCATGGGTCAGAGGCCACACTGGGGCAGCTCACAGGGCTCTGCCAGCACATAAGATGGCAGCCATGCCTCACTGGGCAAAGCCTGCCATGTGAGGGGAGCAGGGACGCTGCCTCTGCCGGCTCTGCCCCTGCCGGTGCCACTGGACTCCCTGGGTCGCTTCCTCACTGCCCACATGCAGAGAGTTGTGGCTTCTCATCAGACTTGCTGAGAAGGTGGCCCACCGCTTCCTGCTGTCCCCCGGCTGTGCCATGTGCTTGCCAGTGCGGTGCAGCCATGTGGTTGCCACCATGTGCTCAGCGCCGTGCGCTTGCCGTAGCAGCCTCCTCAGTCCCACATGCCCCCCCTCCTGCTGCCTCTGCTGCCGCCACTCCACTCTTGCAGAGGGCAAACAGAGAAGGGAGCATGCTATCAGAAAGGGCTCTCCCAGCTCCAGCCACTTGCGGCGACACGGCTCCAGCTGATGCTGCATGGCACGGTGTGGTGAGAGCTCTTTTGTGATGCTGTCAGGGTCCCCTCCAGGATTAAATGGATTGGGGGACCAGGGGCCATCTTCTGGTTCTCCTCCCACAGCCCCAGCAGAGTTACGGTTGTTTGCTGCCACTGCTGTGGTGGTTGCTAGGCAACATGACTTGGTGCCCGCTTTGGGGTAGCTCTTGGCATTGGGCAGCCCCACTCCGCTAGTCTCTGGGGCTGCTCACAGCTGGCAGGGTCCCCTAGCCCCTCGGGCGCTGACAGCGGTGCTGGCTGCCGCAGTGTTCCCCAGGCTTCTCAAGCCCTGACTGCAGATGCAGCGGGATGCAGTGTTCTGTGGTTCTAGGTGCTGGCAACTTCCTGTCGGTGCTTCTGGGTTCGGGCGCTGCTCGACTTCCAGGCTCCAGCATACTTCTGGATTCCCCGGGAGGGTGGATCTGCTGCGAGTGGGTGTGTCAAGCAAAGGTTGGGCTATCGGCAGGGGTCCAGGACTGTACCAATCAGCTAGAGGCAGAGGCAGGCCGAGTGCTTCCATGGCAACATGGGGCATGGAAGAAATGGCTAATCGGTCCTGCAGGCATGGCAGGGGCGACTTTGGCAACTGCATGGGCAGCTCTGGCCTCTGTGCTGACACTTTCAGGGGTTACTGGCACTCGCAGTGGGGCAGTTGCCACGCAGGCTGTGCAGACACATCTGGTGCCCATGGTGGGGGGTGCTCCGGTCCTGAAACCATGGCATGTCGGCACTGCGGGGCTGGGGAGCCCAAACAACGCCCTTTCCCCCTCCAGCCACTCCCCCGTGTGCCCAGTGTGGCATCCCCGCCCCCACGGACTGCCGCTCGCGCTCCACCATCTCAGGATATTTCAGTGGGCCATCTTGAGCAAGCAGCTCCCGCACCACGTGATGCCCACCATCTTGGGTGGGTGGCTCTTGCCCCACGTGGGGTCTGCCATTTTGAGCGACCGGCACTGGCATATTTCCATCCTCTTTTGCGTTTTTCTCCTCTGTTATCAATTGTAACGTGTCCGTCAAAAATCAGTTGGTGGGCTTGTTCCCAGATTTTAACGCTAAAGGCAGCATCTGTGGTGATTTCTACACCTTGGCTCTTGCAAAACTGTAGTAAAGTCTCTAGAGCCTCTTCATCATGCTCAACCTCTTTTTACTTAAGATCAAATTCCAAATATTCACTATAGCTTTATCTTTTGCAGAAATTGTACCACCTATTGTTCCCAGCAGTAGCTCACCCTTTTTATGTCCTCTTCTAGATGATCACAGCTCCTCGACTGTTGGCAGCTATCTGGCTGCGTTCCTCAACAGCTCTCCAGGCTGTTTTTCTCTCTCACATCTCTGGCCATTTTTCTTTTGCAGCTCTGGCTGTATTATCTGCACAGCTCTTGGCTGTCGCTCTCTGGTGCTCTGTCTCCTTTCTTTTCTTGTGGCTTAGTTATCACATCTTCAGGTCACCATATGTTGCGGTTGGGGGAGACGGAGACATGACACGACATCAAATTTCATGAGGCAGAGAGTCCTGTTTAATGGTGCACACAGTTCTTATATAGGCTATTCAAAAGACTCCATGTTTGAACTTGATTGGCTATGATTGGTTACCACCCAGATCACTGGCCAATAGCTACCTGCTTACATTGTCATCAGGGATTGGCTGGCATCTGCTTTCTAGCCAAACCCCTCCTCCTCTTATGAGGCATACAGTCCAGCTGTATGCTGCCATACAAAAATACCAGAGGTTTCTGTCCAAAAAGAGACAGAGGAGTCCTGTAAATTTATTCAAATAAAGGGAGAGGTCATGGGTATTTCCCATGGGGTCTCTCAAGTTGTTGGAGGACACAGCTTCCTTCTTATCCTAAATTCCCAGCCACATTTCCCTCTCTCTTTCCCCATTGTCTGAGGTACTTGAGAGGTTCAGACTTCCCAAATAGCCTAATACAGAGCTCCTTCTAATGTGTACATGCCCCCCCCCCCCCCTTTTTCCTTGTGTCACTGTTTTTTTTCTCTAAATCCAGGGATTTAACACCGCCTTGGGTGAGTGACAGTTTGTGTCAATTAGTGGAATTCCTATGGAATTTATTGTCGTTGTTGAGGCGGTCACGACACAAAGCAGAGACATTAAGGAGTCTTCTGATGGCAACTCTTTATTACAGAAAAGGCTGACATTTTATACAGTTTCAAATTGTTTATACTTCTTCTACCCTAACTATTGGCCACAGTAATTCAACATAACACCATTGGTGAAAAGTAACAGTGACTTCAGCTAACTTTCTTGTCCAGTTGCAAAGTTCCCTCCTTATCTTTCTTCAATTCCTCTCTTCTCTTGGTCTCCTTGGTAACATCCTTGAAGAGAGCTCCTTATCAGCTTCTTCTTGCTTCTCAGCTTCTTCTCGCTCCTTTAGCTAACAGGCCTGCTGTTAGCCCCTTCCACAATTTATGGTTCCCCCCATTGCTTCGTTCACCTCTCAGTATCTGGCTTTATGTACCAGCAGACCCACAGTTTGTTTATAAAGACACCTCCGTCTCATTCCTTTCATCACTGTTGGGGAACCAAAACTCACAGATGAGAAACCTAGTGCTAAAGACTATGCTATTCAAATAAAGCTGTTTTTATCCAGCTGTGTCAGAAAGCTAAACTGCCTGCTAGTCGTGATCCCTCCAATTTTGATCTGCTCTGTGGTAGACAGTTAACAATCCCACTTATAACTTAATTTTCCTTCAAATTTCTATATAAATTAAGTTGTTTTAATTTATATCTGAGATTCATATACTACCATACTGATAGTATCTGAGCAGTGGACACATAGCTTGATTAACAAGAATATATTGCATGGCAGCAGACATTCTTCTTTCTTGGAAGGTACCAGACTCAGGAAGGAAAGGACATGCCAGGGAAATGCCATGTAGGTTTGAATGGAAGGATTCTTTCTGCACTGATTCTCATGCTGTCGGGGGTTAGGTTTTCTTTTTTTCTTTAGGGAATTTTCTTCACATTTCTTGTCATAGAGATAGCGAATGGATGTTAATTTAAAGGACAAAAGATGTAGCCAGGACCATGGCATATTGTTGGAATGATTCTTGGGGAGGGGGAGAAGCGAGGTGGTTTTTGGTAGTTTCTTAGCTGGGGGTGGTTCAGTCTTTGCCCAGCTTGGAGGGCAGATGGTTGTGAGTTTTGGTGCTGGACTTCTGCCCAGAAGACTTGCTGCTCTTGCTGAACCTTCCTTGCTGTTTCTCTTTACCGTGTGTAAACCGCTGCTTGCAAGACCAGCTGTTCTACTGGGACTTTTCAATACCCACTCTTGCTGGAAGAGACCCTCACCATCTGCATGGGTGCCTCAGGGGAAAACCAAGTGCCTCCCTCTCTCCAGAGGGAGCACCTCCCAGATGCTTACTGGAGCCTTGGCAGCTGCTGCTTTTGCCAGGACAGTGCATGGGACATGTGACAGCCAGGGGAAACCTGAAACACCTCCCTCCAACTTCTGTCTCTCTCCAAGGCTGCCATTACCCCCTGGGGAGGCTCCAAGCTTGCTTCAGCCACCCTCTGAAGCCACCTGAGCCAACAGCATCCCCTGAAGCCATGAGAGAGTCACTGCAGCCTCTCTGCCTCAACATGGGCCGTTAGCGCCCCCTGCCCATTGTGGTCGTAGCTACACCAAAGGGAAAAATTCCTTGACAGGTGAGAAAAAGGCTGTTATTGGGTTTTCTGGTTTTGTTCTTGCTTGTCTGTCTGTCTTTATATATATTCTAGTAAAGAACTGTTATTCATTTTCCCATATCTCTGCCTGAAAGTCCTGTAATTCCAAAGGTTATAATAATTTGGTGGGAGGATGTTACCAGATATGACATACCAAGCCCCAGGATTGACTGACAGGGGCTTCTCCCAATCAGATCTCTTATGAAGCTGCAAGCATTTCACTGGCCAGATCCGAGGGGGCATGGAGCTCAGACCAATGAGAATATCCAGACCGGGTCTTTCAAAATGCCCTTTATAAGGGGGGCATGGAAATAAATCTCTCTGTTGCCACACAAACATCTGGGGGTGAGTCATGTCTTTGTCTTCTTGCCTCTCACCCCACCCCACGTGCAACCTAACATGTGGTGACCTCCGAAGTGATCGGGACTCAGCCATAGACTGGCACAGAGCAAAGGAGACAGACAGCGTAACAGCTGGGTTTTGGTCTAGAACCAGATTAATAAACAGCCTGAGAGCTGGGAATCAGGGTAAAACCTGGATGACAGGGCATCAGAGCCTGTATTGGTGCTTGGAACCGAAGATATACAGCCAAGAGCTGGGAATCGGGGTAAGACCCGGGATACAGGACATCAGAGCCTGGATCGTTGCTTGGAACCAGAGACAGCCTGAGAGCTGGGAACAGTGTAAAAGTTGGAATGGTATAAAAACCAGAGTTTTGACTCTGTTGAGTCAGGGACGGGACAAAATGACTCCAAGTCACAGAAGGCGAAAAAGAGTTTATTGAAAGTAGTGCGTCTTTTTATAGTCTGACACGCTGAGGTGAAATATGATTGGCCTCAAAGTACAAACCTTTCACACTATTGGCGAACTATGTATGACACAGTCTGGAAGAACATATCTATAAACAAAATGAACAGAAAGAGAGGTAATAATTGTTTTAATTCTTTCTTCTAACTTCCCCAGACTAGGCCTGGAAGAATTCTCTCTCTTCTCTCTCTGACTGAACTGAGAATATCCACAATTCCCCCTTTTTGTTTAAAGGAGGAGGAGGTGTTTGTTGGCCTCCTGCAGAGCCCCTTGCAGGAAAGAGAACAAACACAGCTCAGAGGTTTATCAGCTGTCAATCAAAACCTCAATCGGATATTGGCTCAGAACGGCCGAAGAGATCCCAAACTTATAAATTCTCTACCATTACATTCCCTATATAAACTTAACTATTAATTCTAAGAAATCAGTTACCAACTCTAGTATAGTAACACAACATTGTTAGTCTGCTTGTAACACAGGCAGTATAACTCGTCAACAATCTGTTTCCGGAAACAAAGAAAAGATAAAATGTTCATTCCCCACTCATAGAGGGGCCAGCTGGCTGATGGTCAGTGTCTTGCTCTTCATTCGAAGACTGTGATGGATGGTCGGCACCTTGGTCATGATTTGAAGGTTGCCTGCCGGCTACATTCTGTTTCTTATGTCGCAAGTCAGGGTGAACACACCTTGCAGGTATCCATCGTACTCCGGTACCTGTGGACACACATGCATACCCGCGGCCCAAAGTGATAAGGTCACACGGGCCCTCCCACTTATTGGTGGCAAGGTCCCACACCCAGACCTTCGCTCGAGGCAGGTGCATCTCACCTGCTGAGTGCAACGAGAGAAAATGATTATTTACATTCTTTTCCAACTCTCTCCCAGGCCCAGCCTGGTAGAAATGTCTCTTTTTCTCTCTGACTAAACTGAGAATATCCACAGTTCCCCCTTTTTGTTTAAAGAAGGTGGTGGTGTTTGTCACCCTCCTTGCAGGAAAGAAGACAAACACAACTCCGAGGTTTATCAGTTGACAATCAAAACCCCCATCAGACATTGGCTCAGAACGGTCAAAGAGATTTCAACTTATATTTAACTATTAATTCTAAGAAATCCGCCACCAACCCCAAAAAATCATTAGTCTGCTTGTAACACAGGCAGCCTAACACCGTCAACAGTCTGTTTCCGGAAACAAAACAAAGCAAATGTTCATTCCCCATTCGTGGAGGGGCCAGCTGGCTGATGGTCGGTGTCTTGATCATCATCTGAAGACTGTGATGGATGGTCAGCGATATGGACACCAGAGCTGCAGTCATCAGAGCCACAGTCGGTGAGGGCTGCAGAGCCGCAGCAGGTGGTGTGGGCACCAAAGCCACGGTGGGCAGAGCAAGAGGGAAATCTGCTGCTGCCGGAGTGAGAGGCAAGGCTGCCACTGCTGAAGCAGCAGGCGGCATGCTGAACCCAGCCACCAGCGGAGGTGGTGCCACGGACGGCGGGCAGGGAAGGTAGCCACCACCACTGGCGTGGGAGGCAGTCCACCAGAGGGCACGGCGGAGAATGACATGGGGGCCCCACCCAATGTAGCAGGCAGAGGCCCTGCAAGGCCTCCCTGGTGATCACTTGCCTAAGATAAGAAATGCATAGTCACGATGACTAGACCAAAGTAACCTCTCTTCCGCCCTCGAACCTTGGTTATCTCTCTGTAAGGCTATAGGTCATATTCTCCTCAACCCTGGCCATTGGACAATTTCCAACACCCCGGTACCCTATATCAACCCCCATCTCTGCCCAATTAGGCAGAAGAGCTGTCCCTGCATGCCTTCACAGGAGCTGAAATTTAAGGACACCGCTGTGGAACTGCATACAGCCTTCTCCTCCTCTCTCTCTCTATCCCTGCGTCTGCCTGAGGCACTTGCAAACAAAGAGCGAAATCACTAAGAGCTGAATTCACAGAGCTGAAATCACTCCAGAGTTGCTCGCAAAGTTGCCTGTGGCTGTAAGCCGAGCCTGAGGGACCCAGACAGGCTGAGCCTATCATCCCAGCACTATCCGGGACACCTACAGCAGTGGCAGCCAGGGGTGGTACGGACCCCAAGCCCAGGCCGATTTACGTGGCCACCCGAACGGAGCACTGGCATCCTGGCCCCCTGAGAGCAGCATTCCTCATGGATCGTTACTGCCTCAGGCCTTCCACAAGCCCCCCGAGGGTAACTTCTCTGTTATAGAAGAAGTTATCTGAAGGAGGCATCCAACGAACCTGCATATCACCATCTGGGACGAGGTCCTCAGGAGCTGGACAGCAGACCACCCACCCAGCAGCCCTTTGACCCACATTTGGCTTAAGAAATATAAGTTTAAAACACCCTTTTTTGCGTGCTTTTATCTTGGGTCCCTTTTTGGTTTTTTTTTCCTTTTTTTTCTCCTTTTTATTGCTGGGGGGGGGAAAGGGAACTCTACAACAATGGGATCAAAAAGTAGTAAATTATAATGGTCCCAGAACGAGAGAGATTTATATTTACAAATACTAGAAATCCTAACTGCTAACAGCTTTTCTTTCTCAAAAGGCAATCTTTCAGAAACTAACTTGAAAAAATTTATAACATGGATTATTTCCCATTTTCCAGACACTAACATAAACATGATTGGTTCAGATTCATTTTGGGACACAGTAGGGACAAGAATATATGCTTTCCAAACTAAGGAAGATTTTTCTGTAACTGAGTTTTTACCTCTGTTTCACTTAATTACTAAAGTGGTCGAAAAGATGAACACACAGAGCCCCATTTCCTCACAGTCTTCCCCTGCTGAGTAAATTCCACCCTTATCTCATTCAAGGCACAATGTTTCCTCAAATGCTAATTTGCCAGATAACACTCCTCTCTTAGTCACTGAATCGTATTCTCTGGGTCCTACTGCCGGCCCTGGAGCCCCCCCTACCACTTTTACCCCTTTTTGGGATGGGGAACAGGGGAATCGTGCTACCCTCACCCACCCTCTTCGCACCCCTGGGGTCCGTGGAGCCTGCCCACCCTCGGCCCCCCCCCCCCCCCCGCTCCATGTTTGGGTGTAACTGCCTCGGTTTCGATCGGGTCCGCCCTGCCTTGCTCCAAAACCTCCGCAGCCGTGCCTCTCACCCCCCTGCAACTCCCCCCACCCCTGTTACCATTCCTGCCTGCCTGCCCGCTGCAGCCCCGGCGAATCTCTCTGCACCCCCTGTGGTGCCCGCGGCAGCAGCTCCTCCCAACCCCACCGCCTCCTCTCTCCCGCTTTTCCCTTGCCGACATTCCCAAGCGCTGCATTCACCAACCCACCCTCCGTGCCCCTCTAATGGCACCTCCGAGACCCCCCACGGTGGCACCCCACTTCTCCACGTGCCACAGTCCTGCCCAGGCTGAGCCACACGTGACGCTGCCATTACCCCCTCACTGCTGCCTCCCTCTAGCCAAGCCCAGCCAGCTGCTCCCCCCACACTCTGTCCAGCCCCCCACACCCCTGCAAACTGTCGCTTCAACATGCCCAAAAAAGCATAGTGCACCTCCTGCTCACTCTCACTCATCTGAGGACAGTGAGTCTGATAGTGACATAGAGGAAATTGACCCATGGGTCTAATTAAAATGGAAGAGACTCGGGCAGGGGATTGGGAACTAGCTCAGAGAATTACTGCCTTCCCAGTAATTTATATAAAGGGGAAAAGAGGGGGGCAACCACTAGAACAACGTGGGAACCTAACACAAATAAAGAACTGATACAACTATGAAATATAGCTGAAGAACATGGTAGAAGTTCACATATTTTCAGAAATTTCCTTGAAGCACTTTTTTTGGCACACGTCCTGGTACCTCACGATCTCAAAAACATTGCCAACTGCCTTCTTTCCCCGGCAGAATATATGCTATGGGAAAGGCATTGGAAAAGACAATTAAAAAACTTATCAGACACCTATGCTCAAGACGCAAATAGGTCAGATTTTACAGTCCAACAGCTGGCTGGAGAAGGGAATTTACAGAAACCCTCTGACCAAGCTAACACCTTACCTAAGGCAGCACTACAAGATTTGGCTATTGCAGCAAAAACCTCCTTGTTTCTTCCCCCAGATGACTCTATCCCTACCCAACACTTCTCTAGTATTAAACAAAGAGTAGATGAAAGCTTTATCAAGTTTGTAGACAGAATTAAAGATGCTCTGGAAAAACAGATAGAGAGCACAGAGGCAAGAAAAGAACTGTTGTGCAAACTTGCCTTATCAAATGCGAATGAACAATGTATACAATTCTGAGGGCCCTGCCCTAAGATACAGAACCCACCATAGAGCAAATGGTGGAAAGCTGTACACATCATATGTCCACTGAAAACACAGTGGCCCAAGCAGTTGCTAAGGGTATTGCAGAAGGAGTTTCTGGTGCATTTGCAGAAGTAACTTCCAAAGACCAGGCCCGCTGCTATCACTGTGGGGAATTTGGACATTTTATAAAGGACTGTCCAGACAGGTGGAGGCTCCTCCATCACCTTCACAAAATCAGTGAGGTCATCGAGGACATAGGTGCCCTCCAGCCTGGCCTGCCTTCACCATCGATGCTGCCTCGAGACTGGACACTTGCCATCATAGATATTAAGGACTGTTACTTCAGCATTCCGCTGCATCCCCAGGACGCTCCACGGTTTGCTTTCTCCATTCCCTCTCTTAACAGAGAGGGTCCACTCAAAAGATACCATTGGTTGTATCTTCCCCAAGGACTAAAAATCTCGCCTACTATATGCCAGTGGTACGTTGCTCACATCCTGTCTCCTATTCGGAACCTATTTCCAGATGCAATCATCTACCACTATATGGATGATATCTTGGTCTGCGCATCAGAAAAAAACTTAATTAGAAAAAGCAGTTAAAGGGACAATGGAAACCATAGAAAAAGCAGGGTTCGAGATCTGTGAGGACAAAATATAGTACACCAACCCATGGACTTATCTTGGATTCCTGATCCGAGAAAGGACAATTGTACCCCAGTAGCTCGCCATCCGAGATGACCCAAAAACCCTGAGAGATTTACAGTCTGTAAGGATCCATCAACTGGGTACGTCCCCTGCTAGGAATTACAACAGAAGACCTCGCTCCCCTGTTCAATCTTCTCCATGGAAACGAGGACCTAGACTCTCCACGCACGCTCACAACAGAAGCCCGAGACACCATCACCAAGGTCCAAGAAGCCCTGTCTTCATGCCAAGCCCATCGCTTCGAGCCCAAGCTGCCTTTCCAGTTCATCATCCTCGGAAAAGCACCTCGGTTCTATGGACTGATTTTCCAATGGGATCTTCAACTCCGAGACCCTTTATTGATACTGGAATGGATGTTAACAAACAACCAACCTTCAAAGACAATTACCACCTTCCAGGAAATCATGGGACATTTAATAAAAAAAGCCAGAACTCGCCTCCGCTCCCTTGCTGGGTGTGAGTTCACATGCATATACTTGCCACTGACCACTGGGGACCTGGAGCATTTGCTCCCGACCAATGAAAACCTCCAATTTGCCCTAGACAGCTATACAGGCCAAATTTCCATTCATATCCCAAAACACAAACTTTTTAATGCAGACTTTAATCTGACCCCAAAATTAGTCCAAAGTAAAACACCACTCAAAGCTCTAACAATTTTTACAGACAGCTCAGGGTCATCCCACAAGTTGGTAATGACTTAGAAGGACCCTAAGACCAAAAATTGGGAATCTGACATCCAAATAGTGGAGGGATCTCCACAGATTGCAGAGTTAGTAGCTGTTGTCAGAGCCTTCGAGAAATTCAAAGATGAACCCTTTAATCTACTCACCGATTCTGCATATGTCGCAGGTATAGCTACGAGAGCAGAACACGCTCTTCTCAAAGAGATTTCCAATCCAAAGTTACACCAATTGATTCTGGCATTAACATGCTTAATCTCTCACAGAAAGCAACCTTACCATATAATGCATGTGAGGTTGCACACTGATCTCCCAGGTTTCATCACAGAAGGGAACAGGAAAGTGGACGCATTGGCCATGGCAATAGAAACTGCTAACGTCCCTGTCATCTTTGCCCAGGCAAAGTTGTCACACGCATTTTTCCCATCAAAATGTACCTGCCCTTATTAGAATGTTCAAGCTTTCAAAAGATGAAGCAAAAGCTATTGTTGCCATGTGCCCAAACTGTCAAAATTACCAGATACCATCTATGGGGACAGGAGTCAATCTCCGAGGCCTGAACAGCTGCCAGCTGTGGCAGACAGACGTAACTCACTTCCCACCTTTTGGAAGGTCAAATTACGGACACGTATTGGTCGATATGTTTTCGGGAGCAATATTTGAATCAGCTCATCCAGGAGAAACTACACAGCACACCATAAAGCACTTCCTTCTTGCCTTCCCTACCCTGGGATTACCAAAACAAATCGAAGCAGACAATGGACCTGCCTATACCTCTCGAAAGTTAAGAGAGTTCTTCTGTGAATGGGGAATAGAACACAAGAGAGGCATACCAGCAAATCTCACAGGACAATCAGTCGTGGAAAGGACACATCAAACCCTCAAAAGAGTCCTCAATCAGCAGCGAAGAGAAACAAAAAAAACATCTCTAGCTGAAAGACTTTGCAAGGCTCTCTACGTCGTCAGTTTCCTAAATTGTACAACATCAGAGCCTAACCCGCCAATACTTTACCACTTTGCAAACACCACCCAAGCTAAGATCACTGAGAGACCACCAGTGCTAGTGAAGGACCCGGAAACATATCAGATTTCTGGACCTCTCCAGTTGATTACTTGGGGTAGAGGGTATGCGTGTGTTCTACTGCCATCGGGTCCAAGATGGTACCCAGGAAAAAACATAAAACCATACCTAGGCAATGCAAACACTACTCCCACAAACAGTGACAAGAATTCCCCTGAGTCAAATACAAGACCTCCTCAAAATCAGACAAGTTCTGCCTGGAGACGAAGACGTCGTCGAATGTCCACATACAGAAGAAAAGACCATCCCATCACGCAACAGCAGACAAAACAGAAAGTGGAACAACATTCTGCTGTAGCAGTTAAGCCATAAGCCAGACACAGCCTGAACACAAATTTTTCTCTGAATGACATGTTATTACCCCTTTGTTTACCCTAAAAAACCCTATTGCTTTCCTTTCTTAACTCTTACCAAAAACCTCTAACCTTATACCCACTCCCCCATCCTTTGCTTATATAGAGAGAAAAAAAAAAAATAAAAGGAGGGGGGAAGGAAAGGAGGAAAGGAACAAGGGAGAAAACCCTCTCCTCCCACCATAAAGATAACAAATGTTGCTTATATTCCCTATCAGAAGCCCCATCCTTGTCCAAAGATGAAAATTATCTCCGTTGATGCTGTCCTCACTGCTGCCTGGATGCTCCTCACTGTACCATATGCCTTCGGCTGCATTAGCCCACAGCCTAGCCACAATGTTCAGGTAACCCTAGCGAAAACATTAAAACAGGATAACATGTGCTTATCCATGGGAAGCATTGATAACCCACTTTCCACATGTTCAGTAGGGATTCCATTCATAGCAGATGACTGGCCCGTCTATAATACAGAGCTCCTCCGCACCACAGGTAAGAGACCCAACATGGTAGATACTTGGGACGAGTGGACAAAAATGTTGCCCAATGCTCAAGAGGAACCCCAAGAATTGGACCTGTTGGGGTCCTCCAAGGCAACATAGTGTGTCAAATTTTACTTTAGACATCCAAAGAACAATTGGCCAGAAATTAACCAGACAAAAAACACATACAGAAAAGACATATTACCCATTAACAAAGCCTATAACTATCCGGATTGGTGCAATTACACCGCTCGGGTGATCTCTGTATCCTCTCTCCACCCCAAAGTGTTACCCAAGGGAACGTTTCTCATCTGTGGTGACAGAGTATGGGCTGGGATTCCCTCCTGGCTTCAGGGAGGTCCCTGTAGCCTTGGAAAACTTTCTACCCTCACTCCAAATATTACCTTGTTACATAACTGAAAAAAAGAAAGCAAATTAAAATGCCACAGAAGATCTGTTGCATCCCGGAGTTTGGGTTTAGATTAGGGTTTTTAATTTATGTTAAAATAAGTCAAGTTCTGTAATCCCGTGTTTCCCCCGCGTTGTTCCCCCCCGCGGTTTCTGGCCCCATGTTGCCTGCTGCCGGATCTTACTCCTGTGCCGCTCCTGTAACCACCCTGCCGTCCGGCCCCGGGAAACCCCGTGCTGGCCACACGATCCCACTCAGCCCACTCTGGCTCGGTGCCCGCCCCTGCGGGGTTCTCTGGTTGGTCGCTGTTGCTGGCGTCACCGCCATGGCAGCCGCCACTATTGGGCGGCAGGCCGTGGATCCTCTCGCCCCGCCCCTCCATAAAGCCCTATCCCGCCGGCAGTCAGATGCCATTTTCTCCCATGCGAGTGCCGGGAGCGGTCGCGTCTTTCCATCGAACCGCGCCATACGTGACCAATAAACCGTTCCTGCCAAGCACGGAGTAAATGGACAAATTCCTTCCTCTTTGCCGGGTCCCTAGCGCACGGTAACAGCGGTTGGCCAGCCCACGCACCCGAGACACGGAGCCGTGTCCGGGAACCCGCGGCAGCAAACCCCGGCAGCACGTGGAAGCTACGCCACAGCCGGGCTCCCAAGAGCCGCGTGCAGCCGGGGAGAGCAAAAACCCACGCCGCAAAGATCCTACACAGAATTTGCTGAAAATTGCAATCCAAAAATATAAGATTGGAACAAAAGAAAAAAGATTGCAGTCTCCCTATTCCTACCCTGGGTAGCTGCAGCTAAAGCCCTTAGTGATATAAATCACTTAGGGTGCTGGCTCAGCAAGCAAGCCAGTGCAAGCTCTGCCACCCTAACAGATCTTTTACAGGAAGAAGAAACCACAAGACATGCATCACTTTAAAATCGAGCAGCTATCGACTTCCTACTGCTAGCCCACGGACATGGCTGCGAAGACTTTGAAGGGATGTGTTGCTTCAATCTCTCTTCACGCTCGGAATCTATCCACGCAAACATCCAGAAACTGAAGGAACCTGTGAAGGACTTAAAAGTAGAAAGCAACCCAGACTGGGTTAATGACCTTTTCGGTCAATGGGGATTGACGGGATGGGCTGCATCTTTGGTTAAGGGAATTTTGTGGATTTTCATAGTAATTGTCATTGTATTAGCTATGTTCTCATGCCTTGTCGATTGTTTTAAAAGAACTATTGGTAATACCTTAAATACAGAAAGTGGAGTTGTAGCAGGCAGACGCCCTACAAGGCCTCCCTGGCAGTCACTCGCCTAAGATAAGAAATGCATAGTCACGATGACTAGACCAAAGTAGCCCCTCTTCCGCCCTCGAACCCTGGTTATCTCTCGGTAAGGCTATAGGTTGTATTCTCCTCAACCCTGGCCATTGGACAATTTCCAACACCCCGGTACCCTATATCAACCCCCATCTCTGCCCAGTTAGGCAGAAGAGCTGTCCCTGCATGCCTTCACAGGAGCTGAAATTTAAGGATACCGCTGTGGAACTGCATACAGCCTTCTCCTCTGTCGCCTTCTGATGAGAAGGCTGGCGACCTGGTTCAAGACACAGCACGGCAACCCGGCCTCCCCCAGGTCACTCGGGCCACAGACATGCACAGACACCAATGTGGTGGATGGTCTAATGGCCTTTATTATCTTATCTCATGGGGTTAAATAGTCAAGGGGGCTTCACTACGTCAGAAGGGGATGGTGGGTCTGGTTGGGGTTAGTAAGGAGTGGAAAACTACTGGGTTTAGGAGGGGCTGCATGCTTTAGGGGTAATTGATTAACTATAGCAGGAAGAAGGGGGGAAGGGTCTAGCTTTCCGTCACATCCCGAGATCTTCCGTTCGCCTGTCCCTATCTACCACACTCCTCCTCTCTCTCTCTATCCCTGCGTCTGCCCGAGGCACTTGCAAACAAAGAGTGAAATCACTAAGAGCTGAATTCACAGAGCTGAAATCACTCCAGAGTTGCTCGCAAAGTTGCCTGTGGCTGTAAGCCGAGCCTGAGGGACCCAGACAGGCTGAGCCTATCATCCCAGCACTATCCGGGACACCTACGGCAGTGGCAGCTGGGGGTTGGACGGACCCCCGAGCCCAGGCCGCATTAGCCCAAGACGTGCTGCTGCACGGGGGAGGGCAGAACAGCAGGTGCCGGCACCGCAATGGACATTAAGTCAGCCGATCCGCACAGCGTGCGGGGGGCAGATCAGGAGGCAATTGCATTACTCCCATCGGCAAAGCCAGGGGCCCTCAGGCTGGTTGGATGTGCACCAGTGGCTGGATCAGAGGCTCCACGGCCAGTGCTGGCAGTACAGGGGGACGGGGTCCGTACATCTGCACAGGCTCCATAGTTGATCAGGAAGGAGCCGGGGGGGCAGCAGCCCCCACTGCGTCACGGACTGTGGGCGGTGCCAGCCCTCACCCCAACTGCGATCCAGAGAGGGGGGGCAGCAGCAGCTGGAACAGCGAAGCCGCCTGCTCGAAAAATAGGCGGGCTTCGGGCCGCCACGGTGGAGACGAAAAAGGAGTCAGCAACCACTCAGGTTGCGTAGCCGCAGGCGGTGGAGGCTCCTGCCGGGCCGGGGTCACCCCGTGCAGCCCCTGCAATGGCAGGACTGCTGGAACTGATAGTTGTGACAAAGGCACCCTGGCTGCCGCCTGAAGGGAGGAGGATGTCACCGGTGCCGCGCTCAGGGCGGGATGGTTCAGCCCGACCGACCGTGGCACAGGCCGCGGTGCGGTCGGTGGCTGATCGACCAGTGAAGGATATTTTGGCTGGACATACTCTTGGGGGTAGAGATACTTGGGCTTAACACAGTCTTTTGGCGACATATAAGTTCTGCGGGGTGTTCCCGTGCCTCCTGCAGCCCCGTGCTGGGCCAGGGTGGGGCTGGACACTGCCCTGCCCGCCTCCTGCCCGATGATCCCCAAAACGCTGCTACACATTGAGACGGCATCTTTGCTCCCCGAAACCTCCCGTTCGGAGTTGCTGCCCCTTGTAGTCCCGCCCAGTAGGGTCTGGGAAATATGTCCCCAGGTGGTGCCCAGTGCGGACGCCAATGCCTCCCAAGTTCTTGGATTTAGGGAAGCGCTGAGATCCACAGGAAAGCCATGATCCCTGGCCCAACCCAGTATGTCACAAAGCACGTCATCCGAGACAGCGATCCCCAGTTGAGGAATAAAAGCCCGCTACACGGTCAGAACCAGTTGTTCAGCCATAGAAAGTTGTTTCCCCATTGCTAAGGAAGCCCTACCCCAGCAGGCGTCCACTTCAAGAGACAGACAGTCTGCTACTTCAGGGAAAAACCGTCCCCACTCTGTGTTCGGCCTCCCGGGGCCAACAGGACCAATCTCCTCCAGAAGACACAGGGTAAGTCAGCGTTACCTCACCCAAAAGGGCGATAGGCATCCGACCGCAGAAAGTCACGGGGCTGTGTTGCATCCTGGGATTGGGTTTTGGGGCTTCGTATTTGTGTTAGCTAGCCGAGTCCTGTGTACCCCCATGTATTCCTCCCCCACCGTGGTTTCTGGCCCCTTGCTGCCTGCCGTTGGGCTTTCCCCCCCGCCACTCCTGTAACCACTCCCCCGTCCGGCCCCGGGAACCCCCGTGTTTCTTTAAACCCCTTCCTTTGTCTCCCTGAGGAGGATGAGGCCACGTGCTCGATCCCTTTGTCTTCCCAAGATGGAGGGCAGCCACATGGCAGGCTTTCTTCTTCCCACAACCCCTTTCTGTCCTTTGTTCCCAGTGTCCCCACCTTTGACCCAACCCCCACTTGCTTCCCTGTGGGCGTGGGCGCCGCCCCCTCGGGAGGTCAGGTTACTCCCTCACCCATTGTTCCCCCTCGAGTGGGCGTTCCCTCCAGTCCTTTGCATGTCCTCCCTGCAGAGTCATCGACCCCACCCTCTCCCACCAGGGAGAGCTCTGCCATCTCCACCCCACTGCCTGAGGGAGGCAGCCCCTGTCCTGTTCCCCGCACCCTGTCCTCATCTTCCCATGGGCCCCGGAGAGCTGGGCGGGAGGGAAAAGGAGTGGGGGTGAATCGGAGCCCCTGCCTCCACGTTCCCATGGTTCCCGGAGACCCGGGAGGGAGGGAAGCAGGGGGAGGGGGAAGCAGAGGCGGGTTTCTGAGCATTTTCCAGATTCCGTGGAACGGGTCGAGGTGGCAGCTGAGAGGCATGTGGAGGGATCGGAGGTCCAGGACAAGTCTGTCTCAGAAGCAGCATCCATGAATACTGACACACAGCTTGAGATCCCTAAAAGGCCCAGAAGCCATGTGGTGGCCTTGGGTGCTGTGCCTCCTAAGAACACTGGTGCAAAGCAGCCTCCATTGAGATGCCAATGCCTCCACTGCAATCAGAGGGGACATTTTGTTGTTCAATGTCCATTTTTGGGCAGGGCACCCCCAGGGACAGTAGGAGGGGGGAGAGGGGGGGAGGGAGACCCCATTCCCCCCAAAAACTGAAAATAACCTGTGCATCTGCCTCGCGTGAAGATAAAAATAAGGCAGGCCACAGCACCTTAAAGGGAGCTGTGATTTATCAAGTAATTGTGCAGGTGGTAGTTCAAAACATCAGGGTGCCTATGAGTGCGGCAGATGACCCCACCAATCGGGGGGTTGCATCAAACCGCAGGAGATGCAAAAAGAAAAAGGACCCTACAATCTCTTTTAAAAATGCTTTTCCCCAGAGCCCCAGAAAAACCTTCCAGCTACCCCAGCCTGTGTGTGTCCCAAGTCCCCATGTTTGTAATAAATTTGTCCCAGTTCCCCTATCCCCAAACACCCAGGGAAGAACCACCCCAGCATCATCGCAGCAGGCCCTCTCCATCTGCAAAGAGCAGCCGTTGCAGCAGCTTAAACACCATGAGCAGAAGCTGAGCGAAGAAGCAGTCAGACGAGCAGCGAAGAAGATCAAGCAGCCATTCTTCTTTTTTATATTTTGAAAAAGAGGGAATTGTCGCATCCTGGGATTGGGTTTTGGGGGTTCTTATTTGTGTTAGCTAGCCGAGTCCTGTGTACCCCTGTGTATTCCCCCCCCCCCCCCCCGCAGTTTCTGGCCCCATGCTGCCTGCCGTTGGGCTTTCCCCCCCTGCCACTCCTGTAACCACTCCCCGGTCTGGCCCCGGGAACCCCCATGTCCGCCGCCCCATCCCCATGATCCCACTCAGCCCGAGGCTCGGTGTCCACCCCTGTGGTTCCCTGGTTGGTCACTGTCTTACGTCATCACCACAGCACCCGCACAGATTCGGGGGGAAGTCTGCCCTCCCTATCACATCCCCTATATCATCCCGCACCCTCCCGGGTCCCGGCGCCATTTCCCCCACGTGGAGTGGGAAGCGCGGGTCGCTACCCCCCCACTGCAGCTCTCAGCGACAATAAAGCCTTCCTGCCTTCCTTCGTGGGTGATCTGGACATTCCTTCCCTCTTTGCCTCAGACCCTCGTGTAGGCGACAGAACCCGGCAGACCCCGACCGGCGTGCCAGCGGCAGCGGCACACGGGAGAGAAGCGGCGGACCCGGAAGTCCGGGTGTGGGCGGCGCCGAAGGGCGCCGGAGATGCCCCAGACCAGGGAGAAAGAGTGCGATGCCGCAGGGCTGCACCCCTCAAGATGATGCTGTTGAGGCAGGGACAGACGAAAAGACTCTCACGGTTCAGAAGGCAAAATAATGTTTATTAGCAGGAAGTAGCATCCCTTTATAACCAGGATTGCTAAGGTGAAATATAATTGGTCTTAAAGTGAAAACCTTTCACACCATTGGTGCACTATGAATAGCACACTGTGGTAGAACATATCTATAAACAACATGAACAGAAAGAGAGATAATAATTGTTTTCATTCCTTCTCCTAACTTTCCCAGGCTAGGCCTGGGACAATTCTCTCTCATTTCTCTCTGACTGAACTGAGAATATCCACATCCTCACTCTTTCGGGCTCTTCTTTCAGGTATGCTCCGAGCTGCGGCTGGCAGCTCCAAGCAGGGCCCCTGCACCCATGCACTTTGCAATAAACCGCAAGTTCCAAGACCTGGCTTCAGAGATCTCTCGTCTCTGTCCGTCCTGACCGTCCTACCCACCGTTGCTCCTACACACCGTAAAAGTAACAGGAGCAAAAGGAGAGAGTTTCACAGTTCCTGTCATTAAAGATGTGGTAATTGAGGGAAAAACTAGAATTCAGATGGGGGATTGTTGTATTGTGTTTTTATATCTCTGTAACAGTTCTGTAATGGTTTGCCCCTTCACCCCCCATTTTCTCCCGGTGGTTCCACCCCGAGCTTTCCCGCCTTTCCCTCAATGCCAATCTCCCTGAAAATGCTCAGTCATTGCCCTGTCCCCTCCCTGGTACCCTGTCCATCACTAGGCTCCCCATCCCACTCTCCCAGAATCTTCCACCTTGGGCATCGAGTGAGTGGACGAGTGTCAGAGTCCAGAGCATCCCATTGGGTGGTGGGCATCCCTTCCCCCTTGTTACCGCCCCGGTATTTGAGCTGTTGCGAAAGCCTCAGGGGCACTTTCGGCTGTCGGGTACAATGGCATTTGGAGCTCCTCGGAGCTCGGATTAAACCTGAGACTTTTTCCCCAGCCTTGAGTCGACTCCCTTATTACCTCCTTGGACGCTGCCTCTCCTCCATACAAGGCAGACAGCGTAGCACTCTGTCTTAGCCGCTCCCTGAATCTCCTTGAGAAACAGGGGAGTGTCCCTTGCAGTTGACCATGCCTCTGCCAGGCAGGCGAAGCCAGGGAGCTTCAGAGTAGGCACGGTGGCAGGGGATGTCTTATTGGTCCTTGGGGCAGGTAGCAACTTATTAGAAAGAGACTTACAGGTGAAACTAGGAATAGGGGTTATGCCAGAAGAAGGGAAAATGACAGCTAGAGTATTAAAACTTGGCCAAGAGGATGAGGAAAAAATTACAAAGAAGTTTGGGCTGGGGAAGGAAATAGGGGAGGATTAGATATTGACCCCATAAGGGTCATGAATGAGAGAGAAGATTGTCCCATACGTGTACGTCAGTATCCTATATCCTTAGAAGGATGGGAAGGTTTGAGGCCAGTACTAGAAGGACAATAAAGGATGGGACATTAGAACCTTGTATGTATCCTCATAATACCCCTATTCTTCCAGTAAAGAAGCCCGATGGGAACTATAGATTGGTACAAGATTTACAGGAGGTTAACAAAAGAACTCGGACTCACTACCCAGTGGTACCAAATCCCTACACTCTTTTAAGTAAAGTCCCACCCCAGCATCAGTGGTTTAGTGTAGTGGATCTTAAGGATGCTTTTTGGGCTTGTCCACTAGCCGAGGACAGCTGAAATATCTTCGCCTTTGGATGGGAGGATCCAAAAACTGGGAGAAAGCAGCAACTAAGAAGGACAAGATTACCACAGGGGTTTACTGAATCTCCAAACTTATTTGGGCAAGCTTTAGACACAATACTACAAGCTTTCCCCACCCCTCCTGGAATATAAATTATCCAGTATGTGGATAATCTTTTATTATCCAGGGAAGCTGAAGCTGAGGTTAGAGAGGCTACTATAAAACTTTTGAATTTTCTTGGGAAAAAGGGATTAAGAGTATCAAAAGGGAAAGTGCAATTTGTAGAACCAGAGGTAAAATATCTTGGACACGTAATAAGTAAGGGTAGCTGGAAGCTCAACCCCGAGAGAATTGCAGGAATTTTATCTCTTCTCCCTCCCTCTTCAAAGAGGAAAGTCAGAAAACTACTGAGATTGTTGGGATATTGTAGATTATGGCTATACGGGTACACACAGGCAGTAAAATTTTTGTATGGAAAATTGGCAGAGGGAGATGATATAAAGTGGACCAAGGAAGATGATGCTAAATTAGAAGAGTTGAAGTTAAAACTGGCCTCAGTACCAGCTTTAAGCTTACCCTTGCTAGAAAAACCCTTTCATCTGTACGTAAATGTGGAAAATGGGGTAGCTGATGGAGTTCTGGTTCAGGAGTGGGGAGGAGTAAAGAGACCAGTAGCTTATTTATCAAAGATGTTAGATACAATGAGCCACGGCTGGCCAGTATGTATTCAAGCTATAGCAGCTACTGCAATCCTGGTAGAAGAAAGTCGTAAGCTTAATTTGGAAGTAAACTAATTGTGTGCACACCTCATGCAGTTCGAAATGTGTTAAATCAAAAAGCTGAAAAATTGTTGACATATTCTAGAATGTTGAAATATGAAGCAATCCTGATAGACAGTGACGACTTGACACTAGAAGTAAGCAGAAGTTTAAATCCAGCTCAATTCTTATATGGAGAACCAGTATGTAACCTAATACATAATTGTTTAGAAATCATAAAATACCAAACAAAAGTTCGGGAAGATCTTGAAGAACAAGCCCTTTCAGAAGGGGAAATAATCTATGTGGATGGTTCCTCCAGATGTCTACAAGGAAAAAGAATGTCAGGGTATGCAGCAGTTGATGGGAAAAACATGCAAACTATTGAAAAAGGGAAATTACCCACAAACTGGTCAGCTTAAACTTGTGAATTATATGCTTTAAAAAGAGGACTGGAATACTTAGCACACAAGAAAAGAACTATATATACTAATTCAAGGTATGCCTTTGGAGTAGTTCATACCTTTGGAAAAATTTGGGAAGAAAGGGGATTACTTAATTCAAGAGGAAAGGGATTAATACATGAAGTACTCATTTCAGAGGTTTTAGAGGCATTAAGATTACCTGAAGAGATAGCTGTAGTACATATTAAGGGACACCAAAAGGGAATGACTCCAGAAATAGAAGGAAATAATTAGGCAGATCAAGAAGCTAAAGATGCAGCAGAAAATGGGGCCAAAAGGGTTATGTTAATTTTAACCCCAAATAAGGAGAAATTGGAAATTCCAAATTCTAGTGAAGCAGAGAAAAATGAATTTTGCAAGGTAGGAGGAAAGCAAGATGAATCTGGGAAACGGAAACTTCCTGATGGAAGACAATTACTTAATAAAACACTTACTAGGAAAATATTAGAAGACATGCATCAGAAAACCCATTGGATTACCCAGGCTTTGCGTGATCATTTTTTAAGGAACTATGGATGCATTGGGATTTTTGGAGTAGCAAAGCTAGTAACTGAAAGATGTATACCTTGCCAAAGGATAAATAAGAAGGTGATGAGAAAAACAACATTAGGAGGTTGTGAGTTAGCTCTTTGACCATTTCAAAGTATGCAAGTAGATTTTACTGAACTTTCTCAAGTACAGAGATGGAAGTATTTATTAATAATAACAGACCATCTAACTCATTGGGTGGAAGTGGTTCCCACTGTCAAGGCCACAGGCAACGTGTTGAAACATAAACTTTAAGGGATTTAGAGATTTTAGAGGAGCTAAGATTTTACTTAGAGATAAGCGTTACTGGAGTTAATTAAAATAAATGAGTAGGCCTTGATGAAGTTGAGAGTTAGTAGTTAACTAATAATTGATTGCTTGTCAACACAATGTTTAGTTAGATGGGTTTATAATGAAGAATATAGAAACTGACAAATAGCTTTTAGGAACATAAGACAATTGTGGGCCTCCTCTGTTCTGAAACCAATTGAAGACAGGGAATGGGAGTTCTACCAAGGTTCATTTGTCATATTTGCATTTTGGGACCCGTCTCCATGGAAGTGACCACCGACCCATTTCAAGGAACAAACTACGCATGCTTAATAACTTTTGAAATGATTAGCATAGGAAGCGAGGAATGGGATGTACCAAAATGATGAATATGTATTTGTATTTTGGGTATTCAATTCTTGTGTGGATAAAAGGACTCTGTAATCATTTGAAAGCTGTGGTGTGTATTTGGGAGCTATCCCACACGCTGCCCAGTGTCGCAATAAACATAGACTTTCTAACTTTAAACTGTTAGAGAGTTTTTGTCCGTCACAGTTGGATATCAGTACTAGATCAATATCCATATCTCTTTAATAAATCAGTTGCAAGCTTTTATTTGGTACACTGTATCCATGGGAAAATATTCTGATATGAAAGATTTAAACCTATCAACTGTAATCATGCACGGAAACCAGGTATATGAGAAGCAGGAGTGGCAAAAACGAGGACTGTGGTCACTTCAAAGGATTATAGGAGAGGAAATCAGAGTAGGATGCCAGATGATCAGTGGGACCACTGATAAGAAACCAAATCAAATTAGTGTTTCATCTTTTCCTACGTACGAGAACTGGGAGGTTTCTGATAGCCAGAGTGAATCAGACTGGTGGTATAATTTCACATTAGTACAGTCTGTAGAGGTGACTTGTCTTTGGGCTTATGATGCTATCAGGCTCTCATTTAAATTTAAAATAGATGCTGCACCTCTTACAACGGCAAAGCCTCATACAACTCATGCCAGTACTCAAGCAGCCCAAACCCAAACTAAACTTGAACCTAAAGTCTATTAAGTAGGCCCATAGGTTGTAAGGAATACGGGCCAACAACAACTGTTGTTTAATCCAGAGTGGTCTCTCAAACATGTTGAATTGATAATGCAAATCAACATATCAGAAATCCAACCAGCCTGCTCCTCTTTCCCAAGGACATCCTTAGAGCAGTGGACAACGTGATTATAAAGACAACTACATCTCAGGGGCAGAATGAGAAGGGATTTAACTAGGATATTACGGACAAGATTGAGAGCTTTAAATCTAATTGATTCAGAAATAATTTTGAACAAGCTGGCCACTGCAACAAGTGATTTAACAAAACTAAAATGGCCCCTACAGTCATCTTTATTGGCATTAGGAACTAGCCAGTGTCAGGTTTCAAAAATGTTACCGAAATGGGAAAAGGCCAGGGACCAAGAACACAAGTTAATAGTAGATGCACTTAGTATGGTTCAAGATAATGTGTCTTTAGCTTTCTGTTGTATACAAGCACAGCTATGGATGCAGGCAACAGCAGCTTTGATCTTACAAGAAGGAGGTGAAGGTGAATTTCTGGTTGAAATTCGAAAAGTTGTTTGGGACAATTTGATTGATTCTGAAAGAAAATTTCACTCTTAGTGGACTATGGTGAATTTTGCCTATGATCCTGTTTCTAATGTGGCCACTGCCTTTGTGCTTACTATACATAAAGCCACTGTTTATACTATCCACCCCATCATTGCACTAAGACTAAACCATGAGAGGACAGTGCTCTACCCCTCAGAACATAGGGCAGGGGCCCAAATGGTGAATGAGAAGTGGCAAACGGTAAATTTAGAATCTTGTGTTACCCAGGAACAACTAGGGTTCATTTGTGAAAGTAATACTATTGATGCTCAAGATGCGTGTCTTGATACTGAACAAGGTATTTGCCACTTCAAGATTCATTCAGTCATTAATCAGAAAACTGTGATTGTGTATACTGGATGAGATTGTTAGTACTGGGTTAAATGTTTCTCAAAATCATGTGTCACTAGGCTAAAAGAATGCTTGGTATTCGGGATAGTTTAGCAAGCTAGAATGTTTATAGTAACAGGGATCAGTATTTGGAGTTTCTAAGATACCTACAGATAAGATTTGTACATGTTCATACAAGCTCGGGCTAAGCTCTAATGAAGTAATATTGATAAGGTTGTTACAGTGATTAGTGCTACAGCTGAAATTGTATAAATATGTGCACTTTGAACAAAACAACAGAGCTAGATTTGAGTTGCCAATACCCCTAGTTCCTGTGCGCCTTAATAAAGCACCTGCATATAATCTATCTGTGATTATGTGTGTTTCCGAACATTAACAAGGTTGTGTATGCTTAAGAACTGCTTGTGCTTTTGTAGAAATACATAACGAAGATGTAGCTTTGCCTAGTAGAAATCATTCTAATTTTTGTATTTGTAATTTCATTAAGATCATTTGGTGTGATTTTTCGTATTTGGCACCAGTGACACCTCGCCAGCTGATCAAAACCAATTACACAATGTATCACAGCTTATCACCTACTCCTATTGGAAAGGACCTTACATTGGTAAGACAATTAATTAAACACCAAGACCTATTTGAACTTTTGAAGAAAATACAAGAAAGTGGAGAGAAAATTCTAATTACTGTCCATCATGATACAAAGGAGATAAGCAGAGTTCTACAAAGAATAAAACAAAAGGCAGATCATCACTGGTGGGATGTAATCTTTGGATAGTCGCCAACTGCAACTGGGATTTTTAATACGTTGTGTCACCCCATTGTAGTTTTACTGATATTTGTTGAGATAAGTTTAGGGTTATCTTTTATAGTACTTACTTAGAATTGGAGAATACTACAGCAAGTAGCGGTGTTAACCTCCTTGTCAAATGTACATGGTAAAGTATTGAGGGATACATATTATCATAGAGATTTGCATTAAGTAAAAGAATTTACTCATTTTCTAGAAAAGGGGGTGAATGAGACATGGGGTTAGAAATTAACTTGGGGTAGAAATCAATTTCAGATTTAGATGAAGTGTGCTGTTTTGAATTGTTTGGGCTGTAGCTTGCTCGCATAGATGAAGTGTGTTGTTTTAACTTGTTTAGGCTGTTAACTTGCTGTGCTCGCAAAAAGCCTGTGCTTGCAAAAAGCCTGTAGCTCGCAAAACAGTCCCAAACAAGGTGAAAGGAATCTGAACTTCCAAGCTAGAGGGAGATAAGAGGGGCCCCTTGGACCTTGAAACAAGAAGCAAACCAAAACTGAGGCTGCCAAGATATCGAGAAGACTGATGGACAACCAGAGAGCTCTCTGCACAAGGACTGATAAAAACTAATTGTAATGCGAAGTAGGGCTAATAAATGAATATGCATGAACCTATTGCGAAACTTAATGCATATGCAACAGGTTAAGGGACAAAGGGAAGTCTAGATTCTAGAGGAGTGTGCATGCTCTTTGATCTTGCATGTGCCTGGTGCTGAATAAAAATATATACCTACTTCACAACTTTTACAAATTGTGAAGTTTTTTCTGCAAATCACTTTCACAAATGGAGACTTGTTCTGCAATTAAGGATGCCACTATTTCCAGGACGAGTTGACTGTCCAGATCGCGAAGTGGCAAGAGGATGATGAGTCCCCTCGAGTCAGTTAAGAGTTGATTTGGGTGGCTGTGGGATCTTGGTGGAGGTGGGCTCAATGGTCTGAGAAGATGAAGCCGGGGATGGAGTGCCAGGGTGGTCAGGATCTTCAGAAGAGGTATTCAGAGATTCTTTGAAAGGTCTCACATTCTTGGCTGGGATCCACCTCAGGCTGTTTTCTGTAGAGACACAAGCATAACCTCTTCCTCATGTGACAAGGGGATAAGGTCCCATAATCTTACCTATATCCGGGTCCTTATTAAGGACTGGGGCCTTCTGTTTAACTTCTAACTGAGGGTTATGGCCAAAGTGCCCCACGATTGGGGGGTTAGGATCCATTAAGGAACAATGCCTTCTCTAATTGCTCAACTGCTGTGGCATTCCCCATTCCCCCTTGCTGTTGTAGCAAAAGATGCTTAAGGCATGGGCTCATTCGATTATAGCTTGGCCTGTCGAGGAATGAGTAATCCCCATGCTGTGTGTTACCCCCCAGAGGGCAAGAAAAGCCTCAACTCTCTGGGAAATATATGCTGGGTCGTTATTAGTTTTGATTTGCAAGGGAATACCCAAGACTGCAAAGGCACTTGCAAAGTAACGACAAACATCTTTTGCTGATTCTCCGGTATGACAGGATGCAAACAGAGCACCTGAAAAGGTATCTATAGAGGAGTGAATATACTTAAGTTACCCAAATTCTGTGAAATGAGTGACATCTATTTGCCATATTTGAAAGCTTTGGAGTCCTCTAGGGTTAATTCCTCTGGCAATGGAGGGAAAGGAGCGCCTCTGGCAATCAATACATACAGCAACAATGCCAGAGGCTCGGCAGCTAGTCAAGCCAAAAGTGCGTGCCAGTGTGGCAGCATTCTGATGAAAAAAGGAGTGGCTAAGTTTAGCTTGGGCAAACTGGTCGGGCAACGCTTGAACGGATAAAGTAAGCAAATTCGCTTGGCGATTTCCTTCTGCAACAAAACCAGGCAAAGTAGTATGAGAATGGACATGCATTACAAAAAAAGGCTGTTGCCTAGCATCTAAAAGAAAAGCAAGTTGTTGTAACCACTGAAACAAATCCTTGTTGGACACATCCGTCAGTACAGCAGCCTCAGCCCTCTCAACAATTCCTACAACATAAGCAGAATATGTGACCAAATTAAAAGGGACAGACCATTGCTGAAAGGCTCACACAACAGCTGCTAATTCAGCAATCTGAGGAAACTTGAAACAGGAGCTGATATGGGAAACATATGTATATGAAAATTCAGAATTTTAGAAGCATATAACTGTCCTAGAGTGCAAGGTAATGTATGTATTCTATTTGCCATCTGTTAGAGGTGTGGCAGTTATCTTCTGTTAATTAGGCAGTTTTGTTTAGCTCTTCCACAAACCAATCCTCCCTCTGGGGAGACATCTGCTGTTAATGGGCCATTGAGTGTCACTGCATGAGTGATAAAATTACATCATCCCATTGTGATGGGAGGAACCAAGCATTCCTAACTGGATATAATCTGAGTTTTTGGGACACCAGGACAGCCTTTTCCACTGGATTCCCAGAGGAGCAGCTGCCTTTTCCACTGGATTCCCAGAGGAAGACCAGGCCCATCTACACCACCACTGGACCTTCAGAGGAAGACTACACTCTTCTTACAGGATCACTGCTTCAACAGAACCACATCTGCCACTCCAGGAAGACTGCAGCCACCATTTCAATTGGACTACTACCAACACCCTGACCAACAGGATGTCAGGTCATAGTCTGACTGTCAGTGCTGTTTTGTATTACTGCATTGTTTATTTATTTTTATTTTTATTTTTATTTTTATTTTTATTTTTATTTTTATTTTTATTTTTATTTTCTTCCCTAATAAAGAACTGTTATTCCTGCTCCCATATCTTTTTGCCTGAGAGCCCCCCTTAATTTCAAAATTATAACAATTTGGAGGGAGGGGATTTACATTTTCCATTTCAGGAGAGGCTCCTGCCTTCCTTAGAAGACACCTGTCTTTTTCAAACCAAGACAATAATGTACTTAGGCAGGTGGAGGAAAACAGAAATTTATATATAGCTTATTTCGCAAGTTTGCAAAAGTACAGAACACAGTTTGTAACAGGAATGTAACTTGCTAGGTAGAGACAACTTGTAACAGAACACATAAGAATTTAGTTGCTAGGTAAAGGCCATAAAGATAAGAAAACTCAGTAAAGCAAGACTCAGGTATTGTTGAAACTCATAAAGCAGAACCTTTTGCTTAAGGAGCCAGAAAGAACCAGGCTCCTGGTTTTGGCCAGGACAAATTGACCTGAGAGAAAGCCAAACCTCCACTGCGCCTGCCCAGAAGAAAGGGTCAAGCAGTGAACATCGAGGAAGATGATGTTACTTTATCAAAGACACCCACCCATGACCACTAGCAGGCGTGGCACCACCAAAGGCTCTAGGTGGGGAATGGACGGGCAGGGAGGTGTGGGCTTGGGGGATAAATGTGTATTTAAACCTGAAATCTGTCTCACCAGGCATGCATGTCTTTGGTGGAAATATCCCCCATGGGTCCCAGCTGGAATAAAACATACCTACTTTACAGTTTTAATTGTAAAGTCCTCATTCTTCAACTCAGTAGCAACATCCAAATCCCATTGGTCGGATTCTGTGTCCCACCAAAGTATCATCAACTTGTGTGTGTGGCCAGATCCATCTCTAAAGATAGTTAAAGATTGTAAGGGAATCTCACTTTTTTGGGTTGCGTTAGGAGATTAAAATAGGCCGCCACAAGCTTGTGCTTTGGAGGATGTGAAGAAAGTTGTCCAGGAAAATCAGTCTGAGCCATTTGAAATACTTCAGATTGTTGCAATAGCCACTGTAAATAGACAGCAGCAATAGGCAAACAGATCAAACAAAAATCCATACCTTCAAGTGTGGTTAATCTTCCACAATAAGTAAAGCAATCATTTTGTGTTGAGTGCTTATAGTTTTAGACATATGGCGTGACAGAAAAATCCACTCTATGATCAACAAGGGGTCTGACGCGTTAGGATCCCACTGGTAAATCAAAGCATGGGGTTGCTTAGCTAGGTTAAGGATTATTAAAGAAAGGGCAACTCAGGGGCCCATCGGGCCGCTTAATGGTTTGAAATAGCAGCAGCTACTTGCTGCAGTGCCTGGCAAGCTTCTGATGTGAGCTGCCGAGACAACAGGAGATCTGGGTCCCCTTTTAACAGAGCAAAGGGCTCAGATCTGCATTCAAAATTCCTAACGAAGAATGAACTCAGTTAATTGTCCCCAAAAGCTTTTGGGCATCATACAACGTGCGAATGTCTGTTTGAATTTGTAAAGGTTGAGAGGAGATCGACTGGGTCCTGATGTGCCAGCCAAAGTATTTCCAAGGGCGTTGACACTGGAGTTTTTCAGGAGCAACACAAAGTCCTGCTTGGGTTACAGCAGTGATGACAAGGGCTAGGGCTTCCTCCATAACCTCTCATTTTTCCTCTGCAACCAGAATATCATCCATGTAATGATATAGGCGCGCATCAGGCATGTTCTGACAAATGGGGCTGAGGACCCTTGCAACAAACCATTGCAAATGGTAGGACTGATTTTCATTCCCTGTGGCAGAACAACCCAATGATATCTTTGCAAGGATGCTTGCATATTAATGCTTGGGAGAGAAAAGGCAAATGTAGGGGCATCATCAGGATGCAAAGGAATAGTAAAAAAGCAATCCTTCAAATCAATGACTGTCAAATGCCAATATCGAGGAATCATGGTAGGAGATGGGAGACCAGGTTGTAGAGCCCCCATGTCCTCCATAAGGACATTAATTTTGCAGAGGTCATGGAGCAAGAGCCGCTTGCCAGTTTGTTTTTTAATAACAAACACAGGCGAATTCCAAAGGCTGGTAGAGGGGACTATATGCTCCTTTTGAAGTTGTTCTTGGACAAGTTCAGTGAGTGTGTGCAATTTAATCAGCGACACAGGCCATTGATCCACCCAGACAGGGCGATCAGTCTTCCAGGTCAATTTCAGGGTGTCGCACACCACAGTGGTCCCCATCAAAAATCAGACTGAATTTTGAAACCCCATTGAGAAAGTACATCTCGTCCCTACAATGCCATGGGTACAGATAAAACAATCAGCTTTACAGAAGATATGTGGCCTTCTGGTCCCATCACCTGTATTAGATGGCAACTTTGATTACTGTGGCTGCTCCACCCAATCCCAGTGAGGGCCTGTGGCACCTCTGTGAGGGCCTAAGTGGTAGGCCATTCAGCTTGAGAGATAACAGTCACATCAGCCAGTTGCTGGACAAAGATTTGAGGAGACCCTCTGCTGGATATCTGTGGGGGCGGTTGAGGTATTTGTGTCTATGCGCATCGCCATCCTGCACTCTGGGTCTGGTTTCCCTGGATCAGGTGACCTTTAGAATCATACTTAGAGTGACACTGGTTAGCAAAATGACGGCCTTTATGGCAATGTGGGCTTACAGCAGAGGCTTTAGGCTTAGCTCCTTTCAGAGCAAGGCAGTCTCTTTTAAGGTGGCCGGGTTTGCCACAGCCAAAACAAACTCCTGAACTGCAGTGAAAAATCAAGACCCTACAATTCCTATAAAGATTTGTAGGGATGGTATGTTTATTCAGCTCTGGGCGCATGTAAGGGATTTTTCCCTTTCAAAGGACATGCGTGTCCCTGAAAACTCCCGATCCTTTTTTATTACTCTAGCTAATTTACATATTCATAGAATTTCACAATAGGTTCATGCATATTCATTCTTCTGATTTCACGTTACACTTACAGCTAGTTACACTTGTATTCAGTTTTTGTCAGAAAGTACAGAGAGAACTCCTGGGTCACTCTGCACTGTCTGTTTCAAGGTCTGAAGTCTTTCTTATCTCTTATCTCTTTAGCTTGGAAATTTGCATTCTTTCTCCTTAGCTGGGGCAGTTTTGCTAGTGCTGCAGTTACCAGACTAAACAGCATATTTTACTTATGTTGGCAAGCTCAAAGCGGCACATTTCACCTAAATCCAAATGGATTTCTACCTTGTTAAATTTTTACTCTGTCTCACTCCCAATGTCCCAGAGGGGCCTTTAAAGGCTGCAAAGGCTGCAGCCATGGCCTCATATTTATGCTGCACTGTGCCAATGCAATTACACGCTTCAATCATTTTAACTAAAGTCAGATTCTGGTTAGGCAAATACTTAAGAAGTTTCTTACAGTCTCCGTTTGCATTTTCAACAGCAAGTTTTAAAAGCAAAATTTCACAAGCTTGAGGATGGTCAACCTGACACTCAAGTGCTTGCTTAAGGCGATCAATAAACTGCATGTAAGGTTCACGGGGCTGTTGCACAATAGCTGTAAATGCATTTTGCGGTTGCTGTGCAAAGGCTAGGTGCACTGCTTCAAGGACTAACTCAAGGGCTTCCCTCAGACAGTCTCAGGCTTAGGCAGCAGGATCTGTGTTGGGCCCCATTCCCATGAGATGATTAAGTGTAAGAGTCGCTAGAGTCTGATTAGCATGACCCACATAAGTTACAAGGAGAGCTTGCAGCTCCTTCCACCCCTCGGTTTCCCATAAAGCATATTGAGTAGGGGTTAGCAACAACTGAGCAAGCGATTTAAGATCATGTGAAGTCATATTGTAAGCATTAAATACAGACGATAACACATTCGCAAAATACAGGGAGCCTATACCATGCTCTGTCACTGTCCATCGAAGTTCTTTAATCACCAAAAAGGACAGCAGTTCTCATTGGGGATTTCACTTTCGCTGAGCCTGGTAAATGACAGGTGCCACAATTTTCCCTACAACATCCCATTCCCCTTCTCTTAACGCTTGTTGTTTCAGGCAGACCCAGTTATCATGGGGGTCAGGGGGGTAAAGGTCTGGTTCTTTTTCAGAGTCAACAGGTCCAGGGCCAAAGGGGTCCTCTCCGTCATCCTCGCTGTCTCTCGGACAATAGCCAGTGGCAAATGCCCCTACAGATCGTGAGAAGTCCCTCTCCCTCTTAGTCACGAAAGGGGGAACTGAAGGCTGTACAGAGAGAGGTGCAGTTTCTTCAGACTGTAAAGAACTCTGAGGCTCCGCCGCAAAGGACAGCAAGAGACATCCCCTTTTTCTTTAGCATGGGATCTTTCTTGGGCTTTCAGGACCTCAAAAATTACCCTCCAGGAGGTAATTACCCTCCAGGAGGGAAGCATATCTGCAGCCACTTTATCTCCTTTTGTTGCATTATGCCATAGCTTAACTCCCACGTCGTCCCACAAATCCTTTGTAAAGATTGTGGACGGGATAACTCCCAGCAGCTTAGATGCTGTCCATTTTAGCATGATTTTTAAGTCATGCAGAGGCAAAGATTTGCCAGGCTTGTCTAGCAGCTTAGTCATAAGTTCAAAGATGTCTTTCTTGGCCAGACATTCCCTGACCCATGTTCCCCACAGCTCACCTCCTTACCACAGGGAATCGTTGCTGGCCAGCTTCCTGCTTCCTTTCAGCAGCACTTCAGTTCTGGGGGCTCACTGACTGCTGCTCAGCTTAGGCGGATCATCACTTCTTTACACGGGGCACCAATTGTCAGTGATTGAGAGACGGGACTCCGCTTAGTGCAAGCAAGAAGTCGTTTATTGTTTCTAAAGCTCGGTTTATATACTCTTACAGTTTTAGATAAAATTTTCCACTGCCAAGCAATAACCACATTATTAATGTTTCTTAGCAATATTGCTTAACCACAATCTTACACCTACAGTCTTACATGACTTCCTTAAAACAAAGCACAACATTCCTTTTCTTTCCTCCCTCAGATTTCTGTTCGATGTTCCCAGGGCTTTTGGCCCATCAAGGCCAAGATGTTCACATCATCCATTAACTCTGCAGTACTCTCTGCTCCATTGCCCAGCTGCCTCCCCACATGTCAGTGTAGTTGCTGTAGAGACACAAGATCAGTGATCTCCCAGACACAGAAGGACTAAAAACACCTCCTATTGGGACACACAAGACAGATGATGGACTTTGGACCTGGTTAGCATAAGAGATTTGATAAACAGGATGTCTTGGCAAGAGCAAACAGAACTTTGAGGATTAAATCAAGATTACAAGAAGATTAAATCAGACTGACTTACTGGAAAAGAAAATTACATCAAGCTCTGCAAGCAAGAGATGTTGTAAAATGTATACGTTTGTTTATGTGATGATTAACCCAATGATTGAAGTAAAACATTACTAGCCTTCCTAAAATAGTATATAAGCATAGGTATTCCACAATAAATTTGGATTCTTCCGACCATATCAGAATGTCCCTGTCTCTCTCATCATTGCTGGTAATTGGTGCTCTGCGTGAGGAGAAAGAACAGCCTATCTGGCTGCAGTCGGCGAGCCCCTGGAACTGATGGTGATGGTGAGAGAACTGCATCTAGGCTCACAATCACCTGTCTGCTGCAACTGACAGGTGAGTCAGGGGAACTAATCTATGGGACAGAACATGTCCAACAAAAGAGACGTCTATGAAACTATTCTCTCCCTTCTGGGCAAGCATGGCTCCCCCATCCTAAAGCACGACCTTAAGTCACTTTTACAATGGGTGTCATGCATGCTCTCTGATGCTACCCCTTCTTTTATATTTACTCTCCGCTTCTTGGACAAGGTCAGTGTAAAGCTCTATGAACTGGCTACTCTGCCTGGCCACGAGCCAGAGCTATGAATGCTTCCTGCTTGGAGGGTGGTCATGTATGCAATTAAAAAGGAGGGAGGGAGCAAGGCAGCCTGCGAGGCTACTGCTGAGATGGCTCTGGCAACCGTGCCAGATTGAAACCTGCCCAGGTCCTGCTCCCTATCCCCTGTCCACACGCCCTCCCCAACGAGGGCCAGGGATAGAGCTTGGTCACCACCTCCAGTCCCACCGCCACATCTCCAGTGATCCCAGAGCCACTGGACGCTTATCCCTTATGCGACAGACACTGACTCTAGCAGTGAAGGGGAACTAGACCCTTTCGATGCCTGTCCCAAACAAGATCCGGACTTATTCCCTTTGGATACGCATAATAATTGGTTATGGATAAAAAAGAAAGCCCTTAAGGACAGAGACTTTGATACCACGGCAGAAATATTTTTGGCCCTTGTGCAAGTCGGCCTGAGGAGGGTAAATCCACAATGGGAGCCCCCGGGTCACTCAGAAATTAAGGAACTGCACCGTACCATGGCAGAATATGGACTGGGGTCCCCTTACTTTAGTAATTTATTAAGACCAACTTTTACTACTCACCTCATGACTCCTCATGATGCTAAGTTTTTGGCAAATCTGTTGCTCACACTGACACAATATGCAATATTCATGGAGCAATGGAAAAAAAGGACTGGTGGATTTAATTACAACATATGCAGGGCATGCAAACCAAGGCCTGTTTGCCTTAACTATTGACCACCTTGCGCAGGAGGGGGTGCATACCTATCCTAATGGCCAAGCCACCTTACTGAGAGAAGCCCTAGAGGGTATTACAGAGGCAGCTCGCCTGGCATTTCTTAATGTTCCTGATGTAAAAACGCCGCAACAGTCCTTCATAAATTTCAAACAAGGTCCACAAGAGCCCTATATGCAGTTTGTGGACAGATTAAAACAAACACTGGAGAGACAAATAGATAATTATCAAGCAAGGGAGGTTATGCTCCTCAAATTTGCTGTAGAAAATGCTAATGAAGATTGTAGATGCCTTTTGAAATCTTTGCCCCCTGAACCTGAACACACTTTGCTCCAAATGATACAAGCATGCAACCACTTGGGGACATTACAATACACCATGGCAATCATCTACCAAGCTGTGGGACAAGGCATAGAGGATGCATTTGCTGCCCTGAAATTAACCCCTGGAAAGCAGCTGGTTTGTTTTGGCTGTGGGGAATCTGGACACATTAAAAGAGACTGCCAAAAAGCACAAAAACCCAAAGCCCTGGGTATATGCCCTTGCTATCCGAAAGGCCCACACTTTGCTAATCTATGCTGCTCTAAGTTTCACCAGAATGGCCAGTCTTTACAAGGAAACTCATCTTGGAGTGTGGAGCAGCACTGTGCAATGACACAAATCCCACAGCTGACACAGCAATCAGGACCAACTGTCAACTTTCAACCAGCCCTGCTCCCGCCCTCCGGACCACCGTTGCTGACCTGCGTGCAACCACACCAGGGAAAGCCGGACTGGACATATCAAACAATATCATAGTAACGTTATTTGATTCATCTGTTCATTGGCTTCCCACAGGAGTTTTCAGACCACCAGGACAGCGTATACATGCATTGCTTTTGGGCCAATCATCCACTTTGATAACAGGGTTGTTTATTGTTCCTGGGACTATTGACTCTGACTCAATCGGGGAAATAAAGATCATGGCTTGGACCTCCCAGTTGCCCTGTGTAGTCCTGGCTGGGAGCCATATTGCTCAACTCATACTTTTCCCCGCAGCATCCCTATCTGCACCCCCAATAGCTGAAAAGAGGAAGGGGGGTTTTGGTTCTACAGGGGTCCCGCAGATTTTTTGGACATAACATATTACATCTCAGCATCCCACATGCCAATGCAAAGTGACTCTGAAAGGCAAAAGCATACTCCTAACAGGGCTCCTTGATGCTGGAGCTGATGTGACTGTTATCTCAAAAAGCCAATGGCCCAGCGTGATAGATGAGTAATGCGATGGTTGAGTCTTACAATTAAAAGGCAAATATCATGTATATATGTTAAGAGAGGTTTTATAGATTTACATTTGTGTTTTACCCCCCTTGCATAGTTATCACGGGGTGACCTGAGTAGTTGGGACATTTGGGAGTGTCGGCTTGTTACTATGGCAGCACCTGACCTCAAATCAAGATTTAAAGAAGTAGATTCCACCACTGGACAGTGAAGAAAGAGTCGATGGATAGAACTTTGGGAGGAGCTAAAGGGTTAAAAGGCAAAACCTCCATTGTGTGGATGAGCACATGGTGGGAAAAATCCTTTTTTCCCAGCACCCTAATATTTTCTCTATTCAGTCTTCTGTTGTATTTTTTATAAGGTTTGAATAAACCTTTTAATTTTTTTGGAAGTGAGTATCATTTCTCACACCAGTGATTGGCCATTAATATCTGTGCCTCAGGAGTCATTGGGACACTCAGACATCCCCACAATGGTCTACGACTGAACTGCCTCAGGCACTTTCAAGCATTGGAAGGAGCAGCCCAGCTATCAAAAGCAACACTTGATACAGATCTAAAGCCCAGAGGGATATATCACCTTAGTCAAACCGTTTCTGCTACCAGTTACTTGCCTTATTAACAAAGTAATTTTATTGTGAATCTTTCAGTACAGCTATTTAGTACTATATAACTAAATTTTTATTGTTTTAGCCTTCAGTGTTTATATCCCATAATTTTATTAATCCAAACTTAAATCTATCCTACAAGTAATCTTTAAAAGCTGCTGCAGGGGGTGCACCCCCCCCAACCTGGCACCAGCCAGTATTACTAGAAAAATTCAAAGGTGTTTGTGAGACATAGGGTTAGGAATTAGAGGGGTATTGATTAGAAATAGATATTTATATGTAATATTGTTTAATATTTGCTGCATTTTACTGTGCTAACTGCCTGTAAAGGGAAGACAGGGTATACATGGGGGACAGGATATATGTGTTAGAGCAATACAAAAGAATGCAAGGATGTATGATAAAGGAAGGATGATGTTCATCAAAACAGGACAAAGTTACAAGGCTACCAAGATAACAAGGCTCCTCTGGACCCCCAAACCAGATCAAACCAAGCTCATGCTTTGGACTGTGACCAAAGGATCAGTAAGCATGCGCAAGAAGACGGGGTGAGAAGGTCAACTTTGATGAAGACTACTTACTTCATCCCCCTGCAACCCCCAAGGACCCCCAAGATGACCACCAGAGACAAGTACGCAGGTGCAAGGGACTGATAAGTGAATTAGCATACGAAGTGGGATAAGGTGGAGCCAGGAAATGAATATGCATAAATGTATTGCAAAACCTAATGTATATGTAACATTTTAGAGGATAAAAAAGAACGCTGAGAGCAGGTAGATGGGCATGCCTTTGCAGGGGTATCCTGCATGCGTCCGGCCAAAAAAATACATGCCTACTTTATAACTCACTTTGTCTTTGAGTTTTAGAGTCTTTCCACATATCATTTGTATAGAAGTGGTGTCTTCTTTCATATTAGTAACAGCAAAAATGCATAGTTCACTGTGAGTAATTAGATAGGTCGTAAATTCAAGATTCTTTAGCTCACATTCAAGACAAACTTTGAACTTTATTTGTAGTAGCTATTTGAGACTTAACTCCATTGTCAGTTTTATTAAGTGCTTGCTTTTTACTCCATAGTTATAACAAGGTATTTTTACTGTAAAATTTTCATAGCAGTTGCTCTTTACATTGATGCTTAATTGTCATATGACAAATTTTCAGTAGCCTTTTTGTAATAATAGAGTTTAAATAAGTTAATTCTTGTTAAGATTAATTTTGTTTAGTCTCAGTGATGTTAAAATTTAAGTATATTTTTGTTATGTTTTACTGAAGTTAAGTTTTAGTGAAGTTGATTTTTTGTTGAAATATACCTGTTTGAATTATAAGATATAATTCCTTTGTTATACAAGTGAATAGCATAAAGCCCAAATTAATTTTATCAAAATTTGCTTATTTAAATTACGAGATACAACTATTTTGTTACAGAAATAAGAACAATTTTTGCTATTTTATTTTTTATACATAGTATTAAAGAATGAGTAACAATTTCATATTATGATTGCTGTCCATTGTAATCTGATTAATGTCTTTTTCTGTTACTATTTCACTAAGATAAATGACAAAAGCCAAATACTTTACAAACCTTCACATATTGTTGTATAGCTATTTATAAGACATATATTATTTTAAAGAACTTTTCTAACTACTATTACTAAGAGGTTTTCAAAATATATTAAAGAGACTCTTCCAGTTAAAGCCTGGACCCTGGCCAAGTCCTAGCCTTAACTAGTGGAGAAACATACCAAAAAACCCAAGTGTTTTCTACACCAAAACTATCCTCAAGTAATTTTGACTTACCAAATTTAGACCTATAATAGATAAACCTCCTTTTGAAGTGAACTTGGAAATCTTATTCGAGAATAATTTTCTAAGCCCTCACTTTAAAAATGAAGCTTGCCAATTACTTCACACTCTAAGTAATAGTACAATATTTAAGAAATTAATAATGCATTGTTTTAAACCACCATTCTATTTTTCATGTACTACTAATTGTATATATTATCTGATTTATTTTTATTAGCATAAGCTTGTTGTTTCATTACATATTGTTATGCTATTATGTTGCCTGCATGTTCATAATGAGAAACACACATACTATTAAAAAACAAAAAAAAAAAATTAGGGGGAAATATAGCTCCTCCAGAATTTTACACTAATATTTACACTAAAAATTTTGAAAGCAAATCAAATTTGATGCATTACCCTCCTGAAACACCCGTGGAACCCCAAGAATTAGAGCCCCTGGGTTCTATGAAAATGGATTTTTGTGTTAATTTTAATACATGGGAAGAAATCAGTCTAAAAATATGTTTCTCCCTATCACCCTGTATATAAGAATCAAACCTTTTGGTACAATGCCATGGTTTGACACGGAAGTGAATTTTTTTTAGGAAGTTGGGTCAAACCAATCAGTGGTCAGGTTTGGATATTGGCACCTGGAGTGACCACTGAAGGCATGGACACGCCTCTGAGAACACAGGGGTTTAAAAGCAAGAACTCCCTGGGGAACTGTCTCTTTGGTTCTGGTCGTCGGAGAGTGCAGTGCAGACCTCCCCTGCCCAGCCACAGGCTGGGCGGGGGAGGGGAAGCCATGCGGCCTGGTCGAAGTAGGCGAGGGGTGAAGCGACTGGAACCAGGCCAGCTCCTATGGACGGAAGGGTGGAGAGAAACGGAGATGCCTTTGTTCCCCCCCCCCCCCCTGCCAAAGGGAAAGACCTGACGGCACCTGGAAATTTGCTGGCAGAGGAGAAAGAGAAGCGGGGGGGAAGATGCCCAGTGTGGGAGTTGGGAGTTCTGGGCATAGATTTCAGCCGTCCGAGGAGTCCGAGACTTTTAACCCTTTCCTGGGAAATGAAGGCTTTGTAAAATATTACTCCTCCTCAATTTCAAGTAGAAGAGAGACAGTCCAGGACCTGAAATGTTAGAAGAAGAAATTTTTAGGTGGGAGGAGATGATGGAGTTGCTTGTGGCTGGACTTTTCTTGTTAGCCATAGACTGAACCAAATTCTCCTGCAACAAAGACTGCATTTTTAGGGGGATGCAATCGTGAACCAGAGACCTGCTTCAGCAACTATCAGCACAGGAATGGAGTGAACAGAGAAAAGCTGAGGAGAGTGTGGTGATGCCCTCTGTCTTCAGGAAGAAGATGATCTCTGTTCTTGGACCCTTGGCCCCAGGGGGAAAATGGGGAGGGACTGTAGTCCCAAGATGAGAAGCTGAACTGTTGTCTCTTTTAGTCCATAGCAAAGCATCCTTAAAGGAGCCCTATGAGCAGTCTGTCCATACATGGTGGTGAGAGCACTGTGACATGGAAAGGAGTGTGTCACACTGGCAGATTTTCTCAGGGTGGTTGCCATGTGTGACATGGAAACACAGGAGGTGACAATTGTGTTTCCTGGGGGGGGGGGGGGGTCTATGGTGCAAGAAAGACTCCTCTCTCCCTTGATGGACTGACTATTGCTTATCTGAAGGGTGGAAACTTGATCAGGAATCCCGGGTGATGTCTCACGGTGGTTGTTTTGGAAATTGGGTGTGGGAGGAGGAGTGTTTTGGAGGGTCTTCATCCTGGATTTAGTGTGTGTGTCTTTTACAGTAGTAGTAGTTTAATAAAGTTTTTTTTTCCTTTGTTATTAAGCTTGGGCCTGCTCTGCTCTGTTCCTGATCACATCTCACAGCATTTCTATTGGGAAGGTGTATTTTCATGGGGGCACTGGCATTGCGCCAGTGTCAAACCATGACATACAATTACACTTCTGGCAGTCTAAATCCAGGAATGTCCCCCCTGCGGCTGCCATCAGGAATGTTTTTAGTCTATAAAGATCAAGCCTGAGCCTTTAATGGCTAAGATTTTTAACAAAAAGATTCTTTTTAGGATAGGTATGTATGTGATAATTTTTATAAAAATTGTATTAATCATACCTCGCTTGCTTCAATGTGGGCAGAGATTAATGAAAAGAGTGGTTTTGGTTGAAAAGAGAAGGGGAAGATATTGGGACACAAGACAGATGGTGGACTTTGGACCTGGCTAGCATAAGAGATTTGATAAACAGGATGCCTTGGCAGGAGCAAACAGAACTTTGAGGATTAAATCAAGATTGCAAGAAGATTAAATCAGAATGACTTACTGGAAAAGAAAATTACATCAAGCTCTCCAAGCCGGAGATGTAAAATACATGTTTGTTTATGTGATGATGTTCTGGTTTGAAAGTAAACCAGTGAGACACTCCAAGTCAGAAATACAATTTATTAGGAAAAGGGAAAAAAAACCCAACAAAATGCATGCAATAATACAAAAGGAAAACCACTGACAGAGTCAGAATACAACCTAACACCCTTTTGGGTCAGGGTGTTGGTAGCAGTCCAAATTGGAATGGCTGCAGTCCTCCAGGAGTGGCACGTGTTTCTGTTGGAGCACTGATCCTGTAGAAAGGTGTAGTCTTCCTCTGAAGATCCAGTGGAAAAAACTCAGCTGTTTGTCTAGGAATCCTGTGGAAAGGCTGTGTCTGGTGTCCCAAAAACTCAGATTATATCCATTTAGGAATGCTGGGTTCCTCCTTCTGGGTGGAGCACCTCACAATGGGATGCTGTAACTTTTATCAGTCATGCAGTGACAGGATGTCATGCAGCCCATTAACAGCAGATGTCTCCCCAGAGGGAGGACTGGTTTGTGGAAGAGATAAAGAAAACTGCACGATTAACAGAAGATAACTGCCACACCTCTAACAGATGGCAAATAGAATTCATTTTGCCTTGTAGTCTAGGACATTATCCACCTCTTATTCTATTTCCATCTGCATCACAATGAAATCTTACACCCAGTTCTCACTTAAGACTAGGTTTCCCTGTGGTACACAATGGGTTTCCCCATCCTTCTGCATTACCCACCAAGTGTAACCAGGTCCTTGAGCAAAAACAATCCCACAGATAGGTTTGTCTTTGCCTGAGGTGAGATTAATCCAAACAGTCTTTCCTAAAATACCTTTCATGTGTACCACAGGGACTTTATCTCCATCCACTGTGTGCAAAGGTTCAGACTGGGCAGGGCCAGCTTGATTGATGGACCCTCGGGTGTTGACCATCCAGGTAGCTTTTGCTAAGTTCAATTCCCAATTCCTGAAGGTTCCCCCACTAAGTGCCTTCAGGTTAGTCTTAAGTAGTCCATTGCATCTTTCAACTTTCCCGGCAGCTGCTGCATGATAGGGGATATGATATATCCATTCAATACCATGTTTTCTGGCCCAAGTGTTTATAAGGCTGTTCTTGAAATGGGTCCCATTGTCTGACTCAATTCTCTCCAGGGTGCCATGTTTCCACAGGACTTGCTTTTCAAGGCCCAAGATGCTGTTCCAGGCAGTAGCATGAGGCACAGGGTAGGTTTCCAACTATCCTGTGGTTGCTTCCACCATGATCAGCATGTAGCACTTGCCTTGGCAGGTTTGGGGAAGTGTGATGTAGTCAATTTGCCAGGCGTTCCCATACCTGTACTTCAGCTATCACCCACCATACCACAGAGGCTTCTCCCACTTGGCCTGTTGGATGGCAGTGCAGGTCTCGCAGTTGTGTGTCGGTGTTGAGCAGGACAGGAACAGAAGGACTCCAAGTTAGAAGGCAAGAAATGAAACTGATTTATTTCAAATGCACTGCTCTATATATAGAGAACATTGTGCGGATTAATTTCACTGGTCTTAAAGTAAAAACATCTCACACCATTGGTGTGCAGTAAATGACGCACAGTAGCAGAACATATCTATAAACAATGTGAACAACAAAAGAGATAAGAGAATTATTTACATTCTTTCCCAACTGTTTCCCAGGCTCTCGCCTGGTTAGAAAACCTCTCTCTCTCTGACTGAACTGAGAATATCCATAGTTGTGGATGACCTGTGAGATGTTGTCCATAGTAAGGTCCACCCCTCGGTCATGGGCCCATTGCTATGTTGCATCTCTCCCCTGATGACCAGAGGCATCATGGGCCCAACGAGCTAGGAATAATTCTCCCTTATGTTGCCAGTCTAGATCTACCTGTGATACTTTCACCTTGGCAGCTTGATCTACCTGCTTGTTGTTGTGATGCTCTTCATTAGCCCAACTCTTGGGTATGTGCCCAATCTTCACGGTCAGCTTCTCTACTTGGGTGGCAATGTCCTGCCAAATCTCGATGGCCCAGATGGATTTCCCTCTGCGCTGCCAGTTGGCCTTTTTCCAGTGTCCTAGATTAGGGCAAATTTGGGAGAAGACCTCCGGAAGGAGCCCCCAGAAAGCAAACCCCCCACGGCCCCTCCCCCACCTGGTTCGGGAAGAATTTCCTCAGAGAGAAGTGGAAAAAAACCTGTTTATTCAACAAGCAAAACACTCCCCAATACAAAAAACAACACCAGATGACAAAACTCTTTCACCGTTCTGAAGAGATGACAAATTCAGAAGGTCTTTCCTGGGAGTAGTTGCCCAGCTATCAGTCTCCAGCGCTGGGGATGGCTGCTGCAGATCACAAAAATGCAGACTCTCGGTGTTTCTTGATGTTTCCCAGGTCCAGGTCCAGAGCAGGTTCAGATGATATTCAGGAAAGGGAAAGGGAAGGGAAAAAGAAACAGTCCAGGGTAAAAATTGGACTGCCTAGCTAAACTAACTAATAAGCAAAAGCAAAAGCAAAAGCAAAAGCAAGCAAGCCAGCAAGCAAGCAAGCAATCCAAGCCAGCCAAGCCTCTCCTAAACACAGACCATGGGGGGAGGTGAGCTGGCTGATAACAAGACAAAACAATCCTTCACTTTCAGAGTCAGTCCTGAAGGCACAGACCATAATATCAGGCATAAACAGAACACATGATTTGGGATACAAGCACCACAACGTCACCCTAGGACATTCAGCGATCCAGCCATCCCCACAGAGCATTAGCTACCATCCATGAGTCGGTGTAGAGATAGAGCCTCGACCATTTCTCTTGTTCGGCAATATCCAAAGCCAGCTGGATGGCTTTAAGCTCTTCAACCTGACTCGTTCCACCTTGTCCCTCGGTACCTTGTGCAACTCGTTGTGTGGGGCTCCATACTGCAGCTTTCAATTTCCAGTTAGTGCCTACAATTCAGCAGGAATCATCAGTGAAAAGGGCATATCGTCTTTCAGTCTCCGGTAGCTCATTATATGGTAGGGCTTCCTTGGCACGTGCCACTTGCTCCTCTTCATCAGAAGATAATCCAAAAGTCTCTCCTTCAGGCCAGTTATAATTTCTAAAATCCCAGGGCAATTCAGATTTCCAATAAGGACGCACTGGGTGATAAGGGCAATCCATTTACTCCACGTGGTGTCGGTGGCATGATGTGTGGAAGGAACCTTTCCTTTAAACATCCACCCCAGCACTGGGAGCCGGGGTGCCAGAAGCAGCTGCGTTTTGGTGCCAATTACTTCTGAGGCATCTTGAACTCCTTCATAGGCAGCCAAGATTTCCTTCTCTGTGGGAGTGTAGTTCGCTTCAGAGCCTTTGTAGCTCCGGCTCCAGAATCCCAGTGGTGTCATGATCTACTAGGACAAGCGGGGTGTCGTGATTGTTCGTTAACTGATCCCAAAAGTGCAAAAAGGCAAACAGCAGTGGACCATCAGTTTAATCACAACAAATGCACCTTTATTATAGAGTGCCAACAGCAAATGCGATAGAAAGGAAATAAAGGATAGAAAAAAAAAGAGGGGAAGGGGATTATAGCTACCACTGTCAAGATAAAATCCTCAATGGTCCAGCCACATAGATCCACTGTCATCCGTGGGGGTTCACCGGACTCATCTGAGAAAGTTACAGTTTATATAGTTGTTGCTTTGTTCTTTTCTCTCTCCGACTTCCTTGTTTTCGCCCGTTCTGCTTTCCCGGGGCGCTGGCCAGGCGCTTCCGGGAGCAGCCATAGAGAGAGAGGCAACAAACACCTTTGTGGGTTTGTTTGATACGGACAGAGCTGTTTAGAGAGCGCGATCAAGACCGGGATAAAGAGACTCAAGAGATTGGACACTTGTTGTGCAGTCCAAAGTAGGTTGTATTTGCCCGATCGCCGCATGTACAAGTGACAATGATCAGGGGTCCAGACACAGGTTATATAGGGGAAAATAAGAGATAAGGTGAAACCAATAGAACAATGCCCAGTGTGAATACATTATAGGTAAAATCCAACGGGAATAACTCCAGGGGGGAAGGATGAATACACGTAAAAATACAGAATAGAAACTCCAGCTTTAGGTTTAGGAAACAGAAACTCCCATCTCAAATTCACAAAGCCTTTTTGCTCCATTTGCGTAGCTGCACACTGCAACATCTCCCTCTTTTTTGTTTAATAAAATGAACGGAGCTTTTGGGGAAGGAGAAACTGCGGCTATCAAACTGCAGTGTTGTTTTGTTTTCCATCCTCCCACCATTCTCCGCCCGTGGTGGCAGCAGCAACTACAACAGGTGCGGAGGCTGCAAACTTGGAGGAAGCAATGCTAAAAATGATTCGCTTGAGAATCCCAAATGATAGCAAAACTAAAAAGATTGCAACTACAAAATAACAAATGTCCTTTAGAAGGGACAACACCCACCCAGAAAGATCCCAGCCCTTAAACATGCCCTTGAACCAGTCCTCATTCTCCTGCTTTTCTGGAGCCAAATGAGGAGCAGGAATGTAGGAATTGACATCCTGCTAGACTGAAAGAAAAATGAAATCATACAACAGGGTAAACTAACTATAAAAATTCTGCCAGTATAAAGGAAAAACAGGAATTAGGGTTCTCCTCCTCCCTTGCGGCGTTTCCTGTTTGACGCAACTGCGTCATCTGTGGGGTCTCCAACAACCCCCTGACCCACCCCATTTGTATCATCACGCAGGGTAGGTCTGCGCTCCCCAATTAGATTTTTTGCTGGTTGGAGAATTCTCCCCCCCCCCCCTCCCTCCCCCCATGAGGAGGCTCTGTCCCCCGAAAGGGGCACTGGCTGATGAAATGGCCTTCCTCATTGCAGTAATAACACCGGCGTTTGGGAGGAGGAGAACTTGATGTTGGAGTTTCTGGGTTGCTGATGTCGGAGCAACCACTTTTTCCTGAGGACTTTCCACCAAGTCCTCTGCCATCAGTGTGGCTTTTCTTGTGCACTCCTCGATGAGCTGATCCAGCGTTGGTGGAGGTGACGCTGGAAGAGCCATGATGACTCGCTGACAGGCATCATTTGCATTTGTGGTGACAATTTCAAACGTGATTTCGTCTCGTGCTTCTTGCCCTTCCACCTTTTTCTCAACCGTGTCTCTCACTCGATCAACAAAATCCATCAATGGCTCTGAAACAGATTGCTTGAGAGCAATATAAGGTATTATAGGTTCTTTTGAGGGCATACTAAGAAATGCCCGTTCTGCTGCGTCTTTTGTGAGATCTAACACTGGTTTTGGAATCCCTGCTGCTTGTTTTTGGTCTTGGTTCCAATCCCCTTCACCCACAAGATGTTTGAGGGTGATCTCGTCATCCTCTATATCTTTTGCATAGTCGGGACTCTGTAAAATTCCTGGAAGAAGGTCTCCTGCAGACCTTTTCCAAGTTCATTCCCACATTCTGTATTCTGATGGAGGGAGCAAGCAACTGAACAAGCGTTTTAAATCAGTGGGAACTAAGGTGTTAGAATTGAAAGTTGCTTTTAACATGCTCTTAAAAAATTCGCTTTTTTGCCCAAATTCACGTTTTGTTTTGCAGAGCTCCTTTATGATTTCGTATGAAAGTGGTTCCCACCTGGGGTTTTGCCCTCTCGCAGTGTACAACACTGGTGCGAGAAACAAGGAGTTTGAATCCTTGCCTGCTTTCTGTTTCCCGGCTTCGGCTTCCCCACCTTTCCCTTCGCCATGGGAACCAGAGGCCGGAGCTTGGGAAACAGGAGGAGCGGGGGCAGGGTCCGAAGGCTCGGGGGTGGAGGTTTGTGTGGGAGTGGCTGAGGTTGGTGATGCTGTGTGGAGCGGGGCGGGATCGGGTGATGGAACCTCGAGGGGTGGAGCTGAAGGAACCACCTGGAGGGGCGGTGCTGTGGGCGGAGGCCTGCAATAGCACTTGGGAGGGGTTTCATCTACCACAAGAGAGGAGGAGGAGGGGTCAGGACAAAGGGAAGGAGGGTCAGGGACTGGTGGGGGGGGGGGGTACCTGGGAAGAAGGAGTTCCCGCCGCGCTTCTTGTGGCGGTTCGTCCCATGGGGGTTGAGGGAAGGGGTTAGAAGGAGTACAGCATTTTTGGGAACAGCCACAACTCTGAAAAGAATCAGAAGAAGCGTTAGGAACAGAAGTTTCAACAGAGCGATTAGCATTTTCAGACCGTGGGGGTCGGGGAGACGGGGGAAACAAAGCAGATGGACTCTTTTCAGTTTCCCGCGTTTCCCGACTGTCTGCACCCTCTTTAACAATGTCATACACTAACAAAAAGATCCTCATGAAACCCTTTTTCACTGAAGGATCCCCCTTCTTGGTGCCTTCTGTTAAAACTGTGCCAATCCCCTTCCAAAAAACTTTCTGCCTCACATCCTGAGCTGAGATGTTTGGAAACTTTAAAATCAACCACTTTATAAACTTTTTCACAAAACTTTTAGAAAAACTTTCTCCTGACTCTGTCAGGGTTACTTTTACTTGGTAATAAATCTCTTTCTGCTGCGTGGACAATTTCCCACCCATGTTGCCCACCAGCAAGCCGCACCCGCCTGCTGCTGAAAAAACAAAGAAAAAAAACCTAAAAAAGTCTAAAACCCGACGGCGGCACCCCGCACGCAGCGCACTCACATGCCCTTTCCCTCCGCGGGAACGGGGGTACCTCCACCCAGATCCACTAACCGGGGCCCTCGCGCGTTAGTATTGAATCTTACCGAACCGTCGACTCTTAGAAAACAAAAAACAACAGCGGTTCCCGCTCTGAAGTCGTCTCCTGGGGTGTGCAGAATCTGTGTCTTCGCTCCGCTGGAAACCCGGAACCCGGCAGGAGCCAGAAGAGTTTCTCAGCGGCGATAGTGCTTGCCGGGGCTGAGCGGAGGGAGCGGAAGCCCCCTCGGGCTCGCCGTGGTCCAAGATGCTTTTCCCGCCGGGCGGACTCTGGCGCTGACGGCTCAGTGGTGGTGGTGTCAGCAACCGTGTCTCCCGCAGTGACGGCAGTGGAAATCAGCGTCTGGAAAAGCCCCAAACCGAAGCGCTATCTGTCACGCTATGGAAACAGTTCCCGCATCAAAGCCACGCGTTCGGGCGCCACTTGTTGCTTTGTTCTTTTCTCTCTCCGACTTCCTTGTTTTCGCCGGGCTACTCTTTCCCGGGGCGCTGGCCAGGTGCTTCTGGGAGCAGCCGGAGAGAAGCAACCAACACCTTTGTGGGTTCGTTTGATACGGACAGAGCTGTTTAGAGAGCGCGATCAAGACCGGGATAAAGAGACTCAAGAGATTGGACACTTGTTGTGCAGTCCAAAGTAGGTTGTATTTGCCCGATCGCCGCATGTACAAGTGACAATGATCAGGGGTCCAGACACAGGTTATATAGGGGAAAATAAGAGATAAGGTGAAACCAATAGAACAATGCCCAGTGTGTATACATTATAGGTAAAATCCAATGGGAATAACTCCAGGGGGAAGGATGAATACACATAAAAATACAGAATAGAAACTCCAGCTTTAGGTTTAGGAAACAGAAACTCCCATCTCAAATTCACAAAGCCTTTTTGCTCCGTTTGCGTAGCTGCACACTGCAACATCTAGTCTTTAGCCAAAGCGAGTGGCATCTGGCCAGAAGGTGGGGAAGATTGATGGGCCATTGTGAAGAGACTCCTTGGTCTTTGAAGCAGGTGCAGGCATGCAGGGACAAGCCACTGCTTGTCAAAACCTGTTCGGAACAGTGTTCTGTGAAAGCACAGCGAGCACACCTGCTAACAGTCTCTTGGCAAGCGTCCACCTCGGCCAGGCCAGAACTCCTGTCAGGGGTCTTCAGGGTCCCTGCGACGGTCGTGAGACAAATGAAGGAAACTTTGGACCATCTCTTACAAGTGGTCAACCCCGAGTCTCCCCAGGCAACTTCTGCCAAAGACTCCAGGACAGACTGTGGTTCCCAACTGCAGAGTAGAGCATGTTCTTCACCTCTGGTCCCGTCCTGACTGGGCCAAGGGCTACCGCATGAGCACTTTCCTGCTTGATCTGGGTGAAGGCTTGTTGCTGTTCAGGGCCCCAGTGGAAATCGTTCTTCTTGCGAGTGACCAGGTAGAGAGGGCTCACAATCTGGTTGTATTCAGAAATGTGCATTCTCCAAAAGCCTATGGCATCTCAGAAGGCTTGTGTTTCCTTCTTGTTTGTAGGTAGAGACATAGCGGTGATCTTCTTGATTACCTCTGTCAGGATCTGACGACATCCATCTTGCCACTTGACTCCAAGAAACTGAATTTCTTGAGCTGGTCCCTTAACCTTGCTTCGCTTAATGGCAAAACCAGCTTTCAGCAGAATCTGGATAATCTTCTCTCCTTTTTCGAAGACTTCCCTGGCTGTGCTCCCCCATACAATGATGTCATCGATATACTGTAGATGTTCGGGAGCCTCTCTCATTTCCAGTGTAGTCTGGATCAGTCCATGGCAGTGGGACTGTGCTTCCACCCCTGGGGCAGTCAGTTCCAGGTGTACTGCACTCCCTTCCAGGTGAAGGCAAACTGAGGCCTGCATTCTGCTGCCAATAAAATGGAGAAGAAGGCATTGGCAATATCGATGGTCATGTACCACTTTGCTGCCTTGGACTCCAGCTCGTACTGAAGCTCTAACGTGTCTGGCACAGTAGCACTCAGTGATGGTGTAACCTCATTCAGGCCACGGTAATCCACTGTCAGTCTCCATTCTCCACTGGACTTATGCATTGGCCATATAGGGCTGTTGAAAGGTGAACGAGCCTTGCTGATGACCCCTTGGCTCTCGAGTTTACGAATCATCTCATGGATGGGGATCACAGAGTCTCTGCTGGTACGATATTGCCGACGGTGTACTGTTGCTGTGGCAATTGGCACCTGTTCTTCTTCAGCTCTCAGCAGTCCCACAGCAGAGGGGTCGTCTGAGAGACCAGGTAAGGTATTCAGTTTTCTGATGTCTTCTGTCTCTACAGCAGCTATCCCAAAAGCCCAACGATGTCCTTTTGGGTCTTTGAAATATCCATTTCTGAGATAGTCTATGCCAAGGATGCATGGGGCCTCTGGGCCAGTCACGATGGGGTGTTTCTGCCACCCGTTCCCAGTTAAACTCACTTCAGCCTCCAATACAGTCAGCTGCTGGGATCCTCCTGTTACCCCAGAAATAGAAATGGATTCTACTCCTACATACTTTGATGGCATCAGGGTACATTGGGCACCGGTGTCAACCAAAGCCATATATTTTTGTGGGTCAGATGTGCCAGGCCATCGGATCCACACAGTCCAATAGATCCGATTATCCCTGTCCTCTATCTGGCTAGAGGCAGGGCCCCTCTATTCCTGGTCATGGTACATGTTGCTCTCTTCCTGTAAATAGGTTTCTGAGGTTCCTTCAAGAGGATCAGTCATATCATCATTCCTATATTGTCTGGAATTCTGTGTGTGAGAGACTGGAGCAGCATTGACTCTAGATGAGCTTCTTGTGTTAGGTGTTCCTGTTTTCAGTTCACATACACGGGCTGCTAAGGAGGAGGTGGGTTTTCCATCCCACTTCCTCATGTCTTCTCCATGCTCCTGAAGAAAAAAGCAGAGGTTACCTCGTGGAGTGTATCCTCTCTCCTTGGCTGGGGAACACTGGCTCTTAATGGCAGAGTCTTGTTGGTTCTGGTGAGATGTGGTAGACTTCTTCCTTAAGTTCCTTTTTTAGTTTCTGATGGCTCTCTTCAATCAAGCTCCGGACTTGCTCAGCCAACCTTGTTTCCATGGATGAGACATGGGTATGAAATGGGGCAGTGACAGTGTCCTCGTAAATTCTTAGTTTATTGACCAAGACGCCCACCCTGTCCTCGCCTTCCCTCCATTGCAGTGTTGCCAGGTAACGGGAGTACATCTCTGGTCCAAGCCGTGCAAATCTCAATCACATTTGCGATGTGCACTAGACACAATCTGGACTCTTAGGAAATCTCTCGTCTTCTGAGAAAATTATCTCCAGCACAGCCAGTTCTCTCAGGCATCAGATATCTTTTTCCATTGTGCTCCATTTTCCTTGGTACACCTGGAGGTCTTCTTTACAAAGGTATCTGTCCCTCACACTTGCAAGCAGTCACTGCCAGAGGCTGAGAGTTTCTTGGGTTCTCCCGATCCCCTGGTCAATGACCACATCCCGGGATAGTGATCCCAGTTGCCTGACCTCACTTCCATCCAGAATGGTGTCATTGGCTGCAGTGTCCCAGATGCGGAGCAGCCCGGTCAGGATGGACTCATTTGTCTGGTGGGTGAATTCCCTCCGCAGGTCATGCAGCTCACCTAGGGATAGAGAGCAAGTGATGATTTCTGGCTCTGTCTCTTCTGCTGGATGTGAAGGTCCTGCCGCATCCTTGTCAGTCACTATGCAGACTGATTTGCTCTTTGATTTCTTCTTCTGAACGGGGGCAACTGCTACTGGTTCAGGCTGTTCTGGTTTGGCAATTGTTTGTGTGGACATGCTGCTGGCGCTTTTGGTTCCTTCCTCCTCTGTGACAGTCTGTGTAGACACAAACACTGTTGCTTTCCTTTTGGTTTCTTCCTTCTCTGTGACAGTCTGCGTCGACATGGATGCTGTTGTTTTGCATTTGGTTCTTTTCTCCTCTGTGGCATTCTGTGTGGACATGGACACTGTTGCTTTGCTTCTCTTTTCCTCTTCCTCAAGAAGACACTGCATCACACTATGTAGTGTTTTGTTTCTAAGCATGTTGCTGACTGTGCAGAGAAGACAAAGCAGAACTAACAGCACTATGCTGTCCTTGGCATCCAGACAGAATTCAACATTTTCAAAAACTGCTGTGTCAAGCCTGAAAGGTTGGAAAAAATAATTCTTTACCCCTCCCCCCAGATGCAGCAGCCTAGATGAGGACAAGCAAACAAAATTGAGTACATATTCCGAATTATGTTCATTGCCTCAGAGGTTATAATGCAATAGACATAACAGACCAATGAAGCAATTTTTATACCATACCCTGGACTACACAGGAGCATTACAATTGCCAGGTAATTCCCCGTGTGCAGAAAAATATAGAGAGCTAGGTATAAGACCCATGTAAGCATGTTGAGCATCATAGTGAATAGGTAGCTGCTACAATGCAAAATTGTAGTTCTGACTTTGCTCAGTACCTTGCAGCCCCATGTTGGGCACCAAAATTATGTTCTGGTTTGAAAGCAAAACAAGTGAGAGACTGTTGCTTTTTGTTCTTTTCTTCTCTCTCTGACTTCCTTGTTTTCGCCCATTCTGCTTTCCCGGGGCGCTGGCCAGGCGCTTCCGGGAGCAGCCATAGAGAGAGAGGCAACAAACACCTTTGTGGGTTCGTTTGATACAGACAGAGTTGTTTAGAGAGCACGATCAAGACCGGGATAAAGAGACTCAAGAGATTGGACACTTGTTGTGCAGTCCAAAGTAGGTTGTATTTGCTCGAACGCCGCATGTACAAGTGACAATGATCTGGGGTCCGGACACAGGTTTTATAGGGGAAAATAAGAGATAAGGTGAAACCAATAGAACAATGCCCAGCGTGAATACATTATAGGTAAAATCCAATGGGAATAACTCCAGGGGGAAGGATGAATACACGTAAAAATACAGAATAGAAACTCCAGCTTTAGGTTTAGGAAACAGAAACTCCCATCTCAAATTCACAAAGCCCTTTTGCTCCGTTTGCATAGCTGCACACTGCAACAAGTCTCCAAGTCAGAAATACAATTTATTAGGAAAAAGGAAAAAAAAAAAAACAACAAAATACATGCAATAATACAAAAGAAAAACCACTGACAGAATCAGAATACAACCTACAACCTAACACCCTTTTGGTCAGGGTGTTGGTAGCAGTCCAAATTGGAATGGCTGCAGCCCTCCTGGAGTGGCACATGTGGTTCTGTTGGAGCACTGATCCTGTAGAGGAGTGTAGTCTTCCTCTGAAGATCCACATTTTGTGCAGGGCTTTGAGCAGCAACAGGCCTTTGAGCAGATCAAACAGGAAATAGCTTGTGCAGTAGCTCTTGGGCCTGTTCAGACAGGACCAGCCATGCAAAATATACTTTACACTGCAGCTGGGGAGCAGGGTCTCACCTGAAGCCTCTGGCAGAAAACATCAGGAGAAACCTGAGGTTGACCATTAGGGTTTTGGAGCTGGGGTTATTGAGGATCCAAAGCCCACTATATTTCAGCTGATAAAGAGATATTAGCAGCCTATGAGGGCATTTGAGCCGCCTCGGAAGTTGTTAGGACAGAAGCGTGTCTGCTTTTAGCACCATGTTGCATCTCGTCCCAACTTCACAAGAGCAGATCCCTTGCTAGCCCTGGCTAGCTCTTTTCGGGGCAATAAGGCAGTGAGAGGCACTCCCTGCTGAACCCAGCTGGGCTTTAGAGAGTGCCTTCGTGGGTCTGGGGACACTGCTGATCCCACCGGCAAGGAAGGAGGCGACACTCTTCTGGGGGTACGTCCAAGATTTATTGTGACTCCGAGGAGAGCCCCAGAGCCCAACAGCACTCAAATAGGTCCCAGAAGAGAGTGAGCTCTGGGCCTCGAGCAGGCCCTGATATAGGGTGGGTGGGGAAACCTGATCAGCCAATGGGAGAAGACATGGGAGTGGCCCTCCGAGTGAAGGACACCCGGGGTATCCACTTAGCAGGGAGGAGGGGAGGGACCCCAGGCCATTGTCCAGTCACCCAGCGACCCTGGCAGAAGCCTCCAGACAAAGGGGAAGGATGGACAAGTCACCTGGGAGGGGTCAGGGTTTTTGGGATTGGTGGACACACAGGTGCTGATGGGAAAACCTGGGATGAACAAAAAAGGCACAAGGGGGGTACAGAGGGATAAACCATTTTGAACATACATACAGTGGAACCTAAAGGCACAACTGCACAGCACCACAATTGCCTGTGCTGCACAGGATGTTCAAAGGAAACAACCCCTCGACACATCCTCATGCTGAGGAGGGGAATGATAGAGCAGCTTGTTGGGTACCTGGTGTTCAGCCCAGGACAACCCACCACAACCAGCTAATGACAGATTAGATAATGCCTATGATTTATTTCATGCCTTTTTTTTCTGAAGTGTGTTCAGTTCTTAAATAACATTTTCAAAGTACCTATTCTAAAACTGAGAACCATTGATGTGATATTCAGCTCATAAGAGTTTCCAGGATGGGACAGATGGGTGTCTCTGTCACTCACAGATGTTATGTCCACTCCATACATGACAAAACTTCCAATTGTCTTGCAGCAAAATGAACTTGATTTCACCCTAGTGATTTCTCCTGCAGGGGAAATTTGACAAAGTCAGCTTCCAAGGCACCCATGGATGTGTGGCTGGAAGAATATGTAGGTGTGTTTTGTTGCACTAATTCGCAAATTATATAAACAGTGCCCAGAAAGACCAAAGCCAGCACAGGCTGCTGAAACTTGTATTAGGACTGGGTCAGTCTAACTGGTTTCATAACTCATTTTTGCATCATATACACTGTTGAATGGAATAACTCACCTCTTCGACTCTGTTAATTTGTCTCCTGTTATTCATAGAATCATAGAATGTCTTGGGTGGGAAGGGACCTTAAAGATCATCTAGATCCAACTCCCCTGCCCTGGACAGGGAGATCTTTCACTAGACCAGTCAGTCCTCCCCAAAATGAAAACATCTCTTCCCCTGAAGTTCTTTTAATATGGAGTATGAGCAAAAATATTTCATTTATATCTACCACTGTGGTGGTACATTCCCCCCCCCAACCCCCCATTTTCAGGCTGCAATGTGATCTGAGAAATGATTGTTAGGCCTTGGCCTTACAAACAGCACCTGGGCTCAGCTCTTTCTGAGCTTATCATAAATACTGTCTGCTCCCAGGAACTGCTAAGAAGCTGCTGTTTTCCTTATGACCAGCCTTGGAAAATATTCCTCTTGCCTGAATGGCATAACATTCCTGTTCTCACACTTTCAAAGAAAGTGCCAACCCAAACTGTGGCCAGGATGAAACATTGTTATGACTAAAGCCCACTCTCTTGCAGCCCTATAAACAGTGGTCCAAAAGGAGACCCTTTGAGCTCTCCTGGACCGCAGGGGACTGTGACCAGCAATGTCCCTCTGAGTGGAATGCCTCTCAGAGCCAGCAAACCCTCAGGTTTGCTATACCTGGAGAATCGCCAAAACATGACATGGCCTGGGCCAACACCTCACTCCTCAAAGCCCGATACTTCGCCTGTCAGGAAATGCAAAAGCATCTGAAGTAAGTATTTCACTGACCTCTGAGGGGAATTTTCCACCAGTACCTTGCTTGCACTGACTGTCTCTGTCTATGTGCATGCCCCTGTGCATATGCTATAGCAAATTATTACGGCCTGGGGTTCCAGGGGTCCATCCGACCCCATCTGCCGTAGGTGTCCCGGATAGCACTGGGCTGATAAGCACAACCTGTCCAGGTCCCTCAGGCAAGCTTCCAGCCGCAGGCAATCTTAGCAAGCAGCTCAGCTCTTAAGTGAGATCAGCTCCTTGGTGAGTTCATGTCTTTAGTGATTTCAGCTCTTTGCTTGCTAAGGTGCCACGGGCAGACGCAGAGAGAGAGAGGGGAAGGCTGTATGAGGTTCCACAGCGGTGTCTTTATTGGCAGCTTCTGCGAAGGGTTTCAGTGACAACTCTTCTGCCAAACTGGGCAGAAATGGGGGTTTATATAGGGTACAGGGGTTTTAGGAAATGGTCCAATAGTAAGGGTCAAGGTGAATATGACCTATGGTCTTACAGAGAGATAACAAAGGTCCAAAGGTGGAAGAGGGGCTACTTTTGTCCAGTCATCATGACTAGGCATTTCTTATCTTAGGCAAGTGACCTCCAGGGAGGCCTTGCAAGGCCCCTGGCTGCTACAGCAAATCTGAGACAAATACTGCTTTCTTAGATGTTTAAGCACCTCTGATATCTATGTATTCAGGCCTGTAAGTAAGGTTAAGTTACAGTTATAAGCTTACTTAAATGCTGCTAAGTGTTGTTCTTTTGCTAAGTTGTTGAACATAAGTTATAAGCTAAGCTAAATGTTGCTAAGTATAACTTCGAAGTTATAAGTTAACTGCTGTTAAGTGTTGTTCCTCTGTTAGATTGTTAAAGTTAAGCTATAAATTAAGTTATAAATTAAGTTGGGTATAAGTTGTTTCCCCTATGTTAAATTACTAGACTTAAGGTATAAGTACTGTTGAGTGTTGTTAAGCTTTTAGGCCATATTCCTTTATATCCTTGCCTGCACTGTGTTTTCACACACACCCCCCTAACACACACACACACACACACACACACACCCCACCCCCACCCCTAGGTAATTCTCAATTCATTTCTGTCTTGATTGCCTGGATTTTGTTTGGTTTGGTGTTGCTTGTTTTCCCTAGTTGTACCCTACCTGTCTTGTTAGTAGAGTGAATCTTGGCAATGAACTTGTGCTTTCTTGCTTAATATTAAATCTGACTTTTACTCATGCCCTTGTTGGTGATTTTTTTAAGCACTCTCAAACACTCTCATTTGTGACAACCACAAACAGATTGTAACTTTTTTGGAATATGTGATTGCAGCTTTTAAAGGCATATTTGCATCATCTTTAGTTGTCTTAGAGATACCGAGAGTGAAGTCGTGCTTTTCAGCACAGACTATACAAAGTAGGCTTGCTACATGCTTATTTGTATGATTACTTGGTGCCTAAGTTCAACAGAACAATTAAGAATTATCTCCATTATTTCCATGTGTTTCTGTACATTCAAGTGGGAAGGAAGAACCTCTAAATTCACACTTACAGTAAATGAGCAGAATAAAATGCATATATATGCATAGCACTGAACAGGAATCATTTTCATACATGAAATCTGAGAGTCCCAGAGTCATAGTGCAGGACATCTGCAAAAATAAACTAAATGCAACAGTTGGAGTCACTGGAGAGCTAGATAGGATTTTAATTGGGGGGGAAGTTAGCAATGTATATTATTCATCATTTGTCATTTACAGGGAAATGGAATGCCCTCTGACACATCTGAAGAAGCTAATGATTTATTTGAAGTAGTGAAAGAAGTATCAAGCCAAATAGCGACATAATCCCCTGGGGATGTCTTCCTACAGTCTTTAGCATAATATTACAGCCACTGTACTAAGATAAAAATCCTGGCAAATATTTGCATGAAATACTTGAGATATGAAACTGCTCATTCTTTGAAGTCAAGAGATTTTAGTGTTGTCCAGCATCACAACATTAAAACCTGCTACCTTTATTTAAAAAATCATTCCATGGTCATGGTTGGACACTGGCGCAATGCCAGCGTCCCCATGAAAATGCACCTTCCCTAAATAAATGCTGTGAGATGTTATCAGGAACAGAGCAGAGCAGGCCCAAGCTTAATAACAAAGGAAAAAAAACTTTATTAAACTACTACTAATACAGAAAACACATAAACTAAATCCAGGATGAAGACCTTTTAAACCACCCCTCCTCCTCCCAATTCCAAAAACACCCAGCCATGAAACATCACCCGGGATTCCTGATCAAATTACCACCCTTCAGGTAATCTATACTCAAACTATCACTGGAGAGAGAAGTCTCTCTTGCACCACAGACCCCCCAGGAAACACAGCTGCCCCCCTGTGTTTCCCTGTCACACATGGCAACCGCCCGGAAAAAAAAATCTGCCAGTGTGACACTCTCCATTCCATGTCACAGTGCTCTCACCACCGTGCATGGACAGACTGCTCATAGGGCTCCTTTAAGGATGCTTTGCCACAGACCCAAAGATACAACAGTTCAGCTTCTCATCTTGGGACTACAGTCCCCCCCATTTTCCCCTGGGGCCGAGGGGTCCAAAAACAGGACTCATCTTCTTCCCGAAGACAGAGGGTATCACCATTCCCTCTTCAGCTTTCTTCGTTTCTCGCCATTCCTGTGCTGTTCGAAGCTGAAACAGGTCTCCCTGGGTCACCACTGCATCCCCCTAAAATGCAGTCTCCATTGCAGGAAATTTTGGTTCAGTCCATGGCTAACAAGAAAAGTCCAGCCAAAGCTACTTCATCATCTCTTCCCACCTAAATATTTCTTCTTCTAACATCTCAGTTCCCGGACTATCTCTCTTCCACTACAAATCAAGGAGGAGTAATACTTTTAAAAAGCCCTCATTTCCTGGAAAGGGTTAAAAGTTCAGACTCCCTGGACGGCTGATATCTCTGTCCGCCGTTCCGCCTCCCACGCTGGGCATTCCCCCCCCCTCCTCCTTCTCCTCTGCCGGCAAATTTCCAGGTGCCGCCAGGCTCTCTGTCTCTTTCCCTCTTGGCGGGGGGGCAAAGGCATCTCCGCTTCTCTCCACCCTTCCGTCCACAGGAGCTGGCTTGGTTCCAGACCCTCAGCCCCTCGGCCTACCTGGGCAAGGCCGCGTGGCTTCCCCTCCCCCACCCAGCCTAAGGCTGGGCAGGGGGGGGAGTCTGCACTCTCTGACGACCGGAACCAAAAGAGAGAGTTCTCCTGGGAGTTCTTGCTTTTAACCCCCTGTGTTCTCAGAGGCGTGTCCATACTTTCAGTGGTCACTCCAGGTGCCAATATCCAAACCTGACCACTGATTGGTTTGACCCAACTTCCTGGAAAAAATTCACTTCCATGTCAAACCACGACACTCACATAAACCAAAGGCATTATCAGCTGTCCTAGTTACAGGGATAGGAAGTGGAGTCCAAATTGTGTATTGTACATCTCCTCTACGTCATCTTTAGTGGACTGTCTCTTTAAGACCTGCAGCCATCAACGGAAGGGGGACCATTCTTCTTTCTCCAGCCCGGCACTGGGGAGAGCTGGGGGCTACCTGGACCGCACCATCACTACAGGTCCCCTGTTTGTCATTCTCTCCGGACGGTGAAGCCCAAGACTTGAAAAAAGACAGCTCCTGTTAAGAAGGTTGCTGCGGGAGACGGAATGGAGGGGGTAACTGTTGGGAAAGATGAAAGTTTGACAAGAAAGTTTCACAGATATGTATGCCTGGCAGAAAGCTCTCTGAATGTAGAACCTGAGAGTGGAATAGAGATGGAAGCAAGTTTTGATATAGAAGAATAATAGGTGCCTAAATTAAGAATTGCTAAGCCAGTCATTACTGGGCAACTAAAAAAACAAAAGTTAAGTCCAGCTGGAAGGAGGTTTTATGACTAGAGCAAAGGATATGTTGGCCACAAACAAAAAAGATGTTTTTACCAAGCAGAAATAGGTCTTAGGAAAAGCAGAAGATACCATAGGCAAAAAAAACCATGCTGATGTAGCAAGTAGAAAAAAGGTCTAAGAATTTTCCACTGCAAGAAAACAGAAAAACAACTTTAAGCTTAAACTGCAACATACTAACTCATGTGGTTGGATAGTAATGTAGTAATGACCGTAATATGGTAATGATAGTAGTTATGATAGCCTATAGGTAATAGTAAAGGTATTGTGTATGATGCTGATTGACTGTTATGTATTAAGATGCTCAGCAAAGAAAAATATATAATGCATTGTAACAAGAACTAAAGTGGCTTCAGGTTTGCCTATAAGCTGTAGCTGGCAGCTGTAGGCATGGCTCTGTTACCCATGACCCATGGCTGCTGTACCATCTTCTATACAATAAACAGTATTTTGAAGAGCGGCCTGATGTCCCACATCTCTCATCTCAGGCTCTTACAGGTAACCCCCAGTCCAGTTGAGACACATGCATCCAGAGCCTACTCAGGACCCAGCAGTGGGTTGCCTGCAGTTTTGCTTCTGCTTCCACGGAGGAAGAGATCCAGCATCCTCATCTCCATTGCCACTTGCTGTCAGGGGGAGAGAGACACTTCCATCACCATCACTGCTGCCACAGAGAGGGAGCAGGAAACAGTCACCACAGGTCCCAGGCTGTTCCAGGCAGCACTAGTACCCCCCATCCACAACAGAAACTGTTCTGCTAGCCCCCCAACATCTCATCTTTGTTCCAGAGGGGACATATGGAACTGCCCAGGAAGAGCAGCCATCTTGTCTTTGTTTTGGGGGACCATGTGGCACCTTGCCTTTGTTGGTTAAACCATTCCCTGTTTTGTACAATTTTCTTTTTATTGTTGTGTTTATTGCTATCCTTTTTTTTTTTTTTTTTTTTTTTAGTAAATTGTGACTCTAACGTTTTTAACCTCTCATAGTGTTGCAGCTGAAATAGCTGCTAATAAAGTCCAGGGTTAGGAAGCAAAAAGGGCCTTTGCATAATATCCACAGATGTTTAATTCAGCCGCACGGTAAGATGTTCAGGGTCCAAGGGCACACTCATGGGGAAGTCCAGGTTTCTCTGTTTTGAGAGGTAGGGGCTGAACAGTGGCATCAGGGAAGTACAAAGATGAGGGCCAAAAGGGGAATAGGGAGGGAATGGCCAAGGGACATAGCAACAAGGGGAAGGAGACAACGGGGTATAACAGCTTTTGAGGGAAGTTTCTTGTGTCTCCCTAACCTAATCCAGGGAATGTCTCTCAGGGTCCCCACACCGTAGTTTCTTTTTTTCTTTGTTTTTCCCCTCCATTATCATGTGGGGGGTAGGCTCAAGCAGTCCCAAACTTTTCCCCAATATAAAACTATTACATCACCCTAAACCCATCCTTTTACTGGAGATGCCCTGGATGATGAATAGCATTAGCTATGAAAGGCATGAGAAGGAGGTATCTTTACTGTGAGAAATGACTGCTCACTTTAAAATTTAGGAAGGTTTATTAAACTTTAACAAATACAACAAAGGACTGAATAAGGAGAAAGGGCAGTGCTAGGAGCGTGACTGACTGCCACGAGCTTGTCCATAAAATGGCTGCTCTACCTTTTATACTCCTGGTGTTGCATCAACCAACTCTGGCCCCTCCCAAAGTCTGCCAGTCAACTCTTGTTCACTGTCCATTGGTGAAGATCTTATTGTAACTTGATTGGAGGTGAGGTGTTGTCATGCCACGCCTCCTCAGCAACAAGCTTCCACCATTCCCAAATGCCCCATGCTAGGAGCACATGCACACGCCCTCCCTCCACATGTCCCTGACACCCCTGACAACCAAGGCTGTCTGGTGGCAGCAATGCGGGGGGGAGGGGGGGAAGGGGACTATGGGGAGAACAGGGGGTGTCCAAACAAACTACTATAACATAGCTATACATCAATAAAACTTCTCTTAACATACACAGAATATTCGTCCCTTGATTGCGAGAGCCAATCATCACATTACCCATCTATAACAATCCCCCCTTTTCCTTTTTATAAGTCATTTGGCTCGAGCAATTAATTCCCATTTTCCACTCATGCTTTTTATAAATTGTTTTGGATTCTTTGTGGGGATCTTCTAGTTTGTTTTGCTTCTTCAACATAATTTGGATGGGTCATAACAGTGCAGGTTGACAATAGTGTGAGTAGTGAAAAGAGTACCCACATAAAACGATTGGTCGAGAATTTGTTTGGATTCCAGGAGGGAAACGCCAACTAAAGCGTAATAAACAGAAAGGGAATGATAGAGGTCTAGTATGGCTTCTACCCCCAACTACCATGCCTACGGGGTTGCTGCCCGCAGCAGGATTATATAATCTTCTTGGTGGCGAGCACAGGGGTGTGGTAAGCACATAACATCTACAACACAGGGGCCAACCCAGTCTTGCCCTCTAGTTCCCGTCATACTCCACTTGTCAATCTCTAAGCGAATCACCCTAGCACTTCCCACTGTTTCCTGTGTACTTCCCCTTAACTGACACCTGCAATCCTCATCTATGAAATAGGAAAATTACATCAATGACCAATACAATTTAAATCTCCCACTTAAAGTGTTACTTAAGCAGTGCCCGAGCTGGCCTGTGGAAGCTTGAGTCTACTTTTTGGACGCCCTGGGGCGTTTCTGTTCACTTTTCAGTCTCTGCTTAAAAGTCGATCTTGTCTCACTCGGTCTGGATGTTATGGTTTATTCTTTTGGTTCTTCCACTGGGCCCTTAAGTCTGTTGGCATGAGTCCATCCCCGCTCCGCAGTTCCCACTGCTGACTCAGCGGTGAGCAGCACCTGAAAGAGACCTTCCCACTGAGGGGTTAGAAGCTGCTCTTTCCATGACTTGATCATTACCCAATCTCTAGGGTTAACATGAATTCTGAAATCCAGGGTAGTAGTTTGAGGTATCATTCCTTTATGCCCTAGCTCTTTTTAGGTATGTGCTATAGACATAACATATTTTCTGGCACTGGCTTCCCCCTCCTTATAGGTGGCAACTCTCTGTGGCGAAGTCAAAAAGGGTAGTCTAAACAGCATTTCATAGGGAGAGACTCCTAAATCTGACTGAGGCTGGGTTCTAATTCTTAACAGGGCTAAAGGAAGGCATTTTATCTACGACATCTGGGTTTCAGTTATCAGCTTAATCAGAGTTCTTTTAAGAGTTTGATTCATCCTTTCAACACTACCAGAACTTTGTGTATACCATGGAGTGTGCAACTCCCATTTTACCCCCAGGGCTTGAACAACCTGCTGTAATATCCTAGATGTGAAATGAGTTCTTCAGTCTGAATCAATCCTATTCACTACCCTATATCAGGGAATGATTAATTCCAGAAGGCTTTTGCTTACAATACTGGCATTGGCTTTAACAGTGGGCACCACCACTACACAATGGGTTAAGTGATCTACTATCACTAGCAAAAATTTCTATCATTGTATCTGGGGAAGTGTCCTAGATTGCAAGGCAAGATGTGTTCTATTTGCCATCTGTTAGAGGTGTGGCAGTTTTCTTCTGCTAATTAGGCAGTTTTCTTTATCTCTTCCACAAACCAATCTTCCCTCCAGGGAGACATCTGCTGTTAATGGGCTATTGAATGTCACTGCATGATTGATAAAAGTTACAGGATCCCATTGTGAGATGCTCCGCCCAGAAGGAGGAACCAAGCATTCCTAACTGGATATAATCTGAGTTTTTGGGACACTAGACTCAGCCTTTCTACTGGGTTCCCAGAGGAACAGCTGGGTCTTTTGACTGGACCTTCAGAGGAAGACTACACCCTTCTACAGGATCACTGCTCCAACAGAAACACATGTGCCACTCCCGGAGGACTGCAGCCATTCCAATTTGGACTGCTACCAACACCCTGACCCAAAAGGGTGTTAGGTTGTATTCTGACTCTGTCAGTGGTTTTTCTTTTGAATTACTGCATGTATTTTGGTTTTTTCCCTTTTCCTAATAAATTGTATTTCTGACTTGGAGTCTCTCACTGGTTTTGCTTTAAAACCAGAACAGGAAGCACAGTAAAGTCTACCTGGATGTTCTGAAAAGGTCGTAAGGCTAGTTCTTGCCCTCCTCTGGGTGTTTTCCTCATGACTTTCCTATTCACTTGTTGACATATCACACACCGTTCAGTTACTTGCTTAGCTATTCCGAAAACTCCTATGCAGCCCCAGTCCCTTAGGAACTGATCACTCAGCACTTGTGTACCCCAATGTGTTCTGTTATGTGTCACCAGAGGACACAAGGAAAAACGACTCACCACAGCTATGGTCACGATGAAGAGACTAATTTATTTCCTCTAACTCCAATCAACTATAGTTCTCAAAAGGTGCCAGTGGATTGGAGGGTGAACGTGCCACCTCTCCAACGACACTGGACAAACTACCAGTACATCAAATTTCTCCGCCTCTATGAAAGAATGCAAAATAATAGGTTGTTTACAGAAAGTTGTGTGAGAAAGTTCTCTACAAGAATGTAAACTCAGAAGGCTTTAGAAAACTCTTAAAAATCAGGGCAACATCTCACCCTTCTCAGTTTAAAAAAAGAAAAAGGAAAAGAAAAATGAACAATGTTCAGCGTCCATTCATGGAGGACTCATCAGAGTGATCACTTGCGTTGTCTGCATCCGAGTCATCACTCAATGATTCACCCACTTGATGCCTTTCAGGTTGGTCACGGCTTCCATGTTGCCCGTCGGCCAGATTCTGTCTCTGCGGTTGCAGGTCAGGGCGAACACACTTCGAAGGTACCCAGCGTACCCCAGTATCTGTGGACACACAAGCATACCCGCGCCCCGAAGCGATAAGGTCATAGGGACCTTCCCACTGTTTGGTGACTAAATTCCGCACTCGAACTTTCGCTCAAGACTGATGTCCCTCGTCCGCAGCCTGCAACGAGAAATGATGATTCAAAATGACAGGGTTATTTGAGTTCTGCTGCACCGTAAGATGATTGATGGTGTACAAAGCCTTTTCCAACTGACTGTGCGGGGTTTCACCCTGCATTCCCCGTTTTTCTTTTTGAAAAACCCGCTTCAGAGTACCATGAGCACGTTCTACAATAGCTTGACCAGTCGGGGAATGAGGGATACCAAACTTGTGTGACACACCCCACAACTGCAGGAACTGCCGCACCTTTTGCGATGCGTAAGCAGGACCATTGTCGGTTTTCACAGCAGAAGGTACACCTAGAATGGCAAAGGCCTGCCTCCAGTGGGCAATGACATCGCGGGCCTTCTCTCCAGTGTGAGCAGAAGCCCACATCGCAGAGGAGAACGTGTCCACCGTGACATGCACATACTTGAGCCGGCCAAACTCGGCAATCTGGGTGACATCGGTCTGCCAAAGCTCCAAGGCCCTAAGGCCTCTGGGGTTTACCCCTGCTGGTAAAGGCGGAGCAAGCGCATGGCAGTTGTCACAAGACTCGACAATGTCACGAGCCTCAGTTGGCGTCAGCTGAAACTGCTTCTGCAAGGTATGAGCATTCTGATGGAAAAACCCATGCAATGCCTTGGCCTGTGCGAGTGTGTCAGGCTGAGGTGCCACCCACGCTGGGTTAGCCAACTTGTCAGCCCTCACGTTACCTTCTGCCACAAACCCTGGCAAATTGGTGTGACTCCTCACATGCAAAACGTAAAATGGATGAACCCGGGCCTGAATGGCACACCACAAGGTCTTCAGTAAATGAAACAAGGTAGGATTACTGACCTCCTTCAAAACTGAATAACCCAACCGCCATGCGATTTCAGCCACATAGGCGGAATCCGTGACCAAATTGAAAGGTTCCTGGGAAAATCTCTCAAATGCCATGACAGCAGCCCTCAATTCAACCAATTGGGCTGAGCCATCCTGATGACCTTCCAGAACCTGCCACTCAGATCCATCCTTCCAAGTAGCAATGGCCTTTCCTGTCTTCCCCGAACCATCAGTAAAGACGGTGGGCCCTTGCATGGGTTCCTGACTATTTTTGGGCCGCAAAGAAATTTGTGTGGATTTTGCCACCTGCAGTAGCTTGTGGCTGGGCAGATGATAAGTGATCTGCTCTGTAAAATTTTCCAGAGCACATTGCAGGGACACGCTGTGTGCAAAGCTCCAGTCAAAGTCCACCTGGGATACCGGGAGTATGATCTTTGCGGGATCCGCACCCATCAATTGCAAACACCATTGCCGGCATTTGATTATCAAACGAGCAAGCAACTCAGCCAATTCAGTCGCCGTCTTCTGTGGCTGATGGGGCAGGAAAACCCATTCCAAGATGTGCAAGGGATCGGACCATTTGTCACTCCACTGGGCAATGATACCTGTGGGATGCGAATCTGGAGTGGTAACGAATACAGTGACATCAACGGACAGATCAATGCGATAAACTTGGCGGGCAGAAACAGGCCGCTGAACCTCCTCCAGCACCTGACGCGCCTCAGGGGTCAATGTGCGAGGCGACTTTAGATCAGAGTCTCCTTTCAACAAATCGTACAGAGGAGACAGCTGTGCATCGGTTAGTCCCAGGTACGGACGTAACCAAGTGATGACACCTAGCAATTTCTGGGCATCATTCAGTGTCTTCACAGAATGCACAAATTGCACCTCCTGGTGTCGGATTGTCCGTTCCAGAATTTTGACCCCCAAATACTTCCAAGGAGGTTGTCGTTTAACCTTTTCTGGAGCCACCTGCAGTCCATGCGCATGCAAAGCATCGAGCAACCGAGGCTGAATTCTTAGCAGCTCATCCTGGGTGGAAGCAGCCACCAAAATGTTGTCCATATAATGATACAGATGTGCACTAGGAAACTGCTTGCAAACTCCAGACAAGGCACGAGCCACATACCATTGGCATATGGCCGGGGAATTGCGCATCCCCTGGGGCAAAACTCTCCATTGATATCGCTGTGCAGGCTCAGCATTGTCGATTGCTGGCACCGAGAAGGCAAATTTCGGTCTGTCATCGGGATGCAAAGGAATTCTAAAGAAACAATCCTTCAAATCCACTATGAAGATCGGCCAATCTGCAGGAAGCATGGTAGTCGATGGCATGCCCGCCTGCAATGTTCCCATGCTTTCCATCACGGCATTGATCTTTCAGAGGTCTTGTAACAACCTCCATTTCCCAGACTTCTTCTTGATGCAGAAGACAGGAGTGTTCCAGGGACTGGTAGAAGGCTCCAGATGACCCTGGTCCAACTTCTCCTGCACTAGACCTCAAAGGGCGATCAATTTATCTTGAGGGAGGGGCCACTGGTTCTCCCAAACAGGTGTGTCCACTAGCCACCGTATAGGAGGCGTAGGACACTCTGCGCCCTTCGTCGCAGTGGCCTCCATCAAAAACCCGTCCTGATGCGCACCCCCCACGCAGACAGAACAACCCTCCCCCAGAGATTAGCAGGAGTAGAAGTAACATGCGGCCTAACCCAGGCCGTCTGTCCCTCTGGGTTCGTGACCAGCATGGACCGCTGGCTCACGTAACATCACGCCGTTCCCCCCAGTCCTGCGACAGACATCTTCACTGGATTCAGGGGCCAGTCCGGAGGCCAGGTGGCAAGGGAGAGAACTGTGACATCAGCGCTGCTGTCGAGAAACCCGCAGAGGCGAATCTCCGACGGTGTCGCACCAGGGATGGACAGAGCACACGACATCTCGGGACGGTCTTTGGTCAGGACAGCGGTCCAGTGAACTTAGAGGCGGCCCAGTGGACCCAAAACCGCTGGCCCCACGCGGCCGATCAGCCATCCTGCGAACAGAAGACTTAAAAGGTACAAGTTGAGCAAGCCGTGTCCCCTTTGGGATCGTGATGCGGGGGTGGGTGTGGAAACCATTGCACAGATCTGCCCTGTGAAGTCTGCATCAATGAGACCCAGGTGCACAATGATGCCCTGAAGGGTGGCACTAGACCTCCCCATAAGGAAAGCACTCATGCCTTCACCCAAGGGACCAAAGGCATCCAGGGGAACCTTGTGTATCTTAGAAGATTCTAAAACAACTGTTGCTGCTGTGCAGACATCCACGCCTGCTGAGCCGCAGGTGCTGGCTGCAAGCTGGCTGAGCAAACCTCCATGGGCTCCGGGGTCTGGAGAGGAACTTGTGTCTGGGCGCGCTTCCCCTTCGCACTCTGCTTCCCATTTCCTGGGCCTGGCAGTGCCTGGCCATTAACAAGAACAGTTGCCTTGCAGGCGTATGACATATGGTTGGGCGTTCCACACCGGCCACACAAGAACAGGGGAAATTTTCCCTTCTGCACTTTCTTCCCCTGTTTGGTGCTGGCCTGAGCATTCCCCCGCTGCTGCTGCCAGCCCTGCGGCACCGCCCAGACTGGCTGCGCAGCAGTAGTCCAGGCAGCCATCTTTTGAACCGAGGGGCTGAGGTCTGCACAGGCCTCTGCCATCTGCGAGACAGTAGCCGCACCAGGAAGAGCCCGTATGACTCTCTTACATTCTGCGTTACAGTTGCTCCTGGCCAGGTTTGCAAGCACAATTCTCCTTGCCTCAGGATCTGCCAACTGCCTCTCCACAGAGGCAGTCAGCCTCCCTGCAAATTTCATAAAAGGCTCATCGACCCCCTGAACAATGGTCGCAAACGGCTCCAACAGAGCAGCCATTTCCAGGGTCCGAACCAGTGCTGCCAAGCCTAGCGTCTGGCACTGGTCAAGCACAAGGAGACCGTATCTGGCTTGTCCCTGAGGATCAGCATAATTGCCTGTGCCCAGCAACATGTCAGTGCCAACCGTACTCTTGGGATCCTGTGGCCCCCGCGTAGCATTCTTTTCCACTGCGCTGGCCACCAAATGAGCCCACTTGCCCTCAAAAATGTCAAACTGCACAGGGTCAAAAAGAGCATGTGCCACAAAACAGGTGTCAGAAGGTGTCAGCATCTCAGCAACAAGCATTCGGAGCGTCTGCATAACTTCAGCAGACCCAACACCATGCTGGGCAACGGTATCACGGATTTCTTTCAGTATCTTAAACGATAAAGGCTGATGGGTGTTGTGAGTAACACCCCTGAGCACAGGGAAAGCCTGGGGAGCCCCTGGTAAGGTTGCATCATCTGCCGTGTCCCGTCCCGTGGGTTCCACAGGGACAGCGGCAGCCGCCTGACTGCGGGACAGTGCAACCTTACTTGACACCATGCCCCCCCGCAGCATCAGCAGAGCCAGAGGAGCCTCCTCCACCATCCTGCAGACGCTGCGAGGAAGCAGAGTCGCACATCTCCTCAGCCTTATCTAGGATCTCCTGCCAAAACCGCCCCTGGTCCCTCGGACGTACGGTCACCTGGCAGGCGGGGAGGGTCCACAAAGCCGATGGGGAGGATCCGCGGCCACGGGAACCTACTGGTCTCCCGCTGACCGCGTCAGCATTCGCGCTAAAGGTAAACACCTCAGCGCCCCGCTGCGCCGCAGCATCAATCCCCGCGGCATGCGGGGAAGGCGGAGCCGAACCAGCCGGCAGCTCGGCAGTGCCGTCCACCGCAGCACTGGCAGAGGGCACCGTGGCGGACACAGGCGCCGGCCCGGACCGCAAACCCGGTGCGGCACCCCCCTCCCCGGGCGCGGGGGAGGGATGGGGCGCAGAGAGAGACGCGGCGCGCGGAGTCACGTCACCGCGGGACAACACAAGGGAGTCCGGCACGCCCCCAAGGAGGGTCGGACCCGTGCCGCGCAGCCGCGCAGCGGGCACCGCCCCTGCCGGGCGGAGCGGGGCGGGCTGCCCGCCTGCTGGGGCGGGGCCTGACGGAACACTGACCAACGCCCCGCCTTCGGCGGCTTCCACTGCCGGCGCATGCCCAGCAGGCTGTGCAGGCTCAGAAATGGGAGACGACCTCCCCCCAGAAGACGAATCCGAGATCGAAGCGGGTGAGCCCGCTCTCGCCGCCCCCAGGGGGTATGTCGTAGAAACACCGCAGTTCGGACAAAGCGTCGTCACTGAATCAGATGCAATCAGAGGCGGGGGCTGATCCCCGGGCCCCGCTTCACCCCCGAGCGCTGGGAAGGCACAAAGAGAGGGCCGTTTTTCCCCCGGCTCACTGCGCCTGTGGCGCGGGGCGGGGCGATGCGGCCTAGCCGGCTCCACCGGCTCACTGCGTCTGCGGCGCGGGGCAGGGCGAGGCGGCCAAGCCGACTCCACCGACCGCTCGCTCAAGGCCAGCGGGCTGGGAGCCCGATCCACCTCAGAGGAGGAGCCGCCTTCCCGCTCACTGTCCTGGGGAGAAGGGGAAGCGCCTGCATCCTGCAGAAACTCAGATTCCCCGTCGTCCACATCCGAGATGGACGGTTCCCCTAAAGAGCCCCCAGAGCTACCAAACTCAGATCCCGGCCAAGCTGCATCTAACATTTTCCATTGCACCAGCAGTGGCCCAACGTCCACAGATCAATCATCAAACAGGGCTTCCATGAGACTGCCCCCCACTTGAGACCACACCTCTCGGGACATCGCCTCCCTAGGGTCGGAAAAGAAGCCCTTCTGCCTCGCCCACAAAAACAGCCTTTCAAAATCACTCCAGGAGACGGAAACACGGTTCCTCTCCAGGACATCCCTCCAAAGATCCAACATCAGAGATTCCATCCCGAAACCGATAGAGGTTTCCATCACTAACACAGCAGGCAAAACGCCAAAGGGGAGGGGGGGGGGGCGTAAGCACACTCTCGCCCGACCTAAGCTGTAGTACATGCCGGCGGCCACCAGATGTCACCAGAGGACACAAGGTAAAACGACGCACCACAGCTATGGTCACGATGAAGAGACTAATTTATTTCCTCTGACTCCAATCATTTATAGTTCTCAAAAGGTGCCAGTGGATTGGAGGGTGAACGTGCCACCTCTCCAACGACACTGGACGAACTACCAGTACATCAAATTTCTCCGCCTCTATTGAAGCGATACGCGGAATAAATAAATAGACTCCACAACCTGGGGTAGTATGAAGTGGGTATGTATGTCAGCGCCCGGCACAAGTGAGATAGCTCTCCAAAACTTGTGCCCCGAGCTTCCGTCTGACCCACACCTTTATTCTCAAAGATGTTCCATATGTAATACATTGCACAACTTTTTCATGCATATTCAACCCCTGGCCCCGCCTGTCCTCGCCTCTCATGCTAAATAAGTCCACGCCCTTCTGGGCACGCGTGGTTTGCTGTGGTGGTCGCACGGGGGTCTCTCGGTGGTCCTTGTTATGAACAGTTTCCAGGTGTTCCCCAGAGACACGGGCAGGGCTTTCCTAGTTCCCATAGCAACACTAAAAGAAAACAACTAACTCTAGCTAAGTACCGATATTGAAATGCTAATTAGCTAATTGCTCTGTTTGTTTTCTCTAAACTACCTGGCCTCCCACCCCTCCACGCTGCCATTCTGGGACTAACATGCAAATAGAAACCCCTTAGGATCATGGGAGTATTTTTAGGAGGTAAAAATGAATATAAATCAAAAACTGAACACAATAGAGGAGTCTAGATAAATGCCCTAGCTGAGGAAGAGGGAAACACATCCCCTGACTGGCTTTTAACCGTCGCCATCACTTAAGAGAGAACAGACTATATTAGGCTCTGAGAAGCAGGGAGATAGAGACAGAGAGCCCTAGTGCTGCCACCATGGAAGGAGCGGGAACAGCTGTTGTTCTGGACTTCAGCAACAGACTCTGCACACCACGCCTCCTCATCCTCGGGCCACCGGTGTGCCACAAGGAAAGGAGAAAGGACAGCTGCTGCTCGGGACTCCAGTGACCAACTCTGCACGCTGCCTTCCTTTCGGCTGCCTGGGAAAGCTACGACCGCGGGGGCGAGCTCTGCGTCGAGCCCCCTGCCCAGCTGATCTTTTTAATAAAGAGCTGAACATTAATAAAGGCATTAGCCCTGTTCATTTCAGTCCTGAGGCTGAAGATTGTGGTCTTCCTCATGATTGAACTTTTGAACTTTTCCTCTCTGCGCGTGCGCTTTTGGTCCTTTGGTGCTTATCTGAGTAGGTCTGTCAGTCTTGATAGGCTTGGAGACAGAGGAGCTTCTTTATCTGGGTTCTTTGCCTCTTCTGGTATTGTTCTTTATGGAAGAAGCTCTAGAAATTTGCATTTTCCTATGCCCTTTGTACCAGGCAGAGGTTTCTTAAGTAAAAGGTTAAAATTCAACACATAACTCTACAAGCTAAATTATAAATGCTTAATTCATTTTGTTAACCTAACTCTAAAAATCTCTGTTTCACTATGAAAGAATGCAAAACAATAGGTTGTTTACAGAAAGTTGTGTGAGAAAGTTCTCTACAAGAATGTAAACTCAGAAGGCTTTAGAAAACTCTTAAAAATCAGGGTGACAGTTATGCATGCCTTCTATCATTTTCTTGGCAAATGGTTTATTTAACAACTGTCTCCCATCTTTTAACTTCCACTTCCCTTCATTATCTTTCCTTGCTCCCATTCGGAGGAGCTCTCTCTCTTCCATCTCACTAAACACTGGGACTTCCTCCATTTTTTCCCATGGGGGTTAACACCACCATTAATTTTTCTGTCCCCTATTCAGCTGCATCCCTAGCTTCCCAATCTGCTAAATTGTTTCTCTGTGCCTCCAGAGTCACCCCTTTTTGATGCCCTTTAACATATACCACTGCCACTCCTTCTGGCAATTGTAGGGCCTCTAATACCTCCAAAATAAGCCTTTCATGAACTAATTCCTTCCTCTTTGAATTTAGTAGCCCTCTCTCTTCCCAAATCCTTCTGAAGGTATGCACCACCCCAAAGGCATACTTTGAATCCGTATACACTGTTCCCCTCTCTTGTGTTATTATTTTTAGAGCTTGTTTTAGGGCATATAACTTACATGCTTGGGTTGACCAGTTGGAAGGTAATTTTCCCTTTTCTATGGCTACCAGCCTTTCATCGATTATAGCTTACCCTGACATCCGGTGCCCCTGGATTGCCTTTAAAGATCTATCAATGTACAATTGCTTCCCCCTTTGGAGTGGTTGATCCATTAGATCTTCTCTTACCTTAGTTAACCTCTAGGCAATCATGCATTAGTTCTTCCACTGGTTCTCTTTATAAAAACTGGGCAGGATTGAGATGGTTATCCGCAATTAGCTCTAAATCATCCTTCTCTATTAAAATGGCTTCATACTTTAGCATTTGGGAATCGGTAAGCCCTTTCTCAGCCTTTTGACTTAGGGTACTCCGAACTGAGTGTAGGGTGTATACTTTCAATTTTCCCCCAAAGGTTAGTTTCCTGCTTTCCTCTACTAGTAGAGTGGTTGCTGCCACTGCCTGAATGCAAGTTGGCCACCCTCGGCTGACAGGGTCTAGCAGTTTTCATAGATAGGCCACTGTTTTCCTGGACCCTCCCCAGTCCTTGGCTCCATGTGCTACCCCTTTTTTTACATCCACAAACAGATAGAAAGGTTTGTTTAAGGCAGGAAGACTCAACGCCAGTGAACTGACTAATTTCTGGTTTAACTCTTCAAACTTCTGCTCATCCTCTTTTCCCCACCCAATCTCATCTTCTAATAACTTTTCATACAAGAAATTGACAGACTGAGTGTACCCTTCAATTCATAGCCTGCAATATCATAACAAGCCTAAAAGCCTTCTAACCTCCCTCTTAGTTTTCAGCTGTGGAAGTGAGACTATTTTCGTAATTCTTTCAGGATTCAGTCATTGGCTCCTTTGAAAAATCATACGTCTTATGTACTTTACTTCACATTCTACAAATTAAAGTTTCCCTTTTGATACCTTAAGTCCTTGGCTTCCTAGAAAATTTAATAATGCTATGGTGGATTCCTGGACTTTCTTTTCCTCTCCTGAGAGAAGGAAATCATCCACATACTGGATAAGTTTTATTTCAGGTGCAGTGGAGAAAAGTTGTAGTACTTCTCCTAGTGCTTGAATAAATTTGGGGATTCAAAAAATCCTTGGGGTAACCTTGTCTACTGAAATTGTTGCTTTCACCCTGAATTGGGGTCATCCCATAAGTCTGACTTGCAGCAGCCACGGGATGGAGGTTCGCCAACTAGCTGTCCCGCTTGTGGCCGGAAGGCCGCCCCTGAGTCTTTGCCAAGACTGTTACGGATGGCAGTAATTGCTGCGGCGTGGGTAGCGCAGCAGAGGCACAGAGCACGAGGAAACCGAGACAGAGGAATAAGGGAAGGACACTTGTCTCAATCTCCAAGGATTTAATTCCCAAAGGGTGGAAGAGCAAGTGACAAATCTGAACATAAAAGGACTACTTTTAAAGGGTAGAGGGAACACGGGGAGGACACAACCTTTGACCAATAGGAAGGCATTAGGGGAGGGGTGCAGAGTAAGAGCTCCCCAATAGAAGCCAACATGGGGAGGGAGCAAACCTTACAGTCCAATTCTGCTTTGAGGAAGGGATGAAAGACAGGGAACACTCCAGAACCAAAGGAGTGTGCTATCTTTGACAGAAAGGGGTAAGACAAGGGAACAAGGGAGGTATACAAGGAGACTGACAAGTGGATTGACATACATTTTGGCGGGGAAAACTGTGGTAAACAACTCAGGACTGAACCATTAGGGAAGCCAAATGGGGTACTATCATGGTTTGATGCTGGCGCAATGCCAGCACCCCCATGAAAATACACCTTCCCAAATAAATGCTGTGAGATGCGATCAGGAACAGAGCAGAGCAGGCCCAGGCTTAATAACAAAGGGAAAAAACTTTATTAAACTACTACTACTATAAAAGGCACACACACTAAATCCAGAATGAAAACCTTCCAAAACACTCCTCCTCCCCCCACCCAATTTACAACAAACCACAGTGAGACAGAACCCTGGATTCCTGATCACATTACCACCCTTCAGATAATAAATACTCAGTCCCTCAAAGGAGAGAGGCGTCTCTCTTGCACCATAGACCCCCCAGGAAACACAGTTGCCACCTCCTGTGTTTCCATGTCACACATGGCAATCGCCCGGAAAAAAAATCTGCCAGTGTGACACTCTCCTTTCCATGTCACAGTGCTCTCACCACCGTGCATGGACAGACTGCTCATAGGGCTCTTTTAAGGATGCTTTGCCACGGACCCAAAGATACAACAGTTCAGCTTCTCTTTTTGGGACCACAGTCCCCCTATTTTCTTCCTCCTCTGGGGCCGAGGGTCTCAAGAACAGAGATCATCTTCTTCCTGAAGACAGAGGGCATCACCACACCCTCCTCAACTCTTCTCTGTTCACTCCACTCCTGTGCTGGTTGTCGCTGAAGCAGGTCTCTTGGCTCACTATTGCATCCCCCTAAAAATACAGTCTCTGTTGCAGAAGAAATTGGTTCAGTCTATAGCTATCAAGAAAAGTCCAGCCACAAGCGACTCCATCATCTCCTCCCACCTAAAAATTTCCTCTTCCAATATCTCTGGTCCCAGACTGTCTCTCTTGTACTTCAAATCAAGGAGGAGTACTATTTTACAAAGCCTTCATTTCCCAGGAAAGGGTTAAAAGTCTCAGACTCCCCGGATGGCTGAAATCTCTGCCCAGAACTCCCAACTCCCACGGCTGGGCACTATCCCCCCCCTTCTCCTTCTCCTCTGCCAGCAAATTCCAGGTGCCGTCAGGCTCTCTGTCTCTTTCCCTCTCGGGGAGGGGGAACAAAGGCATCTCCGTTTCTCTCCACCCTTCCGTCCGCAGGGGGCCCGCCCGGTTCCAGTCCTTCAGCCTCTGGCCTACCTCTACCAGGCCACATGGCTTCCCCTCCCCACCCAGCCTGTGGCTGGGCAGGGGAGAGTCTGCACTCTCCGAGGACCGGAACCAAAGACAGAGTTCCCCTGGGAGTTCTTGCTTTTAACCCCCTGTGTTCACAAAGGCATGTCCATGCCTTCATTGGTCACTCCAGGTGCCAATATCCAAACCTGACCGCTGATTGGTTTGACCACAACTTCCTGAGAAACTTCACTTCCATGTCCAACCATGACAGATAGAATGAACTATTACAAACTTATATCAAGGAATATTAAAACATACTACAGAAGAACAAACTGTAAAATATCAGACTACCACATCTCCCTATTTTTGGTTTTATAAAGTTGAAAAAACAGCTGGGGAGGGGTATCAACTCAATCCTGGAACTTAGTTCTTTAAACTTCTGTGCTTTCAGGGGCACTTTCTTCCCACCACTCTTGGTCCGCAGTGGTAGCAGGTACCACAGTCTTTGAAGAGGATGGGTTGGCAGTGGAAATAACTAGTTTTAAGATTCCAAAAACTAAGAAAACTAAAAATATTACAACTATAAAGCAACTAATGTCTTTTAAGGGAGTTGAATCTTCATAGCTGGTCAGGCGGATGTCTAGGGAAAATGACAACATAACCATGAAATTAAGGCAACCAAACACCACGTGCTAGGAAAAAGGGTCAGGGTCTTCCTCTTCCCTTGCAGCACTTTCGCTTTGATGCAACTGCATCATTGGCAGAGTTATTTTGGGGATTTAAAGGGACAATTTCCAACTCAGTTTCCTCTCTTGTGGGAGTATATGGTTTCACCCACTTCTTGGGGATCCACTTTACTCCTGAGGGCGTGGACACACACACGTATCCACGGCCCCATGTCACTAATTTAAAAGGATCCTGGAGTCTGGATCTCTCACCATAACAGGAGGTCTTTCCTTGACTGGCAGTTGTTGGTGATGGTAAAAATGGCTCAGGACTGGTGGGTTTGGGTTGTCAAAGTAACAGTTAAGAAAGTTGATAGTAAACAAAGCTTTACACAACCTGTGCTGTGGTGACAAGACCTGAACATCTCCTCTCTGGCAGGTGAGAACTTTGAGTGTTTGATGGGTCCTCTCTATCACTGCTTGGCTGGTGGGGGAGTGCGGTATCCCAGTCCAATGTTGAACTCCCCATTCCTGCAAAAACTCGCCAAACGCCTTGGAAGTATAGGCTGGGCCATTATCTGTTTTGATGGTTTTGGGGACCCCCAAAGTCACAAAGGCCTGCACAAGATGTTTCTGTGCATCTGAGGCCTTTTCCCCTGCATGGGCTGATGCAAAAACTGTTCCCGAGAAGGTGTCTACTGATACGTATATGTATTTCAGCCTCCCAAATTCAGGCACATGGGTCACATCAGTTTGCCACACCTCACAACTGCGGAGTCCTCTTGGGTTTACTCCTGAACCCAATGATGTTAGGGAGGACTTCTGACAGTTTGGGCATGTGGCCACAATCACCTTGGCCTGATCACACATTAGGTGGAATTGGTGGATCAGACCAGGAACGTTTTGATGGAATTGCTGATGGCTAAGCTTGGCCTGTTGGAAGATGTTAGTTTGGCCGGCCAGCTGCAAAGGGGCAGCTAGGGCATCTGCTCTACTGTTCCCTTCACTGATGAACCCGGGGAGGTCAGTGTGTGACTTCACATGCATCACAAAAAAGAGTTGCTCCTGGTGGGAAACTAGATATACAAGCTTCGAGAGCAAGCCAAAGGTGACCAGATTAGAAACTTCCTTCAAGACGGTATGTTCTGCTCTGGACACCACTCCTGCTACATAAGCTAAATCGGTAAAAATATTAATTGGTTCTGGGAATTTCTCAAAGGCCCTGACAACTGCATCCAACTCAGCAACTGGAGAAGAGCCCTCTACAACTTTAACGTTGGCTTCCAACTGCTGAACTTGAGGATTTTTCCAAGTCATAACTGACTTGTGGGACCCTCCGGACCCATCAGTAAAAACTGTTAAGGCCTTTAACGGGCGTCTACTTTGGATTTCTTTTGGAATCAAATTAAACTCGGTGCTAAACAATATGTGAGCTGGGTGATGGATAGAAATTTGGCCTGGATAACTGTCCAGAGCAAACTGCAAATTCTCGTTTTCGTGGAGCAAGTGCTCCAAGGTCTCCTTGGTTAGTTTCCCAGTTGATGTTTTGATGGGGACATGGATACATGTGAAGTCGCATCCCGCCAACAGTCACAGATGGACTCTAGCCTTTATGATCAGCTGGGCCATCAGCTCTTGTGGCCGCATGATGCTTTTGGACAACTGATGACCAAGGAACACCCACTCTATGATTAGGAGGGGGTCCTTCTGGTCCGTGTCCCATTGAAAAATGAGCCCATGAAGGTGTGGCAACTTACCTAAGATAATGTAACAGAAGGGAAGGCCCTCACGGCAACAGTGGGCTTACCGGCTTGCCAGTGTGGATTGCACCTTCTTGAGTGCTGTCCTCGCCTCCTGGGTCAGGACCCTCAGAGAATCTAACTCCTCTCCCCCCTTCAACAAGTTGAAGAGGGGAGACAGATCCCCCATGGTGAGCCCCAGCCAGGGCCTGATCCAGTTCAAAGATCCACACAACTGATGGAGGTCCTGCAGGGTCTTTGGGTTGTCATTTATGAGAACCCTCTGGGGCTTGATGGTCTGGTTGGAAATTTCAAGGCCCAGATACTTCCAAGGCAGCAGCTTCTGTACTTTCTCCTTTTGCAACTCAAATCCAGCCGCTGCCAAGGCAGTGATAGTGTCCTCAAGCGCTCCTGCAAGCACATTGCCATTGGGGGCAGAAACAAGAACATCGTCCATATAGTGATATATGACGCAATCTCTCGCCCTAGCACGCACTGGGGACAGAACTCTGGCGACATACCACTGGCAGATGGAGGGAGAGCATTTGAGGCCCTGAGGCAGTACTTTCCAATGGTAGCGCTTCATGGGAGATTCTCTGTTGATGGAGGGCACAGAGAAAGCAAAGCGCAGAGCATCGGCTGGGTGAAGGGGAATTTGAAAAAAGCAATCTTTTATATCAATGACAGCAAATGACCAATTTTGGGGGAGCATTGAAGGGGATGGCATCCCTGGTTGGAGAGACCTCATGTCCTCTATTACATCATTGATTTTTCTCAAATCATGGAGGAGGCGCCACTTATCCCTCCCTGGCTTTTTGATGACAAAGACCGGGGAGTTCCAAGGGCTATTGGTTTCAACAATGTGTCCCTTGGCCAACTCCTCCTCTACAATCTGAGTGAGCGCACTTAATTTCTGTTTGTTCAGCGGCCACTGTTCTACCCATACTGGTGTATCTGTCAGCCAATTTAGCTTCTGGGTAGGGCGCTCTTCAGTGACCGCCACTAAAAGATCCTGAGGGGCCAGAAGTTCCAATTTGGCCCCCCATTGAGACATGGCATCTCTCCCCCATAGGGTGAACTTGGAATTCAACACGAATGGGCATATAGAGGCCAATTGCCCATTCGGTCCCTCAATTTGTACAATGCTCCTGGATCTTTTAACTAATTGCGTGCCCCCAACACCTAGAACCTCAGTGGACACGCTTTGTAGCTCCCACTGTGATGGCCATTTGTGTGGAGGAATGACCGTCACGTCTGCCCCCATGTCCATCATCTCTTGTAACTGGATGGAATGCTCCCCACTCTTAAGGTCACACCATACGAGGGGCTTGTCCTCTCCTAGCACTTCGGTGAAATAAATGGAAAGGTCCAGGTCATTGCAGAGAGCATAGGGCACTGGAATGGCCTGCGCAATTACTTGGCCCTCTGGCAGGAAGAGGGGGGGATGGACACAGCCCTCCATGAGACTGAATCGCTCAGGATTGAGTGACAGGATCCCTGGGGCCATTTCAATCTCAAGGGGAGTGTGCTTGGTGTCCCCAACAACAAGGTACTTGCAGTTTAAAGATGGGGAGTGCTTATAAGTCTCCACCTGATGGATGTGAGGGAGAAGTCCAGGCACAGCAGTGACTACTTGACAGTCCTGATCAGGAAAGAAAATAGGATTAGTTAGTCACAGCCAGTAAGGTTCTCTTTTATCTGAAGTTATTCCTTGAGCGCTGGCATTGTTGTTAGCAACCTCCCCCCATGGCCTGCCCTATTTTTATCGACGTGCAGGGCAGACCCACGCTCTGTATTTAATTTTTTTGTGGCTGGGAAGCTTCCCCCTCCCCTGCCCCTCCCCTCCCTGGAGGCACCCTTCCTCTGAAGGGGCACTGACTTATAAAATGTCCTTCTTGATGGCAGTGGAAGCATCTCCTCTTAGGTGGTTGATTCCCTTGGGTAACAGCTGCTGGAGCTGCTGTCCGTTTCTGCATGTCTGGTTTCCTCAGGGTGTCTTCTACAGTAATCATATCTTTCTTGGTGCACTCCTCTATAAGCTAGTCTAGGGTGGGAGTTGGAGTTGAAGGGAGTGACAGGATGACTTTTCTGCAGGCTTTGTTTGCATTGCTGGAGACTATTTCTAGTATCAACTGTTCTTGTATATCTAGGTTTTCGACTCTCTTTTCTACAGAAGCATGTACCCATTCCACAAAGTCTATAAATGCCTCTGAAAAAGTCTACTTAAAAATAATATAGGGTTGGATTCGTTCTTTGGATGGCATGGTCAAGAAAGCTTTCTCTGTGACACTGTTGAGCAGGACAGGAACAGAGAACTCCAGATCAGAAGGCTAAGAAAATGAACTCCAATTTATTTAAAATGTACCACTCTATATATAGAGAATATCGAGAAGACTAATTTCATTGGTCTTAGAGTAAAAACATGTCACACCATTGGTGTGCAGTGAATGACGCACAGCGGCAGGACATATCTATAAACAATGTGAATAACAAGGCAGATTAGAGAATTATTTACATTCTTTCCCAACTGCTTCCCAGGCTCTCGCCTGGTTAGAAAACCTTTCTCTTTCTCTCTGACTGAGCTGAGAATACCCACATTTCCTCTGTTTTGTTTACAAAAATAAAAAAGAAAAAGAAAAGGTGGTGTTTGTGCCCTCCTGCAGGGCCCTTGCAGGAAAGAAAACAAACACAGCTCGAGAGCCTTATCAACTCCAATCAATCAAAACCTCAATTTGGATATTGACTCAGAACAGTCGAAGAGATTCCAAACTCTTATTATAAATTTCAAGAAATCAGTTACCAACTCTAGGATAGTAACAACTCGTTGTCAGTCTGCCAAAGGACTGGTAGTCCAACTTGTCAAAACCCATTTCCCAGTGTGAGCAGATGCCCACATGACAGAAAAGAAGGTATTAACAAACACGTGCACATACCCAAATCAGCCAAATTCGGAATTTGGCAAGATGAGTAACATCTGTTTGCCACAGCTGGAAAGCCTTTAGGCCTCTGGGATTTATCCCAGCCAGTAAGGTGCAGCAGGTCAAGCCTTGGTTGGCATTCACCAAATTGCTTTTGCAAGGTGTGTGCACTTGATAGAAGAATCATGCAAGGCTTTTGGCCCATGCAGTCATGTCCTCAATGAACCACTTGAGTGACATATGAAATGCCATGAAATCTCTGAAATGCCATGGCCACAGCCCTTAATTCAATCACCTGGGCCGAGGCTGTTGTGGCTTTCCAGTACTTTGAGCTGTCAGTAAAACACAGCTCTTTCCCCCCTTTTTTTTTTTTTTCCTTTTTTTTTTTTTTTTGAAAGAAAAACCCAGCAGCACCTGCGGGCTCTAGGACCCTGCGGTGCTCGGCGAGGCGGAGGACCCAGTCCAGGGGGCTGGGCCAAGCGTCCCAAACCTGGCCGGGGGGGCGGAGAGCCCAGGCTCTCTGCCGAGCCAAAATCCATGCAGCTCGGTCCCTCCTCCCAGCTTCTCATAGTTATCACTTGGGGCCCCTGGATCTGGGGTCCCTGGGACACTCCATGGCCACCCACAGATGGGCGAGCCATTCCAACCTTATATTTCGGTGCACGCCCCCACCAGGCTGCGAGAATCCTGGAAATTCCTCCGGCTTTTCACCCTCCCCCGACCCCACCTGTCCATTGACCATGCCACAGCTTCTCGGCATCCCGCTCTGTGAACAGGAGCAGGACGCACGGGGCGCGGGCAGGGGAGGTTTTCCCGGGAATATAAAATTCCACCCTGGTTTTGGGGATCTTGGCACCACTCATGCCTGCCCAGTACAAGGGGCTGCTCCTCGCTCTCAGTGTGTCCGTCCTGCCACGGGATACAATGGACTGAATCGCGGCCCCACCCCCATCCCCAGCCACGGTACCAGCAGCAGTGGCGCTACTGCGGACCAAGCCGGTGTTCCCTCCCGCTGCCTCTGCCTCTGCCTCAGTGGGACAGAGCTCAGGGCAGTCTGGGGGAAGCGGAGGCAGTGGTGGGCTGGATGCAGGCTCTGAAACAAACAGGCTGGATGTGCTGTCCAGCACAGGGCTGCCTGCTTCTGCCGGTGGCGATGGATCACAGAGCGAAGTCACTGCTGAGTCGGCTTTAGGCGGCGCGGCGGCGGGAGCTGCTGCCGGTCCCGGGCTCGGCGGCGATGTCGGTCCTGGGGTGGGGGTTCGCGGCGGTGGCGGCGGCGGTGGGCTCTCTCCGGGCGGAACGGTGGGCAGAGTGAGAGGCACGGCTGCTGCTGCTGCTGGAACGGTGGGCGGAGCGGCAGGCGCTGGTATCTCAAAGGATATCAAATCCGCCAGTCCGCAGGGCGCGCAGGGAGCCGGACCGGGAGACAAAGACTGTCCCATTGGCAAAGCCGAAGCCCCCGCATGCGGTGGGGGGCGTGCCAGGGGGTGGATCAGAGGCTCCATTGCCAGTCCCGGCAGTACAAGAGGGTGGGACCGGTGCATCTGCGCAGGCTCCATCAGCGAAGGAGTCGGGGGGGCTCCAGCCCTCACTGCGCCATGAAGTGTGGGCTGCGCCGGCCCCCCCGCGAATGCAGCGAGGAAAGGGGGGGGCTGCGGAGCCGCGGGCGGAGGCGGCGGCCGCTGGTCCGGGGCCACCCCGTGCAGTCCTTGCAATGTCGGGTGTGCCGAAGCTGATAGTTGCAGCAAAGGCACCCCCGCCACCTGGTAGGCGGATGATGTCACCGGCACCTCGCTGAAGGCTAGGTGCATCTGCGCAGCTGGTCGCGGCGCGATGTGCTGCGCAGTCTGTGTCCGGAATCCCGAAATGTTCCAGTCAGAACAGTTGCCTCTCTGGGTCTTGCCCGGCAGGGCTATGTCAATGCCCACCCAGGCTGCGAACAGTTTGGGCGCTATTGCTTCCCCCTTGTCCAACTGCTTCATGAGGCAGCATCCCAAATTGCGCCAAACTCTGCGATCAAAGGTGCGTCCAGGGTCCACAGAAAATCCATGGTCCCGAGCCCAACTCAGAAGGAGAACGAGCTCGGCCTCAGAGATCGGAACCCCCAAGTGAGGGAGAACGCTTTGCCAAGCGCTCAAGACCACCCGTTCAGCCGTAGATGGCTGGTTCCCCATAGGAAACCCTCCCTTAGCAGACGTCCACTTCAAGAGACAGACAGTCCACTACTTCAGGGAAAACCCGTCCCGCTCAGTTCTCGGCTTCTAAGAGCCGACCCGCAGTCCAGACAGGACCAAGCCTTCTCCAGAAGGCGTGCGGTTTCAGCGTTACCTCTCTCAGGAGGCCAAAGGTGTCCGTCCAGAGCTTCCAGGCTACTGGCGTGGAGGCGCAGAACTCCCCGCTGGACGCTGGGGCTCGGGCTTCAGCCGAGGCTGCAATTCCACGAGGGGTCACCAGATGACGCCATTGAGCAGGATGGGAACAGAGAACTCCAGATCAGAAGGCTAAGAAAATGAACTCCGATTTATTTAAAATGTACCGCTCTATATATAGAGAACATCGAGAAGACTAATTTCATTGGTCTTAGGGTAAAAACATGTCATACCATTGGTGTGCAGTGAATGACACACAGTGGCAGGACATATCTATAAACAATGTGAATAACAAGATAGATTAGAGAATTATTTACATTCTTTCCCAACTGCTTCCCAGGCTCTCGCCTGGTTAGAAAACTTTTCTCTCTGACTCAGCTGAGAATACCCACAACTCTGCAGCATCTTTAACTTGATCTAGAACTATTTTTAGAATCCCCCCTGCCTGTTTCTGCACCTGCTCCCAGTCACCCTCACTGACCAGATGATCAAAGGTGATATCATTCCCATCTGCGTCAGTGGAGCATTCAGGATTCTGCAAGAGCTGTGGAAGGAGGTCCCCTACTAATCTCTTCCATGTGCGCTCCCATAATTTGTACTCAGATGATGGGAGCAAGCAATTAAAAAGCCTTTTTAAATCTGTGGGGAACCAGCGTGTTTGATGTAAATGTTGCTTTTAAAAGGCTCCTAAAAAATTTGCTTTTTTGCCTAAATTCACACTGCGTTCGGCAAAGTTCTTTGGTGCTCTGGTACGAGAGCGGTTCCCACCTGGGGTGGTCTCCCCTCGCATTATAAGTGACTGGGGCTAGGAAAGGGAAGTTGTTATTTTCCACCACTTCCTGTCTCCCTGGCACTGCACTCCCGGTCCCTCTGTTACCGTGGGAACCAGAAGCCAGAGTGTGGGAAACAGGAGGCTGGTGGGTGGAAACCTGGGCGGAGGCAGCCAAGGGGAAGGAGGAGGGGGTTGGTGATGACACATCAATGGGAGGAGCAGTGGGTGGAACAGTGTGGGGAGGGGGGTAAAACTGCCCCCCACAAAGGAAGAGGAGGGACCTAGCAAGAGGGAAGGATCAGGGGTGTGAGTGGGAAGAAGGAGAAAGGGGTTCTGGGAAGAAGAAGAAGCATCTGCCACGAGGCCAAGGCCATTTTGTGGTGCTTCTGTGGGATGAGGGAAGGAACCGTCTTGGAACTCAGAACTCAGATTTCTAAGAGGGATAAAGGGATTGGATTGAGGGATTGGGGTGAGGTCTCTGACAGTGTGGCCATCACTATCAGAGCAGGGGTTCCGAGAGGACCTGGAGGAGCCAGGGAGATGGTGGCAGCCCTGAGTCTTCTAAGGATGGGCTGCTCCCCCCTGTCCACCCGGTGTGGGGGAAGAGGGAATGGGAAAAGAAGGTGGAGAAGAGGGATTTCTGGGGAAAACCGGGGGTAAACTTGTAGTTTGTTTTTTAACTCCCTTTTCTTTCAACACATCCCAAATCAATAAAAATAATTGCATAAATCCCTCTTTAACAGAGGAGTCACGTTTCTTTGTTAAATCACTCAATTTAGCACCTACTTGCTTCCAAAATACAACATTTTGCTCATCTTGCGAAATAATATTTGGAAAGTTAAAAATCAACCACCTCAGGAACCTTTTAACAATGCCCTTTGAAAACACAACACCCGCTTGCCTCAGGGACCCTGCAACTTGGTAATAAACTTCCCTTTGCTGGGTAGACAGTCTGGCACCCATCCTGTCTACCTAGCCTAACTTACACCCACCCTCTGCAGGAAAAAGGAGATAAGAGAAAAGAAAAGAAAAAGGGTCCTGAAAGCCGACAGAGACGGACTGAGCACGCCACGCGTTGCGCATCCCCTTCCCTCGGGAAACAGCTGCCCACCTCCCGAGCCCCTGGCCGGGGTCCCTCTCAGACTTCCAGAGAACTCACCCAACCATCGACTTCAGGAAATAAGGCTGCAGAGGTGGTCCTTATTTCCTGAGACACCTTCCCGGATGCCAAAGAGAAGGCTATGTCTCCTTCCTCCGGGAGAACCGTTGAACAAAACTCAGCGTGCTCACACGGAGATGATGGCACAGCAGGGCTTATAAATCCAGGGCACATTTGCCTGCAGTACAGCCTGTCTGTAGGGTTTCTTCGCGTGGAAACCGCCACGCTGCTTCCTGCTGCCGCTTCTGCGCCATGGCGACATGGAGTGCTGGCATTCCTCGCGGCAGCGAAGATGCGCGAAGACATTGCTGCGCCACCTGAGTCTGGCTCGCGGTGGCCACGGGATGGAGGTTCGCCAACTAGCTGTCCCGTTTGTGGCCGGAAGGCAAACATGCGAGTGGCTGCCCCCGAGTCTTTGCCGAGACTGTTACGGATGGCAGTGATTGCTATGGCGTGGGTAGCACAGCAGAGGCACAGAGCACGAGGAAACTGAGACAGAGGAATAAGGGAAGGACACTTGTCTCAATCTCCAAGGATTTAATTCCCGAAGGGTGGAAGAGCAAGTAACAAATCTGAACATAAAAGGACTACTTTTAAAGGGTAGAGGGAACACGGGGAGGACACAACCTTTGACCAATAGGAAGGCATTAGGGGAGGGGTGCAGGGTAAGAGCTCCCCAATAGAAGCCAACACGGGGAGGGAGCAAACCTTACAATCCAGTTCTGCTTTGAGGAAGGGATGAAAGACAGGGAACGCTCCAGAACCAAAGGAGTGTGCTATCTTTGACAGACAGGGGTAAGACAAGGGAACAAGGGAGGTATACAAGGAGACTGACAAGTGGATTGACATACATTTTGGCGGGGATAACTGTGGTAAACAACTCAGGACTGAACCATTAGGGAAGCCAAATGGGGTACATAGAATGAACCATTACAAACTTATAACAAGGAATATTAAAACATACTACAGAAGAACAAACTGTAAAATAACAGACTACCACACTCCCATACAAAAGCAAATATATCCCTACTTTCCTCTGGTAATTGAGACACCCAAAAAGCCATCTTTTAAGTCTATCATACTAAACTACTGGTGTGATGGGGGAATGCCAGAGCCTTCCCCCAGATTGGGGTGACTCCGGGTGGTGGTAAAGTCTCTCCTCCAACCCGTGCCTTCAAAGAAAGACTCAGTAGTCTTCAGTCGTGTGGTCTCAAGGCAGTTTATTGCATGTTATCTCAAGGCACACAGACTCCCTGACATTGTCCCTGACTCCTTCTCCCTCTGCGTCTCTCTCTGCGTCTCTCTTCGTCTTCTTCTCTGTCTCCGTCTCTGTCCCTGTCTCTCTTCCTCTCTCGAGGGGCTGGTGCCATCTTTTATATCACACATTATGTATTAGATGTTTATAGTTTTTCCCCAATGCCTATTACCTATGTTGAACAGTGACTTTCTACTCTAAACCAATCTGTGAGTGCCAACACCACCAAGAACATGGGAAATAGGAAGAAGAAAGAAGGAGGACAGGGCACGCCCAAATCCCTCCATCTTAGAACCTCTGACCCCCATGTACAAAACTCAGACCCCTCTGTACAAGGCCTAAAACCCCCCTGTACAGCACTCAAAAATCCTACCTTTCACTTTGTGACTACTTCTATTATAATATCTAAACTTTTGTGATTTCTTGTTCTTCCTGCAAGGTTGGTAAATTGTTCCATGGGTCAAACTCAAGACCACAGGGGTTCCTGGCCGCCTGCCAGGGTCTCAGAGGCTTCTGCCCTGGACCCGGAACATCCAAGAGTGTCTGAGGGACACCTTGGGTTCCGACAGGGGAATATTACTTAATAGTGTATATGGGTTGGGCACTAATGGATATCGATTCACGGTTCTTTTATTCACCTCCCTCAAGTCTTGAACGAGCCAGTAAGTTTAATCTGACTTTCTTACTGGTAATATGGGTGTATTATGGGGGGATGTACATGGTTCTAAGGTTCCTTTTTTAGTCAGTTCCTGGACCACCAGCTACAATCCTCGTGTCCCCTCCACGGAGAGTGGGTATTGCCATACCTGAACTGGGCAGTTTTCATCAACTATTTTTATTACTATAGGAGTCATGTTTAACTCGCCTCGGTTTCCAGGTCTTGCCCACACTATTTCACGACTCCTTTTCTCATCTTCTCTTAGTCTGAGAAGCTTAACTACCATTTTCCCTTCCTCTGGGAGCACCCCGATTCTCAACTGCACTTGTAAATCCCGTCCCAATAAATTGTACCCTGCTTCTGGAACTAATAGAATATCCCCAATTCCTGTTTTATTTGTGCCTTCAAACCTTACTTGCTTTATGAATAGCACTTTAAACCCTTCCCCTTTTGCACCCACTACTTGCACTGTATTTTGCCTCTTCTTGCATCCCTTTGGAATTCTACAAACACAAGTTCTTTCAGCTCCCATGTCTACCAAAAATTCAAATTCTTCCTCCTGGAGACCTATTTTTAAGGCTGTCAAGGGCTCCTGATGGTATTCTGTCCCCAGGAGGTAGAGCCCCGGCATCTCTAGTCTTCCACCTCTCCTTTTTGCTCGTTCTCATAAACCTTCAGGTCCCTTCTCCTTCGGGGGCAATTTCTCCTGAGATGTCAATTTTTCTTACAATAAAAGCAAATCAGTCTTAGGTTTCCTGGTTCCCCAATTTCCCTCTCAGGGGTCCTGTCCCAAGGAACCATATCCCACCTTTGCCTATCCTCTCCCGATCAAGGTCTTTCTCCCTTACGGGGGTTTTTCCTTACATGCTGGTTTCCTTCTCTAATGGCAGTTACCATTACCCTGGCCTTTGCCTTCTCTTTTTCCTCATCCCTCCTGACATGCACCTTCTGTGTCCCCCTTAAGAGATGCTCCAATTCCCTTTCTTGCCAACTGTCCAATTTCTCTAATTTTCTCTGTATATCTGGCCATGCATGGGTGACAAAATTTATCTTTAGCAAGGTCTGTCCAGTTACTGTATCAGGGTCGATACCTAAGTACTGCCTCATATTTTTTCTCAATCTTTCTAGTGACTCTGTTGGGGTTTCTTCCCTCTTCTGCTGTTCATCAAATGCCTTATGAGCATTCTGGCTTCGTGGAACAGCCTCTTTAATACCCCTTACAATTAATGTTCTATAATCCTCCACACTTTGCCTTCCCTCAGGGCTGTTGTGGTCCCAATTAGGGCATACTGTGGGCATTTTCAGATCCCCAGGAGGTCCTTGCATGTGCTCCCTTTCCATATCCACATTCCAATCATCTGGATCATCTGTCTTTCCTCTGGTGTAAATAACATGTCGTTGTTGAGGCAGGACGGGAACAGAAGAACTCCAACATCAGAAGGTGAAAGAAAAAATCTCTTTATTCAAATGCACCGCTCTATTTATAGGGAACATCATGCAGACTAATTTCACTGGTCTTAAAGTAAAAACATCTCACACCACTGGTGCACACTGAATGATGCACAGTGGCAGAACATATCTGTAAACAATGTGAACAACAAGAGAGATAGTGAATTATTTGCATTCTTTTCCAACTCTCTCCCAGGCGCAGCCTGGTAGAAACTTTTCCTTTCTCTCTGACTGAACTGAGAATACCCATAATAACATGATCATTATTGATGATTTCTTCCTACATATAAATGCTGAGCCCCAAAAATTGGTTTAACTGTTCCGCTAATCCAATGGGGTCTTCTAGTAATCCTTTTAATTCCTTCTTGAACATCCTCACATCAGAGGAATTGAGTGGCACAGTCACAAATTCAATTCCCCCATGCGCCCCACCCATCGGTACTTTCCTCAGAGGATATAATCCCACTGCTTGGTTCCCATCCCCCAACCTGTTTTCCTCTTGCTGTGCCATTCTGTTTCTACTATTTTGACTAGGCCCATCAAAGAGCAAGGGAGGTACAGTCAGTGCCAGTGGGGGTGGAGGGGGCAAATAGTCTAACGGGTCCCATTCTTTACTTTCTCTTACTCTCTTCCTGACTGAATGGTTTCTTAGCCCTTACATGGATGTTTAAAGACTGACATAGCCACACTTTGTCCGACCCATACCTCGGCCAATATACATGATCGGGCCTAATTTCCCCCTTAGTCCACTCTATCATAGAGTACTGTATCATCTTAACCTCATCCTTACCTTTTGTGTGCGGGCCATGTGAAAAACGCCAATCACTTGTGTTAAAATTTTAGAAATTTAAGAGTAATAACATAGAAATAAAAATTAGGACAATAAGAATTTGGTCAATCAAAGTTAGGACAATAAAAGACAATAAAAAGCAAAGAATTACGGATGTCCAGATGCTCCTGGGCACTAAGCCACAAAAGCGTGCCTCGCTAACAAAGGATTAACCCTTAAAAGCAATAGCCTGTTGCATATTCATAGATCTCATACATGATTCAAAAATTCTTTTCAAACAAAGGGTGTTTTCTGGTTATTCTCAACTTCCCCCCCTCATCTTGTAAATCAGTGTTTTGGCTCCTCAAAGTCTGGAAGAAGTCTGGTTCTTCCCGATAAGGAGGCAATAATTCTTCTCTTGAGATCTTAGTGTCTTGTTGCTGCTATCTCTATGCAAAGAATTTCTTGATTATCTTATCCATTCCTTGAGCTAGTTACAAAAAGTATCTTACATTGCATAGTTTCTATTTTAGTATTATGTTATAGCCTAAAACTATGTTTACCACACTACTTAAAAAAGATTAATACAGCATAACTTTCCAAAATAACCCATATAGTATTCATTTTGATATTTACGAAAAGCCAATCATATAATATGCATCTATAACAGGTCATATTTCCACCGGGCTAGTTTTCTTCCCGGGGGCTATCTGGGGGTATACCTGTTATAAAAAGAGGCGAATAATTTGTTCAGCCTTTCAAGAGTCAATCAGAAATTTATTGATTACAGCAAGCGATGGCAAGCAAACAGCGCTGGGTGGAGCCAGGGAGTCCCCGCTCTGCAAACGGCTCACGCCGTTTCCCCCTTCCCACAGTCTTTTTATACTCTCTTCCTTCCGTGTTCGCGGTATCTCTGGGTGTACTCTGCGCTTGTTCCCTCTGTTGCTAGGGGGTCTTCTTCTACTCTCTGGTGGTCGTTTGAGGGAGGCTACACTCTTCTTCCTTGGTGAAAGTCCACGGCCCTGTAATGGTCTTTTCCATATGCACCTAAGTTCTAATTACACAACCAGCTTAAGTAATCAACATACTAACTAGTTTCTGTCTGGCGGTTTTCTGTTATCTACACAAGGCTTCTCCTTTGGTTTTCTGTTATCTACACAAGGCTTCTCCTTTGATTTTCTGTTATCTACACAAGGCTTCTCCTTTCTGTCTTGATGAACAAAGAGTCTTTTCTAACTTATCACAATCCCCTCCTTTTCTTTTTCTTTATTTTGTTCATCAAATCTTTTTAGTTCTTGTAAGCTAAGGGCTAAGGTTTCATTAGTCTCGGGATCCTCCGGTACGGGTTCATATTTGGCCCTTATTAACATGAGGTGAGCAGCCTCCAATCTCCCCTTTACTATGTCTATGATCCTATTAAAAATACATGGGCCAAAGGTTAGTCCCAAAATCAGCGAAATTAGGGGCCCTGCCATTGTGGACAATAGGGTAGTCAGCCACGGGGAACTGTTGAACCAGGTTTCATACCAACCTTGTTGGGCTTCTCTTTCCCTTTTTCGTTTCTCTAATCCTTCCCTTAGTTTTGTCATTGTATCCCTGACTACCCCTGTGTGATCTGCATAGATACAACACTCCTCTCTGAGTGCTGCACATAGCCCTCCTTGCTGTAGGAGCAGGAGGTCCAATCCTCTCCTGTTTTGCAAAACTACTTCAGATAGGGATCTCACTGATTTCTCTAAGGCTGATATCGATTGCTTTATTCGCTCTAAGTCCTCGTCTATTGCTACCCTTAGAGAGTGAAATTCTTTCGCTTGTTTTACTAAGGAGGCCACTCCCGTGCTTACACCTGCTCCCCCCATGAGCATTAAAGCAGCCACTGTAAGTGTAGTAAAAGGTTCTCGTTTTTGTAGATGGTGTGCTGGGGTAGTTTGTAGGTTATATACATAGTCTTGAGGGTGATAGATAATTTTTGGGATTATGACTACTTGTATGCAGTAATCTGAGGTCTCATTGAAAAATTCCAGGGAGATGCAGGGTGTGAGTCCTCCTTTTGCACAGATCCACTTTGTGTTTTTAGCAGGGAGTAACCATTTGGCTGGCTTATCCTCTCGTTTTGCTGTAGTTATTATTTCGCACAGGAATTCTATGTGCTGGGGCACTTGGCCAATGCATCTCCCCTTCCCTGTTACTGAGGCCAATGTGATTCCTTGCCCCCGCGGATCTTTCCAATTACATGAAGGGGGGGTACTGCCATTTGCACGTCTTGCCTTTTCTGATATTCCGACAGCTTCATAAAATGGGGGTTTAACATCAAAGCAGAGCCAACAATGCTCTGTAAGCCGGGGGTTACTTACATTCAAGACCCGGTACACTTCCTCTACCAGCTTCCAAAGGGTGTTAAATCGAGAATCCTCGCTAGGGGGTGCTATTTTCTGGGTGACAACAGTTGAATTTTCCATTCCTGCGTTACTTTGATTATTGATTATTTCAACATAGCTTGGCTCTCCATCTTTAGCTATTACCGGGTTAGGGCCTACTGGTTGGGTATCTGGTGAGATAGGCTCCTTCTTTATGGTGAACATGTTGCCTCTGTCCTTACCGGGTTCCACATACCGAAAACCCTATGTCCGTCCCACTGTCTATCTTGGATCTAATGGTTTAGTTACATTCAGATACACAAATTGACAATTCCCCTGATTGACTATGCCGCCCGACCAGTCCTTCTGTGGAGCTTTACAGCCGTAGGGTCCCCAAGAAACAGTAAGCCATTGATCTCCTTCTACTGACCAATCCGATGCTATTGTTTCACAGCCCCAATACCCGCAGAAGTATTCCCCGGGGTAATTGCAATATCCCTTTCCTGGATTTGATGCTGGACACATATAGAAACCTATTTTATTTAGACATGGTTCGATGAGGGCCAGTGTGCATAATGACAGTGTAAAGCTAGGAGATCCGGATGATATCCGAGTTTGGATGTCCTTCCCATCTACTCGGGTTAGTATCCACTTAAAGGGTTGATGTGAAAATTGAGAATATCCTCCTGGCAATAACATAATCAGAGTTACAATAGTGATAACTTGCCAAGGAGGATGGAGTCCTGTTTTTGCATTTAACTCATAATTTCCTACCATTCCCCTTTTAGTTTGTTGCCCTTTGTGTCTACCCGGGGTGTTTGAGTCAGTACCTTTGGGGAGATTATCAATACCCAGTCGGGAGTATTTCTGTATTATTCCACTTGGGATTGGGAAGAGCCTGGTTCTTTCCCTTCTGCCTCGCCTGCCGACTCGGGTGCTTCGAGCCGCGGGGATTATCATCTTCTCGGCAGCAGCGGTACTCTCCAGCGCATCCATTCCCTTTTCCCCTTCTAGCCTTATACTGCTCCCAGTTCTTATCCTTGACTGGGGATGAGTTACACAGGATTTCTTTCAGCTCTTTCCGACAACACCGGTTTACAATATGGGCAACAAAGGGGGCAGGTTCATTCAGGTGGAAACAAAAATTCTCAGGGTTAACCCCTTTTCTGTAAACCTCCCACCACTCTTCTGATTTGAACCTTACCCACTTATTCTCTAATTCTCCTAACTCTGATTCTTGTTAATCCTCGCTCTAGCTTGCAGCAGCTGGAGCAGATCCCAGTAGGTGGCTTTCCTTTGCAACAATGGACCCACCACCATTCTTGGCAAGTTTTACAAACAAAGCACACAGAAGGATAACAATCACCACGTATTTCTTCAGATACTACTCTGTAATCATCAGCCGAGGGGTAAGTGTACCCTTTCTGTTCCCCCTCTTGGTCTCTTTGGATTACTCACACTGAGTCCGTTAGTTCTTCTTCAAGGTGACCTTCAGGTTTCCAGGTTGGCTTGTTACTCTCCAATGGTCAGCCGTAGTGATCGGTCCTTTAACTCGGCTTGCGTGGGTCCATCCCTTCTCGGCGGTCCGAACTGCAGTCTCTGTGGTGAGTAAAACAACGAAGGGGCCTTCCCAACGAGGTGTTAAAGAATTTTCTTTCCACGATTTAATGAGTACTCTATCTCCCGGTTTAATCTTATGTATTGCTAGGTCTAACGGAGGTCTCTGAGTTAACAGCCCCTTTTCCCTCAATTCTCTCCTTCTGTTCATAATTTGCACAATATAGGTATTGGTCTGAGAATCTTTCAAACAAGGGTGATCTACAGGGGCCTCCATATCATAGGGCATTCCGAATAGCATTTCAAACGGGGAAATCCCCACATCAGTTTGGGGTTGAGTGCGGATATTTAATAGAGCCAAGGGCAAACACTTGACCCAAGACATCTTTGTTTCTAGCATTAATTTAGTTAGCTGTTTTTTGATTTCCCCATTCATCCGCTCCACTCTCCCGGAACTTTGCGGGTGCCATGGAGTGTGATACTTCCACTGGGTCCCCAGGGCGGTGAGAACATCTTTTGCTATTTTTGAAGTAAAGTGGGGGCCCCTATCAGAATCTAAGATCTCTATCATCCCGTATCTAGGTATGATTTGTTCTAAAAGTATCTTAACCACCGCATGAGACGTTGCTCTGGCGGTGGGGAATGCTTCTACATAGTGTGTCAAGTGATCTATCAATACCAACAAGTACTTGTACCTCCCTGTTTTGGGTAGTTCAGTAAAGTCCACTTGTATATGAGAGAAAGGTCTTTGTGCTAACTCTCTCCCACCCATTGGTCTCTCTCTTTGTTGCTGCTTGTTTACCTTTTGACAGGTCAGGCAGCATTGGGTTACCTGTTTAGCCAGAGTATAGATTCCTATACACATGTATTTGATGGCAAACTGATCGACTAAGGCCTGAGTGCCCCAATGGGTTTTATCATGTATAGCCTGCAGGATTCTCATGGCTACTCCTTTCAGGAGTACTTCTCGACCATCGGGTAATACCCACTTGCCTTCGTCCTTTTCCCGTATTCCCATTTGGTCTAATTTTTCTTTTTCTTGTACTGTGAATGTTAATAAATATTTCTTTGAGCCATGATACCAGCAATGTTTCTTTTGGGGGTTACCACAAGCACTTCTGATGGAATCATCTCCAAACATTTTACAACCTGACCAACACGGTGTTGTTCCTAAATCATCCCCACAAGCAGAGCAATCCTCCCTTTGTGTAACCTCAAGCTTATGTTTTAAAGTCAGTAGCGCAGCTCTCTTGGCCTCTTGATCAGCTAAATTGTTTCCCCTAATGGAGGCTCCTATTCCTGTCTTATGGCCACGGACATGCACTACTGCTATCCTTTCCGGATATCTGAGAGCTTGTAAAACTCGTCGGATTAATTCCTCATGTATTAACCCCTTTCCTTGTGAGTTAATTAATCCTCTCTCTTCCCAAATTTTAACGAAAGTGTGTACTACCCCATAAGCATATTTAGAGTCAGTGTAGATGGTTCCGGATTTTTCTTTTAACAATTCTAATGCTCTGAGTACTGCATATAATTTGCATGCTTGTGCTGACCAGCTAGGGCTAAGGGGGCCAGATTCTATTATCCTGAAGGTTTTTCCATCCACCACAGCGTATCCAGATTTCCGTTTCCCCTCAACAACTCGGGAGGATCCATCCACATATAACCGGGCTCCTGAGGCTAGTTCTTCCTCTTCCAAATCTGGCTGTATTTTGGTTTGTTCCTCAATTTGTTGGAGGCAATCATGTGCCAGCTCAGTAGTTGGTTCCCCATATAGGAATTGAGCAGGATTTTGTAAACTGGTAGTTTCTATAGTCAATTTAGGGGATGATATTAGGATGCCCTCATATTTAAGCAGCCTGGCATCTGTTATCCATTTTTCAGCTTTTTGTTGCAAAACTCCCCGGATGTTATGAGGGGATAAGACCCGCAGCTCACTTCCAAAGGTTATTTTCCCTGCTTCTTCTACTAAGAGAGCAGCAGCTACTATTACTTGTAAGCAGGTGGGCCACCCTCTACTAACAGGGTCTAAAAGTTTTGAGAGATACGCCACTGGTTTTTTGTTCCCGGCCCAGTCCTGGGCCAGCACCCCATATGCAGTTCCCTCTTCCACATTAATAAATAGGAAGAATGGTCTTTTTAGGTCAGGGAGACTGAGGACTGGTGCATTTACCAATTCAACCTTTAGGGCCTTTAGTCGGTCCTCATCTTCAGGTGTCCACTTGAGTAATCCTTTTTGAGTTAATTTTTCATACAGGAATTTAACTTTCCCACTAAAGTTCACTATCCACTGTCGACAGTATCCAAAAAGTCCTAACAACTGCCCTATCTGTCTCTTATTCTGTGGGGCTTGTAATGAGAGTATACCTTGGACCCTTTCAGCTTCCAATTTCTTAGTTCCTTTGGTTAACATATGTCCCAAGTATTTAACTTCTTCCTCTACAAACTGTAGCTTAGACTTTGAAACCTTAAGTCCCTTCAAACTCAGGAAGTTTAGTAGCTTTATGCTTTTTTTTCTTACTATCTCCTCCTCCTTGCCTGCGATTAGTAAATCATCTACATACTGTACCAAAGCTGTTCCTTCACCTAAGGAATAATCTGCCAATATTTCCTCTAATGCTTGTCCAAATAAATTAGGGGATTCTGTAAATCCCTGAGGGAGGACAGTCCATCTTAATTGTTGCTTTCGATGGGTATCCGGGTCTTCCCATTCAAAGGCAAAATAATCTCTGGAGGCTTCTTTAAGAGGGCAGGCCCAGAAAGCATCTTTAAAGTCTATTACACTGTACCATTTATTTTCAGGGCCTAATTGACTTAAAAGTGTATATGGGTTAGCTACTACGGGAAATCTTTCAACAGTTCTTTTATTAATTTCTCTTAAGTCATGAACTAGCCTGTAACTACCATTCGGTTTCTTTACAGGTAAGATGGGTGTGTTAAAAGGAGACATGCATGGTTCGAGGAGACCTTGTTTTAAGAGTATCTCAATTTCGGGTTTTAACCCTTGTCTCCCTTCTTTAGACAGAGGGTATTGTTTTATTCTCACAGGTATTTCAGGGTCCCGGATGGTTACTTCAAAAGGTTCAATATTCAACCTTCCTACAGTATCGGGGGTGTACCACACTTCTGGATTGATTTTAGCTTCATCCGCGGTCCGTAGGGGACACAGTTTTACGCTCAATTTCTCCTCTATTACTTCCACTCCTATTCCTAGTTCAATCATCAAGTCCCGTCCGAGTAGATTATAATCTGCCTCGGGAACTAATAAAAAGGATCCCACCCCCAATTTAGAATCAGTCTCCAAAAAGACATCTTTTATCACAGGTACTCCAAAAGGCTCCCCTTTTGCCCCAATTACCTGTACCGTGTCAGATGAAATTTTACACCCCCGGGGAAGGGTCTGGATGGTTGATCTTTCCGCCCCCGAGTCCACAAGGAACTCGTATTCTTGCTGCTGGGGACCTATCTTTAGCTTTACCAGGGGCTCCGTTCTTTTGTCCCCAGCAGATAGAGCCCCTGACACCCCTAGTCTTCCTGAAACTGTTTTTCATCAGCCATCCTTTGTCGGCATTCCCGCTTAATGTGACCCCTCCTCCCACAGTAAAAGCAGGCAATTCTTCTCTCCTCCTTCCTCTCATCAATCCCATCAGTCCGCCTTGGAATTTGCTTACTTCCCCGCACGGCTGCCCCCTTCTGTAAAGGAGAGGGGGCAGTTTTCAGCCCTTCCCGAACTGCCGCTACCATCATCCTAACTTGCTTTTTATGAGTTTCATCCTCCCTCCTTACATAAACTTTCTGCGCCTCTCACAATAATTCATCCAATCCTCTTCCTTGCCAATCCTCCAATTTTTCTAACTTCTTCCGAATGTCCACCCATGAGTTCGCTACAAACTGTGTTTTTAGCAAGGCCTCCCCTACTGGGGTATCAGGGTCCACTCCAGAATATAACTGAAAGATTTTTCTCAACCTTTCCAACCATTCTGTGGGGTCTTCATCCTTTTTTTGCTGTTCTTGAAAAGCCCCGTGAATATTCTGTCCTCGAGGGACAGATCTTCTTATTCCTTGTATTATAATGTTCCGCAAATCTACCATATGGGCTCTGTGTTGCGGATCCTGGTTGTTCCAGTCAGGGCGTTGCATAGGCCACTTGGTGTCTGCGAGGGGCCCTTGTTGGTGTTCATCATCCCATATTCTCATCCCTACATCTCTAATCATCCTCCTTTCCTCAGAGGTAAATAATATACCTAAAATAGATTGCATCTCATCCCAAGTATAAACGTTCGGACCCAGAAATTGGTCTAACCTTTCGGCGACTCCAAGGGGGTCCTCTAAGAGATGTCCCATTTCCTTTCTGAACTCCATCACATCTCCCGAGTTCAAGGGTACAGACACATATCCAACTCCTAAGATTTGGGCTGGCTGCCCCGGTTGCCCTGCATTAGGGCTAGGGACCATCCCCATTCCTCCTTCTCGGAGTGGGAACAATCCCAATTCCTCCCACCTTTTCCTAGTCTGGTTTCTAGTTACCCACTGGTTATTCCCCTGGAGCTCAGCATTCAACTCATCCCCCTCCGAGTCATCTTCTTCTGAGTCGTTTTGTGCCAGGGCAGAGGGATCAGGATGTTGTGGTGAATGTGGAGGCAGGGGAGGGTAAAGGTTCCGGGGAGGAGAACGGGGAGGGGGAGCTGCTGGTAGAGGAGGTGATGGAGGGGGAGGAGGTATGTAGGGTGGAGGGGTGGAATCGGGTAGGTCTGTATCCTCTTTCAATCTTTTCTTTTTCTCCTTAGTACTAAGTGCAAACAACTTAGTGCGAGTTTCCCCCATTATCCAGAGGGAGGCGTACTCGCTCTCCTCTGAGTTCGAGGGCTCTTTAGAATTCACGTAAATATTTAAAGCCTGACATATCCAATCCTCAAATGAGCCAAACACTGGCCAGTACAAATGGTCCCCTCTTATTTGTTTCCCTCCCCAAACCTCTATGCAGTAGTGCATCATTTTCACCTTGTCCTTTCCTTTCCTGGAGGGGAAGGAATCCCAACTTTTAATCATTAGTCCTAATGGGCTATCTGGAGGAATCTGGGGAAGCTTTACAGGGTTTCCCCAACCCATGGGACCAGAGGGCTTGCTTTTCCTCTGTCCCATCTTCCGGAGTGCCTTCTCACACACACCTCTTCGCTTCCCTCAATTCGTGGCCCAGCCCGTCGCCGGGTGTTGGAAACGCACTACTATGAGGTCCACACTCACGTCGTCTCACAGAGACGTCTCACTCACCACACTCCGGGATCCCAACCCCGACCGAGCAGGCCCCGCTCCCTCTGAACGGAGCAACCTCAGTAGCCCCGAAGGACCACTGAAAGGTACTTACACAGTCCTGTGTCTTCGCCCGGGACTTCGTGCACAAAGATTAAGGGGTTGCCGGCTATTCTTTGCTTGCCACCGAATTTGGGTTCGTCGGTAAGGGTCCCAGAGGGGGACTCCTGAGCGGGGCTCGCTGCCAAAGCAGCGAGGGCACCTCCCCGGGAGGAGTTTCCAGTGGATAGCCCTTATCTGAGTCACGGCACCAGATTGTTATAAATTGAGGCAAATAATTTGTTCAGCCTTTCAAGAGTCAATCAGAAATTTATTGATTACAGCAATGATGGCAAGCAAACAGCGCTGGGTGGAGCCGGGGAGTCCCCGCTCCGCAAACGGCTCACCCCGTTTCCCCCTTCCCACAGTCTTTTTATACTCTTTTTCTTCCGTGTCCGTGGTATCTCTGGGTGTACTCTGCGCTTGCGCCCTCTGTTGCTAGGGTGTCTTCTTCTACTCTCTGGTGGTCGTTTGAGGGAGGCTGCTCTCTTCTTCCTTGGTGAAAGTCCACGGCCCTGTAATGGTCTTTTCCATATGCACCTAAGTTCTAATTTCACAACCAGCTTAAGTAATCAACATACTAACTAGTTTCTGTCTGGCGGTTTTCTGTTATCTACACAAGGCTTCTCCTTTGGTTTTCTGTTATCTACACAAGGCTTCTCCTTTCTGTCTTGATGAACAAAGAGTCTTTTCTAACTTATCACATACCTGTTGATATCTCTTCACTTCCTTCTCCCCTTGGGGATTCCCTACTTGCTCCTAGTCCCATTCCTAACAGCCACTCACAGGTGACGCCGTGTCTTGTTTGCAGGAGATGGGGGTGGTGCAGGCTGCCAGCAAGCTCCGATCCCGCTTTCCCCTTGGCGCGCGTAACGAGCGGCCGCTCCCCGCCAGCAGAGGGTAGCAGTTCGGCCACTGGCTGTGGTCCCTTATCGACAGAAGTGGCCGTTAAGAGTGGACCCACGTTGAAGGATCAAGGCAAAGGAAGAGGGAAGGACCCTTTGCTTGCGTCTCCAAGCTGTCTTTATTTCTCCCCGCGCAGGGGGCAGTGACACAGGTGATACAGTGTGACAACTCGAAGTAAAGGCAAAGGGAGCAAAGTAGAGAAAAACGGCAGCTTTTAAAGGGGGGCTGCCCCCGGGGGGGGGGGGGGGGGCAGCCTACAACAAATCAAGGGCTAGATAGGAGGAGTATGGGGTGGATATTGTTATGAACAATTTCCAGGTGTTCCCCAGAGACGCGGGCAGGGCTTTCCTAGTTCCCATGGCAACACTAAAAGAAAACTACTAACTCTAGCTAAGTACCGATATTGAAATGCTAATTAGCTAATTGCTCTGTTTGTTTTCTCTAAACTACCTGGGGACAACCGGCCCCCCACCCCTCCACGCTGCCATTCTGGGACTAACATGCTAATAGAAACCCCTTAGGATCATGGGAGTATTTTTAGAAGGAAAAAAAGAATATAAATCAAAAACTGAACACAGTAGAGGAGTCTAGGCAAATGCCCTAGCTGAGGAAGAGGGAAACACATCCCCTGATTGACTTTTAACTGTCGCCATCACCTAAGAAGGAACAGACTATATTAGGCTCTGAGAAGCAGGGCGATAGAGGGACAGAGAGCCCTGGTGCTGCCACCACGGAAGGAGCGGGGACAGCTGTTGTTCTGGACTTCAGCAACAGACTCTGCACACCACGCCTCCTCATCCTCGGGCCACCGGTGTGCCACAAGGAAAGGAGAAAGGACAGCTGCTGCTCGGGACTCCAGTGACCGACTCTGCACGCCTCCTTCCTTTCGGCTGCCTGGGAAAGCTACGACTGCGGGGGTGAGCTCTGCGTCGAGCCCCCTGCCCAGCTGATCTTTTTAATAAAGAGCTGAACATTAATAAAGGCATTAGCCCTGTTCATTTCAGGTATATGTAAACATAAAACCAATAGGGAAGGGGAAGGGGAGAGTGCATGCTTAACATACCAATGAGTGAAAGAAAATATCATAACTGACAAGGAAGCTTCTAGATAAATGGGTGTAGCAAATAATGACAGACAAGCTGCAGGGGCAGGATTTGGAAGATGGACAGGGAAGGATCTGGAAATAAGGGAGGTATAGCCCAGGACTAACATGGGGAAAGGCGAGAAAACAGGTGGAAAACAACTATGGGGAGAGACTATTAGGAAAACTGAACAGGGGTAAATAGGAACAAACCATTACAATTATTTTAAACAATTTCTTAAACATAAACTTCAAAATCCCACTACCACAACAGGTCCTTGCCACAAAAGCCGGCTTTCCCAACAGCCACGAGAAGAAAAAGGAAAGAAAGAAACCTCTGCCTTCCTCTAGGAAAGCACAAGCAAACAAACAGCGAAGTCCGAAGAACCAGCAAGAGATTGACTCACTGTCCCCATCACAATGGGGGCTGATGAGCGAGGCTGAATGGGCCTCAACAGAGCTATCTGTCTTCCAGCTTTATTGCCCACCACTGGCGCCGACTCCAGCTCTCTCTGTCTCTCGGCCCCCGGCAGCGTTTTTCAACACCGTCCCTCGCTCTCCCCAGCCACGACTACTGCGGCACAGCTTTGGCAAGGACGAGCTCCGCCCCAGCAGCCCGCTCCGGGAATGGAGGGCTCGTATACAGCCGCCTGCACTGGGGGGAGCCCAGAGGCACAGCCTGTGCCTTCGCCTCCCTCTCGCCCTCTCTCCTTCTCGACCTCCCTGACCGGCGACCATGCTTGAGACCGCAACCGCTGCTCCGTGCTTGGGACCGCAGCGGGCCGGGAGCCGCTCTTGCACACTGTATCTGCACATGTGGGACCAGGCATGTGGAGGGGGCTAGAATGCGCATGCGGCAACAGGGAGGGGAGGGCTCCGATGCCTTCCCTTGGGTCGGCGGGGTCCATGGGTGTTATAGATGCATATTATATGATTAGCTTTTTGCAAATATTAAAATGAATACTATATGTGTTATGTTAGAAAGTTATGCTATATTAATCTCTTTTAAGTCATGTGGTAAATATAGTTTTTAGGCTATAGCATAATATTAAAATAGAAACTATGTGATGTAAGATACTTTTTGTAGCTAGCTCAAGGAATGGATAATGTTATAAATTAATGCTCCAATTCATTCATTAAAGAAAATTTATTAAATTATCAAAATATAAATTTAGGAAAAAAAAAAAAGGAAAAGCCACAAGCCAATAAAAAAGGGTCAGTGCCGAGCCCGGGTATCGGCGCTGGGTGAGACACAGGTCTGACCACTACAGCAGAGGGTCCCCTATGTTTCACACGACTGTCCTGCCTGAGCGATTTTTGTACGATTTTTCCTGCCCGAGGCAGAGTCCCTTTTCTTCCTTTCAGGACTGCACATATTCATGTGGAGTTCTTTCTCTGTGACAAGCTGAACAAAACCATGTCCGGGGAGTGATGAACATCCATGATCACGTTCCCGGAATCCCGTATTGAGATGTATCTCCCCGATGGCTCCAGCTATCTCAATCTTAGATATTTATCACATATTCATCTTCCAGACATTCCTCGGATCACCTTGAGGAGCGACCCATCTCCGGGCTGGCCACATTCATTTGTTTGTAAATGAAGTTCTCCTTCCTCTTGTCCAGGTGGTTTCGACACTGTGATGCAATCCCCAAGACTGACTTGTGCGCTTAAAATCTTTTTATAAGGGTATTTCTTACCAATATATATATAAAATATATGACAATTTTTATCTGCACGAATTATCCCATATACACATAACAGATAAGATAACCAAGAAATTATTCACATACAGATAACAGCAACAAGACACCAAAATCCAGAGAATTATTGCCTCCTTATTGGGACTGTTCAGACTTCTTCCAAACTTCTAAGAGACATGAAATTGATTTACAAGATGGGGGGGGGGGGGGGGGGGGGGGCAGAAACTAAGCAGAAGACATCCTTTGTTTGAAAAAGAATGTTTGAGTCATGTATGAGATATACGAATATGCAACAGGCTATTGCTTTTAAGGGGTAATCCTTTGTTAGCAAGGTATGCTTTTGTGGCTTAGTGCCCAGGAGCATGCAGACATCCGTAATTCTTTGCTTTTTATTGTCCTTTATTGTCCTAACTCTGATTGTCCAAATTCTTATTGCTCTAATTTTTATTACTATTTTTATAACTATTTTATTACTATTAAACTTTTAAAATTTTAAAACAAGTGATTGGCGTTTTTCACAGGGGGGAAGTTGCCACGGCCCTGCACCCTGGAGCCTTCCTGTCTTTTACCAGTTCAGGCAACTGCCAAACTGTCCATGTGGACTCACTCCTGCCTGCGGTCCGGAGCCTCCCATACAACTGAGTCGGCCCCACCGCGTGTTACTACGCTTAGCATTTCCGAGGCGCTGCCAGCATCCTTAGCAGGGCCAGCAGCACGAGGTATTGTGCCTAGCACTTTGTGGAGCCTTCCCTTCTGAGGAGGCTGTAATCTGATCTTAAGACTCCTCCCATGGGACACCTGATAAAACCCCACAGACCTGGGTCTGCTTCCTCTTTGCTCTCTCTCTCCTTCTCTGCTCTCAGGCTCTCTGGGCTTTGCCCAGGCTCCCGGGCCTCTGCCCCCTGCTCCCCCCAGCACAGGGGGGGCAGGGGGGGAATAAAATGGACTCCCCTGCTAAACAACAGAGACATGTCCTGTCTGTTTTCCCTGCTGCTGGTAGTGGCCTCCCTGGATCACGATCATCACTGTAGCCACACGCTGCCACAAATGGTGGAGAAATGCAGGCAGCCAGTGAGGACCTTGACCGGCACCCCTGTGAGTCACCCGCAGATTGATACACCCTGCGGGACCCCCATCTTCCGTGGAGGTAGAAAACTTATAGGGAGGGGAATTCCCAGTAAGGACACCAGCATACTGAGACTGAGCGATGGGACTAACATCTACCATCACACAGCAAGATGCTTACAAACAGTTTTCTCATGGGAGGGACTTTTTAAGAGCTACAAGCGGCTAGTCTGCCTGCAAAAAGGAACATGCTCAGGACTCCTGTCAACTTTCCTGACATGTCTGCTGCAGCTTATGGACAGTAAAGCCCTGGAGGGTACTTATGGACGGTTATGGACGATTGCATGCAGCATGTCAATGCCCTAGATCTGTGGTCCTGTGAACCTCATGTTTTTCAGTTTCTGTGAAGCTGCCTGTATCTTTCCTTACCCTTTGTTCCTAAGAGTGTGGCAAATAGTGAAAAGGCCAAAATGGATCAGAGTTGCTACCGTCTTTTCTGTCACTTTCTGCCCCTCTGCCACTGCATCCCCCCTTTCCCTGAACAAGGACAAGGTCAGAAACCATCCAGAGCTGACACGGGAGTGCTACCGTCCTCTCGCCGCCCTGTGTCCTCTTTCACTCCTGTCTCTTCCCATATTCCCTATTCCCTGCCCGGGAAGGCACTGGCCACACTGTCCCGGGTGCTCCTTCTCAATATGGTGTGACCACACGATTTTGAGATCGCCTCTTTCCCACTAAGTTCTTCTTTTCTGGTCCCATGCCTGCCTTTCCCCCTCACCTACCTTCCCCCTTCCTGCCGTGCGGCTTCTGGTACAGATCCCTTGCAGTACTGCGATAAGTTAGAAAAGACTCTTTGGTCATCAAGACAGAAAGGAAAAGCCTTGTGTAGATAACAGAAAACGAAAGGAGAAGCCTTGTGTAGATAACAGAAAACCGCCAGAGAGAAACTAGCTAGTATGTTGATTACTTAAGCTGGTTGTGTAATTAGAACTTAGACGCATATAACATATAACCTTATATGGAAAAGACCATTACAGGGCCGTGGACTTTCACCGAGGAAGAAGAGAGGAGCCTTCCTCAAACGACCACCAGAGAGTGGAAGAAGACCCCCTAGCAACAAAGGGCGCAAGCGCAGAGTACACCCAGAGATACCACGGACACGGAAGAAAAAGAGTATAAAAAGACTGTGGGAAGGGGGAAACAGTGTGAGCCGTTTGCGGAGCGGGGACTCCCCAGCTGCACCCAGCGCTGTTTGCTTGCCATCACTTGCTGTAGTCAATAAATTTCTGATTGACTCTTGAAAGGCTGAACAAATTATTCACCTCAATTTATAACAATCTGGTGCCGTGACTCGGATAAGGGCTATCCGTTGGAAGCTCCTCCCGGGGAGGCGCCCTCGCTGCCTTGGCAGCGGGCCCCGCTCAGGAGTCTCCCTTCTGGGACCCTTACCGACGAACCCAAATTCGGTGGCAACCAAAGAATAGCCGGCAACCCCTTAATCTTTGTGCACAAAGTCCCGGGCGAAGACACAGGACTGTTATGAACAGTTTCCAGGTGTTCCCCAGAGACGCGGGCAGGGCTTTCCTAGTTCCCATGGCAACACTAAAAGAAAACTACTAACTCTAGCTAAGTACCGATATTGAAATGCTAATTAGCTAATTGCTCTGTTTGTTTTCTCTAAACTACCTGGCCTCCCACCCCTCCACGCTGCCATTCTGGGACTAACATGCAACTAAAAACCCCTTAGGATCATGGGAGTATTTTTAGGAGATAAAAATGAATATAAATCAAAAACTGAACACAATAGAGGAGTCTAGATAAATGCCCTAGCTGAGGAAGAGGGAAACACATCCCCTGACTGGCTTTTAACCATCGCCATCACCTAAGAAAGAACAGACTATATTAGGCTCTGAGAAGCAGGGCGATAGAGGGACAGAGAGCCCTGGTGCTGCCACCATGGAAGGAGCGGGGACAGCTGTTGTTCTGGACTTCAGCAACAGACTCTGCACACCACGCCTCCTCATCCTCGGGCCACCGGTGTGCCACAAGGAAAGGAGAAAGGACAGCTGCTGCTCGGGACTCCAGTGACCGACTCTGCACGCCGCCTTCCTTCCGGCTGCCTGGGAAAGCTACGACCGCGGGGGCAAGCTCTGCGTCGAGCCCCCTGCCCAGCTGATCTTTTTAATAAAGAAAGTTTCCCAAGAAAACTCACCTCACTGTCAACCTATGACAGGAACAAATCCAGCAGTCACTGCTATTTGTTATCAGTGTTACAGCTTGCATTAGTTTAAGGTGTGAATTTCTTTTCTAAGGGTCAAGTAGTATTTGTTCTATGTGTGTGATGTTAGAGTAGTCCTTAGGGAAAAGGATACTGCTCTCTTTTCTTTCTTGCTCACTTACCCCTCTGGCATTTGAAGCCATACTTACAACCATTAGGTAGAAGGTCCTGCTAGGATGGTTGACTAATCCAGGAACAAACAACCACGCTGCCATACTGGAAACATTGCTCTGAAAATACAAAAACATAAACCATTTAATGTTTTTCATTTAAAAGTTTCTGGTTTTATTGCAGCTTTGTCTGCAGCGGATTTACTGTTTACTATGCTGTCCAATACGGTTCCTCTGTGTCCGGAATCTCCTAAATTATGCAAGTAAAGTCAGCAACACTTGTCCGCAGCACGGAGCCAGAGACAGTCAGGGTTGGGCCACCATTTGTCAGTGCTTGAGAGTCCATTTTTCTTCCTGCCCCCTATTGGAGCAGGGACCTGAGACAGCAGCACCAACACCGGCGGCTTGGAGGATGCAGTGCTGACACTGGTTGGATCCGGGTATTGGAGTGTGCCAGCCACCTTTGCCAATGAAGCTGCCACTGCTGGAGGGATAAGAGGGAGAAAGGCTGCCACTGTCTTTGTCTTTGTCTCTCCATACATAATTGTCTGTGGAGGGCACCGTTTTGGGTGAGGGGTATTCTCTGTCATTTTGAATTTCTCTTTGCTCCCTGGGAGTCCGTAAGATTTCAGCAAGTTTGTATCTAGTGATCATTACTGTTATTTTTCTTGCCTGTTGCTATTTCTTTTTTTTAGTAAAATGTTATTTTTTCACTTATATCTATTCATTATCATCTCTCCTTATTGGTAGAAAGGGATTGATTAAAACTAAAGGGAAGGTAACTAATTTTGGACTGTCCGCCTCTTAAATTGTCTTAAACCAAAACACACGTGCTGATGAGGCCCCACTATATAATAAATTACCAGAAAGTGAGAAGCAATATGCCTTGTTTACTGATGGGTCCTGTCATCTTGTGGGAAAGCATCAGAGATGGAAAGCAGCTGTATGGAGTCCCCTACAAGAAGTTGCAGAAACTGTTGAAGGAGAAGGTGAATTGAGTGAGTTTGCAGAGGTGGAAAGACATCCAGTTGGCCTTAGACATTGCTGAACGAGAGAAATGCCTGATACTTTATCTCTATACTGACTCATGGATGGTGGTAAACACCCCATAAGGGTGGTTGCAGCGATGGAAGCATAAAAACTGGCATTGCAGGGATAAACCCATCTGGGCTGCTGCATTGTGGCAAGATATTGATGCTTAGGCAGACAACCTGGTTGTGAAGGTACGTCATGTAAATGCTCATGTACTAAAGAGTCAGGCCACTGAAAACATTGGAACAACCAGCAGGTGGATCAGATTGCTGGGATTGAAGTTGCTCAGGTGGATTTGGATTGGCAATACAAGGGTGAATTATTTCTGGCTTAGTGGGCCCATGACACCTTGGAACATCAAGGAAGAGATGCAACATATAGATGGGTCCAGGAAAGGTGTTCAGTTGCTGGACGCCCTCTGTCACTACAGCCGCTATCCCAAATGCTCACCTGAGTCCTTTTGGGTCTTTGAAATACCCACTTCAGAGGTAATCTATGCCCAAAATGCATGGGGCCTCTGGGCCAGTCACAATAGGGTGTTTTTTCACTCATTTCCAGTCAGGCTCACATCTGCTTCCACCAAAGTAAAATCCTGTGATCTCCCTGTCACTCCAGCGATAGAGACAGATTCTGCCCCCACGTCTCGATGGGATTAATGTGCACTCTGCACCAGTATTGACCAAAGCTTTATATTCTTGTGGTTTGTGTTATGAACAGTTTCCAGGTGTTCCCCAGAGACGCGGGCAGGGCTTTCCTAGTTCCCATGGCAACACTAAAAGAAAACTACTAACTCTAGCTAGGTACCGATATTGAAATGCTAATTAGCTAATTGCTCTGTTTGTTTTCTCAAAATTACCTGGGGACAACCAGCCTCCCACCCCTCCACGCTGCCACTCTGAGACTAACATGCAAATAGAAACCCCTTAGGATCATGGGAGTATTTTTAGGAGATAAAAATGAATATAAATCAAAAACTGAACACAGTAGAGGAGTCTAGGCAAATGCCCTAGCTGAGGAAGAGGGAAACACATCCCCTGATTGACTTTTAACTGTCGCCATCACCTAAGAAGGAACAGACTATATTAGGCTCTGAGAAGCAGGGAGATAGAGACAGAGAGCCCTGGTGCTGCCACCATGGAAGGAGCGGGGACAGCTGTTGTTCTGGACTTCAGCAACAGACTCTGCACACCACGCCTCCTCATCCTCGGGCCACCGGTGTGCCACAAGGAAAGGAGAAAGGACAGCTGCTGCTCGGGACTCCAGTGACCGACTCTGCACGCCGCCTTCCTTCCGGCTGCCTGGGAAAGCTACAACCGCGGGGGTGAGCTCTGCGTCGAGCCCCCTGCCCAGCTGATCTTTTTAATAAAGAGTTGAACATTAATAAAGGCATTAGCCCTGTTCATTTCAGTTTGTATGTGCCAGGCCAATGAATCCACACAGTCCAAAAAACATGGTTTTCCCTCGCCTCTACCTGGCTAGAGGCAGGGCCCCTCTAAGCCTGATTATCCTTCTTTCCCTGGGCATATGTCTTGGAGGTTCCTTCAAGGAGATCAGACATGTCATCATCATCATTGTCATAGTTTGGAATGGGAGGAAATTCAGGGAAGTGATGCAAAGCTTTTTTGTGTAACTGACAGTCTGTTGAGCCACTGAGAAGCTGGACACGTCTCTGTGAAACACACATGTTAAAGACCAAAAAACCCAGGCACTCTCCTTTCCGGTCGGTGAGGAGGTGGAGGGGCCCCGCCCCGGCCCCCTGTCTCGGCCAGGCCGGGCCCGGCGGCCTTGCCACGGGCTGGGCCTCTTCCCCCCTCCCTGGGCCTCCCGCTGCCCCCCCCCCCCCCCCCCCCTCCATCGGCTCCGGTCTGACCAGGCCGGGCCCCAGCAGCTGCCGGGCAGGAAGGCAGGGAAGCTGCAGACCCCTGGCCGTATCTTGCCATCAGGCCCCCTCCCCCAGTGCGGTTGAGACCAGACACCCCTGCAGCCAGCCCGTACAGAAAAGTTAAGTCCCAGATGGGAGGGAGGAGGAGATGCCTTGCTTTGGAGCTGAAATCCTCTCATAAGCTATGGAGAAAGGACTGCTTTTCCTTATAACACATGAAACTATGGGGAGATGAAAGTGTTCAAATTGATATCAAGTAAAGGCCTCCATGCTAAGATAAGCAGATGTTGAAATTGCTGTGATCCCATGAGAAGTTTGAACAGAGAAAGAGAGTAGTCCTGTGCTTCCCGGAGAAGAAGAAGGAGATTTCTGTTCCCAGGGATGAAGATTATTTTAGAGATAGATAATGAGAACTTTTGCCTTTGAACAGCTCATCTTTAAAACAATACCCCATAAGTCGACATGGCCCGTAGACAAGCTGTGGGAAGGCTTGTGGAAATGGGAAGGATTTCACGATGGCAGGGTTCCCCAGGCGGCTACTATTTGTGACGAAATTGAGACCCATGAGAGAACTGTTTTCTTTCCTCTTGTGGAGAAGTCTCCATAACCTTAACAAGAGGGACTTCTCTCCCTCAGTGAACTGAAGAAATACTATTTTAGAGGTGGTAAACTGACTGGAAATCTTAGGTTTGGTTTCTTTACATTATCAGTGGGAAAGAAAAGGTTGTGGAGGGAGGAGAAGTGTTCTGAAGGGTTTGTTTTGATTCTTGCTACTTTTTTTTTCTTTTAGTTACTGCTAATAAAATTTTCTTTATACCCTTTTAAAGTTCTGAGCCTGCTTTGCCTTTCTCCTAATCCTATCGCACAGCAGGAAGTGAGTGTATTGGTGATTGGCCAGCACCGAATCCGCCACATTCCTTGGTGCATTAGCTGGGAAAATCTCAAAATTGGAGAAATCTTAAATTGGCAAACCAAAACCACTACAGGGTGTGAGCAGTGAAAAAAGAACCTTGGGTTTTTCCTAAGTAAAGCAATTGGTAGCACTTATGACATGGATTTGCTTTAATTCCAAAATGGAAAAGATAAAAAAAGGAGTAACAGACAAAAAAGGAATAACAGAGGTGATGGGTTTCTCCTTCAGCCAGGTCTTATGAGCTCTCAGAGAACCTATCACACCCGAGATAGCTCAGCTACCTCAAATGGCATAAAATTAGCAGGATGGTTTCTGAGGCAGTGCTGGAAACAGAAAAGTTTAATAAAAGGCAAAATAACAAAGCTCTTACAGAGAAAAACTGAGCCAGGGGCAAGAGGTTCTTGCTCCTGCTAAAACACCCCACAAAAGCGATTATTTCCTTTGTTCACTTCTTTTTCTAGTGAATTACCTAGGTAGGACCTTTTGGCCTCTGTCCAATTGGGTAGCCCCAGGTTTGAGGTGAAGTCCCAAAGGTCCTATGAGGTGTCTTTTTACCAAATTGAGGAGAGAAAGTTCTGGGGTTTTTTCCTTTTTAAGGAGACAAAGGATAATTTGGTCACTCCATCAACAGGGGGCACATTCCTACACAGAGGTCCGGTATGGCTTCTACCCCCACCTCCCATGCCTATGGGGTTGTTACCCATAGCAGGTGTATATGATCTTCTTGGCGGCAAGTACAGCGGCCAACCTGGTCTTGCCCTCTATTTCCTTGTCGCTCTCTTTTCGCTAATTTCTAAGTAAATTGCTTTTTGGAGTTCTGTATTGTGGTTTTTCCACTGTTCATCAGGTACTTCCCATTCAACAGACACTAGTAGTTCCCATCCACAAAGTAAGATAATTATATTAGTACAAATCACATACTAATGCTAGTACATTAGGACCCCCAGACCAATACAGTCCTGATCCTCCTTCTTGGAGCAGAAGTGTCCCTCCCCAGAGGGGTACTGGAGATTTCTCAAAACTTGTCCAGACAGTACTTGAAATCACTGATATGAACTTGGCCTTGTTTCCTAATTATCTGTGATCCTTGGAACATTCCTTGGATCATTCAATTCATCTCAGTTCATTACCTCCCAGTCCTCGTTTAAGAGTCAGCTTTGTATCACCCAGTCTAGATGTTATGGTCCATTCCTCACCTTCTTCCACAGGTCCTTTGATTCTGCTGGTGTGCATCCACTCTCTTTCCTTGGTTCGGATCACAGCTTCAGTCATCAGTAGTACCTGAAAAGGACCTTCCCATTGTGGAGCTAAAGATTGTTCTTTCCGTGTTTTAACCAACACCCATTCTCCTGGGTGAACATTATGGATCTTGAAATCAAAGGGTGTGGTTTGAGGGATTAGCCCTTTTAGCCATAAATTTTCTAGAGTTCATGCAATTGTGGTGACATATTTTCTAACACTTGCTTCCCCTTCTTCGTAAGTAGTAGTTTCATGTTGGGTGGTCAAAAAGGGCAATCCAAAAATCATTTCATAGGGTGACACTCATAGATCTGATCTGGGTTGTGTTCAGACCCTCAGTAGTGCCAGAGACAAACACTTTACCCAATGTGTAATACTGTATTAATCCTTTTTAAGTAGTGTGTTAAATATAGTTTTAGGTTACAACATAATGTTAAAATAGAAACTATGCAATGTAAGATTTTTTTTACTAGCTCAAGAAAGGGATAAGATAATCAAGAAACTCTTCACACAGAGATAACAGCAACAGGAAATCTAAAGAATTACGGCTCCCTTATCGGAAAAGACAAACATTCTTCTATCTTCCCTCCGTCTTTATGGAACCACCAGGATTAAGGGGAAGAAGTTGACAAAAACCAGACAAATTCTTAATTTGCAAGGAATTTATGCATCATGTATGAGATATATGAATATGCAAGAGGCTATTGCTTTTAATAGTTATTCCTTTGTTCACTGTTGCTTCTTTTCTCTCCGACTTCCTTGTTTTTGCCTGGCTCCTCTTTCCCAGGGCGCTGGCCAGGCGCTTCCAGGAGCAGCCGGAGAGAAGCAACAAACACCTTTGTGGGTTCGTTTGATACAGACAGAGCTATTTAGAGAGCGCGATCAAGACCGGGATAAAGAGACTCAAGAGATTGGACACTTGTTGTGCAGTCCAAAGTAGGTTGCATTTGCTCGAACGCCGCACATACAAGTGACCATGGTCTGGGGTCGAGTCACAGGTTTTATAGGGGAAAATAAGAGATAAGGTGAAACCAATAGAACAATGCCCAGTATGAATATATTATAGGTAAAATCCAATGGGAATAGCTTCAGGGGGAAGGATGAATACACGTAAAAATACAGAATAGAAACTCCAGCTTTAGGTTTAGGAAACAGAAACTCCCATTTCAAATTCACAAAGCCTTTTTGCTCTGTTTGCGTAGCTGTACACTACAACAGTTCACAAGGCATGTTTTTGGCAGCTTAGTGCCCAAAACCATCCGGATGTCGGTAATTCTTTGCTTTTTATTGTCTCGTGCCAGGGCTCACCCCCAGATTGGGGTGACCCCGAAAGATGGAAAAGTCTGTCCTCCAACCCGTGCCTTCAAAGAAAGACTCAGTAGTCTTCAGTCGTCCGGTCTCAAGGTAGTTTATTGTATGTTATCTAAAAGATTTTCTTCCTGAACTGCTGCGGTCCATTCAGCAGGTCAGACAAAGGCACACACACACACTCTGACACTGTCTCTGACTGCCCAGGTGGCTGGTGCCATCTTTTATATCATACATTACGTGTTAAATGTTTATGGTTTTTCCCCAATGCCTATTACCTATATTGAATGGTGACTTTCTACTCTAAACCAATCTGTGAGTGCCAACATCACCGTGAACATGGAGGTTAGAAAGGAGAAAGAAGGAGGACAGGGCACGCCCAAATCCCTCCATCTTAGAACTTCTGACCTCCATGTACAAAACTTAGACCCCTCTGTACAAGGCCTAAAACCCCCCTGTACAGCACTCAAAGATTCTTCCTTTCACTTTGCGACTACTTCTACTATAATATCTAAACTTTTGTGCTTTCTTGTTCTTCCTGCAAGGTTGGTAAATTGTTCCATGGATCAGATTCAAAGCCACAGGGGTTTCCGGCTGCCTGCCAGGGTCTCAAATGCTTCTGACCTGGGCCCGGAACATCCAAAAGTGTCCGAGGGACATTCTGGGTTCCGACAGTTTCGTAGTGTCCTAATCCTCATTGTCTAAATTTTTATTACTCTACTAATAAATTTTAAGATTTTAAAAAACAAGTGAGTGGCGTTTTTCACAATTATGGTAGCAGAGGATGGTTTCTAACACCTCTCTGCTGGTGCCTTAAGAGAGTCAGGGTGAGGAAGACGTGTCCTGCCCTGTTAGGCAGCCTCGCTCTGTTCCCCTAGTGTGACCAACAGATGCAGGTTAGATCGATGGACAAAAGGAGGCAATAAAACAAAGAAAAGGGAAAGGATTCCCTAAAACCGCAGTAATTAGCCCCTAAGAGTAAAGTGTACACGAAGAACAAAGAATAAGTAAGTATTTGCTTAGACGGGGCGGATAAGCGGGGGGATGAATGTGTGAATGAGAGGCGGGCTGGTTATCCCAGACCTGCCAAGTGATTGCGATAGTGTCCTATGCTGTGTTTCTGTCTTTTTGCGAGAAAAGCGGCCAGTAAAGAGAAAAAGCGAGTGATAAAAAATAGTGAGAATCCCCCCCGGGGAAACTAGGACTGAGTCTCAGGGAAGTGGAACCCCTTAGAGAGAAGAAGCCAAGGGTTTACCTGGCATAATCCAGTGGGGAAAAAAATTAAAAGAAAAAAAAAGAAGAAATAGTGTGGATGGAGCCCCTAAAAATTCTGCTGGATTGAGGAATAAGAGTGCCCGAGAGCATCCAAGAGTCAAACCTGCTGAGTTGAGGGATAACCATTCCAAGAGCATCCAGGGTTGAGAAAAATTCTGCCAGATTGAAGATATGCCCAAGAGCATACAGAATTAGACAACACAGCTGGATTGAGGGATAAAAATGCCCAAGAGCATCCGGGGTTGGACAACACAGCTGGATTGAGGGATAAAAAAGCCCAAGAGCATCTGGGGTTGGACAACACAGCTGGATTGAGGGATAAAAAAGCGTAAGAGCATCTGGGGTTGGACAACGCAGCTGGATTGAGGGATAAAAAAGCCCAAGAGCATCTGGGGTTGGACAACACAGCTGGATTGAGGGATATCCAAGAGCACTGGGACTGGCCAGTAACACCTAAAGGTGTAATAGATGAACTGAAAGTAAAAGGTACCTTGTTGTCTTGTTGTGTATGAGGGTGGGTCCCACACAAACAAACAGTTGTTTCCCCTGCGGGTGGGGGCTGAAGCATAACCCGAAAAACAAGCCTTGTTCCCCCGGGCAGGGCATATGGAGGAAGCTGTGACTACAAAGTGCGAGTCTAAGCCTAGCCTAAGGGAGTTGTCTAAGCTCCTGTTAGAATTAATGGAAGGAGAAGGGTTCCTCCCAAGGATGATTTATCGAGCCTATTTTAGACACCTAATTTAAGACAGGATGATTTACCCTTTGGCAGTATTTATCTCTCTCCTTTAACTACAGTGGGATCATGGATGGACTAAATATCTGGATTTTCAGATGAGGTAAAATGAATATGAGCAAAAACCTCTGTTAGGTGTTATTCCAGGGACAGAAATTACCAACCAAAATGAATGAGCTGAGTGAACAGCCTGGGGCACAACTTTGTGTATCTGGAAACAATGCAGCTAAAATAAAAAAAAAACAAAAACTTTTGGCTCCATTCCTCAACCTTAACAGAAATCAAAAACCTCCCAGCATATAAATCAGTGCTAAAGGAAGTCAGTGGGATGCCATGCTCAGGAAACAAGTGAAGATAAATTAACTCTTCTTAGATAAAATTGTCTATAGACTGTGAGTCTACTGAAGTTGTGTGGTAGGCTGGTGTACTGGTACTACAGCTGGGGTAGTTATTTTTCTTCCCAAGGGCTGGTATGAGGCTGTTTTGGATTTGCGCTGAACACAGAGTTGATAATATGGAGATGTTTCTGTTATTGCTGAGCAGGGCTTACACAGAGCCAAGGCCTTTGCTGCTCCTTGTATGGGGGGGGGGGGGTGGGTGTGGGTGTGTGGGAAGCTGGGAGGAGAAACAGCTGGGACAGGTGACCCCAAGTGACCAAAGGGATATTCCAGACCATATGACATCATGCTCAGTATATAAAGTGGAGGGAAGAAGGAGGAAGGAGGAAGGAGGAAGGAGGAAGGAGGGGACATTTGGAGTGATGACATTTGTCTTCCGAAGTAACCGTTACCCGTGAAGGGGCCCTGCTCTCCTGGAGATGGCTGAACACATGCCTGTCCATGGGAAGCAGTGAATTAATTCCTTGTTTTGCTTTGCTTGTGTGTGTGGTATTTCCTTTCTGTTATAAATACATATTATGTTGTTGGCTTTTCACAAATATTAGGATGAATGTTATATGTAAAATGTTAAAATAATTTTGCTTTCATTTCTGCTATTAAAAAAAACTTAGACATAGTAGTAGTGTGATAAGTTAGAAAAGACTCTTTGTTCATCAAGACAAAAAGGGGAAGCCTTGTGCAGATAACAGAAAACCAAAGGGGAAGCCTTGTGTAAACAACAGGAAGCCAAAAGGGAAACCTTGTGTAGATAACAGGACTTGAGCTTAGGCGCATATAACATATAACCTTAAATGGAAAAGACCATTACAGGGCCGTGGACTTTCACAGAGGAAGAAGAGAGGAGCCTTCCTCAAACGACCACCAGTGAGTAAAAGAAGACCCCCTAGCAACAGAGGGAACAAGCGCAGAGTACACCCAGAGATACCGCGAACACGGAAGGAAGAGAGTATAAAAAGACTGTGGGAAGGGGGAAACGGCGTGAGCCGTTTGCGGAGCGGGGACTCCCCGGCTCCACCCAGCGCTGTTTGCTTGCCATCGCTTGCTGTAGTCAATAAATTTCTGATTGACTCTCGAAAGACTGAACAAATAATTTGCCTCAATTTATAACAATCTGGTGCCGTGACTCGGATAAAGGCTATCCGTTGGAAGCTCCTCACGGGGAGGTGCCCTCGCTGCCTTGGCAGCGAGCCCCGCTCAGGAGTCTTCCCTCTGGGACCCTTACCGACGAACCCAAATTCGGTGGCAAGCAAAGAATAGCCGGCAACCCCTTAATCTTTGTGCACGAAGTCCCGGGCGAAGACACAGGACTGTGTAAGTACCTTTCAGTGGTCCTTCAGGGCTACTGAGGTTGCTCCGTTCAGAGGGAACGGGGCCCGCTCGGTCGGGGTTGGGATCCCGGAGTGTATTGAGTGAGACGTCTCTGTGAGATGACGTGAGTGTGGACCTCATAGTAGTGCATTTCCCACACCTGGCGACGGGCTGGGCCACGAATTGAGGGAAGCGTAGAGGTGTGTGTGAGAAGGCACTCCGGAAGATGGAACAGAGGAAAAGCAAGCCCTCTGGTCCCATGGGTAGGGGAAACCCTGTAAAGCTTCCCCAAATTCCTCCAGATAGTCCATAAGGACTAATGATTAAAAATTGGGATGCCTTCCCCTCCAGGAAAGGACAAGGTGAAAATGGTGCACTACTGCATAGAGGTTTGGGGAGGGAAACAAATAAGAGAGGACCATTTGTACTGGCCAGTGTTTGGCTCATTTGAGGATTAGATATGTCAGGCTTTAAATATTTATGTGAGTTCTAAAGAGCCCTTGAATGCAGAGGAAAGTGAGTACGCCTCCCTCTAGACAGTGGGGGAAACTCGCACTAAGTTGTTTGTACTGAGTACTAGGGAGAAGAAGAAAAGATTGAAAGAGGATACAGACCTACCCGATTCCACCCCTCCACTCTACATACCTCCTCCCCCTCCACCCCTACCTCCACATTCACCACAACATCCTGAACCCTCTGCCCCGGTACAAGACGACTCGGTACAAGATGAGTCGGAGGGGGATGAGGTGAGAATGAGGTGAATGTTGAGCTCCAGGGGAATAACCAGCGGGTAACTAGAAGCCAGACTAGGAAAAGGCGGGAAGACCTCCCCAGCTGATAGCGCGGCTCGGGGAGGGAGAAATCGCGATTTCAGTGTGTTGTGTGTTGTGTCCCGATTGCAGTGTGGTGTGCCCCAGTTTCAGTGTGGAGTGTCTGTTACATCCGGACGTGCGTGCGTGTGTGTGTGTGTGTGTGTGAAGCGCGGTGCGGCGTTACTAAGATACAGAGACGCAGCGCGGCGGTGCCGGAAAGCGCATGCGCGGGGCAGTCAGCCACACTACCTGATAGAGCGGGTAGTGCGCATGTGCGGCACGGGCTGTCCCTGGCGAGCGGGGGCAGCATGGCGCGGGGTTTAAGTCGGGGCTTGCGAAAGTACTTTAGGCGCAGCCCAGCTGATAGCGCAGCGAGCGCGCGGGCACAAGCCGCGGTTTGAGAAGCTGCTTTGAACGCCGCTAGCTGATAGTGCAGCTAATGGGAGCGTGGTCTAAGTTGGTAGTTACAAGCACCGCTTAAAAGCATCGTTGGTTGGTAAAGGGCTTGCAAAAGTAGCGAGCGAACCCGGCTGGGCTAAGAGTTAAGTGTTTGTTGTGCGATAGCACTGCCCTTTAGTGTTAAAAGCTGTCACTGGGAGATCCTTTGCATTACGGGGTTTGCTGTTTAGTTCTTGTTACAAGTGAGAGGCGATCTGCCCACAGTGGCTGCAGAACTCCAAGCCCGGGCCGAGGGAGCCCGGCCTCCCAGACAGGCTCTCCACAGGTGGTTTCAGCTTGAACCAAGTCAGTCTCTCTTCATCCATCAGGGGACTGGGTAGTCATAGAGCGGGAATACAGAGGGAGAGACAGAATATTCTTAACTAGGATATACCAAAGTTCAACAAGTTGCTATCTGGCCTTTGACTGGGAACAACCGCCAGTTGAACGGGCGCTTAAGAACCCCTTGAGGTGGGGTCTGGAAGGGGTAATCCCCTGCTTCGTGTATGGATTGACAACCTTTTGCTAGAAACCAGACTGGCACACAGCTTGGGTTCTCCTCCGATGCTTGAAGTGTCAGAAGAGGTGGTATTGTGTTTCATACAGACAGAGATCCACATGCCGTGCATGTACCCCTGAAGTACCGAGATACTATAACCCAGGGGTTGAACAAGCAAGGTGTGAAACGGTGAATTTAATCTTTGGGAAAAGCCACCTAGTCCCTGAAACCTGAGTCGTGCTTGAAAAACATTGAGAAAGGATCAAGGAGTGGCACAGCCTTAGCATTAAAAGGAAGAACTAAGGCAAATTTTTTTTTCTCCTTTTCTTTCCTTCCCAGTAATTTAGATTAAACCCTTAAGAGTTCGTAAATTTATGTGGGCCAGGGCAAACAACAAATTAACAACAACTGATGGTTAATTAATTAATTAATACCGTAATATTTCAATATTAGAAAGACTACTGATTATTAATTTGGCTGTTAATATTTTAATTTGGTTATTTGAATAACTAGAAATTTTATTAATATTTTAATTTAAATATTTTTTTATTTTAAAAAAAATGGTGTTTTAGCACACTAGAAAGAAATAGTAAACAAAGGGGGGGATGAATGTGTGTGAATGAGAGACATGCTGATTACCCCAGACCTGCTAAGCGAGAGCGGTAGTCTCCCATGCTGCGTTTCCATCTTTTTTGCGAGAAAAGCGGCCAGTAAAGAGACGAAGCGAGTGATAAAAAGAGTGAGAGAACCCCCCTCTGGGGAAACCGGGACTGAGTCTTAGGGAAAGAGTGGGACCCCTAAGTAGGGGAGGAAAATAAAAGGTAATTAATTAGGAAAAAAAAAAAAATAAAAGGTAAAATGTGTAGAAGGGGTCCCTAAAAATTCTGCTGGATTGAGGGATTAACATTCCAAGAGCATCCAGGGTTGATTCAAACCTGCTGGATTGAGGGATTAACATTCCAAGAGCACCCAGAATTAAGTTTTGCTGGGTTGAGATATTAATATTCGAAAGCACCAAGAATTGAATAAAAATTTTGCCGGTTTGAAGATAAATCTGAGAGGATCTGGAGTTGGGAACAACACAGCCGGATGGGGGGTTATCCAAGAACACTGGGACTAGCGAGGGACACCTAAAAGTGTAATAGGTGTGTTGAAAAATAAAAGGTACCTTGTTGTTGTGATTGTTTTGTTGTGAGTGAGAGTAAGTGAAAAATAAAGTTAAGTGAATGTGGACGAATAAAAGTATATGTATGCATCCTGCCCTGTTAGGCAGCCTCACTGTACTCCCCTAGTGTGACGCACAGACGCAGGTTACGATCCAATAGACAAAAGGACTACAGCTGACCATTGGAGAGTAACAAGCCAACCCGGAAACCCAAAGGTCACCTTGAAGAAAAACTAACGGACTCAGTGTGGGTAATCCAGATAGACCAAGAAGGAGAATAGAAAGGATACACTTACCCCTTGGCTGATGATTATAGAATAGTGTGTAAAGAAATACATTGTGATTGTTATCCTTTTGTGTGCCTTGTATGTAAAACTTGCCAAGAACGGTGGTGGGTCCATTGTTGCAAAGGAAAGCCACCTACTGGGATTTGCTCCAGCTGCTACAAGCTAGAGCGAGGATTAACAAGAATCATATTAGAGTTAGGGGAATTGGAGAATACATGGGTAAGGTTCAAATCAGAAGAGTGCTGGGAGGTTTACAGAAAAGGGGTTAACCCTGAGAATTTTTGTTTCCACCTGAAAGAACCTGCCTCCTTTGTTGCCCATAGTGTAAACCAGTGTTGTCGGAAAGAGCTGAATGAAATCCCGTGTGACTCATCCCCGGTCAAGGATAAGAACTGGGAGCAGTATAAGGCTAGAAGGGGAAAAGGGAATGGATGCGCTGGAGAGTACCGCTGCTGCCGAGAAGATAGTAATCCCCGCGGCTCGAAGCACCCGAGTCAGCGGGCGAAGCAGAGGGGAAAGAACCAGGCTCTTCCCAATCCCAAGTGGAATAATGCAGAAATACTCCAAATATTACTGACTGGGTATTGATAATCTCCCCAAAGGTACCGACTCAACCACCCCAGGTAGACAAAAAGGGCAACAAGCTAAAAGGGGAATGGTAGGAAATTATGAGTTAAGTGCAAAACCAGGACTCCATCCTCCTTGGCAAGTTATCCTTATTGTAATTCTGATTATGTTATTGCCAGGGGGAGATTCTCAATTTTCACATCAACCCTTTAAGTAGATATTAACCTGAGTAGATAAGAAGGAAATTCAAACTCAGATATTGTCCAGATCTCCTAGTTTTACATTGTCATTATGCACATTAGCCCCCATCGATGAGTCCAGCATCAAATCCAGGAAAAGGATATTGCAATTACCCCGGGGAATACTTCTGTGAGTATTGGGGCTGTGAAACAATAGCATCAGATTGGTCAGTAGAAGGAGATCAATGGCTTACTGTTTCTTGGGGACCCCATGGCTGTAAAGCTCCACAGAAGGACTGGTCGGGCGGCATAGTCAAGCAGGGGAATTGCCAATTTGTGTATCTGAATGTAACTAAACCATTAGATCCAAGATGGACAGTGGGACAGACATGGGGTTTTCGGTACGTGGAACCCAGTAAGGACAGAGGTAACATGTTTACCATAAAGAAGGAGCCTATCCCACCAGATACCCGGCCAGTAGGCCCTAACCCGGTAATAGCCAAAGATGGAGAGCCAGGTTATGTTGAAATAATCAGTAATCAAAGTAACTCAGGAATGAAAAATTCAACTATTGATAACGAGACAATAATACCCACTAGTGAGGATTCTCGATTTAACACCCTTTAGAAACTAGTAGAGGGAGCGTACCTAACCCCCAGGTTACAGAGCATTGTTGGCTTTGTTTTGATGTTAAACCCCCATTTTATGAAACTGTTAGAATATCAGAAAAAACAAGACGTGCAAATGGCAGTAACCCCCTTCATGTAATTAGAAAGATTCGCAAGAGCTAAGAATCACATTAGCCTTAGTAACAGGGAAGGGGAGATGCATTAGCTGAGTGCCCCAGCACATAGAGTTCCTGTGCAAAACAATGACTACAGCAAAACGAGAGGATAAGCCAACCAAGTGGTTACTCCCTGCTAAAAACACAAAGTAGATCTGTGCAAAAAGAAGATTCACACCCTGCATCTCCCTAGAAATCTCAATGAGACCTCAAATTACTGCATACAAGTAGTTATAATCCCAAAAATTATATATCACCCTCAGGAATGCTCATAGGGGGGAGTGGGTGTAAGCACGGGAGTGGCCTCCTTAGTAAAACAAACGAAAGAATTTCACTCTCTAAGGGTAGCAGTGGACAAAGCAAATAGAGCAATCAATATCAGCCTTAGAGAAATCAGTGAGATCCCTATCTGAAATAGTTTTGCAAAATAGGAGAGATTAGACGTCCTGTTCCTAGAGCAAAGAGGACTATGTGCAGCGCTCAGAGAGGAGTGTTGTATCTATGCAGATCACACAGGGGTAGTCAGGGAAACCTAGTTCAACAGTTCCCCGTGGCTGACTACCCTATTGCCCACAATTGCAGGGCCCCTAATTTTGCTGATTTTGGGACTAACCTTTAGCCTGTGTATTTTTAATAAGATCATAAACATAGTAAAGAGGAGATTAGAAACCACTCACCTCATGTCGATAAAGGCCAAATATGAACCCACACCGGAAGATCCTGAGACTAATGAAACCTTAGCCCTTCGCTTACAAGAACTAAAAAGGTTTGATGAACAAAATAAAGAAAAAGAAAAGGGGGGATTGTGATAAGTTAGAAAAGACTCTTTGTTCATCAAGACAAAAAGGGGAAGCCTTGTGTAGATAACAGAAAACCAAAGGGGAAGCGTTGTGTAAATAACAGGAATCCAAAAGGGAAACCTTGTGTAGATAACAGGACTTGAGCTTAGGCGCATATAACATATAACCTTATATGGAAAAGACCATTACAGGGCCGTGGACTTTCACAGAGGAAGAAGAGAGGAGCCTTCCTCAAACGACCACCAGAGAGTAAAAGAAGACCCCCTAGCAACAGAGGGAACAAGCGCAGAGTACACCCAGAGATACCGCGGACACGGAAGGAAGAGAGTATAAAAAGACTGTGGGAAGGGGGAAACGGCGTGAGCCGTTTGCGGAGCAGGGACTCCCTGGCTCCACCCAGCGCTGTTTGCTTGCCATCGCTTGCTGTAATAAATAAATTTCTGATTGACTCTCGAAAGACTGAACAAATTATTCGCCTCAATTTATAAGAGTAGGGTGTGGCAGCAACTCTCTGGCCACAGAGAGCAGGCACAGACTTTCCCAGGCATTTTCCCGGGGAAGGCAGTGAGAAGATCAGAGAAAAGAATGAGAGACAAATCTTATCTCCACTTGTTGCACCTGCTGTTGTGCACATGTGGAACGTGTCACGGAAATTTGTTTACCAAAGGGTGATTTCTTAATTGGACACTGGATGGTGTTTGGATTGATTGACCAATTAGGTCAAACCTGTATTGGACTGGCTGTAAAGGTTACTGAGTTTCTTAATAAGTATAGTATAATATAGTATAAGATGAGATAATAAAGGAATTGATCAGCCTTCTGCAATCATGGAGTCAATGCTAATTATTACCCGGCTGGGGGCCTGCGGCAACAGTAGAGGTAGCTGATATAGTTATGAGTGAACTGTCTATTTGGTTGGGATAACATCCAGTGAACATATAATGAGGACCCTGCTATTGATATGCCAACTATCAGCATCTGCCATCTGAATAAAGTATGGACCAAGGCCCAAACTGGAAGTGATAAAGAGAAGGAGCCAAAACCACAGCCAAGAAACACGCATGCTCTAAGAAGGTGGACCCAAGGAGGGGCCATGTAAAATAATTCCTGGAATATGTAAACTAGCTTATGGCTATGCATAAGAATCTATGAATATGCAACAGGCTGATGTAATGGAAAAGGTATTTAAGGGGTATCCCTGAGGGTGAAGGTGTGCTCTTGGCTGAGTGCCAAGACACACCCAGCTGTAATCTTTGCTTTACTGTCTTTGTCTACTATTGTCCTTTATTAAACTGTTTAAATTTTCACAGGAGAGTGAACGTGTTTTTCACAATTTGGGTGGCTCGCCCGGGATGTAACACCTCGCTTTCGAGACCCCAGGGGACACAGAGACACAGAGCGGGGGGGGCACACCCCACCCGAGTTTGGTGGCCTCCCTCACTTCTTCTAGCGTGGATCACAACTCCTGTTGTGAGTGGGCGTGAGACAGACAAAATAAAGAAATAAAAGTGAATGTGAATGGAGGAACATATATGTAATGTATGTTGCTGATTTTGGGTTTATTTTCTGGAAGGAGGCGATTTAAATTGTGTTGTAGAGAGAAGGAATTTTTGGTGTTATGGGGAGTGGGTGGTTTTCTGTGTTGTGGGGAGGGGGTGAAATTCCAGTGGTTGGGAAGTGTTATGAACAGTTTCCACGTGTTCCCCAGAGACGCGGGCAGGGCCTTCCTAGTTCCCGTGGCAACACTAACAGAAACTACTAACTCTAGCTAAGTACCCATATTGAAATGCTAATTAGCTAATTGCTCTGTTTGTTTTCTCTAAACTACCTGGGGACAACCGGCCTCCCACCCCTCCACGCTGCCACTCTGAGACTAACATGCAAATAAAAACCCCTTAGGATCATGGGAGTATTTTTAGGAGGAAAAAAAGAATATAAATCAAAAACTGAACACAGTAGAGGAGTCTAGGCAAATGCCCTAGCTGAGGAAGAGGGAAACACATCCCCTGATTGACTTTTAACTGTCGCCATCACCTAAGAAGGAACAGACTATATTAGGCTCTGAGAAGCAGGGCGATAGAGAGACAGAGAGCCCTGGTGCTGCCACCACGGAAGGAGCGGGGACAGCTGTTGTTCTGGACTTCAGCAACAGACTCTGCACGCCACGCCTCCTCATCCTCGGGCCACCGGTGTGCCACAAGGAAAGGAGAAAGGACAGCTGCTGCTCGGGACTCCAGTGACAGACTCTGCACGCCTCCTTCCTTTCGGCTACCTGGGAAAAGCTACGACCGCGGGGGTGAGCTCTGCGTCGAGCCCCCTGCCCAGCTGATCTTTTTAATAAAGAGTTGAACATTAATAAAGGCATTAGCCCTGTTCATTTCACTCTGGATTCCAGTGACAGTCTCTGCACACCTTCTTCCTTTCGGCTGCCTGGGAAAGCTACGGCCACGGGGGCGAGCTCTGCGTCGAGCCCCTTGCCCAGCTGATCTTTTTAATAAAGAGTTGAACATTAATAAAGGCATTAGCCCTGTTCATTTCACTCTGGATTCCAGTGACAGTCTCTGCACACCTTCTTCCTTTCGGCTGCCTGGGAAAGCTACGGCCACGGGGGCGAGCTCTGCGTCGAGCCCCTTGCCCAGCTGATCTTTTTAATAAACAGCTAAACATTAATAAAGGCATTAGCCCCGTTCATTTCAGGAAGTAGGAAACAGGGGCCAGGGACAAATAGATAAAATCCTGGAAAAAAAATGGGACAAAGACCTAGTAAGTCGGGCTCAGGGAAAGGAGGGAATAAAAGGATGCCAGCAGATATACCCCACGATAGTCCCCTGGGAATGATTTTAGCTAACTGGGATATTGATCCTTGTACAAGAAAAAAGGATAAAGTAAAAATGATTCAGTATTGTATAACAGAATGGACAAAAAAGGATATAAGACCCAACCATGTTTATTGGCCTAGATATGGTTCTTTTGAGCGTTGGATTTGCCAAGCCTTAAACACGTTTGTAAATTCTAAATGTTATAATTCATGCCTATAGAGTGATGTATAGATAGGAGTTCTTATATGATTAAATAGAGACAAAAAGCAAGCAAGCCAGGGCAAAGGGGGGAGGCTGTCTCATGTATGTCGAAACCATTGTAGACAAGGCTTCATTTACAAGTTAATGCAAGTGGCTAGCTCGGAGATGGGCGGTTTCTTGAGATAATCCAGGAACGCACAAGCGATGATCATCCCGCCAAGTACCCGAGATTCTCACTGAAATCTCCGGGAGATAGGGAGATACATCTCAGTGTCCGGTTCCTGTAACTCCATGATCGACGTACACTCTGGCGTAGAGAAAAGAGACTTTATGAATATTTGGGACTTTGAATGGAAAGAAAAGGCTGATCGCAGAAATCCCGGCCTCAAGCAAAATAAACTGTATAAAAACTGCTCACACAGAACGGGTGGTGTGAAGCATAGGAGAGACCCTTTGCTAGAGTGGTTGAACCTGCGTCTCACCCAGCACCGATCCCGGGCTCGGCACTGTCCTCTTTTGTGGCTGGCTCAGATAGAATTAGATCTTTATAATATTTTTTTTTTTCTTTTTAATTCGGCTGAGTCAATTTTTATCTATAACATAAAGAACCATTTAATCCGGAAGAGGGAGAATATGCTGCATGCTGGACAGGAGACATGGAACCCCTGGGTGACGCTGTGCCACTCCTTGTGTCCACTCGGGGACTCCCAGCTTGGTCCAGCACAGCGGACGGCGGGCGACACTCTCCCGTGCCTAGGGAGGTCGGGAGGGTGGCTAAGGCTTTTGGCCTTGCGGGGTGAGACGGTTGCGACGTTGGTGGAAGTAAGGAGTAGACTACAGTCAGGGGTAAAGTCCAGGTTTATTAAGGAGGGCTCCGAAGAGATCCGCAACCCAGGGGAACCAGCCGACCGAAGCCCTGGACTGGGCTGTGCAGCACAATATAAATGGGGGTGGAAACATGGGGGGGAGATCACCCACCCACCAATGGGAATGTTCGGGGGAGTGGAAGGTGGGGAGACAGACACATGGGGGATTCAATAGGGGAGGTGGGAAGGAGGGACCCCTGGCCCCCGTCTAATCACTCGACGCCCTTTGTGGAAGGTTCTGGATGAGTGGGATGGGGAGTCGAGTGATGGACAAGGCACCAGGGAGGGGACAGGGGAATGATCCAGCAACCTGGGGGGAGATTGACATCAGGGAAGGAGGAGGGGATTGACATACAAGGAAAGGGGTAGTTCAGGGTAAAACCATGGGGGAAATGGGGGGTAAAGGGATGAACCATAACAGAACTGGTACAAAACATGAAACTTAAAAACACAATACAACACCTGGGGATAAAAGTTTTTAAAACAGCAGAAACCCCAAAAACAAAGCAAGAAGAAAAAAGGAAGAAAAGAGCTGGGATCCCCTGGAAATGTTGCTTACCCCGCTCCCGCTAGTTCCCCCAGCTCAGGATTTTCCGTCCGCCCCAGCTGCGCCAGGGTTCCTGCCTGCGCCGGCTCCTGCCGCCTCGCTTGTGGCAGCCCCGTCCGCCCCAGCCCCGGCCACCTCGGCCACCCAGACTGCTCCGGTTCCTCCAGCCCCTCTGGCTGCGCCAGGACTCCCGTGTGCGCCGGTCGTGCCGCTTTTTCCAGCCCCCCCGGCCTCGCTAGCATTCCTGCCTGCGCCGGGCCCGGCCTCTTCGGCCGTCCCAACCCTTGCCGCTCCGTCCGCGCCGACACCAGCCGCGCTGAGCACTGATGCTCCGGCCGCCACGGATCTCACGCAAACTATCCGCGCCCCGGTTTGGTTTCCGCCGGAAGACTCCGCCCCTTTGGTGGTTCCGGCGACTGTCTCCGCCTCCGCCCCCCCCCCCCCTTCCGCCCCTTGGAGGACTCAGCCTCGGTGCTGACTCCCGCCCCCAATCCCCTTTCTCTGGCAGCCCCATCAATGCCCGCCCAGGCCGCCGTTTCCTTGGTAACGACGGCTCCTGCTGTTCAAGGGAACTTTCTCCTTAAAGGAGGGCCACCATACCAAAATACAAGAAGCTCAGTTAAAAAACAGCTTAATAATCTTTCCCCTGACAATTCCCTAAAACAAGGAGAAAAAGCTATAAAGAATGAAGAACAAAAGGGTTGGGATCAAGAGGTTAGTTTATTTCCGTTACAAGAAGTACCAATGGGTGGAGTCCAAGGGGGGACAGGAGTTGTAAACGTCTCCCTGACTTCTTCAGAAGTCAGAAATTTTAAAAAAGAGATTAAAGGATTATTGGAAGATCCCATAGGTACAGCTGAACAATTAGATCAATTCTTAGGTCCCAGTATTTTTACTTGGCAAGAAATGCAGTCAATAATGAAAATACTGTTTTCCCAAGAAGAGAGGCAGATGATTAGAGCCGCTGGAATGAGAATTTGGGAAAGGGAGAATCAACAAGGTCTACCAGGGGACCAGAAAATGCCAATAGCACGTCCTAACTGGAACCAAAATGAAGAGGCTGGGCGAGGACATATGAATGATTATCGTAATCTGATAATCAGAGGAATAAAAGAGGCAGCACCCTGAGGGCAAAATGTTAAAAGGGCCTTTGAGGGACAACAGGGAAAAGAAGAGACCCCAACTGAATGGTTAGAGAGGCTCCGAAAGAATATGAAACAATACTCCGCAATAGACCCTGAAGCCATAGCAGGGCAAGATCTATTGTGAGTTAATTTTGTCACTCATGCCTGGCTGGATATTAGAAAAAAGCTGGAAAAGATGGAGGACTGGCATAATAAACCCTTAAATGATCTATTAAAAGAAGTTCAAAGGGTTTATATACGGAGAGATGAAGAAAAAGCCAAAGTGGATGCAAAGATTATGATAGCCACAATGCGACAAAGCAATTTCCAGAGGAATCTAAATCCCCCAAGTACCACCCCCAAATGTTCAGGTTTTAGAGACAGGGAAAAGGGGAGAAATAGAATCTTGGCACAATCAAAATTCTAGGAGCAATCTAAAACTGCCTGTCATTATTGTAGGGAAGAAGGGCACTATAAGAGGGAATGCCCTCACCTAAAAAAGGATCTGAAAATTTTCCAAGAGATACACCCAGAAGAGGAATACGGAGGTCATGGGCTCTATTTTCTGGGGGACAAGTACCATCTAGAGCCTTTGATAACTTTAAAAGTAGGCCCCCAATAGGAGGAATTAGAATTTATATTTGATACTGTGGCAGAGAGAACTTGTGTGGTAAATATCCCTAAAGGATGTGATGTCAGTAATGACACTGTGAAGGTAACAGGAGCAAAAGGAGAGGGGTTTAAAGTCCCTGTTATTAAAAATGTAGTAATTGAAGGGGAAATCAGAATAGGGATGGGAGATGTCTTATTAGTTCCTGGAGCAGGCAGCAACTTATTGGGGAGAGACTTACAGGTGCAACTAGGAATTGGGGTCATACCAGAAGAAGGAAATCGGGGTCATACCAGAAGAAGGAAAGATGACAGTTAAAGTGTTAAAGCTGGGCCAAGAAGATGAGGAAAAGATAAATAAAGAAGTTTGGCATGGGGAAGAAAATGGGGGGGGGGGGCTGAATATTGACCCCATAAGGGTCACGATTGAGAGAGAAGAATGTCCCATACATGTTCATCAGTACCCTATATCCTTATAAGGAAGAGAAGGCTTAAAGCCAGTAATAGAAGAATTGATAAAGGATGGGACATTGGAACCTTGTATGTCTCCTCATAATACCCCTATTCTCCCAGTAAAAAAATCTGATTGGAGTTATAGATTAGTACAAGACCTAAGGGAAGTTAACAAGAGAACTCGGACCTGTTACCCAGTAGTACTCAATCCCTATACTCTTTTAAGTAAAGTCTCACCCCAGCATAAGTGGTTTAGTGTGGTAGATCTTAAAGATGCTTTTTGGACTTGCCCATTATCAGGGGAAAGCCTAAATATTTTTGCCTTTGAGTGGGAGGATCCAAATACTGGGAGAAAACAGCAACTAAGATGGACAAAGTTACCACAGGGATTTACAGAATCTCCAAACCTATTTGGACAAGCTTTAGAATAAATATTACAAACTTTCTCCACTCCTCCTGGAATACAAATTACCCAATATGTGGATGATCTTTTACTATCAGGAGAAGCTGAAGTTGAAGTAAGGGAGGCTACTATAAAACTTTTGAATTTTCTTGGGGAAAAAGGATTAAGAGTATCAAAAGGGAAGCTACAATTTGTGGAACCAGATGTAAATTATCTCGGCCACTTAATAAGCAAAGGTAGCCGAAAGCTGAATCCTGAGAGGATTGCGGGGATTTTATCTCTTCCCCCTCCATCTACAAAGAAGGAAGTTAGAAGGAAGTTAGAAGGCTGCTCAGATTATTGGGATATTGTAGATTATGGATAGAAGGGTACACACAGGCAGTAAAATTTTTATATGAAAAATTGACAGAGGGAAATTATATAAATTGGACTAGGGAAGATGACAATAAATTAGAAGAACTGAAGTTGAAACTAGCCTTGGTACCAGCTTTGAGCTTACCTTCATTAGAAAAGCCCTTTCATCCGTATGTGAATGTGGAAGGTGGAGTAGCTCATGGAGTTTTAGTCCAGGAGTGGGGGGGAATAAAAAGACCAATAGCATATTTATCAAAATTGTTGGATCCAGTGAGCCATGGCTGGCCAGTTTATATTCAGGCTATAGCAGCTACTGCTATTTTGGTGGAGGAAAGCCGTAAACTTACTTTTGGAAGTAAACAAATTGTGTATACACCTCATGCAGTCTGAAATGAGTTAAATCAAAAAGCTGAAAAATGGTTAACAGATTCTAGGATATTAAAATATGAAGCTATTTTGATAAACAGTGATGACTTAACAGTAGAAGTAAACAAAAGTTTGAATCCAGCACAATTTTTATATGGGGAACCAAAAAGTAATTTAACACATAATTGTTTAGAAATTATACAAAACCAAACTAAAGTTTGAGAAGATCTAGCAGACCAAGCCCTCCCAGAAGGGGAAACAATATATGCTGATGGTTCATCCAGATGCATACAAGAAAAAAGAATGTCAGGATATGCATTGGTTGATGGGCAAAAGATGCAGACCATTGAAAAAGGAAAATTACCTTCAAATGGGTCGGCTCAGTCTCGTGAATTATATGCTCTAAAAAGAGCATTGGAATATTTAGCACATAAGAAAGGAACCATATATACTGATTCAAAGTATGCTTTTGGGGTAGTACACACATTTGGAAAAATTTGGGAAGAAAGGGGGTTACTAAACTCAAAAGGAAAGGGACTGATACATAAGGGACTCATTTTGGAGGTTTTAAGAGGCATTAAAATTGCCTGAAGAAATAGCTGAAGTACATGTTAAAGGACACCAAAGGGGAATTACTTTAGAAATAAGAGAAAATAATTTGGCAGATCAAGAGGCTAGAGATGCAGCAGAAAATGGGACCAAATGGTTATGTTAATTTTGACCCCAGATAAGGAAGAATTGCAAGTTCCAAAGTTTAGTGAGGCAGAAGAGAGTGAACTAAGTAGGATAGGGGGAGGGAAAGATCAGTTAGGGAAATGGAAACTCCCTGATGGAAGGCAATTACTTAATAAGCCACTTACTAGGAAAATATTAGAAGACATGCATCAAAAAACTCATTGGGGTACTCAAGCTCTGTGTGATCACTTTCTAAGGAATTATGGGTGTATTGGGATTTTTGGATTGGCAAAACAAGTAACTGAAAGGTGTATAATTTGTCAAAAGGTAAATAAAAAGGTAATGAGGAAAACAATATTTGGAGGCCGTGAGTTAGCTCTTCGATCATTTCAAAGTATCCAAGTGGACTTTACTGAACTTCCCCAAGTACAGAGATGGACATTTTTATTAGTAATAATAGACCAAATAACTCATTGAGTGGAAGCTATTCCTGCTGTCAGAGCCACAGCCAATGTAGTATGTAAAACCCTTTTGGAACAAATTATTCCCAGATATGGAATGGTTAATATGATAGACTCAGAGGAACACATTTTACGTCAAGTCTTACAGTAAATAACTCAAGCTTTGGGAATAAAATGGGAATTACATACCCCATGGCATCCACAGAGTTCAGACCGGGTAGAGAGGATGAACCAGACTTTAAAGAGAATTTTAACAAAATTAATGATTGAAACCCAAATGTCATGGGTAAAAGGCCTACCTTTGGCTCTATTGAGGGTCCGAACACAACCCAGGTCAGACCTGGGAGTGTCGCCCCATGAGATGATGTTTGGATTACCCTTTCTGACCATCCAACACGAAACTGCTACTTATGAACTAGGGGAAATAAAAAATATGTCATCACAATTGCAAGAGCGCTTGAAAATTTGCGGATGAAAGAGATAATCCCTCAAACCACACCTTTAGACTTTAAAATTCATAATATCCATCCAGGGGAATGGGTACTAGTGAAAATGTGGAAAGAACAATCTTTAACTCCACAATAGGAAGGTCCTTTTCAGGTACTACTGACCACTGAGGCAGCGATCCAGACCAGGGAACGAGGGTGGATCCACGCCAGCAGAATCAAAGGACCTGTGGAAGAACCTAAGTAGTGGACAATAACATCTAAACCGGGTGATACCAAATTGACTCTCAAGCAGGGACTGGGTGGTAATGAACTGAGAGGACCTAAATGATCCAAGGAATGTATGAAGAATTACACCTAATTGGGAAATAAGGCTGAGCTTATATCAGTGGTTTCAAGTGCTGCCTGGATAAGTCCTGAGACACCTCTGATACCCTCCTTGGGGAGGAATACTTCCACTTCAAACAGGAGGATCAGGACTGTTTTGGACAGAGTTCTCATACTCTGACCTTAGCCTGTGACTTATACAAAGAAGAGGAGGAATTACAACTTCCATCAGTGCCATATCATATACCCTATTTGATTCATCCAAGTACCAGACATGGGTTAAATGTAAATGTTTAAATTGTGGAAAAAATTGGTGTTGTAGTTCACACAATCGACACTCTCCTTGCAGGAAGTGTCGAGTGCCAAATCTATCCTCTATCCAGGTAGAACTCAAAACTGAAATAATAACTTTGTTTTGTGGATAGGAATTATTAGTGCCTGTTGAATGGGAAATACCTGAGGAACAGTGGGAAACGACAGTTAAGGAGTGTCAAAAACAATTTGCGTAGAAATTAGCAAAAAGGAAGTAACAAGGAAAAAGAGGGCAAGACTGGATTGGCCGCTGTACTCGCCACCGAGAAGATCACATACACCTTAGCAGGTAGCAACCCCATAGGCATGGGACGTGGGGGGTATAAGCCATACCAGACCTCTATTATTCCTTTTTCTGTCACTCATTTTTTGTCTTTTCCCTTTTGGGATACCGGCAAAGTCATGTCACAGATGTTACCAAAAGCTGTATATGGAAAGACACCGAGATTCCTTTTTTATTACACACACCCATATCAACAGTCACTATTATAACCCATCCAAATTAGGCAATTGTATACAAAATAGGAAAAAGTACTGGATTGCTGAAAATTTAGGAACAAGTGGTAACAGGTTGGGAAGTAAATGTCCTAAAGGAGAGAGATGGGTTTGTTTCACTTTTACTACTGGGAGTAAGGTCCAAGATTTGGTTAAAGAACAACTGGTAAGCAGAAAGGCAAAACCAGTACAGCAATTAAAATCTGTGCCAATTTCACTTCAATATTTATATATAAAACTTGAACAGTAATTAGAAAAGGAAATAGATACCTCAAGATTGGGGAAAAATCTGTTTGTGGAATTAGGGGAAAGAATAAGTAAGGAACTTAACAGAACCTACTGTTTGGTTTGTGGAGGAGCTTTGATATCAGAAGAATGGCCATGGAAAGGCAGTAGCTTAGGCTCGGTTGAACTCCTTAAATGGAACTAGGCAAATACAAGGGGGGAAAACCAACTAGAAGGGTGTATTTTAAGCTCAACAGTGATAGGAGAGGAATGTCTCTGTCGCACTGGGAAAAATTTTCATCATGAAGTAGGAAAAACTCCTTGTAAGAGATATAAAGTTAGCAATGGAACTTCTACATGGTGGATCCCAGAGGAACCAACTCAGTATTGGACTTGAGGAGAAATGAAAAGAGGAACTGTAAATATAATAACAAAATTGGACTTTTTCAGTGTAATGATACAGGCAAAAATCCTTATTCTGGGGTCCCAGAAATATCCAAATTTTGGGAAAATATAAATCAACAGAAAAATTATTATTGGAAGGCGCCAGATGGCTTATTTTGGATATGTGGAAAGGGGGCATACCCAAGACTCCTCTCTAGTTGGAGAGGGAGTTGCACTTTGGGAATTATACAACCAGAAGTCTTTCTTCTACCAGTACCAAATGGAGATCAATTAGGAGTACCAGTTTATGAGGACCTAAAAAGAAATAAAAGAGACTTGATTGGGAGATCCCAAAAATGGGGAGATGAGGAGTGGCCCCCAGAACACATAGTGGAAACATATGGGCCAACCACCTGGGCACCAGATGGGAGTTGGGGATATCGAACCCCAATTTATATGCTGAATCATATTGTAAGACTTCAAGCAGTTGTGGAGATAATAACAAATAGAACTGGTCAGGCAACAGAATTAATATCAAGGCAACAAACCCAAACAAGAGCTGCAGTGTATCAAGCTAGGTTGGCCTTAGACTATTAGCTGAAGAAGGGGGTAATTGTGGAAAATTTAATACATTAGATTGTTGTTTGAAAATAGATGACAACAGAGATGCCGTCCCAGATATAGTCAATGTTATCAGAAAAATAGCCCATGTACCGGTCCAAAAGTGGGAATCAATGCTAAAAACTAGCTGGTGGGATAATGTATTGGGCATAGAATGGTGGAAGAAGCTAGGCTTCTTCCTTTTATGTGCCATAGCTGGTTTGATATTTCTTCCCAGCTTGATCCCCTGCTTTATTCGGCTAATCACCAGCGTAGTCCAGGGCATGCAAGTGGTAACAATGCCTATAGACCCAAAATTGACTACATCTGGGACTGCACAAAAGATTATGGTGTCAAAGAAACAAAATAATATGGAAGACCCCTTGGAGGAAGCAAAAATTATTTCTGAAGAAAATTAGGAAATAATGGAGGATGGAAAACAAGAAATACTGCTCAAGCCAAATGATTTGCAAAAAGGGAAGAGGAGGGATTGTTATAAATACATATTATGTTGTTAGCTTTTCGCAAATATTAGGATGAATGTTATATGTATAATGTTAAAATAACTTTGCTTTTATTTCTGCTATTAAAAAAAACTTAGACATAGTAGTAGGGGTAGCTGATATAGTTATGAGTGAACTGTCTATTTGGTTGGGATAACATCCAGTGAACATATAATGAGGACCCTGCTATTGATATGCCAACTATCAGCATCTGCCATCTGAATAAAGTATGGACCAAGGCCCAAACTGGAAGTGATAAAGAGAAGGAGCCAAAACCACAGCCAAGAAACACGCATGCTCTAAAAAGGCGGACCCAAGGAGGGGCCATGTAAAATAATTCCTGGAATATGTAAACTAGCTTATGGATATGCATAAGAATCTATGAATATGCAACAGGCTGATGTAATGGAAAAGGTATTTAAGGGGTATCCCTGAGGGTGAAGGTGTGCTCTTGGCTGAGTGCCAAGACACACCCAGCTGTAATCTTTGCTTTACTGTCTTTGTCTACTATTGTCCTTTATTAAACTGTTTAAATTTTCACAGGAGAGTGAACGTGTTTTTCACACTTTCCCTAATAAACTGTCTTTATCTCAACCCATGAGTTTTCTAGCTTTTACCCTTCCGATTTTCACTCCCATCCCACTGATGGGGGAGTGAGCAAGTGGCTGTGTGAGGCTTGGTTGCTGGCTGGAGTCAAACCACAACAGCTGGCATGGACGAATTTAAGTGGTGCATCTGAATAAAAAACAATTTTACACTAATGATGTCCATTGCAACGCTTTAGGCAGACTATCACCTTGCATGTGTGGGGCTTGGGAGGGACACTGACAAGCACAGCGTGCTTGTTTTTTAAGGCAGTTCACTTTGAAACTATGTATTACAGCCACAAATATCCTGTCCCTGAAGGGGAAATTTTCAATTCAGTCATGAAAATAGGTTTCACTTGATGTAAGGCCAGGACTTCATTCAATGTCACCGAGGAACCTTTGGGGTCTGGCCCCCGAGGGTCTCACCCACAACACCACAGCATTCAGGGACCCTACCTATCCCAGTAGGCCGGGCCCGGCGGGTAGGGGACATCACACGGAGAGGACTCCTGAGTACAACTTGATGTGAGGCTAAGACAAGGAGAGCACTCAATTTCTGCCCCGCCGAGCCGGGCCGGGCCTATCCAGCCGGGCCATCGGCTCGGATGCTTCCGCCATGCCCAACCGAACAGTCCCAAGCACGTCTCCGGAAGCGCTTGCCAGACTATAGCGGAAGCGGGGCGGGGCATAGTCTCTTTGGTGCTAACCCCCGGAGAAGATGGTGAGTGCTGAGGCCCGGGTGTGGCGATATCTGTCATCATCCGCCGCCGTACCGGGCTCTGTAAGGCCGTGGGCCTCGTCTGGGGTGCGGGGCGGCCCTGCGCCGTGCTGTGGTCGGGCTCGGCGGTGGGGCTGCGCTGCGGGGAGACGAAGCTGGGACCTGAGCCTGAAGGCCTGGCAGTGAGCCCCGTTCCTGGCCTGTGTGGGGGCGCGGGACATCTCGTCCTGGGCGAAGAGGCAGCGATGGGGTATGGGGCTGTGCTACCGCGGGATCTCCTTCGGGGTCCCCTCCGTGCTTGCTGCGGGCCTGGCCGGGACAGCGCTCTTCCCAGGGATGAGAAAGCCTTTCAGATAACGTAGTAAGAGGGAGTTTGATTGGCAAAGCCTCTTGTGAGTGTAAGGTTAATCTATGAAAATAAATACATTTCCTCAGGAAAAAGCAGTTTAGTGTTCATCACCGATAAATTTGAGGGAGATGAGAAAGGAGTTGGAGATAACCACTCGGTAGCTTCATTTTATTTCAGCACTGGGCAGGGGAATAGGAATGGCAAAGAGAAGTGTAAGAAACTGATTTCTTAAAATGGAGGATACCTATAAAAGAAACTGAGTTGGTGTTTCAGAGATCAGTGTGCCTCTGCCATGTTTACTGAACTTGGTGAATTTGAGAGTGTTTTTTAGAGAAGCCTCTGTTTTGAGTTACATGACTTTTGAGTGATAGTGATATTTACAATGTGCAATGTCTTGAAATATTTCTCAGACAAAGGGTACATCATCATTTGGTAAGCGACGAAATAAGACACACACCTTGTGCCGTCGGTGTGGGTCCAAGGCGTACCATCTGCAGAAATCTACCTGTGGGAAATGTGGTTACCCTGCTAAGCGTAAGAGAAATTGTAAGTAAGAGCTGAGTTTAAAAACTTGTGGTTTTTTTATCGTCTTCAATAATCTGGCTTTTTTCCAACCAAGAAAGAATACTGTATCATCTTGCAGTGTTAGGAACTTTTTTGAAATTAATACTGATTTAACTGTATTTCAGCTAACGTGCAGTATTACTGAATAATAATTTACTTAATTTGTAATTGTTTTTTTCTTCTGTGAAATTGAATAGTTGTGCTATTCAAACGTACCATGCAACTAATTATTTGGTGTAGATGAGTAACAGTAATTTCTGTGTTCTAGATAACTGGAGTGCAAAGGCTAAAAGACGCAACACCACTGGTACTGGTCGCATGAGGCACCTGAAAAGGGTCTACCGTCGATTCAGGTACGACATTTTATTACAAACTAGTGTAATCTGACATCTTCAATGGATTTCACTGAATTATAAAATTCATCATGCAAAGTTAACACTTATTTAGTGTGCTTGATGAGGTATGGTGTTTCTTTTAAAATATATTGTGGAAATAAATTATGTCATATCTTCAAAAGAATATACTGCCAATTATAAAAAGCTCATTCATTGTTAAAACATAGGCTGTATAGCAAACTCTGATGTTTCTGTTAATTGTAGATAGTACAGAACACAGAGGGTATTGTAATAAAGCACTCACATTTGAAAAGGCATACTTTGTATAGCATTACCTCTTTTTGGGAGTCTGAAACTGATGGTTGCACTGAAGTTGGATTTTTCTAAGAAACAATTCTTGAAATGCATTTCAATCCCTTCTTGCCCACAAGAAAAGGATTTAAATACTTCAGTGGCTGCTCTTTAATTTGGAGTACAATTAATAAGTAACATCTGATTCTGAGTTACAGGTTTCTAAAACGTATTATAAAGCTTTGAGTTGTACTTAAAAGGTACTGTACTGTTAAACTTGCTAAGAATTTCTTTCTGTATGACCTCCATGTTCTAAAGCACAGCTCTGTAACTTTTGGCCTGATACACCAGAAAGATGGATGAAAAAGCCAAGCAATTCAAGAGTCTTTTCCTAAAAATGTAGATTGGATTTAATAGTGAAAAGTAAGTCTTTTAAGTCCCGGACCTAGGTGTATTTGAGGGATCCATTCGTCTGGGCTTTTTTGGTAAGCATAATCTTTCCCAGAAGCATCCAGAAAACACCTTACAATGTGCATCTGCAGCCTGATTTCTACCAAATGTTGCTGAAGTAGAAATGTCATCTCCAAAAGCAAGCTTAGGGTCGATTTCTGTAAGAAATTGACTTGCACTTCAGTGCTAACAAATGCAAAATCTTTTGCTGAGCTGCTTAGTAGGAACATAAAGTAAGGCATGCCTTCAGTTGGTGTGCTGTATCAGATTCAGTCTTGCAGTGTTTACTCAGTTAATGAAATCTTCCTGTTTGAAGAAGTCATTTACTTCAGCAGAAGAGAAAACCATATTGCTTATTCCAAACAGTTTGTGAATTATGTTTCTTAAGAAAAACCTCTGAACATATGAACTCCATAGTGATTTCAGTGCATTACTGAGAGAAGCTGAAAAAAGCTGGTGAACCTGATCTGAAACATTGCTTCTTGGAAAATAACTTGGAGCAAAAGTCAACCTTTCAAAAAATAATAACCATATTTCTACTTGTAGGAATGGATTCCGTGAGGGAACCATGCCAAAGCCCAAGACAGCAGCTGTTGCAGCCTCCAGTTCATCATAAAGATACATGTATTTGTTAAAATAAATTGTCTTATCCAGAAAATGTCATCTTTTGTACATGTTTTACTTCAGTGAAACATGGTATATTGTGTCTGGCTGAGCTGGAGTTTGTTCCCCCACAGCAGCCCTCCCAGTGCTGTTCTTTGCATTGGGAGCTGGAAAGGTTCTGATAACACACCAGTGTTGTGGCTTCTACTGAGCAGCACTGGCACACCATCAGTGCTGTCTCTCCAACATTCCCCCATTGAGGGGCTGGAAGTGGACAAGATCCTGCGCAGGGACACAACTAGGCCAGCTGACCCAAATTACCCAAAGGGATATTCCATACCATATGACACCAGCTCAGATATAAAAGCTAAGGGAGGGAGGAAGAATGGGGATATTCATTACTTTACCGTTCCTTCCAGAGCAACTGCTCTGCGTGCTGAAGCCCTGCTTCCCAGGAAGTGTCTGAACATCACTCGCCAATGGAAAGTAGAGAATAAACCTATTTTTTCTCTTTGCTCATGTGTGCACAAACTTTTGCTTTAGTAAACTGCCTTATCTCAACCTACAAGTTGTTTTCCATCTTATTTTCCCTCCCCTGTCCAGCTGGGAAAGGATGCAATAGAGCAGCTTTGTGGGCACCTGGTGTCCAGCCAAGGTCAACCCACTACAGTCCTTTTTTGGCACACAACATGTGGGATGAGACAAGTGCAGTTAAATTTATATAAATATATAAATCATGCTATAGTAAATAGTAGTTATAAAGTAGCAAGCTCCTGCGGGGGACATGGAGTTTGTCAGCTGCACTCCTTATCTCTATTTTGCTGAGTTTGGGAACATGTTAACACAAACAATGGCTCTATGCTTTGCCCTTACACTGATGGCCTTGTTATGCTGGGGGAACGGTCTTGTGGACAGTGAAGGAATACACTTCCCTCTGCCTGCCTGAGACTGATGTGAAGGCTTTTATAATGCAGCCTCCCGTGGTCATTGCTCATCCTTATGTAAGCTGCTTAATACTGTTAACGATATTAGCTAATACTGTTGGTACACTATGGAGTTCATGGAATCTGGTGTCATCCTGGTGTAAGAGAAAACAAGGTGAGGAGATATTGAAATCTGCCCTGAGGCATCCAGTTCCTGACTGGGAGGGTGGGTGGAAGGGTTTGGGCAGGTTCCTAGGGCAGTTCTCACCTTCCATTACCTGGCACTTTACACCTGAACAGGTAATCAACCCTGACAAACTGACCTGTCAACTGATAGAAGGGTGCCTCGCCTACCCCACTGAAAACCAGCAGCTCCTCACCCTGTACTGAGGCCTGCCTGGCCTGTGCCTACTGAGCCACAGTTCAGTACTCTCAGAGGACTGTAGTTGAGGCAGGAACCCAAACTGCGTTTGAGGATAATAATGGCTGAGATAGGGACCCAAAGAACAACTACAGTTATTGCCCCAGTAGTGAAAAAGAAAAAATGGACAAGGCAAGCTACAGGTCCATATAATTGATTAGAAAGGGAGGAAGAAGAAGAGGGTCAGTGGAGAAGGAGGGGTGGAGCTTTCAGCGCTGTGTGTTTAATACCAGTCACGTCATTGCTGGGGGGAGTAGTTCCGGTAGCGAAAAATGCCACAGCCGGAAACAAATGTGGCAATTTTTGACTGGCTCACTTCAGCTAAGGGGCCTGTGGACCCCGGCACCCTGCACCCTGCCGTTTCTCCCCTCTCTTCCCGTCCTTCCAGGATGTTTTTGCAGGATAAGGGGCTGAGGAGAGACAGCAGCGCCGATATCAGCTGAGTCTAGCCGAGCCGAAAAAGGAGTCCAGCGGGGTATTAGGAAGAGGCAGTGAAGCAGCAGAACTGACCCACATACACCCCCAGCACAGCGGACCGGTGGTAGAGGTGGTGCAGGAACCTGGTGCCGAACTGAACTCAGTGGAAGGAGAGTCAAACCGGTTTGGACAACCAAGCTTCTGGGGGGTTTGTTTAGTCATTGTATTTTTGGTTCATTTGTTATTTTTGTTTGTTTGTTTGAGGTTTTTTTTTGTTTTCTTTGGTGGGGGAGGGGGGTGTTTGATTGCTTTTTTTATTTTGGGATTGGTTTGGTTTGGTTTTTTCTGTCAGCGGTGGGGGGGGAGGGTGTTAAACCACAGAACTCTTGGCCATATTGCCTTTGTTCTCAGGGCCTACCTGGTGGTCTAGTGCAGGAACAGCAGCTATCTTGTTTTTTCCTGGAGGGTCAGGCTTCATATCGCCTTTGTTGGTTATACCATTTTCTTTTTGTACAATTGTTTATTATTATTGCTGTGTTTATTGCAAGCCTCTTTAGTAAATTGCGACTCCAATTTCAGTCTTCTTTAGTATTTACTTCAACATTATAGAAAAGGAGGCGGCTCGAGTGGCCTTAATTTCCCCAATGAGTTTTTAAAACCAGGACAAGAGGCAGGATGTGCTCCAGCTGCTGGAGCTGAGATTCCCCTGCAGCCCATGGTGAAGCAGCTGTGCCCCTGCAGCCCACGAAGGTCCACAGGGATGCAGAGATCCACCTGCAGCTGGTGGAGGAGCCCCACGCTGGAGAGTAGCTCATGCTGGAGCAGGTTTCCTGGTAGGACTTGTGGCCCCATGGGGGACCCATGCTGGAGCAGGCTGTGCCTGAAGGACTGCATCCCATGGAGAGGGACCCACGTGGGAGCAATCTGGGGAGGATTGTTGCCTGTGGAAAGGACTCATGCTAGAGAAGTTTGTGGAGAACTGTCTCCTGTGGGAGGGACCCACCGGGAGGGACCCAGGAGGGACCCACCCCACATTAGACCAGGGGAAGGACTCCTCTCCCTGAGCAGCAGCAGGAACCACGTGTGATGAACTAGTCATAACCCCTATTACCCATATCCAGGTGTTTTTAAAGTCTTATTTTACTTCTCATTATCCTGCTCTGATTTTGTTAATAATAAATTAAATTAATTTCTCTAATTTTCGTCTGTTTTGCCCATGATGGTATTTGGTGGGTGATCTCTCTGTCCTTATCTCAACCCATGAATCCTTTGTTATATTTTCTCTCCCATGTCCAGCTGTGGACGGGAGTGATTGAGAGGCTTTGATGGGTGTCTGGCATCCAGCCATGGTCAACCCACTACAGTCTTTTTGGTGCCATCACTCGGATCATGAGGATTTTGAGATAAGGATAGTAATTGGGAGAGGTAATGGGCAAAACAAGTACTGAACAATGTTAGAGAGTAGAATGATCATGGGGAATTCCTGTAATTGTGGCAAAGGGACAAGGGGTGGATTTTGTGTAAGTTGTTCATTTTTGTTCTGTGTTATGATTATGCTATTTTGGTTTTTGTGGGGGGAATTTTTGTCCATGGTCTTCACCATGGGCTGCAAGGAAATCTCAGCTCCAACACCTGGAGCACCTCCTGTCCCTCCTTCTCCACTTACCTTGGTGTCTGCAGGGCTGTTACTCTCACATTCTCACTCTACTCTTCTCTGGCCACAGTTACATCTGCACAAGAACTTTTTTTTTTCCTTCTTAAATATGTTATCACAGAGGTGTTACCACCATTTCTAATTGGCCCAGCCTTGGCCAGCTGCCCATTCATCCTGGAGCCAGCTGGCATTGTCTCTGCTGGACATGGAGGAAGCTTCCAGCAGCTTCTCACAGAAACCACCCCTGTAGCCCCCCTGCTACCAAAACCTAGCCATGCAAACCCACTACACATTGGGATTCCTGAAAACGCATGTATTTACACATACAAATTCTTGACGGTATGCACTGAAGCAATTAATTAAAAATAATCCCTTAATTGACTTTTCATTGGATAGCACCTCCACCTTGAAAAGGGCCATCATCTCTGTGCTGAATTTAAAAAGAGGGTTGTATGTTACTCACCTTGCCTGCAAGAGAAATGGAATATTGGCACTATGGACTGAGTTTCGTTGTGTCCTAGCACTTAGAGTCAGAATTTATCACAAAGATGGTCACTTGAATAATGGCTCTAAGTGCTGTTCTGGGAGGGAATAGTTTAAGAAGGATTCCCAGGCTGAGACATTGTTCACTGTTTTGTGGCTCTGAAAGGCCTGCAAAAGTATTGCCTATTCAGTGGGTCTTTGCTTGTGTAAAAAGAAACTGTCAAGTCTGGAGCACACATACTGCCATACATGAAGGGACTGGAGATTTGTTATTGTTGAGACAGAAGTTACTCAAATGGTCTGGGAAGGTCCATGTGGAAAGCTGACACACAAATAGATCAGAGTTAAGTAGTGAAAGGACTAGAGCAGAAGTCTTATGAGGAGCAGTTAAGGGAACTGGGGTTGTTTAGCCTGGAGAAAAGGAGGCTCTTTGGGACCTTATAGCTCTCTACAACTACCTGAAAGGAAGTTATAGCTGAGTGGGGGGTTGGGCTCTTCTCCCAGGTAGCAAGTGACAGGATGAGAGAAAATGGGCTCAAGATCCATCAGGGTAGGTTTAGGTTGGATATTAGGGAAAATTTCTTCACTGAAAGGGTGGTCAGGCATTGAAACAAGCTGTCCAGGGCAGTGGTAGAGTCACCATCACTGGAAGTGTTCAAAAAATATGTGAATGTGGTACTTGGGGACATGGTTTAGTGGTGGACTTGGTAGTGCTGGGTTAAGTGTGACTCGATCTTAAAAGTCTTTTCCAAGCTAAATGATTCTAGGATTTTATGCTGGGTGAAAACATTAAATGGTAGGTAGTATGATACAGAAGTCCGTGACTTGGGGGTTGTCCTGGTTTAGGGCAAATTTGGGAGAAAACCTCCAAAAGGGGGCCCCCCCAGAAAGCCAACCCACATGGCCCCTCGCCCCAACCGGTTCGGGAAAAATTTCCTCAGAGAGAAGTGGAAAAAACCTGTTTATTTAACAGGCAAAGCACTCCCCAGCACAAAAAATGAACAATACCAGATGACAAAACTCATTCACCGCTCTGAAGAGATGACAAATTCAGAAAATCTCTCCGGTGGGTGGTCACTCTGTTATCAGTCCCTCCGGCGCTGGGAAAGGCTGCTGCCCAGAGTAGGCCCTGGTAGGCCACAAAGTGTGAGCTCTCGGTGTTTCCCCAGGTCCCAGTCCAGAGCAGGTTTGAACAGTTCCAAGAAAAGGGAAAGAAAACCAGTCCAGGGAAAACTTGGACTGCCTCAGCTAGCTAAATTAAGGAGTATGGTGTTCTGCCCCATCCGTGCCCAGACAACACAGTGGAGTTCTGTGTTCCAGCAGACTGTGGAGGAGTGAGTGCAGGCTGATAACAAAACTCCGTGTTTCTTCTTCGCCCCGCCTGAAGCGATATGTGTAATAAATAAATAGACTCCACAACCTGGGGTAGTTATGAAGTGGGTATGTATGTCAGCGCCTGGTACAAGTGAGATAGCTCTCCAAAACTTGTGCCCTGAGCCTCAGTCTGACCCACACCTTTATTCCCAAAGATGTTCCATATGCAATACATTGCACAACTTTTCCATGCATATTCAACCCCTGGCTCCACCTGTCCCCGCCTCTCATGCTAAATATGTCCACGCCCTTCTGGGCTTGCGTGGTTTGCTGTGGTGATCCTGCGGGGGTCTCTCGGTGGTCCTGAGGCTGAAGATTGTGGTCTTCTTCATGATTGAACTTTTGAACTTTTCTTCTCTGTGCGTGCGCTTTTGGTCCTTTGGTGCTTATCTGAGTACGTCTGTCAGTCTTGATAGGCTTGGAGACAGAGGAGCTTCTTTATCTGGGTTCTTTGCCTCTTCTGGTATTGTTCTTTATGCAAGAAGCTTCAGAAATTTGCATTTTCCTATGCCCTTTGTACCAGGCAGAGGTTTCTTAAGTAAAAGGTTAAAATTCAACACATAACTCTACAAGCTAAATTATAAATGCTTAATTCATTTTGTTAACCTAACTCTAAAAATCTCTGTTTCAGTCCCCCCTTTTCTTAAAATATAGTAAATTCTTTTACTACAGGGGTCTTGATTTAAATTCTGATCTACTATCATGACAGTTCTCTTTCAGTAAGATGCTATAAGTTCTAGAGAGTGAGGTCAGAATGGCTATGCGTTTTAACATCTTCCAATTTGTTGTAGATGTCGGCGAACCCAATGGGAAGAATGATGATGTCTAATTCCATTTCAGAAGGCTGAATGATTGCTTTATTATAATTATGTTATAATACATTAATATGCTATATAAAAGAGGATACTAAATACTACATGCTACTTTCTCTAACTATCATATCTAACTAACTCACAACTCGTGACCCTGTTCTCCAGAGCCCAGACACAGGTGGATCCGATTGGCTCTCAGGCCCAAACAATCCACCATGATCCAACCAAGAGCTCACTCCAGGTAAACAATTCTCCAAACACATTCCACAAGAGAAAAACATAGAGCAGAAATAGAAATTGTTTCCTCTTTCATTTCTCTCTGTGCACCTCAATAAAAAATCCTGAGAGAGAGAGAAATGTGCCTGCCACACCAATTCTACATGAGTGTTAAAATAGTCATCATTAAACTTACAGTAACTAAAATTAATAGAATTATAATGGGGTGACATAAAGTGTTTTAAACAGTGTATTTTGCTATTTATGACTTGTATTTATTAGCTAGTGATTGGTGCTGGATACACAAAGTTAAGAGACTCAACATATAGGAGGTTAGTGACATATCTTGGGTAGACATTCACTTCCGCACCACATATGGTTTTTCATAAAGCAATTCAAAGTGGTTCAGCTTTTCTTTAGTCTTGGGTTTGGTTCGGATCCACAGTAGTGCTAATGGGAGGGATTGAGGCCATGGCAAATTAGCCTCTTGTCCTAATTGTACAATTTGTTGTTTGATCACATGATTCATTTTCTTTACCTGACCACTTGATTGTGGGTTATATGGGGTGTGAAGTTCTCAGTCTATGCTCAAGTACTGGCTAACTTGTTGCACTAATTTTGCGATAAAATGTGGTCATCTATCTGAGGAGATTGTGGTCGGGACTCCAAAGCATGGTGTGATTTCTTGTACTAATACTTTAGTTACTTCCTGAGCTTTAGAAGTCCTGGTGGGGAATGCTTCTGGCCATCCTGAAAAGGTATCTGTTAGCACCAGTAAAAACTTATACCCCCCTTTTCTTGGTAATTCTGTGAAATCAATCTGCCATTGCTGCCCCGGCCCATGACCCTTCCCAATCTGGCCAAGTTTTGGTTTGGGAGTATTTTGGGGTTGGTCTGGAGGCAAAGGTCACATTGTCGAGTCACTTGGGTAATAGTTGCTCATAAATGTCTAGCTATGATCCTTTCACTTAGATATTTATATAGAGCATCAATACCCCAATGGGTTTTCTGGTGTTCTTCCCTTATTAGGGACCATAATAAATAGGAGGGTATAACTAATTTTCCTTTTATGGTGGCCCATCTCTCTTGGTTATAGTCTCCTTTTTGCTCATCGATCAATTTTTTTTCTAGTTTGTTGTATCTTGGCTTAGCTTCGGGGGAAATTTGCCCGTCTGGAATCAGGGCTGCCTCAGTTATTACCTCAATTCTTGCTGCTTCTTTTGCTTCCCTATCCGCCAGCTCATTTCCTTCTTCCAATTCTGAGTTTATCTTCTGATGTGCCTTAATGTGTATGATCACTACTTTCTCTGGCAGCTGGACTGCTTCTAGAAGTCGCAGTACTTATGATGCATTTAATATTTTTCCCTTGAGAGTTCAGCAGTCCTCTCTCTTCTATCAGTAAAGTAGACTTCTGCATTGTCAAGGGGGGGTGTCCTTCAAGTCAGGGCAGCTGGAATAGGTGGCTTCGATGGTCTCCAGGTAGTCATGTTCTAATGGTTCCCCTTGGTTTTTACTGAGGAAGGAGGCTGGATTGACAATGTTTATCTCAGGAACTGTTGTGGGGAAAGCCAGTGTCCGCCTTTTTACCTCCAGCACTGCAGACACCGTGTGAGACACTAGCACAGTCATTTTCTGGCCCAGGGTGAATTTGCGTGCCTCTTGGATGTTCAGTACGACTGCTGCAACAGCTCTGAGGCATCCAGGCCACCCTTTAGCTGCTGTATCTAATTGCTTAGGGAAGTAAGCCACTGCTCTCTGGTATGGGCTGAGGTCTTGTGCTAGTATTCCCAGGGCGATTCGTAGTTCCTTTACAGTCTGAGGTTTTGGGGTCTGGCATATTGCCTCTTTCCGCCTTTGGCCTAAGGTACGTTGTCCAGCACTGACTTCGTAATCCAGATAAGTTACTTTCTGTTTTACTACTTGGGCTTTTTTTTTTTTTTTTTTTTTTTGATACTCGCTACCCTTGGAGCCCCAAAAAGTTCAAGAGGCTTACCGTCCAGGCCACACATGCTTCCCTTGTCCGTGTGGCTATCAGGATGTCATCTACGTACTGTAGCAACTTCCCTTCCTCTGCAGGGGCTTCCCAGGTCTCTAATTCCTTTGCAAGTTGTTCTCCAAACAAAGTGGGTGAGTTTTTGAATCCTTCTGGGAGTCTGGTCCATGTCAGTTGAGTTCTTCGCCCGCTTTTAGGATTTTCCCATTCAAATGCAAAAATTTTCTGGCTGGCTTCGTGGATAGGAAGGCAAAAGAAGGCATCTTTTAAATCTAAAACAGTAAACTAAGTTAGCTCGGGTGTTAACCAAGTTAATAACGTGTAGGGATTGGCCACCACAGGATACAGATCCTCAGTTACTTTGTTTACGGCTCGCAGATCCTGTACTTGTTGCTGTCGAGCAGGACGGGAACAGAGAACTCTAGATCAGAAGGCAAAGAAAAGAGCTCTGATTTATTTCAAATATACCGCTCTATATATAGAGGACATCGTGCAGACTAATTTCATTGGTCTTAGAGTAAAAACATGTCACACCATTGGTGTACAGTGAATGACGCACAGTGGCAGAGCATATCTATAAACAATGTGAATAACAAGATAGATTAGAGAATTATTTACATTCTTTCCCAACTGTTTCCCAGGCTCTTGCCTGGTTAGAAAACCTTTCTCTTTCTCTCTGACTAAGCTGAGAATATCCACATGTACTAACCGGTATGACCCATCAGGTTTGCGAACTGGTAGGATAGGGGTATTAAAATCAGATTGACATTCTTTTAATAATCTAAGACGCAAAAAGTTCTCAATTACTGGGCTAATCCCTTCCTTATCCTCCTTCCTCAAGGGATACTGTTTAACCTTGACAGGTTGCTTCCTCTCTTTTAGCCTGATCTGTATAGGGGGAGTGTTTTTTGCTCTCCCTGGTATATCAGAGGCCCATACCCCAGGAAATACTTGATTCATTATCTCTTCATCAATTTCAGTTTCTCTCATGACTTCACTGGTGGTTAATATCAAACTCAATACTTCTACATACTTTTGATCATTTACCTCCAGAGTCATCTCCCCATTTTTAAATGTAATAGTTGCTTGTAATTGTCCCAGCAAATCTCTGCCCAAAAGTGGCTCAGGGGAATTGGGCATATATAGAAATTTGTGGATCCCCCACTGCTTTCCCAGTTTGTATTTTAGCGGCCTAAAGAAAAATGCCTTTTCAGTTTGGCCAGTCGCTCTTGTAACTATAGCATAATCATCCCCTATGGGCATCAAAGCTGTATTTAGAACTGAGTACGTTGCTCTAGTGCCAACTGGGAATTTTACTTCTTTCTTCACTTCTCTCAGCTTTAGAATTACAACTAGAAGGACTGCTGGGGTAGTTTCTTCTGGTCTCACTTAAATAACATAAGTTGTAACAAGGTATTATATTCCAATGTACTTGTAGGAGGCTATCTTGCCTCCTCCTTTAGACAATATCATGGTCATCAATGGAAGCAATATTTGATTGAACTTCTTTAATTCTGAGTGTTCTAATATAAGTCACAGATAAAAGGAAAACAGGGCAGGATGCATACCTATACTTTCATTCGTCCACATTCACTTAACTTTATTTTTCACTTACTCTCACACAAAAAAAAACAGCCACAAAAACAAGGTACCTTTTATTTTTCAACACACTTATTACACTTTTAGGTGTCCCTGGTTAGTCCTGGTATTCTTGAATACCCCTCAATGTAGCTGTGTTGTTCCCAACTCTAGATCCTCTCAGATTTATCTTCAAACTGGCAAAATTTTTATTCAATTCTGGGTGCTCTCGAATATTAATATCTCAACCCAGCAAAACTTAATTCTGGGTGCTCTTGGAATGTTAATCCCTTAACCCAGCAGGTTTGAATCAACCCTGGATGCTCTTGGAATATTAATCCTTCAACCTAGCAGGTTTAATCCTGGATGTTCTTAGGCATTCTTATCCTTCAATCCAACAGAATTTTTAGGGGCTCCTCCCACACATTTTACCTTTTATTCTTCCCCAATAGATTATGTCAAGAAAACCTTCTTTTTACTTTTTATTATATTTTTTTTTTCTTCTCAATTAATTACTTTGTGTTTCCCCCCCCCCCCCTCCAAGGGGTCTCACTCTTTCTCTGAGACCCAGTCTCAGGGGGGGTTCTCTCACTCTTTTATCACTCGCTTCGTCTCTTTACTGGCCGCTTTTCTCGCGAAAAAGACGGAAACGCAGCATGGGAGACTACCGCTCTCGCTTAGCAGGTCTGGGATAACTAGCCCGCTTCTCATTCACACACATTCATTCCCCCTTTATCTGCCCCGTCCCAACAAATACTTACCTATCCTTTGTCCTTGGGTCTTTGTTCTTTGTGTACACTTTCGTCTTAGGGGCTAATTACCGCGGTTTTAGGGAATCCCTTCCTTTTTCTTTGTTTTATTGTCTCCCTTTTGTCCATCGGATAGTAACCTGCATCTGTCAGTCACACCAGGGGAGCACAGTGAGGCTGCCTAACAGGGCAGGACACGTCTCCCTCACTCTGACTCTCCTAAGGCACCGGCAGAGAGGTGTTAGAAACCATCCTCTGCTACCATAATTGTGAAAAACGCCAATCACTTGGTTTTTAAAATTTTTAAAGTTTAATAATAATAAAATGGTTATAAAAATAGTAATACAATTAGAGTAATAAAAATTCAGAGTTAGGACAATTACAAGACAATAAAAAGCAAAGAATTACGGACGTTCGGATGCTCTCGGGCACTTAAGCCCGATAAGCATGCCTTGTGAACAAAGGAATAACCTTAAAAGCAATAGCCTGTTGCATATTCATAGATCTCATACATGATGCATAAATTCCTTGCAAATTAAGAGCTTTTCTGGTTTTTGTCAACTTCTTCTCCTTAATCCTGGTGGTTCCATAAAGACGGAGAGAAGGTGGAAGAATGTTTGTCTTTTCCGATAAGGAGGCGGTAACTCGTTATGGGCCCTGCCACTGCCATCTCTGTGCGAAGAATTTCTTGATTATTTCATCTCTTTCTTGAGCTGGTTAAAAAGTATCTTACATAGTATAGTTTCTATTTTAACATTGTGTTATAACCTAAAAATACATTTAACACACTACTTGAGAGAATTAATATAGCATGACTTTCCAACATTACACATATAATATTCATTGTAACATTTGCGAAAAGCCAATCATAAAATATGCATTTTTCACATTCTTAAATATGTCATCACAGAGGTACAGAGGCATTACCAACCTCTCTCATTGGCCCAGCTTTGGCCAGTAGCATGTCCATCTTCAGAGCAATCAGCCATTGTCTCTGTTGGACATGGTGGGAAGCTTCCAGCAGCTTTTCACAGGAGGCATCTTTGTGGTCCCCCGCTACCAAAAACCAGGCCGTGCAAATCAATACAAGCCACCACCCCAGCGAGACCTGCTGTATGCTCTCCACAGGTAGGCCTTGAAGTGTGCAGCAGCACATGGCACAGCACCCTGTGGCTGTGACAATGCAGACAGTCTAGCAATCTCATTGTGCTGTCACAATTTCTCAATTGAAAGTATGTCTATGTTCGACACATCTCACTTTAGCATCAGGAAGGACAACCCGTATTATGGGGAGCGCTTAGCCCTAACTTCCTGCTGCCTGCAGGCACAGGCCTCTCGGGCGATTGCGGTGCTAGTCAGCAACACGAGGGAGCTTAAGCTTCCAGGCGGTTCCACTTCTGATGCCGGTGGGCCCAGGTCAGCTCCTCGCACCACGCTGTGATAAACTGTGGTAACTTGTTTGTTCATCAAAGAATTGGAATATTAAAGGAGGAAATCTAAAATTAAAGTATGAGGGACTAGCTTGCTTGTTAGGAGATAGGGGAAGCATCTGTGAAGTTGGGAAACAGCAACTACAAACCGCAAGGCTACAGGCATATTGCAAGGCTATAAACATATTGAAAAACGCAAGATCACAAGTATGATTAATCACCATGTAGGGAGCTTTTCTTAGCTTCTCTTGCAGACACAGGCTAAGGATGTTGGGGGATGGCCGGAGCTGATTATGAAATCAGCGACCACCAGGCAACGGCCACCGGACTAGACAACGTAGGAGTGCTCCGGGTACGCCCATCACTGTCCGGAACCGATTGTGAAATCAACGATCACCTGCCTCGACACAACGCAGAGACGATGCAGAGGGATGCTCAAGCTATGCACACCGCTATCGCAAGAGACACGAATGAAGAAACCTCCAAGAAACTATAAAAAGAGACTGAATAAGGGAGTGGGGTGTGGGGCACTGCAGTGTGGGACACTGCAGGAGGGGCGGCTTGGAGACCCCTACCCACCCAGCGCTGTTTTGCTTGCTACTGCTTGCTGTAATTAATAAAATTCTAATTGACCTTAAAAAGGCTGAATCAAATTATTCGCCTCAATTTATCACAATTTGGTGCCGTGACTCGGATAAAGGAAACCCGGGAGGGAGGCCCCACTAGGGTGAGGCGCCCCACCACCTTTTTACGGTGGACCTAAGGGGGGGCTTCCTCCTTGGGCTTTTACCAACGAACCTAAAACTCAGTAGCAAGCAAAGTTACCCCCGTTAATCTTTGTGCACGAAGAACCGCGGAAGAGTGAACACGCAGGAAGCGTACGTAGCCCCCGGTGGGCGGTGGGCCTCTTTTCCCGGTGGGTGGTGGGCCTCCTTTTTCCAGGGTTGATTCAAACCTGCTGGATTGAGGGACTAATGTTCCAAGAGCATCCAGGGTTGGGGGACGTAGGAGGGGGGGGGGCTGCACCCCCCTCGGCGTTGAGTTACCCTCGGTGGGGAGGCTCCTGGGTTAGGAGGAGAGCAAGCGGGCCTAACCCAGACGCGGAGGTGGACTGCGTCAAAGTTCCTGGGGCGGGGGATCCCCGGAGAAACTTCCCCAAGTTTCGGCTTACTAATTTAGTATAAGTGTATGTGCTCGGTGGGCCCCGTACAAGCGGGCTCCGGAGTGCATGTGAAAGGGACAAAGCCTCGACCCCGGAAACGGGGTCTTTAAGAGTCGTTTAGGGGTGTGTAGTCCCAGGGTGATTGAGGTGAATAAGAAGACACACAGGGCGAAGCCCCGGTCGAGAAACGGAGGCGCCGGAAAGACGTGAGTAGTCCGGTCCGCTCGGTCGCTCGGTCAGGGGTGGGAGTCCTGGAGTGTAGCGAATGCGAACGTGTGTGTGAGAGGGGAACTGGCAGCTCAGATTCCCCAAGTGAGTGTGGACCCCATAGTAGTGCGTTTCCCATATCCGGCGACGGAGTGGGCCACAAATTGGAGGAAGCGACTGTCGTATTGTTTGTGTTGAGTGTGAGAAGGCACTCTAGAAGATGGGTCAGAGAAAAAGTAAATGTGCTGAACCCATGGGTGGGAGAATCTCGGTAAAACTTCCTCAGATCCCAGAGGAAAGTCCACTAGGCTTAATGGTAGAGTATTGGGATGCCTTTCCTTCTAGAAAAGGAAAAGATAAGGTTAAAATGATCCATTATTGTATGGAAATTTGGGGAGGTAAGCAAATAAGGGGAGACCAACTATATTGGCCCGTATTTGGGTCGTTTGAGGATTGGATCTGTCAAGCTCTAAATATATATGTTAACTCCAAAGAGCCCTTTAACCAAGAGGAGAGCGAATATGCAGCTCTTTGGATAGTGGGAGAGATTGAAGAAAGCTTTCCAGTTGTATTCAGGGGTGGACCCCAATACCCCAGAGGGTGAGACACTTTTGAAGGTGCATTTTGTAGTTGATTCTTGGGTAGACATTCGGAAGAAGTTGGAGAAATTAGAAGGATGGCAAGCGAGAGGATTGGATGAGTTGTTGCAAGAGGCTCAAAAGGTGTATGTTAGGAGAGAAGATGAGAGTTTTAAAAAGCAGTCTAAAATCATGTTGGCAGCAGTAAGGGAGGGACAACAGAATCCCCAAAGAAGAACTGGAGGTCATTCTAGAGGTCAGACTGATGTCCAGCGAAGTGGGTTTGAAGAGAAGTCGAGAGTTGGTTTGAAGGGAAGTCGAGAGGTGGAGAGAGCATTGTCTGTTTCTGTTGTGGGAGGAAGGGACACATGAGGAAAGAGTGTCGGCAGAGGATTGCTGATGAGGAACAGTTCAAAGAAGATTAGGGGGGTCGGGGGCTCTATCTGCTGGGGACAAGGGAAAGAACAGAGCCCCTGGTAAAATTAAAGATAGGTCCCCAGCAACAAGAATATGAGTTCCTTGTGGACTCAGGGGCGGAGAGATCAACCGTCCAGACCCTTCCCCAAGGGTGTAAGGTTTCACCTGAAATAATACAGGTGATTGGGGCCAAAGGGGAACCCTTTGGAGTACCTGTAATTAAGGATGTACTCTTAGAAAGTGATTCTAAATTAAGAATTGGGTCATTTTTACTAGTTCCAGAAGCAGATTATAATCTATTAGGGAGAGATTTGATGGTCGAGTTGGGGATAGGGATAGAGGCAAAAAAAAAAAGGGAGAACTAACAGTAAAACTATATCCTCTCCGGGCTGAAGATGAAAAAAAGATTAACCCAGAAGTTTGGTATACCCCCGACAGTGTGGGGAAATTAAATATTGAACCCTTTGAGGTAACTATCAGGAACCCAGAAATCCCTGTCAGGATTCGGCAATATCCCATACCCAAAGAGGGGAGGGAAGGACTAAAAACAGAAATAAAGAGACTTTTGGAAAAGGGACTTTTAGAACCCTGCATGTCCCCTTTCAATACCCCCATCCTGCCGGTAAAGAAACCGAATGGCAGTTACAGATTGGTGCATGACTTGCGGGAAATCAATAGAAGAACAGTTGAAAGATTCCCGGTCGTTGCCAATCCACATACTATTTTAAGCCAACTTGGCCCAGAAAACCAGTGGTATAGTGTAATAGATCTTAAAGATGTTTTTTGGGCCTGTCCCCTTAAGGAAACTTCTAGAGATTATTTTGCTTTCGAATGGGAAGACCGGAATACACATAGAAAACAACAATTGAGGTGGACAGTCCTTCCCCAGGGGTTTACCGAATCCCCAAATTTGTTTGGGCAAGCTCTGGAACACATATTGGCAGAATATTCACAGGGGGAGGGGACTGTGCTTCTACAATACGTAGATGATTTATTAATTGCAGGGAAAGAAGAAGAAAAAGTAAGGGAAGAAACTATAAAACTCCTAAATTATTTAAGCCTTAAGGGACTCAAAGTTTCAAAGTCGAAATTACAATTCGTGGAAGAGGAAGTTAAATACCTCGGACACTGGCTGACTCAGGGGACTAAGAAATTCGATACTGATAGAGTCCAAGGAATACTTTCCCTGGAAGCTCCAAAAACTAAAAGGCAGGTTCGACAGTTATTGGGACTTTTTGGGTATTGCAGACAATGGATTGAAAATTTTAGTGGGAAAGTTAAATTTCTGTATGAAAAATTAACAACAGACGGGCTATTAAAATGGAGCTCCGAGGATGAGACCCGGTTAAAATCATTAAAAACTGAACTGGTCAATGCCCCGGTTCTCAGCCTCCCGGATCTAAAAAGACCATTCTTTTTATTCATTAATGTCAATGAAGGGGTGGCGTACGGGGTGTTAGCCCAGGAATGGGCTGGAGGAAAGAAACCAGTGGCATATCTTTCAAAGCTTCTTGACCCTGTTAGTCGAGGTGGCCTGCCTATCTGCAATCGATAGTGGCTGCTGCCCTTTTGGTAGAAGAAGCAGGAAAGATAACTTTTGGGAGTGAACTGAAGGTTCTATCTCCTCATAACATCCGTGGAGTACTACAACAGAAAGCGGATAAATGGATAACAGATGCCAGACTCCTAAAGTATGAAGGCATCCTAATTTCTTCTCCTAGGTTAAGTATTGAAACCACAAGCTTACAAAATCCAGCCCAGTTTCTATATGGGGAACCAGTTGTGGGACTAACTCATGATTGTCTTTTGCAAATAGAGGAACAAACAAAAATAAGACCAGATCTCGAAGAGGAGGAATTAGAAGAAGGATATCGATATTATGTAGATGGATCCTCTCGGGTCCTTGAAGGGAAAAGGAAATCTGGGTATGCTATTGTGGATGGGAAGATTCTTAAGAAAATAGAATCTGGTCCTCTTAGTCCCAGCTGGTCAGCACAAGCATGTGAATTGTATGCAGTACTCAGAGCTTTAGAACTACTAAGAGGAAAGGTTGGGACCATTTATACTGATTCAAAATATGCTTATGGGGTGGTTCATACATTTGGTAAAATCTGGGAAGAAAGGGGACTTATCAATTCACAGGGAAAGGGGTTGATACATGGGGAATTAATTCGGAAAGCGCTCCAGGCCTTGAGAGGTCCGGAAAGAATAGCTATTGTTCATGTAAAAGGACATCAAGTGGGGATGGGAAACTCAGTACGGGGAAATAACTTAGCCGACCAGGAGGCGAAAAAGGCAGCTCTAATGAGTTTAAAACCATATAAGGGGGGGGTCACATGAAGGGAAGATTGCTCCACTTGTGAAGCTGACTTAGAGGAAGAACCATGTTGGGCTTGTTGGGATGCATACGGGATTGATTTGATACAGTGTGCCTGTGATAACCCCCAAAAGAAACATTGCCGGTTCCATGGACCCATTAACCATGTGTTAGCCTTCACGGTACAGGAAAAACAAAAACTAAACCAAATGGGGGTGAAGGAAAAAGAGGGAGGCAAGTGGATACTACCGGATGGGCGGGAAGTACTCCCAAAAGGAATGGCAATGAGGGTCCTGCAAGCAATCCATGAGAAAACCCACTGGGGAACTCAAGCCCTGGTTGACCAATTTGCAATTAAATATATGTGCATAGGGGTCTATAATCTTGCAAAACAGGTAACCCAACAATGTTTAACCTGTCAAAGAATAAATAAACAACAATTAAGAGAAAGACCAATGGGCGGAAGGGAACTGGCACAACGACCCTTTTCACATATACAAATAGATTTTACAGAATTACCAAAAGTGGGGAGGTATAAATATTTATTGGTACTGGTAGACCACTTAACCCATTACGTGGAAGCTTATCCTACGGCCCAAGCTACTTCGAACACTGTGGTAAAAGTATTATTAGAGCAAATTATCCCCCGGTATGGATTAATTGAGTGTTTAGACTCGGACCGGGGACCCCATTTCACCTCTAAAATTGCAAAAGATGTCCTGACAGCTTTGGGGACTCAATGGAAATATCATACCCCATGGCATCCACAGAGCTCGGGGAGGGTGGAAAGGATGAATGGAGAAATAAAAAACAACTCACAAAGTTAATGCTGGAAACAAAAATGTCATGGGTTAAGTGCCTACCTCTTGCCTTATTGAACATTCGAATTCAACCCCGAACTGATGTGGGAATCTCCCCATTTGAAATGCTATTTGGAATGCCTTATGATATGGAAGCCCCCACAGATCACCCCTGCCTAAAAGATTCTCATATTAAATTCTACATCACCCAAATTATGAGCAGAAGGCAGGAATTGAGGAAGAAAGAAGTGTTGGCACAGAGACCACCTCTGGATATCACAATCCATAAGATAAAACCAGGGGATCAAGTATCACAGAAATGGCAGTCAGGATGGCCGAAAAGGGGTGGACTCACACCAGCCGAGTGAAAGGCCCGGTTGCCACAAATAACCAGTGGAGAGTGACTAGCCAGCCTGGGAACTTGAAAGCGACTCTTAAGAAAAACTAATGAACTCTGTGGACATTATCCAAATCAACCATAAAGGGGAGCAAAAGGGATACAATTACAAACTAGCTAAAGACTATATAGTGATTTGTAATAAGGAAGGTTGTGGAGATTGTTATCCTTTTGTGTGCTTTATATGTAAAATTTGCCAAGAACGGTGGTGGGTCCATTGCCAGAGGGGAAGACCGCCAATTGGGGTTTGTACTGAGTGCTATAAAACTCAGCGAAAACTAACTGAAACTGTGCTAAGGATAGGAGAATTGGAAAATCGGTGGGTCAGTTTTGGATCTGAGTGATGGGAAATATTTACCAAGGGAGTATACCCTGAGTATTTTTGTTTTCATACTAACGAGCCCACTCCATTTGCTGCTCAGATAATAAAAGAGTGTTGTCGAAAGGAACTGAAGGGGATTCCTTGCAACCCACCTCTGGTCAAAGATAAGAACTGGGAACAGTACAAGGCTAGGCAGGAGCAGAAAAGGGGACGCTCAGGCGAGTACTGCTGCTGCCGAGAAGATGGTTTACCTCGCGGCTCGAAGCACCCGAGTCGGCGATCGAGGCAGAGAGGAAAAGGCCAAGCCCCCTCTAAGTGGAACAATGCTGAAATGCTCCAACCACTGCCAGCCGAGTACTAGGCTCCCTCAAAGGACCAGTCTAAGTGCCTCCGAAACACCAAGGGAGCAGCAAGCCAAAAAGGGGAAAACAGGATATTACGAAACAAAAACAAGGCTAGGACTCCACCCTTATTGGCAAATTATTAGTTTTCTATTACTCTGTCCTAGTGGTGTTTCTAGTCAGGACAATGCTGAACACTTTACTTCTAGCCTACGAAGCAGCAAAGCGATTTGATGAACAAAATGGTAAAAGAGAAAATGGGGGATTGTGATAAACTGTGGTAACTTGTTTGTTCATCAAAGAATTGGAATATTAAAGGAGGAAATCTAAAATTAAAGTATGAGGGACTAGCTTGCTTGTTAGGAGATAGGGGAAGCATCTGTGAAGTTGGGAAACAGCAACTACAAACCGCAAGGCTACAGGCATATTGCAAGGCTATAAACATATTGAAAAACGCAAGATCACAAGTATGATTAATCACCATGTAGGGAGCTTTTCTTAGCTTCTCTTGCAGACACAGGCTAAGGATGTTGGGGGATGGCCGGAGCTGATTATGAAATCAGCGACCACCAGGCAACGGCCACCGGACTAGACAACGTAGGAGTGCTCCGGGTACGCCCATCACTGTCCGGAGCCGATTGTGAAATCAGCGATCACCTGCCTCGACACAACGCAGAGACGATGCAGAGGGATGCTCAAGCTACGCACACCGCTATCGCAAAAGACACAAATGAAGAAACCTCCAAGAAACTATAAAAGAGACTGAATAAGGGAGTGGGGTGTGGGGCACTGCAGTGTGGGACACTGCAGGAGGGGCGGCTTGGAGACCCCTACCCACCCAGCGCTGTTTTGCTTGCTACTGCTTGCTGTAATTAATAAAATTCTAATTGACCTTAAAAAGGCTGAATCAAATTATTCGCCTCAATTTATCACAACGCCAGCGCTGAGGGGAACCGCCACCGCCGCTGAGAAGCACTCTGCGCCCGCCTTCCCTCCCGGTCCCGAAATCTGTGCGAATTTCCAGTATTTCCCAGGGAAGGTGGCATAAAAACACCCCGGCCCTCTCACTCCGTCCCACAGTTTCCGGGGGCTGTTCTTTCCATCCCGCTGTAATGCCCTACCGGCAGGGCCCACCCGCAGAAGCCTCGCCCCTTAGGGTCACTGAGCCGATCCAGCCCTCCCCCACCCAACAGCAAGGATTTGTCCCCGGAGAGGGCAGGAAAGTTATAAGTGCTGAGATCACTTCGAGATTGGGTTGATGAGTGTTATTTGTTTGCTCCTCCCCCGCTAGTACTGCGTCACGGGCGCGGTCTATGAGCAGGCTCGGCCCTAGGCTCAAGATGGCGGCGGCAGCGGCGGCGGATAAACAGAAGCACGAGCACGGCCGGGTGAAGATTGGGCACTATATCCTGGGCGACACGCTCGGCGTCGGTACCTTCGGCAAAGTCAAAGGTGAGTGGCAGGGAGTGGGGCTCTCGCCTGCTCCACGGAGTGGCATGGTCCAGTCGGGCTGCGGGGGGGTAGTGCGCTGGGCGGGTATGTTGGGCTGAGCAACGGAGTCTCCATTGCCGGCTGAGGGACACGGCCGCCTACAGTCGACTGACGGTGGCCGGTCCTCTGGGGCTGGAGTCAGGTGACCGTTGAGGCCTGATCGGGCCTATGGGGCGTTTTGGGGCTGGACTGCCGCCTTAGTTCGGGCTTGGTCCCGCTCTGTTTCCTGCTCAGAGTGTTGGGGATGGGGTCTGAGTTTCGTCGAGGGCAGTGCCCAGCCGTACCTGCCAAGCCTGGTGTGTCACTGAGATGTGGCCGCCCTAGCACCGGGGGCCAACGGGGATGGTGGGAAAGGGGTTGGGGAGAGCGATGTAGAGCTGACGTGTTTTCGGGGCGACCGCGAGAAAACGTTTCACGGGCTGTTAACTGGAGCCTCGCCCCCAGATGCGGTGGCTACAGGGTGGTGGCCGGGTCTACGTTCTGAATGATGTCGACTGGGTGTGGTGGTGTGGAAATATCGTCTGGTATGCTGTGAACGTCTTTCAGGAAAGGGGAGTTGTATTAGCTAACTTCTCAGGGGTAGGGACTTTTAATGGGAAGTAATCGTAGGTTTTGTCTGGGGATATTCTTGGGGTTAGTCTGGAGGCAAGAATCACACTGTCAGTTCACTTGAGTGATAGTGCTATATAAATTTTTGGTAATGTTTTTTTAAATTAGATATGTGTTATAAAAAGCCTGTGGAAACTACTACTTAGAAGTCAACACTTCATTTTGATGCACTTTGTAACACTGTTAGCCTTGGTTATTCTGGGAAAGGAGCTATGCTTTATAAAAGCTTTTAAGTAGTTAGGCTTCAGTGTATTTTCTGGTGTTCTTTCCTTACTAGTGACTACACAAATGGGGAGGGATTACTAGCTCCCCTTCAATGGTAGCCCACTCTTCTTGGTTATATGTCTCTTTTGATTAGTATTTTTATTATATTCTGGCTTACTTTTAAGGGAAAATTGTCTATAATTACCTCACTTTTTGCTGTTTTTTTTGTCTTTTTATCTACTAGCTAATTTCTTTTTCTTAATTCTGAGCTCACTCTCTGGTGTGCTTTAATATGTATACTTCTAGTAGCTGGATTATCTCTTGTGCATGTTTGATGTTCTTTCCTTGTGAGGTCAGCAGTCTCTTTTCTCTTTCTAGACAGTTCTATGTGTATGCACAACTCTGAATGCATATCTAGAGTCTGTATAAATGTTTATTCTTTTTCTTTTTACCATTTCTAAGGCATGGGGCGGTGCAATAATTTTGGCCTTCTGCGCAGAGGTGCCTGTTGGTAAGGCTGCAGATTTTATTACCTCTTTGCAGGTAGTGACTGTATATCTAGCATGTCACTTTCTACTGGTAACGTAGCTACTTTTGTCAGTGAACTATGTCTCTGCATTGTCTAAAGGAGTGTCCTTTAAGTTTGGATGGCTGGAGTAAGTAGCTTTAGTAGTCTCTAGGCAATTGTGGTGTACTGCTTCTCTTTGATTTTCACTGAGAAAAGAAGCTGGATTGACAATGTTAGTTACCACTCTCTCTATATTATCTTGTATCATGATGGCTTGGTACTTTAGGAACCTTTGTGGTGAGAGTTGGCTGCCTTTTACTTCCAGTACTGGGGACACAGTGTGGGACACTAGTACAGTTAATTTCTGTTCTAGGGTAAACTTGTGTGCTTCTTGTATATTCAGCACGACTGCTGCTACAGCTCTGAGGCAACCTGGCTATCTCTTGGTCGTTGCATCTAGTTGCTTGGAAAAATAAGCAACTGCTTTCTGGTAGGGACCTAAGTTCTGAGCTAATATCTCTAGGGTAATTCCTTGTTTTTTGTGGGAAAATAGAAAGAGTGGTTTACTTACGTCTGGAAGTCCTAAAGCTGGAGCTGACATGAGGGTACTCTTTAGCTGGTGAAAGGCTCGTGTGGTTTCTTTCGTCTACTGGAGTTCTCTATTTCTATTGGCAATAAGAGCATAGAGAGGTCTGACAAGTAGTCCATAATTATAAATCTACAGCTGTCACTACTTTGCTATGCTTAAGAAGGTTTGGAGTTCCTTTATTGTCCGAGGTGTTGGGGTTTGGCATATTGCTTCTTTGCGAGCCTGCCTTAATGTCTATTGCTCAGCACTGGCTTCATACTCTAGGTAGATTACGGCCTGTTTTACTACTTGTGCTTTTTTCTTTGATACTCTGTATCTTTGGAGCCTTAGGAAATTTAAAAGGCTTACCATCTAGGCTACACATGTTTCTCTTGTCCGAGTGGCTACTAGAAGATCATCCACATATTGCAGTAGCCTTCTTTCTTCTTGTGGAGCTTCTCAGGACTCTAGATCTTTTGCAAGTTGTTCCTCAATCAGAGTGGGGGAATTTTTGAAGCCTTGGTGTAACATTGACCATGTGAGCTGGGTTTTACGTCTGCTTTTAGGGCTTTCCCATTCAAATGCAAAAAATTTCTGGCTGGCTTTGTGGATAGGGAGGTAAAAGAAGGCATCTTTCAGATCTAAAACAGTAAACTAGGTTAGTTCAGGTGTTAAACAAGTTAGTAGAGTGTATGGATTTGCTACTACAGGGTATAAATCTTCTGTTATCTTATTGACAGCCCTCAAATCTTGTACTATCTGATATGACCTATTAGGTTTCTGAACAGGTAGAGTGGGAGTATTGAAATCAGATTGGTATTCCTTTAATAACCCTAAGTGCAGAAAATTTTCAATTATTGGTCTGATTCTTTCCCTGTCTTCTTTTTTCAGGGAATACTACTTAATTCTTACTGGTTATGCTCCTTCTTTAAGCTTAATTACTATGGGGGAGGCATTTTTCACCTTCCTTGGTACATCAGAGGCCCATATTCCAGAGAATACTTGACTTAATATCTCTTCGCTAATTTTTCTTTATTCTCAATGGCTGTTAATGTTAAACTTAGCACCTCTATGTACCTTTGATCATTTACTTCTAGAGTAACTTCCTCATTTTAGAATGTTTAGTGAGTTGGGTATATACAAAAACTTGTAAATACCCCATTGTTACTTTAAAGGTTTGCAAAAGTATGCCTTCTTAGACTGGTCAGTTGTTCTCTACAGGTACTAAGTCTTTATTTAAAACTGAATATATGGTCCCTGTATCAACTAAAATTCTATTTTCTTTTCTCCTGGTCTTACCGCTTCTCGCAGAGGGGTTTGTTACTTCTTAGTTCTGGATGACATTTGACTGCCAGGAGGGGGATGGGTTTGAGTGGGTATACCTTTGGAGCCTGAGTCCTCTTTCTTTTTGGGGAGGTCCTCTTTATCTTCCGTTACTTTAGGAGGAGCCTTTTACAAATCATGTATGTTATTGTGTTTCAGGATGATAAGCTTTGTTTGATTTCATACATCACTGCCTTATATGGCATACTGAATAACACATTTGTTTTCTCTTTGTTCTATTTTTTTCAAGAGCTAACACTAGTGGGTCAGAGGGAACTCTGAACCCACAGTTACTCTGCTATTTTGGGTAATTCTTTAAGGTGAAAAACATATTAGCATACAAGACTTCACCTTATTTGCTTTCCCATCTTAAAACAGCATTGATTGCAATAAGGTATTATAAGTATTTTTATTTTCTGAGCTGCTCCTACTGGTGGCTTTCTCTCAGTGAGCTCCCCGCCAGAGGGGTTAGTTCGGGAACCTCTTTGCTTTGGTTAGTTCTCATTCCTTATACTATTTCATTTTCACTTAAGCCTCACAGTCTTTTCTTAGTTTTTTTCACACACAGACTTCTAGGTGGTAGGTATCAGATGCGATCTTCCACACATAAGCTTTAAGATCTCAGGTTCTGAATCTGCTTGATCAGGAACCTTCAATTTACACTTGGGGCATAGAACAGCAATACCAGCCCCTCTCACAAACTCTGCATTGCAATATTACTCATGAAAGGTGCTAGCTTCTCAGTGCACTAAAAACATCTGGGAATTGCCTGCAGGCTATTCTGTCTATCACTTTGGCCTTTCTCCCTTATTTAAACTCTCTTTCACAAAATCTCAGTCTTTTCTAGTTCTCTTCTTGCACAATCTAATTAAAGATATGCCTACAGACACGGAACCCCCTTCCTTATCTCAAATTCACGAGAGTCAAGGCTTAAGTTGTTGTGGGGGGGAGGAATTCCTGGAATTCCTCTAATTTGTTTTACCACAGTTAAACATAAATCACTATACTGTAGCTCTTCTGCATAAAATGCTACATTTGTTGTAAACAAAATCTTAAAATCTCTACAAACACAACCATACAATTCTGAGAATCAAATTACCACAATGTGGGGGAAGAACTACACAAACTCACTCGGAAAGGTGGTATCTGCGGGGACTGCTGGACTCCAGGACGGTTTGGATGTGTGTTGATGAGGGATCTCTGAAGCCCGGTCTTTAGAGCATATGGTTTATTGTAAAGGATGAATGGCCCTGCTTGGAGTTGCTAGCCGCAACTCGTGGCAGGCCCAGGGAGAGCGGGGGGAGAGAGAGAGAGAGAGAGAGGGAGAGAGAGAGAGAGAGAGGGTGCCAGGTGGGCGTCCCAGAAGGAAGGTCCAAGAGAGAGCGTCCGGTCCCTCGGCCACACCTTACCAGGGGGCTTCAAGGTGGGCTGGGACAGGACTTGGGCCAATGGGGTTACAGATACCTGATACTTCAGGGGAGGGTTACAGGTATGGGATGAACCATACATTGGGGGGTGATACAGAACATTCCATTTGACCTTTTAGATCATCAGAAAGGGGGATTGCTTTCAGCTTGGCTATATTATTGTTTTCGAGATGCTCAGTGATTAAGGTTTGGTATTTCAAACCTTGTTTTCATCTCGATATCTGTATTCTCTGATTCTTTTGCCAGGCCATCATATTTATAGGGCCTTGATATTTCATCTTCCCCAACAGGTATCTTTTAAAGTGCCCACTTTTCTCAACACAACACAGCATACAGCACTTCAGCACCTATCTACATCAGCTTCTTCTGGTCCCTACACACTCTGGACACAATCAGAATAACAGCACACAGTAAAATTCTAGGAATCAAGTCCGAACTACTGGGGCAGAGGAACTCTCCCCCCAGTTTGTCTAGCTATGGTTAAAATGTGCAGAGTCTACACAAATCACCACTTTTAAACACAGCAAACATCTTCACCTATGTTTCTCTACTTGTTCCACTTCTCCGCAGGGCACTCTCTGCCCCCACAGCTTATCTCAGCCGGTGCCTCAGGCCTCACTCGGTAGCTTCAGATGCGAGTAGAACTTCTTTCCTCCCCCGCGCCACGGGTACACTCACTCGTTCGCTTGTTCACTCCCTTTATACACTACGCACTCACACGATTACAAACACATTAACTACACAATGTCTGGACACTACAAGCACACAAACTTCGGGTTCACTCGACTCACCCCTAGAGTTGCTAGCGGCTGCTCTATTGGAACAGTGAACCCGTCTCTAGTCCAGCTGCCCTATCGGCTGGGCTGCCTGCAGGCACAGGAACAAGGCTGTGTACTCAGACGTCTCTGAGTGACTGACCAGCAGTCCTGTCTCTCTTTCCTCCCAGGGCTCTTTCGATACATACTGTTTATCTGCACACTAGCAGGTCTTTGTTTCTGCAGGTGGCAAGCTGAGCTAGAGCGGAGCTCCGTCTAGGGAAATTCCCCGGGGTGCGCCAAGGAAGTCCGTTCTCCCCTCTGCCCCTGCGAGGACAGAAACTCTCCTCCCTGGCTTGCCATAATGAATTGCGGTGAAAAATCAAGACCTTACAATTCTAATAAAGATTTGTAGGGAATGGTATGTTTTTTATTATAGCGCTGGGCGCACGCAGGGATTTCTCTTTAAAGGGCACGCATGCTCCTGAGAACTCTCGATCCTTTTTTATTACTTTTACTAATTTACATATTCATAGAATTTTACAATAGCTTCATACATATTCATTCTGTTAATTTCGTGTTACACTTACAGCTAGTTACACTTGTACTGAGTTTTTGTTAGAAAGTACAAAAAGAACTCCTGGGTCGTTCTGTGCTGTCTGTTTCAAAGTCTGAGGAGTCTTTCTTATCTTTTATTTCTTTAGCTTAGAAATTTACATTCTTTTTCCTTAGCTGGAGCAGTTTTGCTAGTGCTGCAGTTACTGGACAAAACAACATATTTTACTTATGTTAGCAAGCTCAAAGCGGCACATTTCACTTAAATCCAAATGGATTTCTACCCTGTCAAATTTTCACTCTATCTCAGTTCCTTCAAGGGGATTGAAAATATCATCATCATCATATATGGCAGTTTGGTTATGGGCCACTGGAGCTGCTTCCCTTTTGGTGAAAGTTCCTCTCGGAGTCTTGCCTTCCTTCAATTTGCCAAAGGGGTTCCTCTAAAAGGCTGATTCAATTGGCCCCTCCCCCCAGCCAGTTCGGGAAAAAATACCTCCTTGGAGAAAAGTGGAAAAAACTGTTTATTAAGCAAGAAAACCTAAACAATATTAAACAATAAAACTTCTTGCTGCTCCAAAAGAGATACAAACTAAGGAAAAGTCCCCTCCCCTGGGCTGCAGCTTGGCTCACTCAGTCTCTTATTAGTCCCTCCTGCGCTGGAAATGCCGCAGCCCAGGCCCGGCCTGCTGGGCCACAGGTGCAAGCTGCCACTGCTCTTTTGGGTGTTCAGTCCAGAACAGGTTTGAGCAGGTCCAAAGAAAAGGAAAAGCCACAGTCCAGGGAACTTCTTTGCCTCAGCTAGCTAAAACTAGCTAAAAAGCAAAGGAGAGCTCTGTCTCGCTGTCTGTCCATCCGCAGACAACACAGTCCAGGAGAAGGAATGTGGAGGAGTGAGTGCAGTTTCTGAAAACTCCACGCTTCTTCTCCCCCCCTTCACTCCTGGAACAAGTCTTAAAGGTGCAAAACTTATTCAGCATAAACAGAACAGACGATTGGGGATAAAAGCATCATACAGTCAACCTAGGACAAAGAGCTGGAGGCCATGGTGCAACAGCAGAACTATGATGTAGTCACCATCACAGAAACGTGGTGGGATGACTCACATAGTTGGAGCACTGCACTGGATGGCTACAAGCTCTTCAGAAGAGACAGGAAAGGAAGAAGAGGTGGAGGGGTGACCTTTTATATTAAGGAGGCTTTGACGCCATAGGTATTGAAACTTGAAGATGGAGTTGAATGCCTATGGGTAAGAATTAAGGGGAAGGCCAACGAGGCTGATATCCTGCTGGGAGTCTGTTATCGTCCACCCAAACAGGAAGAAGAGGTAGACAACTTATTCTACAAGCAGCTAGATACTGTTTCAGGATTATCAGCCCTTGTTCTTGTAGGTGACTTCAACCTGCCAGACATCTGCTGGGAACTTAATACAGCAGAAAAGAGGCAGCCCAGGAAATTTTTAGAGTGTATGGAGGACAACTTTTTGTCGCAGCTGGTTGGTGGGCCCACCAGGGGAGGGACTATGTTAGACCTGCTGTTTTCAGATAGAGATGGGCTGGTGGGAGATGTAGTGGTTGGAGGCCACTTGGGGCAGAGTGATCATGAAATTATAGAGTTCTCGATATTTGGTGAAACGAGGAGGAACACCAATAAGACTCTTACATTGGACTTCCGGTGGGCAGACTTTGGCCTACTTAGGAAACGTATTCAGAGACTTCCTTGGGAAGCAGCCCTTAAAAACAAAGGCGTTTAGGAAAGGTCGGCATGCTTCAAAACAGAGATCGTGAGGGCACAGGAACAGACTGTCCCTGTGTGCCGAAAGACAAGTCAATGAGGTAAATGTCCAGCTTGAATGGGCAAGGAGGTTTTGAAGGAACTTAGGAATAAAAGGAGGATGTATCATCTTTGGAAGGAGGGTCAGGCCTCTCAGGAACTATTTAAGGGGGATGCTAGAGCATGTAGGAAAAAAATTAGGGAGGCCAAAGCTCAGTTTGAACTTAAAATGACAACTTCTGTAAAGGATAATAAAAAATGTTTTTACAAATATATTAATGGTAAAAGGAAGAGTAGGACCAACCTTTGTTCTTTACTGGATGAGGGAGGGAACTTAGTAACTACAGATGAAGAGAAGGCAGAAGTGCTTAATGCCTTCTTTGCCTCAGTCTTTAGTGGGAAGACAGCTTGTCCCCAGGACAAGTGTTCTCTTGGGTTGGTTGATGGTGCCAAAGAGCAGAATGGTCCCCCCATTATCCAAGAGGAGGCAGTTAGAGAACTTCTGAGATGCTTGGATATTCATAAATTTATGGGACCAGATGGGATCCATCCCAGGGTGATGAGAGAGCTGGCAGATGAGCTTGTGAAGCCACTCTCCCATCATTTACCAACAGTCTTGGCAGGGTTCCAGATGGCTGGAAGCTGGCCAATGTGACACCCATTCACAAAAACGGTAGGAAGGAGGATCCTGGAAATTATAGACCAGTCAACCTGACCTCAGTACCTGGCAAGATAATGGAGCAATTTATACTGAGTGTCATCATGCAGCATCTACAGGATGGCCAGGGTATCAGACCCAGCCAGCATGGGTTTAGGAGGGGTAGGTTGTGTTTGACCAACCTGGTCTCCTTTTGTGACCAGGTGACCCACCTGGTGGATGCAGGAAAGGCTGTGGATGATATCTATTTGGACTTCAGCAAGGCCTTTGACACTGTCTCCCACAGCATACTCCTGGAAAAGCTGGCAGCCCATGGCTTGGACAGGAGCACTCTTTGCTGGGTTAAGAACTGGCTGGATGGCCAGGCCCAGAGAGTGGTGCTGAATGGTGCTGCATCCAACTGGCAGCCAGTCACCAGTGGTGTCCCTCAGGGGTCTGTGCTGGGGCCAGTTCTGTTCAATATTTTTATTGATGACATGGATGAGGTTACTGAATCTTTCATTAGTAAATTTGCAGACGACACTAAGCTGGGAGCATGTGTCAATCTGTTGGAAGGTAGGATGGCTCTGCAGAGAGACCTGCAATGGTTGGATGGATGGGCAGAGTCTAACAAGATGAAGTTTATTAAGTCCAAGTGCCGAGTCCTGCATTTTGGCCACAATAATCCCCTGCAGCATTATAGGCTGAGGATGGTGTGGCTGGACAGTGCCCAGGCAGAAAGGGACCTGGGAGTACTGGTTGACAGCTGGCTGAACATGAGCCAGCAGTGTGCCCTGGTGGCCAAAAAGGCCAATGGCATCCTGGCCTGTATCAGGAGTGGTGTGGCCAGCAGGAGTAGGGAGGTCATTCTCCCCCTGTACTCAGCACTGGTGAGGCCACACCTTGAGTGCTGTGTCCAGTTCTGGGCCCCTCAGTTTAGGAAGGACATTGAGATGCTTGAGCGCGTCCAGAGGAGGGCAATGAGGCTGGTGAGGGGCTTGGAGCACAAGTCCTGTGAGGAACGGCTGAGGGAGCTGGGGTTGTTTAGTCTGGAGAAAAGGAGACTCAGAGGTGACCTTATCACTCTCTACAACTTCCTGAAGGGTGGTTGTAGTCAGGTGGGGGTTGGTCTCTTTCTCCAGGCAGCAACTGACAGAACGAGAGGTCACAGTCTCAAGCTGCATCAAGGGAAATATAGGTTAGATATTGGGGAAAAAGATTTTCATGCAAAGGGTGATCAAGTACTGGAATGGTCTGCCTGGGGAGGTGGTGGAGTCACCATCCCTGGATGTGTTTAAAAAAAGACTGGATGTGGCACTCGGTGCCATGGTTTAGTTGTGGTGTTAGGGAAGGGGTTGGACTTGATGATCTTGAAGGTCTCTTCCAACCTTGTGATTCTGTGTGAAAGCCTGATTTAGTAAGATGCGAACACCACTGTTGTAAAGTTTTAGTACTGGTTAGCTTTTAAAAATTATTTCCTCAACATTCCATTTGTTCTTTCAATCAATCTTTGCATTTGGTGAGGAGGTCCGTACTGAAGAATGAGTTGTTTTAGTGCTTTAATTCTTTTATGTTGATTAGCATATTTAGTCAGTTTAGCAAAAAAATTGTCCTGATGCTGTATCCACCGCAGAGAATACATATCACCACCTTCTTGACAAGGGCAGGGGGCCAATGTAATTGACCTGCCACATATTTAAGGCCCACCAACCCTATTTTATCTTTGCCCATAGCCTATATAATGTCCTTAAATGTACCTGAGTACAAACAGTACATTTACATACACGTGGTTATAAATGTGTAATGGCAACGGAACAGAAAGCATTAGCAAGATCTCTTACCGCCTTCCAGGGTTGTAAAATTTTTGCTTGTTTTTTTTTTTTTTTTTTCCCATGAGAGTAACCATGTCTGGCAGTGTAACTGCAAGGGAGGGGGGCGACTTTATTCAATTCTCTATTATCTACAGTCATTCTCCGAGTGCCATCTGTTTTTTTAACAGGCTGCCAAATAGGATTGTTAAAAGCAGTCATGGTTTCCTTAACAATTCCCACTTGTTGAAGTGCCTGAATGGATGGAGTAATTTTCTCTTTTCCCCAGGCATATGATATTGTTTTGCAGTTACTACCTTGTCAGGCACAGGCAGCACAACAGGATCTCACTTTGCCAGTCCGCCCAAGACTCGTAAATTCCAGTTGAGAAGTCCTGAAGCAGAGCTGGCTGTTTAAAGTTTCAACTGTTTTTCCTGCCAACATATCAATACCCACAATAGATTTTTTTTAAACTGGGGCAGTTAACACAGTTGTGGTAAATGGAGTGGCTTTTCCTATTAAGGTAAACTTAGCTCAGAGGGCTGGGGTTAAATTCCCCTAAATCCACAGGTCTGTGATGCGGCTTCTTTATTAGCGATATCATTATGTAATACAGTAACCTCAGCTACAGTATTCACCAGAGCTAACACATGTAAAATCTCCCCAGACCACCACTTTATAGTTAAAGGAGCATAGGGGCATTGGTTCCCCCTCACAGTAAGAGACTACAGTGATGGCAATTTTGGGGGACCTGCCAAACCTTAATTTCTGGCATTTGGGCATTTTCCAGGTAGCGCTTTGCCTTGAGATGGCAGTTGGGAGTGGGGCTGGAGTGGTTGGCTTTTTTGCATAGGTGCGGACTTTTGCTGTTGGTGGAACATTTCTGATGTCATAATCCCATTTATTTCTTGGCTTGGTAGGGGTACCTTTTTACAGACAGGTTTCTCTGACTTGAAGACAGGTTTGTTGCTTTCTATGCAAATTAGTTCTCACATGCAGTCTTTCTGGAAATGGGTTGGTTTTAGGGGTCTTGGGTGGTCTTGGTCCCCCCCTACAGTCCATGCTCACTACTCAGCCTCATTTCTGTGCTTGTGATGTGCTGTGTTGTGCTTATCTCCAGGAGCTACAAGAATGTTTGTCCCAGAAAAGTGCTGCCCTACCTCTGCATGGCTCCTTCTCCAGCCACATCCTGTTCTTTCCCACAGATTGCCAACAGTCCTTGGTTGGCTCCACCGCCATCTGTCTATTGGCATTTGAGACATACATATTAGCCCCTTATCTTCTGGGATTCTACATCCTGTCTGGATTGAATCCTGTACTCACTGCACAAGACACGACTGTTATCAGAATGCTCCCAGGCACAGCAGAGTAAGGTGATGAGCAGCACAGCACTACAGCAGCAATTAAAGCAAAAAGTGGTCACTAACAAGCACTAGATTCTAATAGGCAAGCGAACACCATGGCAAGCACAGGAGCCTGCCCGTTATAAGCTAAACTGCAATAACAGCCACAAATTCGATCTAGCACATCCCCAACAAACCTGTTGTTATCTCGAACCCCTCATGGCCTACATTGGATGTCAAAAAAGGACTGTTGTGGTGGAGCTACTGTTATAATTTTAACATGTTCTTGAATGTCACTCCTGTTAATATTTCATCAAATAAAATTAACTTGAAGGGCTAATAATCTGCCTTATTGACACACTTAAAAACACCCCAAACTTGCCAGTTTTGTTATTGCTCTATTTTCATAATACCCCTCTGTCTACTTTATTTGGTTTAAGTTGGGTTTTCTTTTAGGCTGCTTTGTAGTTACTAATCGTGTGAAGAGTACACACATACATGTATGAACATCACTTTTTAAGAGTAGAGGGAGAAATCACTTTGTGGTAAAATGCAGCATCATTCTGCATACTGACTTGCCTGCCATAAGTGGTCTGGGAATTTACTTAGGAACTGAAAGCAAAAAATTGTGTTATCTTGTCCCTAAATAATGTGCTATGTTGTTTTCTTCTTGCTCTAGCTGTACTTCATAAAAAAGGCATATTTTATTTGTGATACACTAATTTTCTTCTTGAGCACACATTCATTTAACACCATATCTGTGATTGTTTTCCTGTAATCTTCAGCATCTTCCTTTTCTGGTGATTGATATGGTTTCATCAATTGACAATAAAAGGATAAACTAACAATTTAATTTTTTTTATTTAGTTAGGATTTTATTGAGACCTCATGTAATGTAGCATATGGCTTCTTGAAAGTGGGTTTTTAGTTTTAACAGTGGTGTCAGCCCCAAAAGATGAGTGGGAAAACCAGTGCTTAATAATTCTTAAAGTGCTCCTGCTGTTAAGATAGCTGTCATTTGAATTCACTCTGCTATTTACCCTTTTACCCTCCCACATAACTGGGAAAACATCACATCAGTACCAGTTCAGCTTTTCATCTGGCTGTGCTAGCCTGAGTTAACTAATGACAGGATTAGCTCATTTGACTGTCCCTCAGATGGGCAGTCATGGAGAAGAAAGCTGTTTGTAGCCAATATCCAGGCAAAGCTAAAACACCACAGAAGTAAAAAGCTGTGGCATAAAAGAGTACTGGACCAAAATCAGTTATGTGTTAAAAAAACTGATGATTCCTGCTGCAGGCAAATGCAAACTTCCAGATTTTTTTAAATAGTTAGACTTTCGGTGATTTGTACTGAGAAAATGAGGGTACAAATTAACTTTGTAAATATTCAGAATTTGTTTGAGGCTGTAGGTTCAAACCCCTGGTCTGTATTGCCTGCAAAACATGTAAATTGGTCTTCCTGATTAAGGCAGTGATAAGAGATGTGAGAATGGACAATGAAGATCAGTTTGCTATCTAATGATGTTGTGCAGCAATATGCCTTTGCACAGCATCACAGCATTAACTATTTTTTTGGTAAATATTAATGAAAATGTTTAGCTCATATTTCTAATGACTACCTTCCTCTAAGCCTTGGGGTGGCCATTTGGCATATGACAGAAATGCCTCATTAAACACAGCATATGCTTGTTCAGCTTTTTTTCTACAGCCTTCATGACTAGTACCTGCATTTCATAACAATGTCATATTTACTCTGAATGTCCTCGTGATCTGTTTTCTATTCCAGTTGAAGGCCAGGTGAATTAAGTTTAGACACTTTTGCTCCTGCACTTGAACAGTTCAAACGAGTCATTGCTGCTTTGAGACTGTCTTGGAAATCTTCATGTTATGCATAGCCATGGTGAAGCATGAAGGCAATTGGCATTATCAAAGAATAAAGAAATAGAAGGAAATGTTAGATCTGTAAAGGGAGCTTTTTACAGTGATTCTTTTGAAGGACTGATAGCTCAGTGAGGCTTAGGGTGACTAATATAAATATATTTTGATTGCTTCTTATTTCTGAGGCTTCTTAGGTAATTTCTGTCAAGAGGTTATACAAAGTAGCTTTCATAAATATAACACTGGCTTCTTTTCTACATGATGTTATCTGAGGTCTTGCTTTCAGATGTCTTTAGGCCAAATTCAAAAGTAGTCAGCAGTCTGTTACCAGTTAGTGGCTGCTGTTTTGGTGATACCAGATATTTTGAAGTACTTCATCTGTCTTAGGTTGCAAATGCAAGATGTGGTGGGGGCTGTGTATTCTATTGCCATCTGTTAGAGGTGGGACAGTTATCTTCTGTTAATTGGCTCACTCTTAAAATCAAGTGGGGCAGTTTTCTTTATCTCTTCCACAACCAACCATCCCTCCAGGGAGATATGTTCTGTTAATGGGCCATTGAGTCTCACTGCATGACTAATAAAATTACATCATCCCATTGTGAGATTCTCCACCCAGGGGGAGGAGCCAAGCAGTCCTACCTGGATATAATCTGAGATTTGGAACACCAGACACAGCCTTTTTCCACTGGATTCCCAGAGGAGCAGCTTTCTTTTCCACTGGATTCCCAGAGGAAGACCAGGCCCATCTACACCACCATTAGACCTTCAGAGGAAAACTGCACCCTTCTACAGGATCACTGCAGCCACCATTTATTCAGACTGCTACCAACACCCTGACCAACAGGGTGTCTGTAGCAGGCAGAGGCCCTGCAAGGCCTCCCTAGCGGTCACTCGCCTAAGATAAGAAATGCATAGTCATGATGACTGGACCAAAGTAGCCCCTCTTCTGCCCTCGGACCCTTGTTATCTCTCTGTAAGGCTATAGGTTGTATTCTCCTCAACCCTGGCTATTGGACAATTTCCAACACCCCAGTACCCTATATTAACCCCCATCTCTGCCCAGTTAGGTAGGAGACCTGTCCCTGCACCCCTTCACAGGAGCTGAAATGAAAGGACACCGCTGTGGAACCGCATACAGCCTTCTCTCTCTCTCTATCCCTGCGTCTGCCAAAGGTACTTGCGAGCACAGAGCGAAATCACTAAGAGCTGAACTCACAGAGCTGCAATTACTCCAGAGTTGCTCACTAAGTTGCCTGTGGCTGGGAGCTGAGCCGAGGGACCCAGACAGGCTGAGCCTATTCAGCACAGCACTATCCGGGACACCTACGGCAGTGGCAGCCGGGGTCGGACGGACCCCAAGCCCAGGCCGCATTAGGTGTCAGGTCATATTTTGTCTCTGTCAGTGTTGTTTTGTATTACTGCATTTTTATTTTTATTTTTATTTTTATTTTTATTTTTATTTTTATTTTTATTTTTATTTCCTAGTAAAGAACTGTTATTTCTATTCCCATATCTTTGCCTGAGAGACCTTTAATTTCAAAATTATAATAATTCAGAGGGAAGGGGTTTACATTTTCCATTTCAAGAGAGGCTCCTGCCTTCCTTAACAAACACCTGTCTTTTCAAAATGAGACAGATTTTGCCACCCAACGTGGGGCACAAGGGCATCTAGAGAAAAAGGGTGAAAAAGGAATAACAGTTCTTGAGTAACCTAATTTTTGTGTGCTGGATATAGAAATCTCATTAGGTGTCGCCATGTGGTCTAGTTTACCCTGGTTTGGGTGGCACGTGGTCATGGCTATATTTCTCCCATTTGCAGGCCCTTATCTAAACATGGGTACTATAACCAAGGCTACTGTGGCTGTTATCTGGTTTGTTTTATGGGTGAATAAGGTGAGGAATTCATGGATCTTTAACTTCCTCTGGAAAGCAGGCACATGGATTCAGAGCTATTATACACTAACTGTATGTTTTTGGGGTTACTTTAATAATGGTACCTACTGCAAGGAAATGACACCAGGGGAAATTTTTTCCCAACCCTTTAACCATCTCTTTGGGTCTGCCCCATCAGTTTTTGAAGGGTTCAGATCCACTCTCAATGCCAATGTTATCATACTGATTTGTTAAAGAAATATGGATATTGATCTAGTACCGATATCCAACTGTGACGGACAAAAACTCTTTAACAGTTTAAAGTTAGAAAGTGTATGTTTATTGTGACGCCGGGCAGCGTGCGGGATAACTCCCAAATACACACTGCACCTTTCAGATGATTACAGAGTCCTTTTATCTAAGTATTGAATACCCAAAATGCAAATACATATTCATAATTTTGGTACAGCCCATTCTTCGCTTTGTATGCTAATCATTTCAAAAGCTATTAAGCATGTGTAGTTTGTTCCTTGAAATGGGTTGGTGGTCCCTTTCATGGGGAGGGGTCCCAAAATAAGGAAGTAAATGAGGTCTTCCTCATTCTGACCTTTCTACCTTTTCAATGCAAATATGACAAATGAACTCTTGGTAGAACTCCCATTCCCTGTCTTCAATTGGTTTCAGAACAGAGGAGGCCCACAATTGTCTTATGTTCTTAAAAGCTATTTGTCAGTTTCTATATTCTTCATTATAAACCCAGCTAACTAAACATTGTGTTGACAAGCAATCAATTATTAGTTAACTACTAACTCTCAACTTCATCAAGGCCTACTAATTTATTTTAATTAACTCTAGTAAGGCTTATCTCTAACTAAAAGCTTAGCTCCTCTAAACTCTCTAAATTCCTTAAAGTTTATGTTTCAGTACAATGGTTCTTGTTGCCTGTTAAGCCTGTTCATTTTAGCATTCAGAGATAAGGGAAAATTGACTTGGATAACCACCCTGATACCTACCCCAGAGAATAGGGATGCTGCCCCTGAACCTGACATGGCCCTAGAAACCAGGGATGCTGCCACAGAGCCTGACACTGTCCCAGAGACTAGGAATGCTGCCCCACTGCCTGACCCTGCCCTGCAGCTCACCTCAGAAATAAACCACCCAGACTGGGGCTCTGGTGAAGGAGATAAGCAAGATGGGCCAAAAGCTGAAGAAGTACATTTCCCCAGCTGGTGAGAAACCCTCCCCCTGCCTTGAAGAGGGAGAGCCTAATGGTGCAGCAGTGGAACCCACAGACATTACAACTGTCCAGGTTCCAGCTAAACTGCAAGGGCAGTCACAGCCAGCAGCAGTCGCCCCCTGTGGAAATAAAGAAGTCTAAGATGAAATCAGAGCACCCAGATAATAAGGATAAGAAAGGAGGGCCCTCACAAACCGCAGGGGAGCCAACGGTTGAGATCATCACTGAGTCCCTGACATATGAAAGTCTCCATAATCTGCACAAGACATTGTATGGTGGGGGCATGAGGCTTATACAACCTGGTACAGGCGTGCAAGTGGATGGTGGTGAGGCAAGGAATTTGGCACCCTTGACCCAGGCCTCAGATATGAATCAGGTTTTCGTAAGAGACCCAGGGCCCCTTTCCCTCTGAAAGTGGCTTTTAATGAGTGCAAGAGAGAAGTTTGTCCACAGAGAGAGAATGCAGGAGTACCATCATAGAATGCACTGGAAGAGCCTTGAGGAAGGGACCCAACAGCTGAAAGAAGTGGCAGTATTGGAAGTACTCTTTGAGAGGGATCAATGGCATGATGACCCCAACAAGGTCAGGTGCACAGGGCAAATGTTGTGGAATCTGGCAAATCTAGGGCCATCTCAATACACCACCTTGATTGCAATGATTAATGCTGATACCAACCGAGAGTCAGTGGGTTCTGTCACCAACAAGCTTAGAAATTACAAGAGTATGATCAATAGCCTGATGCAGGCGCATGTGTCTGCTGTGATTAAGGACCTCAAAGAAGAGATGAGGGAGGTGGTGAAGGAGGAGGTGAGGAGGAACAGTTCCCATATCACACTAATGTGAGTCACAGGCCCCAAAGTCAGAGCCCAATGTCCCCCATCTAGACAGAGAGGGTACACCCCACGAGCTGACCTGTGGTTCTTCCTGCATGACCATGAGGAAGACATGGAAAGGTGGGATGGGAAACTCACTTCTGTCCTGGCAGCACGGGTGCTTCAACTCAAGGAGAGAAACACTAACCAAGGGAGTTCCACTAAAGTGAAGGTAGCCTCATCCTCCCATGACTGAGCTGCTGGGTATGATCTGTCAGATCCCCTTGAAGGAACCTCTAGTATGCATGCTCAGGAAGAAAATTATAACCAGGGCTAGAGGGGCCCTGCCTCTAGCCAGGAAGAGGCACAGGAAAACCATGTATTTTAGGTGGTGAGGATCTGATGGCCTAGCACATCAGAGCCACAAAAATATGAAGCGTTAGTTGATACTGGTTCACAGTGTACCCTAATGTCATCAGGACATGTAGGGGCAGAACCTGTTTCCATTGCTGGGGTAACGGAGCGATCGCAGCAATTGACCCTGTTGGAAGCCGAGGTGAGCCTGACTGGGAAGGAGTAGCAGAAAGATCCTATTGTGACTGGCCCAGAGGCCACATGCATTCTAGGCATAGACTTCCTCCGGAACGGCTATTACAAAGACCCAAAGGAACTCAGGTGGACTTTTGGAATAGCTGCTGTAGAGGCAGAAGACATTATGCAATTAAACACCTTGCCTGGACTATCAAGAAACCCATCTGCAGTAGGACTCCTGAAGGTGGAAGTGCAACGAGTACCAAATGCCACCTTGACGGTGCCACCACTGGCAGTATTGAACGAATCGAGATGCCGTGATCCCCATCCACAGAATGATCCGTGAGCTGGAGAGCCAAGGGGTGGTTAGTAAGATCTACTCACCCTTCAACAGTCCCATTTGGCCTGTGCACAATTCTGACAGTGAATGGAGATGAACTGTGGACTATCGTGGCTTGAATGAAGTGACTCCACCACTGAGCGCTGCTGTGCTGGACATGCTGAAACTCCAGTACGAGCTGGAGTCCAAGGCAGCAAAGTGTTATGCCACTATTAATGTTGCTAATGCATTTTTCTCCATTCCTCTGGCAGCAGAATGCAGGCCTCAGTTTGCCTTTGCCTGGAGGGGAGTGCAGTACACCTGGAACCAACTGCCCCAGGGATGGAAGCACAGCCCCACTATCTGCCATGGACTGATCCAGGCTGCACTGGAAAAGGGTGAAGCTCCAGAATATCTGCAGTATATCAGTGACATAATTGTGTAGGGGAACACGGCAATGGAAGCATTTGAGAAAGGAGAAAGAATCATCCAGATTCTGCTGGAAACCGGCTTTGCCATCAAGAACAGCAAAGTCAAGGGACCTGCCAGAAAGATCCAGTTCCTGGGAGTAAAGTGGCAAGATGGATGGCATCAGATTCCCACTGAAGTCATCAATAAGATCACTGTGATGTCTCCACCAACCAGCAAGGAGGAAACACAAGCTTTCCTAGGCACCATACGTTTTTGGAGAATGCACATTCCTGAGTACAGCCAGATCGTGAGCCCTCTCTACTTGGTTACCTGCAAGAAGAACGATTTCCATTGGGGCCCTGAACAGCAACAAGCCTTCACCCAGATCAAGCAGGAGATTGCTCATGTGGTAGCCCTTGGCCCAGTCAGGATGGGACCAGAGGTGAAGAATGTGCTCTACTCTGCAGCTGGGAATAATGGCTTGTCCTGGAACCTGTGGCAGAAGGTGCCTGGGGAGACTCGAGGCTGACCACTGGGATTCTGGAGCCGAAGTTACAGAAGATCTGAAGCCAGCTACACTCCCAGAGAGAAGGAAATCTTGGCTGCCTATGAAAGAGCCCAAGCCGCCTCAGAGGTGATTGGCATGGAAGCACAACTCCTGGCACCCCAACTACTGGTTCTGGGGTGGTTGTTTAAAGGAAAGGTTCCCTCTACCCACCACGCCACTGACGCCACATGGAGCAAATGAGTCGCCCTCATCACACAGCATGACTGTATTGGAAACCTGAACCGCTCAGGGATTTTGGAAATAATTACAAACTGGCCGGAAGGTGAAAACTTTGGTCTCACTGACGAAGACGAGCAGGAACAAGTATGATGGGCTGAAAAAGCTCCACCGTACAACCAACTACCAGAAGAAGAAACACGATACGCTCTTTTCATTGACGGTTCCTGTCGCATCGCATCGTAGGGATGAAAAGAAACTGAAAAGCAGCCATATGGAGCCCTACACGACAGGTTGTACAAGCTACTGAAGGAGAAGGTGGATCAAGTCAACTTGCTGAACCCAGGGCTGTTCAGCTGGCCCTGGACATTGCTGAAAGAGAGAAGTAGCCAAAGCTCTACCTTTATACCGATTCGTGGATGGTAGCCAATGCTCTGTGGGGCTGGCTGGAAAGGTGGAAAAAGGCCAACTGTCACCATAGAGGAAAACCAGTTTGGGCTGCTGAAGAGTGGCAAGACATTGCCACTCGGGTAGAAAGCTATCTGTGCAAGTCTGTCATGTAAATCCCCATGCCCCCGAGTTGGGCTAATGAGGAGCACCGAAACAATAAGCAGGTAGATCAGGCTGCAAAGATAGAGGTGTCACAGATAGATTGGCAACATAAGGGGAAGTTGTTCCTAGCTCGATGGGCCCATGATGCCTCAAGTCATCAGGGCAGAGATGCTACCTATAAGTGGGCATGAGACCAAGGGGTAGATCTAACCATGGACAGTATTTCTCAGGTTATCCATGACTGTGAGATGTGTGCTGTGATCAAGCAGGCCAAGCGGGTGAAGCCCCTATGGTATGGTGGGCGATGGTCCGAATATAAGTATGCAGAAGCCTGGCAGATTGACTACATCACCCTTCCCCAAACCTGCCAAGGCAAGCGCTATGTGCTGACCATGGTGGAAGCCACCACTGGATGGTTGGAGACCTACCCTGTGCCTCATGCTACTGCCCGGAACACCATCTTGGGCCTGGAAAACCAAGTCCTGTGGAGACATGGCACCCCTAAGAGAATCGAGTTGGTCAACGGGACCCATGTCAAGAATGGCCTTATAAACACCTGTGCCAGAGAACATGGTATTGAATGGATATATAATATATCCCTTATCATGCACCAGCTGCCAGGAAAGTTAAACAGTGAAATGGACTACTTAAGACTACCTTGAAGGCACTTGGCAGGGGATCCTTCAGAATTTGGGAAATGAACTTAGCAAAAGCCTCCTGGATGGCCAAAACTCGAGGGTCCATCAATCTAGCAGGTCCTGCCCAGTCTAAACCTAATCTTAGGTGAGAACTGTGTGTAAGGTTTCATTGTGTAGAGTTTATTGATTTGGGTATGATGCACATGGTAATAGAATAAGGGGTGGATAATGTCTTGGGTTTCAAATGCAAGATGTGGTGGGGGGTGAGTGTTCTATTGCCATCTGTTAGAGGCGGGACAGTTATCTTCTGTTAATTGGCCCACTCTTAAAACCAAGTGGGGCAGTTTTCTTTATCCCTTCCACGACCAATCCTCCCTCAGGGAGATATCTTCTGTTATTGGGCCATTGAGTCTTACTTCATGACTGATAATATTACATCATCCCATTGTGAGATGGTCCGCCCAGGGGGAGGAGCCAAGCAGTCCTACCTGGGTATAGTTTGAACTTTGGAGCACCACAGGCAGCCTTTTCCCACTGGATTCCCAGAGGAGCTGCTTTCTTCTCCACTGGATTCCCAGAGGAAGATCAGGCCCATCTACACCACCACTAGACCTTCAGAGGAAAACTACACCCTTCTACAGGATCACTGCTTCAACAGAACTACATCTGTCACTTCAGGAGGACTGCAGCCACCATTTAATTGGACTGCTACTAACACCCTGACCCACAGGATGTCAGATCATATTCTGACTCTGTCAGTGTTGTTTTGTATTGCTACATTTGTATTTTTATTTTTCCTAATAAAGAATTGTTATTCCTACTCTCATATTTTTGCCTGAGAGCCCCTTAATTTCAAAATTATATTAATTCAGAGGGAGGGGATTTATATTTTCCATTTCAAGAGAGGCTCCTACTTTCCTTAGCATGTCTTTTCAAACTGAGACATCATCATAGAATAAATAAGTTGTTATGGCATGTGGATAAAGGCTTAACTTAAAAGCACAGTTTCAGTTCAGTATGTTTTCTCATTGGGATTAACAGTTTAGTTCTAATGTGATAGCATACACATAATAATAAAGCTGCAAAGCTGCTTTACAGTAGAAAAAATAGAAATATTTTGTCTTGATTAAATGCATGTGGAAAAACTTGTATTTGCTATTACATTATGTAGCAACGTGAAGATTACTTTTGTAATCTTTGTAATTAATTTTGAGTTCAGCAGAGGTCTGTTACTAATGTTCATTCAAGTGGACAAGGATGAACCATGTAGGTGTGTGTCTGGAATCTGGCTTGTCTTCAGATAGTAGGATTTAGGGTAGTGGATGAAAGTGATGTAGGTATTATAGTATTAGTGCTATATCACTGCATGCAGAAACTAATGCAGATAGTGAAGCCTTCTAGTGGAAGAGATACCTGTAACCGCGCTGAGGTCACAAGGAAGATGTTCTCCAGCCAGCACACTCCCCGAGACCCCCGGATCTCTACTGAGATCCCCTGGGTGGCGGTGCTTGCAGGGGCTTGCAGCTCCCTGCAGCAGACGGCTGTGGCGTGGGTAACACAGCAACAGCCCAGTACGAGAAACCAAGGTGAAGGAATAGAGAGGGATCACTTGTTTGAGTTCCAAGGAAGTTTTATTCCCCAGAGGATTCAGGGACAAGTGACCATAACTGAGGGCAAAAAGCTGCTTTTAAGGAGAGGCGGGAATAAGGGGAGGACACAACCTTTTACCAATAGGAAGGCATTAGAGGAGGAGTGCAGGGTAAGGGCTATCCAATAGAAGCCACCAAGGGGAAGGAGCAAACCTTGCACCCCAGTCTTGCTTTGAGGAAGGGATGAAGGACAGGGAACATTCCAGAAGGGAACAAAGGAGGTACAAGGAGACTGACAGACACTTGGCAGGAGAACCTTGGGGTAAACAACTCAGGACTGAACCATTAGGGAAGCCAAATGGGGTACATGGAATGAACCATTACAAACTTATAACAAAGAATATTTAAAACCTACTACAGAAGAACAAACTGTAAAACAACAGACTACCACAGATACCTTTTGTGGTTTATCTGTAATACGATGTTGAGTTTAAGAAAAATATTTTTAGCAACTCTATTGTACCTAGTTTCAATAGCACCTGCAAAATTAAGGAATTTAAGGGGATTGCCTGTCTAGGAAATGTTTTACATTTTCAAGTTCCCCTGCTGAAAGAAAAATGAAACTCTCAGAAGTAGGAAAGAAACTGAGGAATGTAAGAAGTTGCATGTTTGCATTACTTCTCATAGTTACTACTGGATTTTATTTTGTGCATTTCATATAACTTTTGTCACTTATATATTAAATCCCTGATGTTTGCTGCACAGAATGTGGAGCTTATTTAGGGTTAGAGTGCTCCAAAGACAGATAAATAATTATTAAGTAAACCGATTAGATACTTTTAGCTGTAATTCAGAGTAATTGCTGAAACAGGCTTCTTGAGGAAAGGATAGTGATGATGTCCTTAGTAAGAGTATCCTTGCAGATAAAGTAGAAGAGTGTGTTTGAGCAGGTTGCCAAGTGAACCAAAAGCTTGGAGTGACTTGTACAGGGAAAGAAAATGGTCTCCCTAATTAGAAAGGATGGCAGTGTTTTGGGATGCAAAATGCTTTGTTTACAGTAGTGCAAAAACATAGTCATGCTACAAGACTTCTGAGCATTAAGGTTGGTTCCTACATATCCAGTTCATCTTCTAATGATAGAATTCTGGGAGAAATTGGAGTAGGGCAGAAGAAACGATGTGCCATCTGGTTTTCAACCTCCCCAAAGATAATGGGGATAATGTGGAATGCTTACATCTTAACTGTGTGTCCTAGGGTGACGTTATGGTGCTTGTATCCCCAATCATGTGTTCTGTTTATGCCTGATATTATGTTCTGTGCCTTCAGGACTGACTCTGAAAGTGACAGTTTGTTTTGTCTTGTTATCAGCCGGCTCACCTCCCCCCATGGGTCGGTGTCTAGGAGAGGCTAGGCTTGATTGCTTGCTTGCTTGCTTGCTGGCTTGCTTGCTTTCGCTTTGCCCTTGCTTTTGTTTTTGCTTATTAGTTAGTTTAGCTAGGCAGTCCAATTTTTACCCTGGACTGTTTTTTTTTCTTCCCTTTCCCTTTCCTGAATATCATCTGAACCTGCTCTGGACCTGGACCTGGGAAATACCAAGAAACACAGAGAGCCTGCATTTTGTGACCTGCAGCAGCCATCCCCAGCGCTGGAGACCGAGAACTGGGCGACCACTCCCAGGAAAGACTTTCTGAATTTGTCATCTCTTCAGAGCGGTGAAAGAGTTTTGTCATCTGGTGTTGTTTTTTTTTGTATTGGGGAGTGTTTTGCTTGTTGAATAAACAGGTTTTTTTCCACGTCTCTCCAAGGAAATTCTTCCCGAACCAGGTGGGAGAGGGGCCGTGGGGGGTTTGCTTTCTGGGGGCTCCTCCTGGAGGTTTTCTCCCAAATTTGCCCTAAACTAGGACACTGTGATATTTCTTGGCCTTGTTTCTTGCAGTTGGTAAACATGAATTAACTGGGCATAAAGTCGCAGTGAAGATCCTAAATCGACAGAAGATTCGCAGCCTTGATGTTGTAGGAAAAATCCGCAGGGAGATCCAGAACCTCAAACTCTTCAGACATCCTCATATAATTAAACTGTAAGTTTTATTTGCTATAATCCTATCTATTTAAACAGTAGTCCCTTGCTCTCACTGGTCTGAAACATGTTTAAAGGGCAATACTATTCGTGGTATACTTTTAGGAAAGTAGCCAGTTTTCAACTATGTAACCATTTTTGGTGTACTTTGTAATGCATTTCCACAAAACTGATTATTCTGCAGGGCAGAGGGCTTCCATTAGTTCTTTACTTACAAATTCTTTGGGCAGGTATAGAGAAGGTAGTGGCATGATGGATGCTTATAGTAACATCCATCTCAGTTGTTTTAGCTGCTGCTTCTGTTTTCTTTTTTCTGGTTATGTTTGAGCTTTGTTTCTGCTTGGAAACTGAGTTCAGAACAAGATTGTAAAGGGTACTTCTATAGTAAATTTGTTGTGTTTTCTTTACTCAAAATATTTTTTAGGGTTGTGTTGGTCAGTGCCCTGGTTTTTCCTGTGTAGGTGGTGCTCTAAAAGATTTTTCTGAAAGATGTGCAGTCTGTTAAATGTGATCTCATATTTCAGAGTTCTTCAATATAGCTGTTACCACTTAACTAAATAAATGTGATATTTACAGTGTGCCTGTTTACATTTTTTTGATCAGTAGCTCATCAACAGAGTTCGGAATGTGGTTATGTCCCAGAGTAGATACCTTGTACCTGGTCTGAGGAAATAAATTATAAATACTATTGACTTTTTTACTTTTCCTATAAAGTCAACCTGTACATCTAGCAGGGCAAATTTAGAATGTGGGTGACTTTCACTGTTAATTGTGGTGTTGGAGTTAAGGTTTTCTTTATTGGCAGAGTCTTTTCTTTAGATCATGCTTTCACTGATATCCCTATACACTCATTTGGCAACAGCACTTATACTGGAGCTAAATTTGATTGTGTCAGATCACACTGACTTCTTCAGTGGGTCAGTTTTCAGAAGACTATTGAGCTGATTAGTTTGGCTGCAGAGCTGCTAGTGCTGCCAGTTGGAATTCATTAATGAGTCCAAAGTACATAACTGTAGCTAAAACAAAATAGGAAGTGTAAGTGTGCCAATTGAGATATTTGGGCTGGAACAAGAATGTGTACTTCTGGTGCTGCCGAACTTTTAATTCATCTTAACAGGTTTCAGGTTGCAATTTCTTTCTTGGGGAATTATGGGGAGAATTTTCTGCATGTTGAGAGAAAGGACAAGATGAAGGAGATGATGGAAAAATTGATGGGTCCCAAGCTTTTCAGTTGGTCATCCTGTATTTCCAAAACAGAAGGGTTATTAACCTGAATGCAAATAGCATTTGAGCTATAACTGATACTGTTGTGTAGATAGACTTGCTGGTGACTTTGGATCATGCTGCTTCTGCTATTAGCTGTATTAGGGAACTGCTAGGTTGTTATGAAGCAGAGCGACGCAGACTCCCCAGGCAGGTGCAAAAGAGAGCTCCTTTATTGCAAAAACCAGGCCTTTTTAAGCAGTTGAGCTTTTATCAGTTACATGCTTTTAAAATACAACAAACATAATCCAACCAACCACCATACACCACAATGTGAACACACAATGGTTATATAACTTTTTTTTCTACCTCTAATTCAGCTGAGTCACTCCCATAGTCCTTTTCTACTTAGCCGAAGTAACAGGAGTGAGTCATGATTTTACAAGGCCTTCATTTTGTAAGGTTTTGCCTATCTGCAACACTAGGTAGCAGCTCAAGATACTTGGCATAAAGGTAATGAGATTATTTCAGCTGAATATTACAAATTAGACAAAATTTTTTCATACAATGCTTTACCAATATATGCAGTTGCAAAGCTGCCTCACAAAGATTTTCTTTTTATACCATGCTTTAAATAAAAACCTTTGGAGCATCTCCTTTTGTGGTTTTTGACCTCTAGCAATAGAATGCATATTGTTTTCCTATGTAAATTGCCTCTTTGTGCATCCTGGTCATCCATGCTGTGTAGTTTGATAACTTTACTTATAGGTATGTAACTATTTCACAACATCCTTTTCCATAGTTACAAAAATGAACTGACTATAGAGAAGCATGACTGAATCTTCCAAGAGGCTGAAAATGTGAGGTGCAGAATGGCTCATTCTTTTCAGTGATGCTAAGAGGTTTTTCTTCCATCACTGTTCACTATCTCACTATCTAGAGGATGGAAAATAACCATGAAGATATAAAATATAAGCTTGCTCATGTTTGCCTGAAGCATAGAGCTTGGTAATTTCACAACTATGAAAAAGGTCATTAACAGTAGGGGTGTTAGAAATGAGGTTGCACTGTAGCTTTTGGATTAAAAGGATTACAATGTTATTTCTGTAGAGTGTCTTAGTGATAACTTCAGAATGTCCAAGTACATTACACTTTCAACCAAGGTATTTGAGAGAAAATTAGTAAAGGTAAAACATCTTGGACTATAAGATGTTAGGTAAGTTAACTTTGAAGATAACTCCTTCAGAATAGTATTCAGATTATTGGAATGTTACACTACAGTGCTGAGCTGTTAAAATAGATACATGCGCACATATATATGTGCACACATACATTCACCTGGATAGTCTGAACTCATTGCTGTCAAGAAAAACTTCTCTGTTAGCTGGAGCCTGTCTGTTTTCCCCCCTTGTCTTAGAATCAGCATTTGGAAGAACACTTCAGTTCTGTAGTGTATGGGTGAATTCAATTATTTTTTTACAATTGGGATATTTGTATGCTTAAGTGTAGTACCTTGAAGCATGCATTTTCATCCAATTGCTATCTCCTGTCTTCTTAATATAGTATCTGAATTTTTTGACTGAAGGTTTATTGGTGTGCATTTTCTTGCTATGTTAAAAATTGGTCACTTCTGACTGCTGTAAGGAGAAAAAAAATTAAACAACCTTTAGGTAAGGATATGTAGAAAACATATCAATATCCTAAGTGGAGAATTTGACCATAAACTAGTTTTTTCAAAACCTCAAAGCTAACTTTAAAGTATAGTGATAAAAATATAATAACCAAGGTGTTAATACTCTTAAGTACTAATGAGAAATTTAGGTCTCTTTGTAAAAGATAATTGCTCTCAATCATCATGAATATTTTTTCAAGTCTTGATGTATACTTTATTTATGACAAGGCAAGGGTTTTTTGCCTGTTAAAGTTGAAGGGTGTGTGCTTTTTGAGACACTAGCAAAGTCCTTTTGAATCCCTTCCTCATTACACTAAAATGTCTGTGCGACAGCACTGTATATGGCTTCACAGAAAACATTTGGACTCAGAGTAGTCCTCTGAAAGTACAAAGACTGATCTTCCTCGTGGGAAATACAAATTCCCTGGTAATCTTGGCGATGATGGTATCACATAGTGTAAGGAGAGGAAATAGCTTCTGAAAAATATCATTCCAGTAGCTGTAAACTGGCTGTTATTTTTTTTCAAGTATACTTTTATCTGACTCTTTACACAACTTTGGTTTTAACTAAATGTAACTAGCTGCTTTTACGGAGTGCATAGACTAACAGATACTTATTCTTATCAGCTACCAGGTCATCAGTACACCAACTGACATTTTCATGGTGATGGAATATGTTTCAGGAGGAGAACTGTTTGATTATATCTGTAAAAATGGAAGGGTAAGAAGTAGTCCAACTCTACAAATCAATTACTTGCATTCTGTTATTGCTTTTGCAACCTTCCTGTTAAATGAAGGTTTGTTTCTTATGTAATCAGCATTAATTTTGCGGTTAGCAATTAAAATATACCTTATGACTATATCTTGTTTTGAAAATAAAAATGGTTATATATTAACATGTTTCAGATCTTTATGTGTGACTCTGTAGCATTTTTCCACTCTACTGAAGAATAAATTATACTGATATATTCATTTACAATTACTGTGTACAAACTGGATGGATATGTTACCCAGTTGGAGTAGCTGTAAACTTTCTTCAGTATAAACTATTATTGAAAAGCTACTGTTGTGCCCTTATTACCCTCTTCTACTATTAGACTGGTTTCTGTGAAAGTCCTAAAGTCACTTTTGACAAACCATCTAGATAGCCGGGATACTTTTAGCTAGTTGTTAGACTGAGCAAACTTTGACATGGATTAGGGTGTGTTTATAGGAAATATCCAGTTAAGTCTGCTGTTTAGGGCTAGCTGCTAATAGGAGCATAAGTAGAATCTGAAATTTATCACTTATATACTGTCGTCAGCTTTTGTCAACTTTAATCTTATACCATGCTTAAGTATCTAAGTTCATTGATATTCTAATTAGACAAAGTTAATGTTTGGGTGCTAATATTTCTAATTACTGAGTATATAACATCTACTGTATAAAATATCAAAACTATAAATGATAGCTTTTGGTCGTTGGAAAGTTTCCTTCAATTCATATAGAGGAAAATCAAGTTATCCTTCCACTGTCTCAAAATTGTTTAAAACCTTTGTTTGTCTTAGCTTGATGAAAAGGAAAGTAGACGTCTGTTCCAGCAAATCCTTTCTGGTGTGGATTACTGTCACAGGCATATGGTAGTACATAGAGATCTGAAGCCTGAAAATGTGCTGCTTGATGCACACATGAATGCCAAGATAGCTGATTTTGGTAAGCATTGCTATTTTATATCTGATCACATTTTTGGTGTTATTTAGATCCTGTTAATTTAGATCCTGGCCCAACCCCAGGACCTCGCTCGCTTTTTTCACTGCTGGTAGTTTGCAAAGTTCAGGTCGAAACAGTTTCTAATTGCTAAATATAGTCTTTACGAGTGGCTACAGTTGCAAATCCAAAACAACCACCTTCGAAGCAGAGCTCCTGCCTTTCTCTCTTTCGTCACAGCTTTTGCTAGTCTCCACTTCCATAGTTTTTTCTCCTTGGCCGGGCGTTGCTGATGAGTCACCTTCGACTTGGACTGAGTCACCCTCGACTTGGACCGGGGAGGTCGGTGCAATGCCCTGGCTTCGGACAGGCAGCTGCGGAATTCACCCTAAGGCAGTTCAAAACCACCAACTGCAGTGTCTCTGAGACAAGGAAAAACAAATGAAAAGAGAACCTAAAAAAAACTCCACTTAAACAAAGCCCAAACAGCCAGCAAAGCAAAAAACATGCAGCAAAAGGGGGCAAGCTGCTCATTCCAACAGACTTTAAAAGCTCCCTCAAAACACACCCCTCCCTCCCACTTCTGTTCCTGGCTGCACTGCTGGTTCTTAAAGACACAGCTTAATATTTTCTCTGATAATGCTAAGTAGACTTAGTTCCCCACCTTGCCACTTCAAAACTGACTCTCTTGTTGTCTGTTTCTTTATCTGTAAAATGCAGATGCTTAGCTCTCTTTTAAGTACAGTGCAGGGAAAGTTCATCATATTTAGGAACTACAATGCTCTAGTAAAATTCACTACTTCTAAGAAACTGCTCTAATTTCACTTTAAAAGCTCTACAGATGCGACTGAAAAATGTAATTAAAGCATAAAAGGTAAAATAAGAACAGTTTTGCAAATTTCTGTGCTTTTAGCTATATAACTGCTGTGAGAAACAGAGCTTACTCTTTGAAATTTTTAAAAGTTTAATAAGGGATAAAAGGGACAATATCCAGCGCTGGGGTGTTTGGCAATATGCCAAAACTACACTTGGCTTAAAATAATGTACTTATATACTGTTGCATTACATGCATTATATGCATATTCATGAGCGTTTATACATTATTCAAACATTCCTGTGAGTTTACATGTTTCAGGAATTCTTTTGCTTGGTTTTAACCTTTGACTTGTCTGCATGCCATCCTGTAGATTAAACCAATAGATTTTATTTTTTACTCATGGTTCCATCTTGTTGTTTTTACATTCTCTGATAACAAAGAGTCAGTAAATTCTTCTCTTGGTGCTCTGGTTTTTGTCACTGTTATCTTATGATTCGGATAAGATAGTCCACAAATGTGAGAAACAATATAATTATTTTACACCATTCTCTGAGTTAGTTACATGAATAAAAGCATTTTGACATTACATAGTCTCTATTTTAATATTATGCTAAGGCCTAAGATATATTTATCATGCTACTATTTATATAAGCTATACAGTGCATACATAAACTGACAGATTATACTATACCAAAAAGCAGTTAAAAGAAATTATAAATTGTACCATATCAAAATCTTTGTGATTAATAATAACATGCAAAAGCTAACACATAAATGCGAAAGCCAATACTATATTGTCATTTATAACAGCTGCCTAAGTAATCAGAAGCTTAATTGTTTATATTAGCTGTTTAACACAGCTGCTGTGAGGAATGGTAGCTAGTTCTTGGAACTGTCTGTGAGAAACAAGCCACACTCTTTAAAGTTTTTAAAAGTTTTATAAGGGATAAAAGGGACAGTAAACAGCGCTGGGTGCGTAGTCGTAGCCAGAGGCATGCCGGTTAATCATAACAACTCTTCTTATATACTTTTTCCATTGCATTGGTTAAATACATATTCATAAAAATTATGCATATTCAAACATTTCTTTGAATTAATTTACATGTTCTGGGAATTCTTTAGCTTGGTTCAACCCCTGACCCGCCTTTTTAGAGTACATGCAGTAATGTGTATTGTGTTTTTGAGAGTCGTGTGTCACTTCCTCACAATGGCCCCCCTGCTCCGTGGTTTCACAGCAGGTGACAGTTATCAATAGTTGAAGGGTCAATGGCAGTTTTTATCACATCCGTTCCTTAAATGTTATCTGACCATGCAGACGATTTTAGTTATTTCCAAAAGTACTTTAAATCAACATTAGCTATTTCACAAATATATTTGAGTTATTCTCATTATTGTCAGTTAGTTACAAAAATAAAAGCATTAGTTATTATTTCACAGCTACAGCTACTGTGAAAAATGCCAATCACTTGTTTTTTAAAATTTTAAAAGTTTATTAGTAATAAAATAGTTATAAAAAAAGTAATAAAATTAGAGTAATAAAAATTTGGACAATTAGGATTAGGACAATACAAGACAATAAAAAGCAAAGAATTACAGACATCTGGATGTTTTTGGGCACTAAGCTGCCAAAAACATGCCTTGTGAACAAAGGAATAACCCTTAAAAGCAATAGCCTGTTGCATATTCATATATCTCATACATGATGCATAAATTCCTTGCAAATTAAGAATTTGTCTGTTTTTAGTCAACTTCTTCCCCTTAATCCTGGTGGTTCCGTAAAGATGGAGAGAAGGTGGAAGAATGTTTGTCTTTTCTGATAACGAGGCAGTAACTCATTAGGTGTCCTGTTACTGTTATCTCTGTGCGAAGAGTTTCTTGATTATCTTATCCCTTTCTTGAGCTAGTAAAAAAAAATCTTACATTGCATAGTTTCTATTTTAACATTATGTTATAACCTAAAACTATATTTAACACACTACTTAAAAAGGATTAATACAGTATTACAAAATAACCCTCCATAACACATATAGTATTCAATTTAATATTTGCAAAGAGCCAATCATTTAATCTGCATTTTTCACAGCTACTTCTGTAAAAGTTAACATTTTGCGAAAGCCAAAACTATAATATATGTTTATAACACTGTTTATAAACTAAAATATCATCTATACATGATGTTCTGAGAATACAAGCTACACAGGGGCCAGGGCAATGGCCACAAAAAGCTGACAAATTATACTATATCAAAAGCAGTTAAAAGTGATCACAAACTGTACTATATCAAAATAATTTGCAAAAGCCAATACATAATAGTGAAAGCCAACAACTACATAGTTATTTATAACATGTCTTATTGGGAAATCTGACCATATAAGCATAGTAAGGTATTCAAAGTCTTGTAGGTGTACTAGAAAATATTTGCCCTTGTAAAACACTTGGAGGTCTCTGAAAGATGCTTGGTAATGCTGAGTATTCTAACTTAAAAGCATGGTGTTCAAGTATGTGGGTGCAAGTATGAAAACTAGCCTAGCTGTGTTCTTTCATATTCTTCCCCCCAAGTAAGGGCATAATTTCTGGCTGAGTTTGCTGGCCTGTACTGATTTTGATTATGCAGCCCACACTGAAGAAACTAGAAGATATTTTACACAGATATTCTAGAAGTGGTAGTTCTTTACTGATTATAGGATATGCCAGAGTGGTGAATGAGGATGGCTTAGTTCTAAAGTACACTTTAATCACTAACAGTGTTTAGTATCGCTTGATTTTTAAATTGCAGTGTTTCAGAAACCAGTTGAAGCAGTGTCGGTGTCTAAATTGTGGCAAGGCTGTGTGCACTCCTCAGTTCCCTTATTCTATATAACCTCTTAAAAAATTTTGGGCAATTATGTGGTAGCATCTTCCACTTTGCCATTTAGAAGAGAATATGTTTTTTAAGATACTTTTGTGTTAATGACCAAAATCCTATATTACTATGTTGCTCTCTCCTTTAGAGAAGCTTTGTTCTCTATCATGCTTGTGTAATCCAGAATGGATTAGTTTTTGTCTTGGAATTAATATGTTTTTGAACATTCCTGGGTTGTGTGCAATAATGGATTGATGTTACTCAAGTTTCTGGTAAGCTAAATGCAGGATCATGTATCATTCTCATATAAAAATTTCAATCACTCCAAACAATTTTGCCTCCTTACTGAGATAAATTAGTTAACTTTCTAGTTTGAATTACCAGTGATCTTTTCTAGGTGGTATATGCAGTATGAAATCACTCTGCTCTGTGAATCTTGAGTAGTTACTCTTATATACTTTCAGGTCTATCAAATATGATGTCAGATGGCGAATTTTTAAGAACAAGCTGTGGTTCCCCTAACTATGCTGCACCAGAAGTAATTTCAGGAAGGTAGTTTCTTTTCTACTGGATGCATGTATGAGCTTCTTTTCTCTTGGATGCATGTGTGCATGTACTTCAGTCATTTTGCTGCTTAATTCTAAAGGCTACAAAATAATGTAATTCACAAGCTTTATGCTAAGAAATTGTGGGCTGAACTCTTAATTGCCTTGATAATTTTTCGCAAATATTTAAGACTTTGACCTATCTTTGAATAGTTTTTGTAAGGTGGAGGTGATGTCTGATGTCCCAAATATAGTGTGTACGGTGTTCCTGAATTGGTTTAAAAATCTCATTTGCAGCTCACATCTTGGAAGTAGATGTACAGATAGAAATACAGGCAAAGTCTACTGTGAAGTTGAGTAGCAGTGAAATATCTGCTGTAGAATCTATATTCAGTCTGAATTTACTCAGTGATTGTCAAATATGCTGCTTTCAGCTCCCTACCCTAATATCTTTTGCTGATTGGGAGGCCAAATGTATGTTTTATTCATGCAGTAGCATAGAAGATATGGCAAGTTCTGCTATATGGACTTGTCTTAAGTTTCTTAGCCTCTAAGACTTGGAGGCTAGATGACTACATAGATTGCACTCAAACAGTGATAGCAATGTATAACATGGGCTTTCTTGGTAGTAGCTGCAAGTTTCTTTCAGTTTGCCATTATCTTAAATTGTATCTGTGGATTATTTTTATACAATAGAGAGGAAAGCTAAGTACTTTTCTAGTTTCTGTTGCATATGTAAAAAGGAAAGACACTACAGTTTGAGGCATAGTACTGAATGCTATAGTAAGTGCAGATTAGTTGTCCAAAGTTCATATACTCTTGATTAACATGATACAATTTAAGAATGTAGAAAAAATATCTATTTAAATGTATTAAGCACAAATTGCTAATATTTAACTTTTTTCCCAGATTATACGCAGGTCCAGAAGTAGATATTTGGAGCAGTGGAGTTATTCTCTATGCTTTGTTATGTGGAACACTTCCATTTGATGATGATCACGTGCCAACCCTTTTTAAGAAGATATGTGATGGTGTCTTTTATACCCCTCAATACCTGAATCCATCTGTATCTAGTCTTCTGAAACACATGCTGCAAGTAGATCCAATGAAGAGAGCAACAATCAGAAACATTAGGTAAAATGTTAACTGATATCTGATCAGAGGAGGCTGGAATGTTAATTTTAATGAAAATATGCAGAACAAAGAAATAATTTATATGGCTTGTCCCTGTTTTATAGTCTGAGATGAACAATTCAACTTCTGTTTTTTTGGCTTTAGCTCTGGCTCTGATCTCCTGTGGCCAATGAAGTATCTACTGGCAGTCAGAGTAAAACAAATATATATGTTGCATATAAAAAATCAGAGAAATTCTACATTTAAGAGTGCTAAAGCAAGCCTGTTTACCTGCAGAATGGTTTGCAAAAACTGTACGGTATTGACTTCTCTGGGCAAGAAAAATATTTGCTGATATGAACTGCTGTTTTGTATTGTAAATGTCTGAGGGGAAGTTATGACTTTTTAACCTGATAACTATTGCTTTTATTCATATATCTGCAGACTCAGCAAAATCATCTATTGAGGTTGAATATTCCGTGTGTAAGATGGCACTCACTATTTTAGCTTGAAAACCCTGACATGAACCTGTGTATGAGTGACAATTGCTACATAGAATACTGATAAGTTTAAGATTGCAGGTAGATATAGCCATCATGGACTCCAAATTTCAAGACAGAATTATGGAGAGGGTGACCACTGACAAGTGAACAGTAGGTAGAATTAAAAATAAGGTAGCTTCATGCAATAGCCTAGTTAGGTATTCCTGTTTTATTTGTAAGAAGCTCTAAGGAGAGAGCTCTGAAATACTACCTTACTGAAGATGCTTCCTCATTTAGGAATGGAGGTTGTCAAGTTAGCAATGTTCTTGTTCTTTCAGTAAAACAAAAAATGTGTTACATATATCCCTTACAACTTCATTAAAATAGAAAGTACTTTCATAGAATCATAGAATGTTAAAGGGTTGGAAGGGACCCTAAAGATCATCTAATTTCATCCCCCCTGCCATGGGCTGGGATACCTTCCACTAGACCAGGTTGCTTAATATCGGTGATGGAGAGATGGGGACGGACATCTGAGCTTGGATCAGAAGCCGATTTTTATTGAGAATACAAAGTGCTTATGTAGGGTTTACTTGTATGACACTTATATAGGGTTCTATTTTTGGTAACAATTTCCCATTGGTTACACATTCTTCATGACATCAGTTACCTGGTAATCATTATCTTATCACAAAGTTTCACAACATGTCTCTTGGTCACTTCTACCCCAGGGAGCAGTTATCTGTGTCTGTCTCTCCCATGGTTTCTGCTCAATCACACCTAAGATATCAGGCTCCTTTATCAGTTCCACTGTACTCTCTGTCTTACTCTCCATAGCTCAAAGCCTTATCCAACCTGGCCTTGAACACTTCCAGGGATGGGGCATCCACAACCTCCCTGGGCAACCTGTCCCAGTGCCTGACCACCCACACAATAAAGAATTTCTTCCTAATATCTAACCTAAGTTTCCCCTCTTTCAATTTGTACCCATTACTCCTTGTCCTATCACTACAGTTTTTAATGAAGAGTCCCTCTCTGGCTTCCCTGTAGGCTCCTTCAGATACTGAAAGGTGCTGTGAGTTCTCCAGGGTGAACAGCCCCAACTTTCTCAGCCTGTCTTCATAGAGAAGGTGCTCCAATCCTCTTATCAAGTTAGTCTCCCTCCTCTGGACTTGCTCCAACAAATCCATGTCCTTCTTATGTTGAGGACACCAGACCTGAATGCAGTACTCCAGGTAGGGTCTCACAAGAGCAGAACAGAGGGAGAGAATCACCTCCCTCACCCTGCTGGCCACTATCCTTTGGATGCAGCCCAGGATTCCATTGGCTTTCTGGGCTGTGAGCACTCACTGCCAGCTCATGGTGAGTTTTTCATTACTTATCACCCCCAAGACCTTCTCTGCAGAGCTGCTCTCAATCACTTCTCTGCCCAACCTGTAGGTGTGCCTGGGATTTCTTTGACCCAGGTGTAGGACTTTGCACTTTGTTTTGTTGAACTAGATGAAGTTTACGCAGGCCCACTTCTCAAGTGTGTCAAGGTCCCTCTAGATGGCATCCTTTCTCTCCATTGTGTCAACTGCACCACACAGCTCAGTGTTGTCACCAAATTTGCTGAGGGTGCCCTTGATCCCGCTGTCCATGTTGTTGTCAAAGATGTTGAACAGTATTGGCCCCAGTACCCACCCCTGAGGGACACCACTCATCACTGGTCTCCATGTGGACAATAAGCTGTTGACCCCAACTCTTTGTATGTGACCAGCCAGCCAGTTCTTTATCCACTGAGTGGTCCATCCATCAAATCCATGTCTCTCCAATTTGGAGACAAAGATGTCATGCGGGACAGTGTCAAATACTTTGCACAAGTCCAGGCAGATGATGTCAGTTGCTCTTCTCCATCTACCAATGCTGTAGCCCTGTCACAGAAGGTCATCAAATTTTTCAGGCATGATTTCCCTTTTATAAAGCCATGTTGGCTGTTAACAATCACCTCTGTTTTCCATGTGCCGTAGCATAATTTCCAGGAGAATCTGCTTCATGATCTTGCCAGGCACAGAGGTGAGACTGACTGGGCTGTAGTACCCTGGGTCTTCTGCTTTCCCCTTTTTAAAAATGGGAATTATATTTCCTTTTTTCCAGTCCTTGGGAAGTTCACCTGACTCTCACAATTTAAAAAAAAGTATGGGTAGTGGCTTAGCAACTTTCTCTGCCAGCTCCCTCAGGACCCATAAATGAATCTCATTGGGTCCCATGGACTTGTGCACATTCCGGTTCTTTACATGGTCTCGAACCTGATATTTTTCTACAGTGGGCTTAGGGTCTTCATTCTCCCAGTCCCTTTCTTAACTTGAGGAGTGTGGCTGGAGCACTTGCTGTTGAAGACTGAGGCATAGAAGTCATTGAGAAGACTTGGAGAAATCAAAGCACTGAGAACTAAACATTGTAAAACTTAAGCTAAGTTCCTATCCATTCATCTAAGTCATGTTAAATAAGTCCAAAAGAGAAGTGATATGAAAAAAGATGTTGAAAAATGTTGACTACAGAGCATGGATGGATTTTTGAATCCTAAACAATTTTGTCCTGTTAGCTATGAGACATCATCTCAGTTTAAAGGATAAACTTTTGAGTTTAATTGACTCCCTTAATTTTTATAGTGGTATGTGCATGCAAAGAAAGAGGCCCACTGTAACAAATAATAACAAAATATTCAGTTATTCAGCTAGAGCTGTGCTTTATAATCATATAGGAAAAACTTTTTCTACTTCTAAGTTAATTGCTTTCATATGATGAAAGTACATTTTGCTCAATTCAGTTGTGCTGAGGCATGTTCTCAGGCTCATACTGACTAGAGCTTGATCAATATAACTGCTCTTAAATCTGTAGCAATTCTTTATGCTATAGAATAGGATATTTATAAAATTAGCATCATGCTGTATCCTTCGACTAGTTAAACAGCTTACTCTAGGCACACAAAATTATTTATTTCCATATGATTGGGCAACCTAAGTATTTGGTTCCTTCTATATATTTCCTTTTCACTCTTAGCCTATGGATACACTAGTAAAGAGGTACAGATCAACTCTTCTGTAGCCTTCCCTCAACTCTTTAAGGCTTGAAGAGACAGCAAGGGGGTTTTCTGAATGGAAAACTCATAGGCAGCTTGTTGGGGGTGGGGAGCATGTGACTTCAGTGTTCAAACATTTACTAAAAAAAAACTATTCAGTATCAAGATTTCTTTAATTTGTTAAGTATTCTTATGTATATACTTGGGGAGGGACAGCTTTGATTGGGTAGCATACATATTTCAGTTGAAAATATCTCAAAACTAAAATTGTTTTTCTTTTTACTGCCACTAACTACAAACCCAATGCCAAAACCACAACTATTTCTATAAAAAGCTGGTTGACTTATACAAAGATATTATTCATGATCAGGTAGTTGAAACCCTTAGAGGAAAGGCATTTTTCAGTCTCCTGCAAAATGTCTAGCAAAATCTTGTGAAGGAGATGATTACTTTTCACTATGTACTGTTGTGTTGCACAGAAGGGGACTTGTACTGACAACTGTTGATCTTTTTTGTATAGACTAAGAATAATTTTATTTTAAAAATAATTTAATAATAAAAAGATTTGCTTTGCATATATATACTCAGATTTTATTTTTAAATCTAGAGAACATGAATGGTTTAAGCAGGACCTTCCCAAATACCTGTTTCCTGAAGACCCGTCATATAGTTCTACCATGATTGATGATGAAGCCTTAAAAGAAGTGTGTGAGAAGTTTGAATGCACTGAAGAAGAAGTGCTAAGTTGTCTGTACAGCCAAAATCATCAGGACCCTTTAGTGGTTGCGTATCACCTCATTATAGATAATAGAAGAATAATGAATGAGACCAAAGACTTCTACTTGGCTACAAGCCCACCGGATTCTTTTCTTGATGATCACAATCTATCTCGACCTCATCCTGAAAGAGTGCCATTCTTAGTAGCTGAAGCACCACGTCCCCGTCATACTCTTGATGAGCTGAATCCACAGAAGTCAAAACACCAAGGTGTAAGAAGAGCGAAGTGGCACTTGGGAATACGGAGTCAGAGTAGACCAAATGATATCATGTCTGAAGTTTGTCGAGCAATTAAACAACTGGATTATGAATGGAAGGTAAAGAATAAAGGGTCCTTACAGCAGACAACAGTAAATTTTTGTTTGAGCTGTGTAATTACATAGCCTTGAAGTATGAAATTGTGTTCTCCTGTGCTGTGGAAAATAGTCTTGTGTGCCTGTACTGACTACTTGTGTTTGCTGTGCAGGAAGGGTTTGGGGAGGAAGGCTATTTATGCTGGCAGGAATAATCTTGCTAATGTGTTTAATCTTTCTACTGGGGCTCTGGGAATATGCTGAGTAGGGTGTTTTGTTTGAGGTTTTTTGGTGTGTTTTTGTTGGTAATAAAAACTCTGACAAGCAAACCTGAAATCACTTAATAACATCAGTGACTTGAAATAAGAAAAACAATGTGCAGTGCTTCTAAAACAGTTCTAGTTACTAAGTCAAATCTCTTGTGTACTAGGTTGTAAATCCATACTATCTGCGTGTTCGAAGCAAGAATCCAGTGACAAGTGCATATTCCAAAATGAGTCTACAGTTGTATCAGGTGGATAGCAGGACGTACTTACTGGACTTCCGTAGCATTGATGGTATGTAAAGACTTAAGTCAATGGACTTGTAAGGGGAATAATTTTAAATGCAAACATGTCTTAACTTACTTGTTTATAAGTGATGTAAGTGTTGCCCTTTATTAGTTTAAGCCAAGCTAGATCTGCATTAATGTTTCTTTATTCCTTCCTTGTCTAGTGTTCCTATGATCAGATGGTTAGCTGTTTCATTCCTTAAATAATCACTTTTTAGCTATATCAACTCTCAAACTGCTCCATTTTGTGTCTGCACCAGCACTAATATTGCTGGTGCAAAAGGGGAAGGATTGTTGGAGGTGAGTTTTGAATCAACCTAAACTGGTTTTGTGGCCTCACCCCCAAATTTAAACTTTAATTTAGATCTGAAGTAAGCATGGGAACATATTTTCCTAGTGAAGATAAAGCTTGGCATTTAGGCATGCAAATTTGACTTTAGCTGTACATTGCTGTACTGCATCTGGCTGAGATGGAGTTAACTTTCTTCATTGTAGCTGGTATGGTGCTGTGTTTTTGATCTGTGACTAAAACAGTGTTCTGGCTATTGCTGAACAGTACTTGCATAGTATCTAGTCTTTCTGTTTTCTCACTGTGGTGCACCCAATGAGTAGGCTGGGGGTGAATAAGAAGTTTTATGGGGACATAACCTGAAATGCTGACCTGGCTTGATCAAAGTGATGTCATGCTATATGATGTCATGCTTAGCAAAAAATCTGAGTGGATGGGAGTTTGGGGAAGGTAACCATTGTTCGGAGACTGGCTGCGTGTTAGCATGCTTATAGGAGGTGGCACGTGGTTGCCTTTGCATCACTTTTCTTTCTTTCTTCCTTCATCTAAGTAAGCTGTTTATCTCAATCTATGAGTTTTCTTGCTTTTGTCTTTCCAATTCTCTTCCTCCGTTGCACTAAGGGTAGTGTGGAGTGAATGAAGGGCTGGCTGGGGATTTAGCTGTCAGCAAAGTCCAACCCAACAATGCTAGGAGTAGACAAAATTTAAGATGGGCATATGCTTGCAGTAAGTGAAGTCTTGAAAGTAGTTGGGCAGATCTGTAGGAAAAACTTTTATAGAGCGACAATATCACAGCATACAACTCTGTTGTGGTTTAAGCCCAGCTGGGAACTAAGCCTCACACAGCTGCTCCTTCACTTTCCCCTGGTAGAATGGGGGAGACAATCAAAAGGGTAAAACTGAGAAAACTCATGGGTTTAGATAGAGACAGTTTAATACAGAAAGCAAAAGCCACATGTGCAAGCAAAGCAAAACAAGAAATTTGGTCACTCCTTTCCATGGGCAGGCAGGTGTTCAGCCATTTCCATCATGCATAACAGTTATTTGGGATGACAAATGCCATCACTCCAAACATCCCCCACTTCCTTCTTCCCTCAGCTTTATATGCTGAGCATGATGTCATATGGTCTGGAATATTCCTTTGGTCAGTTGGGGTCAGCTATCCCAGCTGTGTTCCCTCCCAAATTCTTGTGCATCCCCAGCCTACTTACTGGCGGGGCGGTATGAGAAGCAGAAAAGTCCTTGATGCTGTGCAAGCTCTGCTCAGCAATAACAAAAACATCCCTGTATTTTCACACTGTTTTAGCACAAATCCAAACCATAGCCCCGTGCTAGCTACTAGGAAGAAAATTAACTATTCCAGTGAAAACCAGCACAAACTGCAAGTCATACCTTCCTGAAAATGGAGGAGCAAATATAGACTGGCCATAATGCTTGTTTAAAAGCATAGTAGTCTAAAGCAAATTATTTATAGCCAATAGTGTACATGATATGCCTAGGAAAACGTGTCATGGAAAAAGAATTTACTGGAATATGGCTGGACTACAGTACAGGATGGCTAAGGCTGAGTCTCATGACAGTTTAACCTGATCTGACTTGGCAATGCAATTCTTGCCTTGTCCCTTCTAACCATACAAGTGCTTGCTGAGGCTGGGGCAGCTGCAGTCCTGGCCTCAGCTCTTGAGGAAATACAAGCCTAGGGCATGGATTTGGCATCTCTCTTCCAGCAGTGAAGCTGATCTGACTTGCCCTCCACCACAGCTAGCCATTCTCTATCCCTCTTGCAAACTGTAGTTTAAAGTAGCTTTGATGTGAAGACCCAATCTCTTCTGTGTTCACTAACTTCTCTTAGAAATAACTTTGTCTGGTAACAGGTGCAAGTCAAAACTAATGTTGAGTATTTAAAGTAAGAATAGAGATACTTCAGCAGAAAATTACCTTCAGTATGAGGTAGAAATGCTTCCATCTTAGAAGTAAACTTAAACTGTTGCAGCCCAAATGCATATTAAAGAGAAAAACTTCCAAAAACAAAGGATGTAGATATATCAATGGATTATAAGGAAATACAAAGTATGAATAACCAAATAGAAAGAAAGCAAATAAAATACTATCAAAAAGCATCTACACAATGTTCAAAATGTTATTTGATTTAACCTTATGATGCTGTCATGTTTCTGTTTTAAGTTTAAGCTAAATCTATTTAGCTATTAGCTGCTGAAACTACATGAAAAATTCAGTGAGTGCTGGTCTAAACTAGATCCGATAGTCCTGGAGCACAGTTCAAAGCACAAGAATAATTTGCATAAGGACATTTAATTCTGTTGCTATATGTATAAGCTTTTATTTTGTATCAACTACATACAGTTGTAAAAGCTATTTATGTATTAATCAACATTTAAAAAAATCAAGATTGGAAGTGTGAAAAAGGGAAGTTTGCTGTTCCTATGATTAATTTTCCTCTTCTCTCCAATTATCCCCCAGATGAAATTACTGAAGCAAAATCTGGGACTGCAACTCCACAGAGATCAGGTTCTGTGAGCAACTGTAGATCCTGTCAAAAAGATTCAGATGGTGATGCACAGGGAAAATCTGCAGATATATCCCTTACACCATCAGTAGCCTCTTTGATTGATTCTTCTAAGGCTGAATTAACTCCAAGACCAGGGAGTCATACAATAGAATTCTTTGAGATGTGTGCAAATCTTATTAAAATACTTGCACAATAAGTTTGAAAGTGGGCTTATTTCTTTTACAGCAATAACCTTGCCTAAATCATAGTCAGATGCTTCCAGTTATAATTAAGTTAAATGAACTAAGGTGCTGAAAAAACTAGCCACAGAATGCAATTTTCAGGGGGATTGGAATGATTATATGCCATTATGTATATTATTTTGAAGCTGGAGTGAATTCTGATTGTCCGCTGTCCAATAGCATTATACAGGTATAAGAAGTCACGTGCCCTTGGCAGTGTTCATAACACTTTACACTGATTGCACATTAGAATTCAAATATTTAAGTTATGCTGGCCTTCTCGCTTTTTTTCACTGATAATACATACATCTAATGCACTGTAAGTAAATGTAGTTCAATGACTTAAATATGACTTGATCAGCATCTATAGTTGTGCCTTAGTTGATCAGAATTGTCAACATCTAACAGTAATATATTAAAACTGCTGTTTCTTCCCTCTTCTTTGACAGTAAATGATAAAGAATAGTTTGATGCATTATAATATACTACTTTTAATAACAGATAAATATGATTAAATGCATGCAAATCCAACCAGGTGAAAATATGTGTAGGGGCTTTGTAATGCACTAAGGGTGAAATTCTGTGGGCTGTAAGTAGAACAATTCAGGCCACAGCAGTGGTGAGAGGCTTAATGCTGAGAAGACTTGGCACCCTGTGTGCTGAAACAAAATGTGGTTCTGTGAAGAACTGTCAGCAGGTTCCTGATCTGTGCAGATTTAGTAGCTCATATCTTAGTGTGGTAGAAGCACAGCAGTTCCCCATTGCTACTGCAGGCTGAGAATCCTGTTCCTTATAAACACATGCATGTAGTTAAAAGCACAGCTCTATGGCCTCTTGCATGCTATTCCAGAATCTAAAATTTTCACATTTAAAAATATGTTCATACTTTGATACAGCTGTTTATATCATATGCTACCTTGCCATATATTTTATAGAATTCACATTGCAGTTGAAAATACATATATAGGTTTAGGTTTTTCAAAGCAGCTTTTATAGTGAACTCTGCCATTTAAATTGTGGCATTAGTAGTCCAACTTTTCAGTTGAACATTTAAAACTGATCATGACAGCTTATCATATAATCGTAGAATGGTTTGGGTTGGGAGAGACCTTAAAGATTACCTGCTTCTAACTCTCTGCCATGGGCAGGGACACCTTCCACTAGACCAGGTTACTTGTAAACCCATCCAACCTGGCCTTGAACACTTCCAGGGACGGGGTGTCCACAGCCTCTCTGGGCAACCTGTGCTGGGGCCTCACCACACTCATAGTAAAGAACTTCTTCCTAATATCTAACCTAAACTTGCTCTTCTTTAGCTTAAGGCCATTCCCCCTTCTCCTGTCACTGCATGCCCTTGTGAAAAGTCCCTCTCCATGTACCTTGTAGGCCCCCTTTAGGTACTGTAAGGCTGCAATAAGGTCACCCCAGACCCTTCTCCAGGCTGAACAGCCCTAAGTCTCTCAGCCTGTCTTCATAGGGAGGTGTTCCTGCCCTCCGATCCTCCTTGTGGCCTCCTCTGGAGTTGTTCTAAAAGGTCAATATCTTTTCTTGTGTTGGGGGCCCCAGAGCTGGATGCAGGACTCCAGGTGGGATCTCACAAGAAGAGAATAGAGGGGCAGAATCACCTCCCTCAACCAGCTGGGTATACAGTGATAGGATAAGGAGTGTTGGAACCCAGGGCACAGGGAATATTTCTATGCCTGTCCTGGGAAGTTCTGATCCCCAGGAGAGCACTGCTTTTAACCTTTCTCCATGGAGAAAGCTTCCAAGACCTTGGGAAGAATTGGAATCTACGAGTGTGTGAAATAGATAGCAGTACAGTTTATCACAGGGTGAAAAAGAGTTTTGGGATTTTCGTATGGAGGTAGATAGGAGACAAGATGGAGGATTTTGGGCGTTGTCAGATCTCCTTCTTGTTCTTCATCTACTCAATTTTCTGCAGTGTTGGGAGCACAGGGTGACTGGTTAGAAAGAACCACAATGCAGATGTTGGGTAGACAGAAAAATAATTAGTTATTGGTAGAAAGGTAGAAATAAAGTATGTTCTAAGAGTTAATTGGACAAAATAGCTTTAAAAGACCTTGAATCTGTGTGTCTTGTGGCTTTTGGTGCCTTCTCCTTGTACGCTAAGTCTGAGATGTAGATGGTGTGCAGAACTTCTGATAAGAGAAAAATAAACAACAACCTGAAGACTGAAAAAACCAAGAGTCCCATCCGTCTCTCGTTCCTGACACAGAACTTTTTAGGGGTCTCCTGTCATGGGTTGACACTGAAGCAATGTTAGTGCCCTTATGAAAATACACTTTCTTAAATAATTGTTGTGAGATGTTATCAGGAACAGAGTAGAGCAGGCTTAAGCTTAATAACAAAGGAAAAAAAAACTTTATTAAACTACTACTACTACTATAAAAGACACACACCCTAAATCCAGGATGAAGACCCTCTAAAACACTCTTCCTCCCCCCACTTAATTTTTAAAACAACTACTGTGAAACATTACTTGGGATTCTTGATCAAGTTGCTACTCTTCAGATAATCAATACTCAGTGTATTAAGGGAGAGAGGAGTCTCTCTTGTACTATAGACTCTCAGGAAACACAGTTGCCACTTCCTGTGTTTCCATGTTATACATGGTAACCGCTCAGAGAAAATCTGCCAGTGTGACACTCTCCTTTCTATGTCACAGTGCTTTTACTACTATGTATGGACAGACTGCCTATAGGGTTCTTTTAAGGATGCTTTGCTACAGACTTAAAGAGACAACAGTTCAGCTTCTCATCCTGGGACTACAGTCCCCCCCAGTTTTCTTCCTCCCCTGGGGTTGAGGGTCTAAGAACAGAGATCATCTTCTTGAAGACAGAGGGCATCACTACACTTTCTTCAGCTTTTTTTTTTGTTCTCTCCATTCCTGTGTTGGCAGTTGCTGAAGCAGGTCTCTTTGGTTCACGATTGTATCTTCTTAAAAATGCAGTCTCTATTGTAGGAGAATTTGGTTCAGTCTATGGCTAACAAGAAAAGTCTAGTTAAAAGCTACTCCATCATCTCTTCCTACTTAAAAATTTCTTCTTTTAACATCTTAGGTCCTGGACTGTCTCTTATCTACTTTAAATCGAGGAGGAGTAATATTTTACAAAGCCTTCATTTCTTAGGATAGGGTTAAAAGTTCAGACTTCCTGGACGGCTGAAATCTCTGTTCAGAACTAACTCTAACTCCCACGCTGGGCATCTTCCCCCCCCTTCTCTTTATCTTCTGCTGGCAAATTTTTAGGTGCTGTCAAGCTCTCTGTCTCTTTCCCTCGGGGGGGGGGGCGAGGGGGGGCGGAACAAAGGTATTTCTGTCTCTCTCTACCTTTCCGTCCACAAGAACTAGCTCAGTTCTAGTCCTTTAGCCCCCTCGGCCTACCTTGACTAGGCCGCATGGCTTCCCCTCCCCCACCCAGCCTGTGGCTGGGTAGGGGAGAGTTTGTACTTTCTGACAACTAAAACTAAAGAGACAGTTCCCCTGAGAGTTCTTACTTTTAACCCCCTGTGTTCTCAGAAGCGTGTCTATACCTTCAGTGGTCAGTCTAAATGCTAATATCTAAACCTGACCACTGATTAGTTTAACTACCAACTTCTTAAAAAAATTCACTTCTATGTCAAACCACGACAGATGGTCCCATCAGGGCGACCCACAAGGGAGGTTTTGACAAGGAGGAATGGCCTTAAGCTGAAGGAGAGAAGGTTTCGATTATATATTAGGAAGAAATTCTTTATTATAAGGGTGGTGAAGCACTGGCACAGGTTGCCCACAGGTTGTGGATTCTCCATCCCTGGAAGTGTTCAAGGCCAGATTGGATGGGGCTTGGAGCAATCTGGTCTAGTGGAAGGTGTCCCTGCCCATGGCAAGGGGGTTGGAAGTAGATTATCTTTAAGGTCCCTTCTGACCCTAGCCATTCTGTGATTCTTTATCAAGCTTCTCATCCACAACCATCCTCAGTCCTCCCAGGGCTAATTCTTGATTCATTTTACACCCAGCTTTTAATTGTGCTTGGGATTCAAAAAGTTTTTAACAGTAGATTTCTATTACCAATGTCATACATCCTACCACAGTTATGGTTTTTGCAATGTTTTCAGAACAAAATTGAACCTTAAATGTTAAAATCTTAGCTAATACTTGCACAAAAACATTTACTCTCTTGTAAACTGGATATAATTATCCACAGTTCCATTTTAATCTAGCACTAATAGATGTAAACATTGCACAATAAACTATGTCATAAAACATTTGCATTCAACAATGAGCATTCTCTTCAAAGTCAACTTCATTACCTACTTTCTTTCAAAGATTGCTCTTCTGATTAGAGACTGGAAACAAAGCATTATTTTGATCAGTAAAGTCTTGACCCTGAAAATGAATGTGAGTTATTGTCATTGTCTAGCTGAAAAATGCTAGCTACACCTATAAGAATAGTCTAATCCAGGCCAACTGGTTCCAGTTATGAATATGCACAGCACAGAATTTGAACAAACTTAAAGCTGCTTAAGCCCTGGAGCTGCCGTAACTGTGTTCTGAACTGGGAAATGGTGTAGTCTGCTTAATATGTAGGTTCATGTTACAGCTCCAGTTCTTTATCCTCAAGTGTCACACACTGTCCCCATAATGCATGGTTGTATTACTGTATCTCAAAGTGGAAGATTTCTCTTAATGCTTTGGGTTTAAATTCCTGAGATTGAGATGTCAACATGAGACCAGTTGCCCATCCTACTTAAGTGGGGGTTTGTGTTATGTGGGGTCTTTTTAAGCCTTGTAAGAAATTATTCTGATGTACTAAATAAATCAGTGTACTCATTTTTGTTACCCTTTTATTTTGAAGTTGGTAAATGTTGTACAATATAACAAATGAAGAGGGTTTTTTGTTTTTTTTAATTGCAGTAATTTCTCATCTGGAATTGGTTTGGAATCACTGAAAGGGTCTCTTTGTGTATGTTAAGCTAAATATTTGCAAATGGTATCTGGTCCTGTTTTGCAAATTTTTAATGCTGACCACAAGTGCAAGGTGTCAAGGTACAAATATATTTTAATTTTTATATACTTTTTGGCACTCATGCATTAAGGCAACCTTAGTTATTTAGTCTCAGTATCTGATAGCGGAAGAGAGTTTCTGGCAGAAGTGTACAGTATGTATAGCTTTATTTAAAGTAAATTTTATTGGTATGATAAATCGGTTTTGATAGACAAAAGTTTCCTGATGGAACAGAGTTGAGGTGGGGTTTGGGGTCTTTTTGTTTGTTGTGGGGGCTAGCTTATACAGTGGGAGGGAGGGGAAATAATGCACTGGAGAGTCCAGAAGAAGTGAGGCCCACTGGTTGAGATACCCGTGCAGGGAGGGTAATACCTGAGAAAGAGACAGCAAATAATTTCTCACTATTCTCTCCCCTTCTAAGTGCATTTGGTCAGTTTGATTTCCTGGCAGGATATGGTTTTCCATATAATACTTTGAAGGGACTTTCTCTCTCTCTAACCCATAGAGTTATCTTGATTCTCATCAATAAAACAGATAAAACCTCCACCCATTTAGGACGTGTTTCCTGACATAATTTTGTGATTTGCCTCTTGAGAGTCTGTAGGAATAAGGCCTACAGCCATGAGATATACCATAAAATATGTGTTGAAGGAATTAATGTGAGCGTGATAGCCTACTGATGGGGCTGATAGTTTGTCGGGCAGATGCTGGATGACCCTTATCCCTGCAATTGGCCAGGTGAAAGAGGAAGTGATACTAAGGCATCACAGTTCTGTTCCACCCTTGCACAAGATCCAGAGCCTTTGTAACATCTCTCTTTGTTACTCTTGATATCCCTAATTTACATATAAAGTGGCTTCCCTTCCCCATTTATGATGGCAGTAACAGGATATTTGACTGCAGTGTCATCTCCACTTCTCCCAAGAATGAGAATATGACCACCTTGCAGACAGGTTGATGGGCTTTCTCTCCTCTCCTCCTCAAAGCAGGGACACCTCTTTGGTAAGATTTGTGCATCTGACTATATTGGAGTATACCTGGAAACACTTGATTATAGTGCTATACACTTATATTTTGTAGATCTAGTGAATTTATCACCATTAATCTAAGAAGAATCTATAATCTGTTGCTTCAATAAACCACACTACTTGTGAATCTATGATTGTAGAAGTTCTTATTGAACACAACCAAATTTGTAGTGTTAAACTGGTATACTGCACTACTGGTGAATCTGTGAGCGAGAATGAGACCAGACTTACAGTGTAACCCACACTATTTGTGTGTTTAGGATCTTATTGAATGTGACCAGACTTATAGTGCTGAATTGGTTCTAATCAGAAATTAAACCCAGCTGCACCCATCCCCTCTGACCTATGAGGACCAGCTGGAAAACAACGGGGTATATTTTCTGCAAAATTTCTATCCCCTTAGTTCAAAAGAGTCTTATTAATTCTATTTTTCCACTTGACTGCAGTCTCCAGGGAGTGGGCAAATCCCATTTCATTCCCTGAAAATTTTATACATGCTGAACTACCTCTGAAATAAAATGGGGACCATTATCTAAGGACAGATCTTCGGGGATCCCAAACCTAGGAATTATTTCCTTTAGCAGAATTGCAGCAACCTCTCTAGCTTGACTGTTACGACATGGGAAAGCCTCTTGGCCATTCTGAGAAGGTACCCCACTAAAATGAGTGGATATTGTTGCTGTTACTGTTCATTTTCTTTTCTCATTTCTGTTTCCAGTAAATTTTTCTTAGCTCAGCCCATGATCTTCACCTTTTGTGCCTCTAATTCTCAACTCCATCCCACCACAGCTTCATGCCATTGCCTTGTGTCCTATCACTGGTAACCAGAGACGAGATCAGTGCCTGCCTCTCCATTTCCCCTTGCGAGGAGGCTGTAGGCTGCAATAAGGTCTCCCCTCAGTCTCCTCTTCTCCAGGTTGAACAAGCCAAGTGACCTCAGACACTTCTTGTATGGCTTCCCCTCTAGGAACATCACCTGCCCCAACTGGCTGGCGATGCTGTGCCTGATGCACATTAGAACACAGTTGGCCCTCCTGGATGCCAGGGAAAACTGCTGACTTAAACTTGTCATCAACTCAGACCCCCAGGTCCCCTTCTGCGGTGCTGTTCTTCAGCCTCTCATTCCTCAGTCTGTGCATATATCCAGAGTTGCTCTGTCACTGGTACAAAATCTGGCACTTGTCTTTGTTGAACTTCATATGGCTGGTGATTGCCCAGTCCTCTAATTTGTCTAGGTCTCTCTGCAGGGGCTCTGTATTGGTTTTGCATGGCCTGTTTTTTTGTAGCAGGGGGGCCACAAAGATGGCTCCTGTGAAAAGCTGCTGGAAGCTTCCACCATGTCCAGTAGAGCCAATCTTTGATGGCTTTGAAGATGGACATGCTGCTGGCCAAAACTGGGCCAATGAGAGAAATTGGTAATGCCTCTGTGATGACATATTTAGGAAGAAAATCAAAACTAAGTCACAAGGTTTTGCTTCCAGTCAGAGAAGAGGAGGAGGTGAGAATATGTGAGGGAAAACAACACGGTGACACCAAGGTCAGTGGAGAAGGAGGGAGAGGAGGTGCTTCAGGCACTGGAGCTGAAATTCCTCTGCAGGCCATGGTGAAGACCATGGTGAAGCAGGCTGTCTCCCTGCAGCCCATGGGTCCACAGGGGATGCAGAGATCCACCTGCAGCCTGTGGGGCAGGTGCCCATGCTGGAGCAGGTGGATGCCTCAAGGAGGCTGTGGTCCAGTGGGAGACCTGGTGGAGAGAGGACCCCTGCTTCCAGGCTGGAGCAGCCTGTCCTTGGAGGACTGCACCTTGTGAAATGAGAGACCCACATTGCAGCAGTTTTGGGAAGACTGTCTGCTTGTGGGAGGGACTCATGTTACAGCAGGTGCGGTATGGCTGCTTGTCATGATTTGATGCTGGCGCAATGCCAGCATCCCCATGAAAATGCACCTTCCCCAAATAAATGCTGTGAGATGCGATCAGGAACAGAGCAGAGCAGGCCAAAGCTTAGAAATAAAGGAGAAAGAACTTTATTAAGCTACTACTACTATAAAAGACACACACACTAAATCCAGAATGAAAACCCTCCAAAACACTCATCCTCCCCCCACCCAAATTCCAACAAACCGCAGTGAGACACAACTTGGACCCTCAATCAAGTCATCACCCTTCAGATAATCAATACTCAGTCCCTCAAGGGAGAGAGGAGTCTCTCTTGCACCATAGACCCCCCCAGGAAACACAATTGCCACCCTTCTGTGTTTCCATGTCACACATGGCAACTGTCCGGAGAAAACCGGCCAGTGTGACACTCTCCATTGTCACAGTGCTCTCACCACCGTGCATGGACAGACTGCTCATAGGGCTCCTTTAAGGATGCTTTGCCAAGGACCAAAAGAAACAACAGTTCAGTTTCTCATTTTGGGACCACAGTCCCCCCCATTTTTCCTCCCTTGGGGCCGAGGGTCTCGAGAACAGAGATCTTCTTCTTCCTGAAGACAGAGGGCATCACCACACCCTCCTCAGCTTTTCTCTGTTCACTCCATTCCTGTGCTGGTAGTCGCTGAAGCAGGTCTCTTGGCTCACCATTGCATCCCCCTAAAAATGCAGTCGCTGTTGCAGGAGAAATTGGTTCAGTCTATGGATAACAAGAAAAGTCCAGCCAAAAGCCACTCCATCATCTCTTCCCATCTAGAATTTCTTCTTCTAACATCTCAGGTCCCAGACTGTCTCTCTTGTACTTCAAATCGAGGAGGAGTAATATTTAACAAAGCTTTCAATTCCCAGGAAAGGGTTAAAAGTCTCGGACTCCCTCGATGGCTGAAATCTCTGCCCAGAACTCCAACTCCCACGGCTGGGCACCTTCCCCTCCCTTCTCCTTCTCCTCTGCCAGCAAATTCCAGGTGCCGTCAGGCTGTCTGTCTCTTTCCCTCTCGGGGGGGGGAGGAACAAAGGCATCTCAGTTTCTCTCCACCCTTCCGTCGGCAGGAGCTGGCCTGGTTCCAGTCCCTTCACACCCTGGCCTACCTCTCCCAGACCCCATGGCTTCCCCTCCCCCACCCAGCCTGTGGCTGGGCAGGGGAGGTCTGTACTGCACTCTGACTGGAACCAAAAAGACAGTTCCCCTGGGAGTTCTTGCTTTTAACCCCCTGTGTTCTCAGAGGTGTGTCCATTCCTTCAGTGATCACTCCAGGTGCCAATATCCAAACCTGACCACTGATTGGTTTGACCCCAACTTCCTGAGAAAATTCACTTCTGTGTCAAACCACGACACTGCTGTTCGTGAGAGTGGACCCACGTCAGAGAAGTTCATGGAGAACTGTCTCCCGTGAGAGGGACCCCACAGTCTCACAGGGGAAGGACTCCTCCACAGCTGCAGAAGAAAATCTAGGTGATGAACTGACTAATAAAACCCCTATGCCCTGTCTCCCTGCACTGTCAGTGGGAAGGAGGGAGGGGCTGGGGGGGAGAAGTGGTTTTAAGGGGTTATTTTACTTCTCATTATCCTCCTCTGATTCTGTTAGTAATAAATTTACTTTGCAACTTAACTGGAGCCTGTTTTGCCCTTGAATTGTTTTCTCCCGGTCCTTATCTCACTCATGAAGCCTTCATTAATTTTTTTTCCCTCTTCTCTGCTCAGCTGTAGCAGGGGAGGGTGAACGAGCAACTCTCATAGGCGACTGGCATTGGGCCAGTGTCAAACCACAACAGCCCTCTCTGCCTTCAAGGTAGTCAAGAGCTCTTCATAACTTATTATCATCTGCAAACTTAGTATCTCTTCAAGTCCTGCATCCAAGTCATCTATGAAGATGTTGAAGAACACTGGAGCCCTGTGGAACTCCACTAGTGATCAGCCAGCCTTATGCAACCCCATTCACTTATAACACTTTGTGCCCAACCCATGAGCCAGTTGCTCACCCACTGCATGACATATTTATCCAGCTGAATGCTGGACATTTTATCCGGAAGGATACTGTGAGAGACAGTATGAAAAGCTTTACTGAAATCCAAAAAGATTCTATCAACTGGCTTACCTTGATCAACTAGGTGGATTACCATGTCATAAAAGGAAATCAGGTTTGGCAAGCAGGACTTTCTCCCACATGAAACCATGCTGGCTGTGACCAGTGACTGCATTGTCTTTCAGGTGTTTTTCAGTACTGGGTTTGCATGGCCTGGGTTTTGGTAGCAGGGTGGGTGACAGAGGTGGCTTCTGTGAGAAACTACTAGAAGCTTCCTCCATGTCCAGCAGAGCCAATGCCAGCTGGCTCCAGGATGAATGGGCAGCTGGCCAAGGCTGGGCCAATTAGAAATGGTGGTAACACCTCTGTGATAACATATTTAAGAAGAAACCAAAATAAAAAGTTGTTGCACAGTTTTAATTCCAGCCAGAGAAGAGTGAGAACATGTGAAACAAACGGCTATGGAGACACCAAGGTCAGTGAAGAACATGGGAGAGGAGGTGCTCTGGGCACCGGAGCTGAGATTCCTCTGCAGCCTGTGGTGAAGACCATGGTGAAGCAGGCTGTCCCCTTGCAGCCCATGGAGGTCCATGGGGAAGCAGAGATCCACCCGCAGCCCGTAGAGGAGCTCCACGCTGGAGCGGGTGGATGCCTGGGAGGATGCTGTGATCCTGTAGGAGACGCGTGGAGAGAGGGGCCCTGCTCCCATGCTGAAACAGCCTGTCCTTGAAGAACTGCACCCCGTGGAAGAGTGACCCATGTCACAGCAGTCTGAGGGGAACTGTTGCCCGTGGGATGGACTCATGTTGGAGAAGTTCATTGAGAACTGTCTCCTGTGAGAGAGACCCCACAGTGCAGCAGGGAAACTACTCCTCTCCCTGAGCAGTGGGAGAGGCTACAGATGATAACCTGACCATAACCCCCATTCCCTGTCTCCTTGGGCTGTTGGGGTAGGAGGTAGAGCTGGAAGGAGGGTGGGCGGGGGGGGAGGAGGAGGTGTTTTTAAAGGCTTATTTTGCTTCTCATTATCCTGCTCTGATTTTGTTAGTAATAAATTCATATCTCTAATTTGAGCCTGTTTTGCCCATGATGGTATTTGATGAGTGATTTCTCCCGGTCCTTAACTCATGAACCTTTGTTATATTTTCTCTCCTCTGTTCAGCTGCAGAGGGGAATGAATGAGCGGCTTTTGTGAGTGCCTGGCATCTGGCCCAGGTAAACCCACAACACTCCCAGAATAATCTTTTCCATATTTTTAGCAGGCACTGAAGTGAGCTTCTAATTAACTGGGACCTCTCCAGATTCTCAAGATGTTAATACTTACCCCCGCAGCCCTCTGGAGTTACAAGGCTAGCCCAGATCTGAGAGAGCTTTGGGGGGAAATATTACAGGGTTAAGGCAAAAGATTCCAAAAGAGGCTGTAACCCTCGACGTGGTCCAAGACGTTTATTCCATAGGAGGAAGAGGGAAAGAGCGAAAGAGAGGGAAAAGAGAGGGAAAGAGAGCGAACAATGGAAGAGCATGGCCTTTTCTACCCTTCTGTTCAGGAAAGGACAATCGTCTCCCAGCCAATCGGGTCCAGAAAGGAAGGAAGGGTTAAACTAACATGGTTACAGCTACAGGGGTCTCGGGGGGGGGGACGGGACAACCATTCCCCAGAGCGATGCAACACTAAGACATTCAAAATTCATTGAAAGGGGTCTCGTGATTACATCAGCCAAATCTTTGAGTATTCTCAGGTCAATCGCATCAGTCCTCATAGACTTATAGGGATGCAGCTGGAGCAGCAGATCATGCATGAGTTCAGACTCAATTTGGATTTTATTATTCTCATAGCCATGGTCATTCAGTTCAGGGTACAGGGAGCCCCAGAACCAGCGGCAGAGCGTTACTTTTCTCAGACCCGGTCGGCTCCCGAGCGCCCGGCTTGGGCACCGCGGCTTCCTGTTGGGGCCGGGGCTTGCTGCTACTTCCGGGGCGCTTCTGCTGCCGCGCTCCGGAGGTGGGCTGACCGCGCTTTGCCGTCGGCGCGAGGGAGGAAACAGAGAGGCAGGAATTTGTCCAAATCCGTCCGCATGGCGGCTGGATGCTTTATTGGCCGCGAGAGCCGTGATGTAGAAGCCACAGCCTGCTCCCAACCTCGCTTGGACGAATATGGCACTGGGACCGGGGAGGGAGCGGGATGATATAGGAGTGGGACAGGGAGGACGGGGAGTCCTCCCGCCCAATGAATACAGACGCCGTGGCGGTGACGTGTACTACAGCGACCAATGGGAACACAGCAGGGGCGGACACAGGGCTTCGGGGTGAGTGGGACCGCGGGGATGGGGTGACGGGCACGGAATCCTCAGGAGTTGGCAGGGAGTGATTACAAGCGTGACGGGGGAAACTCCAATGGCAGGCAGCCTGGAGCTAGCCACTGTGGGGGGGGGGGAAACATGGGGGATGCATGAGGGTACACAGAACCGGCAAACTAACAAAGATCAGAACCCCTAATCTGAACCCAAACCCAGGATGCAACAACTCCCCGCTTTAAAAAATATAAAAAAGACAGTTGCTTTGGGTTGGATTCTCGTGCGGTGGCCTCTTCTCCCAGCTTCTTCTGCTGCTGTGACTGCGGTGACTGCCTTGCAGATGGAGAGGGCCTGGAGATGATGCTGGAGCTGGTTTTTCCCTGGTTGTTTGGGGACAGGGGAACTGGGGTAACAACTTTATTACAAACATGTGGACTGGGGACATGACTGAACTGAGGTAGTTGTATGGAGAATGCTATTTAGGGAGATGCCGAGTCCCTTTCCTCTCTGTGGTGCCTGTGAAAGGATGCAACCCCTTGGTTGGTGGGATCATTGGTTGCATCCACTGGCACTGTATCGCCCCGACTCACTGATTGTCCTGGAATGTAAGGTTTAACATGCCTCCTGGGGATCCACTTGATTCCTGAGGGCGTGGATACACAGGCAGATCCCCGTCCCCAGGTCAAAAGTGGGAATGGACCCTGGATTTCTTTAGAGTCCGGATCCCTCACTAGTACTGGAGGCCTCTCCTCTGGCTGGAGTTCCTGATGCTGTTTGAAATGTCTCAGGGCTGGCGGTTCCGGTCTGTCAAAAGAGCAGTTTAGGAAATTGATGGTAAATAATGCCTTGGAGAGCCTCTCATGCGGTGACAGCACCTGCACATCTCCCCGCTGTTTTCGGAGGATCTGCTTCAGCGTCTGGTGTGTTCTTTCTATCATGGCCTGGCTGGTGGGGGAGTGAGGAATCCCAGTTTTATGTTGAACCCCCCATTCCTGCAGGAAGTTGCTGAACACCCTGGAAGTATATGCTGAACCACTGTCAGTTTTAATTGTGGCTGGGACCCCCAAGGTGGCAAAGGCATGTATGAGGTATTTTCTGACGTCTGAGGCCCTTTCCCCTATATGGTCTGAGGCAAAAACCACTCCCGAGAAGGTGTCCACGGTTACATGGACATTCCTGAGTTACCCAAATTCGGGGACTTTGGTGACATCCGTCTGCCATACCTCACAACTGCAGAGACCTCTGGGATTCACACCTGCTCCCAGTGTTGGTAAGGCTGCCTCCTGACAGTTGGGGCATGAGGCCGCAATTTCCCTGGCTTGGTCACGCCGCAGATGGAACTGGCATACCAGACCTAAGGCATTTTGATGGAACTGCTGACGGCTGAGCCTGGCCTGCTCAACTATATTCAGCTGGCCTCCCAGCTGTACTGGGGCTGCCAAGGCGTCTGCTCTGCGGTTCCCTTCAGCAATAAAGCCTGGGAGATCCATGTGCGATCTCACATGTACCACATAAAAAGGATGCTCACGGTTAGAAACCAGGTGCACTAATTTTGTGAGCAACCCGAAGATGACCTGATTCGGGACCTCTTTGATGACTGCATGTTCAGCTCTAGACACTGCTCCTGCTACATACACTGCATTCGTTACCAGATTGAAAGGTTGATCGAATTTCTCAACAGCCCTCACGACAGCATCCAACTCAGCTACCTGTGGGGAACCTTCCACTATCTTGACATCAGATTCCCACAACTGAGTCTCTGGGTCCTTCCAAGTCACCACTGACTTGTGGGACTTCCCTGACCCATCTGTGAACACTGTCAGTGCTCTGAGTGGCTTTTTACTTTGCAATTCTTTTGGCAACAATTTGAACTCTGTGTTAAACAGATGATGGCCAGGATGTCCGATCTGAATTTGGCCTGAGAAGCTGTCTAGAGCAAACTGCAAATTTTCATTCTGTCTTAAAAGGTGTTCAAAGGTCTCCTTGGTAATTTTCCCCGTGGATGTTTTGATGGGGAGGTGGATATATGCGAAGTCACATCCTGCTAGTACTTGCAGACGAGCCCTGGCCTGTATTATGAGCTGCGCCATCAGCTCTTGTGGCCTGGTGATGCTCTTGGACTGTTTGTGGCCAAGGAACACCCACTCTATTATCAAGAGGGGGTCCCATTGGCCCTTGTCCCACTGGAATATCATATCATATAAATAGGGTAACTCACCTAGGATGATGAATTGGAATGGCAGCCCTGGTTGACAGCGATGGGCTTGCCTGCTCGCGATGGTGGTTTGGACCTTCTCGAGTGCGGCTCTGGCCTCCCGGGTCAGGACTCTCGGGGAACTTAAACCTTCATCCCCCTCCCTTTCTGCTAACAAGTCAAAAAGAGGGGATAGTTCCCTCATGGTGAGTCCCAGCCATGGCCTGATCCAATTTAACGATCCGCACAAGTGCTGAAGGTCATTCAGCGTCTTGGGGTTGTTACTTATTTGAATTTGTTGAGGCCTAATTGTTCGGTTGTTAATTTCTAGGCCCAGGTACTTCCAGGGTGGTAGCAACTGTACCTTCTCCTTTTGTGACTCAAATCCAGCCACCGACAAGGCCCTAACAGTGTCTTCCAGAGCTGCTTGTAGGACCTCACTGTCAGGGGCACAAATCAGCACATCATCCATGTAGTGATAGAAAATGCAGGATGTCCACTTGGCACGCATGGGGGACAGAACCCTGGCGACATACCACTGGCATATAGTGGGGGAACATTTAAGCCCCTGAGGTAGTACCGTCCAGTGGTAGCGATTCATAGGGGCTTCTCTGTTGATGGAGGGTACAGAGAACGCAAAACAGGGAGCATCATCCGGATGGAGTGGGATTTGAAAGAAGCAATCCTTAATATCAATTACGGCCAAATTATAATTTTGGGGTAGCATAGATGGAGATGGCATACCCGGTTGGAGAGAGCCCATATCTTCCATGGCTTCGTTAATTTTTCTTAAATCGTGGAGGAATTGCCACCTGTCCTTCCCTGGCTTTTTAATTACAAACACCGGAGATTTCCAGGGGCTGTTAGTTTCTACTATGTGTCCCTTTGCCAATTCTTCCTCCACCAATTTTGTGAGCGCCTGCAGTTTCTGCTTACTCAGCGGCCACTGCTCTACCCAGACAGGCTTATCTGTGAGCCATGTTAACTTCTGTGTGGGGCACTCCTCAGTGGCCTTACCTCAAAATGCAGAGGGGCTGGAAATTCCAATTTGGCTCCCCACTGGGACATGGTGTCTCTCCCGCATACTGTGAATTTACAATAGATCACGAATGGACGTACTGAGGCCAGCAGCCCATTCGGACCCTCAATTTGGATAATATTCTTGGATTGTCTCACTGGCTGTGGCTCGTCTAATCCTAAGACTGGCGTGGCCACGCTTTGCAGCTCCCAGTGTGACGGCCACTTGTGTGGTGGAATGACCGTCACATCTGCCCCTGTGTCCAACATCCCCTGAAGATATGCAGAACGCCTCTCGCACTTGAGTTTACACCATACGAGGGGTTTTTCCTCTCCCAACTTCCCAGCATAAAAGACTGAGGGTTCCAGGTCATTGCACAGAGCACGAGGAATAGGAATTGCCTGTGCAATAACTTGGCCCTTAGGTAGGAAGGGGAGGGGGGCGGACACAGCGTGCCGCAAGATAGAAGAGCCTCGGATTATGGGTGGAAATTACCTGAGGAACCTCTATCTCTACTGGGGTGCTTTTTGTGTCTCCAACGACGAGGTACCTGCAGTTTAGAAGGTCTTCCTTCCTCCTGGTTTCACAGCAGCAGATGTGTGATAGAAGGTCTGCATCTGCTATGAAGAACTGCCAGTCCTGGGAACGAAAGTGGACAGAATTGGTGAGTCGGAGCCGATAAGGCTCCCTGATGTCAGTAGTTGAGAGGCAGCTGCTTACAGATGGGACTAGATGGTTCATCACGGCTCCTCTTGCGGCACCGCAACTTGCCTCATTTTTATCAGCATGCGAGGCAAGTGCGCATCCATTCCCCAGTTTTTTGAAATGGTGGGGTTCCCATCCCTCCTCCCTCCTCCCTCAGCCCTGGGCGGTGTAGTCTGTAGAAGTGGGCAGCGATCCTGAAAATGTCTGTCCTGATGGCAGTGGAAGCACCGGCGTGTGAATGGAAACCGCCTTGGAGCTGAGTTCCTTGGAGGAGCAGCAGCCGATGCAACCAGCTTGTCTTTGGGTCTCCTTGGGGCTTCCTCCTCCATCAAGTGTGCTTTTAGGGTGCAGTCCTTGATGATCTGGTCAAGGGTCAGCAGTGGTGATGCCGGCAGTGACAAGATGATTCTTTTGCACATTGTATTGGCGTTCATGTGCACCACTTCTAGGACTAGTCCGTCTTGGTGTTCTGGTCTCTCCACCCTTCTCTCGACTGCTGCCTGGACACAGTCTACAAAAGGCTCCGCAACAGCTTGTTTAATTCCTGTATAGGGTACCATCGGGTCCTTGGTGGGCATGCCCAGGAACGCACGCTCTGCTGCACCCCTGGACATGTCCATCACGGACGTTGGAATTCCCCGAGCCTGTAGTTGCCCCTCACTCCATTCTCATCACCCACAAGATGGTCCAAAGTGATTGGTTCTTCCACGAAATCGAGGTTATATGGTCCCTCTCGGATTTTGGGAAGCAGGTCTGCTGCCAGTTTTTTCCACCTCCTCTCCCACAGGCTGTATTCTAATGGAAGAAGCAGGCAGCTAAACAGACACTTAAGGTCTGCTGGCACTTTGGTTCTAGATGCTAAAGTTGCTTTTAAAATGCCCTTAAAGAATGGGCTTGGTCTGCCGAATTCGCGCAATGTTTTGCAGACCTCTTTTGCTGATTCATAGGGAAGAGGTGCCCATGTAGGGTTCTCCCCTCCCCTGGCGTAGGAGGCTGGAGTGCAGAGTGACTGCTCAACTTCATAGACTGGGCCCTGCCCCCCCCCTTCCCCCCCCCCCCCCCCCAGGTATCCGAGGCGCGGGAGGACATGGGGGCGGGGTGCGAGGGACAGGACGGGTAGAATCTTCTCCCTGGGACAGCAGGGTGGAGGTGACAGAGACCTCCCTGTCGGGGAAGGGTGGGGCTGATGTTGTGGCAGGCAGGACATGGAAGGAGGGAACGCCCACCCGAGGGGGAAGAGGGGGAGGGGTGGCAACCCGATGCCTTGAGTGGGCGGTGCCCACGCCCACAGGGAAGCAGGAGGGGGTGGGGTCAAAGGCGGGGACAAAGGGAACAAAGGAGAGAAAGGGGTTGTGGGAAGGAGAAACCCCTCCACGTGGTGGTCCTCCATCTTGGGAAGACAAAGACCCCGACCATGTGGCCGCAGCCTCCTCAGGGGAACAAAGGAAAGGGTTCAAGGAAACAGAACTGCATGGGGTAGCGCCAGAACTGGGATTTCTGACTGGGAAAAAGGGATTGGAAAAGGGGTTTGGGGTCGGTTCCTCAGCGAAGTAGCTAATTTCGCCAAGGCGGGGATGCCGGGGGGGCTCGGGGGAGCCAGGAGCACGGTCCACGTTTGTGGAGCTGCCCTGCGCCTGCCTACCCGGGTTAGGGGAAGAAGGGGTAGGAGAGGAAGGTGGGGAATCGAGTTCAGGGGAAGCAACAGTTTTTCTCGATGGCTCTCTCCCTTCCCAGCTCGCGTTCCGCGCGGACTCTGTTTTTACAACTTCTGATATTAACAGATGGAGCTTGGGGAAGCAGTCTTTCACGGAAGGATCCCTGTCGATTCCCTCTGCTAGCTTGGCTCCTACCCTCTCCCAGAACTCTGTTTTGTGAGCATCCTCCGTGGTTAAGCATGGGAAGGAAAAGCACAGCCACCGTACAAACTGTTTAACTGAATTTTTGGGGTAGGGGACCTTCACCGATAAAATTCCCTTAATTTGGGCATAGAATTCCCTTTGTTGGGTAGATAGTATGGTCCCCATGCTATTTCTACCCAAAACCTCACCCCTGGTGCAGAAAAAGCAGAAAAAAACCCAAAAAACGTGAAAGACCCCGGCGGCCGCTGCTCATGCTTCACGCTGCGTGTTTCGTACCCTCAGAAACGCGGCAAAGGCCACCCACGTGAAGGAGAGTATTAGCCGAGTACCCCCCGCTGCTAAATGTTATAAATTGAGGCGAATAATTTGTTCAGCCTTTCAAGAGTCAATCAGAAATTTATTGATTACAGCAAGCAATGGCAAGCAAACAGCGCTGGGTGCAGCCGGGGAGTCCCTGCTCCGCAAACGGCTCACACTGTTTCCCCCTTCCCACAGTCTTTTTATACTCTCTTCCTTCCGTGTCCACAGTATCTCTGGGTGTACTCTGCGCTTGCACCTTCTGTTGCTAGGGGGTCTTTTTTTACTCTCTGGTGGTCGTTTGACGAAGGCTCCTCTCTTCTTCTTTGGTGAAAGTCCACGGCCCTTTAATGGTCTTTTCCATATAAGGTTATATGTTATATGCACCTAAGTTCTAATTACACAACCAGCTTAAGTAATCAACATACTAGTTAGTTTCTGTCTGTCGGTTTTCTGTTATCTTACACAAGGCTTCTCCTTTGATTTTCTGTTATCTACACAAGGCTTCTCCTTTCTGTCTTGATGAACAAAGAGTCTTCTCTAACTTATCACACTAAATATTCACCAAACCAGAGTCTTCGCAAACAAAAGCTGCTACCAGCGTTTTCTTCCAGTCCCACGCGGGAAAACACAGCGTGCTTTCCTGTGGGTGGCGGAAACATCACTGACTTACTTCGGGGGGCTCTTTGCTCCCGTTTTCAGTCCGGCATGGAGCGCTTTTCCCGTGGACCGCGACCATGCATTGGTGGCGGGTTTCCGTGCGGACCCCGCTTGCTCGTCTAGGCAGCGGCACTCGCTGGTTGGTGGCGTGGCTTTGCGGCGGCGGCGGCTCTCTCTGCACAGCTCCTGGGTGCTCCGCGGTGACTCTCTGCCTGCTCCGCAGCTTTGCGCTGGCCGTGGCCCCTACGTTGGTCGCCACTAGTGGCAGAGCGTTACTTTTCTTGGCCCCGGTCGACTCCTGAGTGCCCGGCTTGGGCGCCTCGGCTTCTCGTCGGGGCCAGGGCTTGCTGCTACTTCTGGGGCGCTTCTGCTGCCGCGCTCCGGAGGTGGGCCGGCCGCGCTTTGCCATCGGCGTGAGGGAGGAAATGAAGAGGCAGGAATTCGTTCAAATCCGTCCGTGTGGCGGCTGGATGCTTTATTGGCCGCGAGAGCCACGATGTAGAAGCCGCAGCCCGCTCCCAACCTCGCTTGGACAAATATGGCACCGGGACCGGGGGGGGGGGGGGGGAGCGGGATGATATAGGGGCGGGACAGGAAGGACGGGGAGTCCTCCCGCCCAATGAATACAGACACCATGGCGGTAACGTGTACTGCAGTGACCAGTGGGTACATGGCAGGGGCAGACACTGGGCTTCGGGGTGAGTGGGACCGCGGGGATGGAGTGACGGACACAGAATCTTCAGGAATTGGCAGGGAGTGGTTACAAGAGTGACGGGGGGAAACTCCAATGGCACGCAGCCTGGAGCTAGCCACCGTGGGGGGGGGGTGGGGGGAAACACGGGGAATGCACGAGGGTACACAGAACCGGCAAACTAACAGAGATCAGAACCCCTAATCTGAACCCAAACCCAGGACGCAACAAGAACCCATCATCAGTGTTGAAGACAGCAGGAAAGAAAATATTAAAGATCTCTGCCTTGTCTATGTGCCTGTTTTTGAGGTGATCATTCTCATTATCTAACAGGTCAGTATTATTTCTGCACTGCCTTTTGCTGTCAACATATTTAATAAAGCATTTTTATGTTGTCCTCTACAGTACTGACCAACTTCAGTCAAGTTTTGGCCACACAAATTCTCTCCCTAGAGTGGCAAGCCATATTCCTGTATTCATCTCACGTCACCTGACCTTGCTTCCACTTTTTACTTTAGCACCAAAAGAAGATTCCTGATCAGCCAAGCTGGCTTTCTGCCTCACCTGCTTAACTTCTGACATTTTGGAATTGCCTGCTTGTCTCTATTTGAGACAAATTATTAGGAAACGTCCTGAAAGGAGTCTCCTCTAAAAAAGCAGGTTTCCACGCTCCCTTCCCCCACCAGTTTGAAAAGAATTTCTTGGAGGAAAGGGAAAAAAATTGTTTATTTAACAAGCAGAGTGCACGCAGGCACAGGAAAAAGAATAAATAATGTTACATATTGAAACCTTCTCCCTGCAGAGAAAGTTGGTGGATTCAGAGTTCTTTCTGTAGGTCTGGCTTGGCTCCTTCTGAGGTCCGGAGCCGGGATGCAGAGTCCCAGGGCCTCCCCTCTGGGCTGCGGCGTGGGGCTCCCAGCAATTTTCTGGTGTTCAGACCAGGGCAAAGCCGAACAGTTCCAGAAGAAGCAGCCACAGTCCCAGGAAAACTTGCCTCAGCTAACAAACAAGAAGCTAGCTAATAGCAAAGGTGTACTCCCTCTGTCCGTGCTGCACAACACAGCTGAGTGAACCTGGGGGAGGATGTGTGAAAACCACGCCAATGCCCGACGCAGAGCTCGCCCCCACGGTCATAGCTTTCCCAGGCAGCCGAAAGGAAGGAGGCGTGCAGAGTCTGTCACTGGAGTCCCGAACAGCAGCTGTCCTTTCTCCTTTCCTTGTGGCACACCGGTGGCCCGAGGGTGAGGAGGCGTGGCGTGCAGAGTCTGTTGCTGAAGTCCAGAACAACAGCTGTCCCCGCTCCTTCTGTGGTGGCAGCACCAGGGCTCTCTGTCCCTATCTCCCTGCTTCTCAGAGCCTAATATAGTCTGTTCTTAGGTGATGGCGATGGTTAAAAGTCAATCAGGGGATGTGTTTCCCTCTTCCTCAGCTAGGGCGTTTGTCTAGACTCCTCTATTGTGTTCAGTTTTTGATTTATATTCCTCTTTATCTCCTAAAAATACTCCCATGATCCTAAGGGGTTTTTATTTGCATGTTAGTCCCAGAGTGGCAGCGTGGAGGGGTGGGAGGCCAGTTATCTCCAGGTAGTTTAGAGAAAACAAACAGAGCAATTAGCTAATTAGCATTTCAATATCGGTACTTAGCTAGAGTTAGTAGTTTTTTTAGTGTTGCCATGGGAACTAGGAAAGCCCTGCCCGTGTCTCTGGGGAACACGTGGAAACTGTTCATAACAACAGGACCCATAAAGCAGATGATAGGGAATACAGTATCATAACATCACCCCAGGACACTGCTCCTCTGCTCTTAGGAGGTGGTGTTTAAAAAGTGACCAGAACTGATGGACCTCAGCACTGATGCCAGAATGATTGTTGCTTTTATATTTCCTTCATATATATTCATAGCTCTGTAGACTTGTCCTGGTTTGGGACAGATTTGGAAACTTCCCAAAGATTCTTTCCTCTAAAGGGCAGAATTCAGCAGCCCCTCCCCCAACCAGTTTTGGAGATAATCTCCTTGGAGAAAAGTGGAAAAAACTGTTTATTTAACAAGCAAAGTACTCACAAGCATGAAAAAAAATGAATAATATTAAACAATGAAACCTCTAGCTGTTTTGAAGAGATGGCAAATTCAGAAAGTCCTTCTGTATTTCAGAGAATCCTCCATGGGTGTGTCTCAGCCTTGCTCAGTCTCTCTCAATCCCTCTGGAGAAGGAACCCGGAGTCCAGGCTGCAGAGCAGCTTGGGGGGGGCCTCGGGCGATGGTCCTGGTGTTCTGGACCAGAGAGAAGCCAAACAGTCCCAGAAAAAAGACACAGTCCTGGGAAAACCTTTATTGCCATAGCTAATAAGGAAAACCAGAAAAAAAAAACCAAAAAAAAAAAAAACCAAAGAAAAACTCCCTCTCTCTCTCTCTCTGCAAAAGCCAAGAACTTGAGGAACACTGCACTCCTTATCTCTCTGTGTTTTGAATACAAGTGGGGAGAATTTCCACCGGTCCTTTCCCCCCCCCCCCCCCCCCCTTCTCTGGGCCTAGCTTAAAGCTACAGGACTCATTTCTGAGCAGAAAAACAGACAGTGGGGATACTGGACCATACAGTCACCCCAGGACATTCTACCCCTTATCCCCATCGTTGGCTTAATACCCAAACTAATATATTCTAACTCTAAACACACACACATTTATACAAAGATATATACATATATATGCAATATACAGCTATATACAGAGAGTGGCAATGACATTCAGCAAACAGTGATATTTACACATGACAGACGATGGGGATGCTGGACCATACAGTGACCCCAGGACATGACTATTGTTGTATAGTTATGTAGCTCCTAGCTAGCTCCAATTCTTCCCCTACCTTTTCCCTACCCTGATAGGCAGAAAGACAAAACACATTCCAGAGGCTCCAAACCCTGGGGGTCCAAGGCTCCTATCCTATCTTGGTTCTTCCTGGGAAGCAAGGATGAAATAGTCTCCTCAGACACATTTTCATAAACAAAGTTTAGTTCCTATCTAAAGGGGGGCTACTGATGAGGTGGAACCAAAAGGGGGGGAATTACTTCATCACTTGTGCTTCTAATTGGGGATTCTTGTCAATTATGCTAATTTGCTAAACTTATGAAACTGTATTCACCCCATGTGGGGGTGGGCATTTTTCCATATCTGCCCCTGGAGGCCTCCAATAAAGACCAACCTTTATATTACCTCCTATACTAATATTGTCTCGGAAGTGTGTTGTTTCATTTCTAGGTCTTTAAAGCATCAGCACCTTCAGAAGCATTTTCCCAGGGGACCTTGCTAACTAGTTCCCTGAGCAGCCTGAAGTCTTCTCTCCTCATGTTCAGGGTTGAAGTTTTGCTGGCAGTTTTCCTCCTGTCAACAGAGAGTTTAAACTTGACTGCTTCATGGTTGCAGTGGCCAAGGCAGCCACCAATCACCACTTCATTCAGGAGACCCCTCTGTTATCAAGCAACTAATCAAGGAGGGTGTCTTTCCTAGTCAGATCCCTTAGTACTGTGCTGGTTTTGCATAAATTGATTTTTGGTAAGGAGGGAAGAAGCCACCGACAGAAATGATTTTCTGAGAGGAGCTGCTAAGAGCTTCCTCCGTGCCTGACAAAACCAATCAGTGACTAGTTTTGAGGATTGACACCCAGTTAAACCACTTTAAAAAAGTTAAATCCACCTCTGTGAAACACATTTTAAAGATAGGCAAGCCTGGGAAAAGCTCCCTTGCTCCTGGCCTTGGACAGGTAACTAGATGCGGGCCCCGCCAGGCCCCGCTCTGCCACGGCCCACGCGGACTGGTGGGGCTGGGTCGGGCCTCAGCGGCTGCTGGGCAGGGGAAGGGGAGGCCATCTGTGGCAGCAGCTCTCTGGCCACAGAGAGCAGGCACAGACTTTCCCAGGCATTTTCCCAGGGAAGGCTGTAAGAAGATCAGAGAAAAGAATGAGAAACAATTCTTATCTCCACTTGTTGCACCTGCTGTTGTGCACATGTGGAATGTGTCATGGAGATTTGTTTACCAAAGGGTGATTTCTTAACTGGACAGTGGATGGTGTTTGGATTGATTGACCAATTAGGTCAAAGCTGTATTGGACTGGCTGTAAAGGTTACTGAGTTTCTTAATAAGTATAGTATAATATAGTGTAAGATGATATAATAAAGGAATTGATCAGCCTTCTGCAATCATGGAGTCAATGCTAATTATTCCCTGGCTGGGGGCCTGCGGCGACAGCCATCGGCCCCCAGCATGCTGCAGCTGAGCCCTAGCCTGGCTGTTGAGATCCTAACTGCTCACCCCCTCTCCCTCCCAGCACGGTCGCTGAAGAAACCTCCATCATAAACAGCTTTGGCTGCCAGCTATCAAGGGGCTCTCTCAGCACCACAGGAGACCATGCAGCTGAGACCAGGGGCGGCTCTGCAGCTCACGCAGAGAGTGGCCCTGTGACTGGAATTGAACGCAGCAGGGGCCAGAGACCAGCCATGTGGCCAGAGTGGTTGCTGCCATTCTGGCCCGGGCCCCTGAGATTCTGGTACAGCCCCCAGCATGGCCTGAAATACATCACCATGAGAGCTCCAGCCGAAGCCCAGCAGAGATCACATGACCATCCACAGGCCTGGGCAAGCTATTAACTCTTTCACTGCACAGATGAAACTTGCAAACATTGATCCTCTCTCGAGTGGAAGAAAAGGAGAGTGAAGACACGTAGAAGACAAAATGAAGACACCAAGGTCAATAAAGGAGTTGAATCTCAGATGGGAGGAGAATGAGGAGATGCCTTAGTCTTAGGCTGAAATTCTTTTGTGAGGCCATGGTGATGGACTATGATACACTAAAATATCCTGGTAATTCATGAAAAAGCATGGGGGGATGGAGTGTTCAAACTGTAGACATGAGCAAAGGCATCCATGCTGAAGCAAGCAGATGTTGAAGTAATTGTGATCCAAATGAGAAGTTTGAACAGAGAGAGACAAAAGTGATGAAGACCCTTTGCTTCCAGGGAAGAAGAAGAAAACCTCTGTTCCCAGAGATGAAGATGATCTCAGAGACAGATGAAGAGAACCTTTGCTTTTGAACAGCTCATCCTTAAAAGTGTACCCCATTAGCTAAAGACTGAGCCCTTGAAAACAGTTGTGGGGAAAGCTGTAAGTCAAGGGGAGGAACTTTCATACAGTGATCAGATTTCCATTTTTCTCGGGCAGCTGATTCACTGTGATGTTGAAGCCACAAGAGAACTGTTCCTTGTGGAGAAGTCTCTGTGGCATGACAGGAGAGACTCCTCTCCCTAAGTGAACTGAAGAAAGATTATTTTAGAGATGGTAAACTGACTGAAAATCCCAGATTTTGTCTCTATGTTGTCACTGGGAAAGAGGAGTTGGGGGGGAGGAAAAGTGTTTTAAAGGTTTATTTTGATTCTTTTTATTTTTTCCTTTAATTCTATTAATAAAGTTTTCTTTATACCCTTTAACATTACATTAGCAACCTGTGATGTTCAGATGTCTGAGACATAACACACGACAAACTCCTGTTGGTCATCGGCAAACAGCACGATTTATTGTCCAGGGCTTTCTTTTATAGCCCATTCAAAACTCCCGGGTCAAGACAAGGTCATTGGTCTATCTGTGTGCCCCCAGACCCTGAACCAATAAGATGCCTGCATCCTAGGAGAGCTCCCATTGGCTGTAAGCGTCTGTCAGTCAGCTCAGAGTCTGGTTCATGGAGCTGAGCTGGGCTGCTTATTATAACTTGATTAATGCTAATGCAACATCTCACCATTTGTCTTTACTAAAAATTGTGATCTGTTCTCTGTCATCTATTTATAGGAGTCCTTAGCAAACAGGGTGACAGAAACAGCATGGTTTTAATTTGTATGACTTATATATTAGTGAAGGTGCAGTATATTCGTTTAGAGTCTGTAGGTAAGAATTTCTTAATGTTTAAGTTAAAAATCATAGCTTATTTTAACAGCAACAAGCTACTTAACTCCTAAAACTGTTGAAGAAAGTCTAACTACTAGAGAAAACAATTTATAAACAGAAAACAGTCTGTAAACATGAAAACTAGTTTGGAAACAAAGCTGTAAGTTATATCTTAACTCTGAACTGAAATTAGAAAACCTCGAAACACTCAACTTTAGTACTGTAATAAAAAACAAGCTTAACAAATAAGGCAATTCGTAAATGAACAGAGTCCTTATATGAACTCTTATTTCAAAAGTCCCAGATTTCTATGAGGCAGTTATCAGTTGTTTTGGTTACATGGCTTCATGATGTCTGATGAAGAGATATCGGGCTGGTGTCTGTGGTTTCCAGTGTTCATTGTAATTCATTTATCTTGGTTTTAGGCAGCTGAATTATCATAGAATCATTGTAGTTACATGATTCATTGTAATACATGAGAACATGATATTACTTAAGACTCAAAAGGGGGTATGCATTCACCCCAAACTTTTTTCCTCTTTGTTCTTTGTATAGTAAATAAGAATAGGAACAAAGCATTGGTTTTGAACAGTATTCTAGTGCAAGAAAATTTTGTTAACATGAATAACAGTGCAAGCAATCTACTTTTTTTCCTTTTGTTAGGAGTTAGAAATTTTGTTATTGACTTTAACAGGTGACTTTAGGTTTTAAAATTATGATAGGTGGTAAATTCTTGGTTAGAGACTTTGCAGTTGAAATCTGCCTATGAAGTTAGTAAACTAATATTCTGTGTATGTGTCAATGGACCTAGAATGTTAAGATGATTATATTCTTTGAATCTTCAAGTTTGATCTAGAAATAATGCAAGCAGGGCTATTAGGAATACTAAGAGATAAATTATTAATATATATCCTATGATCTCTTTGATACACAGCAGCTCATGCCTGAGAGAGGAATGTAATACTTTCTTAATAACTTTAGTAAAATCAGCTGCCATAGGCTTAACGATTTTGATTTTAATAAATGTAAACAGTAATGACAGATATTGTACTACGAACTCTAAGGCATATTTAACAGTTTTACAATTTTGTAATTCTTTTGTGGTACCTTTTCAATATTTTTACCTTCATCATATGTTATCAGTTTATTAGAGTTTTTGGAATATGGAACCTTTCCTATTGTTGAAATATCAGAAGGCAGGGTGTCTGTGAAGTTTTGTTGGGGTTTGATTGGGAGAATCTTCCTGTCTGGGCTGGAGCTGTTAGGATTTTTTGTTTGCTTCTTCATTGCTAAATCCTTTGTTTGGGCTAGAATAAAGGGGTTCAAATGTGCTTGGGTTTGTGTGTCTTCCATGGGGGACAGTCCCATAAGCTGAGAGATCACTGCCCTAAAACATGGGTCCTGCTGTGAAGCTCTTGAGATTTTTAGTCCCTGATCTTCTGCATAAGCTCTCCAGCTCGATTCAAACATTATATATTGCACTGGAGTACCAAGCAGTTTCTCAATCTGCTTCATATCATATGGGGTTAATTCACTAGCAGTTATAAATCAAAGCATATTTGCAACAGCAGGCGACCCTAGCCCATGTTTAGCAGCTAACTGGCGTAGCTCTGAGTGGATTTGCCAATTAAAGGGTATGTATTTGTCAGGTGTTGTCCCATTACCTTGCACCATTGGGAATGCTGTAATTGTTCTCTCACCCTGTTGCCAGTTCTCTGATGATGGTGAGCCCATGGGTATAGAAATTATTTCAGCCCCTTCTATATCTCCACAAGCTATAGTCTTTTGTTTTACCACTGTCCGGAGGATTACTGGGTCTCGGGTGGGGGTATTTCCTGCTCGGAACATCAAAGGGGCTGGAGCTGGAGTCAGCAGGGTTGTAGGGGCTTCCTCGTCTTGTTGGGACCTTGACTGTAGATGCCATGGTGCTGCGGCAGTGACAGCTGCATGTTCGGAGCTGGTGCCGGGAACGGGGCTCTGCATCATGGTGTTGGAGCTTCCTGGTTCCAGTGTGCTTCCGGGTGTGACATATGACAACATCCGGGCATTTGTAGTGACATCATCTCAGGTTCCACCGCCGTGTTGCAGTGGCAGGCAGGCGTGGTTTGCGGAGGCGGGGCTGTGGGCGCGGTTTGTGGGCTGTTATGAAGAAATGGCAAATTCAGAAAGTCCTTTTTGTGGGGTGTAGCTCGGCTTGCTCAGTCTCTTATCAGTCCCCCCTGCGCTGGAAAATGCCACGTCCTGGGCCCCGGTGTTCTTTGGGGTTTTCAGTCCAGAGCAGGGCCGATCATTTCCAAAGAAGAAAAAGAAAAGCCACAGTCTGGGGTACTTCTCTGCCTCAGCTAGCTAAGACAAACTAACTAAAAAGCAAAGGAGAGCTGTCCGTGCTGTCCGTGCTGCAGGCAACATAGTCCATGAGAAGGAATGCGGGGGAGCAAGTGCAGTTTCTGAAAACAAACTGTGCACTTCTTTCCCCCCCCTTCACTCTCGGAACCAGTCTTAAAGGTGCAGAACTTAATATCCAGCAGAAACAGAACAGACAATTAGGGACACAAGCATCATAAAGTCACCCTAGGACAGATATTAATCCATGTACAAAAGGAAAAGATAAAGTCAAAATGATTCAGTATTGTATGGTAGAGTGGACGAAAAAAGAAATAAGACCAGATCATCTCTATTGGCCTAGGTGCGGGTCTTTTGAGGGTAGGATTTGTCAAGCTTTAAACATATTTGTAAACGCAAAAGAATATTTCGATCCTGAAGAAAGCAAATATGCCTCCTGCTGGACAGGAGAAATTTGGCCCCTGGGGGGTAAACATTTTTAAGGTATCAGAAACCTCAGACACAGAGAGAGCAGAGGAAAAGAAGGAAAAGAGGTGGGAACCACTGGAGGCATTGCCCCCTTCCCGTACCCCTTCCCTCTGGTGTCTCCTGCCCCTCCAGCAGCCCCCGTCCCTCTGGTGGCTCCATCTGCTCCACCAGCTCCCCTTCCCACCAGTGGGGGACCATATCAAAACACTAGGGGAAGTTCAGCAAAAACTTGAGGGCTGCTTGATAATTCCTTCTCTGTGAAAGGAATGAGAAGGAGGTGTCTTTACAAACAAACTGTGGGCCTGATGGTAGATAAGGCCAGATATGGAGAGGTGAAAGAAGCAATGGGGGAACCATAAATTCCATAGGAATTCCACAAATTGACACAGACTGTTGCTCACTCATGACTGTGCTACATCTCTGGATTTAGAGAAAAAAAGAACAGAGGCACAAAGAAAAAGAAAAATGGGGGGGGGGGTATACATCATAAGGGGATATTAGGCGTTTTGGGAAGCCTGTACGTCTCAAGTACCTCAGTCAATGGGGAAAGAGAGAGGGAAATGTAGCTGGGAAATTAGGATAAAAAGGAGGCTGCATCCTCTAAAAATTTTGAGGGACCCCATGGGGAATGCCCCATGACCTCTCCCTTTATTCGAATAAAGTTACAGGACTCCTCTGTCTCCTTTTTGGACATAAACCTCTGGTGTTTGTGGATTAATTATCCTGACACCTGCCACCACTCCACAGCAAGGGAGAAAGGTCCTTCCTAAGGTTATGATGACTGAGGAACAGAAAGGCTGGTTTGATTTGGAAAGAGATCAAGAAGTCGGCTTATTTCCTTTAAGGGAAGTGCCTATGGAAGGAGCTCAAGGGGGGATAGGATTTGTGAATGCTTCTTTGACCTCTTCAGAAGTCAGAAATTTTAAAAGGGAAATTAAAGGGTTATTAGAAGATCCCATAGGTTTAGCTGAACAATTTGACCAATTTCTAGGTCCCAACATTTTTACTTGGGAAGAAATGCAGTCAGTAATGGGTATTATATTTTCCCAAGAGGAGAGGCAGATGATTAGGGCTACCAGAATGAGAATTTGGGAAAAATAAAATCAACAAGGCCCACTGAGGGACCAGAAAATGCCAATAGCATCTCCTAATTGGAATCACAGTGATGCAGCAGGATGAGGAAATATGAATGATTATCATAATCCAGTAATCAAAGGGATAAAAGAGGCAGCACCCCGAGGGCAAAATGTTAGCAAAGCTTTTGATGGGCAGGAAGGAAAGGAAGAAACTCCAACTGAATGGTTAGAGAGGCTCTGGAAAAACACGCGGCAGTATTCCGGGATAGACTGAGATAGTATAGTGGGACAAGCCCTGTTAAGGGTTAGCTTTGCCACCCATGCCTGGCCAGATATTAGGAAAAAGTTGGAAAAAATTGAGGAATGGCAAGATAAGGGGTAAAATGAATTATTGAAAGAAGCCCAAAAAGTTTATGTATGGAGGGATAAAGAAAAAGTCAAGGTAAAAGCTAAAATTATGATAGCCACCATGCAAGATCCCCAAGGGATCCGAAGCCCCCAGGTACCATTCCCAGGTATTCAGGCTTTAGAGACAGGGAAAGGGGGGGAAACAGAACCCCAGCACAATTAAAATCTCAGGAGCAAACTAGAAATGTCTGTTTTTATTGTGGAGAAGAGGGACACTATAAGAGAGATTGCCCTTGCCTAAAGAAGACCCTGAAAGTATTCCAAGAGATACTCAGAAGAATCAGCAAACTAGGGATGTCAAGGGCTCTATTTCCTGGGAGATAAATACAATCTAAAACCTTTGATAACTTTAAAAGTACGCCCTCAGGGGGAGGCATTAGAATTTATAGTTGATAGTGGGGCAGAGAGAACTTGTGTAGTTAATATTCCATAGGGGTGTAATGTAAGCAATGACACAATAAAAGTAACGGGAGCTAAAGGAGAAGGTTTTAAGGTTCCTGTAATCAAAAACGTGGTAATTGAAGGGGAGACTAGAAAAGGGGGGAGGGAGATGTCTTATTAGTCCCTGGAGCAGGTTGCAACTTACTGGGGAGAAACATGCAGGTACAATTAGGAATAGGGGTTATACCTGAAGAAGGGAAAATGACAGCTAAAGTGCTAAAACCCTTCCAATTTGATGAGGGAAGGATTAACAAAGAAGCTTGTCGGAGCGTTGGTTGGTAGTGACAGTAAAAGGGTTTTAAAATCATAGGGATTTGGGGAGTTAGAAAGAAAGTTAGGCTTAGTAGGCCCTGGGAAAATACCCTGGGAAAGTATAGGCCTTGTACTTGCTAGAACTGTGAAACGCAGACGAAAAATCAAAACCCCACAATTCCAATAAAGATTTGCAGGGATGGTATGTTTATTTCAGTGCTGGGTGCATGTGAGGGATCTTTCCCCTTCAAAGGACATGCGTGCCCCTGAGAACTCCCGATCCTTTTTTATTACTCTTGCTAATTTACATATGCATAGAGTTTCACAATAGGTTCATGCATATTCATTCTGCTGATTTCACATTACAGCTAGTTACACTTGTACTCAGTTTTTGCCAGAAAGTACAGAAAGAACTCCTGGGTCACTCTGCACTGTCTGTTTCGCGGTCCAAGGAGTCTTTCTTATCTCTTTAGCTTGGAAATTTACATTCTTTCTCCTCAGCTGGGGCAGTTTTGCTAGTGCTGCAGTTACCAGACTAAACAGCATATTTTACTTATGTTACCAAGCTTAAAGTGGCACATTTCGCCTAAATCCAAATGGATTTCAACTCTGTTAAATTTTTACTCTGTCTCAACTGCACCTGTGTAACTAGTATATGATAAATGATATAATTGTTAGATGCGATGATTGTTTAGGAATTAAATATAATTGCTGCTTAATCGTAAGAATAATGATGAGAAACTATGGTCAGGGGCTTGAGAGATCATGAGAAATTAATGCTTGAATAAGATCAATCTATACAATAGAAAAATATTGTTGCATCCTGGGTTGCGTTTAGTTAGGAATTTTAATAATGTTAGTTAGTTGGTTCTGTGTACCCCCATGTTTCCCCCCACGATGGTACACTCTGAGTCACTCACCATTGGAGTTTCCCCATGTCAGTCTTGTAACCACCCCCTGTTCATTCCTGAAACATCCGTGCCAGTCACCCCATCCCCACAATCCTATTCGTCCCAGAACCCTGTATCCACCCCTGTCGTGTTCCCATTGGTTGCCGCAGTCTACGTCACCCCCGCCCCCCGCCGTTGCCTGTCCCTATTGGGCGAGGGGGCTTCCGCCCTGTTATGGTTTGACACTGGCGCAATGCCAGCGCTTTTATGAAAATACACTTTCTTAAATAAATGCTGTGAGGTGTTATTAGGAACAGAGCAGAGTAGGCTTAATAACAAAGGAAAAAAAAACTTTATTAAACTATTACTGCAGAAGACACATACACTAAATCTAGGATGAAGACCCTCTAAAACACTCTTCTTTTTTCTATTTTTTAAAATAACTACTATGAAATATTACTCGGGATTTTTGATTAAATTACTACTTTTTAGATAATCAATACTCAGTCTATTAAGGGAGAGAGAAGTCTCTCTTGTGCCATAGACCCCACCCCCCCACCCCCCCCCAGGAAACACAGTTGCCACTTCCTGTGTTTTCATGTCACACATGGCAACTGCCCAGAGAAAATCTGCTAGTGTGACACTTCCCTTTCTATGTCACAGTGCTCTCACTATTGTGCATGGACAGACTGCTCATAGGGTTTTTTTTTAAGGATGTTTTGCAAAGGACTAAAGAAAAACAACAGTTCAGTTTCTCATTTTGGGACTACAGTCCCTCCGATTTCCCCCTGGGGCCGAGGGTCTAAGAACAGAGATCTTCTTCTTTTCTTCTTCTCTGAAGACAGAGGGCATCACTACATCCTCCTCAACTTTTTTCTGTTCACTTCACTCCTGTCACTCTCAGCTGCTGAAGCAGGTCTCTTGGTTCACTATTGCATCTCCTTAAAATGCAGTCTCTATTGCAGGAGAATTTGGTTCAGTTTATAGTTAACAAGAAAAGTCCAGCTAAAAGCTACTCTATCATCTCCTCTCACTTAAAAATTTCTTCTTCTAACATTTCAGGTCTTGGACTGTCTCTTTTCTACTACAAATTGAGGAGGAGTAATATTTTATAAAGCCTTCATTTCCCGGAAAGGGTTAAAAGTTCAGACTTTCTGGACGGCTGAAATTTCTGCCCAGCATTTTTGACTCTTACAGTGGGCATCATCCCCCCCCTTTCTCCTTCTCCTCTGCCGGCAAATTTCTAGGTGCCGTCAGGCTCTCTGTCTCTTTCTCTCTGAGGGGGGGAACAAAGGCATCTCTGCTTCTCTCCACCCTTCTGTCTGCAGGAGCTGGCTCGGTTCTAGACCTTCAGCCCTTTCAGTCTACCTGGACAAGGCCGCGTGGCTTCCCCTCTCCCACCCAGCCTGTGGCTGGGTAGGGGAGAGTTTGTACTTTCTGACAACTAAAACTAAAGAGACAGTTCCCCTGAGAGTTCTTACTTTTAACCCCCTGTGTTCTCAGAGGCGTGTCCATACTTTCAGTGGTCACTCCAGGTGCCAATATGTAAACCTGACCACTGATTGGTTTGACCCAACTTCTTGAAAAAAAATTCACTTCCATGTCAAACCATGACACGCCCCTGTCAGCCTGCCCCCTATAAAACTCCATGTGCCCCTTTGTTTCACCGCCATCTTGTCCACGCGGGCGCTCAGAGCGGTCGCTGCTCTCCACCGCAGCACCACATGGCAATAAACCTTCTCCAGCCAACCGCAGGACTGGGTGTGCCTCCTTCGCCTCTTTACCTCATCCCAGCGTCGGTTACACAACGCAGCAGCCCACGCAGAGGCTCAGTGCTAGAGTTCCGAACCAGCGGCAACCCCAGTCTGGCTGAGAGGCAGCACCTTCAGCCGAGCTCCTGAGCTGCCCCGGACCAGGACCAGGGAGCAGAACACAACGCCGCGAGTGGCGCCCAACAGTCGGGCTATGGCTGCAAGTAGCTGACGCAGGTGGAGATTCACCGGGAGGCACCCCGAAGCCGCGTGGAGAGCAGCAGGCGCTGCCGCCAAGCCGAGCAGCGAGCGCTGTTGGCGAGCCGGACGGAGCCGCGGTTTCCACGTGGAACAGTGCCTCACGCTGGACTGAAAACTGGAGCGTAGGCTTCACGAAGTAGGTCAGTGAAGACTCCATCACCCCCAAGGAAAGCACGCAGTGCTTTCCCCATGTGGGAAGGAAGCGCAATTTTCACGGCCGCAAAAGGCGAAGCAAAGCCATTTTCCAGGAGCGAGGACTCTGGATGCAGTTTTTGTTTGCAGAGACGCCGGTTTGGTGAGTATCAGGGATGAGGGCGAACCCAACTGATATTCTCCTTCACTGGGGTGGGCTTGGCTGCACTCCCGAGCAAGGTGACGCGCCGTGCACAGCACAAGCAGCGGCCACTGGTGTCTTTCACCTTTTTTGCTTTTTTTTCGCTTTTCCTGCAGCCAGGGGTGGGGTCACGTTGGCAAATTAGCATGGGGACCGTGCTAACCACCCAGCAGAAGGAATTTTACCTCCAAGTTAAAGAAACCCTAAAGGTGAAGGGTAGTTTCCCCAAAAGTGCTGTTAAAAGTTTCGTTCGGTGGCTGTGCTACTCTTTCCCCTGTGTATCCGCCGAGGATGCTCGCAAAAAAGAGTTTTGGGAGTGTGTGGGGGCAAAATTAGCAGAGGGAATTGAGCGCAGGGATCCCTCCATTAAGGGTTGCTTTACTAAGCTCGATGTGTTGATTTGGGAAGTTGTAAAAATGGAGAGCGTGTGGGACGTGAGCTGGGAAAACGAGAAGCCACTGGACGAAACTACTGTTCCCCCTGAACCCATTTCCCTATCCTCCTCTCCTTCCCCTTCTTCCCCTAACCCGGGTGGGCAGGGGGGGAGTACTCCGACGCTCCAAGGCGCAGGGCAGCTCCAAAAACATGGACCGTGCTCCTGGCTCCTCCGAGCCCCCCCAGCGTCCCCGCCATCGTGACATTGGCCGCGTTGCCGAGGACATGACCCCAAACCCTCCTTCCAACCCCTTTTTCCCAGTTAAAAATCTCAGTTTTATTGCTACCCCGCACAGTTCTGTTTCCCTGAACCCTTTTCTTTGTCCCCCTGAGGAAGCCCCGTTGACCGCGTGGCAGTCTTCCCAAAATGGAGGCGAGACGCCTGAGGGGGCTTCTTCTTCCCATAACCCCTTTCTCCTCTTTGTTCCCTTCGTCCCCGTCTTGGACCCAACTCCCTCCTGCTTCCCTGTGGGCGTGGGCACCGCCCCCTCCAGGCATCAGGTTGCTCCCCCCCCCCCTCCCCCCCCGTGTGGACATTCCCTCCTTGCATGTTCTCCCTGCCGAGTCTTTGGCCTCGCCCTCTCCCGACAGGGAGAGCTCTGCCGTCTCCACCCCACTGCCTCAGGGTGGGGACTCCCCCCATCCTGTTCCCCGCACCCGCCTCCGCATCCTCCCGCTCCCTGGAGATCCAGAAGGGGGGGGGGAGGGGGGAGGGGGTGGGGGGGGCGGGACCCGGTTTGTGAAGGCGAGCAGCCGCTCTCCACACCAGCCTCCTACACCAGGGGAGGGGAGAACCCTACATGGGAACCCCTTCCCTATGGATCAATCAAAGAGGTCTATAAAACATTACGAGATTTCAGCCAAAAAAGCCCCTTCTTTAAGGGCATTCTAAAAGCAACTTTAACATCTAAAACAATGGTGCCAGCAGACCTCAAACATCTGTTTAGCTGCTTACTTCTCCCATCGGAATACAATCTGTGGGAGATGAAGTGGAAAAAATTGGCAGCAGACCTGCTTCCCGAAATCCGAGAGGGACCATATAACCTCGATTTCGCGGAAGAACCAATCACTTTAAACCATCTTGTGGGTGAAGGAGAATGGAGTGAAGGGCAGCTCCAGGCTCGGGGGATTCCAACAGCCGTGCTGGACATGTCCAGGGGTGCAGCAGAGCGTGCGTTCCTGGGCATGCCCACCAAGGATCCAATGGTGCCCTACACAGCAGTTAATCAATCTGTTGCTGAGCCTTTTGTAGACTTTATAGACCAGGTCTGGGCGGCAGTCGAGAGGCGTGTGGAAGGACCTGAACTCCAGGACAATCTTGTCCTAGAAGTGGCATCCATGAACGCCAACGAAATGTGCAAAAGAATCATTCTAGCACTGCTGGTTTCACCACCTCTGACCCTCGATCAGATCATCGAGGAATGCAGACTGAAGCCACACCTGATGATGGAGGAGGCCCCAAAGAAGCACAAGAACAAACTGGTCGCCTCAGCTGCTGTACCTCCAAGGGACTCAGCACCAAGGCAGTTTCCATCGAAATGCCGGTGCTTCCACTGTCATCGGGAGGGACACTTCTCGCACAGTGCCCATTTTTAGGGAGTGCACCGCTCGGGGCAGCGGGAGGAGGGAGGGGGGAAGGGAACCCCAGAATTCCAAAAAATTAAGGGGAGAGCGCGGATCTGACTCACGTGCTGACAAAAATGAGGCAAGTCGTGGGGCCTCAAGAGGAGCCACGATGCACCACATAGTCCCATCTGTAAGCAGCTGCCTATCAACAACTGACAAAAAGGAGCCTTATTGGCTTCAACTCACTAACTCTGTCCATTTTCGTTCCCAGGACTGGCAGTTCTTCATAGCAGATGCAGAGCTTCTGTCACACATCTGCCGCTGTGAAACCAGGCGGAAAGAAGAACTTTTGAACGGTAGGTAACTCGTTGTCGGGGACACGAAGCACACACCACTAGAGATAGAGGTTCCTCCGGTAATTTCCTCCCTTAATCCAAGGCTCTTCTATCTCGTGGCACGCTGTGTCCACCCCCCCTCTTCCTACCTAAGGGCCAAGTTATTGCACAGGCAATTCCTATTCCTCGTGCTCTGTGCAATGACCTGAAACTCTCAGTCTTTTATGCTGGGAAGTTGGGAGAGAAAAAACCCCTCGTATGGTGTAAACTCAAGTGTGAGGGGCATTCTATACATCTTCAGGGGATGATGGACACAGGGGCAGACGTGACGGTCATTCCACCACACAAGTGGCCGTCACACTGGGAGCTGCAAAGTGTGGCCACACCAGTCTTAGGACTGGGCAGGCCTCAGCCAGCAAGACAATCCAAAAACATCATCCAAATTAAGGGTCCGAACGGGCTGATAGCCTCAATACTTCTGTTTGTGATCGACAGCAAATTTACTTTGGGGGGGAGAGACGCCATGTCCCAGTGGGGAACCAAACTGAAATTTCCGTCCCCCCGGCATTTTTAGGTGAGGCCACTGAGGAGTGCCCCACACAGAAACAGACGTGGCTCACAGATAAGCCCATCTGGGTGGAGCAGTGGCTGATGAGTAAGCAGAAACTGCAGGCGCTCACAAAGCTAGTGGAGAAAGAATTGGCAAAAGGCCACATCGTAGAAACAAACAGGCCCTGGAACTCTCCGGTGTTTGTAATTAAAAAAAACAGGGAAGGACAGGTGGCGACTCCTCCACAATCTGAGAAAGATCAATGATGCTATTGAGGACATGAGCTCCCTCCAACCGGGTTGCATCCCGGGTTGCGTTTACTTAGGAATTTTAATAATGTTAGTTGGTTCTGTGTACCCCCATGTTTCCCCCCGCGATGGTTCGTTCCGGGTCACTCACCATTGGAGCGTCCCCATGTCAGTCTTGTAACCACCCCCTGTTCATTTCTGAAACTTCTGTGCCAGTCACCCCATCCCCGCAATCCCATTCGTCCCAGAACCCTGTATCCACCCCTGTCGTGTTCCCTTTGGTTGCCGCAGTCTACGTCACCCCCCCCCACCCCCCGCCGTTGCCTGTCCCCATTGGGCGAGGGGGCTTCCGCCCTGTTATGGTTTGACACTGGCCCCCTATAAAACTCCATGTGCCCCTTTGTTTCACCACCATCTTGTCCACACGGGCGCTTGGAGCAGTCGCTGCTCTCCACCGCAGCACCACGCGGCAATAAACCTTCTCCAACCAACTGCAGGACAGGGTGTGCCTCCTTCACCTCTTTACCTCATCCCAGCGTCGGTTACACAGTGTGGCAGCCCATGCGGAGGCTAGACCGGGACCAGTGAGAAGTACACAGCGCCGCACAATATAAATTCAATAATTAATATCTAAGTTATATAGTGATAGAATATAAAATATGTTCAGCTTGAAAGCCATGTCGGAGTCAGCTTTGGGTCTGTACCCCTGATTCCCAGAGCTCTTCAATAAAGGCACCAGCATATAGTCATATTCCGTGATTATGTGTGTTCCTGAACGCTAACATTTTGGTGACACCCAGATGGGACCCTGTGAGCACTGCTGAGGACCCCACGACCCGATCACGCTCCAATTGGCACCGAGGGATTCTTGGGGAGCCCATCGGCGCTGCGACCCTCCGCCACTCACAACGTCCCCTGGAGAGAGGTAAGGTGCTTTTACTCTGGTCTGGTACCTGCTAATAAGACGCAGCGAAAGCTACACACGGTTGGGTTAAAGGAATTCCTGTGGTATTGCCTAGGCACCATCTGTTAGACATAGTGAAAGTGTTGCGAGTTCGGCATTCTGTGGTGTCTTGTAGCTGTAATATGGAGAAACTTAAAGGTCTTTTGGGTGGCAATGCCCCCATACTGCAGACTTCTCCTTTGGGGTGCTTATTAGCACATTGGAAACAGGGTAATTTTTGGCAAGATTTACATAGGGGTAAGTTAATTGATTACTGTAATACATGGTGGCCAGAATATGTCTTGGAGAGTGGCGAAAAGTGGCCGACAAATGGGACTTTGCAATATAACACTATTTTGCAATTGATGTCATTTTGTAAGCGAGAAGGAATATGGGACGAGGTTCCGTGTATTGATTTGTTTTTCTACTTGTGAGATAAGCCTGAATAGCAGGTTGAATGTGGATTGATGGTGGTTAGGGCATCTGCAAGTGATAAGTGTGGGGTTTGTGTGAAGGAGAAACGTTGTTTAGAACATCTTGCATTGAAAGAAAGTCTGAGTCGGAGGAACGATATAGATGTTGATTTAGAGGTAGCCCCAGCAAGACCAAGAGAACCAAACCCTATCCTGCCTGCCCCTACCCCTACTTCATGACCTGCTTCACCTAATCCTATTTTGCCTAGTCCTACTTCACCCACTCAACCCTTCCCTCTCTATCCTCCTCTTCCGCCATCACCTGACCCCTCTTCCCCAGGAGATGATCAAAATTTAACTGTGATACAAAGAAGGGGGGAGGATGAAAGTGAAGGAGATAGCGATAGTGGAGATGAAAGTGAATCTGCGACACTGGTATCTCATAGGACTCGGAGTAGGTCAAAACTCGCCCCAGTTTTGTTTAGAAAAGACATGGGCAGACAAAAGCGGACTGTGATTGCCCCCTTACGACAGGGAATAGGAGCAGAGGGGCCGGTGTTTGTAAAAGGACCTTTTTTCCCCTGCTGATTTAGTAATTCAGAAACAATCAGCTGGGACTTATAGGGAAAATCCTGATAAGGTAGTAAGGGTGGTAAAAATGATTATGAAAACTCAGAATCCGGATTGGGATGTCGCGCTGATTTTTTGAGATTTTCTAAAGCCTTCTGAGTTTACATTCTTGTAGCAAACTTTCTCACACACTTTCTGTAAATAACTTATTGGTTTTACATTCCTTCCTAGAGGCAGAGAAATTTGATGGACTAGTAGTTTGTCCAGTGTCATTGGAGAGGTGGCACATTCACCCTCCAATCCACTGTCACCTTTGGAAAACTATAAATGCTGGAGTCAGAAAATAAACTTGCCTTTTTAAACTTTACAATAGCAGTGGCTCGCATCATGCTTTCTTGTGTCCTATAGTGACATCGGGATGATATACAAGTAATATTAGATACCCTAATGGATTCCACTGAGAAAGAGATGGTACTTAAGGCAGCCAAGGAAAGGGCAAGGGAGGATATCAGAAATAGGCTCATAAGGGGAACTCTAGATGATAATTTTCCAACTGAGGATCCAGGGTGGGATCCTAGTGTACCTGGGCATATGCGGAGGCTGAAGAAATATCAAGAGTGGGTCCAGATAGGGGTTCAGAATGCTGTGCCTAAGACTATGAATTGGTCTAAATTGTATGAGATAAGGCAGGAGAAGAAAGACTCCCCTACTGCGGTTTTGGAAAGGCTTAAGTTAGCGGTGACAAAATGCACAGATCTCCAAATAGATACACCACAAGCGAAGATTCAGCTCGCTCTCATTTTCCTGGGGCAGTCGCAGGATGATATTAGGAGGAAATTGCAAAAATTAGAAGGGAAGGAATTAAGAAATCTGGATAAATTGTTCAAAGTAGCCTGGAAGGTATACAATAACAGGGAAAAAGAAGCCAGTAAAAGACAACAGCAAAATCTCCTGCCAGTAATACAAGGGAAAGGAAACCCAGGTGTCAGAGGGAGGGGCAGGGGTGGCTGCAGACTGGGGGGGTGTGGTGGACTTGGGAGGGGACACGGGGGAACAGTTGTGCCAAGATTGGGATTTAACCAATGTGCTTATTGCGAACAAGAAGGTCACTGGAAGAATGAGTGCCCAAACCGGTCTTACCAGGGCAACCAGCCAAGCCAGGATCAGGATATTTCAAAATTAATGGTGCTGGGAGAGTACAGTAGCTGACTAGAAACGGAATTTACGAAGGAACCTTTAGTGACCATACGGCTGGGCGATAAAGCAGTAAAATTCCTGGTGGATACAGGGGCCACATATTCTGTACTAAATGATTTGCAAGGGCAAATTGGGGACAAACAAATAACAATAGTTGGGGCCACAGGGAAGGAGGAGAATCGGCCATTCCTACAACCCCTAGATTTGTGTTTTGGGAATAAAGTCTTAACGCATTAATTCTTATATGTGCCTGAGTGTCCAATTCCTCTTTTAGGGAGAGATTTATTGGCAAAACTTGATGCGGTAATAACTGCCGCGTCTCGTCCCAACTTCGCAAGAGCAGGTCTCTTGCTAGCCCTGGCTAGCTCTTTTTGGGGCAATAGGGCAGCGAGAGGCACTCCCTGCTGAACTCAGCAGGGCTTTAGAGAGTGCCTTCGTGGGTCCGAGGACACTGCTGATCCCACCGGCAAGGAAGGAGGCGACACTCTTCTGGGGATAGGTCCAAGATTTATTGTGACTCCGAGGAGAGCCCCAGAGCCCAACAGCACTCAAAAAGGTCCCAGAAGAGCGTAAGCTCTGGGCTTCGAGCAGGCCCTGATATAGGGTGGGCCGGGAAACCCGATCAGCCAATGGGAGAAGACATGGGAGTGGCCCTCCGAGGGAAGGACAACCGGGGTATCCACTTAGGAAGGAGGAGGGGAGGGACCCCAGGCCATTGTCCAGTCACCCAGAGACCCCGGCAGAAGCTTCCAGACAAAGGGGAAAGATGGACAAGTCACTTGGGAGGGGTCAGGGGCATGAGTCAGGGTTTTTGGGATTGATGGACACACAGGTCCTGATGGGAAAACCTGGGATGAACCAAAAAGGCACAAGGGGGGTACAGAGGGATAAACCATTTTGAACATACATACAGTGGAACCTAAAAACACAACTCCACATCTCCCTTTTGTTTTTTTTAAAAAGAAAAGAAGGAAATGGATTAAATGGGGCTTTCTGAGTCCATCTGATCTGTGAACCAGGGATCTTGATTCAGAGGCTCTTCTTCTGGAGCAGGATGTTCATCTTCATTGATGGAGAGATGGACTTGATTAACTGAGATGGTGGGGTTCAGAGCCTTCAGAATAAGTCCCTTTAAAATACTAACAAATCAATTAATTAAGTAGGGGAGGTCTAAATCAAAAGGAAACAGAGAGCTGAGGGAGCTGGACAGTGAGGATGAATCTGAAAGGGATGGTTTCCGCCGCCTTCTCAGGGCTGCATTCTCCACCTGAGGACTGACAATGATTGGTTGTGCCTTGGGGATTTGTGGTCACACGAATTTGGATGGGACCCATCTCAGGCCTGAGGGTGTAGACACGCAAGCATACCCACAACCCCAGGTTACTAAGTCATAGGCTCCCTCCTGCTGCCACGTTTCTGGGTTTTTTTATCATGACAGGAGGTTTCTCCTTGAATTTCGCTTCCGGGTAGGTGTGAAAATGCTGGATGATTGGTGGGTTTAGATTTTCAAAGGAACAGTTCAGGAAATTGATTGTGAAAAGTGCCCTAGCAAGCGGGACCTGGGGGGACTTCACCTTCATCACTGGTTGCTGTTGTTTGAGAACTCTTTTTAAGCTCTGGTGGGTCCGCTCCACCACGGCTTGACCTGATGGGGAATAGGGGATACCGGTCTTATGTTCTATTCCCCATTGTTGCAGGAAGCTCTCGAGTTCCTTGGAGGTATATGCGGGGGCATTGTTTGTTTTGATCCCTTTAGGGACGCCCAGTGTGGAGAAAGCCTGTACCAGGTGTTTCTCGGCATCAGCAGCTCTCTCCCCCGCGTGGGCAGAAGCAAAGACAGCTCCAGAGAAAGTATCCACAGAGACATGGATGAACTTAAATCTGCCAAAAGAATGGATGTGTGTTACATCCATTTGCCACACCTCACAGCTTCTCAGCCCTCTAGGGTTGGCCCCTGTGCTCACTGCTGGTATTGGGAGTGACTTACAGGAAGGACATGTGGCTACAATGGCCCGGGCCTGGTCACGGGTGAGCTGGAATTGTCTCACCAGGCCGGGTGCATTCTGATGGTAGAGCTGGTGACTGATTTTTGCCTGTTGGAATTTGTCTGGGAGCAGAGCCATCTGCACGGGGGTGGCTGCAAGGGAATCAGCATGCCGATTACCCTCTGCCAGAAACCCTGGCAGGTCGGTATGTGACCTGATGTGCATTACATAGAAAGGTTGCTCTCTGTGGGAGACTAATTTTATTAACTTTGAGACCAAGTTGTGCAAGGCAATGTTGGAAACCCCCTGCAAAACCGCATCTTGAGCTCTAGACACTACACCTGCTACATAGGCCGAATCAGTGACCAGATTAAAAGGTTCAGAGAACCTCTCAAAAGCTCTAACGACTGCAGCCAACTCAGCTATCTGAGGCCTTCCACCTCACCAACATCTGACTCCCACTGCTGAGTCTGAGGATTCTTCCAAGTCACTACAGACTTGTGGGACCCTCCGGATGAGTCAGTAAAAACAGTCAGAGCCTTTAAGGGTTTTTTGCTTTGAATAATTTTGGTTGACAATGTGAATTGAACATCCAGATTAAAAATTTTGTGGGCCGGTCTCAAAACAGAAAGTTGACCGGTGTAGCTATCTAGAGCTAATTGCAGAGCCTGATTTTCTTATAATAAATGTTCCAACATGGCCTTGGTAAATTGGCTCGATTCTAATTTCAAAGGAATGTGAATGCACTCAAAGTCACATCCGGCCAGCTCCCTGATCCTGGCTCTGGCCTTACGGATCAATTCTGCTACCAGCTCCTGTGGCCGTGTCATTCTTTTGGACCTTTGATGACTTATGAAGACCCACTCTATAATCAGGAGAGGATCCAGTCCCAGTCCTTCTTTTCCCTGCGAGTGTCTTTCCACTGAAAGATGACTCCATGGAGGTGTGGCAGTCTGCCCAGCACTATAAATTTAAAGGGCAGGTTTGGATCGTATCTATGAGCCTGCCAGGCAGACATTGTCTCCTGGACTTTCTCCAGCGCAGCCCTAGCCTCTGGGGTAAGAACCCTAGGAGAACTAGGCTCCTCTCCCCCTTTCAATAAATTGAAGAGGGGGGCTGTGGTGACACGCAGCTACGCAAAGGGCAAAAGGCTTTGTGAATCTGAAGTTAGAAAGTTTCATTTCTGTATTCTCCTGAGCATTCACCCCTCCCCTGAGTTGTTCCCATTGGATTTGACCTGTAATGTATTCAGGCTGGACACTGTCTCTATTGGTTTTACCTTATCACCTATACCTCCTATAAAAACTGAAACCAGACCCACGCCTGGGGTCACTTGTCCCTGTGGCATTCGAGCAATAAAACTTTCTTCGAACTGCACACAGGTGTCCTCTCTTGGTTTCTTTGTCTCGGTCCTAGTAGCGCTCTCAGAGCAGAGCTGCCCGTGTCGCAGCAAACCAACTGCTACCTGGAATCTCAGCAGAGACCCAGGGGCAACGGCGTGTGTTGCTCAACACCGGCCACCCACGGCGGCCGCTGGCCGGCGCCTGGGGGACAGGGCTGTGTGGAAACAAAAGGCAACAGGGGGCTAGGTCTTCGTTTGTAATACCCAGCCAGGGCCTTACCCAGTTTAAAGAGCCACACAGCTGCTGGACATCTGCTAAAGTCTCAATGTTATTTTTAATTGCCAATTTTTGTGGAACAATGGTCCACTTACTAATTTCCAATCCCAGGTACCTCCAAGGCGGCATCCTCTGAACTTTGTCCTTGCGAAGCTCGAACCCTGCAACAACCAATGCATTAGTTGTCATGTCAAGCACGTGTGTAAATAGATCGTCATTGGGGGCACAAACTAAAATATCATCCATATAGTGGTGGATAATCACGCTATCATTGGCTGCACGGACCAGGGCCAGAAATGAGGAGACATACCACTGGCAGATAGTCAGGCTGTTTTTCATGCCCTGAGGAAGGACTTTCCAATGGTATCTCTTCATTGGGGCTTCTCGATTGATGGAGGGAACCGAGAAGGCAAAATGTGGCGCGTCTTCAGGGTGCAGAGGAATTTGGAAAAAATAATTTTTTATATCAATAACTGCCAGATTCCAATCTTGGGGTAACATTGTAGGGGATGGCATCCCTGGCTGGAGCGGACCCATATCTTCAATTACTTTGTTAATTTCTCGTCCTTACCAGGTTTTTTGAGGACAAAGATGGGGGAATTCCAGGGAGATGTTGTTTCCTGGATGTTCCCTTTGGCTAATTGCTCTGCCACGAGCTTCTGGAGCGCTTTTAATTTTTGTTTGTTGAGCGGTCAGTGCTCTACCCAGATTGGAGTATCAGTTAGCCAATTTAATTTTTGGGTAGGACGCCCCTCAGCGACCGCTGCCCGAAAAACCTGGGGGGTCGGGATGTCAATTGTGACTCCCCACTGTGCCATCAGGTCTCTCCCCCACAGGGGTTCCGTATAATCTAAGACAAATGGATGTAAGTGTGCCGATTGCCCATTTGGCCCCTCAAATTTCACAATGTTCTTTGATTGCCTAGCCAATTGCACACCCCCTACACCTTGAATGCGGCCGTCCACATCCTGCAACTCCCAATGAGATGGCCAATTCCGTGAAGGAATGACTGTCACATCTGCCCCTGTGTCTAGGAGTCCATTCATGTGTTTGCACTCACCCCCTTTCCACAAATAACAGTAAATTTTTGGGCGATCTTTTCCAAATACCTGGGCTTGACATATCTTGTGAATCTTCTTTGGTGACAGCTTCCATAGATGTTCTGGATGTACTGGAGGACCAGTCACTGGGATAGCCTGTGCAATGATTTGCCCTTTGGGAATGAACACTGGGGGGTGAGTGCAGTGCAGCCACACTACCAAATGTTTTGGGTCTGTGGTGGTTAAACAAGGAGCAATGGTTATGTCGACTGGCATGTGTTTAGTGTCCCCAAGAACGATGTACCTACTGTGAATATTTCGCCAGGTTCCGGGGTTCTCGGTGTCGACTGTGATGAACTGCCAATCTGTGTCTTTGAGGTGCAGAGGCTCAGTTAATGCCAGCCTAAAAGGGGAAAAATTGGAACAGGTGTTAAGAATAGATTTTGGATGGTCGGCATCCCGACCCAACCAAAACCTGGAAATAAAAGGCACATCATCCCCCGGGTTATTAGTCTCATTTGGTAAAGTCATGTCGGGTGAATAATTATCTGTGTCCTCAGGTGGGTGCTGCAAGTCTCTGCCCTCTGCCTCCAGTGATGGTACTTGTCCCACCTCATTTGTGTCTGCATGCAGCGGGGGACTGCGCTGGTGATCTAGCTTTTTGGATTTCCCTGCTGGTGGGAAATCCCTTGCCCCTGTTGTTGATTTTTAAATTGTAAAAATTTGTCCTTCATTGGGCAGTGTTGTGCCCAATGTCCCTTCTGATGGCACAGATGACACGGTGTTCCTTGTCTCGGTCCCTTTGGGGGTGGTCCCGGAAAGCGGCGCGGTGAGGCAGGTGTCGGTGTTGGTGGTGCAGCAGCTTCGACGATGGAAACCCTCTTAGGTGCCGCTCGAAACTCTCTAGAGTCCTTTGCAGGGATGGAGAGCTTCCGCGTGCAAACGTCTAGTATGTTTTGTAGGGTGGGGTCCGGATCGAGGGGGAGGCTGAGGATGGCATTTCGGCAGGCTTCATTTGTGTTTTGTCGCGCGATCTCGGTAATAAATCCTCGCCGGAGCCCCTCGTCCGGCACTTGTGAATCTACTGCCCAATGCAGCCGATCTACAAAGCTCACAAAAGACTCTAAAGGTTCCTGCTTAATAGACAAATAGTTAATAATTGGACCACTGGGTTTTAGTTTAAAAAATGTTTTCTCCGCCGCGTTTGCACTTTGGAGCAAAGCCTCCCTCGGTATCTTTTCTGCCTGCTTTTGACCTGAATCCCAGTCCCCTGCGCCGCACAAGTGGCTTACAGATATCATTGCCCCATCTGAATCATGTGAGGTATCCTGATTAACCAAAAGGTCAGGCAACCTGTCCCTTATGTCCCTTATCCATGCGGACTCCCACATCAAAAACTCTGCCTGAGTTATTAAGCATGAAAAGAAAGTTCGCATATCTGCCGGCACATACTCTGTCGAAGACAGCATTGCTTTCAAGAGGCCGCGGAAGTATTCACTCTTCCGGCCAAGTGTAGGTAACTGGAGCGGCAGTGAAGGTAGGCAGGGAATGAGGCAGGTCGCGGCTTCCCGCCCCCCCCCCCCCCCCCAGAGCCTGGACCGTGGGAACCGGGAGAGAGGTTGCGGGGATCGGGGGAGGGGGTGGAGGGAGCTGAGTCAGGACCGGGGGGAGCGGCTGGTGACAAACTCCCCCAAGGGGTGGAGTCGAAGGGCAAGGACATGCATGATTCATTAGGGGAGGAGGGACTGGGGGGAGGGTTTGGAGATTGGAAGGGGTTTCGGGAAGAAACACAAAAAGGATTCTGGGAAGAGGGAGCCCGCATGTTGGGAGAAGCCACGTTGCGGGGGGGTGGGGAGAGAGGTGGGGCTTAGGGAGGAAGCGAGAAGGGAATTGTGGGAAGGAGAAGGACGAGCAACAGGAAAGACCATGTGGCTGCCGCTATCTTGTGCCACATAGTGAGGAGAGCACATGGCCGGAGCCACCACGTGGTGGCCGCCATTTTGTGCCTACGAGGGGAAGGAATTTTTCGGAGAAACAGGGTCAGGAAAATTAAAACTAACATCGGCTGGGGCTGAACAGAGTGGGGAAATAGGAATAGGGGAAGGATTCAGAGCAGTGTGGCCTGCACTGTTCTGACAGGGGTCCCGGGAATTTTTAAAGGAGCCAGAAGAATCTTGCAGGCTTAGCCAGAATGCTCGTCTAAGAATTCCCGGTTTTGGGGTAGAGGAAGAGGAAAGAGTGTGATAAGTTAGAAAAGACTCTTTGTTCATCAAGACAAAAAGGGGAAGCCTTGTGTAGATAACAGAAAACCGAAGGGGAAGCCTTGTGTAAATAACAGGAATCCAAAGGGGAAACCTTGTGTAGATAACAGGACTTGAGCTTAGGTGCATATAACATATAACCTTATATGGAAAAGACCATTATAAGGCTGTGGACTTTCACAGAGGAAGAAGAGAGGAGCCTTCGTCAAACGACCACCAGAGAGTAAAAAAAGACCCCCTAGCAACAGAAGGTGCAAGCGCAGAGTACACCCAGAGATACTGTGGACACGGAAGGAAGAGAGTATAAAAAGACTGAGGGAAGGGGGAAACAGTGTGAGCCGTTTGCGGAGCGGGGACTCCCCGGCTGCACCCAGCGCTGTTTGCTTGCCATCGCTTGCTGTAATCAATAAATTTCTGATTGACTCTCGAAAGGCTGAACAAATTATTCACCTCAATTTATAACAAGAGGAGTAGGATTTGTAGAACTGGGGTCAGGGTTGGGGATTGATCTATCTAGCGATGGCTGTGGCGGTGCTTCATAGTTATTTTTAATAATATCATGAATTTGGAGGGCCAAATAGGTAAATTTTGAGAGGGAGGGGTCTCCCTGTTTCAAAATTTCCCTGCCGACCGGATCCCAAAAAGGGGTTTGAAACAATTTGGAAGCCAAAATACCTGGGAAACACTGCAACAGCCACTGAGCAAACCTTTTAACATCCCTTTTTAAAAACCTTTTATTTTCCTCAACAAGGATTCCTAGAACTTGGTTATAAAGCCTCCTCTGCGGTACTGTCAGCTTAGCACCCATGCTGAAAGATGTTAAAGTGTACTGCAGAAAAACCATCCGCCGAGAAAACGAAGAAAAAAAAAAATCAAAGCCTGTTGCTACCGGTTTAAACAAACTGCCTCTCAAACCCCCCAGCACCCCGGGAAAAGGAGTTTTGGGAATCTTTCCCCCACGGAAAAAAAAATCCAGCAAAAGGGAAACCTCTCCCTACCCTTAGGGAAGAGGAAACCCACCCAAAAGAGACAGAAAAAAAAAAACCCTCAGAACAACTTACCCCGTAAGCTGACCAGGGAAAGGCAGAACAGGAAAAAAAACCTCAGGCGGTGGAATGCCGATGGAAGTTCCGATTCCTACGGTGCCTTTAGGAATTGCCGGAACTTTCCCCCGGGAGCGCTGCTCCTAAAACGGAGCCTACTCCCACCGGTGGTAGTTTGACGGCCAGTGAACATTAAGTCCAGGGTCCCCAAGGACCTCAGGATTCTTCTGTCTGTGGGGTCAGAGCGTTTCTGGCCACACGTTGGGCGCAAAACTGCCGCGTCTCGTCCCAACTTCGCAAGAGCAGATCTCTTGCTAGCCCCGGCTAGCTCTTTTCGGGGCGATAGGGCAGCAAGAGGCACTCTCCTGCTGAACCCAGCAGGGCTTTAGATAGAGTGCCTTCGGGGGTCCGAGGACACTGCTGATCCCACCGGCAAGGAAGGAGGCGACACTCTTCTGGGGATAGGTCCAAGATTTATTGTGACTCCGAGGAGAGCCCCAGAGCCCAACAGCACTCAAAAAGGTCCCAGAAGAGCGTAAGCTCTGGGCTTCGAGCAGGCCCTGATATAGGGTGGGCCGGGAAACCCGATCAGCCAATGGGAGAAGACATGGGAGTGGCCCTCCGAGGGAAGGACAACCGGGGTATCCACTTAGGAAGGAGGAGGGGAGGGACCCCAGGCCATTGTCCAGTCACCCAGAGACCCCGGCAGAAGCTTCCAGACAAAGGGGAAAGATGGACAAGTCACCTGGGAGGGGTCAGGGGCATGAGTCAGGGTTTTTGGGATTGATGGACACACAGGTCCTGATGGGAAAACCTGGGATGAACCAAAAAGGCACAAGGGGGGTACAGAGGGATAAACCATTTTGAACATACATACAGTGGAACCTAAAAACACAACTCCACAAATAACCTTTGAGAACGGGGAGCTTTTAATGAAAATACCTGAATCAAAGATAGGACAAATTTTAATGATTAAAGAAAAACTGGTTCCCTCTATTCCTAGGGAAGTAGAAGATGCAGTAATTCCTTCAGTATGGGAAACAGATATACCTGGAAAATCTAAACTAGCACAACCAATACATGTAGAATTAAAGGCAGGGGCAAAAGCAGTACAGGTCAAACAGTATCCTATAAAACCAGAAGCACAACAGGGAATAGTAAAAATTATTGATAAATTCTTGAATTACCAAATTTTAGAAGAATGTGAATCAGACTATAATACACCTATATTTCCAGTGAGGAAACCCAATGTTGAGTATAGACTAGTGCAGGATTTGAGAGCAATAAATGAAATAACTAAGGACATTTATCCAGTGGTTGCCAATCCCTACACATTATTGACATCTGTGAAAGAGATATATAAATGGTTTACAGTAATTGATCTAAAAGATGACTTTTTCTGCATACCCCTGGACAAAGAAAGTAGGAAACTGTTTGCCTTTGAGTGGGAAAATCCAAGGAATGGAAGAAAAACCCAGCTCACCTCGGCACGACTCCCACAAGGATACAAGAACAGTCCAACCCTATTTGGAAACCAACTGGCGAATGAGCTGGAGATTTGGACTGTGAATAGGCAAGTACCGAGAGAATAATACCTGCTGCTACAGTATGTTGATGATATCCTGATAGCCACAGAGGATAAAGCAACCTGCATAAAGGTAACAATCGAGATTTTAAATTCACTGGGAATGGGAGGATATAAGGTGTCTAAAGGAAAAGCACAAATTGCCTGACAGACTGCGATTTACCTTGGATGTGAAATCTCACAAGGGCAGTGAAAACTGGGTACTAACTGTATTCAAGCTATTTGTGCCGTTCCAGAGCTCCAGAATTTACACGAGCTGCGAGTCTTCCTTGGGATGACAGGGTGGTGCCGCCTGTGGATCATGGACTATGGACTAATTGCAAAACCCCTGTATGAGGCCCAGAAGATGCAGCCATTTACCTGGGGCAAACCACAGAAGGAGGCTTTCCTCAAACTAAAAGAGGCCTTGACAACTGCTCCCGCATTGGGGCTACCTGATTTGTCCAAAGATTTTCAGCTGTTTGTACATGAAAGGCTGCACCTGGCATTGGGAGTCCTGACCCAACATTTGGGAAGCTGGAAAAGGCCGGTGGGCTACTTTTCCAAACAACTTGACAATGTCAGTGCCAGATGGCCTTCATATCTGCGGGCAGTCGCAGCCACTGTGATACTGATGCAACAAGCCAGGAAGCTCACTATGTGAAGACATAGATGTCTATGTACTGCACATGGTAACCACTGTGTTAGAGCAGAAGGGGGCCATTGGCTATCCCCAAGTCGAATGATGAAATTCCAGGTAATCCTAACAGAGCAAGGTGATGTAGCATTAAAAACAACTAACCTTTTGAATCCAGCTTTGTTTCTTGGTACAACATCTGAAGAAGGCCCATTGGAACACGATTGCATGGAAGTAATAGAACACACCTGTTTGGCTAGAGCAGATCTGAAAGATGTCCCACTAGAACAGCCAGACTGGGAGTTGTTCACAGATGGAAGCAGTTTCATGGAGAACGGAATCAGATATGCTGGATATGCGGTAACAACAATCAGTACAGTGGTAGAGGCAAAAGCATTGCCACCAAAAACATCCACCCAGAAGGCAGAACTGGTTGCTTTAACCAGAGCACTAGAATTATGTGAAGGGAAAAAGGTGAACACATGGACTGATTCAAAATATGCTTTTGGAGTGGGGCATGTGCACGGGGCCCTATGGAAAGAAGGGGCCTGCTTTCGTCTCAAGGGATGCACATTAAACATCAAGATGCAGTTCTGCAGCTGATAGGAGCAGTACAAAAACCTGAACAAGTGGCAATTATGCACTGTAAAGCACATCAATCAGGAAGCTCCAAAATTTGTGAGGGAAATCAAAAGGCAGACTGGACAGCCCGACAGGCTACTCGAAAGGTACAAGCAGCAATGGCATTAGTACCTTTAAAACTTAATGTATCTCAATTCAATTTACCTCCACAGCCGAAAAATTCAGCAGAAGATGAGAGATTGGGACATTCACTGAATGCACGGAAGAATCCAGAAGGGTGGTATGTAACTGCACATGGACAGATAGTAGTACCCCCCTTGGTAATGAGAGAGGTTCTACAAATTAAGCATAACGAATGTCATTGGGATGCAAAGGCATTGGTAAAGTTTCTAAAACGCAATTTGGTCTCAGTGCGAATGTTAACAATGGCAAAATCAATAATGTCAAAATGTGAGATCTGCTTGAAAAAAAACACAGTGGCTAGACGACAGGCACAACTAGGAAGGGTTCGGGTAGGAAAAGAACCAGGAGATTATTGGCAGGTAGATTTTGTAGAATTACCAAGAACTCGAGGATACAAATATCTGTTAGTAGGGGTTGATACATTTTCTGGATGGCCAGAAGCCCTTCCCTGTCTCACAAACCAAGCAAAAGAAACAGTTAAGTGGTTACTACAAGAAATCATTCCCAGATTCGGGGTGCCTCTAGGGATATCATCAGATAGGGGACCCCATTTCATAGCCACAGTGGTAAAAGAAGTAGGTAGGTTGCTGGGAATAACTTGGGACCTCCACACACCATGGAGACCCCAGTCAAGTGGACAGGTAGAGAGGATGAATCAGACACTAAAAAGGAAAATCAGTAGAATATGCCAAGAAGCCAAACTGCAGTGGCCACAGGCTTTACCAATAGCAATGCTGAGAATTTGGATAAAGTCTAGGAGTGGGATGTCAGTCAGTCCTTATGAGATATTGTATGGGAAAGCATACGAATCTCCTGGACCCAATCCAGATGTACATGTCACGGGAAAACAGGAAGTATATAACTATGTTCTGTCTCTCAGGAAAACTTTAGCCCTCGTGTGGAATAGGCCGCTGACTCTCAAGAATCCAGTTCATGACATACATCCAGGAGACGAGGTGTACATTAAGAATTGGAATGAAGAACCATTGAAAGAGAGGTGGACTGGACCCCATCAGGTACAGTTGACCACCTTTGCAGCAGTCAAAGTAGCTGGAGTGGACCCCTGGATACATTACACTCTAGTAAAGAAAGCCCATCCCGGACTGCGGATCATGTAAACTGTGGGACCAACAAAGCTGCAGATAAGATGTGTTTAATTGTTTCAAGAATGTTACCAGTAATTGTACCAATGCTCATTTCATGGTCTTTGGGATGTGGAATGCAAAAAGATCAATTAACCACTCTTCATGCTAGAATGAAACACAGGTGATAAAGGTTTCCAATGCAATTCGGGCTGAGAATGTAATGATTGCATTAGTCAAAGACTTTGCCAAAATGCAAAACACCAACAGAATAACTGCCTGTCTGCCAATACCGAAGGCAGCGGGAGACCAAATAAATTGGGGAATCATAACATCAAAATTGCCTGAAATACAAAAGAACAAAACAATTGCATGTAAACAGGTACCAGAATCGAGGCAAGTAATCAAGGAAACATGGAAAGAAATAGGAAAATTGATGGAACCTATGACCCAACAAGACTGTATTCTAAATAATGGCATGATAGGATTCCCTATAGGATGGTCAGGAGGCATCGCGAAATGGCAATGCTACTTACCACATTATAAAAAGATTACAGAAAATGTTACAGAAACCACTCTGGGGTGGAAGTGTGATGCAAAAGATCAGAAAGGTCAAATAGAGCCTTGGGACAGTGCATGGTCTCTGAGTATACTTCAAAAATTCCAATACATGGCAACCACCCCTTGGTGCATTAAGTGGGAAGGCTCCAAGAATGAAACAGATCCAGCAGTAATGAACACTGCCACTAGTAGTAGAATAAAGGCAGACAAAGTAAGTTGGTGGGCATGTAATAAAACTTATGATTGCACTTCTGATGATACAGAGCTAAAACAAATGCCACAGCTGGTAGTAGCCTTACAAATTGGTTGTGCCTGCAGAGGAATCAAGCACAAACAAGGTAAAGTGAATTACAAAATAATTGTAGGATGTACCAAGAGTACAATCTGAAGTCCGGGACAATTTGTATGGGCAACAAGTGATGGTACCTGGACCACACATCTACCTGTAGATGGGAAAGTAAAAGAAATTACTTTAGGCCTCCCTACTTTATGTCCAATTTGGAAAAAGTCCCCATTTAAGGGAAAACACGAACTTCTGTAGATAAGAACAAGACGAGAAGTTCCAGATAATGAAAATCAAGATGACACTTGGCAAGAACCCTCTAGTAGAGTGAAATTTGGGTGGGCCCAAGAGTCTTTGCTTGGTCCTATAGCAAACTATCAGACTAGAGAAATGTTGTACAAACTTACAGGTCAGGTAGATAGACTTGCAAGAGTCACTAGGGAAGGATTTAAAGAACTAAACGTACAATTACAAGCCACCACAAAAATGACTTTACAAAATCGATTGGCCTTAGATTTGTTACTTCTGAAAGAGCATGGAGTGTGTGGATTTTTAAAGGGACAGATTGATCATTGCTGCATCCACATCCCAAATGTAACTGCAGATGTAGAATATGACATCAATCAGTTAAAACAAATAGATCATGAAGCATGAGAAGAGCAAAAAGATTTGACTACGAGCTGGTTAGACAAAGGCTTCAAAAGGTTAAGGTGGAATGTGAGTTCATGGATTAAGTCTATCATCGAGAGTGTGATTATCCTATTAATTGTGTTCTTAGTAATTTGGTTAGTCTACAGTGTCCTAAAAGGAGAAATACAGAAGAGGACGTCCTGGAACCGAAAAATAATAAAGGCACTGACACGGGATCCACACCCACCATCTTCTGGTCCTCTGTGGCATTTCCTCCAGTTTGTGACAGCATCCATGACAACATTTACATCAATCCTGGATTTGAGGAACATCACGTGTAAACTCAGAAACTAAAAGACTGTATCAAGTGAAAGTATTTGCACTTATAGTGAAGTGAAAATACTTTAAAAGGGGGGAAAATGATAGTAAAAGGGTTTTAAAATCATGGGGATTTGGGGAGTTAGAAGGAAAGTTAGGCTTAGTAGGCCCTGGGAAAATACCCTGGGAAAGTATAGGCCTTCTACTTGCTAGAGCTGCACCTGTGTAACTAGTATATGATAAATGATATAATTGTTAGATGCAATGATTGTTTAGTAATTAAATATAATTACTGTTTAATCGTAAGAATAATCATAAAAAACTGTGGTCAGGGGCTTGAGAGATCATGAGAAATTCATGCTTGAATAAGATCAATGTATACAATGGAACAATATAAGTTTACTAATTAATATGTAAGTTATATAATGATAGAATATAAAATATGTTCAGCTCGAAAGCCATGTCGGAGTCAGGTTTGGGTCTGTACCCCTGATTCCCAGAGCTCTTCAATAAAAGCACCTGCATATAATCACATTCCGTGATTATGTGTGTTTCTGAACGCTAACAGTAGGACAGTCGGGACGGGTGGAGTCGAGAGATCTCTGAAGTTAGGTCTTGGAACATGCAGTTTATTATAAAGGGCATGGGTGCAGGGGCCCTGCTTAGACCTGCTAGCCGCAGCTCAAAGCAGGCCCGAAAGAGCAAGAGAGAGAGAGAGGCAAGAGCAAGACAGGGCAAGAGAGCAAGAGAGGGCAAAAGCAAGAGCAAGTAAGAGTAAGAGTAAGAGAGGGAAGTTCCCGTTACAATACAATAAATCTTCTTCTGTGCTGAATAGTCTAATTTTCACTAACCAATCTAGTACAAGATACGAATCCTATAGCATTTACATACAGCCTATAAGAATCATGACATTACCATACTGTGTTACATTTTAAACCCTAAAAACTACTCTTTGGACCCCTTCTGCCAAGCTAGTAGGGTCTGCTCTGACCCTTGGACCTGTCTGCAAGCAGAGGGTATTGTTTCATCAAAAGGGGATTACTTTCAGCCAGCCATACCATTGTTTTCCAGTTGTTCGGTAACTAAGGCTTGGTATCTCAAAGCTTGCTTTCATTTCAATCTCGCTTATAGTTTCTATATTCTCAAAATCTTTTGCCAGGTAATCATATTTATAAGGCTTTCCTGTTTCATCTTCCCCAACAAAGCTTGGGCTGGAGAAGGAAATAGGGGAGGACTGGATATTGAGCCCATAAGGGTAACAATTGAGAGAGAAGAATGTCCCATATGTGTGCGTCAGTGCCCTATAGCATTAGAAGGAAGAAAAAGCTTAAAACTGGTAATAGAAGAATTGATAAAGGATGGGATATTGGAACCTTGTATGTCTCCTCATAATACTCCTATTCTCCCAATAAAGAAGCCTGATGGGACTTATAGATTAGTACAAGATTTAAGGGAAGTTAACAAAGGACCTGGACCTGCTATCCGGTGGTACCTAAACCCTATACCCTTTTAAGTAACGTCCCATCTCAACATCAGAGGTTTAGTGTGGGGGATCTTAAAGATGCATTTTGGGCTTGCCCATTAGCAGAAGATAGTAGAAATATTTTTGCTTTTGAATGGAAGGATCCAAGTACTGGACAAAACCAGCGATTAATATGGACAAAACTGCCACAGGGGTTTACTGAGTCTCCAAATTTATTTGGACGAGTTTTAGAAGAAATATTACAGAACTTCCCTACTCCTATAGGGACTGCTATAAAACTTCTGAATTTTCTTGGGGAAAAAGGATTGAGAGTATCAAAAGGGAAATCACAATTTGTGGAGTCAGAGGTGAAATATCAGTCACTTAAATAAAGGTAGCCAAAAACTAAATCCTGAGAGGATTGCGGGAATTTTATCCCTCCTCCCCTTCTTCATCGAAGGAGGTTAGACAACTGCTTGGATTATTGGGATAATGTAGGCTATGGATTGAAAGATATACTCAGGCAGTGAAGTTCTTATATGAGAAATTGACAGAGGAAGACAAGGTAAAGTGGACCAGAGAAGACGACAATAAATTAAAGGAACTAAAGTTTAAACTAGCCTCAGTACCAGCTTTGAGTTTACCCTCATTAGAAAAGCCTTTTTATCTGTATGTGAATGTGGAAAATGGAGTAGCTCATGGAGTTTTAGTTCAGGAATGAGGGTGAGTGAAAAGGCCAGTAGCCTATTTATCTAAATTGCTAGATCCAGTGAGCTGTAGCTGGCCAATATGTATTCAAGCCATAGCAGGTACTGCCATCCTAGTAGAGGAGAGCTGTAAACTTACTTTTGGAAGCAAACTAATTGTGTACACACCTTATGCAGTCTGAAATGTGTTAAATCAAAAAGCTGAAAAATGGTTAACAGATTCTGGGATGTTAAAATATGAAGCAATTTTGATAGACAGTGTTGACTTGACATAGAAGTAAACAAAAGTTTGAACCCAGCACAATTTTTATATGGAGAACCAAAGAGGGACTTAACACATAATTGTTTAGAAGTTATACAGTACCAAACTAAAGTTCGAGAAGATCTAGCAGAACAGGCCCTCCCAGAAGGGGAAAGACTATATGTTGATGGTTCATCTAGATGCTTACAGGGAAAAAGGATGTCAGGATATGCTTTAGTCAATGGGAAAAATATGAAAACCATTGAAAAAGGGAAATTGCCTTCAAATTGGTCTGCTCAATCTTGTGAATTATATGTTCTAAAGAAAGCACTGGAATATTTAGCACATAAGAAAGGAACCATATATACTGATTTGAAATATGCCTTTGGGGTAGTGCACACTTTTGGGAAAATTTGGGAAGAAAGGGAGTTTCTAAATTCAAAAGGAAGAGGGCTGATTCACGAGGGACTAATTTTGGAGGTTTTAGAACCATTAAAATTGCCTGAAGAAATAGCTGTAGTATATGTTAAGGGACACCAAAAAGGAATGACCTCAGAAATAAGAGGGAATAATTTGGCAGATGAAGAGGCTAGAGGTGCAGCAGAAAATGGGAGCAAAAAAGTTATGTAATTTTGACTCCAAGCAAGGAAGAAGTGGAAATTACAATATTTAGTGAAGTAGAAGAGAAGGAGTTAAGTAAGACAGGAGGAGAGCGAGATCAGTCTGCGAAATGGAAACTCCCCGACGGTAGGCAGTTACTTAATAAGCCCTTTACTAGGAAAATATCAGAACACATACATCAGAAGACTCATTGGGGTACTCAGGCTTTGTGTGATCACTTTTTAAGGAATTATGGGTGCATTAGAATCTTTGGATTAGCAAAGCTAGTAACTGAAAAATGTATAATTTGCCAAAAGGCAAATAAAAAGGTAATGAGAAAAACAACATTAAGAGGCTGGGTGTTAGCTCTGCGACCATTTCAAAGTATCCAAGTGGACTTTACTGAACTTCCCCAAATTCACAGATAGAAGTTTTTATTAGAAATAATAGACTGTTTAAGTAATCAGATAGAAGCTGTCCCAACTCTTAGAGCTACAGTTAATGTGGTATGGAAAACACTTTTGGAACAAATTATTCCCAGGTATGGAATGGTTAATAGAATAGACTCAGGCAGAGGAATACATTCTACATCAAGAGTCTTATAGCAAATAACTCAAGCCCTGGGAACAGAATGGGAATTACATACCCCATGGCACCCATCGACTTTGGGCCTGGTAGAGAGGATGAACCAATCTTTAAAAAGGACTTTAACAAAATTAATGATTGAAACCTAAATGTCATGCGTAAAATGTTTACCTTTGGCTCTATTGGGGGTCCAAACACAACCCAGGTCAGACCTGCGACTGTCACCCCATGAGATGATGTTTGGATTACCCTTTCTGACCACCCAGCATGAAACTGCTACTTATGAAGTAGGGGAAATAAAAAATATGTCATCACAATTGCAAGAGCGCTTGAAAATTTGTGGATGAAAGGGATAATCCCTCAAATCACACCTTTAGAATTTAAAATCCATTATATCCATCCAGGGGAATGGGTACTACTGAAAACCTGGAAAGAGCAATCTTTAACTCCATAATGGGAAGGTCCTTTTCAGGTACTACTGATGACTGAGGCAGCAATCTGAACCAGAGAAAGAGGGTGGATCCATGCCAGCAGAATCAAAGGACTTGTGAAGGAACCTGAGGAGTGTAGTATAACATCTAAACCGGGTGATATCAAATTGACTCTTAAGCAGGGACTGAGTGGTAATGAGCTGAGAAGACCTAAATGATCCAAGGAATGTACAAAGAATCACACCTAATTAGGGAACAAGGCCAAGCTTATATCAGTGGTTTCAAGTGCCACCTGGACAAGTCCTGAGGTGCCTCCGATACGCCCCTTGGGGAGGAATACTTCCACTTCAAACAGGATGATCAGGACTATTTCAGTCAGAGAACTCTCATATTCTGGCCTTAGCCTGTGACTTATACAAAGAAGAGGATGAATTACAGCTTCCATCAGTACCATACCATATACTCTGTCTGATTCATCCCAATACCAGACATGCTAGGTGGGTTAAATATAAATGTTTAAATTGTGGAAAAAATTGGTATTGTAGTTCACAAAATCTACACTCTCGTTGTATGAAGTGTTGTGTGCCAAACATATTCCCTATCCAGACAGAACTAAGAATAACTGAAATAATAACTTTGCCTTGTGGATGGGAATTACTAGTGCCTTTTGAATGGGAGATATTGGAGGAATAGTGGTAAACTACAGTTAAGGAGTGTCAAAAACTATTTGCCTGGAAATTAGCAAAAAGGAAGTAACAAGGAAATAGAGGGCAAGCCCAGATTGGCTGCTGTACTCGCCACCAAGATCATATACACCTGCTATGGGTAGCAACCCCATAGGCATAGGAGGTGGAGGGTATAAGCCATACCGGACCTCTGTTATTCCTTTCTCTGTCACTCATTTTTTGTCTTTTCCCTTTCGGGATACCAGCAAAATTGTGTCACAAATGCTACCGAAAGCTTTACATGGAAAGAAACCGAGGTTCCTTTTTCATTACTCACACCCATGTCAACAGTTACTGTTATAAACCATCCAAATTAGGTACCTGTATGCAACACAGGAAAAAATACTGGATAGCAGAAAACTTAGGAACAAGTGGTAATAGGTTGGGAAGTGAATGTCCAAAAGGGGAGAGATGGGTTTGTTTCACATGTGTCCTTAGGGGTAGAGTCCAAGATTTGGTAAAAGAACAATTAGTAAACAAAAAGGCAAAGCCAGCACAACAATATAACTCTGTATCAACCCCACATCAAGATTTGCATACAAAACTTTAACAGCAATTAGAAGAGGAAATAGATATCTCAAGATTTGGGAAAAACCTGTTTGCGGAATTGGGGGAAAGAATAAGTAAGGAACTTAACCAACTGTTGGGGTGTGGAGGGGTTTTGATGACAGAGGAATGACCATGGAAAGGCAGTAGCTTAGGCCCGGTTGAACTCCTTAAGTGGAACCAGACAAATATAAAGGGGGAAAATAAACCAGAAGGGTGGATTTTAAGTTCAACATTGACAGGAGAAGAATGTGTCTGGCGTACTGGGAAAAATTGTCTTAGCGAAGTAGGAAATACTCCCTGTAAGAGATAAAAAGTTAGTAATGGAACTCTTACATGGTGGATCCCAGAGGAACCAACTCTGTATTGGACTCAGAGAAAAACAAAAGAAAAAAATTGTAGGTATAATAATGAAATCAGACTTTTCCAATGTAATGATACAGGCAAGAATCCTTATTTTGGGATCCCAGAAATATCCAAATTTTGGGAGAATATAAATCAACAGAAAAATGATTATTGGAAAGCACCAGATGGCTTATTTTGGATATGTGGGAAAAGAGCATACCCAAGACTCCCCTCCCAGTGAAAAGGGACTTGTACTCTGGGAATCATACAGCCAGGATTTTTTCTTTCACTACGATCAGATGGAGATCAATTAGGAGTACCAATTTAGGAGGACCTAAAAAGAAATAAAAGAGAATTGATTGGAGGATTTCAAAAATGGGGAGATGAGGAATGGCCCCCTGAATGCATAGTGGAAACATATGGGCCAGCCACCCGGGCACAAGATGGGAGTTGGGGATATCAAATCCCAGTTTATATGCTGAATCATATTATAAGACTCCAAGCAGTTGTAGAGATAATAACAAACAGAAGTGCTTGGGCAATGGAATTAATATCAAGGCACCAAAGCCAAACAAGAGCTGCAGTGTATCAGAATCGGTTGGCTTTAGACTATTTATTAGCTGAAGAAGGGGGTGTTTGTGGAAAATTTAATACATCTGATTGTTGTTTAAAAATAGATGACAATGGGGATACCATCCTGGATTTAGCCAAGAATATCAGAAAAATAGCCCATGTACCGGTCCAAAAATGGGAACCAATCCTAAAAACTAGCTGGTGGGATAACGTATTGGGAATAGAATGGTGGAAGAAGCTATGCTTCTTCCTTTTATGTGCTACAGCTGGTTTGATATTTCTTCCTTGCTTGATCCCCTGTTTTATTCAGCTAATCACCAGCATAGTCCAAGGCATGCAAGTGGTAACAATGCCTATAGACCCAAAATTGGCTGCATCTGGGACGGCACAAAAGATCATGGTGTTAAAGAAACAAAATAATATGGAAGACCCCTTTGAAGAAGCAAAATTTATTTGTGAAAAAAACCGAGTGAATAATGGAAGTTAGAAAACAAGAATTATGGCTCAAGCCAAATGATTTATAAAAAAGAAGTGGGGGGGGATTGTTATAAATACATATTATAATATTGGCTTTTTGCAAATATTAAGATGGTTGCTATATGTATAATGTTAAAGTAACTTTGTTATTAAGATATAGTTTTTTTTTATTTCTGTTTTTAACTAAACTTATAGTAGTGAAATAGCTGATATAGTATGCTTGTGTTAAACTGCCTGCTTGGTTGGGATAATATCCACTGAACATATGATGAGGACCCCTGCTACTGACATGCCAATTATCAGCACCCACTGTCTGTAGAAAATAGGGACCAAAGCCCAAACTGGAGATGATAACAAGAACGGACTAAAACCACAGCCAAGAAATGCACATGCTCTAAAAATCGGACCTGAGGAGGAGACATGCTAAATAGTTCTTGGAACATGTAAAATAGTTTGGGGAAAAAAATAATATGCATAATTGTTTATGAATATGCAGTAGGCTGATGCAATAGAAAGGGTATGTAAAGGGCATCTCGGAAATAGAAGGTGTGCTCTTGGCAGAATGCCAAGGAACCAGCCATAAATCTTTGCTTTATTGTCTTCTACTGTCCTTTAGTAAACTTTTAAATTTTACCAGGAGAGTGAACCTTGTTTTTCACAGTGACCACCACCTCCACTGTGGTTCCTGCACTGACCGCCTGCACCTGCCATAGCACTAGCCTATAGTGACCAGCCTGCCACCGCTGCCTGTACTCGATTGTGCCTGCAGCCACCGTGCCTTGACCCTGGGAACCTGCAGCTGTTCTAGGACTGTGCCTGTGGCCACAGCAGCCTGTTCCCCACTGACAGAAGGAACACGCAGCCTGCTACTGTTTGGAAGTTGTGCCCAGCCCGCCACGGGAGCTAAGCAGATGCACCGCGGTTCACAGCGCGCACACTTCGCCTGCTAAGCTGATGCTAATGAAGGGTTGGGGTTCTTGTGGTAACGCTGTCCCATCTTTTTCTTTCCCCCTCTCTCTTTTTTCTCTCTCTGCTCCTTTTCCTATCCTCCTTTAGTAGGAACACTTACCATTTTTTAAAAATCAATAAATGGTTCTCAAATGTGAAAAACAGAGTTCACTCTTTAGAATTTTAAAAAGTTTAATAAAGGATAAAAGAATGACAAATAAGTAATCAAGCGCTGGGGTGCTTTTGGCGAACGGCCAAAGAGCATGGAGGTAGCTTGAATTCATGTTTTCTATATACATTGCTGGGGTTACATGCATATTCATTAGCTTATACATTATTCAAACATTCCTTAGAGTTTTTGATGTTCCAGGAACTCTCTTGTTTGGTTTTAACCTCTGACTTGTCTGCAGGACATTCTGTAAATTATGTCCATATATTTTATTTCTTCCTGTAGTTTTATCCTGTTGTTTCACATTCCCTGATAGCGCTGATAGAGTCGACAAATTCTTCCCAGATGCTTATGCTCTGTGTTTTGTCACTGTTATCTTATCACTTGGAGAGGTCAGTCTGCAGATGTAAGAAACAGAATAATTGCTTTACACCATTCTCTGAGTTTATTACATAGAAGTATTTTAGTCTCTATTTTAACATTTTGCTAAAGCCTACGATGTATTTATCACACTACTATTCATATGAACTGTACAGTGCATACTATTCATATGAACTGTACAGTGCGGGGATTGCTGGACTCCAGGACGGTTTGGGTGGGTGGTAACGAAGGATCTCTGAGGCCCGGTCTTTAGAGCATAGGGTTTATTATAAAGGATGAAGGGCCCTGCTTAGAGTTGCTAGCCGCAACTCGTGGCAGGCCCGGGGAGAGCGGGGGGAGAGAGAGAGATGGTGCCAGGTGGGTGTCCCAGCAGGAAGGTCCGAGAGAGAGAGCGTCCGGTCCCTCGGCCACACCTTATCAGGGGGCTTCAAGGTGGGCTGGGACAGGACTTGGGCCAATGGGGTTACAGACATCGGATACTTCAGGGGAGGGTTACAGGTATGGGATGAACCATACATTGGGGGGTGAGACAGGACATTCCATTTGACCTTAGGTTCTATCAGAAAAGGGGGATTGCATTATTGTTTTCGGGATGCTCAGTAATGAAGGTTTGGTATTTCAAACCTCGTTTTCATCTCGATATCTGTATTCTCTGATTCTTTTGCCAGGCCCTCATATTTATAGGGCCTTGCTATTTCATCTTCCCCAACATCTCCCCCGTTCTGATGAACAACTAAGATGCTAGATACTGTCTTACTCATTATGTTCTGCACACACTGAAGTATACAGGGTACTGCTACTAAAACTACAATTATCACTATCAGAATAATCAAACCTACTTTACAGAGTTCCTTTAGCCAAGGTGCAAAGCTCCAACCATCAAACAAATCGTCTAGCCAGGATGGGCTATCTGTTGTAATTTGGTTAGCTAAATCCCTCAAATTTTGTAGCTGTTTATGAATGGAAACAGAATGGTCAGACAGATTCATACAACATAATCCTTCAAAATCTTCACAGCCATGTCCATGTGCTAGTAAAAGAAAGTCAATAGCAGCTCTATTTTGTAAAGTGGCATGTTTCACTGCTTCTTCATCTGTTAGCAAATCACTGATTATAGTAGAGGTAGCATTTACTTCTTTACTGAGCCAACACCCTAACTTGTTTAACTGTTTCAATGCAATCGAGGAACTTATCTGAGGTAGAAAAACACTTATAAGAGTCGATTTTCCTGAGCTCCAAGGGTGAAAATCACTATCACAGTCGTTCTCATATTGATGTCCCCAGGAGGATCTAATCCTCCTGCTTTTCTTTCTTACTACCCTTTTTACACTAGGAGCAATTATTGTAAGTTGCCCCATGGCACAAGGGCCACCATCTATTTTTGAAGGTATACCTTGCCAGGCCCTGTCTCCACAGATGAGCCAAATTCCTTTAGGAAATCGAATAGGAAGTTTGTTAAAACGATCTGCGTGAGGCTCATCATATATGAGAAGCTTAGTTTGATTGCACCAAGAAGTTATATTGCTATAAACTGGGTGATAAGGGGTAACGTTTAAATAAGGGCCGCCTTCACCTAGGAAATGAAAGAAGTAGCAGGTGTCCATAGTTAATGAGCCTAGGATTTCTAGCTCTTGAAGGTCAGATTTATCAATTTTAGAATTATCAATATACATTTGGTGTCTTTGGCTAGGAGTGGGAGATACGTGATGATCGTCATATGGCCAGTATTTGTCAAGAGTAACATTATCAAAACCTTCTGGAAGAGGTACCCCAACTAAGCAGGTTGAAAAAGGTTTGTCAGGGCTTGTGTCAGATAGACAGATGGTATCAGAGCCTGCAGACTTGGCTAAAGCAACCCAGACATTCGTCTTTGGTTGACTTACAGGTAAAGCTTCACTACAAGAACTAAAACAAAAGAACAAAAGCAACATGCACGCGCGCAAACGATAAAACTTCATTCTTTTCTTGAGCTGTTCCTGGCAGATCACTTTCTCCTGATGATTCTGCGCAGCTCAGGTCTGGGTGCTTGCTTCTTGGTTTGTACTTGTGGAAGTACTGGCTGATGTGAGGGTGTCAGCGGGCTTCGATGTGTGGTAGGGCTTCACGTTCTTTGCTGGGACCCACTTAAGTCCTCCACCTGTGGAAACACATGCAAACCCCTTTCCCCATGTTATAAGATTGTATGGTCCTTCTATTTGTCCTGAATCTAAGTTTTTAATCAAAACTGGGGGGTGCTCTTTTAGTTTTGCTTTTTTGTTGTTCAAAAAGTGTCTGTAAATGGGGGGGTCAGGCTCTTCTGCAGAGCTATTTAGAAAATTGCAAACATACAGGGCCTTATTCAGCCTCCTTTGAGGTGCAGCCTGGTCTTCTCCCCCTTTCTGTTGATCTAAAATGCGTTTCAAGGTTTGATGTGTTCTTTCTATTATACCTTGACTCGTGGGAGAGTAAGGAATGCCAAATGTATGGCGAACACCCCAGTCATTCAGGAACGCAGCTAATTCTTGTGAAGCATATGAAGGGCCATTATCTGTTTTGATTTCTTGGGGGACACCCAAATAGGAGAAAGCTTGTGAAAAATGCTGGCAGACATGCTTAGCTGTTTCTCCTGTATGTACAGAGGCAAAAACTGCGTTTGAGAATGTATCAATGGAGACATGGATATTTTTAAATTTCCCGAAAGACGGGTACTTAGTAACATCTGTTTGCCATTTCTGTAAGCTCTCCAACCCTCGTGGGTTGGTGGCTCCTGAAGAGGGGACTGGCTGAACATGCTGACAATTTGGGCAAGCCCGTACAATATTTTGTGCTTGCTCTAGGGTAATGCGAAAGTCTCATTTGATTGCCTGTGCATTTTGATGCAAAAATGCATGACTCAATTTGGCTTGTTCAATAATGTTAGGTAAGGTGGTTGCAGCAAGCACTGAGGTGGAATTTTCAATGCCTGCTGCACCTTCCTCATCAGACGTTGCTGATGCCAGTGCATCAGCTCGTGCATTTCCCTCTGCCATGAATCCTGGAAGACCAGAATGAGCTCTGATGTGAGAAACAAAATAAGGATTAATTCTGTGTGATAAAGTTTGATAGAGACAGGTGAGCCAAAGACACAACTTGTCGTTGTTCACATCCTTTAGAACAGATCCTTCAATTCTCTTAATAATATCAGCAACGTATGCCAAATCAGTGATCAAGTTGAAAGGTTCTGGAAAGAGCTGAAATGCTCTTACAACTGCTGCCAATTCGACAATCTGAGGGGAACCTTCAACTTTTTGAACATCCTGTTCCCAGGACTTAGTATTTTTATTTTGCCATGTAACAACCGAATTGTGCGTTCGCCCTGACCCATCAGTGAAGATAGTGACCGCATCTAAGGGTTCTTCATTGATCAGGGGTTTTTCTTTGTAACATAATTTAGCTTTGATCATTTTGTGTGATGGATAATGAATAGAGCAAGTGCCTGGGAAATCGAGCAAAGCATACAGCAGATCTTCTGATTTTTGCATTGCCCAGTCAAAATAGGCTTTCTTCATGGGCAAATATATAATTGCAAATTCATGACCTGCTATAGAAAGAAGCCTTGCTCTGCCTTTGATGATGATTTGAGACATCATTTCTAGAGGTGTGAGGATTGTCTTTGGCGACCTGTAAGAAATAAAAACCCATTCAATTATTAGCAATGGATCTTTGTGAGAGGGATCCCATTGAAAAATGAGACCGCACAGTCTCAGCTTTTCTCCTAAAATCGCAAGGAAAAAGGGTTTATCAGGAGCACAGCGATGTGCCTGCCTGTTCTGCAGAGCATCAGTAATGTTTTCCAGGGCCTTGTAAGCCTCTGGAGTGAGACATCTAGGGGATCTGATGTCATTGTCCCCTTTCAACAAATCAAAAAGTGGGGAAAGTTCATCAGCAGTGATTCCAAGGACAGGTCTAACCCAATTAATTTCCCCTAAAAGCTGTTGTAAGTCCTGCAAGGTACAAACATCAGTTCGGATTTGTATCTTTTGAGGAGTAATAGACTGTTCTGTTAGTTTCCAACCTAAATACTTCCAGGGAGCAGTCTCTTGTATTTTTGATTCGGATATTACCAGTCCAGCCTTTTTGATCTCAGCAACAATACAATCACGGGTCTCTTCCATCTGTTTTTGTGTTGGTGCTGCAATGAGCAAATCGTCCATGTAGTGGAGAATAACTGACTGTGGGAACTGTGCACGGACTGGAGACAGCACGCGGGCCACAAAATATTGACAGATAGTCGGCGAATTTCTCATCCCTTGTGGCAAAACTAACCAATGGTATCTCTGGAGTGGTTCTTGTAAGTTTGTGCTTGGAACGGAAAAGGCAAAACGAGGAGCGTCATCCGGATGCAGTGGGATGTTGAAGAAACAGTCTTTTAGGTCAATGATTACAAGTGGCCAGTTTCTCGGGATCATAGAAAGGTTGGGCAGGCCAGGTTGGAGAGGCCCCATGTTCTCAATTACTGCATTGATCTTTCTGAGATCATGTAACAATCGCCAAGTGTCAGAAGTTTTCTTATGGATCACAAACACAGGTGAATTCCAGGGGCTGTTAGTGGGCTTAATGTGGCCTTTTTGCAGTTGTTCGGCCACTAGTTTTTTGAGGGCACTCAGCTTATTGTCTGGCAGGGGCCACTGGTCGACCCAGACAGGGGTGTCAGTTTTCCAGGTCAGTTTCAGGGTGCTGAGTGCTTTAGTGGCCCCTACGAAAAACCCAGTTCAATTTTTGCTCCCCATTCAGAAAGTAAGTCCCTTCCCCACACTGTGATGGGTTTCTGCACTACATAGGGACGGATTGACGCTCTCTTCTTGTCAGGCCCTGTAATGTTGATCACAGATTCACTTTGCAAGCAAGGAGTGACACCTCCAATGCCTGTGAGAGTACCTGGGGGAATGACCAACTTCCAGTCTGTTGGCCAACAGTAAGAAGAGATCACAGAAACATCCGCCCCCTATCAATCATCCCCTTGATGTAAACTTGAACCCCACCATTTGACAATTCACAAGTTAGCATTGGTCGTTGCTGACTTATGTGTTGAACCCATAGAACTTCAGGATTTTCAGAAGCAACTGGGAAACAGCGTGGTGGCATTTGATCTATAGTCCCCATAGGCAGTGCTATAGCAATAGCTATAGGGGTTCTAGGTGGAATATGCAATGGGGGGTAGCAGGCATTGGCTAGCACCAGTAATTCTTCACTGCAGTTAACAGACATTACACAAGGCAAAACAAGCAGTCCCAAGATGCTATTCCTTTCTTTACCAACAACTAAAAAGTCTTGTCTTTGTTGTGAAGGCCCAGTAATCCCTGTTGAAATATAGTCATAGCCATCATCCTTTAAAAAGGTTGTTGGCTTGGAGGTTGCCAAAGTGCACCAGGTCCCTGGGGGTAGTAGGCTTGGGTCATAACTTGGGATTGTGCTGGTGATGAAGCAAAGAGCTTCTGGGTCGGGGTATTCACAAATTTTGCCTCGGGAGCTTGGGGTGCCATTACTTGTTTCATCGCGCGATGGCGCTGCGCGCTCACCTTGGAGTTTTTTGGATTGTATTTCCTGCTTACATCTTGTCTGGATCGACACTGCCAGGCGAGATGTTTTCCCTTCTTGCAGATAGGGCAGCGATCGGTGGCTTGTGCACTTCGTGCGACCTCTGGGCAATCCCTCATGATGTGGCCAGGTTTTTTACAGAAGTAGCAAGGTCCTGGAGGTGCAGCAGCTTGCATGACAGCTACAGTGTTGTCTCTTTGCTGGGAACTTAGATGCAAGGCAGTTAGGATTTCAGTAAGTTTTTGGTCTCGTGCTTCTGCTTGTGCTGCTTGTGCTTCTGCTTGCGCTACCTGTGCTGTAAGAGCCCTTTCAATTTTCTCTCCCAGAGTTTCTCCAAATTCATTTACTCGAACTGTTGCTACATGCTGTGGGCTCCCAATTTTGCTGCAGGCATCAATCATTTCAGGCACTGTAGGTCTTTCTTTTCCCAGGGCTTTGATGACTCTCTTGCATTCCACGTTTGCATTATTTTCAATGATGTCCCGTATCACTATTGGACGGGCTATATCATCACCGCATTGTCTTTCTGCTGCTTGGATCACCCGGTCCACAAATGAGGTGAATGGTTCAGATGACTCTTGACTAATTAGATTGTAGGCTTTTTCAAAAGTTCCTGCAGGCTGAACTTGCAAAAAAGCTTTGCGAGCCATCTTTTTGATGTCATCTAACACCATTCTGGGTAAATTCACTTGATTTTCATTCTGGTCATCCGGTGGGTCACCTATCAATTTAGACAGGGTGAGGGCACGAAGGTCTGCATCAGTACATTTTCTATAAGTGTTTAGTACCCCTGTAATCAGTCTCTTCCATTTAAGTTCCCATAGTATATACTGCGAGTCTGTAAGAATTATAGCAGCAAGATTTTTACAGTCATTTGGTGTGAGTGTATGTCCTTCCAGGGTACTTTTCAGCAGTTGTCTAAAATATGGAGAGGAGATACCATTGTCCTTTATTGCTTTTCACAATTCTTTCACCTCATGAGATGGGATAGCTGTCCAAGTTCTGGGACCACCGGCTTGCTGGCTGAATATCACAGGCAGTGCTATAGGGTTTAGGCTTTCCTCTTTGCAAATGTCACGTGTTATTTGATTCCAGTCTGTCAGTTGAAGATTGTCAGAACTTTTCTGGGGATTTTCTAAATTTGTGATTGATGCTGGTGACTTTTCAGCATTAAGAGGGTTGGCATTTGGAAATGCAATACAGTTCTCTATGTGTGTCACATTCGACCCTCCCCCTTCTCGTTGCACGGTTTGTGTGCTTGGTTGTAGTCCAGTCCTGCTTGGGTCAGGTGCAGGATGCGGTGGCTGCGGCACGGTACCCGGTGGCGATGGAGGCAGGTGAAGGGTGGCTGGAGGCTGCGGCTGCGCAGGAACTGCTGGTGGCTGTAGCGTTGGGGTTTCCAGAGGCTGTGCGAGGCGCGCTGCAGTGGGGGCCACTTGTGATGAGGCTGTAACAGGCTCCGGCTGGGCTGGTGGTGTGGGCGGAGACACTTGTAGATGCGGTGATCCCGGAAGTTCTGGCGACGCAGGCTGGTGTCCTGCGGCTGGAATTGGGAGCGATGGTGCTGGCGTGGGAGGGCACAGTGATGTTGGCTGGGGGTGGACTGCAGCATGGAGCATGTGGGCGCCGGGAGGCTGGATCAAAGGCGTGGCGGAGGCGGCGTGGGGGGGGCGGCGGCGGTGTCGCGGCGTGAGGCAGGTCTTCCGAGGGTCGCAGGGACTGCGCATGCGGGGGGCGTGTCACGGGGTCCGCGTGGTGAGGCATCATGGCGGCCGCCTCGGGGAGCGCAGCAGGGACCGTCTCTGTGGCCACAGAAGGGAACGGCAGGGCGCCGCCGCCCGCAGGGGGTGGCAGCGCCGCGGCGTGGAGCCCCGGAGCACCCCTGCGCGATGGGGGCGGGTCGGGCCACGGAAGCAGGGGGCTGGGCTGCTTTCGCGGTTCCGGCGGTGGCCGCGGTCCCCGGCGCAGCCGCAGCGGTGGTAGGAAGGGGGGGGCTGGCCAGGGATCGCCGCGGAGCGGGGACAGGGCGCTGGGGGCAAGCCGGCGTCTGTGCCGTGGAGCTCAGCCGCTGGTAGCTCGCAAGCTGGGCTGGAGCAGGGGCCGGGCGGTCGGGGAGGCACGGGACCATGGCGGTGGGCGTGTCTGAGGGGGGCAGTGACAACGGTGGGGGAGCCACCGCGCGGGAGGCGCGGGGTGGCTTGGCGGGCTGGACCGCTCCATCCCGCGGCACAAAGGACGCTGCCGTGTCAGCCTGCGCCGCGGCAGCGACGGGAGCATGAGCTGCTTGCAGAAACGTGGCCGCGTGACTCTGCAGGAGGCCGGCGATGGCTGCAGCCACAGAGACACAGCACATGGCTGGGGGAGCGGCGGGACTCGCCGGGGGGAGGGGGGGTACAGTCGGGGCCGCGGGGGGAGGGGGGGCCGGGGCCGGTGCAGCGCCAGCAGCGGGGGGTGTTGCCGCGATCACATTGCTGGGCGGGCTCGCTGGGGCGGAGGCGGAGGAGGGGCCCGACACGGAGCGGGGGGGGCGAACCGCGCCAACCGGAGCAGCAGAAGTTAGTGGAGTGGGGGGTGCGGGGATGGAGGGGGCGGCGGGAGGGGCCGCGGGGTCCGGTGGGGGGGCTGGGGCAACGGACGCCGCGATCACGAGGGCGGGGGGAGGGGCCGCGGACGCCGCAGCCGCGCGGCGCGGGGGGGAGGCGGGGGGCATGCCCTGCTGCGGACTCGCGGCAGCGTGGAGGGGATTCTCAGGGACAGGGTGGCCAGGCTGAGCGGCTGCCGCGGGCGTTTGCTGTGCAGCAAAGAGCTCAACCAATGCTCTGCACGCCGGGAGAAGGGGAACGCCAGTCAAATCCCGGCGCGAAATATCATTAAAGAGTCTATTTCCAACTGAGTCCCAAAAGTCTCTGGTAAAGACGGCTGAACGGTCCGCATTCGGGAAATTAAGTAGAGTCCATTCTAAAAGGTTTTTTAACTCTTGCTTAGGTAAAGTACTGTTACTGCAGCGTAAAGAATGCTTAAGTTCCTTATAGAGATCCCGATCAGGGGCAGAGTGGGATTGTCCCATTTTTACACCAGTGTAGCTCACCTCGATATCGCAGGGGCAGGGTCCTCACTCAGAACTCCGACGTGGGGGGCTGGCCAGGCACTCCAGTCGGCGCTCAGGACTCTGCTTGAGGTCCCCCTCAGAGCTCCGGTTTCAGGCGTCGCTCAGGAACGTCTTTCCGTGCTCGGGGCCTCCAGACTCCACTCAGAGCTTCAGTGCGGGCAGTGCAGAGCAGTGCTCGCCTGTGCTCAGTGCACGTGGCGGGGTGCCACGGCAAGCTTCCTCAGAGAGCTCTAGGTAGCTGCCGCACAGCAGCAGCCGCCTATGCTCGAGGATTGCCAGGCAAATTCCTCCAAGAGCTAGAGGTACTCGCTACCTTGTAACGAATTCCCCTGCTCGAGGATTGCCTCGGCAAAGTTACAGAGCTCCGGCTTCTACGCTGCTCAGCAACGATACGCCGTGCTCACGACACCGATTAGGAGGCTACAACTGGTTATTTAGTTACCGTCCATGGAGAAATCTCCCACAGGTAGAAAAGCTGAAGAGGTCTTCAGACACGTGGGGTTGCCGGTCTGTGGGGGTCGGTCTTCCTCGTTGGGCGCCAATCTGCGGGGATTGCTGGACTCCAGGACGGTTTGGGTGGGTGGTAACGAAGGATCTCTGAGGCCCGGTCTTTAGAGCATAGGGTTTATTGTAAAGGATGAAGGGCCCTGCTTAGAGTTGCTAGCCGCAACTCGTGGCAGGCCCGGGGAGAGCGGGGGGAGAGAGAGAGAGATGGTGCCAGGTGGGTGTCCCAGCAGGAAGGTCCGAGAGAGAGAGCGTCCGGTCCCTCGGCCACACCTTATCAGGGGGCTTCAAGGTGGGCTGGGACAGGACTTGGGCCAATGGGGTTACAGACATCGGATACTTCAGGGGAGGGTTACAGGTATGGGATGAACCATACATTGGGGGGTGAGACAGGACATTCCATTTGACCTTAGGTTCTATCAGAAAAGGGGGATTGCATTATTGTTTTCGGGATGCTCAGTAATGAAGGTTTGGTATTTCAAACCTCGTTTTCATCTCGATATCTGTATTCTCTGATTCTTTTGCCAGGCCCTCATATTTATAGGGCCTTGCTATTTCATCTTCCCCAACAGTACAGTGCATACATAAACTGACAGATTATACGAAGCAGTTAAAAGTAAGTATAAGTTGCACTATATCAAAATACTTGTGATGTAAAAAGTTAATCTATGAATGCAAAAGCCAATATTATTTTATCATCTATAGCATCAAATATTATATTGCCATGTTTGCACTTTATTTTTGTTATAGATGCATATTATATGATTGGCTTTTCGCAAATATTAAAATGAATACTATGTGTGTTATGTTGGAAAGTTATGCTGTATTAATCTCTTTTAAGTAGTGTGGTAAATATAGTTTTTAGGCTATAGCATAATATTAAAATAGAAACTATGAGATGTAAGATCCTTTTTGTAACTAGCTCAAGGAATGGATAAGATAACCAAGAAATTCTTCGCATACTGATAACAGCAACGACACCAAAAATTCCAAGAGAAGAATTACGACCTCCTTATCGTGACTGTTCAGACTTCTTCCAGACTTCTACGAGCCAAAAAAATGATTTAGAAGATGGGGGGGGGGGGGGGGGGGGGCAGAAACTAAGCAGAAGATATCCTTTGTTTGAAAAGAATGTTTGCATCATGTATGAGTGTCATGGTGTGATGCTGGCGCAATGCCAGTGCCCTTATGAAAATACACTTTCTTTAAAATGAGTGTTGTGGGATGTGATTAGGAATAGAGTAGGCTTAAGCTTAGAAATAAAGGAAAAAATGTATTGCTTTACGATTATAATAAAAGGCACCCAGAATTTAGGATGAAAACTTTCTAAAACATTCTTTTTCTTCCTACTTAATTTCTACTAAAACACAGTGAGACACAACTTGTGGTAGATAGGGACAGGCAAACGGAAGATTTCGGGATGTAACAGAAAGCAAGACCCTTCCCCCCTCATCCTGCGATATGTAATCAATCACCCCTGAGGCATGCAGCCCCTCCTAACTCCAGTAGTTTTCCACTCCTTACTAACCCTAGCCAGACCCACCGTCCCCCTTTGACATAGTAAAGCCCCCTTGACTATTTAACCTCATGAGATAAGGTAATAAACCCCATTTGACCATCCACCACATTGGTGTCTGTGCATGTCAGTGGCCCGAGTGACCCGGGGGAGGCTGGGTCGCTGTGCTGTCTCTTGAAACCAGCTCGCCTGCCTTCTCAGCAGAAGGCAACAACAGCTCTGGATTTTTGATTAAGTTACTACTTGTTAGATAATTAATTATTAGTTTATTAAGGGAGAGAGTAGTCTCTCTTGTATTATAGACTTTTAGGAAACACAATTGTAATTTTTTGTGGTTTTTATGTCATACATGGTGACTGCTTGGAGAAAATCTGTTATTGTGACACTTTTTTTTTAATGTTACAGTGTTTTTACTACTGTGTATGGACTGAAACTGTTTATAGGGTTGTTTTAAGGATGTTTTGTTAAGGATTAAAAGAACAACAGTTTTTTATTTTTGGGACAACAGTCTCCCGCATTTTCTCTTCTCTTGGGGCTGAGGGTTTTAAGAACAGAGATCTTCTTTTCCTTGAAGACAGAGGGCACTACTACACTCTTCTTAACTTTTCTCTGTTTATTTTACTCTTGTACTTGCAGTTGCTGAAGTAGGTCACTCTCACTCTTGTACTCTCTTGGCTTAAGTTATTCCATCTCTTTAAAAATTTAGTTTTTGTGATGTAGGAGAAATTGGTTCAGTTTATGGTTATACAAGAAAAGTCTAGCTAAGGCTACTTTATCATCTCCTCCCACTTAGGATTTCTCCTTCTAACATCTCAGGTCTTAGACTGGTTTTTTTTGGGTTTTTTTTTGGTTTTTTTTTTTTTTATTGAGGAAGAGTAGTGTTTTGTAAAGCTGTTTTTCTTAGGAAAGGGTTAAAAGTCTTGGGGTCTCAGGACGGCTGAGATCTCACAGCAGGCTGCTGAACTTTTACGGCTAGTCACCTGCCTCTCCCCCCACCTCTATCTTTTTTGCGGTGTACAAGGCACATGATATTGAATTTTCAGGTGGAACGGGCACTCTCTTTCTCTCTCTCCCCCTGGGGGGGCTGCCTGGGACATCTCAGTGTTTCCCCACCCTTCTGTCCCGTGGAGGGCTGGCCTGGTTCCATTCCCCTCACTCATGAATATGCATGAATATGATCGATAAATACCAGCAAGCCCAGCAACCGGTGTGCAGTTGGAGGGGAAAACACCCACCACTGTACCCAGCGCTCTTTGCTCATACGTTACCATATTAATTAATAAATTGAATTGCTGCTTGATATATTGGCTGAGTCAAGCGTCTCATCCCTAACAGGAGGAAAGAAAAAGATTTGAATCCTTTGCAAGTGTTGCCTCCTCCTTTCCCACTCGCCCTCCCACCTCCCGCGGCTGCCCCGCCGGTCCCGGTTCCCGTCCCGGCTCCGGCCCCGCCGGTGAATTTGTCTGCCCCGGTCCTGGCCGCCTGGACCACGGCCGCTCCGCCGGCCGTGCTGGGGGTCCGTCCTGCCGCGTGGTTCTGGGGTCGTCGCGCTGATCGCGCCGGGGGGAGTCCCGTCTGTCCCGGCCGTCCCATCCCCGGCTGCCCTGCCCGTGTCGGCTGCGCTGGGCGCCGCCGCTTCTGCCGGGGCCGCCCCGCCTGCTTTGTCTCGGCCGAGAGCTGCCGAATCAGCCGCCATCAGCCATGTGCGGCTTGGTCTCCACCAGAAGATGCCCCTTTGGCGATTCCGGCAGCGGACCCCGCCTGCGCCTTGGAGGACTAAGCCTCGGCGCGGATCCTTCCCCTAAACCCCGCTCCTGCCCTGCGTTCCGTTCCCTCGGTGACCACAACTCCGGCTGTTCAGGGAAACTCTCTCTAGAGGAAGCACCTCCTGAGTGGGGTCAAAATGATGAGGAGGGGAGGAAACACAAGAATAATTATCGTAATTTGATAATCAAGGGAATAAAAGAGACGGCATCCCGAAGGCGAAATGCAAAAAAAAGGCTTTTTAGGGACAGCTTTTAAGAAAGAAAAAACTCCAACTGAATAGTTAGACAGACTTAGGAGATTATAAGAGAAATTGTACTAATCAGGTAAAAGATCTGAAAATCTTCCGAGAGATGGGCACAGAAGAGGAATAGAGAAGTCATAAGCTCTATATTTTAGGGGACAAATGCCATCTGGAGCCAGTGAAACTTTAAAAGTGGGTCCCCAAGAAGATTAATTAGACTATGTGGTAGACATAGGGGCAGAAAGAACCTGCCTGTTAAATATTCCAAAAGGTTATATAGTGTGAGCAAAGATACTGTAAAGGTAATAGGGGCAAAAGGAGAGAGTTTCACAGTTCCTGTCGTTAAAGATGTGGTAATTGAGGGAGAAACTAAAATTTAGATGAAGGATGTCTTATTGGTCCCTGGGGTAGGTAGCAACTTATTAAGAAGAAACTTACAGGTAAAACTAGGAATAGGGGTTATACCAGAAGAAGGAAAAATGACAGCTAGAGTTTTAAAACTTGGCCAGGAAGATGACAAAAAAACCAACCAAACAACAACAACAAAAAAAAAAAACCCCAAAAAACAAAAAAAACAAAACAAAACAAACAAACAAACAAAAAAAAAACCACCCAAAAAACAAGGAAATCTGGGCTGGGGAAGGAAATAGGGGAGGATTAGATATAGACCCTATAAGGGTCACAATTGAGAGAGAAGATTGTCCCATATGTCATATATGTCCTATATCCTTAGAAGGACGGGAAGGTTTGAAGCCAGTAATAGAAGGACTAATAAAAGCTGAGACATTAGAACGTTGTATGTCTCCTCATAATACCCCTACTCTCCCAGTAAAGAAGCCCGAGGGGAACTATCTTTTATTATCTGGGGAAGCTGAAGTTGAGATTAGAGATGCTATTATAAAACTTTTGAATTTTTTGCGGGAAAAAGGATTAAGGGTATCAAAAGGGAAACTGCAATTTGTAGAACCAGAGGTAAAATATCTTGGACACTTACTAAGTAAGGGTAGCTGGAAACTCAACTACGAGAGAATTTCAGGAATTTTATCTCTTCCCCCTCCCTCTTCAAAGAGGGAAATCAGAATACTACCAGGATTATTAGGATATTGCAGATTATGCATTGATGGATACACACAAGCAATAAAATTTTTACATAGAAAATTAACAAAGGAAAATGATGTTAAATTAGAAGACTTGAAGTTAAAACTGGCCTAAATACCAGCTTTAAGCTTACCCTTGTGTCACGATCCGCTTGTTGCGGGGTGTCGTGATGGTTCTTTTCACCGATCCCAAAAGTGCAAAAAGGCAAACAACAAGGGACTAACAGTTAATCACAACAAATGCACCTTTATTAAGGGCCAAAACAGTAAATGCAATAGTGGGGATCAGAAAGGAGATAAAAGGATAGAGAGAGAGAGCAGGAGGATGGGAATAGCTACCAACACAGGCAAGATCCTCAGTGGTCCGGATGATGGGGATCCGTCTGTCGTGTCGGGGAAGTCTTCGAAGTTCTGGTCAACTCGGGGGTCCAGTTATAGTCCACAGAGGAAAGAGCGGGGAACAAGTGTAACAATGAGAGTCCATTGTAATCGCCACGAGGGAACAGGTGAGTCCACAGAAACCACCAAAGCAAGACTAATACAATGAAGAATAAGTCCATTGAAATTACTGAAGGGAAACAGGTCATGCCATTAGTGGCCAGACCACCAATTTCCCCTCCTCCCTATAGTAGGGGTCTCAGTCTCAGTCCTTGGGAGGAGGGTTTTTGTTTGTCATGGTGGTAACGAGGCAAATGAGGGATCTTCAATGAAGGACCACGGGCGTCACCCCAAAAGTTCATTTGGCTTAAGAACGGAGATTTGAAGCAGGCCGCACGTCAGGCTGTCCTATGCGGGGTCCATGTTGAAATGAACAGGGCTAATGCTTTTATTAATGTTCAGCTCTTTATTAAAAAGATCAGCTGGGCAGGTGGCTTGACGCAGAGCTCGCCCCCGCGGTCGTAGCTTTCCCAGGCAGCCGAAAGGAAGAAGGCGTGCAGAGTCTGTCACTGGAGTCCCGAGCAGCAGCTGTCCTTTCTTCTTTCCTTGTGGCACACCGGTGGCCCGAGGGTGAGGAGGCGTGGCGTGCAGAGTCTGTTGCTGAAGGCCAGAACAACAGCTGTCCCCGCTCCTTCCGTGGTGGCAGCACCAGGGCTCTCTGTCTCTATCGCCCTGCTTCTCAGAGCCTAATATAGTCTGTTCCTTCTTAGGTGATGGCAACAGTTAAAAGTCAATCAGAGGATGTGTTTCCCTCTTCCTCAGCTAGGGCATTTGCCTAGACTCCTCTACTGTGTTCAGTTTTTGATTTATATTCTTTTTTTCCTCCTAAAAAAACTCCCATGATCCTAAGGGGTTTCTATTTGCATGTTAGTCTCAGTATGGCAGCGTGGAGGGGTGGGAGGCCAGTTGTCCCCAGGTAGTTTAGAGAAAACAAACAGAGCAATTAGCTAATTAGCATTTCAATATCGGTACCTAGCTAGAGTTAGTAGTTTTCTTTTAGTGTTGCCATGGGAAATAGGAAAGCCCTGCCCGCGTCTCTGGGGAACACCTGGAAACTGTTCATAACAAATCCCTCCTCTATTTGTTTGATCGGGCTTAAGCCCGCATCAACTTACAGTCTTTGGCTTTTGAGGGCTAACTTCTTTTGGCATTTGTATGCTTTTACTCAGTCCTGAGGGTAATTCTAGTGTTCTTTAGAAACCAAGTTTTTAGGTAACTCCTTTGGCTAAAGGACACTTAGTCTTATTAAACAATTACCAAGTACTTAAACCTTTTCTATGGTACTTTAACTCAGAAACAGTTATTAACACCTTACTGTATATCAGCCTCTAGCAAGTCTTCTTTAAAGTCAATTTTAAGTCCTCTGGTTTCTTAATTACTGTCCATGCACAAGAGGAGGCGGGTGACACGGTTGGGTCTGGTCTGGCGTCTGGGGGTGGCACTGGTCCTTTAACTCTGGTGACGTGGGTCCAGCCTTTTTCTTGGGTCCGTACCGCAGTGTGTGTGGTGGGTAGTACCTGGAAAGGTCCTTCGAATTTGGGGGTTAATGGAGTGGTAGTGTACCAGGACTTTATCAACACCCAATCCCCAGGACTGATGTGGGCATTGGCGTCCAGAGGGGAAGTTTGGGAGAGATACCCCTTCTTTCGGAGGCCTTCTAGGGATTTTCCTATGACCTCTAAATATTTCTGAGTTGCTGCCTCCCCTTCCAGATAATCTGCTGTACTGAAAGGGGTGATTAAAAAAAAGGGAGTCCAAACATTATTTCATAGGGAGAGACCCCTGTGTCGGACCAAGGTCTGGTTCTGATGCGCAAGAGAGCGAGAGGTAAACACCTGAGCCAATTCATCTTTGTTTCTTCAATTAATTTAGTTAACACATTTTTAAGAGTTCTATTCATCCTTTCCACTCTTCTAGAGCTTTGAGGATGCCATGGGGTGTGCAATCTCCACCTTATCCCCAGGGCTTTTGTTACTTGACGTAAAGTTTGAGTGACAAAATGTGGACCTTGGTCCAAGTCAATGTTATTGACTAGCCCATATCGTGGTATGATGTTTTCTAAGATTATTCATGCAACTTCCTGCGCAGTTTCCTTTTTGGTTGGGAAAGCCTCCACCCAGTGAGTGAGGTGATCTACGATCACTAGTATATGTTTGTACTTTAATTTTCCCTTGCAGGATCAATTTCTGGGCTTCTTTTATCAGGATAGCTGCTGCTGCTGCGATTACTTTCCCACTTAAATGCATTCTTAGGGCTTCTTTGAGCAACTCATTGATGTTCTTTGCTTGCCAGTCCTCTATCTTTTCTGGTTTTTGTCTAATATCGGGTCAGGATTTGGTGACAAACTAAACCTTTAAGAGGACTTGACCCTCTGGGCTATCTGCGTCTATATTTGAATATAACTGGAAATTTCGTTTTAGTTGGTTAAGCCAAATTGCCGGGGTCTCATCCTTCTCCTGAGTACCATCAAAGGCCAATTTCGTCTTGCTTCCCCTAGGGATACTCTTTGATCCCTCTTATCATGAGGGCCCTATAGTCTCTCATGTTTTGCCTACCTTCTTGTTGGCTGGGACTCCAGTTGGGGTCCACCAAGGGCATCCCCTGGTTCCCTGGGGGCCCCAATCCACCCTCTCTTTCCCATATCTTCACCCCTGCCACTCAGATCATCTGGACCTCTCTTGGAAAGAACAGAATGCTTAGAATAGCTCAGGTCTCCCCAGGTACAAATACTCAGCCCTAGAAATTGGTCCAACTGGCTAGATATTTCAACGGGGTCTTCCACTAAATTTCTTATCTCTTTCTCAAATCCCCGGACTTCAGAAGCTGCCAAAGGTGCATCCACAAACCTAACTCCCCCAGCTGCTCTACCCATAGGAACCCCTCTAAGGGGAAAGAGCCCCTCCACCCTTGGTGCTTTGGATTGGGTGCTACAATACGGCCCTTTTTCTAAGACACCAGGCAGGGAAATAGTAGTGGAGACAGACACTGGAGGCGAGGGGGCATGCCAGGTGGTGAACCAACACTGGGCAAGGGTGGCCTCAGCTCCCAAGTGGGAGGAGGCAAGGAAACTCCAGCTGGAGAAGGGGAAGAGGGAGTTGGGGAGATGGTTGAGGAAACTAAGGGAAGGGACAATGAAACAGAGGTGGGAAAACGGGGGAAAGGAATCAGGGACTCAATAGGAGGGGTTGAAGGACCAACTGGGGAAACTGTTGGGGAAGTAACAGGAGCAGAAGGGGGCAGGCAATCGAGGGGGTCCCATTCCTTTATTTTTCTAGTCTCCCCCTCTCTATTCCCTTTGTCTTCCTCTCTATTTCTTTGTAACTTGCATATTCTCACAGTCTCATTATTTATAGAATTCTCCAGCCAGCAAGCTGCATGAGATAGTTGTTCTATATCAAGGCCCTCTCAGGTTTTTTTTTTTTTTTTTTGTTTGTTTTTTTTTTTTTTTTTGGTGTTGGTTTAACTGATTACACATCCACTGATCTTGGGTTCCATACCACGGCCACTCTCCCTGTAATTCTAACTTCGGCCATACTTCCTACACTGTAATGTATCATCTTACTCCTGTCTAGACCCTTCATGGTCTCCCGAGAATCCCATTAGTCTAACAGTTGCCCCAAGGGGCTGTTAGGGGGAATTCTCTTTGCTTTGGAAGGATTTGCTCCTTTACTATAACCTCTTCCCATTTTCAGGCCTCAAAAACAAAAAATATATACCTTAAATGGTGCTTCTATCTAAAATGGAATATACTGACAGGCAGCTAAAGCGCATCTGGCCCCTCCCAACTTCGTATTTTGAATCACTTGACTAAACTTAATCTCTTTTAACTAAATTCCCACTCTTGGTCCTACCCTCTTGGCACTTTACATTGTCTCTTGGCCAGGACAATCACTAGTCACACTCTCATCTATTGCCTTCTGTTCTTTTTCCCTTTGGCCTAAGTTTTGAACTTCTTGATGGACTTTCTAGGCTTGTACCTCTGCTAAGTCCTGCCCAAACTCTTACTTGGCCTTTTGCCTAACCTTCTTACTAGGCTTGGGAAGCTTGGTCTCCCTGCCGAGGTAAGGTCGAATGTCCTGCCGAGCCTTACACTCGAACTCCGGCCAAGCCCCCTTGCCTGACTCTCCTACTAGGCTTGGGAAGCTTGGTCTCCCTGCCGAGGTAAGGTCGAACGTCCTGCCGAGCCTTACACTCGAACTCCGGCCAAGCCCCCTTGCCTGACCCTACTAGGCTTATCTTGCTTGCCTTCCTGCCTTTCTGCTTACTCGGGTTTGTGCCTGCTCTGACGGGGACATCCTGCCCTGCCTTCCAGCGACATTCCCCTATCTGCTCTGACGGGGACCTCCATCCATGCCTGCCATGGACATCCTACCTGCCCTGTTATCCTGTCCTGCCTGCTGGGGACATGCCCTCTGCCTGGCGGGACTTGCTGCTCCTGCTTGCTAGGACATCCCGCCCTACATGCCCTCTTATCCTGTCCTGCCTGGCGGGAACATGCCTTTTGCCTGTCAGGGACATGCTCTCTGTCTGCCAGGTACATGCCCTCTACCTGCCAGGTACATGCCACTCCTGCCTGCGAGGACACCCCGCCCTACCTGCCAGGGACATCCCACCTGCCATCCTATCCCATCCTGCCGGCGCCGGGGACATGTCCTCTAGGACCTCCACATCCCACCTGCCCTGCTGGGGATATTCCCCTTGCCCTGATTGCCAGGGACTTACTTTGCCCATAGGGCAACTCCACACGCTCGGAGGAGGGCCTGCTTTACTTCTAAGGAGACGCCTCAGTCGCTCCTCTATTCCATTCGCTTCCCCCCGTTCCCGGCCGGCCCCTTCGCAGGAGTCCGGAAACGCGGGGGTACTAGCGGGTCCCTCTCACTTCGGGGGTCCGAGCTGCCGGCCCCCGTTTCACTCACTCACTCATTCGCTCGTCTCCCGGTTTTTCTTACCAAGCCGACGCTCCTCTGCATTGCTTGTCTCACGCTGATCCTAGGGTCCGAAGGTAGCCAGCGAATCCCGAGGGTCCTTCGAAGCAGGTGGTCGAGCTGTCCGAGGGTCCTCTTTGGGTGTGGCTATCCCGGACGAGCCCCCAAATTGAAATGAACAGGCCTAATGCCTTTATTAATGTTCAGCTCTTTATTAAAAAGATCAGCTGGGCAGGGGGCTCGACGCAGAGCTCGCCCCCACGGTCGTAGCTTTCCCAGGCAGCCGAAAGGAAGAAGGCGTGCAGAGTCTGTCACTGGAGTCCCGAGCAGCAGCTGTCCTTTCTTCTTTCCTTGTGGCACACCGGTGGCCCGAGGGTGAGGAGGCGTGGCGTGCAGAGTCTGTTGCTGAAGGCCAGAACAGCAACTGTCCCCGCTCCTTCCGTGGTGGCAGCACCAGGGCTCTCTGTCTCTCTATCGCCCTGCTTCTCAGAGCCTAATATAGTCTGTTCCTTCTTAGGTGATGGCAACAGTTAAAAGTCAATCAGGGGATGTGTTTCCCTCTTCCTCAGCTAGGGCATTTGCCTAGACTCCTCTACTGTGTTCAGTTTTTGATTTATATTCTTTTTTTCCTCCTAAAAATACTCCCATGATCCTAAGGGGTTTCTATTTGCATGTTAGTCTCAGAGTGGCAGCGTGGAGGGGTGGGAGGCCGGTTGTCCCCAGGTAGTTTAAAGAAAACAAACAGAGCAATTAGCTAATTAGCATTTCAATATCGGTACTTAGCTAGAGTTAGTAGTTTTCTTTTAGTGTTGCCATGGGAACTAGGAAAGCCCTGCCCGCGTCTCTGGGGAACACCTGGAAACTGTTCATAACACATGTCAGGTCTTTGCCAAGTCCTTGCCAACTCCTTGCCAAGTTCTTGCCAGGCCTTGTTTGGAACAGCTAGCATGACGGTTCAGTGGCTCCACCTGCCCTGTGTCCTGTTCTAAGCCGGAACTGCAGTGGGGGAAGGGATTCTTTCTTGTGGCAATCAGAAGACAGAATGAAGAATGAGGGGGCTTCAGACGGCCTCTTACACCTTGTTAGAAAAACCCTTTTCATTTGCACATAAATGTAGAAAATTGAGTAGCTCATAGAATTTTAATTAAGGAGTAGGGAGGAGTAAAGAGACCAGTAACTTGTCTTTCAGAGGTGCTAGACCCAATAAGCCATGGCTGGCTAGTATGTATTCAAGCTATAGCAGCTACTGTGATCCTAGTAAAAGAAGGTCACAAGCCTACTTTTAGAAGTAAACTTCTTGTGGGTACACCTCATGTGGTCCGAGGTGTGTTGAATCAGAGAAGGGAAGGAAGAAAGAAGTTGAAAAAGGGGGGAGGGGTGATTGGCAAACTCCGGGATGTTGGAATGTGGAGTGATGATGTCTTGGTGCTAGATGAGGACAAGGGTTTGAATGCAGTCTCTGCATAAAGGGCAGAGAAGTGTCTTAACACATGGTTGTTAGGAAGTTGTTCAATGCCGAACTGGGATCTGGAAAAAGTTTAGCAGAATGGGCCCTCCTTGAAGGGAAAAGAAGATATGTACACTAAGGAAATAGAATGTCAAAAGCACCTGGGGACGCCAGGTTTAGAGTTGTCAAAGTTGGGAAGTGTTTGGCCACTCTCGTATGAGCAGTGGGGTCTCAGGGGCTGCGGCAGGAGCTGATTCATGGGGGTGACCCAGCGCAGCAACTCCCAGTGTTTTGCCCACCTGGTGGAAGTGGCGCAGGGTGCAGTTTGTGTGAGGCGCCGCTGGGATTTGGGGGCTGGCTTGGTTGTGCTAGGGTCCCAGAGGGCAAGGGGTTGCCGGATGCGCTCTCCAGCCCAGTAGTGGGGCTGGGCCTGGATTGCGTGGGTTTGCCGCCCAGGAGTGGGCTGGCTCAGTGGCGGAGCTGCCGGGGGCGGCTCCCAGCCTGCCGGGGTCCTGAGTCCAGGATGGTAGCCTCGGCCCCAGCAAGTGAGTCGAGAGAGAGGGAGAGAGAGAGAGAGAAAGAGAAAGAGAGGGCGAAAGGGAGGTGAGGTATGCCCCCAGGGTCCCCATGCCCATGGCTGTCTTCTTCTCCCCCCCTCCCCTGGGCTCCTGATAGGTAAAGTGGTGGCAGCGGGGGAAGGGCGAGAGACAGGGTTGAACGCGAGGCTGTGAAAAAGAGAGAGAGAGGGACCACCGTTACAGATAAGATCAAGGCAGAGATAGCTGACTCTCCATACCTCACAAAGTGGCTTATTTTTTTAAGCAAGATTTCTTTTTTCTTTCTGTTTTTGTTTTGTTGTTAAGAAGAGGAGGCTTTTGTTCTGAAGAATGGGTCTGTAAGGCTAAAACAGTTAAATGTTGCCCAAAAAGTAAAAAGCAAGAAATGTGATACATCTTGTGTTAAAATTGGCCTGGTCTTTCTTATTTAACTAATTGTAGCTCACAGGAAGAAGAATTTGCCCCTGCAGCTATTAGCACAGCTGGATACAAGAAGAAGAGGCAGCTGTAGAAAAAGCTTTTAGTTAAACCCAGAAAGTTTTTAAGAAAACTAATGGTAAAAGTTAATGCAGTATTGTCTTTCTTTTATCACTGTGTTATTAAGAAGTCCTTCCCAGGGACTACTAAAGCAGCAATCTGAACCACGGAAAGAGGGTGAATTCACGCCAGCAAAATCAAAGGACTTGTGAAGAAATTGGAGGAATGGACTATCACATCTAAAACGGGTGATACCAAATTGACTTTCAACCGGGACTGGGTGGTAATGGTTTGGGAAGACCCAAATGATCCAAGGAAGGTACAAAGAATAACACCTAACTGAGAAATAAGGCAAAGCTTACATCACTGGTTTTAAGCACTGCCTGAATAAGCCCTGAGACGCTTCCGACACCTCCTTGTGAGAGGAATACTGCCACTTCAAACAGGAGGATCAGGACTGTCTTAGTCAAAGAGTTCTTATATTCTGGCCTTAGCCTGTGACTTGTACAGGGAAGAAGGAAAATTATGATTAGTACTATACTGTATACTTCATTTGATTCATCCCAATACTGGACATGCTAGCTGGGTTATAAGTAAATGTTTACATTATGGGAATAATTGGTATTGTAGTTAACAAAATCTATGCTCTCATTGCAAGAAGTATCAAGTACTTAATCTATCCCTTATACAGAGAGAACTCAAAAGAACTGAAATAATAACAGTGTTTTGTGGATGGTAATTATTAGTGCCTGTTGAATGGGAGACATCTGAGGAATGATGGGAAACCACAGTTAAGGAGGGTCGAAAATGACTTGCCTAAAAAAATTGGTAAAAAATGAGTGACAAGGGAAAAAGATGGCAAGCCTGGATTGACCACTGTACTTGCCACCGAGGAGATCACATATACCTGCTATGGGAAGCAATTCCATCGGCAGGGGAGGTGGGGGTATAAGCCATACCAGAACTCTGTTATTCCTGTTTCTGTCACTCATTTGTTGTCTTTTCTCTTTCAAGATACCAGCAAGATCGTTTAATAATGCGGCCTGGGCTCGGGGTCCGTCTGACTCCGGCTGCCACTGACGTAGGTGTCCCAGATAGCGCTGGGGTGAATAGGCTCAGCCTGTCTGGGTCCCTCAGCTCAGCTCCCAGCCACAGGCAACTTAGCGAGCAACTCTGGAGTGATTTCAGCTCTGGTGAATTCAGCTCTGAGTGATTTCGCTCTGTGCTCGCAAGTACCTTGGCAGACGCAGGGATAGAGAGAGAGAAGGCTGTATGGGGTTCCACAGCAGTGTCCTTTAATTTCAGCTCCTGTGAAGGGGTGCAGGGACAGCTCTTCTGCCTAACTGGTCATAGATGGGAGTTGATATAGGGTAGCGGGGTGTTGGAAATTGTCCAATGGCCAGGGTTGAGGAGAATACGACCTATAGCTTTACAGAGAGATAACAAGGGTCCGAGGGTGGAAGAGGGGCTACTTTGGTCCAGTCATCATGACTATGCATTTCTTATCTTAGGCGGGTGACTGCCAGGGAGGCCTTGCAGGGCCTCTGCCTGCTACAACTCCACTTTCTGTATTTAGTAAAAAAGGCGTGCCCTATAGTTCTTTTAAAACAGTGGACAAGGCATGAGAATATCGCTAACACAATGATAACTACAATGAAAATACACAAAATTCCCTTAACCAAAGATGCAACCCATCCCGTTAAACCCCATTGACCGAAAAGGTCATTGACACAGTCTGGGTTGCTTTCTGCTTTTAAGTCCTTCACAAGTTCCTTCAGTTTCTGGATGTTTGCTTGGATGGATTCCGAGCGTGAAGAGAGATTGAAGCAACACATCCCTTCAAAGTCTTCGCAGCCATGTCCGTGGGCTAGCAGTAGGAAGTCAATCGCTGCTCGATTTTGAAGTGATGCATGTCTCGTGGTTTCTTCTTCCTTTAAAAGATCACTTAGGGTGGCAGATGTAGCATTGGCTTGCTTACTGTGCCAGCACCCTAACTGATTTATTTCACCAAGGGCTTTAGCTGCAGCTACTCATGGTAGGAATAGGGAGACCGCAATCTTTTTTGATTTGTTCCAACTGTATAATTTTGGATTGCAATTTTCATCAAATTCTGTGTAGGATCTTTTGTGGCATTTTAATTCGCTTTCTTTTTTCCAATTATGTAACAAAGTAATATTTGGAGTGAGGGTAGAAAGGTTTCCAAGGCTACAGGGACCTCCCTGGAGACGGGAGGGGATCCCAGCCCATACTCTGTCACCACAGATGAGAAATGTTCCCTTGGGTAACACTTTGGGGTGGAGAGAGGATACAGAGATCACCCGAGCGGTGTAACTGCACCAATCCGGATAGTTATAGGCTTTGTTAATGGGTGATATGTCTTTTCTGTATGTGTTTTTGGTCTGGTCAATTTCTGGCCAATTGTTCTTTGGATGTCTAAAGTAAAATTTGACACAGTATGTTGCCTTGGAGGACCCCAACAGGTCCAATTCTTGGGGTTCCTCTTGAGCATTGGGCAACATTTTTGTCCACTCGTCCCAAGTATCTGCCATGTTGGGTCTCTTACCTGTGGTGCGGAGGAGCTCTGTATTATAGACAGGCCAGTCATCTGCTACAAATGGAATCCCTACCAAACATGTGGAAAGTGGGTTATCAAGGCTTCCCATGGATAAGCACATGTTATCCTGTTTTAATGTTTTCGCTAGGGTTACCTGAACATTGTGGCTAGGCTGTGGGCTAATGCAGCCGAAGGCATATGGTACGGTGAAGAGCATCCAGGCAGCAGTGAGGACAGCACCAATGGAGATAATTTTCATCTTTGGACAAGGATGGAGCTTCTGATAGGGAACATAAGCAAAATTTGTTATCTTTAGGGTGGGAGGAGAGGGTTTTCTCCCTTGTTCTTTTCCTCCTTTCCTTCCTCCCCCATTTTTTTTTTTTTTTTCTATAAGCTAAGGATGGGGGAGTGGGTATAAGGTTAGAGGTTTTTGGTAAGAGTTAACATGTTAGGAAGGGAAAGCAATAGGGTTTTTTAGGGTAAACAAAGGGTAATAACATATCATTCAGAGAACAATTTGTGTTCAGGCTGTGTCTGGCTTATGGCTTAACTGCTACAGCAGAATGTTGTTCCACTTTCTGTTTTGTCTGCTGTCGCGTAATGGGATGGTCTTTTCTTCTGTATGTGGACATTCGACGATGTCTTAATCTCCAGGCAGAACTTGTCTGATTTTGAGGAGGTCTTGTATTTGACTCCAGGGAATTCTTGTCACTGTTTGTGGGAGTAGTGTTTGCAGTGCCCAGGTATGGTTTTATGTTTTTTCCTGGGTACCATCTTGGACCCGATGGTAGTAAAACACATGCATACCCTCTACCCCAAGTGATCAACTGGAATGGTCCAGAAATTTGATGTGTTTCCAGGTCCTTCACTAGCACTGGTGGTTTCTCAGTGAGCTTAGCTTGGGTGGTGTTTACAAAGTGGCGAAGTATTGGCGGGTCAGGCTCTGATGTTGTACTATTTAGGAAATTGATGACGTAGAGAGCCTTGCAAAGTCTTTCAACTGGAGATATTATTTTTGTTTCTCTTCGCTGCTGATTGAGGGCTCTTTTGAGGGTTTGATGTGTCCTTTCTACGATTGATTGTCCTGTGGGATTTGCTGGTATGCCTTTTTTGTGTTCTATTCCCCATTCACTGAAGAACTCTCTTAACTTTCGAGAGGTACAGGCAGGTCCATTGTCTGTTTTGATTTGTTTTGGTACTCCCAGAGTACCAAATGCAAGGAGGAAGTGCTTTATGGTGTGCTGTGTAGTTTCTTTTGGATGAGCTGATTCAAATATTGCTCCAGAAAATGTATTGAGCGATACGTGAACGTATTTTGACCTTCCAAAAGGTGGGAAGTTAGTTACGTCAGTCTGCCACAGCTGGAAGCTGTTCAGTCCTCGGGGGTTGACTCCTGTCCCCATCGAGGGTATCTGGTAATTTTGACAGTTCGGGCATGTGGCGACAATAGCTTTTGCTTGATCTTTTGGGAGCTTGAACATTCTGATAAGGGCAGGTACATTTTGATGGTAAAATGCGTGTGACAACTTTGTCTGGGCAAAGATGTCAGGGACGTTAGCAGTTTCTATTGCCATGGCCAATGCGTCCGCTTTCCTGTACCCTTCTGTGATGAAACCTGGGAGGTCGGTGTGTGACCTCACATGCATTATATGGTAAGGTCGCTTTCTGCGAGAGATTAAGCGTGTTAATGCCGAAATCAATTGGTGTAACTTTGGATTGGAAAGCTCTTTGAGAAGAGCATGTTCTGCTCTCATAGCTATACCTGCGACATACGCAGAATCTGTGACCAGATTAAAGGGTTCGTCTTTGAATTTCTCAAAGGCTCTGACAACAGCTGCTAATTCTGCAATCTGTGGCGATCCCTCCACTATTTGGATGTCAGATTCCCAATTTTGGGTCTTAGGGTCCTTCCAAGTCATTACCGACTTGTGGGATGACCCTGAGCTGTCTGTAAAAATTGTTAGAGCTTTGAGTGGTGTTTTACTTTGGACTAATTTTGGGGTCAGATTTAAGACTGCATTAAAAAGTTTATGTTTTGGGATATGAATGGAAATTTGGCCTGTATAGCTGTCTAGGGCAAATTGGAGATTTTCATTGGTCTGGAGCAAATGCTCCAGGTCCCCAGTGGTCAGTGGCAAGTATATGCATGTGAACTCACACCCAGCAAGGGAGCGGAGGCGAGTTCTGGCTTTTTTTATTAAATGTTCCATTATTTCCTGGAAGGTGGTAATTGTCTTTGAAGGTTGGTTGTTTGTTAACATCCATTCCAGTATCAATAAAGGGTCTCGGAGTTGAAGATCCCATTGGAAAATCAGTCCATAGAACCGAGGTGGTTTTCCGAGGGTGACGAACTGGAAAGGCAGCTTGGGCTCGAAGTGATGGGCTTGGCGTGAAGACAGGGCTTCTTGGACCTTGGCGATGGTGTCTCGGGCTTCTGTTGTGAGCGTGCGTGGAGAATCTAGGTCCTCGTTGCCACAAAGGAGGTTGAACAGGGGAGCAAGGTCTTCTGTTATAATTCCTAGCAGGGGACGGACCCAGTTGATGGATCCGCACAGACTGTGTAAGTCTCTCAGGGTTTTTGGGTCATCTCGGATGGCGAGCTGCTGGGGTACGATTGTCCTTTCCAGGATCAGGAATCCAAGATAAGTCCATGGGTTGTTGTATTGTATTTTGTCCTCACGGATCTCGAACCCTGCTTTTTCTATGGTTTCAATTGTCCCTTTAACTGCTTTTTCTAAGTAAGTTTTTTCTGATACATAGACCAGGATATCATCCATATAGTGGTAGATGGTTGCATCTGGAAATAGGTTCCAAACGGGAGACAGGATGTGAGGAACGTACCACTGGTATATAGTAGGCGAGACTTTTAGTCCTTGGGGAAGATACAAACAATGGTATCTTTTGAGTGGAGCCTCTCTGTTAAGAGAGGGAACGGAGAAAGCAAACCGTGGAGCATCCTGGGGTTGCAGCAGAATGCTGAAGAAACAGTCTTTAATGTCTATGATGGCAAGTGTCCAGGCTCAAGGCAGCATTGATGGTGAAGGCAGGCAAGGCTGGAGGGCGCCCATATCCTCGATGACCTCATTGATTTTGCGAAGGTCGTGGAGGAGCCTTCACCTGTGCGTTCCAGGTTTTTGCAGTACGAAGACTGGGGAGTTCCAAGGGCTGGTGGTCTTGACGATGTGACCTTTGGCAAGCTATTCTTCCACAAGGGCTTGTAGTGCATGCAGTTTTACTTTAGAGAGGGGCCACTGGCCAATCCAGATTGGGTCTTGGCATTTCCAGGTGAGCTCAGGGGTATTTGGTAATATGCGCTCCTCAGTGGCCTCAGTTAGAAATCCCGACCAGGAATATGTAGTGAAGCTCCCCATTGGGATAGAACATCCCTGCCCCAAAGGGTGATGGGGCCATTACCACAAATGGGCGGATGGTTGCCAGCTTGACTTCCGGCCCTTCGATGAGGATGTTGTGCTTGCTTGGCATGGACACTGTGGCTCCACCGATCCCTGAAATCATTCCGGCAACCGGGTGTAGTTCCAAGTGTGCTGGCCATTCCGAGCGAGCGATGATGGTCACGTCCACACCGGTGTCCAGCATCCCTGGTAGGTGGAACTTTTCTCCTCTGCAGGATAGACCGCACTCGATGGTAGGCTTACTTGGTCCCACAACTTGTGCCCACATTCCTGTCGGATTGAGAGGAAGCTGTTCCCTGTGATTCTTTGGGAGTAGAAAGGCTTGTGCAATAGGGGTTCCCTTTGAAAGAAAAAATGGTAAGTCCATGCAGCACAGCTGGACAGAGATTTCTGGCCCCGTGTGCACTGTTTGTACCTCTGGGACAAGAAAGATTTCCTCTGGGCCATGGAGTGTGTCCCCTATAATTAAAATGTCAGAAGGACAATTTTTGGCCCATGCTTGCCTGTGGGAACACGATAAACATCCTTATTATTAAAGTCAATGGACAAAGCAGTTACCAACTGGCACTGTGTTCCCATCTGTATCGCTCCGTGGGTTGGATCCTCTCCAGGTGGCCTGGAATCTCTTGGGATGCTGCGTGGCTGGATCTGGATGGCTTTTGATTTGTTGTCTTTGTGCAGGGCCTGGCCACGCTCCGCTGGAAGTTTCCCGAACGCTGCTGGTAGCGCTGCTGATTCTGGGGTCTTTGGTAGGTGTTACGGGGGTTTTGGGTAGGTGACCTGTCTGGACAGTCCTTCATGAAATGTCCAAATTCCCCACAGTGATAGCAGCGGGCCTGGTCTTTGGAAGTTACTTCTGCAAATGCACCAGAAACTCCTTCTGCAATACCCTTTGCAACTGCTTGGGCCACTGTGTTTTCAGTGGACAGATGACATGTACAGCTTTTCACCATTTGCTCTATGGTGGGTTCTGTATCCAAGGGTAGGGCCCTCAGAATTGTTTTGCATTGTTCGTTTGCATTTGACAAAGCAAGCTTGCACAACAGTTCTTTTCTTGCTTCTGTGCTCTCTGTTTTTCCAGAGCATCTTTAATTCTGTCTACAAACTTGATAAAGCCTTCATCTACTCCTTGTTTAATACTAGAGAAGTGTTGGGTAGGGACAGAGTCATCTGGGGTAAGAAGCAATGAGGTTTTTGCTGCAATAGCCAAGTCTTGTAGTGCTGCCTTAGGTAAGGTGTCAGCTTGGTCAGAGAGTTTCTGTAAATCCCCTTCTCCAGCCAGCTGTTGGACTGTAAAATCTGGCCTATTTGCATCTTGAGCATAGGTGTCTGATCATGTTTTTAATTGCCTTTTCCACTGTCTTTCCCATAGCATATATTCTGCCGGGGAAAGAAGGCAGTTGGCAATGTTTTTAAGGTTGTGAGGTACCAGGACGTGCGCAGAAAAAAGGGCTTCAAGGAAATTTCTGAAGATATGTGAACTTCTGCCATGTTCTTTGGCTATATTTCCTAGTTGTATCAGGTCTTTATTTTTGTTAGGTTCCCACTGTTTTTTTTGTGGTGGCCTGTAGCAGAATTTCTGAGAGAGAGAGGACACAATTTATATTTAGAGTGAAGGTTGAGCTACCCCAGCCTAGGCCTGAGATATGGGCCTCAGTGAGGCCTTGAAGCCTATGACGGAGTTAGAAATTAGTCTGTGGCGCAGTTAGAAATTATGTTAAGGTGTAAGCACAGTGTAATGGGCTTTCTGGGTGTGAATTAGTATAGGTCTGCAGTGTGAAACTTTAACCACCTTAAGACAAAGACAAACAATGTTTGCTTGCCAATGAGAGTGTGGTCACAATTGTAAACTATATTGAAGTGTATATAAACTGCCATCTTATAAACAATAAACAGAGAATGTATGATTAACCACATTGGTTTGGATCTGCGTTTGTCCTGCCCAGCTTACCCGATTTTATATGAAGTCCCTTGCTTCAGTGCCCCCCCCGCTTTTTGCTTTTATATCATTTACTGGGAAGGCAGTAATTCTCTGAGCTAGTTCCCAATCCCCTGCCCGAGTCGTTTCCATTTTAACTAGAGCCCATGGATCAATTTCCTCTATATCACTATCAGAGTCACTGTCCTCAGATGAGGAGTGAGAATGAGCAGGAGGTGCACTATGCTTTTTTGGGCGTGTTTGCAGGGGTGTGGGGGGCTGGACAGAGTGTGAGGGGGCAGCTGGCTGGGCTTGGTTAGAGGGAGGCAGCAATGAGGGGGTAATAGCAGCGTCACGTGTGGCACAGCCTGGGCAGGGCTGCGGCGCGTGGAGAAATGGGGTGCCACCGTGGGGAGTCTCGGAGGTGCCGTTAGAGGGGCACGGAGGGTGGGTGGGTGGATGCAGCACTTGGGAATGCAGGCAAGGGAAAAGCGGGGGAGAGTAGGCGGTGGGGTTGGGGAGAGCTGCTGCCGCGGGCACCATGGGGGGTGCAGAGAGATTCGCCAGGGCTGCGGCGGGCAGGCAGGCAGGGATGGTAACAGGGGTGGGGAGACTCACGGCGAGGGGGAGAGGCACGGCGGCGGGGGTGGGGGGAGTCGCGGCGGGGCTAAGAGGCACGGCTGCGGAGGTTTTGGAGCAAGGCAGGGCGGACCCGATCGAAACTGACGCAGTAACACCCGTACATGGAGTGGGGGGGGGGGCAGTGCATGCACCGTGCAGTGTATTGCGTAACCGAGGGAGCTAAATCCATGGTTGCCGCATCAGGGGGTGAGGCCGAGGGATGGGTGGGCTCTACGGACCCCATGGGCGTGGAGAGGGTGGGTGGGGGTGGTGCGATTTCCCTGTTTCCCGTCCCAGGGCAGGCTTTAGGACCCAGAGAACAGGGTTCAGGGGCTGAGAGAGGGCTGTTATCTGGCAAATTAGCATTTGAAGAGACTGGTGAGGGACATAAGGATGGAATTTCCTCAGCAGGGGAAGACTGCAGGGAAATGGGACTCGGTGTGTCTGTCTTTTCCACGGCTTTAGAGATTATGTTAAACAGAGGTAAAAACTTAGTTACAGAAAAGTTTTCATTAGTTTGGAAGGCATATAGTCTTGTCCCTACTGTGTCCCAAAAAGAGGCTGAACCGAACATGTTTGTGTTAGTGTCTGAAAACTGGGAAATAATCCATGTTATAAATTTTTTCAAGTTAGTTTTTGAAAGATTGCCTTTAGAGAAAGGAAAGATGTTAGCAGTTAGGATTTGTAGTATTTGTAAATATAAATCTCTCTCATTCAGGGATCATTTTAATTTACTAATTTTTGATCCCATTGCTGTATAGTTACCTTTCCCCCCCAGCAGTGAAAAGGAGAAAAAAAAGGAAAAAAAAAACCAAAAGGGACCCAAGATAAAAGCGTGCAGAAAGGCTGTTTTAAACTTACACTTCTTCAGCCTAATGTGGGTCCAAGGCCGCTGGGTGGGTGGTCTGCTGTCCAGCTCCTGAGGACCTTGTCCCAGGTGGTGATATGCAGGTTCGTTGGACACCTCCTCCAGATAACTTCTTCTATAATGGAGAAGTTACTTTCGGGGGGTCGTGGCAGGCCTGAGGCAGTAACGATTCACAAGGAATGCTGCTCTCAGGGGCCAGGATGCCAGTGCTCCATTCGGGTGGCCACGTAATGTGGCCTGGGCTCGGGGGTCCGTCTGACCCCGGCTATCGCTGCCGTAGGTGTCCCGGATAGCGCTGGGGTGAATAGGCTCAGCCTGTCTGGGTCCCTCAGCTCAGCTCCCAGCCACAGGCAACTTAGCGAGCAACTCTGGAGTGATTTCAGCTCTGGTGAATTCAGCTCTGAGTGATTTCGCTCTGTGCTCGCAAGTACCTTGGCAGACGCAGGGATAGAGAGAGAGAAGGCTGTATGGGGTTCCACAGCGGTGTCCTTTAATTTCAGCTCCTGTGAAGGGGTGCAGGGACAGCTCTTCTGCCTAACTGGTCAGAGATGGGAGTTGATATAGGGTGTGATAAGTTAGACAAGACTCTTTGTTCATCAAGACAGAAAGGAGAAGCCTTGTGTAGATAACAGAAGATCAAAGGAGAAGCCTTGTGTAAGATAACAGAGAGCCAAAGGAGAAGCCTTGTGTAGATAACAGAAAACTGCCAGACAGAAACTAGCTAGTATGTTGATTACTTAAGCTGGTTGTGTAATTAGAACTTAGGTGCATATAACATATAACCTTATATGGAAAAGACCATTACAGGGCCGTGGACTTTCACCAAGGAAGAAGAGAGGAGCCTTCCTCAAGCGACCACCAGAGAGTAGAAGACGACCCCCTAAGCAATAGAGGGCGCAAGTGCAGAGTACACCCAGAGATACAGCAGACACGGAAGAAAGAGAGTATAAAAAGACTGCGGGAAGGGGGAAACAGTGTGAGCCGTTTGCGGAGCGGGGACTCCCCGGCTGCACCCAGCGCTGTTTGCTTGCCATCGCTTGCTGTAATCAATAAATTTCTGATTGACTCTTGAAAGGCTGAACAAATTATTCGCCTCAATTTATAACATAGGGTGGCGGGGTGGTGGAAATTGTCCAATGGCCAGGGTTGAGGAGAATATGACCTATAGCCTTACAGAGAGATAACAAGGGTCCGAGGGCGGAAGAGGGGCTACTTTGGTCCAGTCATCATGACTATGCATTTCTTATCTTAGGCGGGTGACCGCCAGGGAGGCCTTGCAGGGCCTCTGCCTGCTACAGTGTCACAAATGCTACAGAAAGTATTACATGGAAAGAAACCAAAGTTCCTTTTTTGTTACACACACCCATGTCGACAGTCACTGTTATAACCCATCCAAATTAAGTACCTGCAGGCAAAATGGGGAAAAATATTGGATTACAAGGAACTTAGGAAAAAGTGGTAATAGATGGGGCATTGAATGTCTGAAAGGAGAGAGATGGATTTGTTTTACATTTGATCTTAGAGATATAGTCCAAGATTCGGTAAAAAGGCAATCAGTAAACAAAAAGGTAAAACCAGCACAGCAATCTAACTCTGTATTGACCCTAAATTATATACTAAATCGTATTATAGGACTCCAAGCAGTTGTAGCGAAGATAACAAACAAAGCTGCTCAGGCACTGGAATTAATATTGAGTCAGGAAAGCCAAACAAAAACTGTAGTGTATCTGAATAGGTTGGCTTTAGACTATTTATTGGCTAAAGAAGGGGGTGTTTGTGGAAAGTTTAATATATCAGATTGTTGAAAATAGATGACAATGGGGAGGTCATCCTGGAAAAACAAAGGATATCAGAAAAAATAACCCAAGTACCGGTCCAAAAATTGGAAAACAATGTTAAAAACTAGCTGGTGGTATAATGTATTGAGGATGGGATGGTGGAAGAAATTAGGATTCTTCCTTTTATGTGTTACAACTGTTTTGATGTTTTTTCCTTCTTTAATCCCATGTTTTGATTGCCAACATAGTCCAAAGAATGCAAGTGGATGAGAAATTTTGCTCAAGCCAAATGATTTATAAAGAATAAGAGGGGGGGATTGTGAAAAATGCAGATTAAATATTTGGCTCTTTCCAAATATTAAATTGAATACTATATGTATTATGGAGGGTTATTTTTTAATACTGTATTAATCCTTTTTAAGTAGTGTGTTAAATACAGTTTTAGGTTACAACATAATGTTAAAAAATAAACTATGCAGTGCAAGATATTTTTTTTACTAGCTCAAGAAAGGGATAAGATAATCAAGAAACTCTTCGCACAGAGATAACAGCAACAGGACACATAAAGAGCTACCACCTCCTTATTGGAAAAGACAAACATTCTTCCACCTTCTCTCTTTCTTTATGGAACCACCAGGATTAAGGGGTAAAAGTTGACAAAAACCAGAACAATTCTTAATTTGCAAGGAATTTATGCATCATGTATGAGATATATGAATATGCAACAGGCTATTGCTTTTAAGGGTTATTCCTTTGTTTGCAAGGCATGTTTTTGGCAGCTTAGTGCCCAAAAACATCCGGACATCGTAATTCTTTGCTTTTTATTGTTTAGTAGTGTCCTAATCTTCATTGTCCAGATTTTTATTACTTTAATTTTATTACTATTTTTAGAACTATTTCATTACTAATAAACTTTTAAAATTTTAAAAAATAAGTGATTGGTGTTCTTCACAATTATGGTAGCAGAGGATGGTTTCTTACACCTCTCTGACGGTGCCTTAGGAGAGTCAGGGTGAGGAAGACGTGTCCTGCCCTGTTAGGCAGCCTCTCTCTGTTACTCTAGTGTGACTGACAGATGCAGGTTACGATCCGATGGACAAAAAGAAGCAATAAAACAAAGAAATGGAAAGGATTCCCTAAAACCGCGGTAATTAGCCCCCAAGTTTCATAGGGACCCCACAGTCTCCTAGGGAAAGTACTCCTCTCCTGGAGCAGTGGAAGAAAATCTCAGTGATGAACTGACCAAAACCCCCATGCCCTGTCCCCCTGTGCTGTCAGTGGGAAGGAGGGAGGGGCTGGGGGGTAAAAGGTGGTTTAAGGGCTTATTTTACTTCTCATTATCCTCCTCTGATTCTGTTAGTAATAAATTTCACTTTGTAACTAATGTGGAGCCTGTTTTGCCCTTGAAATATTTCTCCTGATCCTTATCTCACTCATGAAGTCTTTGTTAACTTGTTTTCCTTTTCCTTCCTTTGCCCAGCTGAGGCAGGGGAGGGTGATAGATTGACTCTTGCGGGTGCCTGGTGTTGGGCCAGTGTCAAACTACGACTGCTGCCGAATTGGCCAAATTAAAAAAAAATTTCAGCCACTAACCCCAGGAATCTGAGACAGAGTTTGTTTGGAGAGTTTCTTTAACTGGAGGGGATCAAATCCTTCTTAGTGAAAAAGAAACTGAGGGGTACTGGGGTCCCGGAGTTTTCCTTACTACTGGGGACCACCAAGACCCGTGGTCCCCAACCCAGAGAGCAGCCCTCTGGGCTGGAAGTTTAAATCATTTGGAGAAAGGTGACCCTCTAACTATAGGAAGCACCACAGATGAATTAGTAGAAAGTATTCAGAAAGCAGCATGCATCCAAATGATGTATGGGTGTAAACTAACCCCTTCACAAGAATCACCTATGATGTTGAAAGTAGATGCTGACTGGATGACCCCATTAATAAGAGGGCTTCCTGAATCTCTGAAACCAGTGACAATACAATTACAAGGGAAAATACAGGCTTTGGCCCCACTTGAAAGAGTGGCTGCTGCCTTAGATAATACCACCTCCTTCCCTGCAAGAGATACCACTGCCAGAGGACACAAGGTGGGGACCTGGGGAGAGGTAGCCCAAGGATTATTTAATTTTGGGTGAAAATACAGTCCAATAAAACCAGTAGTCAACAAACCAGAGACTTAGAGAGTGAGAGAAATTAAATTTCATCAAAAAATTTCACCCAAAATTTCCTCCCGTTCCAACCCAAGTGGACGGAAGCATCCACTCATGAGACAGGCAATTTGGTCACAAGGTTTGCAGAAAGGAATCCTGAAAAAGATAATGAATGGTCTTTCCACAAACCAACTAAAACAGGTAGTGTCAGAGTGGCCAAACAAAATGTCCAAAAAACCGCATACAGAGAATTATAATATAAGCCCAGATACACCCCCCTTAACAGATCTGAATAAAGATGAGGGTACACCAGAGAAGTCACATACAGAGAAAGTGAAAACCTTGCCCAGCTTACGTGGAAAGGGAGCTGGAGGTTGAATTAGAAAACTTAGAATCGAAAATTACCACCTTAGAACTTTACTAGCTGCATCAAAGCACAGGGAAAAACTGCTGCTAGAGGAATTGCAGAAGAAATACTGAGGGAATAACCCCTTACCTCCCTCAAATTCCAATGTATGTGAAACAAAATCCACTAAAAAAACTTAGGGTAGACTGGGAAACCATTTTAATTAAAAGAGAGTACCCCTTGAAAAGAGCACCACCCTTGTGATACAGTGTGTCTGTTAAAATATGTTTGTTAATGCACTCACTGTTTCCAGAGATGTTATTTTATTTCTTTTGGCAAAACAAATTTAATTTGCACTCACGTGCTGAAAGAACCATATAAAGTAATAAAGCTAGTTTTAACATGAATACCTCCCCCTGACGGGGTGGCCCAAAGAGCTTCAGTTAGGAAGTAGTATGTGCAAATAGAACATTACCGTGACATCTTCAAAGTAACAAAAAAGACTATTAAATTACTAACTATTCAAGAACAGCTCATCCTTAAGCCAGGAAGGTGGCACATCTCTTTCTCCCATAATAAAAATCGCACCACTCTTCTCCCTACACTTGTAAAATGCATAATTCACTGATGCCTCAACTAAATAAAAAGTGTGGAAGTACTGGGCAGTCACCTTATCAAACATGAATATCTGTCCTTCTCTCCTGACTTCTGTCTCTCTTTTTCCTCTCTCTGCTCCTTTTCCTATCCCCCTTTAGCAGGAACACTTACCTTTTTTTTTTTTAATCAATAAACGGTTCACAAATATAACATTGCCGCATTTGCGTTTTATTTTCATCTGAGAAATCTATCAAAACAATCCTCCCCGACGACTGCTTTTATAGAGGAACAGGACAGTTATGAAGATACAGCTGTGAAATAATAACTAATGCTTTTATTTTTGTGGCTAACTGTCAATAATTACAATAACTCAGACATTTGTGAAATAGCTCATGTTGTTTTGGAGTACTTATGGTTAACTTGCAATAACTGAAATAACTAAACCGTCTGCATGGTCAGATAACATCTGAGGAATGGGTGTGGTGAGAACCCCTGCTACTGACACTTTGACTATCAACAACTGTCACCTGATGAAACCATGGAACAGGGGGCCGCAGGGGGCTGTTGTGGGGGGGGGTGACACACAACCCTCAAAACCACAACCAAGATTACTGCTCATGCTCTAAAAAGGTGGATCAGAGGAGGGGCCATGCTAAAACATTCCTGGAACATGTAAACTAGTTCAGGGAAATGTTTGAATATGTATAATCATTTATTGATATGTATTTAACCGATGCAATAGAAAAGGTATATAAGAAGGGTTGCTATGGTTAGCCAGTGTGCCTCTGGCTATGGCTACGCACCCAGCGCTGTTACTTTTGCTTTATTGATTTTGTCCCCTTTATTAAATTTTTCAAAATTTAGCTGAGGAGTGGGCTTCATTTCTCACACTGTTTATAAATTTTTCTTTATACCTTTTAAGTTTTGAGCCTGTTTTGCCCTTAAAGTGTTTTCTCCTAATCCTTATCTCACCCCCATGAACTTTTAAAAATTGTTCTTTCCCCCCTCCTCTGCTTAACTATAGCAGAGGAGAATGAGTGAATGATTTTTCATGGGTGCACTGGTGTTTAGCCAGTGTCAAAACTATGACACAGAGTTCAAGACACATACCATACCCTTATGGCATATGTCATATACCCAGATTGCAAAGGTTGGAAGGAGGAAGTCTGTCGCATTGCAGCTGATCTGAAGCTGCCCCCCAGACTCAACCAGCCTAGAAGTAAACAAGTCATGAACTGCCGCATACCGCCGCATCTGCAGTCCCGACTCAAAAAACCTGGGAAGCACTGAGGCAGCCAGTGGCCAGCGCCACAGTCAGTGCCCAAGAAGCTCAAAGACCCAGACAATGCAGGCAGCACCTGGGACTGTGGGACATCACATCATGCCAACTATGAATGGCCCCGGACTCCAGCAGAGCAGAGTGAAGTTGCCCGCTGCCATCAATGGATTGCATTGCCTGGCAACAACCGCAATGGCTGCATCAACTACTTCTGCACCGTCGGCGAATGCTTGTGAGTTTACTGGGGCTATGGGAGGAGAGCCAAGGGATGGTGCCTTGTCTCCCGATGCATTGCATCCTAGAAGGGACCCTGACAGTTTCACAAAGAAGCTATCGCTTCCCCTCACCATGCGGCATCAGCTGGAGCCATGTAGCGGCAGCTGGCTGGGGCCGGGGGGGGTTTGGCCTTCTGAAAAAGTGGAGCGGTGGCGACAGAGGAGGTGGGGGGAAGGGAGAGCTAGTGAAGCTGTGAGGAGACAGGAGACGGCAGCAAAAGCGGGAAGGGGGGGCACGGGGCCCACTTACCTTACCAAGTGCATGGGTGGGAGCACATGGCTGTCCCCCGGTGCTGAGCACATGGCCACGCTGTGGTATAGCGGCAGGCAGCGGCCCTCCATCATGCAGGTCCAGCAGGATGCCCAAAGTTCCCCAGCGCCAGCAATTCCAGTGCTGGCACCCCCAACAGCCACCCAAAAGCTCCAGAGCCCTACACAGTGCTCTGAACCAACCCAACTGCACCAAAAGCCGCCACCTGGGGGGGGTGGGGCTCCTGGGCACCCTTCCTCTACGCCAAGACCAAAGATCGATGTTGGAATCCTGGATGCTGAGAATTTTAAACTTTCTTTGCTGAAAGGCACAAACCCACAAGAGAATACTACATTTGACCTGAGGCCATGGAGAAGGCTTCCAAGATTGATTGATAGCACTGGGATTACGGGTGTGTAGTTTGAATAGGAGTGTGTAATATCACAGGGTGGAAAACTTAGAGTTTAAGGGTTTAGAATATAACAATATATATGGGGCAAGATGGAGGTTTTAAGGCAGTGGCTGGTCCTTCTTCTTCATAGGTTTGGGTGGTGTTTTGTAATTGGACAGAAAAGTCCACATTGCAGGACACGAAGGATTAGTTATTGGGTTAAAAGTGAAAATAATTTAGGTGTCATTTCTTAATTGGATAGTTTAGCCATAAAAGACCTTGTAGAGTGTCCTAGGGTGATGTTATAGTGCTTGTATCCCCAATCGTGTGTTCTGTTTATGTTTGATATTATGTTCTGTGCCTTCAGGACTGACTCTGAAAAGTGAAGGTTTGTTTTGTCTTGTTATCAGCCGGCTCACTTCCCCCACCATGGTCTGTGTCTAGGAGAGGCTAGGTTTGCTTGCTGGCTTTCTTGCTTCGCTTTGCTCTTGCTCCTGCTTTTTGCTTTTGATTAGTAGTTAGTTTAGCTAGGCAGTCCAATTTTTTCCCTGGACTGTTTTATTTTTCCCCTTTCCCTTTCCTGAATATCATCTGAACCTGCTCTGGACCGGCACCTGGGAAACACCAAGAAACACCAAGAGCCTGCATTTTGTGATCTGCAGCAGCCATCCCCAGCGCCGGAGACCGATAACTGGGTGACCACTCCCAGGAGAGACTTTCTGAATTTGTCATCTCTTCAGTGTGGTGAAAGAGTTTTGTCATCTGGTGTTGTTTTATTGTATTGAGGAGTGTTTTGCTTGTTGAATAAACAGGCTTTTTTCCACGTCTCTCCAAGGATATTCTTCCCGAACTAGGTGGGGGAGGGGCCATGGGGGATTTGCTTTCTGGGGGCTCCTCCTGGAGGTTTTCTCCCAAATTTCCCCTAAACTAGGACATAGAGAAAGATAGTGAGCCATTTTGTAGCTTGTTAGTAGAATGCTGCAGAAATCACGACTTGTAAGACTGTAATATAGATAAGAAATAATAAACACCTGAGTATGAACACAAAATATCGTCTCGAGTGCCTTCAATCCTGACCTTGACAGAGGCTGAAAGGAAGCCAAGATCCAGTATTCAGTGGTGCCCCGTGTGAGGACACCTGTTGAGGTCAGGACCTCCCTGAAGAAATTGAGATAACATGCAGCTGTGAGCTGGAAAGAAAAAATCCCTGGGGAAAAGAAAGAAGAAAAAAGGAAGAAAAAAGAACTCAGAAATCCCTAGACATTGGTGAAACAGTTTGAACCAGAATGTGGATGCGGGACACCCATGAAACAGGGGAACTGAGGGGGAGACACTGCTGGCAAAGTCAGGTATGATTAATGCTTCAGGGTTAATCACATAGAGAGATATGGGAAACATAATGTCCTGATCACAAAGAGACGCCTTAGATCTCCTAGACTCAATGGTCAGTGAACATCCCATTACTGTCTCAAAGGACCAACTAAAAGATCTTGTACGTTGGGTGCAGGAACAGCTTCCAAACGCAGATCCAGGGGCTCTTTTTGATCCCCTTCTCTGGGACTCAGTGAATTTAAGACTATACAACGCTGCTACACTTAAAAACACAGCAGCAGCGAAACTTCTCCATGCATGTAGAGTAATTTATGAGGTTATAGTGTGCAAAATGTTTTTGTGATTCATGTCAATTGGCAATGGAATCAGCAAATGCTTGTATCTGCTGTGTCGAAAGGGGATGCGTTCCCTGGGATAACTACAAAGAACAGTTTTGAAACTTTCTGACTGAATAGCCAAATAAAGCATTGAACAAAAAATAGAGGAAGTATAGCAGAGTAAAGAGATGAGGTAGCAAAATGACTGATGCTTAGAATAAAATAGAGGAAGCTGTGGTAGAGCTAAGGGATATTGCAACAAAGCGACTAAATGCATATGTATAATAAAAAGCTTGATGCACTTGTACCAGACTAAAATTATGTAGCAGACACCGGTGAAAGACCTCCCTCCAGACGACCACAAGAAGGACAGGAAGCCAACAACCACCTGGAAAGATTATGAAACTGCTGATCCCAGCTTATTGATATTTGCTGATTCAGACTAACACAAGCACACTGGAAAACGCTTTGTAGGCTTAAAAACAGTATATATACTTTGCCAAACTTGTAAGTGGCATATGCTGTTTGCTTGCCTTTTTTTAAAATAAAAGATATAAAAATAAAATTCTGTTTGGCTATCGAAATTTTATATCAATAGCAAGCAGATGCAATGCACAGAAGCATGCAGAAGAGGCTAGCAAAATAATCGCTGCCTAACAGAGCTCCCAGTCTCAGCCCGTGCAATCTGCGCAGCCGAGAACATAGGAGGGGACTCCCACGCAGGCAAAAGCCAAAATTCACACAGCAAAAAGTCTCTCCTGTAGTGAATAAAGTTCCTGATTCTCCTGGGCAGGGTCTTCCTAATTCCCATGGTAACACTGAAGCAACTACTAACTCTAGCTGAGTACTGATATTGAAATGTTAATTAGCTAATTGCTCTGTTTGTTTTCTCTAAACTACCTGGAGATAACCGACCTTTCCCCCCCCTTCCCCCCCCCTGCTGCCATTCTGGGACTAAAATGCAAATATAAAACCCTTGGGATCATGGGAGTATTTTTAGGGGATAAAGACACCCCTAAATAAAAAACTAAACACAGTAGAGGGGCCTAGACAAATGCCCTAGATGAGGAAGAGGGAAACACATCCCCTGATTGACTTTTGTCCGTCACCATCACCTCAAAAAAACTAGACTAGAGTAGGCTGGGGGAAGCAGGGAGACGGAAAGACAGAGAGCTCCTGGTGCTGCCAGCAGGGAAGGAGCGGGGACAGCTGTTGTTCTGATCTTCAACAACAGATTCTGCACACCACGCCTCCTCACCCTTTGGCCACCGGTGTACTACAAGGAAAGAAAAAGGGACAGCTGCTGCTCCGGACTTCAGTGACAGACTCTGCACACCTCCTTCCTTTCAGCCACCTGGGAGAGCTACAACAGCGGGGGTGAGCTCTGTGTCGAGACCATTACAGGGCCGTGGACTTCCACCAAGGAAGAAGAGAGGAGCCTTCCTAAAACGACCACCAGAGAGTAAAAGAAGACCCCCTAGCAACAGAGGCCGCAAGCGCAGAGTACACCCAGAGATACCGCGGACACGGAAGAAAGAGAGTATAAAAAGACTGTGGGAAGGGGGAAACGGTGTGAGCCGTTGACGGAGCGCTGACTCCCCGGCTGCACCCAGCGCTGTTTGCTTGCCATTGCTTGCTGTAATCAATAAATTTCTGATTGACTCTTGAAAGGCTGAACAAATTATTCGCCTCAATTTATAACAATCTGGTGCTGTGACTCGGATAAGGGCTATCCGTTGGAAGCTCCTCACAGGGAGGCGCCCTCGCTGCCTTGGCAGCGAGCCCCGCTCAGGAGTCTCCCCTCTGGGACCCTTACCAACGAACCCAAATTCGGTGGCAAGCAAAGAATAGCAGGCAACCCCTTAATCTTGGTGCACGAAGTCCCGGGCGAAGACACAGGATTGTGTAAGTACCTTTCAGTAGTCCTTCGGGGCTACCGAGGTTGCCCCGTTTAAAGGGAAGCCAGACTAGGAAAAGGCAGGATGACCTCCCCAGCTGATAGCGCGGCTCAGGGAGGGAGAAATCGCGATTTCAGTGTGTTGTGTGTTGTGTCCCGATTGCGGTGTGGTGTGCCCCAATTTCGGTGTGGTGTGTCTGTTACATCCGGACGTGCGTGCTTGTGTGTGTGTGTGTGTTATGTGTGAAGCGCTGTGCGGCGTTACTAAGATACAGAGACGCGGCGCGGCAGTGCCGGAGAGCGCATGCGCGGGGTGCGCATGTGCGTACGGGCTGTGTCTGGCGAGCGCGGGGAGAACGGCGCAGGGCTTAAGTCGGGGCTTGCAAAAGTGCTTTAGGCGCAGCCTAGCTGATAGCGCAGCGGGCGCGCGGGCACAAGCCACGGTTTGAGGAGCTGCTGTGAACGCCGCTAGCTGATAGCGCAGCTAGTGGGAGCGTGGTACAAGTTGGGAGTTACAAGCACCGCTTGCTTACAAGCATCGCTGGTTAGTAAAGGGCTTGCAAAAGTAGCCAGCGAACCTGGCTGGGCTAAGAGTTAAGTGTTTGTTGTGCGATAGCACTGCCCTTTAGTGTTAAAAGCTGTCACTGGGAGATCCTTTGCATTACAGGGTTTGCTGTTTAGTTCTTGTTACAAGTGAGAGGTGATCTGCCCACAGTGGCTGCAGAACTCCAAGCCCGGACCGAGGAAGCCCGGCCTCCCAGACAGGCTCTCCACAGGTGGTTTCAGCTTGAACCAAGTCAGTCTCTTCATCCATCAGGGGACTGGGTAGTCATAGAGCGGGAGGACAGAGAGAGAGACAGAGTATTCTTGGGAGGGATATAGCAAAGTTCAACAAGTTGCTATCTAGCCTTTGACTGGGAACAACCGCCAGTTGAATGGGCGCTTAAGAACCCCTTGAAGTGGAGTCTGGAAGGGGTAATCCCCTGCTTCGTGTGTGGATTGACAACCTTTTGGTAGAAACCAGACTGGCACACAGCTTGGGTTCTCCTCCGATGCTTGAACTATCAGAGGAGGTGGTATTGTGTTTCATATAGACAGACATCCACGTGCCGTGCATGTACCCCTGAAGTACTGAGATACTATAACCCAGGGGTTGAACAAGCAAGGTGTGAAATAGTGAATTTAATCTGTGGGAAAAGACACCTAGTCCCTGAAACCTGAGTCGCGTTTGAAGAAGATTGAGAAAGGATAAAGGAGTGGCACAGCCTTAGCATTAAAAGGAAGACCTAAGGCAATTTTTTTTTCTCCTTTTCTTTCCTCCCCAGTAGTTTGGATTGAACCCTTAGGAGTTCGTAAATTTATGTGAGACGGGGCGGATAAAGGGAGAATGAATGTGTGTGAATGAGAGGCAGGCTGGTTACCCCAGACCTGCTAAGCGAGAGCGGTAGTCTCCCATGCTGTGTTTCCGTCTTTTTCGTGAGAAAAGCGGCCAGTAAAGAGACGAAGCGAGTGATAAAAAGGGTGAGAGAACCCCCCCCCGGGACTGGGTCTCAGAGAAAGAGTGGGACCCCTTGGGGGGGGGGAATAAAAGGTAATTAATTAGAAAAAAAAAAAACATTAAAAGGCAAAAAGAGGGTTTTCTTGGCATAATCTATTGGGGAAAAATAAAAGGTAAAATGTGTAGGAGGGGCCCCTAAAAATTTTGCTGGATTGAGGGATAAGAATGCCCAAGAGCATACAGGGTTGATTAAACCTGCTGGGTTGAGGGATTAATATTCCGAGAGCATCCAGGGTTGATTAAACCTGCTGGGTTGAGGGATTAACATTCCAAAAGCACCCAGAATTAAGTTTGCTGGGTTGAGATATTAATATTCGAGAGCACCCAGAAGTGAATAAAAATTTTGCCAGTTTGAAGATAAATCTGAGAGGATCTGGAGTAAGGAACAACACAGCTGGATTGAGGGGTATCCAGGAACACTGGGTCTGGCCAGAGAAACCTAAAAGTGTAATAAGTGTGTTGAAAAATAAAAGGTACCTTGTTGTTGTGGTTGTTTTGTTGTGTGTGAGAGTAAGTGAAAAATAAAGTTAAGTGAATGTGGACTAATGAAAGTATATGTATGCATCCTGCCCTGTTAGGCAGCCTCACTGTACTCCCCTAGTGTGACCAACAGACGCACGTTACGATCCAATAGACAAAAGGACTACAGCTGACCATTGGAGAGTAACAAGCCAACCTGGAAGCCTAAAGGTCACCTTGAAGAAAAACTGATGGATTCAGTGTGGGTAATCTAGATTGACCAAGAAGGGGAACAGAAAGGATACACTTACCCCTTGGCTGATGATTATGGAGTAGTGTGTAAAGAAATACATTGTGACTGTTATCCTTTTGTGTGCTTTGTTTGTAAAACTTGCCAAGAACGGTGGTGGGTCCATTGCCGCAAAGGAAAGCCACCTACTGGGATTTGCTCCAACTGCTACAAGCTAGAGCGAGGATTAACAAGAATCATATTAGATTTAGGGGAATTGGAGAATAAGTGGGTAAGGTTCAAATCAGAAGAGTGGTGGAAGGTTTACAGGAAAGGGGTTAACCCTGAGAATTTTTGTTTCCACCTGAATGAACCTGCCCCCTTTGTTTCCCATATTGTAAACCGGTGTTGTCGGAAAGAGCTGAAAGAAATCCCGTGTGACTCATCCCCGGTCAAGGATAAGAACTGGGAGCAGTATAAGGCTAGAAGGGGAAAAGGGAATGGATGCGCTGGAGAGTACCGCTGCTGCCGAGAAGATGGTAATCCCCGCGGCTCGAAGCACCCGAGTCGGCGGGCGAGGCAGAGGGGAAAGAACCAGGCTCTTCCCAATCCCAAGTAGAATAATGCAGAGATACTCCAAATATTACCGACTGGGTATTGATAATCTCCCCAAAGGTACCGACTCAACCACCCCGGGTAGACAAAAAGGGCAACCAGCTAAAAGGGGAATGGCAGGGAATTATGAGTTAAGTGCAAAACCAGGACTCCATCCTCCTTGGCAAGTTATCATTATTGTAATTCTGATTATGTTATTACCAGGAAGATATTCTCAATTTTCACATCAACCTTTTAAGTAGATATTAACCCGAGTAGATAGGAAGGAAATTCAAACTCAGATATCGTCCAGATCTCCTAGTTTTACATCATCATTATGTACATTGGCCCCCATCAAACCATGTTTCTACATGTGTCCAGCATCAAATCCAGGAAAGGGATATTGCAATTACCCCGGGGAATACTTCTGTGGGTATTTTGGCTGTGAAAGAATTGCATCGGATTAGTCAGTAGGAGATCAATGGCTTACTGTTTCTTAAGGACCCCACGGCTGTAAAGCTCCGCAGAAGGACTGGTCGGGCAGCATAGTCAATCAGGGGAATTGTCAATTTGTGTATCTGAATGTAACTAGACCATCAGATCCAAGATGGACAGTAGGACGAACATGGGGTTTTCGGTACATAGAACCCAGTAAGAAGGAGCCTATCCCACCAGATACCCGGCCAGTAGGCCCTAACCCGGTAATAGCCAAAGATGGAGAGCCAGGTTATGTTGAAATAATCAGTAATCAAAGTAACTCAGGAATGGAAAATTCAACTATTCATAACCAGACAATAATACCCACTAGCGAGGATTCTCGATTTAACACCCTTTAGAAGCTAGTAGAGGGAGCGTACCTAACCCCCAGATTACAGAGCATTGTTGGCTTTGTTTTGATGTTAAACCTCCATTTTATGAAACTGTTAGAATATCAGAAAAGGCAAGACGTGCAAATGGCAGTAACCTCCCTTCATGTAATTAGAAAGATTTGCAAGAGCAAGGAATCACATTAGCCTTAGTAAAACAAACGAAAGAATTTCACTCTCTAAGGGTAGCAGTGGACGAAGACTTAGAGCAAATAGAGCAATCGATATCAGCCTTAGAGAAATCAGTAAGATCCCTATCTGAAGTGGTTTTGCAAAATAGGAGAGGATTAGACCTCCTGTTCCTACAGCAAAGACGGTTATGTGCAGCGCTCAGAGAGGAGTGTTGTATCAATGCAGATCACACAGGGGTAGTCAGGGAAACCTGGTTCAACAGTTCCCCGTGGCTGACTACCCTATTATCCACAATTGCAGGGCCCCTAATTTTGCTGATTTTGGGACTAACCTTTAGCCCGTGTATTTTTACTAAGATCATAAACATAGTAAAGGGGAGATTAGAAGCCACTCACCTCATGTTGATAAAGGCCAAATATGAACCCACACCGGAGGATCCTGAGATTAATGAAACCGTAGCCCTTAGCTTACAAGAACTAAAAAGGTTTGATGAACAAAATAAAGAAAAAGAAAAGGGGGAATTGTGATAAGTTAGAAAAGACTCTTTGTTCATCAAGACAAAAAGGGGAAGCCTTGTGTAAATAAGGTGTTCCCCAGAGACGCGGGCCGGGCTTTCCTAGTTCCCATGGCAACACTAAAAGAAAACTACTAACTCTAGCCAAGCACCGATATTGAAATGCTAATTAGCTAATTGCTCTGTTTGTTTTCTCTAAACTACCTGGAGATAACCGGCCCCCCACCCCTCCACGCTACCACTCTGGGACTAACATGCAAATAAAAACACCTTAGGATCATGGGAGTATTTTTAGGAGGAAAAAAAGAATATAAATCAAAAACTGAACACAGTAGAGGAGTCTAGGCAAATGCCCTAGCTGAGGAAGAGGGAAACACATCCCCTGATTGACTTTTAACTGTCGCCATCACCTAAGAAAAAACAGACTATATTAGGCTCTGACAAGCAGGAATACAGAGACAGAGAACCCTGGTGCTGCCACCACGGAAGGAGCGGGGACAGCTGTTGTTCTGGACTTCAGCAACAGACTCTGCATGCCACGCCTCCTCATCCGCGGGCCACCGGTGTGCCACAAGGAAGGGAGAAAGGACAGCTGCTGCTCTGGACTCCAGTGACAGACTCTGCACGCCTCCTTCCTTTTGGCTGCCTGGGAAAGCCACGACCGCGGGGGCGAGCTCTGCGTCGAGCCCCCTGTCCAGCTGATCTTTTTAATAAAGAGCTGAACATTAATAAAGGCATTAGCCCTGTTCATTTCACTCGTGGCCTTTAGAAACCAAATAAGACTTAACAATATACTAATTAAAAATTTTTTCAGTTAACTCCTTTGGCTAAAGGACACTGTTGTGGCACTGGTCCTTTGACTCTGGTGACGTGGGTCCAGCCTTTTTCTTGAGTCCGTACCACAGTGTGTGTGGTGAGTAGTACCTGGAAAGGTCCTTCGAATTTGGGGGTTAATGGAGCGGTAGTGTACCAGGACTTTATCAACACCCAATGCCCAGGACTGATGTGGGCATTGGCGTCCAGAGGGGAAGTTTGGGAGAGATACCCCTTCTTTCGGAGGCCTTCTAGGGATTTTCCTATGACCTCTAAATATTTCTGAGTTGCTGCCTCCCCTTCCAGATAATCTGCTGTACTGAAAGGGGTGATTAAAAAAAAGGGAGTCCAAACATTATTTCATAGGGAGAGACCCCTATGTCGCACCGAGGTCTGGTTCTCATGCGCAAGAGAGCGAGAGGTAAAAACCTGAGCCAATTCATCTTGGTTTCTTCAATTAATTTAGTTAACACATTTTTAAGAGTTCTATTCATCCTTTCCACTCTTCTAGAGCTTTGAGGATGCCATGGGGTGTGCAATCTCCACCTTATCCCCAGGGCTTTTGTTACTTGATGTAAAGTTTGAGCGACAAAATGTGGACCTCGGTCCAAGTCAATGTTATTGACTTGCCCATATTGTGGTATGATGTTTTCTAAGATTATTCTTGCAACTTCCTGCACAGTTTCCTTTTTGGTTGGGAAAGCCTCCACCCAGTGAGTGAGATGATCCATGATCACTAGTAAATGTTCGTACTTTAATTTTCCTTTGCAGGATCAACTTTTGGGCTTCTTTTATCAGGATAGCTGCTGCTGCTGCGATTACTTGCAGGCAAGTTGGCCATCCTCTGGCTACTGGGTCTAGTAGTTTTGAGAGGCAGGCTATTGGCTTTTTTTATCTTTCCCACTTAAATACATTCTTAGGGCTTCTTTGAGCAAGTCATTCATGTTCTTTTCTTGCCAGTCCTCTATCTTTTCTAGTTTTTTGTCTAATATCGGGTCAGGATTCGGTGACAAACTAGACCTTTAAGAGGACTTGACCCTCTGGGCTATCTGGGTCTATATTTGAATATAACTGGAAATTTCGTTTTAGTCGGTTAAGCCAAATTGCCGGGGTCTCATCCTTCTCCTGAGTACCATCAAAGGCCAATTTTGTGTTGCTTCCCCTAGGGATACTCTTTTATCCCTCTTATCATGAGGGCCCTATAGTCTCTCATGTTTTGTCTACCTTCTAGCTGGCTGGGACTCCAGTTGGGGTCCACCAAGGGCATCCCCTGGTTCCCTGGGGGCCCCAGTCCACCCTCTCTTTCCCATATCTTCACCCCTGCCGCTCAGATCATCTGGACCTCTCTTGGGAAGAACAGAATGCTTAGAATAGCTCAGGTCTCCCCAGGTAGAAATACTCAGCCCTAGAAATTGGTCCAACTGGCTAGATATTCCAACGGGGTCTTCCACTAAATTTCTTAGCTCTTTCTCAAATCCCCGGACTTCGGAAGCTGCCAAAGGTGCATACACAAACCTAACTCCCCCAGCTGCTCTACCCATAGGAACCCCTCTAAGGGGAAAGAGCCCCTCCACCCTTGGTGCTTTGGATTGGGTGTTACAATACGGCCCTTTTTCTAAGACACCAGGCAGGGAAATAGTAGTGGAGACAGACACTGGAGGCGAGGGGGCATGCCAGGTGGTGAACCAACACTGGGCAAGGGTGGCCTCAGCTCCCAAGTGGGAGGAGGCAAGGAAACTCCAGCTGGAGAAGGAGAAGAGGGAGGTGGGAAAACGGGGGAAAGGAATCAGGGACTCAATAGGAGGGGCCGAAGGACCAACTGGGGGAACTGTTGGGGAAGTAACAGGAGCAGAAGGGGGCAGGCAATCGAAGGGGTCCCATTCCTTTATTTTTCTAGTCTCCCCCACTCTACTGTCTTTGTCTTCCTTGGATATTCTGTCTCATTATTGGTTCCACTGATCTCGGGTTCCATACCATGGTCACTTGCCCTGTAATTCCAACTTCAGCCATACTTCCTACACTGTAATGTATCATCTCACTCATGTCTAGACCCTTCGTGGATTCGGGAGAATCCCATTAGTCTAACAGTTGCCCCAAGGGGCTGTTAGGGGGAATTCTCTTTACTTTGGAAGGATTTGCTCCTTTACTATAACCTCTTCCCATTTTCAGGCCTCAAAAACAAACAAAAAAAAATATATGTAACTTAAATGGTGCTTCTATCTAAAATGGAATATATTGACAGGCAGCTAAAGTTCATCTGGCCCCTCTCAACTTCGTATTTTGAATCACTTGACTAAACTTAATCTCTTTTAACTAAATTCCCACTCTGGGTCCTACCCTCTTGGCATTTACATTGTCTCTTGGCCAGGACAATCACTAGTCACACTCTCATCTATTGCCTTCTGTTCTTTTTCCCTTTGGCATAAGTTTTGAACTTCTTGATGGACTTTCTAGGCTTGTACCTCTCCTAAGTCCTGCCCACACTCTTATTCGGCCTTTTGCCTAACCTTCTTACTAGGCTTGGGAAGCTTGGTCTTCCTGCCGAGGTAAGGTTGAACGTCCTGCCGAGCCTTACACACGAACTCCGGCCAAGCCCCCTTCCCTGACTCTCCTACTAGGCTTGGGAAGCTTCGTCTCCCTGCCGAGGTAAGGTCGAACGTCCTGCCGAGCCTTACACTCGAACTCCGGCCAAGCCCCCTTGCCTGCCTCTCCTCCTACTAGGCTTGGGAAGCTTGGTCTCCCTGCCAAGGTAAGGTCGAACGTCCTGCCGAGCCTTACACTCAAACTCCGGCCAAGCCCCCTTGCCTGCCTCTCCTCCTACTAGGCTTGGGAAGCTTGGTCTCCCTGCCGAGGTAGAATCGAACGTCCTGCCGAGCCTTACACTCGAACTCCGGCCAAGCCTCCTTGCCTGACCCTACTAGGCTTGGGAAGCTTGGTCTCCCTGCCGAGGTAAGGTTGAATGTCCTGCCGAGCCTTACACTCGAACTCCGGCCAAGCCCCCTCGCCTGCCTCTCCTCCTACTAGGCTTGGGAAGCTTGGTCTCCCTGCCGAGGTAAGGTCGAACGTCCTGCCGAGCCTTACACTCGAACTCCGGCCAAGCCTCCTTGCCTGACCCTACTAGGCTTGGGAAGCTTGGTCTCCCTGCCGAGGTAAGGTTGAATGTCCTGCCGTCCCTTACACTCGAACTCTGGCCGAGACCCCGTGCTCACCCTACTTGGCTTGGGAAGCTTGGTCTCCCTGCCTAGGTAAGGTCCAACGACCTGCCGAGCCTTACACTCGAACTCCGGCCAAGCCCCCTCGCTTACTCTACTAGGCTTGGGAAGCTTGGTCTCCCTGCCAAGGTAACGTCGAAAGTCCTGCCGAGCCTTACACTCGAACTTCGGGCAAGCCCCCTTGCCTGACTCTCCTCCTACTAGGCTTGGGAAGCTTGGTCTCCCTGCCGAGGTAAGGTCGAACGTCCCGCCGAGCCTTACACTCGAACTCCGGCCAAGCCTCTTTGCCTGACCCTACTAGGCTTGGGAAGCTTGGTCTCCCTGCCGAGGTAAGGTCGAACGTCCTGCCGAGCCTTACACTCGAATTCCGGCCAAGCCCCCTTGTCCGACTCTCCTCCTACTAGGCTTGGGAAGCTTGGCCTCCCTGCCTAGGTAAGGTTGAATATCCTGCCGAGCCTTACACTCGAACTCCGGCCAAGCCCCCTTGCCTGACTCTCCTACTAGGATTGGGAAGCTTGGTCTCCCTGCCGAGGTAAGGTCGAACGTCCTGCCGAGCCTTACACTCGAACTCCGGCCAAGCCCCCTTGCCTGCCTCTCCTCCTACTAGGCTTGGGAAGCTTGTCCTCCCTGCCAAGGTAAGTTCGAAAGTCCTGCCGTGCCTTACACTCGAACTCCGGCCAAGCCCCCTTGCCTGACTCTCCTCCTACTAGGCTTGGGAAGCTTGGTCTCCCTGCCGAGGTAAGGTCGAACGTCCTGCCGAGCCTTACACTCGAAGTCCGGCCAAGCCTCCTTGCCTGACCCTACTAGGCTTGGGAAGCTTGGTCTCCCTGCCGAGGCAAGGTCGAACGTCCTGCCGAGCCTTACACTCGAACTCTGGCCGAGCCCCCGTGCTCACCCTACTTGGCTTGGGAAGCTTGGTCTCCCTGCCGAGGTAAGTTCCAACGACCTGCCGAGCCTTACACTCGAACTCCGACCAAGCCCCCTTGCCTGTCTCTCCTACTAGGCTTGGGAAGCTTGGTCTCCCTGTCGAGGTAAGGTTGAACGTCCTGCCGAGACTTACACTCGAACTCCGGCCAAGCCCCCTTGCCTGAACCTACTAGGCTTGGGAAGCTTGGTCTCCCTGCCAAGGTAAGGTCGAAAGTCCTGCCGAGCCTTACACTCGAACTCCGGGCAAGCCCCCTTGCCTGACTCTCCTCCTACTAGGCTTGGGAAGCTTGGCCTCCCTGCCTAGGTAAGGTTGAATGTCCTGCCGAGCCTTACACTCGAACTCCGGCCAAGCCCCCTTGCCTGACTCTCCTACTAGGCTTGGGAAGCTTGGTCTCCCTGCCAAGGTAAGGTCCAACGTCCTGCCGAGCCTTACACTCAAACTCCGGCCAAGGCCTCTTGCCTGACTCTCCTCCTACTAGGCTTGGGAAGCTTGGTCTCCCTGCCAAGGTAAGGTCGAAAGTCCTGCCGAGCCTTACACTCAAACTCCGGCCAAGCCCCCTTGCCTGACTCTCCTACTAGGCTTGGGAAGCTTGGTCTCCCTGCCGAGGTAAGGTCGAACGTCCTGCCGAGCCTTACGCTCGTACTCCTAGCAAGCCCCCTTGCCTGACTCTCCTCCTAGGCTTGGGAAGCTTCGTCTCCCTGCTGAGGTAAGATCGAACGTCCTGCCGATCATTACACTCGAACTCTGGCCAAGCCCCCTTGCCTGACTCTCCTCCTACTAGGCTTGGGACGCTTGGTCTCCCTGCCAAGGTAAGGTCGAACGTGCTGCTGAGCCTTACACTCGATCTCCGGCCAATCCCCCTTGCCTGACTCTCCTACTATGCTTTGGAAGCTTGGTCTCCCTGCCGAGGTAAGGTTGAACGTCCTGCCGAGCCTTACGCTCGAACTCCGGCCAAGCCCCCTTGCCTGACTCTCCTACTAGGCTTGGGAAGCTTGGTCTCCCTGCCGAGGTACGGTCGAACGTCCTGCCGAGCCTTACACTCGAACTCCGGCCAAGCCCCCTTGCCTGACTCTCCGCCTAGGCTTGGGAAGCTTCGTCTCCCTGCCGAGGTAAGGTTGAATGCCCTGCCGAGCCGTACACTCAAACTCCGGCCAAGCCCCCTTGCCTGGCCCTGCTCGGCTTGGGAAGCTTGGTCTCGCTGCCGAGGTAAGGTCCAACGTCCTGCCGAGCCTTGCACTCGAACTCCGGCCAAGCCCCCTTGCCTGCCTCTCCTCCTACTAGGCTTGGGAAGCTTGGTCTCCCTGCCGAGGTAGAATCGAACGTCCTGCCGAGCCTTACACTCGAACTCCGGCCAAGCCTCCTTGCCTGACCCTACTAGGCTTGGGAAGCTTGGTCTCCCTGCCGAGGTAAGGTTGAATGTCCTGCCGAGCCTTACACTCGAACTCCGGCCAAGCCCCCTCGCCTGCCTCTCCTCCTACTAGGCTTGGGAAGCTTGGTCTCCCTGCCGAGGTAAGGTCGAACGTCCTGCCGAGCCTTACACTCGAACTCCGGCCAAGCCTCCTTGCCTGACCCTACTAGGCTTGGGAAGCTTGGTCTCCCTGCCGAGGTAAGGTTGAATGTCCTGCCGTCCCTTACACTCGAACTCTGGCCGAGACCCCGTGCTCACCCTACTTGGCTTGGGAAGCTTGGTCTCCCTGCCTAGGTAAGGTCCAACGACCTGCCGAGCCTTACACTCGAACTCCGGCCAAGCCCCCTCGCTTACTCTACTAGGCTTGGGAAGCTTGGTCTCCCTGCCAAGGTAACGTCGAAAGTCCTGCCGAGCCTTACACTCGAACTTCGGGCAAGCCCCCTTGCCTGACTCTCCTCCTACTAGGCTTGGGAAGCTTGGTCTCCCTGCCGAGGTAAGGTCGAACGTCCCGCCGAGCCTTACACTCGAACTCCGGCCAAGCCTCTTTGCCTGACCCTACTAGGCTTGGGAAGCTTGGTCTCCCTGCCGAGGTAAGGTCGAACGTCCTGCCGAGCCTTACACTCGAATTCCGGCCAAGCCCCCTTGTCCGACTCTCCTCCTACTAGGCTTGGGAAGCTTGGCCTCCCTGCCTAGGTAAGGTTGAATATCCTGCCGAGCCTTACACTCGAACTCCGGCCAAGCCCCCTTGCCTGACTCTCCTACTAGGATTGGGAAGCTTGGTCTCCCTGCCGAGGTAAGGTCGAACGTCCTGCCGAGCCTTACACTCGAACTCCGGCCAAGCCCCCTTGCCTGCCTCTCCTCCTACTAGGCTTGGGAAGCTTGTCCTCCCTGCCAAGGTAAGTTCGAAAGTCCTGCCGAGCCTTACACTCGAACTCCGGCCAAGCCCCCTTGCCTGACTCTCCTCCTACTAGGCTTGGGAAGCTTGGTCTCCCTGCCGAGGTAAGGTCGAACGTCCTGCCGAGCCTTACACTCGAAGTCCGGCCAAGCCTCCTTGCCTGACCCTACTAGGCTTGGGAAGCTTGGTCTCCCTGCCGAGGCAAGGTCGAACGTCCTGCCGAGCCTTACACTCGAACTCTGGCCGAGCCCCCGTGCTCACCCTACTTGGCTTGGGAAGCTTGGTCTCCCTGCCGAGGTAAGTTCCAACGACCTGCCGAGCCTTACACTCGAACTCCGACCAAGCCCCCTTGCCTGTCTCTCCTACTAGGCTTGGGAAGCTTGGTCTCCCTGTCGAGGTAAGGTTGAACGTCCTGCCGAGACTTACACTCGAACTCCGGCCAAGCCCCCTTGCCTGAACCTACTAGGCTTGGGAAGCTTGGTCTCCCTGCCAAGGTAAGGTCGAAAGTCCTGCCGAGCCTTACACTCGAACTCCGGGCAAGCCCCCTTGCCTGACTCTCCTCCTACTAGGCTTGGGAAGCTTGGTCTCCCTGCCGAGGTAAGGTCGAACGTCCCGCCGAGCCTTACACTCGAACTCCGGCCAAGCCTCCTTGCCTGACCCTACTAGGCTTGGGAAGCTTGGTCTCCCTGCCTAGGTAATGTCGAACGTCCTGCCGAGCCTTACACTCGAATTCCGGCCAAGCCCCCTTGTCTGACTCTCCTCCTACTAGGCTTGGGAAGCTTGGCCTCCCTGCCTAGGTAAGGTTGAATGTCCTGCCGAGCCTTACACTCGAACTCCGGCCAAGCCCCCTTGCCTGACTCTCCTACTAGGCTTGGGAAGCTTGGTCTCCCTGCCAAGGCAAGGTCCAACGTCCTGCCGAGCCTTACACTCAAACTCCGGCCAAGGCCCCTTGCCTGACTCTCCTCCTACTAGGCTTGGGAAGCTTGGTCTCCCTGCCAAGGTAAGGTCGAAAGTCCTGCCGAGCCTTACACTCAAACTCCGGCCAAGCCCCCTTGCCTGACTCTCCTACTATGCTTTGGAAGCTTGGTCTCCCTGCCGAGGTAAGGTTGAACGTCCTGCCGAGCCTTACGCTCGAACTCCGGCCAAGCCCCCTTGCCTGACTCTCCTACTAGGCTTGGGAAGCTTGGTCTCCCTGCCGAGGTACGGTCGAACGTCCTGCCGAGCCTTACACTCGAACTCCGGCCAAGCCCCCTTGCCTGACTCTCCGCCTAGGCTTGGGAAGCTTCGTCTCCCTGCCGAGGTAAGGTTGAATGCCCTGCCGAGCCGTACACTCAAACTCCGGCCAAGCCCCCTTGCCTGGCCCTGCTCGGCTTGGGAAGCTTGGTCTCGCTGCCGAGGTAAGGTCCAACGTCCTGCCGAGCCTTACACTCGAACTCCGGCCAAGCCCCCTTGCCTGCCTCTCCTCCTACTAGGCTTGGGAAGCTTGGTCTCCCTGCCAAGGTAAGGTCGAAAGTCCTGCCGAGCCTTACACTCAAACTCCGGCGAAGCCCCCTTGCCTGACCCTACTCGGCTGGAGAAGCTTGGTCTCCCTGCCGAGGTAAGATCGAACGTCCTGCCGATCATTACACTCGAACTCTGGCCAAGCCCCCTTGCCTGACTCTCCTCCTACTAGGCTTGGGAAGCTTGGTCTCCCTGCCAAAGTAGAGGTCGAACGTCCTGCCGAGCCTTACACTGGAACTCCAGCTAAGCCCCATTGCCTAACACTCCTACGAAGCTTGGGAAGCTTGGTCTCCCTGCCGAGGTAAGGTCGAACGTCCTGCCGAGCCTTACACTCGATCTCTGGACGAGCCCCCTCGCTTACCCTACTTGGCTTGGGAAGCTTGGTCTCCCTGCCGAGGTAAGGTCGAACGTCCTGCCGAGCCTTACACTCCAACTCCGGCCAAGCCCCCTTGCCTGCCTCTCCTCCTACTAGGCTTGGGAAGCTTGGTCTCCCTGCCGAGGTAAGGTTGAACGTCCTGCTGAGCCTTACACTCGAACTCCGGCCAAGCCCCCTTGCCTGACTCTCCTCCTACTAGGCTTGGGAAGCTTGGTCTCCCTGCCGAGGTAAGGTCGAACGTCCTGCCGAGCCTTACACTCGAACTCCTGGCAAGCCCCCTTGCCTGACTCTCCTCCTACTAGGCTTGGGAAGCTTGGTCTCCCTGCCGAGATAAGGTCGAACGACCCGCCGAGCCTTACACTCGAACTCTGGCCAAGCCCCCTTGCCTGATCATACTAGGCTTGGGGAGCTTGGTCTCCCTGCCGAGGTAAGGTCCAACAACCTGCCGAGCCTTACACTCGAACTCCGGCCAAGCCCCCTTGCCTGCCTCTCCTCCTACTAGGCTTGGGAAGCTTGGTCTCCCTGCCGAGGTAAGGTTGAACGTCCTGCCGAGCCTTACACTCGAACTCCGGCCGAGCCCCCCTGCCTGTCTCTCCTCCTACTAGGCTTGGGAAGCTTGGTCTCCCTGCCAAGGTAAGGTCGAAAGTCCTGCCGAGCCTTACACTCGAACTCCGGCCAAGCCCCCTTGCCTGACCCTGCTCGGCTTGGGAAGCTTGGTCTCCCTGCCGAGGTAAGGTTGAATGTCCGGCCGAGCCTTACACTCGAACTCCGGCCGAGTCCCCTTGCCTGACTCTCCTACTAGGCTTGGGAAGCTTGGTCTCCCTGCCGAGGTAAGGTCGATCGTCCTGCCGAGACTTGCACACGAACTCCGGCCAAGCCCCCTTGCCTGCCTCTCCTCCTACTAGGCTTGGGAAGCTTGGTCTCCCTGCCAAGGCAACGTCGAAAGTCCTGCCGAGCCTTACACTCGAACTCTGGGCAAGCCCCCTTGCCTGACTCTCCTCCTACTAGGCTTGGGAAGCTTGGTCTCCCTGCCGAGGTAAGGTCGAACGTCCCGCCGAGCCTTACACTCGAACTCCAGCCAAGCCTCCTTGCCTGATCCTACTAGGCTTGGGAAGCTTGGTCTCCCAGCCTAGGTAAGGTTGAATGTCCTGCCGAGCCTTACACTCGAACTCCGGCCAAGCCCCCTTGCCTGACTCTCCTCCTGCTAGGCTTGGGAAGCTTGGCCTCCCTGCCGAGGTAAGGTCGAACGTCCTGCCGAGCCTTACACTCGAACTCTGGCCGAGCGCCCGTGCTCACCCTACTTGGCTTGGGAAGCTTGGTCTCCCTGCCGAGGTAAGGTCAAACGTCCTGCCGAGCCTTACACTCGAACTCCGGCCAAGCCCCCTTGCCTGACTCTCCTCCTACTAGTCTTGGGAAGCTTGGTCTCCCTGCCGAGGTAAGGTTGAACGTCCTGCCGAGCCTCACACTTGAACTCCGGCTAAGCGCCATTGCCTGACTCTCCTACTTGGCTTGGGAAGCTTGGTCTCCCTGCCAAGGTAAGGTCGAACGTCCTGCTGAGCCTTGCACTCGATCTCCGGCCAAGCCCCCTTGCCTGACTCTCCTACTATGCTTTTGAAGCTCGGTCTCCCTGCCGAGGTAAGGTTGAACGTCCTGCCGAGCATTACACTCAAACTCCGGCCAAGCCCCCTTGCCTGCCTCTCCTCCTACTAGGCTTGGGAAGCTTGGCCTCCCTGCCGAGGTAAGGTCGAACGTCCTGCCGAGCCTTACGCTCGTACTACGGCCAAGCCCCCTTGCCTGACTCTCCTACTAGGATTGGGAAGCTTGGTCTCCCTGCCGAGGTAAGGTCGAACGTCCTGCCGAGCCTTACACTCGAACTCCGGCCAAGCCCCCTTGCCTGACCCTACTAGGCTTGGGAAGCTTGGTCTCCCTGCCAAGGTAAGGTCCAACGTCCTACCGAGCCTTGCACTCGAATTCCGGCCAAGCCCCCTTGCATGACTCTCCTACTAGTCTTGGGAAGCTTGGTCTCCCTGCCAAGGTAAGGTCGAACGTCCTGCCGAGCCTTACACTGGAACTCCGGCGAAGCCCCCTTGCCTGCCTCTCCTCCTACTAGGCTTGGGAAGCTTGGTCTCCCTGCCAAGGTAAGGTCGAAAGTCCTGCCGAGCCTTACACTCGAACTCCGGCCAAGCCCCCTTGCCTGACCCTACTAGGCTGGAGAAGCTTGGTGTCCCTGCCGAGGTAAGATCGAACGTCCTGCCAATCATTACACTCGAACTCTGGCCAAGCCCCCTTGCCTGACTCTCCTCCTACGAGGCTTGGGAAGCTTGGTCTCCCTGCCAAGGTAGAGGTCGAACGTCCTGCCGAGCCTTACACTGGAAGTCCAGCTAAGCCCCATTGCCTAACACTCCAACGAAGCTTGGGAAGCTTGGTCTCCCTGCCGAGGTAAGGTCGAAAGTCCTGCCGAGCCTTACACTCAAACTCTGGGCGAGCCCCCTCGCTTACCCTACTTGGCTTGGGAAGCTTGATCTCCCTGTCGAGGTAAGGGCGAATGTCCTGCCGGGCCTTACACTCGAACTTTGGCCAAGACCCCTTCCCGGACCCTACTAGGCTTGGGAAGCTTGGTCTCCCTGCCGAGGTAAGGTCCAACAACCTGCCGAGCCTTACATTCGAACTCCGGCCCAGCCCCCTTTCCTGACTCTCCTAGTAGGCTTGGGAAGCTTGGTCTCCCTGCCGAGATAAGGTCGAATGACCCGCCGAGCCTTACACTCGAACTCTGGGCAAGCCCCCTTGCCTGACCATACTAGGCTTGGGGAGCTTGGTCTCCCTGCCGAGGTATGGTTGAACGTCCTGCCGAGCCTTACAGTCGAACTCCGGCCAAGCCCCCTTGCCTGACTCTCCTCCTACTAGGCTTGGGAAGCTTGGTCTCCCTGCCGAGGTAAGGTTGAACGTCCTGCCGAGCCTTACAGTCGAACTCCGTCCAAGCCCCCTTGCCTGACTCACCTACTAGGCTTGGGAAGCTTGGTCTCCCTGCCGAGGTAAGGTTGAACGTCCTGCCGAGCATCACACTCGAACTCCGGCTAAGCCCCGTTGCCTGACTCTCCTACTTGGCTTGGGAAGCTTGGTCTCCCTGCCGAGGTAAGGTCGAACGTCCTGCCGAGCCTTACACTCGAACTCCGGCCGAGCCCCCTTGCCTGTCTCTCCTCCTACTAGGCTTGGGAAGCTTGGTCTCCCTGCCAAGGCAAGGTCGAAAGTCCTGCCGAGCCTTACACTCGAACTCCGGCCAAGCCCCCTTTCCTGACCCTGCTAGGCTTGGGAAGCTTGGTCTCCCTGCCGAGGTAAGGTTGAATGTCCGGCCAAGCCTTACACTCGAACTCCGGCCAAGTCCCCTTGCCTGGCTCTCCTACTAGGCTTGGGAAGCTTGGTCTCCCTGCCGAGGTAAGGTCGAAAGTCCTGCCGAGCCTTACACTCGAACTCCGGCCAAGCCCCCTTGCCTGACTCTCCTCCTACTAGGCTTGGGAAGCTTGGTCTCCCTGCCGAGGTAAGGTCGAACATCCCGCCGAGCCTTACACTCGAACTCCAGCCAAGCCTCCTTGCCTGACCCTACTAGGTTTGGGAAGCTTGGTCTCCCAGCCTAGGTAAGGTTGAATGTCCTGCCGAGCCTTACACTCGAACTCCGGCCAAGCCCCCTTCCCTGACTCTCCTCTTGCTAGGCTTGGGAAGCTTGGCCTCCCTGCCGAGGTAAGGTCGAACGTCCTGCCGAGCCTTACACTCGAACTCCGGCCAAGCCCCCTTGCCTGGCCCTGCTCGGCTTGGGAAACTTGGTCTCCCTGCCGAGGTAAGGTCGAACATCCTGCCGAGCCTTACACTCGAACTCCGGCCAAGCACCCTTGCCTGACCCTACTAGGCTTGGGAAGCTTGGTCTCCCTGCCAAGGTAAGGTCCAACGTCCTGCCGAGCCTTGCACTCGAATTCCGGCCAAGCCCCCTTGCATGACTCTCCTACTAGTCTTGGGAAGCTTGGTCTCCCTGCCAAGGTAAGGTCGAACGTCCTGCCGAGCCTTACACTGGAACTCCGGCGAAGCCCCCTTGCCTGCCTCTCCTCCTACTAGGCTTGGGAAGCTTGGTCTCCCTGCCAAGGTAAGGTCGAAAGTCCTGCCGAGCCTTACACTCGAACTCCGGCCAAGCCCCCTTGCCTGACCCTACTAGGCTGGAGAAGCTTGGTCTCCCTGCCGAGGTAAGATCGAACGTCCTGCCAATCATTACACTCGAACTCTGGCCAAGCCCCCTTGCCTGACTCTCCTCCTACGAGGCTTGGGAAGCTTGGTCTCCCTGCCAAGGTAGAGGTCGAACGTCCTGCCGAGCCTTACACTGGAAGTCCAGCTAAGCCCCATTGCCTAACACTCCTACGAAGCTTGGGAAGCTTGGTCTCCCTGCCGAGGTAAGGTCGAACGTCCTGCCGAGCCTTACACTCAAACTCTGGGCGAGCCCCCTCGCTTACCCTACTTGGCTTGGGAAGCTTGGTCTCCCTGCCGAGGTAAGGGCGAATGTCCTGCCGGGCCTTACACTCGAACTTTGGCCAAGACCCCTTCCCGGACCCTACTAGGCTTGGGAAGCTTGGTCTCCCTGCCGAGGTAAGGTCCAACAACCTGCCGAGCCTTACACTCGAACTCCGGCCCAGCCCCCTTGCCTGACTCTCCTACTAGGCTTGGGAAGCTTGGTCTCCCTGCCGAGATAAGGTCGAACGACCCGCCGAGCCTTACACTCGAACTCTGGGCAAGCCCCCTTGCCTGACCATACTAGGCTTGGGGAGCTTGGTCTCCCTGCCGAGGTATGGTTGAACGTCCTGCCGAGCCTTACACTCGAACTCCGGCCAAGCCCCCTTGCCTGACTCTCCTCCTACTAGGCTTGGGAAGCTTGGTCTCCCTGCCGAGGTAAGGTCCAACAACCTGCCGAGCCTTACAGTCGAACTCCGGCCAAGCCCCCTTGCCTGACTCACCTACTAGGCTTGGGAAGCTTGGTCTCCCTGCCGAGGTAAGATCGAACGTCCTGCCAATCATTACACTCGAACTCTGGCCAAGCCCCCTTGCCTGACTCTCCTCCTACGAGGCTTGGGAAGCTTGGTCTCCCTGCCAAGGTAGAGGTCGAACGTCCTGCCGAGCCTTACACTGGAAGTCCAGCTAAGCCCCATTGCCTAACACTCCTACGAAGCTTGGGAAGCTTGGTCTCCCTGCCGAGGTAAGGTCGAACGTCCTGCCGAGCCTTACACTCAAACTCTGGGCGAGCCCCATCGCTTACCCTACTTGGCTTGGGAAGCTTGGTCTCCCTGCCGAGGTAAGGGCGAATGTCCTGCCGGGCCTTACACTCGAACTTTGGCCAAGACCCCTTCCCGGACCCTACTAGGCTTGGGAAGCTTGGTCTCCCTGCCGAGGTAAGGTCCAACAACCTGCCGAGCCTTACACTCGAACTCCGGCCCAGCCCCCTTGCCTGACGATCCTACTAGGCTTGGGAAGCTTGGTCTCCCTGGCGAGATAAGGTCGAACGACCCGCCGAGCCTTACACTCGAACTCTGGGCAAGCCCCCTTGCCTGACCATACTAGGCTTGGGGAGCTTGGTCTCCCTGCCGAGGTATGGTTGAACGTCCTGCCGAGCCTTACAGTCGAACTCCGGCCAAGCCCCCTTGCCTGACTCTCCTCCTACTAGGCTTGGGAAGCTTGGTCTCCCTGCCGAGGTAAGGTTGAACGTCCTGCCGAGCCTTACAGTCGAACTCCGGCCAAGCCCCCTTGCCTGACTCACCTACTAGGCTTGGGAAGCTTGGTCTCCCTGCCGAGGTAAGGTTGAACGTCCTGCCGAGCATCACACTTGAACTCCGGCTAAGCCCCGTTGCCTGACTCTCCTACTTGGCTTGGGAAGCTTGGTCTCCCTGCCGAGGTAAGGTCGAACGTCCTGCCGAGCCTTACACTCGAACTCCGGCCGAGCCCCCTTGCCTGTCTCTCCTCCTACTAGGCTTGGGAAGCTTGGTCTCCCTGCCAAGGCAAGGTCGAAAGTCCTGCCGAGCCTTACACTCGAACTCCGGCCAAGCCCCCTTGCCTGGCTCTCCTACTAGGCTTGGGAAGCTTGGTCTCCCTGCCGAGGTAAGGTCGAAAGTCCTGCCGAGCCTTACACTCGAACTCCGGCCAAGCCCCCTTGCCTGACTCTCCTCCTACTAGGCTTGGGAAGCTTGGTCTCCCTGCCGAGGTAAGGTCGAACATCCCGCCGAGCCTTACACTCGAACTCCAGCCAAGCCTCCTTGCCTGACCCTACTAGGTTTGGGAAGCTTGGTCTCCCAGCCGAGGTAAGGTTGAATGTCCTGCCGAGCCTTACACTCGAACTCCGGCCAAGCCCCCTTCCCTGACTCTCCTCTTGCTAGGCTTGGGAAGCTTGGCCTCCCTGCCGAGGTAAGGTCGAACGTCCTACCGAGCCTTACACTCCAACTCCGGCCAAGCCTCCTTGCCTGACCCTACTAGGCTTGGGAAGCTTGGTCTCCCTGCCGAGGTAAGGTCGAACGCCCTGCCGAGCCTTACACTCGAACTGTGGCCGAGCCCCCGTGCTCACCCTACTTGGCTTGGGAAGCTTGGTCTCCCTGCCGAGGTAAGGTCAAACGTCCTGCCGAGCCTTACACTCGAACTCCGGCCAAGCCCCCTTGCCTGACTCTCCTCCTACTAGTCTTGGGAAGCTTGGTCTCCCTGCCGAGGTAAGGTTGAACGTCCTGCCGAGCCTCACACTTGAACTCCGGCTAAGCGCCATTGCCTGACTCTCCTACTTGGCTTGGGAAGCTTGGTCTCCCTGCCAAGGTAGAGGTCGAACGTCCTGCTGAGCCTTGCACTCGATCTCCGGCCAAGCCCCCTGGCCTGACTCTCCTACTATGCTTTGGAAGCTCGGTCCCCCTGCCGAGGTAAGGTTGAACGTCCTGCCGAGCCTTACACTAAAACTCCGGCCAAGCCCCCTTGCCTGCCTCTCCTCCTACTAGGCTTGGGAAGCTTCGCCTCCCTGCCGAGGTAAGGTCGAACGTCCTGCCGAGCCTTACGCTCGTACTACGGCCAAGCCCCCTTGCCTGACTCTCCTACTAGGCTTGGGAAGCTTCGTCTCCCTGCCGAGGTAAGGTTGAACGTCCTGCCGAGCCGTACACTCGAACTCCGGCCAAGCCCCCTTGCCTGGCCCTGCTCGGCTTGGGAAGCTTGGTCTCCCTGCCGAGGTAAGGTCCAACGTCCTGCCGAGCCTTGCACTCGAATTCCGGCCAAGCCCCCTTGCATGACTCTCCTACTAGGCTTGGGAAGCTTGGTCTCCCTGCCAAGGTAAGGTCGAACGTCCTGCCGAGCCTTACACTGGAACTCCGGCGAAGCCCCCTTGCCTGCCTCTCCTCCTACTAGGCTTGGGAAGCTTGGTCTCCCTGCCAAGGTAAGGTCGAAAGTCCTGCCGAGCCTTACACTCGAACTCCGGCCAAGCCCCCTTGCCTGACCCTACTAGGCTGGAGAAGCTTGGTCTCCCTGCCGAGGTAAGATCGAACGTCCTGCCGATCATTACACTCGAACTCTGGCCAAGCCCCCTTGCCTGACTCTCCTCCGACGAGGCTTGGGGAGCTTGGTCTCCCTGCCAAGGTAGAGGTCGAACGTCCTGCCGAGCCTTACACTGGAAGTCCAGCTAAGCCCCATTGCCTAACACTCCTACGAAGCTTGGGAAGCTTGGTCTCCCTGCCGAGGTAAGGTCGAATGTCCCACCGAGCCTTACACTCGAACTCCAGCCAATCCTCCTTGCCTGACCATACTAGGCTTGGGGAGCTTGGTCTCCCTGCCGAGGTAAGGTCCAACAACCTGCCGAGCCTTACACTCGAACTCCTGGCAAGCCCCCTTGCCTGACTCTCCTCCTACTAGGCTTGGGAAGCTTGGTCTCCCTGCCGAGATAGGGTCGAACGACCCGCCGAGCCTTACACTTGAACTCTGGCCAAGCCCCCTTGCCTGACCCTACTAGGCTTGGGAAGCTTGGTCTCCCTGCCGAGGTAAGGTCCAACAACCTGCCGAGCCTTACACTCGAACTCCGGCCAAGCACCCTTGCCTGCCTCTCCTCGTACTAGGCTTAGGAAGCTTGGTCTCCCTGCCGAGGTAAGGTTGAACGTCCTGCCGAGCCTTACACTCGAATTCTGGCCAAGCCCCCTTGCCTGACTCTCCTCCTACTAGGCTTGGGAAGCTTGGCCTCCCTACCTAGGTAAGGTTGAATGTCCTGCCGAGACTTACACTCGAACTCCGGCCAAGCCCCCTTGCCTGTCTCTCCTACGAGTCTTGGGAAGCTTGGTCTCCCTGCCGAGGTAAGGTTGAACGTCCTGCCGAGCCTTACCCTCGAACTCCGGCCAAGCCCCCTTGCCTGAACCTACTAGGCTTGGGAAGCTTGGTCTCCCTGCCAAGGTAACGTCGAAAGTCCTGCCGAGCCTTACACTCGAACTCCGGCCAAGCCCCCTTGCCTGACTCTCCTCCTACTAGGCTTGGGAAGCTTGGTCTTCCTGCTGAGGTAAGGTCGAACGTCCCGCCGAGCCTTACACTCGAACTCCGGCCAAGCCTCGTTGCCAGACCCTACTAGGCTTGGGAAGCTTGGTCTCCCTGCCGAGGTAAGGTTGAACGTCCTGCCGACCCTTACACTCGAATTCCGGCCAAGCCCCCTTGTCTGACTCTCCTCCTGCTAGGCTTGGGAAGCTTGGCCTCCCTGCCTAGGTAAGGTTGAAAGGCCTGCCGAGCCTTACACTTGAATTCCGGCCAACCCCCTTGCCTGACTCTCCTATTAGGATTGGGAGGCTTGGTCTCCCTGCCGAGGTAAGGTCGAACGTCCTGCCGAGCCTTACACTCAAACTCCGGCCAAGCCCCCTTGCCTGACTCTCCTCCTACTAGGCTTGGGAAGCTTGGTCTCCCTGCCGAGGTAAGGTCCAACAACCTGCCGAGCCTTACACTCAAACTCTGGGCGAGCCCCATCGCTTACCCTACTTGGCTTGGGAAGCTTGGTCTCCCTGCCGAGGTAAGGGCGAATGTCCTGCCGGGCCTTACACTCGAACTTTGGTCAAGACCCCTTCCCGGACCCTACTAGGCTTGGGAAGCTTGGTCTCCCTGGCGAGATAAGGTCGAACGACCCGCCGAGCCTTACACTCGAACTCTGGGCAAGCCCCCTTGCCTGACCATACTAGGCTTGGGGAGCTTGGTCTCCCTGCCGAGGTATGGTTGAACGTCCTGCCGAGCCTTACAGTCGAACTCCGGCCAAGCCCCCTTGCCTGACTCTCCTCCTACTAGGCTTGGGAAGCTTGGTCTCCCTGCCGAGGTAAGGTTGAACGTCCTGCCGAGCCTTACAGTCGAACTCCGGCCAAGCCCCCTTGCCTGACTCTCCTCCTACTAGGCTTGGGAAGCTTGGTCTCCCTGCCGAGGTAAGGTCGAACGTCCTGCCGAGCCTTACACTCGAACTCCGGCCAAGCCTCCTTGCCTGACCCTACTAGGCTTGGGAAGCTTGGTCTCCCTGCCGAGGTAAGGTCGAACGTCCTGCCGAGCCTTACACTCAAACTCTGGCCGAGCCCCCGTGCTCACCCTAGTAGGCTTGGGAAGCTTGGTCTCCCTGCCGAGGTAAGGTCCAACGTCCTGCCGAGCCTTACACTCAAACTCTGGCCAAGCCCCCTTGCCTGCCTCTCCTCCTACTAGGCTTGGGAAGCTTGGTCTCCCTGCCAAGGTAAGGTCGAATGTCCTGCCGAGCCTTGCACTCGAACTCCGGCCAAGCCCCCTTGCCTGCCTCTCCTCCTACTAGGCTTGGGAAGCTTGGTCTCCCTGCCGAGGTAAGGTCCAACGTCCTGCCGAGCCTTACACTCAAACTCTGGCCAAGCCCCCTTGCCTGCCTCTCCTCCTACTAGGCTTGGGAAGCTTGGTCTCCCTGCCAAGGTAAGGTCGAAAGTCCTGCCGAGCCTTACACTTGAACTCTGGCCAAGCCCCCTTGCCTGACCCTACTAGGCTTGGGAAGCTTGGTCTCCCTGCCGAGGTAAGGTCCAACAACCTGCCGAGCCTTACACTCGAACTCCGGCCAAGCACCCTTGCCTGCCTCTCCTCGTACTAGGCTTAGGAAGCTTGGTCTCCCTGCCGAGGTAAGGTTGAACGTCCTGCCGAGCCTTACACTCGAATTCTGGCCAAGCCCCCTTGCCTGACTCTCCTCCTACTAGGCTTGGGAAGCTTGGCCTCCCTACCTAGGTAAGGTTGAATGTCCTGCCGAGCCTTACCCTCGAACTCCGGCCAAGCCCCCTTGCCTGACCCTACTAGGCTTGGGAAGCTTGGTCTCCCTGCCAAGGTAACGTCGAAAGTCCTGCCGAGCCTTACACTCGAACTCCGGCCAAGCCCCCTTGCCTGACTCTCCTCCTACTAGGCTTGGGAAGCTTGGTCTTCCTGCTGAGGTAAGGTCGAACGTCCCGCCGAGCCTTACACTCGAACTCCGGCCAAGCCTCGTTGCCAGACCCTACTAGGCTTGGGAAGCTTGGTCTCCCTGCCGAGGTAAGGTTGAACGTCCTGCCGACCCTTACACTCGAATTCCGGGCAAGCCCCCTTGTCTGACTCTCCTCCTGCTAGGCTTGGGAAGCTTGGCCTCCCTGCCTAGGTAAGGTTGAATGGCCTGCCGAGCCTTACACTTGAACTCCGGCCAAGCCCCCTTGCCTGACTCTCCTATTAGGATTGGGAGGCTTGGTCTCCCTGCCGAGGTAAGGTCGAACGTCCTGCCGAGCCTTACACTCAAACTCCGGCCAAGCCCCCTTGCCTGACTCTCCTCCTACTAGGCTTGGGAAGCTTGGTCTCCCTGCCGAGGTAAGGTCGAACGTCCTGCCGAGCCTTACACTCAAACTCTGGGCGAGCCCCATCGCTTACCCTACTTGGCTTGGGAAGCTTGGTCTCCCTGCCGAGGTAAGGTCCAACGTCCTGCCGAGCCTTACACTCAAACTCTGGCCAAGCCCCCTTGCCTGCCTCTCCTCCTACTAGGCTTGGGAAGCTTGGTCTCCCTGCCAAGGTAAGGTCGAAAGTCCTGCCGAGCCTTGCACTCGAACTCCGGCCAAGCCCCCTTGCCTGCCTCTCCTCCTACTAGGCTTGGGAAGCTTGGTCTCCCTGCCGAGGTAAGGTTGAACGTCCTGCCGAGCCTTACACTCGAACTCCGGCCAAGACCCCTTCCCTGACCCTACTAGGCTTGGGAAGCTTGGTCTCCCTGCCGAGGTAAGGTCCAACAACCTGCCGAGCCTTACACTCGAACTCCGGCCAAGCCCCCTTGCCTGACTCTCCTACTAGGCTTGGGAAGCTTGGTCTCCCTGCCGAGGTAAGGTTGAACGTCCTGCCGAGCCTTACACTCGAACTCCGGCCAAGTCCCCTTGCCTGACTCTCCTCCTACTAGGCTTGGGAAGCTTGGTCTCCCTGCCGAGATAAGGTCGAACGACCCGCCGAGCCTTACACTCGAACTCTGGCCAAGCCCCCTTGCCTGACCATACTAGCCTTGGGGAGCTTGGTCTCCCTGGCGAGGTAAGGTCCAACAACCTGCCGAGCCTTACACTCGAACTCCGGCCAAGCCCCCTCTCCTGCCTCTCCTCCTACTAGGCTTGGGAAGCTTGGTCTCCCTGCCGAGGTAAGGTTGAAAGTCCTGCCGAGCCTTACAGTCGAAATCCGGCCAAGCCCCCTTGCCTGTCTCTCCTACGAGTCTTGGGAAGCTTGGTCTCCCTGCCGAGGTAAGGTTGAACGTCCTGCCGAGCCTTACCCTCGAACTCCGGCCAAGCCCCCTTGCCTGAACCTACTAGGCTTGGGAAGCTTGGTCTCCCTGCCAAGGTAACGTCGAAAGTCCTGCCGAGCCTTACACTCGAACTCCGGCCAAGCCCCCTTGCCTGACTCTCCTCCTACTAGGCTTGGGAAGCTTGGTCTTCCTGCTGAGGTAAGGTCGAACGTCCCGCCGAGCCTTACACTCGAACTCCGGCCAAGCCTCGTTGCCAGACCCTACTAGGCTTGGGAAGCTTGGTCTCCCTGCCGAGGTAAGGTTGAACGTCCTGCCGACCCTTACACTCGAATTCCGGCCAAGCCCCCTTGTCTGACTCTCCTCCTGCTAGGCTTGGGAAGCTTGGCCTCCCTGCCTAGGTAAGGTTGAATGGCCTGCCGAGCCTTACACTTGAACTCCGGCCAAGCCCCCTTGCCTGACTCTCCTATTAGGATTGGGAGGTTTGGTCTCCCTGCCGAGGTAAGGTCGAACGTCCTGCCGAGCCTTACACTCAAACTCCGGCCAAGCCCCCTTGCCTGACTCTCCTCCTACTAGGCTTGGGAAGCTTGGTCTCCCTGCCGAGGTAAGGTCGAACGTCCTGCCGAGCCTTACACTCAAACTCTGGGCGAGCCCCATCGCTTACCCTACTTGGCTTGGGAAGCTTGGTCTCCCTGCCGAGGTAAGGGCGAATGTCCTGCCGGGCCTTACACTCGAACTTTGGCCAAGACCCCTTCCCGGACCCTACTAGGCTTGGGAAGCTTGGTCTCCCTGCCGAGGTAAGGTCCAACAACCTGCCGAGCCTTACACTCGAACTCCGGCCCAGCCCCCTTGCCTGACTCTCCTACTAGGCTTGGGAAGCTTGGTCTCCCTGGCGAGATAAGGTCGAACGACCCGCCGAGCCTTACACTCGAACTCTGGGCAAGCCCCCTTGCCTGACCATACTAGGCTTGGGGAGCTTGGTCTCCCTGCCGAGGTATGGTTGAACGTCCTGCCGAGCCTTACAGTCGAACTCCGGCCAAGCCCCCTTGCCTGACTCTCCTCCTACTAGGCTTGGGAAGCTTGGTCTCCCTGCCGAGGTAAGGTTGAACGTCCTGCCGAGCCTTACAGTCGAACTCCGGCCAAGCCCCCTTGCCTGACTCTCCTCCTACTAGGCTTGGGAAGCTTGGTCTCCCTGCCGAGGTAAGGTCGAACGTCCTGCCGAGCCTTACACTCGAACTCCGGCCAAGCCTCCTTGCCTGACCCTACTAGGCTTGGGAAGCTTGGTCTCCCTGCCGAGGTAAGGTCGAACGTCCTGCCGAGCCTTACACTCAAACTCTGGCCGAGCCCCCGTGCTCACCCTAGTAGGCTTGGGAAGCTTGGTCTCCCTGCCGAGGTAAGGTCCAACGTCCTGCCGAGCCTTACACTCAAACTCTGGCCAAGCCCCCTTGCCTGCCTCTCCTCCTACTAGGCTTGGGAAGCTTGGTCTCCCTGCCAAGGTAAGGTCGAAAGTCCTGCCGAGCCTTGCACTCGAACTCCGGCCAAGCCCCCTTGCCTGCCTCTCCTCCTACTAGGCTTGGGAAGCTTGGTCTCCCTGCCGAGGTAAGGTCCAACGTCCTGCCGAGCCTTACACTCAAACTCTGGCCAAGCCCCCTTGCCTGCCTCTCCTCCTACTAGGCTTGGGAAGCTTGGTCTCCCTGCCAAGGTAAGGTCGAAAGTCCTGCCGAGCCTTACACTTGAACTCTGGCCAAGCCCCCTTGCCTGACCCTACTAGGCTTGGGAAGCTTGGTCTCCCTGCCGAGGTAAGGTCCAACAACCTGCCGAGCCTTACACTCGAACTCCGGCCAAGCACCCTTGCCTGCCTCTCCTCGTACTAGGCTTAGGAAGCTTGGTCTCCCTGCCGAGGTAAGGTTGAACGTCCTGCCGAGCCTTACACTCGAATTCTGGCCAAGCCCCCTTGCCTGACTCTCCTCCTACTAGGCTTGGGAAGCTTGGCCTCCCTACCTAGGTAAGGTTGAATGTCCTGCCGAGACTTACACTCGAACTCCGGCCAAGCCCCCTTGCCTGTCTCTCCTACGAGTCTTGGGAAGCTTGGTCTCCCTGCCGAGGTAAGGTTGAACGTCCTGCCGAGCCTTACCCTCGAACTCCGGCCAAGCCCCCTTGCCTGAACCTACTAGGCTTGGGAAGCTTGGCCTCCCTGCCAAGGTAACGTCGAAAGTCCCGCCGAGCCTTACACTCGAACTCCGGCCAAGCCTCGTTGCCAGACCCTACTAGGCTTGGGAAGCTTGGTCTCCCTGCCGAGGTAAGGTTGAACGTCCTGCCGACCCTTACACTCGAATTCCGGCCAAGCCCCCTTGTCTGACTCTCCTCCTGCTAGGCTTGGGAAGCTTGGCCTCCCTGCCTAGGTAAGGTTGAATGGCCTGCCGAGCCTTACACTTGAACTCCGGCCAAGCCCCCTTGCCTGACTCTCCTATTAGGATTGGGAGGCTTGGTCTCCCTGCCGAGGTAAGGTCGAACGTCCTGCCGAGCCTTACACTCAAACTCCGGCCAAGCCCCCTTGCCTGACTCTCCTCCTACTAGGCTTGGGAAGCTTGGTCTCCCTGCCGAGGTAAGGTCGAACGTCCTGCCGAGCCTTACACTCAAACTCTGGGCGAGCCCCATCGCTTACCCTACTTGGCTTGGGAAGCTTGGTCTCCCTGCCGAGGTAAGGGCGAATGTCCTGCCGGGCCTTACACTCGAACTTTGGCCAAGACCCCTTCCCGGACCCTACTAGGCTTGGGAAGCTTGGTCTCCCTGCCGAGGTAAGGTCCAACAACCTGCCGAGCCTTACACTCGAACTCCGCCCCAGCCCCCTTGCCTGACTCTCCTACTAGGCTTGGGAAGCTTGGTCTCCCTGGCGAGATAAGGTCGAACGACCCGCCGAGCCTTACACTCGAAATCTGGGCAAGCCCCCTTGCCTGACCATACTAGGCTTGGGGAGCTTGGTCTCCCTGCCGAGGTATGGTTGAACGTCCTGCCGAGCCTTACAGTCGAACTCCGGCCAAGCCCCCTTGCCTGACTCTCCTCCTACTAGGCTTGGGAAGCTTGGTCTCCCTGCCGAGGTAAGGTTGAACGTCCTGCCGAGCCTTACAGTCGAACTCCGGCCAAGCCCCCTTGCCTGACTCTCCTCCTACTAGGCTTGGGAAGCTTGGTCTCCCTGCCGAGGTAAGGTCGAACGTCCTGCCGAGCCTTACACTCGAACTCCGGCCAAGCCTCCTTGCCTGACCCTACTAGGCTTGGGAAGCTTGGTCTCCCTGCCGAGGTAAGGTCGAACGTCCTGCCGAGCCTTACACTCAAACTCTGGCCGAGCCCCCGTGCTCACCCTAGTAGGCTTGGGAAGCTTGGTCTCCCTGCCGAGGTAAGGTCCAACGTCCTGCCGAGCCTTACACTCAAACTCTGGCCAAGCCCCCTTGCCTGCCTCTCCTCCTACTAGGCTTGGGAAGCTTGGTCTCCCTGCCAAGGTAAGGTCGAAAGTCCTGCCGAGCCTTGCACTCGAACTCCGGCCAAGCCCCCTTGCCTGCCTCTCCTCCTACTAGGCTTGGGAAGCTTGGTCTCCCTGCCGAGGTAAGGTTGAACGTCCTGCCGAGCCTTACACTCGAACTCCGGCCAAGACCCCTTCCCTGACCCTACTAGGCTTGGGAAGCTTGGTCTCCCTGCCGAGGTAAGGTCCAACAACCTGCCGAGCCTTACACTCGAACTCCGGCCAAGCCCCCTTGCCTGACTCTCCTACTAGGCTTGGGAAGCTTGGTCTCCCTGCCGAGGTAAGGTTGAACGTCCTGCCGAGCCTTACACTCGAACTCCGGCCAAGTCCCCTTGCCTGACTCTCCTCCTACTAGGCTTGGGAAGCTTGGTCTCCCTGCCGAGATAAGGTCGAACGACCCGCCGAGCCTTACACTCGAACTCTGGCCAAGCCCCCTTGCCTGACCATACTAGCCTTGGGGAGCTTGGTCTCCCTGCCGAGGTAAGGTCCAACAACCTGCCGAGCCTTACACTCGAACTCCGGCCAAGCCCCCTCTCCTGCCTCTCCTCCTACTAGGCTTGGGAAGCTTGGTCTCCCTGCCGAGGTAAGGTTGAAAGTCCTGCCGAGCCTTACAGTCGAAATCCGGCCAAGCCCCCTTGCCTGACTCACCTACTAGGCTTGGGAAGCTTGGTCTCCCTGCCGAGGTAAGGTTGAACGTCCTGCCGAGCCTCACACTCGAACTCCGGCTAAGCCCCATTGCCTGACTCTCCTACTTGGCTTGGGAAGCTTGGTCTCCCTGCCGAGGTAAGGTCGAACGTCCTGCCGAGCCTTACACTCGAACTCCGGCCAAGTCCCCTTGCCTGACTCTGCTCCTACTAGGCTTGGGAAGCTTGGTCTCCCTGCCGAGGTAAGGTCGAACGTCCTGCCGAGCCTTACACTCGAACTCCGGCCAAGCCCCCTTGCCTGCCTCTCCTCCTACTAGGCTTGGGAAGCTTGGTCTCCCTGCCGAGGTAAGGTTGAACGTCCTGCCGAGCCTTACACTCGAACTCCGGCCAAGCCCCCTTGCCTGTCTCTCCTACTAGGCTTGGGAAGCTTGGTCTCCCTGCCGAGGTAAGGTTGAACGTCCCGCCGAGCCTTACGCTCGAACTCCGGCCAAGCCCCCTTGCCTGAACCTACTAGGCTTGGGAAGCTTGGTCTCCCTGCCAAGGTAACGTCGAAAGTCCTGCCGAGCCTTACACTCGAACTCCGGCCAAGCCCCCTTGCCTGACTCTCCTCCTACTGGGCTTGGGAAGCTTGGTCTACCTGCCGAGGTAAGGTCGAACGTCCCGCCGAGCCTTACACTCGAACTCCCGCCAAGCCTCCTTGCCTGACCCTACTAGGCTTGGGAAGCTTGGTCTCCCTGCAGAGGTAAGGTTGAACGTCCTGCCGAGCCTTACATTCGAATTCCGGCCAAGACCCCTTGTCTGACTCTCCTCCTGCTAGGCTTGGGAAGTTTGGCCTCCCTGCCTAGGTAAGGTTGAATGTCCTGCCGAGCCTTACACTTGAACTCCGGCCAAGCCCCCTTGCCTGACTCTCCTACTAGGATTGGGAAGCTTGGTCTCCCTGCCGAGGTAAGGTCGAACGTCTTGCCGAGCCTTACACTCGAACTCCGGCCAAGCCCCCTAGCCTGACTCTCCTACTAGGCTTGGGAAGCTTGGTCTCCCTGCCGAGGTAAGGTTGAACGTCCTGCCGAGCCTTACACTCCAACTCCGGCCAAGCCCCCTTGCCTGACTCTCCTCCTACTAGGCTTGGGAAGCTTGGTCTCCCTGCCGAGATAAGGTCGAACGACCCGCCGAGCCTTACACTCGAACTCTGGCCAAGCCCCCTTGCCTGACCATACTAGGCTTGGGGAGCTTGGTCTCCCTGCCGAGGTAAGGTCCAACAACCTGCCGAGCCTTACACTCGAACTCCGGCCAAGCCCCCTTGCCTGCCTCTCCTCCTACTAGGCTTGGGAAGCTCGGCCTCCCTGCCGAGGTAAGGTTGAACGTCCTGCCGAGCCTTACGGTCGAACTCCGGCCAAGCCCCCTTGCCTGACTCACCTACTAGGCTTGGGAAGCTTGGTCTCCCTGCCGAGGTAAGGTTGAACGTCCTGCCGAGCCTCACATTCGAACTCCGGCTAAGCCCCATTGCCTGACTCTCCTACTTGGCTTGGGAAGCTTGGTCTCCCTGCCGAGGTAAGGTCGAACGTCCTGCCGAGCCTTACACTCGAACTCCGGCCAAGACCCCTTGCCTGTCTCTCCTACTAGGCTTGGGAAGCTTGGTCTCCCTGCCGAGGTAAGGTTGAACGTCCTGCCGAGCCTTACACACGAACTCCGGCCAAGCCCCCTTGCCTGAACCTACTAGGCTTGGGAAGCTTGGTCTCCCTGCCAAGGTAAGGTCCAACGTCCTGCCGAGCCTTGATCTCGAATTCCGGCCAAGCGCCCTTGCTTGACTCTCCTACTAGGCTTGGGAAGCTTGGTCTCCCGGCAGAGGCAAGTTCGAACGTCCTGCCGAGCCTTACACTGGAACTCCGGCGAAGCCCCCTTGCCTGCCTCTCCTCCTACTAGGCTTGGGAAGCTTGGTCTCCCTGCCAAGGTAAGGTCGAAAGTCCTGCCGAGCCTTACACTCGAACTCCGGCCAAGCCCCCTTGCCTGACCCTACTAGGTTGGAGAAGCTTGGTCTCCCTGCCGAGGTAAGATCGAACGTCCTTCCGATCATTACACTCGAACTCTGGCCAAGCCACCTTGCCTGACTCTCCTCCTACTAGGCTTGGGAAGCTTGGTCTCCCTGCCAAGGTAAGGTTGAACGTCCTGCCGAGCCTTACACTGGAAGTCCAGCTAAACCCCATTGCCTAACACTCCGACGAAGCTTGGGAAGCTTGGTCTCCCTGCCGAGGTAAGGTCGAACGTCCTGCCGAGCCTTACACTCGAACTCTGGAGGAGCCCCTTGCTTACCCTACTTGGCTTGGGGAGCTTGGTCTCCCTGCCGAGGTAAGGTCGAACGTCCTGCCGAGCCTTACACTCGAACTCCGGCCAAGACCACTTCCCTGACCCTACTAGGCTGGAGAAGCTTGGTCTCCCTGCCGAGGTAAGGTTGAACGTCCTGCCGAGCCTTACACTCGAACTTCGGCCAAGGCCCCTTGCCTGACTCTCCTCCTACTAGGCTTGGGAAGCTTGGTCTCCCTGCCGAGGTAAGGTCGAACGTCCTGCCGAGCCTTACACTCGAACTCCTGGCAAGCCCCCTTGCCTGACTCTCCTCCTACTAGGCTTGGGAAGCTTGGTCTCCCTGCCGAGATAGGGTCGAACGACCCGCCGAGCCTTACACTCGAACTCTGGCCAAGCCCCCTTGCCTGACCCTACTAGGCCTGGGAAGCTTGTTCTCCCTGCCGAGGTAAGGTCCAACAACCTGCCGAGCCATACACTCGAACTCCGGCCAAGCACCCTTGCCTGCCTCTCCTCGTACTAGGCTTAGGAAGCTTGGTCTCCCTGCCGAGGTAAGGTTGAACGTCCTGCCGAGCCTTACACTCGAATTCTGGCCAAGGCCCCTTGCCTGACTCTCCTCCTACTAGGCTTGGGAAGCTTGGCCTCCCTACCTAGGTAAGGTTGAATGTCCTGCCGAGCCTTACACTCGAACTCCGGCCAAGCCCCCTTGCCTGTCTCTCCTACGAGTCTTGGGAAGCTTGGTCTCCCTGCCGAGGTAAGGTTGAACGTCCTGCCGAGCCTTACCCTCGAACTCCGGCCAAGCCCCCTTGCCTGAACCTACTAGGCTTGGGAAGCTTGGTCTCCCTGCCAAGGTAACGTCGAAAGTCCTGCCGAGCCTTACACTCGAACTCCGGCCAAGCCCCCTTGCCTGACTCTCCTCCTACTAGGCTTGGGAAGCTTGGTCTTCCTGCTGAGGTAAGGTCGAAGGTCCCGCCGAGCCTTACACTCGAACTCCGGCCAAGCCTCGTTGCCAGACCCTACTAGGCTTGGGAAGCTTGGTCTCCCTGCCGAGGTAAGGTTGAACGTCCTGCCGACCCTTACACTCGAATTCCGGCCAAGCCCCCTTGTCTGACTCTCCTCCTGCTAGGCTTGGGAAGCTTGGCCTCCCTGCCGAGGTAAGGTTGAATGGCCTGCCGAGCCTTACACTTGAACTCCGGCCAAGCCCCCTTGCCTGACTCTCCTATTAGGCTTGGGAAGCTTGGTCTCCCTGCCGAGATAAGGTCGAACGACCCGCCGAGCCTTACACTCGAACTCTGGCCAAGCCCCCTTGCCTGACCATACTAGCCTTGGGGAGCTTGGTCTCCCTGCCGAGGTAAGGTCCAACAACCTGCCGAGCCTTACACTCGAACTCCGGCCAAGCCCCCTTGCCTGCCTCTCCTCCTACTAGGCTTGGGAAGCTTGGTCTCCCTGCCGAGGTAAGGTCCAACGTCCTGCCGAGCCTTACACTCAAACTCTGGCCAAGCCCCCTTGCCTGCCTCTCCTCCTACTAGGCTTGGGAAGCTTGGTCTCCCTGCCAAGGTAAGGTCGAAAGTCCTGCCGAGCCTTACACTTGAACTCTGGCCAAGCCCCCTTGCCTGACCCTACTAGGCTTGGGAAGCTTGGTCTCCCTGCCGAGGTAAGGTCCAACAACCTGCCGAGCCTTACACTCGAACTCCGGCCAAGCACCCTTGCCTGCCTCTCCTCGTACTAGGCTTAGGAAGCTTGGTCTCCCTGCCGAGGTAAGGTTGAACGTCCTGCCGAGCCTTACACTCGAATTCTGGCCAAGCCCCCTTGCCTGACTCTCCTCCTACTAGGCTTGGGAAGCTTGGCCTCCCTACCTAGGTAAGGTTGAATGTCCTGCCGAGACTTACACTCGAACTCCGGCCAAGCCCCCTTGCCTGTCTCTCCTACGAGTCTTGGGAAGCTTGGTCTCCCTGCCGAGGTAAGGTTGAACGTCCTGCCGAGCCTTACCCTCGAACTCCGGCCAAGCCCCCTTGCCTGAACCTACTAGGCTTGGGAAGCTTGGCCTCCCTGCCAAGGTAACGTCGAAAGTCCCGCCGAGCCTTACACTCGAACTCCGGCCAAGCCTCGTTGCCAGACCCTACTAGGCTTGGGAAGCTTGGTCTCCCTGCCGAGGTAAGGTTGAACGTCCTGCCGACCCTTACACTCGAATTCCGGCCAAGCCCCCTTGTCTGACTCTCCTCCTGCTAGGCTTGGGAAGCTTGGCCTCCCTGCCTAGGTAAGGTTGAATGGCCTGCCGAGCCTTACACTTGAACTCCGGCCAAGCCCCCTTGCCTGACTCTCCTATTAGGATTGGGAGGCTTGGTCTCCCTGCCGAGGTAAGGTCGAACGTCCTGCCGAGCCTTACACTCAAACTCCGGCCAAGCCCCCTTGCCTGACTCTCCTCCTACTAGGCTTGGGAAGCTTGGTCTCCCTGCCGAGGTAAGGTCGAACGTCCTGCCGAGCCTTACACTCAAACTCTGGGCGAGCCCCATCGCTTACCCTACTTGGCTTGGGAAGCTTGGTCTCCCTGCCGAGGTAAGGGCGAATGTCCTGCCGGGCCTTACACTCGAACTTTGGCCAAGACCCCTTCCCGGACCCTACTAGGCTTGGGAAGCTTGGTCTCCCTGCCGAGGTAAGGTCGAACGTCCTGCCGAGCCTTACACTCGAACTCCGCCCCAGCCCCCTTGCCTGACTCTCCTACTAGGCTTGGGAAGCTTGGTCTCCCTGGCGAGATAAGGTCGAACGACCCGCCGAGCCTTACACTCGAAATCTGGGCAAGCCCCCTTGCCTGACCATACTAGGCTTGGGGAGCTTGGTCTCCCTGCCGAGGTATGGTTGAACGTCCTGCCGAGCCTTACAGTCGAACTCCGGCCAAGCCCCCTTGCCTGACTCTCCTCCTACTAGGCTTGGGAAGCTTGGTCTCCCTGCCGAGGTAAGGTTGAACGTCCTGCCGAGCCTTACAGTCGAACTCCGGCCAAGCCCCCTTGCCTGACTCTCCTCCTACTAGGCTTGGGAAGCTTGGTCTCCCTGCCGAGGTAAGGTCGAACGTCCTGCCGAGCCTTACACTCGAACTCCGGCCAAGCCTCCTTGCCTGACCCTACTAGGCTTGGGAAGCTTGGTCTCCCTGCCGAGGTAAGGTCGAACGTCCTGCCGAGCCTTACACTCAAACTCTGGCCGAGCCCCCGTGCTCACCCTAGTAGGCTTGGGAAGCTTGGTCTCCCTGCCGAGGTAAGGTCCAACGTCCTGCCGAGCCTTACACTCAAACTCTGGCCAAGCCCCCTTGCCTGCCTCTCCTCCTACTAGGCTTGGGAAGCTTGGTCTCCCTGCCAAGGTAAGGTCGAAAGTCCTGCCGAGCCTTGCACTCGAACTCCGGCCAAGCCCCCTTGCCTGCCTCTCCTCCTACTAGGCTTGGGAAGCTTGGTCTCCCTGCCGAGGTAAGGTTGAACGTCCTGCCGAGCCTTACACTCGAACTCCGGCCAAGACCCCTTCCCTGACCCTACTAGGCTTGGGAAGCTTGGTCTCCCTGCCGAGGTAAGGTCCAACAACCTGCCGAGCCTTACACTCGAACTCCGGCCAAGCCCCCTTGCCTGACTCTCCTACTAGGCTTGGGAAGCTTGGTCTCCCTGCCGAGGTAAGGTTGAACGTCCTGCCGAGCCTTACACTCGAACTCCGGCCAAGTCCCCTTGCCTGACTCTCCTCCTACTAGGCTTGGGAAGCTTGGTCTCCCTGCCGAGATAAGGTCGAACGACCCGCCGAGCCTTACACTCGAACTCTGGCCAAGCCCCCTTGCCTGACCATACTAGCCTTGGGGAGCTTGGTCTCCCTGCCGAGGTAAGGTCCAACAACCTGCCGAGCCTTACACTCGAACTCCGGCCAAGCCCCCTCTCCTGCCTCTCCTCCTACTAGGCTTGGGAAGCTTGGTCTCCCTGCCGAGGTAAGGTTGAAAGTCCTGCCGAGCCTTACAGTCGAAATCCGGCCAAGCCCCCTTGCCTGACTCACCTACTAGGCTTGGGAAGCTTGGTCTCCCTGCCGAGGTAAGGTTGAACGTCCTGCCGAGCCTCACACTCGAACTCCGGCTAAGCCCCATTGCCTGACTCTCCTACTTGGCTTGGGAAGCTTGGTCTCCCTGCCGAGGTAAGGTCGAACGTCCTGCCGAGCCTTACACTCGAACTCCGGCCAAGTCCCCTTGCCTGACTCTGCTCCTACTAGGCTTGGGAAGCTTGGTCTCCCTGCCGAGGTAAGGTCGAACGTCCTGCCGAGCCTTACACTCGAACTCCGGCCAAGCCCCCTTGCCTGCCTCTCCTCCTACTAGGCTTGGGAAGCTTGGTCTCCCTGCCGAGGTAAGGTTGAACGTCCTGCCGAGCCTTACACTCGAACTCCGGCCAAGCCCCCTTGCCTGTCTCTCCTACTAGGCTTGGGAAGCTTGGTCTCCCTGCCGAGGTAAGGTTGAACGTCCCGCCGAGCCTTACGCTCGAACTCCGGCCAAGCCCCCTTGCCTGAACCTACTAGGCTTGGGAAGCTTGGTCTCCCTGCCAAGGTAACGTCGAAAGTCCTGCCGAGCCTTACACTCGAACTCCGGCCAAGCCCCCTTGCCTGACTCTCCTCCTACTGGGCTTGGGAAGCTTGGTCTACCTGCCGAGGTAAGGTCGAACGTCCCGCCGAGCCTTACACTCGAACTCCCGCCAAGCCTCCTTGCCTGACCCTACTAGGCTTGGGAAGCTTGGTCTCCCTGCAGAGGTAAGGTTGAACGTCCTGCCGAGCCTTACATTCGAATTCCGGCCAAGACCCCTTGTCTGACTCTCCTCCTGCTAGGCTTGGGAAGTTTGGCCTCCCTGCCTAGGTAAGGTTGAATGTCCTGCCGAGCCTTACACTTGAACTCCGGCCAAGCCCCCTTGCCTGACTCTCCTACTAGGATTGGGAAGCTTGGTCTCCCTGCCGAGGTAAGGTCGAACGTCTTGCCGAGCCTTACACTCGAACTCCGGCCAAGCCCCCTAGCCTGACTCTCCTACTAGGCTTGGGAAGCTTGGTCTCCCTGCCGAGGTAAGGTTGAACGTCCTGCCGAGCCTTACACTCCAACTCCGGCCAAGCCCCCTTGCCTGACTCTCCTCCTACTAGGCTTGGGAAGCTTGGTCTCCCTGCCGAGATAAGGTCGAACGACCCGCCGAGCCTTACACTCGAACTCTGGCCAAGCCCCCTTGCCTGACCATACTAGGCTTGGGGAGCTTGGTCTCCCTGCCGAGGTAAGGTCCAACAACCTGCCGAGCCTTACACTCGAACTCCGGCCAAGCCCCCTTGCCTGCCTCTCCTCCTACTAGGCTTGGGAAGCTCGGCCTCCCTGCCGAGGTAAGGTTGAACGTCCTACCGAGCCTTACGGTCGAACTCCGGCCAAGCCCCCTTGCCTGACTCACCTACTAGGCTTGGGAAGCTTGGTCTCCCTGCCGAGGTAAGGTTGAACGTCCTGCCGAGCCTCACATTCGAACTCCGGCTAAGCCCCATTGCCTGACTCTCCTACTTGGCTTGGGAAGCTTGGTCTCCCTGCCGAGGTAAGGTCGAACGTCCTGCCGAGCCTTACACTCGAACTCCGGCCAAGACCCCTTGCCTGTCTCTCCTACTAGGCTTGGGAAGCTTGGTCTCCCTGCCGAGGTAAGGTTGAACGTCCTGCCGAGCCTTACACACGAACTCCGGCCAAGCCCCCTTGCCTGAACCTACTAGGCTTGGGAAGCTTGGTCTCCCTGCCAAGGTAAGGTCCAACGTCCTGCCGAGCCTTGATCTCGAATTCCGGCCAAGCGCCCTTGCTTGACTCTCCTACTAGGCTTGGGAAGCTTGGTCTCCCGGCAGAGGCAAGTTCGAACGTCCTGCCGAGCCTTACACTGGAACTCCGGCGAAGCCCCCTTGCCTGCCTCTCCTCCTACTAGGCTTGGGAAGCTTGGTCTCCCTGCCAAGGTAAGGTCGAAAGTCCTGCCGAGCCTTACACTCGAACTCCGGCCAAGCCCCCTTGCCTGACCCTACTAGGTTGGAGAAGCTTGGTCTCCCTGCCGAGGTAAGATCGAACGTCCTTCCGATCATTACACTCGAACTCTGGCCAAGCCACCTTGCCTGACTCTCCTCCTACTAGGCTTGGGAAGCTTGGTCTCCCTGCCAAGGTAAGGTTGAACGTCCTGCCGAGCCTTACACTGGAAGTCCAGCTAAACCCCATTGCCTAACACTCCGACGAAGCTTGGGAAGCTTGGTCTCCCTGCCGAGGTAAGGTCGAACGTCCTGCCGAGCCTTACACTCGAACTCTGGAGGAGCCCCTTGCTTACCCTACTTGGCTTGGGGAGCTTGGTCTCCCTGCCGAGGTAAGGTCGAACGTCCTGCCGAGCCTTACACTCGAACTCCGGCCAAGACCACTTCCCTGACCCTACTAGGCTGGAGAAGCTTGGTCTCCCTGCCGAGGTAAGGTTGAACGTCCTGCCGAGCCTTACACTCGAACTTCGGCCAAGGCCCCTTGCCTGACTCTCCTCCTACTAGGCTTGGGAAGCTTGGTCTCCCTGCCGAGGTAAGGTCGAACGTCCTGCCGAGCCTTACACTCGAACTCCTGGCAAGCCCCCTTGCCTGACTCTCCTCCTACTAGGCTTGGGAAGCTTGGTCTCCCTGCCGAGATAGGGTCGAACGACCCGCCGAGCCTTACACTCGAACTCTGGCCAAGCCCCCTTGCCTGACCCTACTAGGCCTGGGAAGCTTGTTCTCCCTGCCGAGGTAAGGTCCAACAACCTGCCGAGCCATACACTCGAACTCCGGCCAAGCACCCTTGCCTGCCTCTCCTCGTACTAGGCTTAGGAAGCTTGGTCTCCCTGCCGAGGTAAGGTTGAACGTCCTGCCGAGCCTTACACTCGAATTCTGGCCAAGGCCCCTTGCCTGACTCTCCTCCTACTAGGCTTGGGAAGCTTGGCCTCCCTACCTAGGTAAGGTTGAATGTCCTGCCGAGCCTTACACTCGAACTCCGGCCAAGCCCCCTTGCCTGTCTCTCCTACGAGTCTTGGGAAGCTTGGTCTCCCTGCCGAGGTAAGGTTGAACGTCCTGCCGAGCCTTACCCTCGAACTCCGGCCAAGCCCCCTTGCCTGAACCTACTAGGCTTGGGAAGCTTGGTCTCCCTGCCAAGGTAACGTCGAAAGTCCTGCCGAGCCTTACACTCGAACTCCGGCCAAGCCCCCTTGCCTGACTCTCCTCCTACTAGGCTTGGGAAGCTTGGTCTTCCTGCTGAGGTAAGGTCGAAGGTCCCGCCGAGCCTTACACTCGAACTCCGGCCAAGCCTCGTTGCCAGACCCTACTAGGCTTGGGAAGCTTGGTCTCCCTGCCGAGGTAAGGTTGAACGTCCTGCCGACCCTTACACTCGAATTCCGGCCAAGCCCCCTTGTCTGACTCTCCTCCTGCTAGGCTTGGGAAGCTTGGCCTCCCTGCCGAGGTAAGGTTGAATGGCCTGCCGAGCCTTACACTTGAACTCCGGCCAAGCCCCCTTGCCTGACTCTCCTATTAGGCTTGGGAAGCTTGGTCTCCCTGCCGAGATAAGGTCGAACGACCCGCCGAGCCTTACACTCGAACTCTGGCCAAGCCCCCTTGCCTGACCATACTAGCCTTGGGGAGCTTGGTCTCCCTGCCGAGGTAAGGTCCAACAACCTGCCGAGCCTTACACTCGAACTCCGGCCAAGCCCCCTCTCCTGCCTCTCCTCCTACTAGGCTTGGGAAGCTTGGTCTCCCTGCCGAGGTAAGGTTGAAAGTCCTGCCGAGCCTTACAGTCGAAATCCGGCCAAGCCCCCTTGCCTGACTCACCTACTAGGCTTGGGAAGCTTGGTCTCCCTGCCGAGGTAAGGTTGAACGTCCTGCCGAGCCTCACACTCGAACTCCGGCTAAGCCCCATTGCCTGACTCTCCTACTTGGCTTGGGAAGCTTGGTCTCCCTGCCGAGGTAAGGTCGAACGTCCTGCCGAGCCTTACACTCGAACTCCGGCCAAGTCCCCTTGCCTGACTCTGCTCCTACTAGGCTTGGGAAGCTTGGTCTCCCTGCCGAGGTAAGGTCGAACGTCCTGCCGAGCCTTGCACTCGAACTCCGGCCAAGCCCCCTTGCCTGCCTCTCCTCCTACTAGGCTTGGGAAGCTTGGTCTCCCTGCCGAGGTAAGGTCCAACAACCTGCCGAGCCTTACACTCGAACTCCGGCCAAGCCCCCTTGCCTGACTCTCCTACTAGGCTTGGGAAGCTTGGTCTCCCTGCCGAGGTAAGGTTGAACGTCCTGCCGAGCCTTACACTCGAACTCCGGCCAAGTCCCCTTGCCTGACTCTCCTCCTACTAGGCTTGGGAAGCTTGGTCTCCCTGCCGAGATAAGGTCGAACGACCCGCCGAGCCTTACACTCGAACTCTGGCCAAGCCCCCTTGCCTGACCATACTAGCCTTGGGGAGCTTGGTCTCCCTGCCGAGGTAAGGTCCAACAACCTGCCGAGCCTTACACTCGAACTCCGGCCAAGCCCCCTCTCCTGCCTCTCCTCCTACTAGGCTTGGGAAGCTTGGTCTCCCTGCCGAGGTAAGGTTGAAAGTCCTGCCGAGCCTTACAGTCGAAATCCGGCCAAGCCCCCTTGCCTGACTCACCTACTAGGCTTGGGAAGCTTGGTCTCCCTGCCGAGGTAAGGTTGAACGTCCTGCCGAGCCTCACACTCGAACTCCGGCTAAGCCCCATTGCCTGACTCTCCTACTTGGCTTGGGAAGCTTGGTCTCCCTGCCGAGGTAAGGTCGAACGTCCTGCCGAGCCTTACACTCGAACTCCGGCCAAGTCCCCTTGCCTGACTCTGCTCCTACTAGGCTTGGGAAGCTTGGTCTCCCTGCCGAGGTAAGGTCGAACGTCCTGCCGAGCCTTACACTCGAACTCCGGCGAAGCCCCCTTGCCTTCCTTTCCTCCTACTAGGCTTGGGAAGCTTGGTCTCCCTGCCGAGGTAAGGTTGAACGTCCTGCCGAGCCTTACACTCGAACTCCGGCCAAGCCCCCTTGCCTGCCTCTCCTCCTACTAGGCTTGGGAAGCTTGGTCTCCCTGCCGAGGTAAGGTTGAACGTCCTTCCGAGCCTTACACTCGAATTCCGGCCAAGCCCACTTGCCTGAGTCTCCTCCTACTAGGCTTGGGAAGCTTGGCCTCCCTGCCTAGGTAAGGTTGAATGTCCTGCCGCGACTTACACTCGAACTCCGGCCAAGCCCCCTTGCCTGTCTCTCCTACTAGGCTTGGGAAGCTTGGTCTCCCTGCCGAGGTAAGGTTGAACGTCCCGCCGAGCCTTACACTCGAACTCCGGCCAAGCCCCCTTGCCTGACTCTCCTCCTACTGGGCTTGGGAAGCTTGGTCTCCCTGCCGAGGTAAGGTCGAACGTCCTGCCGAGCCTTACACTCGAACTCCGGCCAAGCCTCCTTGCCTGACCCTACTAGACTTGGGAAGCTTGGTCTCCCTGCCGAGGTAAGGTCGAACGTCCTGCCGAGCCTTACACTCGAACTCTGGCCGAGCCCCCGTGCTCACCCTACTTGGATTGGGAAGCTTGGTCTCCCTGCCGAGGTAAGGTCCAACGACCTTCCGAGCATTACACTCGAACTCCGGCCAAGCCCCCTCGCCTGACTCTCCTCCTACGAGTCTTGGGAAGCTTGGTCTCCCTGCTGAGGTAAGGTCCAACGTCCTGCCGAGCCTTACACTCAAACTCTGGCCAAGCCCCCTTGCCTGCCTCTCCTCCTACTAGGCTTGGGAAGCTTGGTCTCCCTGCCAAGGTAAGGTCGAAAGTCCTGCCGAGCCTTGCACTCGAACTCCGGCCAAGCCCCCTTGCCTGACTCTCCTCCTACTAGGCTTGGGAAGCTTGGTCTCCCTCCCGAGGTAAGGTCGAACGTCCTGCCGAGCCTTACACTCGAACTCCGGCCAAGCCCCCTTGCCTGACCCTACTAGGCTGGAGAAGCTTGGTCTCCCTGCCGAGGTAAGGTCCAACAATCTGCCGAGACTTACACTCGAACTCCGGCCAAGCCCCCTTGCCTGACTCTCCTATTAGGCTTGGGAAGCTTGGTCTCCCTGCCGAGGTCAGGTTGAACGTCCTGCCGAGCCTTACACTCGAACTCCGGCCAAGCCCCCTTGCCTGACTCTCCTCCTACTAGGCTTGGGAAGCTTGGTCTCCCTGCCGAGGTAAGGTCGAACGACCCGCCGAGCCTTACACTCGAACTCTGGCCAAGCCCCCTTGCCTGACCATACTAGGCTTGGGGAGCTTGGTCTCCCTGCCGAGGTAAGGTCCAACAACCTGCCGAGCCTTACACTCGAACTCCGGCCAAGCCCCCTTGCCTGCCTCTCCTCCTACTAGGCTTGGGAAGCTTGGTCTCCCTGCCGAGGTAAGGTTGAACGACCCGCCGACCCTTACACTCGAATTCCGGCCAAGCCCCCTTGCCTGACTCTCCTCCTACTAGGCTTGGGAAACTTGGCCTCCCTGCCGAGGTATCGTCGAACGTCCTGCCGAGCCTTATGCTCGTACTCCGGCCAAGCCCCCTTGCCTGACTCTCCTCCTACTAGGCTTGGGAAGCTTGGTCTCCCTGTCGAGGTAAGGTCGAACGTCCCGCCGAGCCTTACACTCGAACTCCGGCCAAGCCCCCTTGCCTGACTCTCCTACTAGGCTTGGGAAGCTTGGTCTCCCTGCCGAGGTAAGGTTGAACGTCCTGCCGAGCCTTACACTCGAACTCCGGCCAAGTCCCCTTGCCTGACTCTCCTCCTACTAGGCTTGGGAAGCTTGGTCTCCCTGCCGAGATAAGGTCGAACGACCCGCCGAGCCTTACACTCGAACTCCGGCCAAGCCCCCTTGCCTGACTCTCCAACTAGGATTGGGAAGCTTGGTCTCCCTGCCGAGGTAAGGTCGAACGTCCTGCCGAGCCTTACACTCGAACTCCGGCCAAGCCCCCTTGCCTGCCTCTCCTCCTACTAGGCTTGGGAAGCTTGGTCTCCCTGCCAAGGTAAGGTCGAAAGTCCTGCCGAGCCTTACACTCGAACTCCGGCCAAGCCTCCTTGCCTGACCCTACTAGGCTTGGGAAGCTTGGTCTCCCTGCCGAGGTAAGGTTGAACGTCCTGTCGAGCCTTACACTCGAACTCTGGCCGAGCCCCCCTGCTCACCCTACTTGGCTTGGGAAGCTTGGTCTCCCTGCCGAGGTAAGGTCCAACGACCTGCCGAGCATTACACTCGAACTCCGGCCAAGCCCCCTCGCCTGACTCTCCTCCTACGAGTCTTGGGAAGCTTGGTCTCCCTGCCGAGGTAAGGTCCAACGTCCTGCCGAGCCTTACACTCAAACTCTGGCCAAGCCCCCTTGCCTGCCTCTCCTCCTACTAGGCTTGGGAAGCTTGGTCTCCCTGCCAAGGTAAGGTCGAAAGTCCTGCCGAGCCTTGCACTCGAACTCCGGCCAAGCCCCCTTGCCTGACTCTCCTCCTACTAGGCTTGGGAAGCTTGGCCTCCCTGCCTAGGTAAGGTTGAACGTCCTGCCGAGCCTTACGGTCGAACTCCGGCCAAGCCCCCTTGCCTGACTCACCTACTAGGCTTGGGAAGCTTGGTCTCCCTGCCGAGGTAAGGTTGAACGTCCTGCCGAGCCTTACAGTCGAACTCCGGCCAAGCCCCCTTGCCTGACTCACCTACTAGGCTTGGGAAGCTTGGTCTCCCTGCCGAGGTAAGGTTGAACGTCCTGCCGAGCCTTACACTCGAATTCCGGCCAAGCCCCCTTGCCTGACTCTCCTCCTACTAGGCTTGGGAAGCTTGGCCTCCCTGCCTAGGTAAGGTCGAACGTCCTGCCGAGCCTTACACTCGAACTCCGGCCAAGCCCCCTTGCCTGCCTCTCCTCCTACTCGGCTTGGGAAGCTTGGTCTCCCTGCCGAGGTAAGGTTGAACGTCCTGCCGAGCCTTACACTCGAATTCCGGCCAAGCCCCCTTGCCTGACTCTCCTCCTACTAGGCTTGGGAAGCTTGGTCTCCCTGCCGAGGTAAGGTCCAACGTCCTGCCGAGCCTTGATCTCGAATTCCGGCCAAGCCCCCTTGCATGACTCTCCTACTAGGCTTGGGAAGCTTGGTCTCCCGGCAGAGGCAAGTTCGAACGTCCTGCCGAGCCTTACACTGGAACTCCGGCGAAGCCCCCTTGCCTGCCTCTCCTCCTACTAGGCTTGGGAAGCTTGGTCTCCCTGCCAAGGTAAGGTCGAAAGTCCTGCCGAGCCTTACACTCGAACTCCGGCCAAGCCCCCTTGCCTGACCCTACTAGGTTGGAGAAGCTTGGTCTCCCTGCCGAGGTAAGATCGAACGTCCTTCCGATCATTACACTCGAACTCTGGCCAAGCCACCTTGCCTGACTCTCCTCCTACTAGGCTTGGGAAGCTTGGTCTCCCTGCCAAGGTAAGGTTGAACGTCCTGCCGAGCCTTACACTGGAAGTCCAGCTAAACCCCATTGCCTAACACTCCGACGAAGCTTGGGAAGCTTGGTCTCCCTGCGGAGGTAAGGTCGAACGTCCTGCCGAGCCTTACACTCGAACTCTGGAGGAGCCCCTTGCTTACCCTACTTGGCTTGGGGAGCTTGGTCTCCCTGCCGAGGTAAGGTCGAACGTCCTGCCGAGCCTTACACTCGAACTCCGGCCAAGACCACTTCCCTGACCCTTCTAGGCTGGAGAAGCTTGGTCTCCCTGCCGAGGTAAGGTCGAACGTCCTGCCGAGCCTTACACTCGAACTCCGGCCAAGCCCCCTTGCCTGCCTCTCCTCCTACTAGGCTTGGGAAGCTTGGTCTCCCTGCCAAGGTAAGGTCGAAAGTCCTGCCGAGCCTTACACTCGAACTCCGGCCAAGCCTCCTTGCCTGACCCTACTAGGCTTGGGAAGCTTGGTCTCCCTGCCGAGGTAAGGTTGAACGTCCTGTCGAGCCTTACACTCGAACTCTGGCCGAGCCCCCCTGCTCACCCTACTTGGCTTGGGAAGCTTGGTCTCCCTGCCGAGGTAAGGTCCAACGACCTGCCGAGCATTGCACTCGAACTCCGGCCAAGCCCCCTTGCCTGCCTCTCCTCCTACTAGGCTTGGGAAGCTTGGTCTCCCTGCCGAGGTAAGGTTGAACGTCCTGCCGAGCCTTACAGTCGAACTCCGGCCAAGCCCCCTTGCCTGACTCACCTACTAGGCTTGGGAAGCTTGGTCTCCCTGCCGAGGTAAGGTTGAACGTCCTGCCGAGCCTCACGCTCGAACTCCGGCTAAGCCCCATTACCTGACTCTCCTACTTGGCTTGGGAAGCTTGGCCTCCCTGCCGAGGTAAGGTCGGACGTCCTGCCGAGACTTACACTCGAACTCTGGCCGAGCCCCCTTGCCTGCCTCTCCTCCTACTAGGCTTGGGAAGCTTGGTCTCCCTGCCAAGGTAAGGTCGAAAGTCCTGCCGAGCCTTACACTCGAACTCCGGCCAAGCCCCCTTGCCTGACCCTGCTCGGCTTGGGAAGCTTGGTCTCCCTGCCAAGGCAACGTCGAAAGTCCTGCCGAGCCTTACACTCGAACTCTGGGCAAGCCCCCTTGCCTGACTCTCCTCCTACTAGGCTTGGGAAGCTTGGTCTCCCTGCCGAGGTAAGGTCGAAAGTCCTGCCGAGCCTTACACTCGAACTCCGGCCAAGCCCCCTTGCCTGACTCTCCTCCTACTAGGCTTGGGAAGCTTGGCCTCCCTGCCGAGGTAAGGTCGAACGTCCTGCCGAGCCTTACACTCAAACTCCGGCCAAGCCTCCTTGCCTGACCCTACTAGGCTTGGGAAGCTTGGTCTCCCTGCCGAGGTAAGGTCCAACGACCTGCCGAGCATTACACTCGAACTCCGGCCAAGCCCCCTCGCCTGACTCTCCTCCTACGAGTCTTGGGAAGCTTGGTCTCCCTGCCGAGGTAAGGTCCAACGTCCTGCCGAGCCTTACACTCAAACTCTGGCCAAGCCCCCTTGCCTGCCTCTCCTCCTACTAGGCTTGGGAAGCTTGGTCTCCCTGCCAAGGTAAGGTCGAAAGTCCTGCCGAGCCTTGCACTCGAACTCCGGCCAAGCCCCCTTGCCTGACTCTCCTCCTACTAGGCTTGGGAAGCTTGGCGTCCCTGCCTAGGTAAGGTTGAACGTCCTGCCGAGCCTTACGGTCGAACTCCGGCCAAGCCCCCTTGCCTGACTCACCTACTAGGCTTGGGAAGCTTGGTCTCCCTGCCGAGGTAAGGTTGAACGTCCTGCCGAGCCTTACAGTCGAACTCCGGCCAAGCCCCCTTGCCTGACTCACCTACTAGGCTTGGGAAGCTTGGTCTCCCTGCCGAGGTAAGGTTGAACGTCCTGCCGAGCCTTACACTCGAATTCCGGCCAAGCCCCCTTGCCTGACTCTCCTCCTACTAGGCTTGGGAAGCTTGGCCTCCCTGCCTAGGTAAGGTCGAACGTCCTGCCGAGCCTTACACTCGAACTCCGGCCAAGCCCCCTTGCCTGCCTCTCCTCCTACTCGGCTTGGGAAGCTTGGTCTCCCTGCCGAGGTAAGGTTGAACGTCCTGCCGAGCCTTACACTCGAATTCCGGCCAAGCCCCCTTGCCTGACTCTCCTCCTACTAGGCTTGGGAAGCTTGGTCTCCCTGCCGAGGTAAGGTCCAACGTCCTGCCGAGCCTTGATCTCGAATTCCGGCCAAGCCCCCTTGCATGACTCTCCTACTAGGCTTGGGAAGCTTGGTCTCCCGGCAGAGGCAAGTTCGAACGTCCTGCCGAGCCTTACACTGGAACTCCGGCGAAGCCCCCTTGCCTGCCTCTCCTCCTACTAGGCTTGGGAAGCTTGGTCTCCCTGCCAAGGTAAGGTCGAAAGTCCTGCCGAGCCTTACACTCGAACTCCGGCCAAGCCCCCTTGCCTGACCCTACTAGGTTGGAGAAGCTTGGTCTCCCTGCCGAGGTAAGATCGAACGTCCTTCCGATCATTACACTCGAACTCTGGCAAAGCCACCTTGCCTGACTCTCCTCCTACTAGGCTTGGGAAGCTTGGTCTCCCTGCCAAGGTAAGGTTGAACGTCCTGCCGAGCCTTACACTGGAAGTCCAGCTAAACCCCATTGCCTAACACTCCGACGAAGCTTGGGAAGCTTGGTCTCCCTGCCGAGGTAAGGTCGAACGTCCTGCCGAGCCTTACACTCGAACTCTGGAGGAGCCCCTTGCTTACCCTACTTGGCTTGGGGAGCTTGGTCTCCCTGCCGAGGTAAGGTCGAACGTCCTGCCGAGCCTTACACTCGAACTCCGGCCAAGACCACTTCCCTGACCCTTCTAGGCTGGAGAAGCTTGGTCTCCCTGCCGAGGTAAGGTCGAACGTCCTGCCGAGCCTTACACTCGAACTCCTGGCAAGCCCCCTTGCCTGACTCTCCTCCTACTAGGCTTGGGAAGCTTGGTCTCCCTGCCGAGATAGGGTCGAACGACCCGCCGAGCCTTACACTCGAACTCTGGCCAAGCCCCCTTGCCTGACTCTACTAGGCTTGGGAAGCTTGTTCTCCCTGCCGAGGTAAGGTCCAACAACCTGCCGAGCCTTACACTCGAACTCCGGCCAAGCACCCTTGCCTGCCTCTCCCCGTACTAGGCTTAGGAAGCTTGGTCTCCCTGCCGAGGTAAGGTTGAACGTCCTGCCGAGCCTTACACTCGAATTCTGGCCAAGCCCCCTTGCCTGACTCTCCTCCTACTAGGCTTGGGAAGCTTGGCCTCCCTACCTAGGTAAGGTTGAATGTCCTGCCGAGCCTTACACTCGAACTCCGGCCAAGCCCCCTTGCCTGTCTCTCCTACGAGTCTTGGGAAGCTTGGTCTCCCTGCCGAGGTAAGGTTGAACGTCCTGCCGAGCCTTACCCTCGAACTCCGGCCAAGCCCCCTTGCCTGAACCTACTAGGCTTGGGAAGCTTGGTCTCCCTGCCAAGGTAACGTCGAAAGTCCTGCCGAGCCTTACACTCGAACTCCGGCCAAGACCCCTTGCCTGACTCTCCTCCTACTAGGCTTGGGAAGCTTGGTCTTCCTGCTGAGGTAAGGTCGAACGTCCCGCCGAGCCTTACACTCGAACTCCGGCCAAGCCTCGTTGCCAGACCCTACTAGGCTTGGGAAGCTTGGTCTCCCTGCCGAGGTAAGGTTGAACGTCCTGCCGACCCTTACACTCGAATTCCGGCCAAGCCCCCTTGTCTGACTCTCCTCCTGCTAGGCTTGGGAAGCTTGGCCGCCCTGCCTAGGTAAGGTTGAATGGCCTGCCGAGCCTTACACTTGAACTCCGGCCAAGCCCCCTTGCCTGACTCTCCTATTAGGATTGGGAGGCTTGGTCTCCCTGCCGAGGTAAGGTCGAACGTCCTGCCGAGCCTTACACTCGAACTCCGGCCAAGCCCCCTTGCCTGCCTCTCCTCCTACTAGGCTTGGGAAGCTTGGTCTCCCTGCCAAGGTGAGGTCGAAAGTCCTGCCGAGCCTTGCACTCGAACTCCGGCCAAGCCCCCTTTCCTGACTCTCCTCCTACTAGGCTTGGGAAGCTTGGTCTCCCTCCCGAGGTAAGGTCGAACGTCCTGCCGAGCCTTACACTCGAACTCCGGCCAAGCCCCCTTGCCTGACCCTACTAGGCTGGAGAAGCTTGGTCTCCCTGCCGAGGTAAGGTCCAACAATCTGCCGAGCCTTACACTCGAACTCCGGCCAAGCCCCCTTGCCTGACTCTCCTATTAGGCTTGGGAAGCTTGGTCTCCCTGCCGAGGTCAGGTTGAACGTCCTGCCGAGCCTTACACTTGAACTCTGGCCAAGCCCCCTTGCCTGACTCTCCTCCTACTAGGCTTGGGAAGCTTGGTCTCCCTGCCGAGGTAAGGTCGAACGACCCGCCGAGCCTTACACTCGAACTCTGGCCAAGCCCCCTTGCCTGACCATACTAGGCTTGGGGAGCTTGGTCTCCCTGCCGAGGTAAGGTCCAACAACCTGCCGAGCCTTACACTCGAACTCCGGCCAAGCCCCCTTGCCTGCCTCTCCTCCTACTAGGCTTGGGAAGCTTGGTCTCCCTGCCGAGGTAAGGTTGAACGTCCTGCCGAGCCTTACACTCGAATTCCGGCCAAGCCCCCTTGCCTGACTCTCCTCCTACTAGGCCTGGGAAACTTGGCCTCCCTGCCGAGGTAACGTCGAACGTCCTGCCGAGCCTTATGCTCGTACTCCGGCCAAGCCCCCTTGCCTGACTCTTCTACTAGGCTTGGGAAGCTTGGTCTCCCTGCCAAGGTAACGTCGAAAGTCCTGCCGAGCCTTACACTTGAACTCTGGCCAAGCCCCCTTGCCTGACTCTCCTCCTACTAGGCTTGGGAAGCTTGGTCTCCCTGCCGAGGTAAGGTCGAACGTCCCGCCGAGCCTTACACTCGAACTCCGGCCAAGCCTCCTTGCCTGACCCTATTAGGCTTGGGAAGCTTGGTCTCCCTGCAGAGGTAAGGTTGAACGTCCTGCCGAGCCTTACACTCGAATTCCGGCCAAGCCCCCTTGCCTGACTCTCCTCCTGCTAGGCTTGGGAAGCTTGGCCTCCCTGCCTAGGTAAGGTTGAATGTCCTGCCGAGCCTTACACTTGAACTCCGGCCAAGCCCCCTTGCCTGACTCTCCTCCTACTAGGCTTGGGAAGCTTGGTCTTCCTGCTGAGGTAAGGTCGAACGTCCCGCCAAGCCTTACACTCGAACTCCGGCCAAGCCTCGTTGCCAGACCCTACTAGGCTTGGGAAGCTTGGTCTCCCTGCCGAGGTAAGGTTGAACGTCCTGCCGACCCTTACACTCGAATTCCGGCCAAGCCCCCTTGTCTGACTCTCCTCCTGCTAGGCTTGGGAAGCTTGGCCTCCCTGCCTAGGTAAGGTCCAACGTCCTGCCGAGCCTTACACTTGAACTCCGGCCAAGCCCCCTTGCCTGACTCTCCTATTAGGATTGGGAGGCTTGGTCTCCCTGCCGAGGTAAGGTCGAACGTCCTGCCGAGCCTTACACTCGAACTCCGGCCAAGCCCCCTTGCCTGCCTCTCCTCCTACTAGGCTTGGGAAGCTTGGTCTCCCTGCCAAGGTAAGGTCGAAAGTCCTGCCGAGCCTTACACTCGAACTCCGGCCAAGCCCCCTTGCCTGACTCTCCTCCTACTAGGCTTGGGAAGCTTGGTCTCCCTGCCGAGGTAAGGTCGAACGTCCTGCCGAGCCTTACACTCGAACTCCGGCCAAGCCTCCTTGCCTGACCCTACTAGGCTTGGGAAGCTTGGTCTCCCTGCCGAGGTAAGGTCGAACGTCCTGCCGAGCCTTACACTCGAACTCTGGCCAAGCCCCCGTGCTCACCCTACTTGGCTTGGGAAGCTTGGTCTCCCTGCCGAGGTAAGGTCCAACGACCTTCCGAGCATTACACTCGAACTCCGGCCAAGCCCCCTCGCCTGACTCTCCTCCTACGAGTCTTGGGAAGCTTGGTCTCCCTGCCGAGGTAAGGTCCAACAATCTGCCGAGCCTTACACTCGAACTCCGGTCAAGCCCCCTTGCCTGACTCTCCTATTAGGCTTGGGAAGCTTGGTATCCCTGCCGAGGTCAGGTTGAACGTCCTGCCGAGCCTTACACTTGAACTCTCGCCAAGCCCCCTTGCCTGACTCTCCTCCTACTAGGCTTGGGAAGCTTGGTCTCCCTGCCGAGGTAAGGTCGAACGACCCGCCGAGCCTTACACTCGAACTCTGGCCAAGCCCCCTTGCCTGACCATACTAGGCTTGGGGAGCTTGGTCTCCCTGCCGAGGTAAGGTCCAACAACCTGCCGAGCCTTACACTCGTACTCCGGCCAAGCCCCCTTGCCTGACTCTTCTACTAGGCTTGGGAAGCTTGGTCTCCCTGCCAAGGTAACGTCGAAAGTCCTGCCGAGCCTTACACTTGAACTCTGGCCAAGCCCCCTTGCCTGACTCTCCTCCTACTAGGCTTGGGAAGCTTGGTCTCCCTGCCGAGGTAAGGTCGAACGTCCCGCCGAGCCTTACACTCGAACTCCGGCCAAGCCTCCTTGCCTGACCCTATTAGGCTTGGGAAGCTTGGTCTCCCTGCAGAGGTAAGGTTGAACGTCCTGCCGAGCCTTACACTCGAATTCCGGCCAAGCCCCCTTGCCTGACTCTCCTCCTGCTAGGCTTGGGAAGCTTGGCCTCCCTGCCTAGGTAAGGTTGAATGTCCTGCCGAGCCTTACACTTGAACTCCGGCCAAGCCCCCTTGCCTGAGTCTCCTACTAAGATTGGGAAGCTTGGTCTCCCTGCCGAGGTAAGGTCGAACGTCCTGCCGAGCCTTACACTCGAACTCCGGCCAAGCCCCCTTGCCTGCCTCTCCTCCTACTAGGCTTGGGAAGCTTTGTCTCCCTGCCAAGGTAAGGTCGAAAGTCCTGCCGAGCCTTACACTCGAACTCCGGCCAAGCCTCCTTGCCTGACCCTACTAGGCTTGGGAAGCTTGGTCTCCCTGCCGAGGTAAGGTTGAACGTCCTGTCGAGCCTTACACTCGAACTCTGGCCGAGCCCCCCTGCTCACCCTACTTGGCTTGGGAAGCTTGGTCTCCCTGCCGAGGTAAGGTCCAACGACCTGCCGAGCATTGCACTCGAACTCCGGCCAAGCCCCCTTGCCTGCCTCTCCTCCTACTAGGCTTGGGAAGCTTGGTCTCCCTGCCGAGGTAAGGTTGAACGTCCTGCCGAGCCTTACAGTTGAACTCCGGCCAAGCCCCCTTGCCTGACTCACCTACTAGGCTTGGGAAGCTTGGTCTCCCTGCCGAGGTAAGGTTGAACGTCCTGCCGAGCCTCACACTCGAACTCCGGCTAAGCCCCATTACCTGACTCTCCTACTTGGCTTGGGAAGCTTGGTCTCCCTGCCAAGGTAAGATCGAAAGTCCTGCCGAGCCTTACACTCGAACTCCGGCCAAGCCCCCTTGCCTGACTCTCCTCCTACTAGGCTTGGGAAGCTTGGTCTCCCTGCCGAGGTAAGGTCGAACGTCCTGCCGAGCCTTACACTCGAACTCCGGCCAAGCCTCCTTGCTTGACCCTACTAGGCTTGGGAAGCTTGGTCTCCCTGCCGAGGTAAGGTCCAACGTCCTGCCGAGCCTTACACTCAAACTCCGGCCAAGCCCCCTTGCCTGTCTCTCCTACTAGGCTTGGGAAGCTTGGTCTCCCTGCCGAGGTAAGGTCCAACGTCCTGCCGAGCCTTACACTCAAACTCTGGCCAAGCCCCCTTGCCTGCCTCTCCTCCTACTAGGCTTGGGAAGCTTGGTCTCCCTGCCGAGGTAAGGTGGAACGTCCTGCCGAGGCTTACACTCGAACTCCGGCCAAGCCCCCTTGCCTGACTCTCCTCCTACTAGGCTTGGGAAGCTTGGTCTCCCTGCCGAGATAAGGTCGAACGACCCGCCGAGCCTTACACTCGAACTCTGGCCAAGCCCCCTTGCCTGACCATACTAGCCTTGGGGAGCTTGGTCTCCCTGCCGAGGTAAGGTCCAACAACCTGCCGAGCCTTACACTCGAACTCCGGCCAAGCCCCCTTGCCTGCCTCTCCTCCTACTAGGCTTGGGAAGCTTGGTCTCCCTGCCGCGGTAAGGTTGAAAGTCCTGCCGAGCCTTACAGTCGAAATCCGGCCAAGCCCCCTTGCCTGACTCACCTACAAGGCTTGGGAAGCTTGGTCTCCCTGCCGAGGTAAGGTTGAACGTCCTGCCGAGCCTCACACTTGAACTCCTGCTAAGCGCCATTGCCTGACTCTCCTACTTGGCTTGGGAAGCTTGGTCTCCCTGCCGAGGTAAGGTCGAACGTCCTGCCGAGCCTTACACTCGAACTCCGGCCAAGCCCCCTTGCCTGACTCTCCTCCTACTAGGCTTGGGAAGCTTGGTCTCCCTGCCGAGGTAAGGTCGAATGTCCCGCCGAGCCTTACACTCGAACTCCAGCCAAGCCTCCTTGCCTGACCCTACTAGGCTTGGGAAGCTTGGTCTCCCAGCCTAGGTAAGTTTGAATGTCCTGCCGAGCCTTACACTCGAACTCCGGCCAAGTCCCCTTGCCTGACTCTGCTCCTACTAGGCTTGGGAAGCTTGGTCTCCCTGCCGAGGTAAGGTCGAACGTCCTGCCGAGCCTTACACTCGAATTCCGGCCAAGCCCTCTTGCCTGCCTCTCCTCCTACTAGGCTTGGGAAGCTTGCTCTCCCTGCCGAGGTAAGGTTGAACGTCCTGCCGAGCCTTACCCTCGAACTCCGGCCAAGCCCCCTTGCCTGAACCTACTAGGCTTGGGAAGCTTGGTCTCCCTGCCAAGGTAACGTCGAAAGTCCTGCCGAGCCTTACACTCGAACTCCGGCCAAGCCCCCTTGCCTGACTCTCCTCCTACTAGGCTTGGGAAGCTTGGTCTCCCTGCCGAGGTAAGGTCGAACGTCCTGCCGAGCCTTACACTCGAACTCCGGCCAAGCCTCCTTGCCTGACCCTACTAGGCTTGGGAAGCTTGGTCTCCCTGCCGAGGTAAGGTCGAACGTCCTGCCGAGCCTTACACTCGAACTCTGGCCGAGCCCCCGTGCTCACCCTACTTGGCTTGGGAAGCTTGGTCTCCCTGCCGAGGTAAGGTCCAACAATCTGCCGAGCCTTACATTCGAACTCCGGCCAAGCCCCCTTGCCTGACTCTCCTACTAGGCTTGGGAAGCTTGGTCTCCCTGCCGAGGTAAGGTTGAATGTCCTGCCGAGCCTTACACTTGAACTCCGGCCAAGCCCCCTTGCCTGACTCTCCTACTAGGATTGGGAAGCTTGGTCTCCCTGCCGAGGTAAGGTCGAACGTCCTGCCGAGCCTTACACTCGAACTCCGGCCAAGCCCCCTTGCCTGCCTCTCCTCCTACTAGGCTTGGGAAGCTTGGTCTCCCTGCCAAGGTAAGGTCGAAAGTCCTGCCAAGCCTTACACTCGAACTCCGGCCAAGCCTCCTTGCCTGACTCTCCTCCTACTAGGCTTGGGAAGCTTGGTCTCCCTACCGAGGTAAGGTCGAACGTCCTGCCGAGCCTTACACTCGAATTCCGGCCAAGCCCCCTTGCCTGACTCTCCTCCTACTAGGCTTGGGAAGCTTGGCCTCCCTGCCTAGGTAAGGTCGAACGTCCTGCCGAGCCTTACCCTCGAACTCCGGCCAAGCCCCCTTGCCTGCCTCGCCTCCGACTAGGCTTGGGAAGCTTGGTCTCCCTGCCGAGGTAAGGTTGAACGTCCTGCCGAGCCTTACACTCGAATTCCAGCCAAGCCCCCTTGCCTGACTCTCCTCCTACTAGGCTTGGGAAGCTTGGTCTCCCTGCCGAGGTAACGTCGAACGTCCTGCCGAGCCTTATGCTCGTACTCCGGCCAAGCCCCCTTGCCTGACTCTCCTACTAGGCTTGGGAAGCTTGGTCTCCCTGCCAAGGTAACGTCGAAAGTCCTGCCGAGCCTTACACTTGAACTCCGGCCAAGCCCCCTTGCCTGACTCTCCTCCTACTAGGCTTGGGAAGCTTGGTCTCCCTGCCGAGGTAAGGTCGAACGTCCCGCCGAGCCTTACACTCGAACTCCGGCCAAGCCTCCTTGCCTGACCCTACTAGGCTTGGGAAGATTGGTCTCCCTGCAGAGGTAAGGTTGAACGTCCTGCCGAGCCTTACACTCAAATTCCGGCCAAGCCCCCTTGTCTGACTCTCCTCCTGCTAGGCTTGGGAAGCTTGGCCTCCCTGCCTAGGTAAGGCTGAATGTCCTGCCGAGCCTTACACTTGAAATCCGGCCAAGCCCCCTTGCCTGACTCTCCTACTAGGATTGGGAAGCTTGGTCTCCCTGCCGAGGTAAGGTCGAACGTCCTGCCGAGCCTTACACTCGAACTCCGGCCAAGCCCCCTTGCCTGCCTCTCCTCCTACTAGGCTTGGGAAGCTTGGCCTCCCTGCCTAGGTATGGTTGAATGTCCTGCCGAGCCTTACACTCGAACTCCGGCCAAGCCCCCTTGCCTGACTCTCCTACTAGGCTTGGGAAGCTTGGTCTCCCTGCCGAGGTAAGGTTGAACGTCCTGCCGAGCCTTACACTCGAACTCCGGCCAAGCCCCCTTGCCTGACTCTCCTCCTACTAGGCTTGGGAAGCTTGGTCTCCCTGCCGAGGTAAGGTCGAACGACCCGCCGAGCCTTACACTAGAACTCTGGCCTAGCCCCCTTGCTCACCCTACTAGGCTTGGGAAGCTTGGTCTCCCTGCCGAGGTAAGGTCCAACGACCTGCCGAGCATTACACTCGAACTCCGGCCAAGCCCCCTTGCCTGCCTCTCCTCCTACTAGGCTTGGGAAGCTTGGTCTCCCTGCCGAGGTAAGGTTGAACGTCCTGCCGAGCCTTACAGTCGAACTCCGGCCAAGCCCCCTTGCCTGACTCACCTACTAGGCTTGGGAAGCTTGGTCTCCCTGCCGAGGTAAGGTTGAACGTCCTGCCGAGCCTCACACTTGAACTCCGGCTAAGCCCCATTGCCTGACTCTCCTACTTGGCTTGGGAAGCTTGGTCTCCCTGCCGAGGTAAGGTCGGACGTCCTGCCGAGCCTTACACTCGAACTCTGGCCGAGCCCCCTTGCCTGCCTCTCCTCCTACTAGGCTTGGGAAGCTTGGTCTCCCTGCCAAGGTAAGGTCGAAAGTCCTGCCGAGCCTTACACTCGAACTCCGGCCAAGCCTCCTTGCCTGACCCTACTAGGCTTGGGAAGCTTGGTCTCCCTGCCGAGGTAAGGTCCAACAACCTGCCGAGCCTTACACTCGAACTCCGGCCAAGCCCCCTTGCCTGCCTCTCCTCCTACTAGGCTTGGGAAGCTTGGTCTCCCTGCCGAGGTAAGGTTGAACGTCCTGCCGAGCCTTACAGTCGAACTCCGGCCAAGCCCCCTTTCCTGACTCACCTAGTAGGCTTGGGAAGCTTGGTCTCCCTGCCAAGGTAAGGTCGAACGTCCTGCCGAGCCTTACACTCGAACTCCGGCCAAGCCCCCTTGCCTGACTCTCCTCCTACTAGGCTTGGGAAGCTTGGTCTCCCTGCCGAGGTAAGGTCGAACGTCCTGTCGAGCCTTACACTCGAACTCTGGCCGAGCCCCCTTGCCTGCCTCTCCTCCTACTAGGCTTGGGAAGCTTGGTCTCCCTGCCAAGGTAAGGTCGAAATCCTGCCGAGCCTTACACTCGAACTCCGGCCAAGCCCCCTTGCCTGACCCTGCTCGGCTTGGGAAGCTTGGTCTCCCTGCCAAGGCAACGTCGAAAGTCCTGCCGAGCCTTACACTCGAACGCTGGGCAAGCCCCCTTGCCTGACTCTCCTCCTACTAGGCTTGGGAAGCTTGGTCTCCCTGCCGAGGTAAGGTCGAACGTCCTGCCGAGCCTTACACTCGAACTCCGGCCAAGCCCCCTTGCCTGACTCCCCTCCTACTAGTCTTGGGAAGCTTGGTCTCCCGGCCGAGGTAAGGTCGAACGTCCTGCCGAGCCTCACACTTGCACTCCGGCTAAGCGCCATTGCCTGACTCTCCTACTTGGCTTGGGAAGCTTGGTCTCCCTGCCGAGGAAAGGTTGAACGTCCTGCCGAGCCTCACACTTGCACTCCCGCTGAGCGCCATTGCCTGACTCTCCTACTTGGCTTGGGAAGCTTGGTCTCCCTGCCGAGGTAAGGTTGAACGTCCTGCCGAGCCTTACACTCGAACTCCGGCCAAGCCCCCTCGCCTGACTCTCCTCCTACTAGGCTTGGGAAGCTTGGTCTCCCTGCCGAGATAAGGTCGAACGACCCGCCGAGCCTTACACTCGAACTCCGGCCAAGCCCCCTTGCCTGACCATACTAGGCTTGGGAAGCTTGGTCTCCCTGCCGAGGTAAGGTCCAACAACCTGCCGAGCCTTACACTCGAACTCCGGCCAAGCCCCCTTGCCTGCCTCTCCTCCTACTAGGCTTGGGAAGCTTGGTCTCCCTGCCGAGGTAAGGTTGAACGTCCTGCCGAGCCTTACAGTCGAACTCCAGCCAAGCCCCCTTGCCTGACCCTATTAGGCTTGGGAAGCTTGGTCTCCCTGCCAAGGTCAGGTCCAACGTCCGGCCGAGCCTTGCACTCGAATTCCGGCCAAGCCCCCTTGCATGACTCTCCTACTAGGCTTGGGAAGCTTGGTCTCCCTGCCGAGGTAAGGTCGGACGTCCTGCCGAGCCTTACACTCGAACTCTGGCCGAGCCCCCTTGCCGGCCTCTCCTCCTACTAGGCTTGGGAAGCTTGGTCTCCCTGCCAAGGTAAGGTCGAAAGTCCTGCCGAGCCTTACACTCGAACTCCAGCCAAGCCGCCTTGCCTGACCCTGCTCGGCTTGGGAAGCTTGGTCTCCCTGCCAAGGCAACGTCGAAAGTCTTGCCGAGCCTTACACTCGAACTCTGGGCAAGCCCCCATGCCTGACTCTCCTCCTACTTGGCTTGGGAAGCTTGGTCTCCCTGCCGAGGTAAGGTCGAACGTCCTGTCGAGCCCTACACTCGAACTCCGGCCAAGCCCCCTTGCCTGACTCCCCTCCTACTAGTCTTGGGAAGCCTGGTCTCCCGGCCGAGGTAAGGTTGAACGTCCTGCCGAGGCTCACACTTGCACTCCGGCTAAGCGCCATTGCCTGACTCTCCTACTTGGCTTGGGAAGCTTGGTCTCCCTGCCGAGGTAAGGTTGAACATCCTGCCGAGCCTTACACTCGAACTCCTGGCAAGCCCCCTTGCCTGACTCTCCTCCTACTAGGCTTGGGAAGCTTGGTCTCCCTGCCAAGATAGGGTCGAACGACCCGCCGAGCCTTACACTCGAACTCTGGCCAAGCCCCCTTGCCGGACCCTACTAGGCTTGGGAAGCTTGGTCTCCCTGCCGAGGTAAGGTCCAACAACCTGCCGAGCCTTACACTCGAACTCCGGCCAAGCCCCCTTGCCTGCCTCTCCTCCTACTAGGCTTGGGAAGCTTGGTCTCCCTGCCGAGGTAAGGTTGAACGTCCTGCCGAGCCTTACACTCGAATTCCGGCCAAGCCCCCTTGCCTGACTCTCCTCCTACTAGGCTTGGGAAGCTTGGCCTCCCTGCCTAGGTATGGTTGAATGTCCTGCCGAGCCTTACACTCGAACTCCGGCCAAGCCCCCTTGCCTGACTCTCCTACTAGGCTTGGGAAGCTTGGTCTCCCTGCCGAGGTAAGGTTGAACGTCCTGCCGAGCCTTACACTCGAACTCCGGCCAAGCCCCCTTGCCTGACTCTCCTCCTACTAGGCTTGGGAAGCTTGGTCTCCCTGCCGAGGTAAGGTCGAACGACCCGCCGAGCCTTACACTAGAACTCTGGCCTAGCCCCCTTGCTCACCCTACTTGGCTTGGGAAGCTTGGTCTCCCTGCCGAGGTAAGGTCCAACGACCTGCCGAGCATTACACTCGAACTCCGGCCAAGCCCCCTTGCCTGCCTCTCCTCCTACTAGGCTTGGGAAGCTTGGTCTCCCTGCCGAGGTAAGGTTGAACGTCCTGCCGAGCCTTACAGTCGAACTCCGGCCAAGCCCCCTTGCCTGACTCACCTACTAGGCTTGGGAAGCTTGGTCTCCCTGCCGAGGTAAGGTTGAACGTCCTGCCGAGCCTCACACTTGAACTCCGGCTAAGCCCCATTGCCTGACTCTCCTACTTGGCTTGGGAAGCTTGGTCTCCCTGCCGAGGTAAGGTCGGACGTCCTGCCGAGCCTTACACTCGAACTCTGGCCGAGCCCCCTTGCATGCCTCTCCTCCTACTAGGCTTGGGAAGCTTGGTCTCCCTGCCAAGGTAAGGTCGAAAGTCCTGCCGAGCCTTACACTCGAACTCCGGCCAAGCCTCCTTGCCTGACCCTACTAGGCTTGGGAAGCTTGGTCTCCCTGCCGAGGTAAGGTCCAACAACCTGCCGAGCCTTACACTCGAACTCCGGCCAAGCCCCCTTGCCTGCCTCTCCTCCTACTAGGCTTGGGAAGCTTGGTCTCCCTGCCGAGGTAAGGTTGAACGTCCTGCCGAGCCTTACAGTCGAACTCCGGCCAAGCCCCCTTGCATGACTCTCCTACTAGGCTTGGGAAGCTTGGTCTCCCTGCCGAGGTAAGGTCGGACGTCCTGCCGAGCCTTACACTCGAACTCTGGCCGAGCCCCCTTGCCGGCCTCTCCTCCTACTAGGCTTGGGAAGCTTGGTCTCCCTGCCAAGGTAAGGTCGAAAGTCCTGCCGAGCCTTACACTCGAACTCCAGCCAAGCCGCCTTGCCTGACCCTGCTCGGCTTGGGAAGCTTGGTCTCCCTGCCAAGGCAACGTCGAAAGTCTTGCCGAGCCTTACACTCGAACTCTGGGCAAGCCCCCATGCCTGACTCTCCTCCTACTTGGCTTGGGAAGCTTGGTCTCCCTGCCGAGGTAAGGTCGAACGTCCTGTCGAGCCCTACACTCGAACTCCGGCCAAGCCCCCTTGCCTGACTCCCCTCCTACTAGTCTTGGGAAGCCTGGTCTCCCGGCCGAGGTAAGGTTGAACGTCCTGCCGAGGCTCACACTTGCACTCCGGCTAAGCGCCATTGCCTGACTCTCCTACTTGGCTTGGGAAGCTTGGTCTCCCTGCCGAGGTAAGGTTGAACATCCTGCCGAGCCTTACACTCGAACTCCTGGCAAGCCCCCTTGCCTGACTCTCCTCCTACTAGGCTTGGGAAGCTTGGTCTCCCTGCCAAGATAGGGTCGAACGACCCGCCGAGCCTTACACTCGAACTCTGGCCAAGCCCCCTTGCCGGACCCTACTAGGCTTGGGAAGCTTGGTCTCCCTGCCGAGGTAAGGTCCAACAACCTGCCGAGCCTTACACTCGAACTCCGGCCAAGCCCCCTTGCCTGCCTCTCCTCCTACTAGGCTTGGGAAGCTTGGTCTCCCTGCCGAGGTAAGGTTGAACGTCCTGCCGAGCCTTACACTCGAATTCCGGCCAAGCCCCCTTGCCTGACTCTCCTCCTACTAGGCTTGGGAAGCTTGGCCTCCCTGCCTAGGTATGGTTGAATGTCCTGCCGAGCCTTACACTCGAACTCCGGCCAAGCCCCCTTGCCTGACTCTCCTACTAGGCTTGGGAAGCTTGGTCTCCCTGCCGAGGTAAGGTTGAACGTCCTGCCGAGCCTTACACTCGAACTCCGGCCAAGCCCCCTTGCCTGACTCTCCTCCTACTAGGCTTGGGAAGCTTGGTCTCCCTGCCGAGGTAAGGTCGAACGACCCGCCGAGCCTTACACTAGAACTCTGGCCTAGCCCCCTTGCTCACCCTACTTGGCTTGGGAAGCTTGGTCTCCCTGCCGAGGTAAGGTCCAACGACCTGCCGAGCATTACACTCGAACTCCGGCCAAGCCCCCTTGCCTGCCTCTCCTCCTACTAGGCTTGGGAAGCTTGGTCTCCCTGCCGAGGTAAGGTTGAACGTCCTGCCGAGCCTTACAGTCGAACTCCGGCCAAGCCCCCTTGCCTGACTCACCTACTAGGCTTGGGAAGCTTGGTCTCCCTGCCGAGGTAAGGTTGAACGTCCTGCCGAGCCTCACACTTGAACTCCGGCTAAGCCCCATTGCCTGACTCTCCTACTTGGCTTGGGAAGCTTGGTCTCCCTGCCGAGGTAAGGTCGGACGTCCTGCCGAGCCTTACACTCGAACTCTGGCCGAGCCCCCTTGCATGCCTCTCCTCCTACTAGGCTTGGGAAGCTTGGTCTCCCTGCCAAGGTAAGGTCGAAAGTCCTGCCGAGCCTTACACTCGAACTCCGGCCAAGCCTCCTTGCCTGACCCTACTAGGCTTGGGAAGCTTGGTCTCCCTGCCGAGGTAAGGTCCAACAACCTGCCGAGCCTTACACTCGAACTCCGGCCAAGCCCCCTTGCCTGCCTCTCCTCCTACTAGGCTTGGGAAGCTTGGTCTCCCTGCCGAGGTAAGGTTGAACGTCCTGCCGAGCCTTACAGTCGAACTCCGGCCAAGCCCCCTTGCCTGACTCACCTAGTAGGCTTGGGAAGCTTGGTCTCCCTGCCAAGGTAAGGTCGAACGTCCTGCCGAGCCTTACACTCGAACTCCGGCCAAGCCCCCTTGCCTGACTCTCCTCCTACTAGGCTTGGGAAGCTTGGTCTCCCTGCCGAGGTAAGGTCGAACGTCCTGTCGAGCCTTACACTCGAACTCTGGCCGAGCCCCCTTGCCTGCCTCTCCTCCTTCTAAGCTTGGGAAGCTTGGTCTCCCTGCCAAGGTAAGGTCGAAATCCTGCCGAGCCTTACACTCGAACTCCGGCCAAGCCCCCTTGCCTGACCCTGCTCGGCTTGGGAAGCTTGGTCTCCCTGCCAAGGCAACGTCGAAAGTCCTGCCGAGCCTTACACTCGAACGCTGGGCAAGCCCCCTTGCCTGACTCTCCTCCTACTAGGCTTGGGAAGCTTGGTCTCCCTGCCGAGGTAAGGTCGAACGTCCTGCCGAGCCTTACACTCGAACTCCGGCCAAGCCCCCTTGCCTGACTCCCCTCCTACTAGTCTTGGGAAGCTTGGTCTCCCGGCCGAGGTAAGGTTGAACGTCCTGCCGAGCCTTACACTCGAACTCCGGCCAAGCCCCCTTGCCTGACTCTCCTCCTTCTAGGCTTGGGAAGCTTGGTCTCCCTGCCAAGATAGGGTCGAACGACCCGCCGAGCCTTACACTCGAACTCTGGCCAAGCCCCCTTGCCGGACCCTACTAGGCTTGGGAAGCTTGGTCTCCCTGCCGAGGTAAGGTCCAACAACCTGCCGAGCCTTACACTCGAATTCCGGCCAAGCCCCCTTGCCTGCCTCTCCTCCTACTAGGCTTGGGAAGCTTGGTCTCCCTGCCGAGGTAAGGTTGAACGTCCTGCCGAGCCTTACACTCGAATTCCGGCCAAGCCCCCTTGCCTGACTCTCCTCCTACTAGACTTGGGAAGCTTGGCCTCGCTGCCTAGGTAAGGTTGAATGTCCTTCCGAGCCTTACACTCGAACTCCGGCCAAGCCCCCTTGCCTGTCTCTCCTACTAGGCTTGGGAAGCTTGGTCTCCCTGCCGAGGTAAGGTTGAACGTCCTGCCGAGCCTTACACTCGAACTCCGGCCAAGCCCCCTTGCCTGACCCTACTAGGCTTGGGAAGCTTGGTCTCCCTGCCAAGGTAACGTCGAAAGTCCTGCCGAGCCTTACACTCGAACTCCGGGCAAGCCCCCTTGCCTGACTCTCCTCCTACTAGGCTTGGGAAGCTTGGTCTCCCTGCCGAGGTAAGGTCGAACGTCCCGCCGAGCCTTACACTCGAACTCCGGCCAAGCCTCCTTGCCTGACCCTACTAGGCTTGGGAAGCTTGGTCTCCCTGCCGAGGTAAGGTCGAACGTCCTGCCGAGCCTTACACTCGAACTCTGGCCGAGCCCCCGTGCTCACCCTACTTGGCTTGGGAAGCTTGGTCTCCCTGCCGAGGTAAGGTTCAACGACCTGCCGAGCATTACACTCGAACTCCGGCCAAGCCCCCTTGCCTGTCTCTCCTACTAGGCTTGGGAAGCTTGGTCTCCCTGCCGAGGTAAGGTCCAACGTCCTGCCGAGCCTTACACTCAAACTCTGGCCGAGCCCCCTTGCCTGCCTCTCCTCCTACTAGGCTTGGGAAGCTTGGTCTCCCTGCCAAGGTAAGGTCGAAAGTCCTGCCGAGCCTTGCACTCGAACTCCGGCCAAGCCCCCTTGCCTGACTCTCCTCCTACTAGGCTTGGGAAGCTTGGTCTCCCTACCGAGGTAAGGTCGAACGTCCTGCCGAGCCTTACACTCGAACTCCGGCCAAGACCCCTTCCCTGACCCTACTAGGCTTGGGAAGCTTGGTCTCCCTGCCGAGGTAAGGTCCAACAACCTGCGGAGCCTTACACTCGAACTCCGGGCAAGCCCCCTTGCCTGACTCTCCTACTAGGCTTGGGAAGCTTGGTCTCCCTGCCGAGGTAAGGTTGAACGTCCTGCCGAGCCTTACACTCGAACTCCGGCCAAGCCCCCTTGCCTGCCTCTCGTCCTACTAGGCTTGGGAAGCTTGGTCTCCCTGCCGAGGTAAGGTCGAACGTCCTGCCGAGCCTTACACTCGAACTCCTGGCAAGCCCCCTTGCCTGCCTCTCGTCCTACTAGGCTTGGGAAGCTTGGTCTCCCTGCCGAGGTAAGGTTGAACGTCCTGCCGAGCCTCACACTCGAACTCCGGCTAAGCCCCATTTCCTGACGCTCCTACTTGGCTTGGGAAGCTTGGTCTCCCTGCCGAGGTAAGGTCGAACGTCCTGCCGAGCCTTACACTCGAACTCTGGCTGAGCCCCCTTGCCTGCCTCTCCTCCTACTAGTCTTGGGAAGCTTGGTCTCCCTGCCAAGGTAAGGTCGAAAGTCCTGCCGAGCCTTACACTCGAACTCCGGCCAAGCCCCCTTGCCTGACCCTGCTCGGCTTGGGAAGCTTGGTCTCCCTGCCGAGGTAAGGTTGAATGTCCGGCCGAGCCTTACACTCGAACTCCGGCCAAGTCCCCTTGCCTGACTCTCCTACTAGGCTTGGGAAGCTTGGTCTCCCTGCGGAGGTAAGGTCAAACATCCTGCCAAGCCTTACAGTCGAACTCCGGCCAAGCCCCCTTGCCAGACCCTATTAGGCTTGGGAAGCTTGGTCTCCCTGCCAAGGTAAGGTCCAACGTCCTGCCGAGCCTTGCGCTCGAATTCCGGCCAAGCCCCCTTGCATGACTCTCCTACTAGGCTTGGGAAGCTTGGTCTCCCTGCCGAGGTAAGTTCGAACGTCCTGCCGAGCCTTACACTGGAACTCTGGCAAAGCCCCCTTGCCTGCCTCTCCTCCTACTAGGCTTGGGAAGCTTGGTCTCCCTGCCAAGGTAAGGTCGAAAGTCCTGCCGAGCCTTACACTCGAACTCCGGCCAAGCCCCCTTGCCTGACCCTACTAGGCTGGAGAAGCTTGGTCTCCCTCCCGAGGTAAGGTCGAACGTCCTGCCGAGCCTTAAACTCGAACTTCGGCCGAGCCCCCTTGCCTGACTCTCCTCCTACTAGTCTTGGGAAGCTTGGTCTCCCTGCCGAGGTAAGGTCGAACGTCCTGCCGAGCCTTATGCTCGTACTCCGGCCAAGCCCCCTTGCCTGACTCTCCTACTAGGCTTGGGAAGCTTGGTCTCCATGCCGAGGTAAGGTCAAACATCCTGCCAAGCCTTACAGTCGAACTCCGGCCAAGCACCCTTGCCTGACCCTATTAGGCTTGGGAAGCTTGGTATCCCTGCCGAGGTAAGGTCGAACATCCTGCCAAGCCTTACACTCAAACTCCGGCCAAGCCCCCTTGCCTGACCCTACTAGGCTTGGGAAGCTTGGTCTCCCTGCCGAGGTAAGGTTGAACAACCTGCCGAGCCTTACACTCGAATTCCGGCCAAGCCCCCTTGTCTGACTCTCCTCCTGCTAGGCTTGGGAAGCTTGGCCTCCCTGCCTAGGTAAGGTTGAATGTCCTGCCGAGCCTTACACTTGAACTCCGGCCAAGCCCCCTTGCCTGACTCTCCTACTAGGATTGGGAAGCTTGGTCTCCCTGCCGAGGTAAGGTCAAACGTCCTGCCGAGCCTTACACTCGAACTCCGGCCAAGCCTCCTTGCCTGACCCTACTAGGCTTGGGAAGCTTGGTCTCCCTGCCGAGGTAAGGTCGAACGTCCTGCCGAGCCTTACACTCGAACTCTGGCCGAGCCCCCGTGCTCACCCTACTTGGCTTGGGAAGCTTGGTCTCCCTGCCGAGGTAAGGTCCAACGACCTGCCGAGCATTACACTCGAACTCCGGCCAAGCCCCCTTGCCTGTCTCTCCTACTAGGCTTGGGAAGCTTGGTCTCCCTGCCGAGGTAAGGTCCAACAACCTGCGGAGCCTTACACTCGAACTCCGGCCAAGCCCCCTTGCCTGACTCTCCTCCTACTAGGCTTGGGAAGCTTGGTCTCCCTGCCGAGATAAGGTCGAACGACCCGCCGAGCCTTACACTCGAACTCCGGCCAAGCCCCCTTGCCTGACCATACTAGGCTTGGGGAGCTTGGTCTCCCTGCCGAGGTAAGGTCCAACAACCTGCCGAGCCTTACACTCGAACTCTGACCAAGCCCCCTTGCCTGCCTCTCCTCCCACTAGGCTTGGGAAGCTTGGTCTCCCTGCCGAGGTAAGGTTGAATGTCCTGCCGAGCCTTACAGTCGAACTCCGGCCAAGCCCCCTTGCCTGACTCACCTACTAGGCTTGGGAAGCTTGGTCTCCCTGCCGAGGTAAGGTTGAACGTCCTGCCGAGCCTCACACTCGAACTCCGGCTAAGCCCCATTGCCTGACGCTCCTACTTGGCTTGGGAAGCTTGGTCTCCCTCCCGAGGTAAGGTCGAACGTCCTGCCGAGCCTTGCACTCGAACTCCGGCCAAGCCCCCTTGCCTGACTCTCCTCCTACTAGGCTTGGGAAGCTTGGTCTCCCTCCCGAGGTAAGGTCGAACGACCCGCCGAGCCTTACACTCGAACTCTGGCCAAGCCCCCTTGCCTGACCATACTAGGCTTGGGAAGCTTGGTCTCCCTGCCGAGGTAAGGTCCAACAACCTGCGGAGCCTTACACTCGAACTCCGGCCAAGCCCCCTTGCCTGACTCTCCTCCTACTAGGCTTGGGAAGCTTGGTCTCCCTGCCGAGATAAGGTCGAACGACCCGCCGAGCCTTACACTCGAACTCTGGCCAAGCCCCCTTGCCTGACCATACTAGGCTTGGGGAGCTTGGTCTCCCTGCCGAGGTAAGGTCCAACAACCTGCCGAGCCTTACACTCGAACTCTGACCAAGCCCCCTTGCCTGCCTCTCCTCCCACTAGGCTTGGGAAGCTTGGTCTCCCTGCCGAGGTAAGGTTGAATGTCCTGCCGAGCCTTACAGTCGAACTCCGGCCAAGCCCCCTTGCCTGACTCACCTACTAGGCTTGGGAAGCTTGGTCTCCCTGCCGAGGTAAGGTTGAACGTCCTGCCGAGCCTCACACTCGAACTCCGGCTAAGCCCCATTGCCTGACGCTCCTACTTGGCTTGGGAAGCTTGGTCTCCCTGCCGAGGTAAGGTCGAACGTCCTGCCGAGCCTTACACTCGAACTCTGGCTGAGCCCCCTTGCCTGCCTCTCCTCCTACTAGGCTTGGGAAGCTTGGTCTCCCTGCCAAGGTAAGGTCGAAAGTCCTGCCGAGCCTTACACTCGAACTCCGGCCAAGCCCCCTTGCCTGACCCTGCTCGGCTTGGGAAGCTTGGTCTCCCTGCCGAGGTAAGGTTGAATGTCCGGCCGAGCCTTACACTCGAACTCCGGCCAAGTCCCCTTGCCTGACTCTCCTACTAGGCTTGGGAAGCTTGGTCTCCCTGCCGAGGTAAGGTCAAACATCCTGCCAAGCCTTACAGTCGAACTCCGGCCAAGCCCCCTTGCAGACCCTATTAGGCTTGGGAAGCTTGGTCTCCCTGCCAAGGTAAGGTCCAACGTCCTGCCGAGCCTTGCGCTCGAATTCCGGCCAAGCCCCCTTGCATGACTCTCCTACTAGGCTTGGGAAGCTTGGTCTCCCTGCCGAGGTAAGTTCGAACGTCCTGCCGAGCCTTACACTGGAACTCTGGCGAAGCCCCCTTGCCTGCCTCTCCTCCTACTAGGCTGGAGAAGCTTGGTCTCCCTCCCGAGGTAAGGTCGAACGTCCTGCCGAGCCTTAAACTCGAACTTCGGCCGAGCCCCCTTGCCTGACTCTCCTCCTACTAGTCTTGGGAAGCTTGGTCTCCCTGCCGAGGTAAGGTCGAACGTCCTGCCGAGCCTTATGCTCGTACTCCGGCCAAGCCCCCTTGCCTGACTCTCCTACTAGGCTTGGGAAGCTTGGTCTCCATGCCGAGGTAAGGTCAAACATCCTGCCAAGCCTTACAGTCGAACTCCGGCCAAGCCCCCTTGCCTTACCCTATTAGGCTTGGGAAGCTTGGTCTCCCTGCCAAGGTAAGGTCCAACGTCCTTCCGAGCCTTGCACTCGAATTCCGGCCAGGCCCCCTTGCATGACTCTCCTACTAGGCTTGGGAAGCTTGGTCTCCCGGCAGAGGTAAGTTCAAACGTCCTGCCGAGCCTTACACTGGAACTCCGGCGAAGCCCCCTTGCCTGCCTCTCCTCCTACTAGGCTTGGGAAGCTTGGTCTCCCTGCCAAGGTAAGGTCGAAAGTCCTGCCGAGCCTTACACTCGAACTCCGGCCAAGCCCCCTTGCCTGACCCTACTAGGCTGGAGAAGCTTGGTCTCCCTCCCGAGGTAAGGTCGAACGTCCTGCCGATCATTACACTCGAACTCTGTTCAAGCCACCTTGCCTGACTCTCCTCCTACCAGGCTTGGGAAGCTTGGTCTCCCTGCCAAGGTAAGGTCGAACGTCCTGCCGAGCCTTACACTGGAACTCCAGCTAAGCCCCATTGCCTAACACTCCGACGAAGCTTGGGAAGCTTGGTCTTCCTGCCGAGGTAGGGTCGAACGTCCTGCCGAGCCTTACACTCGAACTCTGGAGGAGCCCCCTTGCTTACCCTACTTGGCTTGGGGAGCTTGTTCTCCCTGCCGAGGTAAGGTCGAACGTCCTGCCGAGCCTTACACTCGAACTCCGGCCAAGACCACTTGCCTGACCCTACTAGGCTGGAGAAGCTTGGTCTCCCTGCCGAGGTAAGGTTGAACGTCCTGCCGAGCCTTTCACTCGAACTCCGGCCAAGGCCCCATGCCTGACTCTCCTCCTACTAGGCTTGGGAAGCTTGGTCTCCCTGCCGAGGTAAGGTCGAACGTCCTGCCGAGCCTTACACTCAAACTCCGGCCAAGCCCCCTTGCCTGACTCTCCTCCTACTAGGCTTGGGAAGCTTGGCCTCCCTGCCGAGGTAAGGTCGAAAGTCCTGCCGAGCCTTGCACTCGAACTCCGGCCAAGCCTCCTTGCCTGACCCTACTAGTCTTGGGAAGCTTGGTCTCCCTACCGAGGTAAGGTCGAACGTCCTGCCGAGCCTTACACTCGAACTCTGGCCGAGCCCCCGTGCTCACCCTACTTGGCTTGGGAAGCTTGGTCTCCCTGCCGAGGTAAGGTCGAACGTCCTGCCGAGCCTTACATTCGAATTCCGGCCAAGCCCCCTTGCCTGACTCTCCTCCTACTAGTCTTGGGAAGCTTGGTCTCCCTGCCGAGGTAAGGTCGAAAGTCCTGCCGAGCCTCACACTTGAACTCCGGCTAAGCGCCATTGCCTGACTCTCCTACTTGGCTTGGGAAGCTTGGTCTCCCTGCCAAGGTAAGGTCGAACGTCCTGCTGAGCCTTACACTGGAACTCCGGCCAAGCCCCCTGGCCTGACTCTCCTACTATGCTTTGGAAGCTTGGTCTCCCTGCCGAGGTAAGGTCCAACGTCCTGCCGAGCCTTACACTCAAACTCCGGCCAAGCCCCCTTGCCTGACTCTCCTACTAGGCTTGGGAAGCTTGGTCTCCCTGCCGAGGTAAGGTCGAACGTCCCGCCGAGGCTTACACTCGAACTCCGGCGAAGCCTCCTTGCCTGACTCTCCTACTAGGATTGGGAAGCTTGGTCTCCCGGCCGAGGTAAGGTTGAACGTCCTGCCGAGCCTCACACTTGCACTCCGGCTAAGCGCCATTGCCTGACTCTCCTACTTGGCTTGGGAAGCTTGGTCTCCCTGCCGAGGTAAGGTCGAACGTCCTGCTGAGCCTTACACTCGAACTCCGGCCAAGCCCCCTTGCCTGACCCTATTAGGCTTGGGAAGCTTGGTCTCCCTGCCAAGGTAAGGTCCAGCGTCCTGCCGAGCCTTGCACTCGAATTCCGGCCAAGCCCCCTTGCATGACTCTCCTACTAGGCTTGGGAAGCTTGGTCTCCCGGCAGAGGTAAGTTCGAACGTCCTGCCGAGCCTTACACTGGAACTCCGGCGAAGCCCCCTTGCCTGCCTCTCCTCCTACTAGGCTTGGGAAGCTTGGTCTCCCTGCCAAGGTGAGGTCGAAAGTCCTGCCGAGCCTTACACTCGAACTCCGGCCAAGCCCCCGTGCCTGACCCTACTAGGCTGGAGAAGCTTGGTCTCCCTGCCGAGGCAAGATCGAACGTCCTGCCCATCATTACACTCGAACTCTGGCCAAGCCACCTCGCTTGACTCTCCTCCTACTAGGCTTGGGAAGCTTGGTCTCCCTGCCAAGGTAGAGGTCGAACGTCCTGCCGAGCCTTACACTGGAACTCCAGCAAAGCCCCATTGCCTAACACTCCTACGAAGCTTGGGAAGCTTGGTCTCCCTGCCGAGGTAAGGTCGAATGTCCTGCCGAGCCTTACACTCGAACTCTGGACGAGCCACCTTGCTTACCCTACTTGGTTTGGGAAGCTTGGTCTCCCTGCCGAGGTAAGGTCGAACGTCCTGCCGAGCCTTACACTCGAACTCCTGGCAAGCCCCATTGCCTGACTCTCCTCCTACTTGGCTTGGGAAGCTTGGTCTCCCTGCCAAGGTAAGGTCGAACGTCCTGCTGAGCCTTACACTCGAACTCCGGCCAAGCACCCTTGCCTGACTCTCCTTCTAGGCTTGGGAAGCTTGGTCTCCCTGCCGAGGTAAGGTTGAACGTCCTGCCGAGCCTTACACTCGAACTGCGGCCAAGCCCCCTTGCCTGACTCTCCTCCTACTAGGCTTGGGAAGCTTGGTCTCCCTGCCGAGGTAAGGTCGAACGTCCTGCCGAGCCTTACACTCGAACTCCGGCCAAGCCCCCTTGCCTGACCCTACTAGGCTTGGGAAGCTTGGTCTCCCTGCCAAGGTAAGGTCGAAAGTCCTGCCGAGCCTTACACTCGAACTCCGGCCAAGCCCCCTTGCCTGACCCTACAAGGCTGGAGAAGCTTGGTCTCCCTGCCGAGGTAAGATCGAACATCCTGCCGATCATTACACTCGAACTCTGGCCAAGCCACCTGGCCTGACTCTCCTCCTACTAGGCTTGGGAAGCTTGGTCTCCCTGCCGCGGTAAGGTCGAACGTCCTGCCGAGCCTTACACTCGAACTCTGGCCGAGCCCCCGTGCTCACCCTACTTGGCTTGGGAAGCTTGGTCTCCCTGCCGAGGTAAGGTCGAACGTCCATCCGAGCCTTACACGCGAACTCCGGCCAAGCCCCCTTGCCTGACCCTCCTCCTAGGCTTGGGACGCTTGGTCTCCCTGCCGAGGTAAGGTTGAACGTCCTTCTGAGCCTTACACTCGAACTCCGGCCAAGGCCCCTTGCCTGACTCTCCTCCTACTAGGCTTGGGAAGCTTGGTCTCCCTGCCGAGGTAAGGTCGAACGTCCTGCCGAGCCTTACACTCGAACTCCTGGCAAGCCCCCTTGCCTGACTCTCCTCCTACTAGGCTTGGGAAGCTTGGTCTCCCTGCAGAGGTAAGGTCGAACGTCCTGCCGAGCCTTACACTCGAACTCCGGCCAAGCCCCCTTGCCTGACTCTCCTTCTAGGCTTGGGAAGCTTGGTCTCCCTGCCGAGGTAAGGTTGAACGTCCTGCCGAGCCTTACACTCGAACTGCGGCCAAGCCCCCTTGCCTGACTCTCCTCCTACTAGGCTTGGGAAGCTTGGTCTCCCTGCCGAGGTAAGGTCGAACGTCCTGCCGAGCCTTACACTCGAACTCCGGCCAAGCCCCGTTGCCTGACCCTACTAGGCTTGGGAAGCTTGGTCTCCCTGCCAAGGTAAGGTCGAAAGTCCTGCCGAGCCTTACACTCGAACTCCGGCCAAGCCCCCTTGCCTGACCCTACTAGGCTGGAGAAGCTTGGTCTCCCTGCCGAGGTAAGATCGAACGTCCTGCCGATCATTACACTCGAACTCTGGCCAAGCCACCTTGCCTGACTCTCCTCCTACTAGGCTTGGGAAGCTTGGTCTCCCTGCCGCGGTAAGGTCGAACGTCCTGCCGAGCCTTACACTCGAACTCTGGCCGAGCCCCCGTGCTCACCCTACTTGGCTTGGGAAGCTTGGTCTCCCTGCCGAGGTAAGGTCGAACGTCCATCCGAGCCTTACACGCGAACTCCGGCCAAGCCCCCTTGCCTGACCCTCCTACTAGGCTTGGGAAGCTTGGTCTCCCTGCCGAGGTAAGGTCGAACGTCCCGCCGAGCCTTACACTCGAACTCCGGCCAAGCCCCCTTGCCTGACTCTCCTCCTACTAGGCTTGGGAAGCTTGGTCTCCATGCCGAGGTAAGGTCGAACGTCCTGCCGAGCCTTACACTCGAACTCCTGGCAAGCCCCCTTGCCTGACTCTCCTACTAGGCTTGGGAAGCTTGGTCTCCCTGCCGAGATAAGGTCGAATGGCCCGCCGAGCCTTACACTCGAACTCTGGCCAAGCCCCCTTGCCTGACTCTTCTACTAGGCTTGGGAAGCTTGGTCTCCCTTCCGAGGTAAGGTTGAACGTCCCGCCGAGCCTTACAGTCGAACTCCGGCCAAGCCCCCTTGCCTGACTCACCTACTAGGCTTTGGAAGCTTGGTCTCCCTGCCGAGGCAAGGTTGAACGTCCTGCCGAGCCTCACACTTGAACTCCTGCTAAGCGCCATTGCCTGACTCTCCTACTTGGCTTGGGAAGCTTGGTCTCCCTGCCAAGGTAAGGTCCAATGTCCTGCCGAGCCTTGCACTCGAATTCCGGCCAAGCCCCCTTGCATGGCTCTCCTACTAGGCTTGGGAAGCTTGGTCTCCCTGCAGAGGTAAGGTCGAACGTCCTGCCGAGCCTTACACTGGAACTCCGGCGAAGCCCCCTTGCCTGCCGCTCCTCCTACTAGGCTTGGGAAGCTTGGTCTCCCTGCCAAGGTAAGGTCGAAAGTCCTGTCGAGCCTTACACTGGAACTCCAGCTAAGCCCCATTGCCTAACACTCCTACGAAGCTTGGGAAGCTTGGTCTCCCTGCCGAGGTAAGGTTGAATGTCCTGCCGAGCCTTACACTCGAACACTGGACGAGCCACCTTGCTTACCCTACTTGGTTTGGGAAGCTTGGTCTCCCTGCCGAGGTAAGGTCGAATGTCCTGCCGAGCCTTACACTCGAACTCCGGCCAAGACCCCTTGCCTGACCCTACTAGGCTTGGGAAGCTTGGTCTCCCTGTCGAGGTAAGGTCCAACAACCTGCCGAGCCTTACACTCGAACTCCGGCCAAGCCCCCTTGCCTGACTCTCCTCCTACTAGGCTTGGGAAGCTTGGTCTCCCTGCCGAGGTAAGGTCGAACGTCCCGCCGAGCCTTACACTCGAACTCCGGCCAAGCCCCCTTGCCTGACTCTCCTCCTACTAGGCTTGGGAAGCTTGGTCTCCATGCCGAGGTAAGGTCGAACGTCCTGCCGAGCCTTACACTCGAACTCCTGGCAAGCCCCCTTGCCTGACTCTCCTACTAGGCTTGGGAAGCTTGGTCTCCCTGCCGAGATAAGGTCGAATGGCCCGCCGAGCCTTACACTCGAACTCTGGCCAAGCCCCCTTGCCTGACTCTTCTACTAGGCTTGGGAAGCTTGGTCTCCCTTCCGAGGTAAGGTTGAATGTCCCGCCGAGCCTTACACTCGAACTCCGGCCAAGCCCCCTTGCCTGACTCACCTACTAGGCTTTGGAAGCTTGGTCTCCCTGCCGAGGCAAGGTTGAACGTCCTGCCGAGCCTCACACTTGAACTCCTGCTAAGCGCCATTGCCTGACTCTCCTACTTGGCTTGGGAAGCTTGGTCTCCCCGCCGAGGTAAGGTCGAACGTCCTGCCGAGCCTTACACTCGAACTCCGGCCAAGCCCCCTTGCCTGACTCTCCTCCTACTAGGCTTGGGAAGCTTGGTCTCCCTGCCGAGGTAAGGTCGAAAGTCCTGCTGAGCCTTACACTCGAACTCCGGCCAAGCCCCCTTGCCTGACTCTCCTCCTACTAGGCTTGGGAAGCTTGGTCTCCCTGCCGAGGTACGGTCGAACGTCCTGCCGAGCCTTACACTCGAACTCCGGCCAAGCCCCCTTGCCTGACCCTGCTCGGCTTGGGAAGCTTGGTCTCCCTGCCGAGGTAAGGTTGAACGTACTGCCGAGCCTTACACTCGAACTCCGGGCAAGCCCCCTTGCCTGACTCTCCTCCTACTAGGCTTGGGATGCTTGGCCTCCCTGCCGAGGTAAGGTCGAACGTCCCGCCGAGCCTTACACTCGAACTCCGGCCAAGCCTCCTTGCCTGACCCAACTAGGCTTGGGAAGCTTGGTCTCCCTGCCGAGGTAAGTTCGAACGTCCTGCCTTGCCTTACACTCGAATTCCGGCCAAGCCCCCTTGCCTGCCTCTCCTCCTACTAGGCTTGGGAAGCTTGGTCTCCCTGCCGAGGTAAGGTCGAACGTCCTGCCGAGCCTTACACTCGAACTCTGGCCGAGCCCCCGTGCTCACCCTACTTGGCTTAGGAAGCTTGGTCTCCCTGCCAAGGTAAGGTCGAACGTCCTGCTGAGCCTTACACTCGACCTCCGGCCAAGCCCCCGTGCCTGACTCTCCTCCTACTAGGCTTGGGAAGCTTGGTCTCCCTGCCGAGGTAAGGTCCGACGTCCTGCCGAGCCTTACACTCGAACTCCGGCCAATCCCCCTTGCCTGACCCTACTAGGCTTGGGAAGCTTGGTCTCCCTGCCAAGGTAAGGTCGAAAGTACTGCCGAGCCTTACACTCGAACTCCGGCCAAGCCTCCTTGCCTGCCTCTCCTCCTACTAGGCTTGGGAAGCTTGGTCTCCCTGCCAAGGTAAGGTCGAAAGTCCTGCCGAGCCTTACACTCGAATTCCGGCCAAGCCCCCTTGCCTGACCCTACTAGGCTGGAGAAGCTTGGTCTCCCTGCGGAGGTAAGGTCGAACGTCCTGCCGAGCCTTACACTCGAACTCTGGCCAAGCCCCCTTGCCTGACTCTTCTACTAGGCTTGGGAAGCTTGGTCTCCCTGCCAAGGTAAGGTCGAACGTCCTGCTCAGCCTTACACTCGAATTCCGGCCAAGCCCCCTTACAAGACTCTCCTACTAGGCTTGGGAAGCTTGGTCTCCCTGCAGAGGTAAGGTCGAAAGTCCTGCCGAGCCTTACACTCGAACTCTGGCCGAGCCCCCGTGCTCACCCTACTTGGCTTGGGAAGCTTGGTCTCCCTGCCAAGGTAAGGTCGAACGTCCTGCTGAGCCTTACACTCGATCTCCGGCCAAGCCCCCTTGCCTGACTCTCCGACTAAGCTTGGGAAACTTGGTCTGCCTGCTGAGGTAAGGTCCAACGTCCTGCCGAGCCTTACGCTCGTACTCCGGCCAAGCCCTCTTGCCTGACTCTCCTCCTAGGCTTGGGAAGCTTGGTCTCCTGCCGAGGTAAGGTTGAACGTCCTGCCGAGCCTTACACTCGAACTCCGGCGAAGCCCCCTTGCCTGAACCTGCTCGGCTTTGGAAGCTCGGTCTCCCTGCCAAGGTGAGGTCCAATGCCCTGCCGAGCCTTGCACTCGAATTCCGGCCAAGCCCCCTTGCAAGACTCTCCTACTAGGCTTGGGAAGCTTGGTCTCCCTGCAGAGGTAAGGTCGAACGTCCTGCCGAGCCTTACACTCGAACTCCGGCCAAGCCCCCTTGCCTGCCTCTCCTCCTGCTGGGCTTGGGAAGCTTGGTCTCCCTGCCAAGGTAAGGTCGAAAGTCCTGCCGAGCCTTACACTCGAACTCCGGCCAAGCCCCCTTGCCTGACCCTACTAGGCTGGAGAAGCTTGGTCTCCCTGCCGAGGTAAGATCGAACGTCCTGCCGATCATTACACTCGAACTCTGGCCAAGCCCCCTTGCCTGACTCTCCTCCTACTAGGCTTGGGAAGCTTGGTCTCCCTGCCGAGGTAAGGTCGAACGTCCCGCCGAGACTTACACTCAAACTCCGGCCAAGCCCCCTTGCCTGCCTCTCCTCCTACTAGGCTTGGGAAGCTAGGTCACCCTGCCAAAGTAAGGTCGAAAGTCCTACCGAGCCTTACACTCGAACTCCGGCCAAGCCCCCTTGCCTGACTCTCCTCCTACTAGGCTTGGGAAGCTTGGTCTCCCTGCCGAGGTAAGGTCCAACGTGCTGCCGAGCCTTACACTCAAACTCCGGCCAGGCCTCCTTGCCTGACCCTACTAGGCTTGGGAAGCTTGGTCTCCCTGCCGAGGTAAGGTCCAACGTCCTGCCGAGCCTTACACTCGAACTCTGGCCGAGCCCCCGTGCTCACCCTACTTGGCTTGGGAAGCTGGGTCTCCCTGCCGAGGTAAGGTTGAACGTCCTGCCGAGCCTTACACTCGAATTCCGGCCAAGCCCCCTTGGTTGACTCTCCTCCTACAAGTCTTGGGAAGCTTGGTCTCCCTGCCGAGGTAAGGTTGAACGTCCTGCCGAGCCTCACACTTGCACTCCTGCTAAGCGCCATTGCCTGACTCTCCTACTTGGCTTGGGAAGCTTGGTCTCTTTGCCAAGGTAAGGTCGAACGTCCTGCTCAGCCTTACACTCGAACTCCGGCCAAGCCCCCTTGCCTGACTCTCCTACTAGGCTTGGGAAGCTTGGTCTCCCTGCCGAGGTAAGGTTGAACGTCCTGCCGAGCCTTACACTCGAACTCCGGCCAAGCCCCCTTGCCTGACTCTCCTCTTACTAGGCTTGGGAAGCTTGGTCTCCCTGCCGAGGTAAGGTAGTAAGTCCTGCTGAGCCTTACACTCGAACTCCGGCCAAGCCCCCTTGCCTGACTCTCCTACTAGGCATGGGAAGCTTGGTCTCCCTTCCGAGGTAAGGTTGAACGTCCCGCTGAGCCTTACACTCGAACTCCGGCCAAGCCCCCTTGCCTGACTCACCTACTAGGCTTTGGAAGCTTGGTCTCCCTGCCGAGGCAAGGTTGAACGTCCTGCTGAGCCTCACACTTGAACTCCTGCTAAGCGCCATTGCCTGACTCTCCTACTTGGCTTGGGAAGCTTGGTCTCCCTGCCAAGGTAAGGTCCAATGTCCTGCCGAGCCTTGCACTCGAATTTCGGCCGAGCCCCCTTGCATGACTCTCCTACTAGGCTTGGGAAGCTTGGTCTCCCTGCAGAGGTAAGGTCGAACGTCCTGCCGAGCCTTACACTGGAACTCCGGCGAAGCCCCCTTGCCTGCCGCTCCTCCTACTAGGCTTGGGAAGCTTGGTCTCCCTGCCAAGGTAAGGTCGAAAGTCCTGTCGAGCCTTACACTGGAACTCCAGCTAAGCCCCATTGCCTAACACTCCTACGAAGCTTGGGAAGCTTGGTCTCCCTGCCGAGGTAAGGTTGAATGTCCTGCCGAGCCTTACACTCGAACACTGGACGAGCCACCTTGCTTACCCTACTTGGTTTGGGAAGCTTGGTCTCCCTGCCGAGGTAAGGTCGAATGTCCTGCCGAGCCTTACACTCGAACTCCGGCCAAGACCCCTTGCCTGACCCTACTAGGATTGGGAAGCTTGGTCTCCCTGTCGAGGTAAGGTCCAACAACCTGCCGAGCCTTACACTCGAACTCCGGCCAAGCCCCCTTGCCTGACTCTCCTCCTACTAGGCTTGGGAAGCTTGGTCTCCCTGCCGAGGTAAGGTCGAACGTCCCGCCGAGCCTTACACTCGAACTCCGGCCAAGCCCCCTTGCCTGACTCTCCTCCTACTAGGCTTGGGAAGCTTGGTCTCCATGCCGAGGTAAGGTCGAACGTCCTGCCGAGCCTTACACTCGAACTCCTGGCAAGCCCCCTTGCCTGACTCTCCTACTAGGCTTGGGAAGCTTGGTCTCCCTGCCGAGGTAAGGTCGAACGTCCTGCCGAGCCTTACACTCGAACTCCGGCCAAGCCCCCTTGCCTGACTCTCCTCCTACTAGGCTTGGGAAGCTTGGTCTCCCTGCCGAGGTAAGGTCGAAAGTCCTGCTGAGCCTTACACTCGAACTCCGGCCAAGCCCCCTTGCCTGACTCTCCTCCTACTAGGCTTGGGAAGCTTGGTCTCCCTGCCGAGGTACGGTCGAACGTCCTGCCGAGCCTTACACTCGAACTCCGGCCAAGCCCCCTTGCCTGACCCTGCTAGGCTTGGGAAGCTTGGTCTCCCTGCCAAGGTAAGGTCGAAAGACCTGCCGAGCCTTACACTCGAACTGCGGCCAAGCCCCCTTGCCTGACTCTCCTACTAGGCTTGGGAAGCTTGGTCTCCCTGCCGAGGTAAGGTTGAACGTCCTGCCGAGCCTTACACTCGAAATCCGGCTAAGCCCCCTTGCCTGACTCTCCTCCTACTAGGCTTGGGAAGCTTGGTCTCCCTGCCGAGGTAAGGTCGAACGTCCTGCCGAGCCTTACACTCGAACTCCGGCCAAGCCCCCTTGCCTGACCGTACTAGGCTTGGGAAGCTTGGTCTCCCTGCCAAGGTAAGGTCGAAAGTCCTGCCGAGCCTTACACTCGAATTCCGGCCAAGCCCCCTTGCCTGACCCTACTAGGCTGGAGAAGCTTGGTCTCCCTGCGGAGGTAAGGTCGAACGTCCTGCCGAGCCTTACACTCGATCTCCGGCCAAGCCCCCTTGCCTGACTCTCCGACTAAGCTTGGGAAACTTGGTCTGCCTGCTGAGGTAAGGTCCAACGTCCTGCCGAGCCTTACACACGAACTCTGGCCAAGCCCCCTTGCGTGACTCTTCTACTAGGCTTGGGAAGCTTGGTCTCCCTTCCGAGGTAAGGTTGAACGTCCCGCCGAGCCTTACACTCGACCTCCGGCGAAGCCCCCTTGCCTGACCCAACTAGGCTTGGGAAGCTTGGTCTCCCTGCCGAGGTAAGGTCGAACATCCTGCCAAGCCTTACACTCGAACTCCGGCCAAGCCCCCTTGCCTGACCCTACTAGGCTTGGGAAGCTTGGTCTCCCTGCCAAGGTAAGGTCGAAAGTCCTGCCGAGCCTTACACTCGAACTCTGGCCGAGCCCCCGTGCTCACCCTACTTGGCTTGGGAAGCTTGGTCTCCCTGCCAAGGTAAGGTCGAACGTCCTGCTGAGCCTTACACTCGATCTCCGGCCAAGCCCCCTTGCCTGACTCTCCGACTAAGCTTGGGAAACTTGGTCTGCCTGCTGAGGTAAGGTCCAACGTCCTGCCGAGCCTTACGCTCGTACTCCGGCCAAGCCCCCTAGCCTGACTCTCCTCCTAGGCTTGGGAAGCTTGGTCTCCTGCCGAGGTAAGGTTGAACGTCCTGCCGAGCCTTACACTCGAACTCCGGCGAAGCCCCCTTGCCTGAACCTGCTCGGCTTTGGAAGCTTGGTCTCCCTGCCGAGGTAAGGTTGAACGTCCTGCCGAGCCTTACACTCGAACACCGGCCAAGCCCCCTTGCCTGACTCTCCTCTTACTAGGCTTGGGAAGCTTGGTCTCCCTGCCGAGGTAAGGTCGTAAGTCCTGCTGAGCCTTACACTCGAACTCCGGCCAAGCCCCCTTGCCTGACTCTCCTACTAGGCATGGGAAGCTTGGTCTCCCTTCCGAGGTAAGGTTGAACGTCCCGCTGAGCCTTACACTCGAACTCCGGCCAAGCCCCCTTGCCTGACTCACCTACTAGGCTTTGGAAGCTTGGTCTCCCTGCCGAGGCAAGGTTGAACGTCCTGCTGAGCCTCACACTTGAACTCCTGCTAAGCGCCATTGCCTGACTCTCCTACTTGGCTTGGGAAGCTTGGTCTCCCTGCCAAGGTAAGGTCCAATGTCCTGCCGAGCCTTGCACTCGAATTCCGGCCGAGCCCCCTTGCATGACTCTCCTACTAGGCTTGGGAAGCTTGGTCTCCCTGCAGAGGTAAGGTCGAACGTCCTGCCGAGCCTTACACTGGAACTCCGGCGAAGCCCCCTTGCCTGCCGCTCCTCCTACTAGGCTTGGGAAGCTTGGTCTCCCTGCCAAGGTAAGGTCGAAAGTCCTGTCGAGCCTTACACTGGAACTCCAGCTAAGCCGCATTGCCTAACACTCCTACGAAGCTTGGGAAGCTTGGTCTCCCTGCCGAGGTAAGGTTGAATGTCCTGCCGAGCCTTACACTCGAACACTGGACGAGCCACCTTGCTTACCCTACTTGGTTTGGGAAGCTTGGTCTCCCTGCCGAGGTAAGGTCGAATGTCCTGCCGAGCCTTACACTCGAACTCCGGCCAAGACCCCTTGCCTGACCCTACTAGGATTGGGAAGCTTGGTCTCCCTGTCGAGGTAAGGTCCAACAACCTGCCGAGCCTTACACTCGAACTCCGGCCAAGCCCCCTTGCCTGACTCTCCTCCTACTAGGCTTGGGAAGCTTGGTCTCCCTGCCGAGGTAAGGTCGAACGTCCCGCCGAGCCTTACACTCGAACTCCGGCCAAGCCCCCTTGCCTGACTCTCCTCCTACTAGGCTTGGGAAGCTTGGTCTCCATGCCGAGGTAAGGTCGAACGTCCTGCCGAGCCTTACACTCGAACTCCTGGCAAGCCCCCTTGCCTGACTCTCCTACTAGGCTTGGGAAGCTTGGTCTCCCTGCCGAGATAAGGTCGAATGGCTCGCCGAGCCTTACACTCGAACTCTGGCCAAGCCCCCTTGCCTGACTCTTCTACTAGGCTTGGGAAGCTTGGTCTCCCTTCCGAGGTAAGGTTGAACGTCCCGCCGAGCCTTACAGTCGAACTCCGGCCAAGCCCCCTTGCCTGACTCACCTACTAGGCTTTGGAAGCTTGGTCTCCCTGCCGAGGCAAGGTTGAACGTCCTGCCGAGCCTCACACTTGAACTCCTGCTAAGCGCCATTGCCTGACTCTCCTACTTGGCTTGGGAAGCTTGGTCTCCCTGCCAAGGTAAGGTCGAACGTCCTGCTCATCCTTACACTCGAACTCCGGCCAAGCCCCCTTGCCTGACTCTCCTACTAGGCTTGGGAAGCTTGGTCTCCCTGCCGAGGTAAGGTCGAACGTCCTGCCGAGCCTTACACTCGAACTCCGGCCAAGCCCCCTTGCCTGACTCTCCTCCTACTAGGCTTGGGAAGCTTGGTCTCCCTGCCGAGGTAAGGTCGAAAGTCCTGCTGAGCCTTACACTCGAACTCCGGCCAAGCCCCCTTGCCTGACTCTCCTCCTACTAGGCTTGGGAAGCCTGGTCTCCCTGCCGAGGTACGGTCGAACGTCCTGCCGAGCCTTACACTCGAACTCCGGCCAAGCCCCCTTGCCTGACCCTGCTAGGCTTGGGAAGCTTGGTCTCCCTGCCAAGGTAAGGTCGAAAGACCTGCCGAGCCTTACACTCGAACTGCGGCCAAGCCCCCTTGCCTGACTCTCCTACTAGGCTTGGGAAGCTTGGTCTCCCTGCCGAGGTAAGGTTGAACGTCCTGCCGAGCCTTACACTCGAAATCCGGCTAAGCCCCCTTGCCTGACTCTCCTCCTACTAGGCTTGGGAAGCTTGGTCTCCCTGCCGAGGTAAGGTCGAACGTCCTGCCGAGCCTTACACTCGAACTCCGGCCAAGCCCCCTTGCCTGACCGTACTAGGCTTGGGAAGCTTGGTCTCCCTGCCAAGGTAAGGTCGAAAGTCCTGCCGAGCCTTACACTCGAATTCCGGCCAAGCCCCCTTGCCTGACCCTACTAGGCTGGAGAAGCTTGGTCTCCCTGCGGAGGTAAGGTCGAACGTCCTGCCGAGCCTTACACTCGAACTCTGGCCAAGCCCCCTTGCGTGACTCTTCTACTAGGCTTGGGAAGCTTGGTCTCCCTTCCGAGGTAAGGTTGAACGTCCCGCCGAGCCTTACACTCGACCTCCGGCGAAGCCCCCTTGCCTGACCCAACTAGGCTTGGGAAGCTTGGTCTCCCTGCCGAGGTAAGGTCGAACATCCTGCCAAGCCTTACACTCGAACTCCGGCCAAGCCCCCTTGCCTGACCCTACTAGTCTTGGGAAGCTTGGTCTCCCTGCCAAGGTAAGGTCGAAAGTCCTGCCGAGCCTTACACTCGAACTCTGGCCGAGCCCCCGTGCTCACCCTACTTGGCTTGGGAAGCTTGGTCTCCCTGCCAAGGTAAGGTCGAACGTCCTGCTGAGCCTTACACTCGATCTCCGGCCAAGCCCCCTTGCCTGACTCTCCGACTAAGCTTGGGAAACTTGGTCTGCCTGCTGAGGTAAGGTCCAACGTCCTGCCGAGCCTTACGCTCGTACTCCGGCCAAGCCCCCTAGCCTGACTCTCCTCCTAGGCTTGGGAAGCTTGGTCTCCTGCCGAGGTAAGGTTGAACGTCCTGCCGAGCCTTACACTCGAACTCCGGCGAAGCCCCCTTGCCTGAACCTGCTCGGCTTTGGAAGCTTGGTCTCCCTGCCGAGGTAAGGTCGAACATCCTGCCAAGCCTTACACTCGAACTCCGGCGAAGCCCCCTTGCCTGAACCTGCTCGGCTTGGGAAGCTCGGTCTCCCTGCCAAGGTGAGGTCCAATGCCCTGCCGAGCCTTGCACTCGAATTCCGGCCAAGCCCCCTTGCAAGACTCTCCTACTAGGCTTGGGAAGCTTGGTCTCCCTGCAGAGGTAAGGTCGAACGTCCTGCCGAGCCTTACACTGGAACTCCGGCGAAGCCCCCTTGCCTGCCTCTCCTCCTGCTGGGCTTGGGAAGCTTGGTCTCCCTGCCAAGGTAAGGTCGAAAGTCCTGCCAAGCCTTACACTCGAACTCCGGCCAAGCCCTCTTGCCTGACCCTACTAGGCTGGAGAAGCTTGGTCTCCCTGCCCAGGTAAGATCGAACGTCCTGCCGATCATTACACTCGAACTCTGGCCAAGCCCCCTTGCCTGACTCTCCTCCTACTAGGCTTGGGAAGCTTGGTCTCCCTGCCGAGGTAAGGTCGAACGTCCCGCCGAGACTTACACTCAAACTCCGGCCAAGCCCCCTTGCCTGCCTCTCCTCCTACTAGGCTTGGGAAGCTAGGTCACCCTGCCAAAGTAAGGTCGAAAGTCCTGCCGAGCCTTACACTCGAACTCCGGCCAAGCCCCCTTGCCTGACTCTCCTCCTACTAGGCTTGGGAAGCTTGGTCTCCCTGCCGAGGTAAGGTCCAACGTCCTGCCGAGCCTTACACTCAAACTCTGGCCGAGCCCCCGTGCTCACCCTACTTGGCTTGGGAAGCTGGGTCTCCCTGCCGAGGTAAGGTTGAACGTCCTGCCGAGCCTTACACTCGAATTCCGGCCAAGCCCCCTTGGTTGACTCTCCTCCTACAAGTCTTGGGAAGCTTGGTCTCCCTGCCGAGGTAAGGTTGAACGTCCTGCCGAGCCTCACACTTGCACTCCGGCTAAGCGCCATTGCCTGACTCTCCTCCTATAGGCTTGGGAAGCTTGGTCTCCCGGCCGAGGTAAGGTCGAAAGTCCTGCCGAGCCTTACACTCGAACTCCGGCCAAGCCCCCTTGCCTGACTCTCCTCCTACTAGGCTTGGGAAGCTTGGTCACCCTGCCGAGGTAAGGTCGAACATCCTGCCAAGCCTTACACTCGAACTCCGGCCAAGCCCCCTTGCCTGACCCTACTAGGCTTGGGAAGCTTGGTCTCCCTGCCAAGGTAAGGTCCAATGTCCTGCCGAGCCTTGCACTCGAATTCCGGCCAAGCCCCCTTGCATGACTCTCCTACTAGGCTTGGGAAGCTTGGTCTCCCTGCCGAGGTAAGGTCGAAAGTCCTGTCGAGCCTTACACTCGAACTCCGGCCAAGCCCCCTTGCCTGACCCTACTAGGCTTGGGAAGCTTGGTCTCCCTGCCAAGGTAAGGTCCAATGTCCTGCCGAGCCTTGCACTCGAATTCCGGCCAAGCCCCCTTGCATGACTCTCCTACTAGGCTTGGGAAGCTTGGTCTCCCTGCCGAGGTAAGGTCGAAAGTCCTGTCGAGCCTTACACTGGAACTCCAGCTAAGCCCCATTGCCTAACACTCCTACGAAGCTTGGGAAGCTTGGTCTCCCTGCCGAGGTAAGGTCGAATGTCCTGCCGAGTATTACACTCGAACTCTGGACGAGCCACCTTGCTTACCCTACTTGGTTTGGGAAGCTTGGTCTCCCTGCCGAGGTAAGGTCGAACGTCCTGCCGAGCCTTACACTCGAACTCCGGCCAAGACCACTTGCCTGACGCTACTAGGCTTGGGAAGCTTGGTCTCCCTGTCGAGGTAACGTCCAACAACCTGCCGAGCCTTACACTCGAACTCCGGCCAAGCCCCCTTGCCTGACTCTCCTCCTACTAGGCTTGGGAAGCTTGGTCTCCCTGCCGAGGTAAGGTCGAACGTCCCGCCGAGCCTTACACTCTAACTCCGGCCAAGCCCCCTTGCCTGACTCTCCTCCTACTAGGCTTGGGAAGCTTGGTCTCCATGCCGAGGTAAGGTCGAACGTCCTGCCGAGCCTTACACTCGAACTCCTGGCAAGCCCCCTTGCCTGACTCTCCTACTAGGCTTGGGAAGCTTGGTCTCCCTGCCGAGATAAGGTCGAATGGCCCGCCGAGCCTTACACTCGAACTCTGGCCAAGCCCCCTTGCCTGACTCTTCTACTAGGCTTGGGAAGCTTGGTCTCCCTTCCGAGGTAAGGTTGAACGTCCCGCCGAGCCTTACACTCGAACTCCGGCCAAGCCCCCTTGCCTGACTCACCTACTAGGCTTTGGAAGCTTGGTCTCCCTGCCGAGGCAAGGTTGAACGTCCTGCTGAGCCTCACACTTGAACTCCTGCTAAGCGCCATTGCCTGACTCTCCTACTTGGCTTGGGAAGCTTGGTCTCTTTGCCAAGGTAAGGTCGAACGTCCTGCTCAGCCTTACACTCGAACTCCGGCCAAGCCCCCTTGCCTGACTCTCCTACTAGGCTTGGGAAGCTTGGTCTCCCTGCCGAGGTAAGGTCGAACGTCCCGCCGAGCCTTACACTCTAACTCCGGCCAAGCCCCCTTGCCTGACTCTCCTCCTACTAGGCTTGGGAAGCTTGGTCTCCATGCCGAGGTAAGGTCGAACATCCTGCCGAGCCTTACACTCGAACTCCTGGCAAGCCCCCTTGCCTGACTCTCCTACTAGGCTTGGGAAGCTTGGTCTCCCTGCCGAGATAAGGTCGAATGGCCCGCCGAGCCTTACACTCGAACTCTGGCCAAGCCCCCTTGCCTGACTCTTCTACTAGGCTTGGGAAGCTTGGTCTCCCTTCCGAGGTAAGGTTGAACGTCCCGCTGAGCCTTACACTCGAACTCCGGCCAAGCCCCCTTGCCTGACTCACCTACTAGGCTTTGGAAGCTTGGTCTCCCTGCCGAGGCAAGGTTGAACGTCCTGCTGAGCCTCACACTTGAACTCCTGCTAAGCGCCATTGCCTGACTCTCCTACTTGGCTTGGGAAGCTTGGTCTCTTTGCCAAGGTAAGGTCGAACGTCCTGCCGAGACTTACACTCGAACTCCGGCCAAGCCCCCTTGCCTGACTCTCCTACTAGGCTTGGGAAGCTTGGTCTCCCTGCCGAGGTAAGGTCGAACGTCCTGCCGAGCCTTACACTCGAACTCCGGCCAAGCCCCCTTGCCTGACTCTCCTCCTACTAGGCTTGGGAAGCTTGGTCTCCCTGCCGAGGTACGGTCGAAAGTCCTGCTGAGCCTTACACTCGAACTCCGGCCAAGCCCCCTTGCCTGACTCTCCTCCTACTAGGCTTGGGAAGCTTGGTCTCCCTGCCGAGGTACGGTCGAACGTCCTGCCGAGCCTTACACTCGAACTCCGGCCAAGCCCCCTTGCCTGACCCTGCTCGGCTTGGGAAGCTTGGTCTCCCTGCAGAGGTAAGGTTGAACGTACTGCCGAGCCTTACACTCGAACTCCGGGCAAGCCCCCTTGCCTGACTCTCCTCCTACTAGGCTTGGGATGCTTGGCCTCCCTGCCGAGGTACGGTCGAACGTCCTGCCGAGCCTTACACTCGAACTCCGGCCAAGCCCCCTTGCCTGACCCTGCTAGGCTTGGGAAGCTTGGTCTCCCTGCCAAGGTAAGGTCGAAAGACCTGCCGAGCCTTACACTCGAACTGCGGCCAAGCCCCCTTGCCTGACTCTCCTACTAGGCTTGGGAAGCTTGGTCTCCCTGCCGAGGTAAGGTTGAACGTCCTGCCGAGCCTTACACTCGAAATCCGGCCAAGCCCCCTTGCCTGACTCTCCTCCTACTAGGCTTGGGAAGCTTGGTCTCCCTGCCGAGGTAAGGTCGAACGTCCTGCCGAGCCTTACACTCGAACTCCGGCCAAGCCCCCTTGCCTGACCGTACTAGGCTTGGGAAGCTTGGTCTCCCTGCCAAGGTAAGGTCGAAAGTCCTGCCGAGCCTTACACTCGAATTCCGGCCAAGCCCCCTTGCCTGACCCTACTAGGCTGGAGAAGCTTGGTCTCCCTGCGGAGGTAAGGTCGAACGTCCTGCCGAGCCTTACACTCGAACTCTGGCCAAGCCCCCTTGCGTGACTCTTCTACTAGGCTTGGGAAGCTTGGTCTCCCTTCCGAGGTAAGGTTGAACGTCCCGCCGAGCCTTACACTCGACCTCCGGCGAAGCCCCCTTGCCTGACCCTGCTCGGCTTGGGAAGCTTGGTCTCCCTGCCGAGGTAAGGTCGAACATCCTGCCAAGCCTTACACTCGAACTCCGGCCAAGCCCCCTTGCCTGACCCTACTAGGCTTGGGAAGCTTGGTCTCCCTGCCAAGGTAAGGTCGAAAGTCCTGCCGAGCCTTACACTCGAACTCTGGCCGAGCCCCCGTGCTCACCCTACTTGGCTTGGGAAGCTTGGTCTCCCTGCCAAGGTAAGGTCGAACGTCCTGCTGAGCCTTACACTCGATCTCCGGCCAAGCCCCCTTGCCTGACTCTCCGACTAAGCTTGGGAAACTTGGTCTGCCTGCCGAGGTAAGGTTGAACGTCCTGCCGAGCCTTACACTCGAACTCCGGCGAAGCCCCCTTGCCTGAACCTGCTCGGCTTTGGAAGCTTGGTCTCCCTGCCGAGGTAAGGTCGAACATCCTGCCAAGCCTTACACTCGAACTCCGGCGAAGCCCCCTTGCCTGAACCTGCTCGGCTTGGGAAGCTCGGTCTCCCTGCCGAGGTGAGGTCCAATGCCCTGCCGAGCCTTGCACTCGAATTCCGGCCAAGCCCCCTTGCAAGACTCTCCTACTAGGCTTGGGAAGCTTGGTCTCCCTGCAGAGGTAAGGTCGAACGTCCTGCCGAGCCTTACACTGGAACTCCGGCGAAGCCCCCTTGCCTGCCTCTCCTCCTGCTGGGCTTGGGAAGCTTGGTCTCCCTGCCAAGGTAAGGTCGAAAGTCCTGCCAAGCCTTACACTCGAACTCCGGCCAAGCCCTCTTGCCTGACCCTACTAGGCTGGAGAAGCTTGGTCTCCCTGCCGAGGTAAGATCGAACGTCCTGCCGATCATTACACTCGAACTCTGGCCAAGCCCCCTTGCCTGACTCTCCTCCTACTAGGCTTGGGAAGCTTGGTCTCCCTGCCGAGGTAAGGTCGAACGTCCCGCCGAGACTTACACTCAAACTCCGGCCAAGCCCCCTTGCCTGCCTCTCCTCCTACTAGGCTTGGGAAGCTAGGTCACCCTGCCAAAGTAAGGTCGAAAGTCCTGCCGAGCCTTACACTCGAACTCCGGCCAAGCCCCCTTGCCTGACTCTCCTCCTACTAGGCTTGGGAAGCTTGGTCTCCCTGCCGAGGTAAGGTCCAACGTCCTGCCGAGCCTTACACTCAAACTCTGGCCGAGCCCCCGTGCTCACCCTACTTGGCTTGGGAAGCTGGGTCTCCCTGCCGAGGTAAGGTTGAACGTCCTGCCGAGCCTTACACTCGAATTCCGGCCAAGCCCCCTTGGTTGACTCTCCTCCTACAAGTCTTGGGAAGCTTGGTCTCCCTGCCGAGGTAAGGTTGAACGTCCTGCCGAGCCTCACACTTGCACTCCGGCTAAGCGCCATTGCCTGACTCTCCTCCTATAGGCTTGGGAAGCTTGGTCTCCCGGCCGAGGTAAGGTCGAAAGTCCTGCCGAGCCTTACACTCGAACTCCGGCCAAGCCCCCTTGCCTGACTCTCCTCCTACTAGGCTTGGGAAGCTTGGTCACCCTGCCGAGGTAAGGTCGAACATCCTGCCAAGCCTTACACTCGAACTCCGGCCAAGCCCCCTTGCCTGACCCTACTAGGCTTGGGAAGCTTGGCCTCCCTGCCAAGGTAAGGTCCAATGTCCTGCCGAGCCTTGCACTCGAATTCCGGCCAAGCCCCCTTGCATGACTCTCCTACTAGGCTTGGGAAGCTTGGTCTCCCTGCCGAGGTAAGGTCGAAAGTCCTGTCGAGCCTTACACTCGAACTCCGGCCAAGCCCCCTTGCCTGACCCTACTAGGCTTGGGAAGCTTGGTCACCCTGCCAAGGTAAGGTCCAATGTCCTGCCGAGCCTTGCACTCGAATTCCGGCCAAGCCCCCTTGCATGACTCTCCTACTAGGCTTGGGAAGCTTGGTCTCCCTGCCGAGGTAAGGTCGAAAGTCCTGTCGAGCCTTACACTCGAACTCCAGCTAAGCCCCATTGCCTAACACTCCTACGAAGCTTGGGAAGCTTGGTCTCCCTGCCGAGGTAAGGTCGAATGTCCTGCCGAGTATTACACTCGAACTCTGGACGAGCCACCTTGCTTACCCTACTTGGTTTGGGAAGCTTGGTCTCCCTGCCGAGGTAAGGTCGAAAGTCCTGCCGAGCCTTACACTCGAACTCCGGCCAAGACCACTTGCCTGACGCTACTAGGCTTGGGAAGCTTGGTCTCCCTGTCGAGGTAACGTCCAACAACCTGCCGAGCCTTACACTCGAACTCCGGCCAAGCCCCCTTGCCTGACTCTCCTCCTACTAGGCTTGGGAAGCTTGGTCTCCCTGCCGAGGTAAGGTCGAACGTCCCGCCGAGCCTTACACTCTAACTCCGGCCAAGCCCCCTTGCCTGACTCTCCTCCTACTAGGCTTGGGAAGCTTGGTCTCCATGCCGAGGTAAGGTCGAACGTCCTGCCGAGCCTTACACTCGAACTCCTGGCAAGCCCCCTTGCCTGACTCTCCTACTAGGCTTGGGAAGCTTGGTCTCCCTGCCGATATAAGGTCGAATGGCCCGCCGAGCCTTACACTCGAACTCTGGCCAAGCCCCCTTGCCTGACTCTTCTACTAGGCTTGGGAAGCTTGGTCTCCCTTCCGAGGTAAGGTTGAACGTCCCGCCGAGCCTTACACTCGAACTCCGGCCAAGCCCCCTTGCCTGACTCACCTACTAGGCTTTGGAAGCTTGGTCTCCCTGCCGAGGCAAGGTTGAACGTCCTGCTGAGCCTCACACTTGAACTCCTGCTAAGCGCCATTGCCTGACTCTCCTACTTGGCTTGGGAAGCTTGGTCTCTTTGCCAAGGTAAGGTCGAACGTCCTGCTCAGCCTTACACTCGAACTCCGGCCAAGCCCCCTTGCCTGACTCTCCTACTAGGCTTGGGAAGCTTGGTCTCCCTGCCGAGGTAAGGTCGAACGTCCCGCCGAGCCTTACACTCTAACTCCGGCCAAGCCCCCTTGCCTGACTCTCCTCCTACTAGGCTTGGGAAGCTTGGTCTCCATGCCGAGGTAAGGTCGAACATCCTGCCGAGCCTTACACTCGAACTCCTGGCAAGCCCCCTTGCCTGACTCTCCTACTAGGCTTGGGAAGCTTGGTCTCCCTGCCGAGATAAGGTCGAATGGCCCGCCGAGCCTTACACTCGAACTCTGGCCAAGCCCCCTTGCCTGACTCTTCTACTAGGCTTGGGAAGCTTGCTCTCCCTTCCGAGGTAAGGTTGAATGTCCCGCTGAGCCTTACACTCGAACTCCGGCCAAGCCCCCTTGCCTGACTCACCTACTAGGCTTTGGAAGCTTGGTCTCCCTGCCGAGGCAAGGTTGAACGTCCTGCTGAGCCTCACACTTGAACTCCTGCTAAGCGCCATTGCCTGACTCTCCTACTTGGCTTGGGAAGCTTGGTCTCTTTGCCAAGGTAAGGTCGAACGTCCTGCCGAGACTTACACTCGAACTCCGGCCAAGCCCCCTTGCCTGACTCTCCTACTAGGCTTGGGAAGCTTGGTCTCCCTGCCGAGGTACGGTCGAAAGTCCTGCTGAGCCTTACACTCGAACTCCGGCCAAGCCCCCTTGCCTGACTCTCCTCCTACTAGGCTTGGGAAGCTTGGTCTCCCTGCCGAGGTACGGTCGAACGTCCTGCCGAGCCTTACACTCGAACTCCGGCCAAGCCCCCTTGCCTGACCCTGCTCGGCTTGGGAAGCTTGGTCTCCCTGCTGAGGTAAGGTTGAACGTACTGCCGAGCCTTACACTCGAACTCCGGCCAAGCCCCCTTGCCTGACCCTGCTAGGCTTGGGAAGCTTGGTCTCCCTGCCAAGGTAAGGTCGAAAGACCTGCCGAGCCTTACACTCGAACTGCGGCCAAGCCCCCTTGCCTGACTCTCCTGCTAGGCTTGGGAAGCTTGGTCTCCCTGCCGAGGTAAGGTTGAACGTCCTGCCGAGCCTTACACTCGAAATCCGGCCAAGCCCCCTTGCCTGACTCTCCTCCTACTAGGCTTGGGAAGCTTGGTCTCCCTGCCGAGGTAAGGTCGAACGTCCTGCCGAGCCTTACACTCGAACTCCGGCCAAGCCCCCTTGCCTGACCGTACTAGGCTTGGGAAGCTTGGTCTCCCTGCCAAGGTAAGGTCGAAAGTCCTGCCGAGCCTTACACTCGAATTCCGGCCAAGCCCCCTTGCCTGACCCTACTAGGCTGGAGAAGCTTGGTCTCCCTGCGGAGGTAAGGTCGAACGTCCTGCCGAGCCTTACACTCGAACTCTGGCCAAGCCCCCTTGCGTGACTCTTCTACTAGGCTTGGGAAGCTTGGTCTCCCTTCCGAGGTAAGGTTGAACGTCCCGCCGAGCCTTACACTTGAACTCCGGCCAAGCCCCCTTGCCTGACCCTGCTCGGCTTGGGAAGCTTGGTCTCCCTGCCGAGGTAAGGTCGAACATCCTGCCAAGCCTTACACTCGAACTCCGGCCAAGCCCCCTTGCCTGACCCTACTAGGCTTGGGAAGCTTGGTCTCCCTGCCAAGGTAAGGTCGAAAGTCCTGCCGAGCCTTACACTCGAACTCTGGCCGAGCCCCCGTGCTCACCCTACTTGGCTTGGGAAGCTTGGTCTCCCTGCCAAGGTAAGGTCGAACGTCCTGCTGAGCCTTACACTCGATCTCCGGCCAAGCCCCCTTGCCTGACTCTCCGACTAAGCTTGGGAAACTTGGTCTGCCTGCTGAGGTAAGGTCCAACGTCCTGCCGAGCCTTACGCTCGTACTCCGGCCAAGCCCCCTAGCCTGACTCTCCTCCTAGGCTTGGGAAGCTTGGTCTCCTGCCGAGGTAAGGTTGAACGTCCTGCCGAGCCTTACACTCGAACTCCGGCGAAGCCCCCTTGCCTGAACCTGCTCGGCTTTGGAAGCTTGGTCTCCCTGCCGAGGTAAGGTCGAACATCCTGCCAAGCCTTACACTCGAACTCCGGCGAAGCCCCCTTGCCTGAACCTGCTCGGCTTGGGAAGCTCGGTCTCCCTGCCAAGGTGAGGTCCAATGCCCTGCCGAGCCTTGCACTCGAATTCCGGCCAAGCCCCCTTGCAAGACTCTCCTACTAGGCTTGGGAAGCTTGGTCTCCCTGCAGAGGTAAGGTCGAACGTCCTGCCGAGCCTTACACTGGAACTCCGGCGAAGCCCCCTTGCCTGCCTCTCCTCCTGCTGGGCTTGGGAAGCTTGGTCTCCCTGCCAAGGTAAGGTCGAAAGTCCTGCCAAGCCTTACACTCGAACTCCGGCCAAGCCCTCTTGCCTGACCCTACTAGGCTGCAGAAGCTTGGTCTCCCTGCCGAGGTAAGATCGAACGTCCTGCCGATCATTACACTCGAACTCTGGCCAAGCCCCCTTGCCTGACTCTCCTCCTACTAGGCTTGGGAAGCTTGGTCTCCCTGCCGAGGTAAGGTCGAACGTCCCGCCGAGACTTACACTCAAACTCCGGCCAAGCCCCCTTGCCTGCCTCTCCTCCTACTAGGCTTGGGAAGCTAGGTCACCCTGCCAAAGTAAGGTCGAAAGTCCTGCCGAGCCTTACACTCGAACTCCGGCCAAGCCCCCTTGCCTGACTCTCCTCCTACTAGGCTTGGGAAGCTTGGTCTCCCTGCCGAGGTAAGGTCCAACGTCCTGCCGAGCCTTACACTCAAACTCTGGCCGAGCCCCCGTGCTCACCCTACTTGGCTTGGGAAGCTTGGTCTCCCTGCCGAGGTAAGGTTGAACGTCCTGCCGAGCCTTACACTCGAATTCCGGCCAAGCCCCCTTGGTTGACTCTCCTCCTACAAGTCTTGGGAAGCTTGGTCTCCCTGCCGAGGTAAGGTTGAACGTCCTGCCGAGCCTCACACTTGCACTCCGGCTAAGCGCCATTGCCTGACTCTCCTCCTATAGGCTTGGGAAGCTTGGTCTCCCGGCCGAGGTAAGGTCGAAAGTCCTGCCGAGCCTTACACTCGAACTCCGGCCAAGCCCCCTTGCCTGACTCTCCTCCTACTAGGCTTGGGAAGCTTGGTCACCCTGCCGAGGTAAGGTCGAACATCCTGCCAAGCCTTACACTCGAACTCCGGCCAAGCCCCCTTGCCTGACCCTACTAGGCTTGGGAAGCTTGGTCTCCCTGCCAAGGTAAGGTCCAATGTCCTGCCGAGCCTTGCACTCGAATTCCGGCCAAGCCCCCTTGCATGACTCTCCTACTAGGCTTGGGAAGCTTGGTCTCCCTGCCGAGGTAAGGTCGAAAGTCCTGTCGAGCCTTACACTCGAACTCCGGCCAAGCCCCCTTGCCTGACCCTACTAGGCTTGGGAAGCTTGGTCTCCCTGCCAAGGTAAGGTCCAATGTCCTGCCGAGCCTTGCACTCGAATTCCGGCCAAGCCCCCTTGCATGACTCTCCTACTAGGCTTGGGAAGCTTGGTCTCCCTGCCGAGGTAAGGTCGAACGTCCCGCCGAGCCTTACACTCTAACTCCGGCCAAGCCCCCTTGCCTGACTCTCCTCCTACTAGGCTTGGGAAGCTTGGTCTCCATGCCGAGGTAAGGTCGAACATCCTGCCGAGCCTTACACTCGAACTCCTGGCAAGCCCCCTTGCCTGACTCTCCTACTAGGCTTGGGAAGCTTGGTCTCCCTGCCGAGATAAGGTCGAATGGCCCGCCGAGCCTTACACTCGAACTCTGGCCAAGCCCCCTTGCCTGACTCTTCTACTAGGCTTGGGAAGCTTGGTCTCCCTTCCGAGGTAAGGTTGAACGTCCCGCTGAGCCTTACACTCGAACTCCGGCCAAGCCCCCTTGCCTGACTCACCTACTAGGCTTTGGAAGCTTGGTCTCCCTGCCGAGGCAAGGTTGAACGTCCTGCTGAGCCTCACACTTGAACTCCTGCTAAGCGCCATTGCCTGACTCTCCTACTTGGCTTGGGAAGCTTGGTCTCTTTGCCAAGGTAAGGTCGAACGTCCTGCTCAGCCTTACACTCGAACTCCGGCCAAGCCCCCTTGCCTGACTCTCCTACTAGGCTTGGGAAGCTTGGTCTCCCTGCCGAGGTAAGGTCGAACGTCCTGCGGAGCCTTACACTCGAACTCCGGCCAAGCCCCCTTGCCTGACTCTCCTCCTACTAGGCTTGGGAAGCTTGGTCTCCCTGCCGAGGTACGGTCGAAAGTCCTGCTGAGCCTTACACTCGAACTCCGGCCAAGCCCCCTTGCCTGACTCTCCTCCTACTAGGCTTGGGAAGCTTGGTCTCCCTGCCGAGGTACGGTCGAACGTCCTGCCGAGCCTTACACTCGAACTCCGGCCAAGCCCCCTTGCCTGACCCTGCTCGGCTTGGGAAGCTTGGTCTCCCTGCCGAGGTAAGGTTGAATGTACTGCCGAGCCTTACACTCGAACTCTGGCCGAGCCCCCGTGCTCACCCTACTTGGCTTGGGAAGCTTGGTCTCCCTGCCGAGGTAAGGTCGAACATCCTGCCAAGCCTTACACTCGAACTCCGGCCAAGCCCCCTTGCCTGACCCTACTAGGCTGGAGAAGCTTTGTCTCCCTGCCGAGGTAAGGTTGAACGTCCTGCCGAGCCTTACACTCGAACTCTGGACGAGCCCCCTTGCTTACCCTACTTGGCTTGGGGAGCTTGGTCTCCCTGCCGAGGTAAGGTCGAACATCATGCCAAGCCTTACACTCGAACTCCAGCCAAGCCCCCTTGCCTGACCCTACTAGGCTGGAGAAGCTTGGTCTCCCTGCCGAGGTAAGGTCTAACGTCCTGCCGAGCCTTACACTCGAACTCCGGCCAAGCCCCCTTGCCTGACCCTACTAGGCTTGGGAAGCTTGGTCTCCCTGCCAAGGTAAGGTCGAAAGTCCTGCCGAGCCTTACACTCGAACTCCGGCCAAGCCTCCTTGCCTGACTCTCCTACTAGGATTGGGAAGCTTGGTCTCCCTGCCGAGGTAAGGTTGAACGTCCTGCCGAGCCTTACACTCGAACTCCGGCCAAGCCCCCTTGCCTGCCTCTCCTCCTACTAGGCTTGGGAAGCTTGGTCTCCCTGCCAAGGTAAGGTCGAAAGTCCTGCCGAGCCTTACACTCGAACTGCGGCCAAGCCCCCTTGCCTGACTCTCCTACTAGGCTTGGGAAGCTTGGTCTCCCTGCCGAGGTAAGGTTGAACGTCCTGCCGAGCCTTACACTCGAAATCCGGCCAAGCCCCCTTGCCTGACTCTCCTCCTACTAGGCTTGGGAAGCTTGGTCTCCCTGCCGAGGTAAGGTCGAACGTCCTGCCGAGCCTTACACTCGAACTCCGGCCGAGCCCCCTTTCCGGACCGTACTAGGCTTGGGAAGCTTGGTCTCCCTGCCAAGGTAAGGTCGAAAGTCCTGCCGAGCCTTACACTCGAATTCCGGCCAAGCCCCCTTGCCTGACCCTACTAGGCTGGAGAAGCTTGGTCTCCCTGCGGACGTAAGGTCGAACGTCCTGCCGAGCCTTACACTCGAACTCTGGCCAAGCCCCCTTGCCTGACTCTTCTACTAGGCTTGGGAAGCTTGGTCTCCCTTCCGAGGTAAGGTTGAACGTCCCGCCGAGCCTTACAGTCAAACTCCGGCCAAGCCCCCTTGCCTGACTCACCTACTAGGCTTTGGAAGCTTGGTCTCCCTGCCGAGGTAAGGTTGAACGTCCTGCCGAGCCTCACACTTGAACTCCTGCTAAGCGCCATTGCCTGACTCTCCTACTTGGCTTGGGAAGCTTGGTCTCTCTGCCAAGGTACGGTCGAACGTCCTGCTCAGCCTTACACTCGAACTCCGGCCAAGCCCCCTTGCCTGACTCTCCTACTAGGCTTGGGAAGCTTGGTCTCCCTGCTGAGGTAAGGTCGAACGTCCTGCCGAGCCTTACACTCGAACTCCGGCCAAGCCCCCTTGCCTGACTCTCCTCCTCCTAGGCTTGGGAAGCTTGGTCTCCCTGCCGAGGTAAGGTCGAAAGTCCTGCTGAGCCTTACACTCGAACTCCGGCCAAGCACCCTTGCCTGACTCTCCTACTAGGCTTGGGAAGCTTGGTCTCCCTGCCGAGGTAAGGTTGAACGTCCTGCCGAGCCTTACACTCGAACTCCGGCCAAGCCCCCTTGCCTGACTCTCCTCCTACTAGGCTTGGGAAGCTTGGTCTCCCTGCCAAGGTAAGGTCGAAAGTCCTGCCGAGCCTTACACTCGAACTCCGGCCAAGCCCCCTTGCCTGACTCTCCTACTAGGCTTGGGAAGCTTGGTCTCCCTGCCGAGGCAAGGTTGAACGTCCTGCCGAGCCTTACACTCGAAATCCGGCCAAGCCCCCTTGCCTGAATCTCCTCCTACTAGGCTTGGGAAGCTTGGTCTCCCTGCCAAGGTAACGTCGAAAGTCCTGCCGAGCCTTACACTCGAATTCTGGCCAAGCCCCCTTGCCTGACCCTACTAGGCTGGAGAAGCTTGGTCTCCCTGGCGAGGTAAGGTCGAACGTCCTGCCGAGCCTTACACTCGAACTCTGGCCAAGCCCCCCTGCCTGACTCTTCTACTAGGCTTGGGAAGCTTGGTCTCCCTTCCGAGGTAAGGTTGAACGTCCCGCCGAGCCTTACAGTCGAAGTCCGGCCAAGCCCCCTTGCCTGACTCACCTACTAGGCATTGGAAGCTTGGTCTCCCTGCCGAGGTAAGGTTGAACGTCCTGCCGAGCCTCACACTTGAACTGCGGCCAAGCCCCCTTGCCTGACTCTCCTACTAGGCTTGGGAAGCTTGGTCTCCCTGCCTAGGTAAGGTAGAACGTCCTGCCGAGCCTTACACTCGAACTCCGGCCAAGCCCCCTTGCCTGCCTCTCCTCCTACTAGGCTTGGGAAGCTTGGTCTCCCTGCCAAGGTAAGGTCGAACGTCCTGCTGAGCCTTACACTCGAACTCCGGCCAAGCCCCCTTGCCTGACCGTACTTGGGTTGGGAAGCTTGGTCTCCCTGCCAAGGTAAGGTTGAACGTCCTGCCTTGCCTTACACTCGAATTCCGGCCAAGCCCCCTTGTCTGACTCTCCTCCTACTAGGCTTGGGAAGCTTGGCCTCCCAGCCAAGGTAAGGTTGAATGTCCTGCCGAGACTTACACTCGAACTCCGGCCAAGCCCCCTTGCCTGACTCTCCTACTAGGATTGGGAAGCTTGGTCTCCCTGCCGAGGTAAGGTCGAACGTCCTGCCGAGCCTTACACTCGAACTCCGACCAAGCCCCCTTGCCTGCCTCTCCTCCTACTAGGCTTGGGAAGCTTGCTCTCCCCGCCGAGGTAAGGTCGAACGTTCTGCCGAGCCTTACACTCGAACTCCGGCCAATCCTCCTTGCCTGACCCTACTACGCTTGGGAAGCTTGGTATCCCTGCCGAGGTAAGGTCGAACGTCCTGCCGAGCCTTACACTCGAACTCTGGCCGAGCCCCCGTGCTCACACTACTTGGCTTGGGAAGCTTGGTCTCCCTGCCAAGGTAAGGTCGAACGTTCTGCCGAGCCTTACACTCGAACTCCGGCCAAGCCTCCTTGCCTGACCCTACTACGCTTGGGAAGCTTGGTCTCCCTGCCGAGGTAAGGTCGAACGTACTGCCGAGCCTTATGCTCGTACTCCGGCCAAGCCCCCTTGCCTGACTCTCCTACTAGGCATGGGAAGCTTGGTCTCCCTGCTGAGGTAAGGTCGAACGTCCTGCCGAGCCTTACACTCGAACTCCGGCCAAGCCCCCTTGCCTGACTCTCCTCCTCCTAGGCTTGGGAAGCTTGGTCTCCCTGCCGAGGTAAGGTCGAAAGTCCTGCTGAGCCTTACACTCGAACTCCGGCCAAGCCCCCTTGCCTGACTCTCCTACTAGGCTTGGGAAGCTTGGTCTCCCTGCCGAGGTAAGGTTGAACGTCCTGCCGAGCCTTACACTCGAACTCCGGCCAAGCCCCCTTGCCTGACTCTCCTCCTACTAGGCTTGGGAAGCTTGGTCTCCCTGCCAAGGTAAGGTCGAAAGTCCTGCCGAGCCTTACACTCGAACTGCGGCCAAGCCCCCTTGCCTGACCCTACTAGGCTGGAGAAGCTTGGTCTCCCTGGCGAGGTAAGGTCGAACGTCCTGCCGAGCCTTACACTCGAACTCTGGCCAAGCCCCCTTGCCTGACTCTTCTACTAGGCTTGGGAAGCTTGGTCTCCCTTCCGAGGTAAGGTTGAACGTCCCGCCGAGCCTTACAGTCGAAGTCCGGCCAAGCCCCCTTGCCTGACTCACCTACTAGGCATTGGAAGCTTGGTCTCCCTGCCGAGGTAAGGTTGAACGTCCTGCCGAGCCTCACACTTGAACTGCGGCCAAGCCCCCTTGCCTGACTCTCCTACTAGGCTTGGGAAGCTTGGTCTCCCTGCCTAGGTAAGGTAGAACGTCCTGCCGAGCCTTACACTCGAACTCCGGCCAAGCCCCCTTGCCTGCCTCTCCTCCTACTGGGCTTGGGAAGCTTGGTCTCCCTGCCAAGGTAAGGTCGAACATCCTGCCGAGCCTTACACTCGAACTCCGGCCAAGCCCCCTTGCCTGACCGTACTTGGCTTGGGAAGCTTGGTCTCCCTGCCAAGGTAAGGTTGAACGTCCTGCCTTGCCTTACACTCGAATTCCGGCCAAGCCCCCTTGTCTGACTCTCCTCCTACTAGGCTTGGGAAGCTTGGCCTCCCAGCCAAGGTAAGGTTGAATGTCCTGCCGAGACTTACACTCGAACTCCGGCCAAGCCCCCTTGCCTGACTCTCCTACTAGGATTGGGAAGCTTGGTCTCCCTGCCGAGGTAAGGTCGAACGTCCTGCCGAGCCTTACACTCGAACTCCGGCCAGTCCTCCTTGCCTGACCCTACTACGCTTGGGAAGCTTGGTATCCCTGCCGAGGTAAGGTCGAACGTCCTGCCGAGCCTTACACTCGAACTCTGGCCGAGCCCCCGTGCTCACACTACTTGGCTTGGGAAGCTTGGTCTCCCTGCCAAGGTAAGGTCGAACGTTCTGCCGAGCCTTACACTCGAACTCCGGCCAAGCCTCCTTGCCTGACCCTACTACGCTTGGGAAGCTTGGTATCCCTGCCGAGGTAAGGTCGAACGTCCTGCCGAGCCTTACACTCGAACTCTGGACGAGCCCCCTTGCTTACCCTACTTGGCTTGGGGAGCTTGGTCTCCCTGCCAAGGTAAGGTCGAAAGTCCTGCCGAGCCTTACACTCGAACTCCGGCCAAGCCTCCTTGCCTGACTCTCCTACTAGGATTGGGAAGCTTGGTCTCCCTGCCGAGGTAAGGTTGAACGTCCTGCCGAGCCTTCCACTCTAACTCCGGCCAAGCCCCCTTGCCTGACCCTACTAGGCTTGGGAAGCTTGGTCTCCCTGCCAAGGTAAGGTCGCAAGTCCTGCCGAGCCTTACACTCGAATTCCGGCCAAGCCCCCTTGCCTGACCCTACTAGGCTGGAGAAGCTTGGTCTCCCTGCCGAGGTAAGGTCGAACGTCCTGCCGAGCCTTACACTCGAATTCCGGCCAAGCCCCCTTGTCTGACTCTCCTCCTACTAGGCTTGGGAAGCTTGGCCTCCCTGCCTTGGTAAGGTTGAATGTCCTGCCGAACCTTACACTTGAACTCCGGCCAAGCCCCCTTGTCTGACTCTCCTACTAGGACTGGGAAGCTTGGTCTCCCTGCCGAGGTAAGGTCGAACGTCCTGCCGAGCCTTACACTCGAACTCCGGGCAAGCCCCCTTGCCTGCCTCTCCTCCTACTAGGATTGGGAAGCTTGGTCTCCCTGCCGAGGTAAGGTCGAACGTCCTGCCGAGCCTTACACTCGAACACCGGCCAAGCCTCCTTGCCTGACCCTACTAGGCTTGGGAAGCTTGGTCTCCCTGCCGAGGTAAGGTCGAACGTCCTGCCGAGCCTTACACTCGAACTCTGGACGAGCCCCCTTGCTCACCCTACTTGGCTTGGGGAGCTTGGTCTCCCTGCCGAGGTAAGGTTGAACGTCCTGCCGAGCCTTACACTCGAACTCCGGCCAAGCCCCCTTGCCTGACCCTGCTCGGCGTGGGAAGCTTGGTCTCCCTGCCGAGGTAAGGTCGAACATCCTGCCAAGCCTTACACTCGAACTCCGGCCAAGCCCCCTTGCCTGACTCACCTACTAGGCTTGGGAAGCTTATTCTCCCTGCCGAGGTAAGTTCGAACGTCGTGCCTTGGCTTACACTCGAATTCCGGCCAAGCCCCCTCGTCTGACTCTCCTCCTACTAGGCTTGGGAAGCTTGGTCTCCCTGCCGAGGTAAGGTCGAACATCCTGCCAAGCCTTACACTCAAACTCCGGCCAAGCCCCCTTGCCTGACCCTACTAGGCTTGGGAAGCTTGGTCTCCCTGCCGAGGTAAGGTCGAACGTCCTGCCGAGCCTTACACTCGAACTCCTGGCAAGCCCCCTTGCCTGACTCTCCTCCTACTAGGCTTGGGAAGCTTGGTCTCCCTGCCGAGATAGGGTCGAACGACCCGCCGAGCCTTACACTAGAGCTCTGGCAAAGCCCCCTTGCCTGACCTTACTAGGCTTGGGAAGCTTGGTCTCCCTGCCGAGGTAAGGTCCAACAGCCTGCCGAGCCTTACACTCGAACTCCGGCCAAGCCCCCTTGCCTGACTCTCCTCCTACTAGGCTTGGGAAGCTTGGTCTCCCTGCCGAGGTAAGGTTGAACGTCCTGCCGAGCCTTACACTCGAACTCCGGCCAAGCCCCCTTGCCTGACTCTCCTACTAGGATTGGAAAGCTTGGTCTCCCTGCCGAGGTAAGGTCGAACGTCCTGCCGAGCCTTACACTCGAACTCCGGCCAAGCCCCCGTGCTCACCCTACTTGGCTTGGGAAGCTTGGTCTCCCTGCCAAGGTAAGGTCGAACGTCCTGCTGAGCCTTACACTCGACCTCCGGCCAAGCCCCCTTGCCTTACTCTCCTCCTACTAGGCTTGGGAAGCTTGGTCTCCCTGCCGAGGTAAGGTCTGACGTCCTGCCGAGCCTTACACTCGAACTCCGGCCAAGCCCCCTTGCCTGACCCTACTAGGCTTGGGAAGCTTGGTCTCCCTGCCAAGGTAAGGTCGAAAGTCCTGCCGAGCCTTACACTCGAACTCCGGCCAAGCCTCCTTGCCTGCCTCTCCTCCTACTAGGCTTGGGAAGCTTGGTCTCCCTGCCAAGGTAAGGTCGAAAGACCTGCCGAGCCTTACACTCGAACTGCGGCCAAGCCCCCTTGCCTGACTCTCCTACTAGGCTTGGGAAGCTTGGTCTCCCTGCCGAGGTAAGGTTGAACGTCCTGCCGAGCCTTACACTCGAAATCCGGCCAAGCCCCCTTGCCTGACTCTCCTCCTACTAGGCTTGGGAAGCTTGGTCTCCCTGCCGAGGTAAGGTCGAACGTCCTGCCGAGCCTTACACTCGAACTCCGGCCAAGCCCCCTTGCCTGACCGTACTAGGCTTGGGAAGCTTGGTCTCCCTGCCAAGGTAAGGTCGAAAGTCCTGCCGAGCCTTACACTCGAATTCCGGCCAAGCCCCCTTGCCTGACCCTACTAGGCTGGAGAAGCTTGGTCTCCCTGCGGAGGTAAGGTCGAACGTCCTGCCGAGCCTTACACTCGAACTCTGGCCAAGCCCCCTTGCCTGACTCTTCTACTAGGCTTGGGAAGCTTGGTCTCCCTTCCGAGGCAAGGTTGAACGTCCCGCCGAGCCTTACACTCGACCTCCGGCGAAGCCCCCTTGCCTGACCCTGCTCGGCTTGGGAAGCTTGGTCTCCCTGCCGAGGTAAGGTCGAACATCCTGCCAAGCCTTACACTCGAACTCCGGCCAAGCCCCCTTGCCTGACCCTACTAGGCTTGGGAAGCTTGTTCTCCCTGCCAAGGTAAGGTCGAACGTCCTGCTCAGCCTTACACTCGAATTCCGGCCAAGCCCCCTTACAAGACTCTCCTACTAGGCTTGGGAAGCTTGGTCTCCCTGCAGAGGTAAGGTCGAAAGTCCTGCCGAGCCTTACACTCGAACTCTGGCCGAGCCCCCGTGCTCACCCTACTTGGCTTGGGAAGCTTGGTCTCCCTGCCAAAGTAAGGTCGAACGTCCTGCTGAGCCTTACACTCGATCTCCGGCCAAGCCCCCTTGCCTGACTCTCCGACTAAGCTTGGGAAACTTGGTCTGCCTGCTGAGGTAAGGTCCAACGTCCTGCCGAGCCTTACGCTCGTACTCCCGCCAAGCCCCCTTGCATGACTCTCCTCCTAGGCTTGGGAAGCTTGGTCTCCTGCCGAGGTAAGGTTGAACGTCCTGCCGAGCCTTACACTCGAACTCCGGCGAAGCCCCCTTGCCTGAACCTGCTCGGCTTTGGAAGCTTGGTCTCCCTGCCGAGGTAAGGTCCAACGTCCTGCCGAGCCTTACACTCGAACTCTGGCCGAGCCCCCGTGCTCACCCTACTTGGCTTGGGAAGCTGGGTCTCCCTGCCGAGGTAAGGTTGAACGTCCTGCCGAGCCTCACACTTGCACTCCGGCTAAGCGCCATTGCCTGACTCTCCTACTTGGCTTGGGAAGCTTGGTCTCCCTTCCAAGGTAAGGTCGAACATCCTGCCGAGCCTTACACTCGAACTCCGGCCAAGCCCCCTTGCCTGACTCTCCTATAGGCTTGGGAAGCTTGGTCTCCCGGCCGAGGTAAGGTCGAAAGTCCTGCCGAGCCTTACACTCGAACTCCGGCCAAGCCCCCTTGCCTGACTCTCCTCCTACTAGGCTTGGGAAGCTTGGTCACCCTGCCGAGGTAAGGTCGAACATCCTGCCAAGCCTTACACTCGAACTCCGGCCAAGCCCCCTTGCCTGACCCTACTAGGCTTGGGAAGCTTGGTCTCCCTGCCAAGGTAAGGTCCAATGTCCTGCCGAGCCTTGCACTCGAATTCCGGCCAAGCCCCCTTGCATGACTCTCCTACTAGGCTTGGGAAGCTTGGTCTCCATGCCGAGGTAAGGTCGAACGTCCTGCCGAGCCTTACACTCGAACTCCTGGCAAGCCCCCTTGCCTGACTCTCCTACTAGGCTTGGGAAGCTTGGTCTCCCTGCCGAGATAAGGTCGAATGGCCCGCCGAGCCTTACACTCGAACTCTGGCCAAGCCCCCTTGCCTGACTCTTCTACTAGGCTTGGGAAGCTTGGTCTCCCTTCCGAGGTAAGGTTGAACGTCCCGCCGAGCCTTACACTCGAACTCCGGCCAAGCCCCCTTGCCTGACTCACCTACTAGGCTTTGGAAGCTTGGTCTCCCTGCCGAGGCAAGGTTGAACGTCCTGCTGAGCCTCACACTTGAACTCCTGCTAAGCGCCATTGCCTGACTCTCCTACTTGGCTTGGGAAGCTTGGTCTCTTTGCCAAGGTAAGGTCGAACGTCCTGCTCAGCCTTACACTCGAACTCCGGCCAAGCCCCCTTGCCTGACTCTCCTACTAGGCTTGGGAAGCTTGGTCTCCCTGCCGAGGTAAGGTCGAACGTCCCGCCGAGCCTTACACTCTAACTCCGGCCAAGCCCCCTTGCCTGACTCTCCTCCTACTAGGCTTGGGAAGCTTGGTCTCCCTGCCGAGGTAAGGTTGAACGTCCTGCCGAGCCTTACACTCTAACTCCGGCCAAGCCCCCTTGCCTGACCCTACTAGGCTTGGGAAGCTTGGTCTCCCTGCCAAGGTAAGGTCGAAAGTCCTGCCGAGCCTTACACTCGAATTCCGGCCAAGCCCCCTTGCCTGACCCTACTAGGCTTTGGAAGCTTGGTCGCCTGCCGAGGCAAGGTTGAACGTCCTGCTGAGCCTCACACTTGAACTCCTGCTAAGCGCCATTGCCTGACTCTCCTACTTGGCTTGGGAAGCTTGGTCTCTTTGCCAAGGTAAGGTCGAACGTCCTGCTCAGCCTTACACTCGAACTCCGGCCAAGCCCCCTTGCCTGACTCTCCTACTAGGCTTGGGAAGCTTGGTCTCCCTGCCGAGGTAAGGTCGAACGTCCTGCCGAGCCTTACACTCGAACTCCGGCCAAGCCCCCTTGCCTGACTCTCCTCCTACTAGGCTTGGGAAGCTTGGTCTCCTGCCGAGGTAAGGTTGAACGTCCTGCCGAGCCTTACACTCGAACTCCGGCGAAGCCCCCTTGCCTGAACCTGCTCGGCTTTGGAAGCTTGGTCTCCCTGCCGAGGTAAGGTCCAACGTCCTGCCGAGCCTTACACTCAAACTCCGGCCAGGCCTCCTTGCCTGACCCTACTAGGCTTGGGAAGCTTGGTCTCCCTGCCGAGGTAAGGTCCAACGTCCTGCCGAGCCTTACGCTCGAACTCTGGCCGAGCCCCCGTGCTCACCCTACTTGGCTTGGGAAGCTGGGTCTCCCTGCCGAGGTAAGGTTGAACGTCCTGCCGAGCCTCACACTTGCACTCCGGCTAAGCGCCATTGCCTGACTCTCCTACTTGGCTTGGGAAGCTTGGTCTCCCTTCCAAGGTAAGGTCGAACATCCTGCCGAGCCTTACACTCGAACTCCGGCCAAGCCCCCTTGCCTGACTCTCCTATAGGCTTGGGAAGCTTGGTCTCCCGGCCGAGGTAAGGTCGAAAGTCCTGCCGAGCCTTACACTCGAACTCCGGCCAAGCCCCCTTGCCTGACTCTCCTCCTACTAGGCTTGGGAAGCTTGGTCACCCTGCCGAGGTAAGGTCGAACATCCTGCCAAGCCTTACACTCGAACTCCGGCCAAGCCCCCTTGCCTGACCCTACTAGGCTTGGGAAGCTTGGTCTCCCTGCCAAGGTAAGGTCCAATGTCCTGCCGAGCCTTGCACTCGAATTCCGGCCAAGCCCCCTTGCATGACTCTCCTACTAGGCTTGGGAAGCTTGGTCACCATGCCGAGGTAAGGTCGAACGTCCTGCCGAGCCTTACACTCGAACTCCGGCCAAGCCCCCTTGCCTGACCCTACTAGGCTGGAGAAGCTTTGTCTCCCTGCCGAGGTAAGGTTGAACGTCCTGCCGAGCCTTACACTCGAACTCTGGACGAGCCCCCTTGCTTACCCTACTTGGCTTGGGGAGCTTGGTCTCCCTGCCAAGGTAAGGTCGAAAGTCCTGCCGAGCCTTACACTCGAACTCCTGGCAAGCCCCCTTGCCTGACTCTCCTACTAGGCTTGGGAAGCTTGGTCTCCCTGCCGAGATAAGGTCGAATGGCCCGCCGAGCCTTACACTCGAACTCTGGACAAGCCCCCTTGCCTGACTCTTCTACTAGGCTTGGGAAGCTTGGTCTCCCTTCCGAGGTAAGGTTGAACGTCCCGCCGAGCCTTACACTCGAACTCCGGCCAAGCCCCCTTGCCTGACTCACCTACTAGGCTTTGGAAGCTTGGTCTCCCTGCCGAGGCAACGTTGAACGTCCTGCTGAGCCTCACACTTGAACTCCTGCTAAGCGCCATTGCCTGACTCTCCTACTTGGCTTGGGAAGCTTGGTCTCTTTGCCAAAGTAAGGTCGAACGTCCTGCTCAGCCTTACACTCGAACTCCGGCCAAGCCCCCTTGCCTGACTCTCCTACTAGGCTTGGGAAGCTTGGTCTCCCTGCCGAGGTAAGGTCGAACGTCCTGCCGAGCCTTACACTCGAACTCCGGCCAAGCCCCCTTGCCTGACTCTCCTCCTACTAGGCTTGGGAAGCTTGGTCTCCCTGCCGAGGTAAGGTCGCAAGTCCTGCCGAGCCTTACACTCGAACTCCGGCCAAGCCTCCTTGCCTGACTCTCCTACTAGGATTGGGAAGCTTGGTCTCCCTGCCGAGGTAAGGTTGAACGTCCTGCCGAGCCTTACACTCTAACTCCGGCCAAGCCCCCTTGCCTGACCCTACTAGGCTTGGGAAGCTTGGTCTCTCTGCCGAGGTAAGGTCGAAAGTCCTGCTGAGCCTTACACTCGAACTCCGGCCAAGCCCCCTTGCCTGACTCTCCTACTAGGCATGGGAAGCTTGGTCTCCCTGCCGAGGTAAGGTTGAACGTCCTGCCGAGCCTTACACTCGAACTCCGGCCAAGCCCCCTTGCCTGACTCTCCTCCTACTAGGCTTGGGAAGCTTGGTCTCCCTGCCGAGGTACGGTCGAACGTCCTGCCGAGCCTTACACTCGAACTCCGGCCAAGCCCCCTTGCCTGTCCCTGCTCGGCTTGGGAAGCTTGGTCTCCCTGCCGAGGTAAGGTTGAACGTACTGCCGAGCCTTACACTCGAACTCCGGCCAAGCCCCCTTGCCTGACTCTCCTCCTACTAGGATTGGGATGCTTGGCCTCCCTGCCGAGGCAAGGTCGAACGTCCCGCCGAGCCTTACACTCGAACTCCGGCCAAGCCTCCTTGCCTGACCCTACTAGGCTTGGGAAGCTTGGTGTCCCTGTCGAGGTAAGTTCGAACGTCCTGCCGAGCCTTACACTCGAACTCTGGCCGAGCCCCCGTGCTCACCCTACTTGGCTTGGGAAGCTTGGTCTCCCTGCCGAGGTAAGGTCGAACATCCTGCCAAGCCTTACACTCGAACTCCGGCCAAGCCCCCTTGCCTGACCCTACTAGGCTGGAGAAGCTTTGTCTCCCTGCCGAGGTAAGGTTGAACGTCCTGCCGAGCCTTACACTCGAACTCTGGACGAGCCCCCTTGCTTACCCTACTTGGCTTGGGGAGCTTGGTCTCCCTGCCAAGGTAAGGTCGAAAGTCCTGCCGAGCCTTACACTCGAACTCCGGCCAAGCCTCCTTGCCTGACTCTCCTACTAGGATTGGGAAGCTTGGTCTCCCTGCCGAGGTAAGGTTGAACGTCCTGCCGAGCCTTACACTCGAACTCCGGCCAAGCCCCCTTGCCTGCCTCTCCTCCTACTAGGCTTGGGAAGCTTGGTCTCCCTGCCAAGGTAAGGTCGAAAGTCCTGCCGAGCCTTACACTCGAACTGCGGCCAAGCCCCCTTGCCTGACTCTCCTACTAGGCATGGGAAGCTTGGTCTCCCTGCCGAGGTAAGGTTGAACGTCCTGCCGAGCCTTACACTCGAAATCCGGCCAAGCCCGCTTGCCTGACTCTCCTCCTACTAGGCTTGGGAAGCTTGGTCTCCCTGCCAAGGTAAGGTCGAAAGTCCTGCCGAGCCTTACACTCGAATTCCGGCCAAGCCCCCTTGCCTGACCCTGCTAGGCTGGAGAAGCTTGGTCTCCCTGCGGACGTAAGGTCGAACGTCCTGCCGAGCCTTACACTCGAACTCTGGCTAAGCCCCCTTGCCTGACTCTTCTACTAGGCTTGGGAAGCTTGGTCTCCCTTCCGAGGTAAGGTTGAACGTCCCGCCGAGCCTTACAGTCAAACTCCGGCCAAGCCCCCTTGCCTGACTCACCTACTAGGCTTTGGAAGTTTGGTCTCCCTGCCGAGGTAAGGTTGAACGTCCTGCCGAGCCTCACACTTGAACTCCTGCTAAGCGCCATTGCCTGACTCTCCTACTTGGCTTGGGAAGCTTGGTCTCTCTGCCAAGGTAAGGTCGAACGTCCTGCTCAGCCTTACACTCGAACTCCGGCCAAGCCCCCTTGCCTGACTCTCCTACTAGGCTTGGGAAGCTTGGTCTCCCTGCTGAGGTAAGGTCGAACGACCTGCCGAGCCTTACACTCGAACTCCGGCCAAGCCCCCTTGCCTGACTCTCCTCCTCCTAGGCTTGGGAAGCTTGGTCTCCCTGCCGAGGTAAGGTCGAAAGTCCTGCTGAGCCGTACACTCGAACTCCGGCCAAGCCCCCTTGCCTGACTCTCCTACTAGGCTTGGGAAGCTTGGTCTCCCTGCCGAGGTAAGGTTGAACGTCCTGCCGAGCCTTACACTCGAACTCCGGCCAAGCCCCCTTGCCTGACTCTCCTCCTACTAGGCTTGGGAAGCTTGGTCTCCCTGCCAAGGTAAGGTCGAAAGTCCTGCCGAGCCTTACACTCGAACTGCGGCCAAGCCCCCTTGCCTGACTCTCCTACTAGGCTTGGGAAGCTTGGTCTCCCTGCCGAGGTAAGGTTGAACGTCCTGCCGAGCCTTACACTCGAACTGCGGCCAAGCCCCCTTGCCTGACTCTCCTACTAGGCTTGGGAAGCTTGGTCTCCCTGCCGAGGTAAGGTTGAACGTCCTGCCGAGCCTTACACTCGAAATCCGGCCAAGCCCCCTTGCCTGACTCTGCTCCTACTAGGCTTGGGAAGCTTGGTCTCCCTGCCGAGGTAAGGTCGAACGTCCTGCCGAGCCTTACACTCGAACTCCGGCCAAGCCCACTTGCCAGACCGTACTAGGCTTGGGAAGCTTGGTCTCCCTGCCAAGGTAAGGTCGAAAGTCCTGCCGAGCCTTACACTCGAATTCCGGCCAAGCCCCCTTGCCTGACCCTGCTAGGCTGGAGAAGCTTGGTCTCCCTGCGGACGTAAGGTCGAACGTCCTGCCGAGCCTTACACTCGAACTCTGGCTAAGCCCCCTTGCCTGACTCTTCTACTAGGCTTGGGAAGCTTGGTCTCCCTTCCGAGGTAAGGTTGAACGTCCCGCCGAGCCTTACAGTCAAACTCCGGCTAAGCCCCCTTGCCTGACTCACCTACTAGGCTTTGGAAGTTTGGTCTCCCTGCCGAGGTAAGGTTGAACGTCCTGCCGAGCCTCACACTTGAACTCCTGCTAAGCGCCATTGCCTGACTCTCCTACTTGGCTTGGGAAGCTTGGTCTCTCTGCCAAGGTAAGGTCGAACGTCCTGCTCAGCCTTACACTCGAACTCCGGCCAAGCCCCCTTGCCTGACTCTCCTCCTACTAGGCTTGGGAAGCTTGGTCTCCCTGCTGAGGTAAGGTCGAACGTCCTGCCGAGCCTTACACTCGAACTCCGGCCAAGCCCCCTTGCCTGACTCTCCTCCTCCTAGGCTTGGGAAGCTTGGTCTCCCTGCCGAGGTAAGGTCGAAAGTCCTGCTGAGCCGTACACTCGAACTCCGGCCAAGCCCCCTTGCCTGACTCTCCTACTAGGCTTGGGAAGCTTGGTCTCCCTGCCGAGGTAAGGTTGAACGTCCTGCCGAGCCTTACACTCGAACTCCGGCCAAGCCCCCTTGCCTGACTCTCCTCCTACTAGGCTTGGGAAGCTTGGTCTCCCTGCCAAGGTAAGGTGGAAAGTCCTGCCGAGCCTTACACTCGAACTGCGGCCAAGCCCCCTTGCCTGACTCTCCTACTAGGCTTGGGAAGCTTGGTCTCCCTGCCGAGGTAAGGTTGAACGTCCTGCCGAGCCTTACACTCGAACTGCGGCCAAGCCCCCTTGCCTGACTCTCCTACTAGGCTTGGGAAGCTTGGTCTCCCTGCCGAGGTAAGGTTGAACGTCCTGCCGAGCCTTACACTCGAAATCCGGCCAAGCCCCCTTGCCTGACTCTGCTCCTACTAGGCTTGGGAAGCTTGGTCTCCCTGCCGAGGTAAGGTCGAACGTCCTGCCGAGCCTTACACTCGAACTCCGGCCAAGCCCACTTGCCAGACCGTACTAGGCTTGGGAAGCTTGGTCTCCCTGCCAAGGTAACGTCGAAAGTCCTGCCGAGCCTTACACTCGAATTCTGGCCAAGCCCCCTTGCCTGACCCTACTAGGCTGGAGAAGCTTGGTCTCCCTGGCGAGGTAAGGTCGAACGTCCTGCCGAGCCTTACACTCGAACTCTGGCCAAGCCCCCTTGCCTGACTCTTCTACTAGGCTTGGGAAGCTTGGTCTCCCTTCCGAGGTAAGGTTGAACGTCCCGCCGAGCCTTACAGTCGAAGTCCGGCCAAGCCCCCTTGCCTGACTCACCTACTAGGCATTGGAAGCTTGGTCTCCCTGCCGAGGTAGGGTTGAACGTCCTGCCGAGCCTCACACTTGAACTGCGGTCAAGCCCCCTTGCCTGACTCTCCTACTAGGCTTGGGAAGCTTGGTCTCCCTGCCTAGGTAAGGTAGAACGTCCTGCCGAGCCTTACACTCGAACTCCGGCCAAGCCCCCTTGCCTGCCTCTCCTCCTACTAGGCTTGGGAAGCTTGGTCTCCCTGCCAAGGTAAGGTCGAACATCCTGCCAAGCCTTACACTCGAACTCCGGCCAAGCCCCCTTGCCTGACTCTCCTACTAGGCTTGGGAAGCTTGGTCTCCCTGCCAAGGTAAGGTCGAAAGTCCTGCCGAGCCTTACACTCGAACTCCGGCCAAGCCTCCTTGCCTGACTCTCCTACTAGGATTGGGAAGCTTGGCCTCCCTTCCGAGGTAAGGTTGAACGTCCTGCCGAGCCTTACACTCTAACTCCGGCCAAGCCCCCTTGCCTGACCCTACTAGGCTTGGGAAGCTTGGTCTCCCTGCCAAGGTAAGGTCGAAAGTCCTGCTGAGCCTTACACTCGAACTCCGGCCAAGCCCCCTTGCCTGACCCTACTAGGCTTGGGAAGCTTGGTCTCCCTGCCAAGGTAAGGTCGAACGTCCTGCCGAGCCTTACACTCGAACTCTGGCCGAGCCCCCGTGCTCACCCTACTTGGCTTGGGAAGCTTGGTCTCCCTGCCGAGGTAAGGTCGAACATCCTGCCAAGCCTTACACTCGAACTCCGGCCAAGCCCCCTTGCCTGACCCTACTAGGCTGGAGAAGCTTTGTCTCCCTGCCGAAGTAAGGTTGAACGTCCTGCCGAGCCTTACACTCGAACTCTGGACGAGCCCCTTTGCTTACCCTACTTGGCTTGGGGAGCTTGGTCTCCCTGCCGAGGTAAGGTCGAAGATCATGCCAAGCCTTACACTCGAACTCCGGCCAAGCCCCCTTGCCTGACCCTACTAGGCTGGAGAAGCTTGGTCTCCCTGCCGAGGTAAGGTCTAACGTCCTGCCGAGCCTTACACTCGAACTCCGGCCAAGCCCCCTTGCCTGACCCTACTAGGCTTGGGAAGCTTGGTCTCCCTGCCAAGGTAAGGTCGAAAGTCCTGCCGAGCCTTACACTCGAACTCCGGCCAAGCCTCCTTGCCTGACTCTCCTACTAGGATTGGGAAGCTTGGTCTCCCTGCCGAGGTAAGGTTGAACGTCCTGCCGAGCCTTACACTCGAACTCCGGCCAAGCCCCCTTGCCTGCCTCTCCTCCTACTAGGCTTGGGAAGCTTGGTCTCCCTGCCAAGGTAAGGTCGAAAGTCCTGCCGAGCCTTACACTCGAATTCCGGCCAAGCCCCCTTGCCTGACCCTACTAGGCTGGAGAAACTTGGTCTCCCTGCGGACGTAAGGTCGAACGTCCTGCCGAGCCTTACACTCGAACTCTGGCTAAGCCCCCTTGCCTGACTCTTCTACTAGGCTTGGGAAGCTTGGTCTCCCTTCCGAGGTAAGGTTGAACGTCCCGCCGAGCCTTACAGTCAAACTCCGGCCAAGCCCCCTTGCCTGACTCACCTACTAGGCTTTGGAAGCTTGGTCTCCCTGCCGAGGTAAGGTTGAACGTCCTGCCGAGCCTCACACTTGAACTCCTGCTAAGCGCCATTGCCTGACTCTCCTACTTGGCTTGGGAAGCTTGGTCTCTCTGCCAAGGTAAGGTCGAACGTCCTGCTCAGCCTTACACTCGAACTCCGGCCAAGTCCCCTTGCCTGACTCTCCTACTAGGCTTGGGAAGCTTGGTCTCCCTGCTGAGGTAAGGTCGAACGTCCTGCCGAGCCTTACACTCGAACTCCGGCCAAGCCCCCTTGCCTGACTCTCCTCCTCCTAGGCTTGGGAAGCTTGGTCTCCCTGCCGAGGTAAGGTCGAAAGTCCTGCTGAGCCGTACACTCGAACTCCGGCCAAGCCCCCTTGCCAGACCGTACTAGGCTTGGGAAGCTTGGTCTCCCTGCCAAGGTAACGTCGAAAGTCCTGCCGAGCCTTACACTCGAATTCTGGCCAAGCCCCCTTGCCTGACTCTTCTACTAGGCTTGGGAAGCTTGGTCTCCCTTCCGAGGTAAGGTTGAACGTCCCGCCGAGCCTTACAGTCGAAGTCCGGCCAAGCCCCCTTGCCTGACTCACCTACTAGGCATTGGAAGCTTGGTCTCCCTGCCGAGGTAAGGTTGAACGTCCTGCCGAGCCTCACACTTGAACTGCGGCCAAGCCCCCTTGCCTGACTCTCCTACTAGGCTTGGGAAGCTTGGTCTCCCTGCCTAGGTAAGGTAGAACGTCCTGCCGAGCCTTACATTAGAACTCCGGCCAAGCCCCCTTGCCTGCCTCTCCTCCTACTAGGCTTGGGAAGCTTGGTCTCCCTGCCAAGGTAATGTCGAACATCCTGCCAAGCCTTACGCTCGAACTCCGGCCAAGCCCCCTTGCCTGACCCTACTAGGCTTGGGAAGCTTGGTCTCCCTGCCAAGGTAAGGTCGAAAGTCCTGCCGAGCCTTACACTCGAACTCCGGCCAAGCCTCCTTGCCTGACTCTCCTACTAGGATTGGGAAGCTTGGTCTCCCTGCCGAGGTAAGGTTGAACGTCCTGCCGAGCCTTACACTCTAACTCCGGCCAAGCCCCCTTGCCTGACTCTCCTACTAGGCTTGGGAAGCTTGGTCTCCCTGCCAAGGTAAGGTCGAAAGTCCTGCCGAGCCTTACACTCGAACTCCGGCCAAGCCCCCTTGCCTGACCCTACTAGGCTTGGGAAGCTTGGTCTCCCTGCCAAGGTAAGGTCGAAAGTCCTGCCGAGCCTTACACTCGAAATCCGGCCAAGCCTCCTTGCCTGACTCTCCTACTAGGATTGGGAAGCTTGGTCTCCCTGCCGAGGTAAGGTTGAACGTCCTGCCGAGCCTTACACTCTAACTCCGGCCAAGCCCCCTTGCCTGACCCTACTAGGCTTGGGAAGCTTGGTCTCCCTGCCAAGGAAAGGTCGAAAGTCCTGCCGAGCCTTACACTCGAATTCCGGCCAAGCCCCCTTGCCTGACCCTACTAGGCTGGAGAAGCTTGGTCTCCCTGCCGAGGTAAGGTCGAACGTCCTGCCGAGCCTTACACTCGAATTCCGGCCAAGCCCCCTTGTCTGACTCTCCTCCTACTAGGCTTGGGAAGCTTGGCCTCCCTGACTTGGTAAGGTTGAATGTCCTGCCGAGCCTTACACTTGAACTCCGGCCAAGCCCCCTTGTCTGACTCTCCTCCTACTAGGATTGGGAAGCTTGGTCTCCCTGCCGAGGTAAGGTCGAACGTCCTGCCGAGCCTTACACTCGAACTCTGGACGAGCCCCCTTGCTCACCCTACTTGGCTTGGGGAGCTTGGTCTCCCTGCCGAGGTAAGGTTGAACGTCCTGCCGAGCCTTACACTCGAACTCCGGCCAAGCCCCCTTGCCTGACCCTGCTCGGCGTGGGAAGCTTGGTCTCCCTGCCGAGGTAAGGTCGAACATCCTGCCAAGCCTTACACTCGAACTCCGGCCTAGCCCCCTTGCCTGACTCACCTACTAGGCTTGGGAAGCTTATTCTCCCTGCCGAGGTAAGTTCGAACGTCCTGCCTTGCCTTACACTCGAATTCTGGCCAAGCCCCCTCGTCTGACTCTCCTCCTACTAGGCTTGGGAAGCTTGGTCTCCCTGCCGAGGTAAGGTCGAACGTTCTGCCGAGCCTTACACTCGAACTCCGGCCAAGCCTCCCTGCCTGACCCTACTAGGCTTGGGAAGCTTGGTCTCCCTGCCGAGGTAAGGTCGAACGTCCTGCCGAGCCTTACACTCGAACTCCTGGCAAGCCCCCTTGCCTGACTCTCCTCCTACTAGGCTTGGGAAGCTTGGTCTCCCTGCCGAGATAGGGTCGAACGACCCGCCGAGCCTTACACTAGAGCTCTGGCCAAGCCCCCTTGCCTGACCTTACTAGGCTTGGGAAGCTTGGTCTCCCTGCCGAGGTAAGGTCCAACAGCCTGCCGAGCCTTACACTCGAACTCCGGCCAAGCCCCCTTGCCTGACTCTCCTACTAGGATTGGAAAGCTTGGTCTCCCTGCCGAGGTAAGGTCGAACGTCCTGCCGAGCCTTACACTCGCACTCCGGCCAAGCCCCCTTGCCTGCCTCTCCTCCTACTAGGCTTGGGAAGCTTGGTCTCCCTGCCAAGGTAAGGTCGAAAGTCCTGCCGAGCCTTACACTCGAACTCCGGCCAAGCCCCCTTGCCTGACTCTCCTTCTACTAGGCTTGGGAAGCTTGGTCTCCCTGCCGAGGTAAGGTCGAACGTCCTGCCGAGCCTTGAATTCGAACTCCGGCCAAGCCTCCGTGCCTGACCCTGCAACGCTTGGGAAGCTTGGTCTCCCTGCCGAGGTAAGGTCCAACGACCTGCCGAGCCTTACACTCGAACTCTGGCCGAGCCCCCGTGCTCAGCTACTTGGCTTGGGAAGCTGGGTCTCCCTGCCGAGGTAAGGTTGAACGTCCTGCCGAGCCTTACACTCGAACCCCGGCCAAGCCCCCTTGCCTGACTCTCCTCCTACTAGTCTTGGGAAGCTTGGTCTCCCTGCCGAGGTAAGGTTGAACGTCCTGCCGAGCCTCACACTTGCACTCCGGCTAAGCGCCATTGCCTGACTCTACTACTTGGCTTGGGAAGCTTGGTCTCCCTGCCAAGGTAAGCTCGAACGTCCTGCTGAGCCTTACACTCGAACTCCGGCCAAGCCTCCTTGCCGGACCCTACTACGCTAGGGAAGCTTGGTCTCCCTGCTGAGGTAAGGTCGAACGTCCTGCCGAGCCTTACACTCGAACTCTGGCCGAGCCCCCGTGCTCACCGTACTTGGCTTGGGAAGCTGGGTCTCCCCGTCGAGGTAAGGTTGAACGTCCTGCCGAGCCTTACACTCGAACTCCGGCCAAGCCCCCTTGCAAGACTCTCCTACTAGGCTTGGGAAGCTTGGTCTCCCTGCAGAGGTAAGGTCGAACGTCCTGCCGAGCCTTACACTGGAACTCCGGCGAAGCCCCCTTGCCTGCCTCTCCTCCTGCTGGGCTTGGGAAGCTTGGTCTCCCTGCCAAGGTAAGGTCGAAAGTCCTGCCAAGCCTTACACTCGAACTCCGGCCAAGCCCCCTTGCCTGACCCTACTAGGCTGGAGAAGCTTGGTCTCCCTGCCGAGGTAAGATCGAACGTCCTGCCGATCATTACACTCGAACTCTGGCCAAGCCCCCTTGCCTGACTCTCCTCCTACTAGGCTTGGGAAGCTTGGTCTCCCTGGCGAGGTAAGGTCGAACGTCCTGCCGAGCCTTACACTTGAACTCCGGCCAAGCCCCCTTGCCTGACTCTCCTACTAGGCTTGCGAAGCTTGGTCTCCCTGCCGAGGTAAGGTTGAACGTCCTGCCGAGCCTCACACTTGCACTCCGTCTAAGCGCCATTGCCTGACTCTACTACTTGGCTTGGGAAGCTTGGCCTCCCTGCCAAGGTAAGGTCGAACGTCCTGCTGAGCCTTACACTCAAACTCCGGCCAAGCCGCCTTCCCTGACCCTACTACGCTTGGGAAGCTTGGTCTCCCTGCTGAGGTAAGGTCGAACGTCCTGCCGAGCCTTACACTCGAGCTCTGGCCGAGCCCCCGTGCTCAGCCTACTTGGCTTGGGAAGCTTGGTCTCCCTGCCGAGGTAAGGTTGAACGTCCTGCCGAGCCTTACACTCGAACTCCGGCCAAGCCCCCTTGCCTGACTCTCCTCCTACTTGGCTTGGGAAGCTTGGTCTCCCTGCCAAGGTAAGGTCGAACGCCCTGCTGAGCCTTACACTCGAACTCCGGCCAAGCCCCCTTGCCTGACCCTCCTACTAGGCTTGGGAAGCTTGGTCTCCCTGCCGAGGTAAGGTTGAACAACCTGCCGAGCCTTGCACTCGAACTCCGGCCAAGCCCCCTTGCCTGACTCTCCTCCTACTAGGCTTGGGAAGCTTGGTCTCCCTGCCGAGGTAAGGTCGAACGTCCTGCTGAGCCTTACACTCGAACTCTGGACGAGCCCCCTTGCTCACCCTACTTGGCTTGGGGAGCTTGGTCTCCCTGCCGAGGTAAGGTTGAACGTCCTGCCGAGCCTTACACTCGAACTCCGGCCAAGCCCCCTTGCCTGACCCTGCTCGGCGTGGGAAGCTTGGTCTCCCTGCCGAGGTAAGGTCGAACATCCTGCCAAGCCTTACACTCAAACTCCGGCCAAGCCCCCTTGCCTGACACTACTAGGCTTGGGAAGCTTGGTCTCCCTGCCGAGGTAAGGTCGAACGTCCTGCCGAGCCTTACACTCGAACTCCTGGCAAGCCCCCTTGCCTGACTCTCCTCCTACTAGGCTTGGGAAGCTTGGTCTCCATGCCGAGATAGGATCGAACGACCCGCCGAGCCTTACACTAGAGCTCTGGCCAAGCCCCCTTGCCGGACCTTACTAGGCTTGGGAAGCTTGGTCTCCCTGCCGAGGTAAGGTCCAACAACCTGCCGAGCCTTACACTCGAACTCCGGCCAAGCCCCCTTGCCTGATTCTCCTCCTACTAGGCTTGGGAAGCTTGGTCTCCCTGCCGAGGTAAGGTCGAACGTCCTGCCGAGCCTTACACTCGAACTCCGGCCAAGCCCCCTTGCCTGACTCTCCTCCTACTAGGCTTGGGAAGCTTGGTCTCCCTGCCGAGGTAAGGTCGAACGTCCTGCCGAGCCTTGCACTCGAACTCCGGCCAAGCCTCCGTGCCTGACCCTACAACGCTTGGGAAGCTTGGTCTCCCTGCCGAGGTAAGGTCCAACGACCTGCCGAGCCTTACACTCGAACTCTGGCCGAGCCCCCGTGCTCACCTACTTGGCTTGGGAAGCTGGGTCTCCCTGCCGAGGTAAGGTTGAACGTCCTGCCGAGCCTTACACTCGAACCCCGGCCAAGCCCCCTTGCCTGACTCTCCTCCTACTAGTCTTGGGAAGCTTGGTCTCCCTGCCGAGGTAAGGTTGAACGTCCTGCCGAGCCTCACACTTGCACTCCGTCTAAGCGCCATTGCCTGACTCTACTACTTGGCTTGGGAAGCTTGGTCTCCCTGCCAAGGTAAGGTCGAACGTCCTGCTGAGCCTTACACTCAAACTCCGGCCAAGCCTCCTTGCCGGACCCTACTACGCTTGGGAAGCTTGGTCTCCCTGCTGAGGTGAGGTCGAACGTCCTGCCGAGCCTTACACTCGAGCTCTGGCCGAGCCCCCGTGCTCACCCTACTTGGCTTGGGAAGCTTGGTCTCCCTGCCGAGGTAAGGTTGAACGTCCTGCCGAGCCTTACACTCGAACTCCGGCCAAGCCCCCTTGCCTGACTCTCCTCCTACTAGTCTTGGGAAGCTTGGTCTCCCTGCCGAGGTAAGGTCGAACGTCCTGCCGAGCCTCACACTTGCACTCCGGCTAAGCGCCATTGCCTGACTCTCCTACTTGGCTTGGGAAGCTTGGTCTCCCTGCCAAGGTAAGGTCGAACGTCCTGCTGAGCCTTATACTCGAACTCCGACCAAGCGCCCTTGCCTGACCCTCCTATTAGGCTTGGGAAGCTTGGTCTCCCTGCCGAGATAAGGTTGAACCACCTGCCGAGCCTTGCACTCGAACTCCGGCCAAGCCCCCTTGCCTGACTCTCCTCCTACTAGGCTTGGGAAGCTTGGTCTCCCTGCCGAGGTAAGGTCGAACGTCCCGACGAGCCTTACACTCGAACTCCGGCCAAGCCTCCTTGCCTGACCCTACTAGGCTCGGGAAGCTTGGTCTCCCTGCCTAGGTAATGTTGAATGTCCTGCTGAGACTTACACTCAAACTCCGGCCAAGCCCCCTTACCTGACTCTCCTACTAGGATTGGGAAGCTTGGTCTCCCTGCCGAGGTAAGGTCGAACGTCCTGCCGAGCCTTACACTCGAACTCCGGCCAAGCCCCCTTGCCTGACTCTCCTCCTACTAGGCTTGGGAAGCTTGGTCTCCCTGCCGAGGTAAGGTCGAACGTCCTGCTGAGCCTTACACTCGAACTCCGGCCAAGCCTCCGTGCCGGACCCTACTACGCTTGGGAAGCTTGGTCTCCCTGTCGAGGTAAGGTCCAACGACCTGCCGAGCCTTACACTCGAACTCTGGCCGAGCCTCCCTGCCGGACCCTACTACGCTTGGGAAGCTTGGTCTCCCTGTCGAGGTAAGGTCCAACGTCCTGCCGAGCCTTACACTCGAACTCCGGCCAAGCCCCCTTGCCTGACTCTCCTACTAGGCTTGGGAAGCTTGGTCTCCCTGCCGAGGTAAGGTCGAACGTCCCGACGAGCCTTACACTCGAACTCCGGCCAAGCCTCCTTGCCTGACCCTACTAGGCTTGGGAAGCTTGGTCTCCCTGCCAAGGTAAGGTTGAATGTCCTGCCGAGCCTTGCACTCGAACTCCGGCCAAGCCCCCGTACCTGACTCTCCTACTAGGATTGGGAAGCTTGGTCTCCCTGCCGAGGTAAGGTTGAACGTCCTGCCGAGCCTTACACTCGAACTCTGGACGAGCCCCCTTGCTCACCCTACTTGGCTTGGGGAGCTTGGTCTCCCTGCCGAGGTAAGGTTGAACGTCCTGCCGAGCCTTACACTCGAACTCCGGCCAAGCCCCCTTGCCTGACCCTGCTCGGCGTGGGAAGCTTGGTCTCCCTGCCGAGGTAAGGTCGAACATCCTGCCAAGCCTTACACTCGAACTCCGGCCTAGCCCCCTTGCCTGACTCACCTACTAGGCTTGGGAAGCTTATTCTCCCTGCCGAGGTAAGTTCGAACGTCCTGCCTTGCCTTACACTCGAATTCTGGCCAAGCCCCCTCGTCTGACTCTCCTCCTACTAGGCTTGGGAAGCTTGGTCTCCCTGCCGAGGTAAGGTCGAACGTTCTGCCGAGCCTTACACTCGAACTCCGGCCAAGCCTCCCTGCCTGACCCTACTAGGCTTGGGAAGCTTGGTCTCCCTGCTGAGGTAAGGTCGAACGTCCTGCCGAGCCTTACACTCGAACTCCTGGCAAGCCCCCTTGCCTGACTCTCCTCCTACTAGGCTTGGGAAGCTTGGTCTCCCTGCCGAGATAGGGTCGAACGACCCGCCGAGCCTTACACTAGAGCTCTGGCCAAGCCCCCTTGCCTGACCTTACTAGGCTTGGGAAGCTTGGTCTCCCTGCCGAGGTAAGGTCCAACAGCCTGCCGAGCCTTACACTCGAACTCCGGCCAAGCCCCCTTGCCTGACTCTCCTACTAGGATTGGAAAGCTTGGTCTCCCTGCCGAGGTAAGGTCGAACGTCCTGCCGAGCCTTACACTCGCACTCCGGCCAAGCCCCCTTGCCTGCCTCTCCTCCTACTAGGCTTGGGAAGCTTGGTCTCCCTGCCGAGGTAAGGTCGAAAGTCCTGCCGAGCCTTACACTCGAACTCCGGCCAAGCCCCCTTGCCTGACTCTCCTTCTACTAGGCTTGGGAAGCTTGGTCTCCCTGCCGAGGTAAGGTCGAACGTCCTGCCGAGCCTTGAATTCGAACTCCGGCCAAGCCTCCGTGCCTGACCCTGCAACGCTTGGGAAGCTTGGTCTCCCTGCCGAGGTAAGGTCCAACGACCTGCCGAGCCTTACACTCGAACTCTGGCCGAGCCCCCGTGCTCAGCTACTTGGCTTGGGAAGCTGGGTCTCCCTGCCGAGGTAAGGTTGAACGTCCTGCCGAGCCTTACACTCGAACCCCGGCCAAGCCCCCTTGCCTGACTCTCCTCCTACTAGTCTTGGGAAGCTTGGTCTCCCTGCCGAGGTAAGGTTGAACGTCCTGCCGAGCCTCACACTTGCACTCCGGCTAAGCGCCATTGCCTGACTCTACTACTTGGCTTGGGAAGCTTGGTCTCCCTGCCAAGGTAAGCTCGAACGTCCTGCTGAGCCTTACACTCGAACTCCGGCCAAGCCTCCTTGCCGGACCCTACTACGCTAGGGAAGCTTGGTCTCCCTGCTGAGGTAAGGTCGAACGTCCTGCCGAGCCTTACACTCGAACTCTGGCCGAGCCCCCGTGCTCACCGTACTTGGCTTGGGAAGCTGGGTCTCCCCGTCGAGGTAAGGTTGAACGTCCTGCCGAGCCTTACACTCGAACTCCGGCCAAGCCCCCTTGCAAGACTCTCCTACTAGGCTTGGGAAGCTTGGTCTCCCTGCAGAGGTAAGGTCGAACGTCCTGCCGAGCCTTACACTGGAACTCCGGCGAAGCCCCCTTGCCTGCCTCTCCTCCTGCTGGGCTTGGGAAGCTTGGTCTCCCTGCCAAGGTAAGGTCGAAAGTCCTGCCAAGCCTTACACTCGAACTCCGGCCAAGCCCCCTTGCCTGACCCTACTAGGCTGGAGAAGCTTGGTCTCCCTGCCGAGGTAAGATCGAACGTCCTGCCGATCATTACACTCGAACTCTGGCCAAGCCCCCTTGCCTGACTCTCCTCCTACTAGGCTTGGGAAGCTTGGTCTCCCTGGCGAGGTAAGGTCGAACGTCCTGCCGAGCCTTACACTTGAACTCCGGCCAAGCCCCCTTGCCTGACTCTCCTACTAGGCTTGCGAAGCTTGGTCTCCCTGCCGAGGTAAGGTTGAACGTCCTGCCGAGCCTCACACTTGCACTCCGTCTAAGCGCCATTGCCTGACTCTACTACTTGGCTTGGGAAGCTTGGCCTCCCTGCCAAGGTAAGGTCGAACGTCCTGCTGAGCCTTACACTCAAACTCCGGCCAAGCCGCCTTCCCTGACCCTACTACGCTTGGGAAGCTTGGTCTCCCTGCTGAGGTAAGGTCGAACGTCCTGCCGAGCCTTACACTCGAGCTCTGGCCGAGCCCCCGTGCTCACCTACTTGGCTTGGGAAGCTGGGTCTCCCTGCCGAGGCAACGTTGAACGTCCTGCCGAGCCTTGCACTCGAACTCCGGCCAAGCCCCCTTGCCTGACTCTCCTCCTACTAGGCTTGGGAAGCTTGGTCTCCCTGCCGAGGTAAGGTCGAACGTCCCGATGAGCCTTACACTCGAACTCCGGCCAAGCCACCTTGCCTGACCCTACTAGGCTTGGGAAGCTTGGTCTCCCTCCCTAGGTAAGGTTGAATGTCCTGCCGAGCCTTAGACTCGAACTCCGGCCAAGCCTCCTTACCTGACTCTCCTACTAGGCTTGGGAAGCTTGGTCTCCCTGCCAAGGTAAGGTCGAAAGTCCTGCCGAGCCTTACACTCGAACGCCGGCCAAGCCCCCTTGCCTGACTCTCCTCCTACTAGGCTTGGGAAGCTTGGTCTCCCTGCTGAGGTAAGGTTGAACGTCCTGCCGAGCCTTACACTCGAACTCTGGCCGAGCCCCCGTGCTCACCCTACTTGGCTTGGGAACTTGGTCTCCCTGCCGAGGTAAGGTTGAACGTCCTGCCGAGCCTTACACTCGAACTCCGGCCAAGCCCCCTTGCCTGACTCTCCTCCTACTAGTCTTGGGAAGCTGGGTCTCCCAGCCGAGGAAAGGTTGAACGTCCTGTCGAGCCTCACACTTGAACTCCGGCTAAGCGCCATTGCCTGACTCTCCTACTTGGCTTGGGATACTTGGTCTCCCTGCCAAGGTAAGGTCGAAAGTCCTGCCGAGCCTTACACTCGAACTCCGGCCAAGCCCCCTTGCCTGACTCTCCTCCTACTAGGCTTGGGAAGCTTGGTCTCCCTGGCGAGGTAAGGTTGAACGTCCTGCCGAGCCTTACATTCGAACCCTGGCCGAGCCCCCGTGCTCACCCTACTTGGCTTGGGAAGCTTGGTCTCCCTGCCGAGGTAAGGTTGAACGTCCTGCCGAGCCTTACACTCGAACTCCGGCCGAGCCCCCTTGCCTGACTCTCCTCCTACTAGTCTTGGGAAGCTTGGTCTCCCTGCCGAGGTAAGGTTGTACGTCCTGCCGAGCCTCACACTTGCACTCCGGCTAAGCGCCATTGCCTGACTCTCCTACTTGGCTTGGGAAGCTTGGTCTCCCTGCCAATGTAAGGTCGAACGTCCTGCTGAGCCTTACACTCGAACTCCGGCCAAGCCCCCTTGCCTGCCTCTCCTCCTACTAGGCTTGGGAAGCTTGGTCTCCCTGCCGAGGTAAGGTTGAACGACCTGCCGAGCCTTGCACTCGAACTCCGGCCAAGCCCCATTGCCTGACTCTCCTCCTACTAGGCTTGGGAAGCTTGGTCTCCCTGCCGAGGTAAGGTCGAACGTCCTGCCGAGCCTTACACTCGAATTCCGGCCAAGCCTCCTTGCCTGACCCTACTACGCTTGGGAAGCTTGGTCTCCCTGCCGAGGTAAGGTCCAACGACCTGACGAGCCTTACTCTCGAACTCTGGCCGAGCCCCCGTGCTCACCCTACTTGGCTTGGGAAGCTGGGTCTCCCTGCCGAGTTAAGGTTGAACGTCCTGCCGAGCCTCACACTTGCACTCCGGCTAAGCGCCATTGCCTGACTCTCCTACTTGGCTTGGGAAGCTTGGTCTCCCTGCCAAGGTAAGGTCGAACGTCCTGCTGAGCCTTACACTCGAACTCCGGCCAAGCCCCCTTGCCTGACTCTCCTACTAGGCTTGGGAAGCTTGGTCTCCCTGCCGAGGTAAGGTTGAACGTCCTGCCGAGCCTTACACTCGAACTCCGGCCAAGCCCCCTTGCCTGACTCTCCTCCTACTAGGCTTGGGAAGCTTGGTCTCCCTGCCGAGGTAAGGTCGAACGTCCCGACGAGCCTTACACTCGAACTCCGGCCAAGCCTCCTTGCCTGACCCTACTAGGCTTGGGAAGCTTGGTCTCCCTGCCAAGGTAAGGTTGAACGTCCTGCCGAGCCTTACACTCGAACTCCGGCCAAGCCCCCTTGCCTGACTCTCCTCCTACTAGGCTTGGGAAGCTTGGTCTCCCTGCCGAGGTAAGGTCGAACGTCCCGACGAGCCTTACACTCGAACTCCGGCCAAGCCTCCTTGCCTGACCCTACTAGGCTTGGGAAGCTTGGTCTCCCTGCCAAGGTAAGGTTGAATGTCCTGCCGAGCCTTACACTCGAACTCCGGCCAAGCCCCCGTACCTGACTCTCCTACTAGGCTTGGGAAGCTTGGTCTCCCTGCCGAGGTAAGGTTGAACGTCCTGACGAGCCTCACACTCGAACTCCGGCCAAGCCTCCGTGCCTGACCCTACTACGCTTGGGAAGCTTGGTCTCCCTGCCGAAATAAGGTCCAACGAGCTGCCGAGCCTTACACTCGAACCCTGGCCGAGCCCCCGTGCTCACCCTACTTGGCTTGGGAAGCTTGGTCTCCCTGCCGAGGTAAGGTCCAATGACCTGCCGAGCCTTACACTCGAACTCCGGCCAAGCCCCCTTTCCTGACTCTCGTACTAAGCTTGGGAAGCTTGGTCTCCCTGCCGAGGTAAGGTCCAACGTCCTGCCGAGCCTTACACTCAAACTCCGGCCAAGCCCCCTTGGCTGACTCTCCTACTAGGCTTGGGAAGCTTGGTCTCCCTGCCGAGGTAAGGTCGAACGTCCTGCCGAGCCTTACGCTCGTACTCCGGCCCAGCACCCTTGCCTGACTCTCCTCCTAGGCTTGGGAAGCTGGGCCTCCCTGCCGAGGTAAGGTTGAACGTCCTGCCGAGCCTTACACTCGAACTCCGGCCAAGCCCCCTTTCCTGACCCTGCTCGGCGTGGGAAGCTTGGTCTCCCTGCCGAGGTAAGGTCGAACATCCTGCCTAGCCTTACACTCGAACACCGGCCAAGCCCCCTTGCCTGACCCTACTAGGCTTGGGAAGCTTGGTCTCCCTGCCAAGGTAAGGTCGAACGTCCTGCCGAGCCTTGCATTCGAATTCTGGCCAAGCCCCCTTGCATGACTCTCCTACTTGGCTTGGGAAGCTTGGTCTCCCTGCAGAGGTAAGGTCGAACGTCCTGCCGAGCCTTACACTGGAACTCCGGCCAAGCCCCCTTGCCTGCCTCTCCTCCTACTAGGCTTGGGAAGCTTGGTCTCCCTGCCAAGGTAAGGTCGAAAGTCCTGCCGAGCCTTACACTCGAACTCCGGCCAAGCCCCCTTGCCTGCCTCTCCTCCTACTAGGCTTGGGAAGCTTGGTCTCCCTGCCAAGGTAAGGTCGAACGTCCTGCCGAGCCTTACACTGGAACTCCAGCGAAGCCCCATTGCCTAACACTCCTACGAAGCTTGGGAAGCTTGGTCTCCCTGCCGAGGTAAGGTCGAACGTCCTGCCGAGCCTTACACTCGAACTCTGGACGAGCCCCCTTGCTCACCCTACTTGGCTTGGGGAGCTTGGTCTCCCTGCCGAGGTAAGGTCGAACGTCCTGCCGAGCCTTACACTCGAACTCCAGCCAAGACCCCTTCCCTGACCCTACTAGGCTTGGGAAGCTTGGTCTCCCTGCCGAGGTAAGGTCCAACAACCTGCCGAGCCTTACACTCGAACTCCGGCCAAGCCCCCTTCGCCTGACTCTCCTACTAGGCTTGGGAAGCTTGGTCTCCCTGCCAAGGTAAGGTTGAACGTCCGGGCGAGCCTTACACTCGAACTCCGGCCAAGCCTCCGTGCCTGACCCTACTACGCTTGGGAAGCTTGGTCTCCCTGCCGAGGTAAGGTCCAACAAGCTGCCGAGCCTTACACTCGAACTCCGGCCAAGCCCCCTTGCCTGACTCTCCTCCTACTAGGCTTGGGAAGCTTGGTCTCCCTGCCGAGGTAAGGTCGAACGTCCTGCCGAGCCTTACATTCGAACCCTGGCCGAGCCCCCGTGCTCACCCTACTTGGCTTGGGAAGCTTGGTCTCCCTGCCGAGGTAAGGTCGAACGACCTGCCGAGCCTTACACTCGAACTCCGGGCAAGCCCAATTCCCTATCTCTCCTACTAGGCTTGGGAAGCTTGGTGTCCCTGCTGAGGTAAGGTCCAACGTCCTGCCGAGACTTACACTTGAGCTCCGGCCAAGCCCCCTTTCCTGACTCTCCTACTATGCTTGGGAAGCTTGGTCTCCCTGCCGAGGTAAGGTCCAACGTCCTGACGAGCCTTACACTCAAACTCCGGCCAAGCCCCCTTGCCTGACTCTCCTACTAGGCTTGGGAAGCTTGGTCTCCCTGCCGAGGTAAGGTCGAACGTCCTGCCGAGCCTTACACTCGAACTCCTGGCAAGCCCCCTTGCCTGACTCCCCTCTTAGTAGGCTTGGGAAGCTTGGTCTCCCTGCCGAGATAGGGTCGAACGACCCGCCGAGCCTTACACTAGAGCTCTGGCCAAGCCCCCTTGCCTGACCTTACTAGGCTTGGGAAGCTTGGTCTCCCTGCCGAGGTAAGGTCCAACGACCTGCCGAGCCTTACACTCGAACTCCGGCCAAGCCCAATTCCCTGTCTCTCCTACTAGGCTTGGGAAGCTTGGTGTCCCTGCTGAGGTAAGGTCCAACGTCCTGCCGAGCCTTACACTTGAGCTCCGGCCAAGCCCCCTTTCCTGACTCTCCTACTATGCTTGGGAAGCTTGGTCTCCCTGCCGAGGTAAGGTCCAACGTCCTGACGAGCCTTACACTCAAACTCCGGCCAAGCCCCCTTGCCTGACTCTCCTACTAGGCTTGGGAAGCTTGGTCTCCCTGCCGAGGTAAGGTCGAACGTCCTGCCGAGCCTTACACTCGAACTCCTGGCAAGCCCCCTTGCCTGACTCTCCTCCTAGTAGGCTTTGGAAGCTTGGTCTCCCTGCCGAGATAGGGTCGAACGACCCGCCGAGCCTTACACTAGAGCTCTGGCCAAGCCCGCTTGCCTGACCTTACTAGGCTTGGGAAGCTTGGTCTCCCTGCCGAGGTAAGGTCCAACAGCCTGCCGAGCCTTACACTCGAACTCCGGCCAAGCCCCCTTGCCTGACTCTCCTACTAGGATTGGGAAGCTTGGTCTCCCTGCCGAGGTAAGGTTGAACGTCCTGCCGAGCCTTACACTCGAACTCCGGCCAAGCCCCCTTGCCTGACTCTCCTCCTCCTAGGCTTGGGAAGCTTGGTCTCCCTGCCGAGGTAAGGTCGAACGTCCCGACGAGCCTTACACTCGAACTCCGGCCAAGCCTCCTTGACTGACCCTACTAGGCTTGGGAAGCTTGGTCTCCCTGCCTAGGTAAGGTTGAATGTCCTGCCGAGCCTTACACTCGAACTCCGGCCAAGCCCCCTTGCCTGACTCTCCTCCTACTAGGCTTGGGAAGCTTGGTCGCCCTGCCGAGGTAAGGTCGAACGTCCTGCCGACCCTTACACTCGAACTCAGGCCAAGCCTCCTTGCCGGACCCGACTACGCTTGGGAAGCTTGGTCACCCTGCTGAGGTATGGTCGAACGTCCTGCCGAGCCTTGCACTCGAACTCTGGCCGAGCCCCCGTGCTCACCCTACTTGGCTTGGGAAGCTGGGTCTCCCTGCCGAGGCAACGTTGAACGTCCTGCCGAGCCTTGCACTCGAACTCCGGCCAAGCCCCCTTGCCTGACTCTCCTCCTACTAGGCTTGATAAGCTTGGTCTCCCTGCCGAGGTAAGGTCGAACGTCCCGATGAGCCTTACACTCGAACTCCGGCCAAGCCACCTTGCCTGACCCTACTAGGCTTGGGAAGCTTGGTCTCCCTCCCTAGGTAAGGTTGAATGTCCTGCCGAGCCTTAGACTCGAACTCCGGCCAAGCCTCCTTACCTGACTCTCCTACTAGGCTTGGGAAGCTTGGTCTCCCTGCCAAGGTAAGGTCGAAAGTCCTGCCGAGCCTTACACTCGAACTCTGGCCGAGCCCCCGTGCTCACCCTACTTGGCTTGGGAACTTGGTCTCCCTGCCGAGGTAAGGTTGAACGTCCTGCCGAGCCTTACACTCGAACTCCGGCCAAGCCCCCTTGCCTGACTCTCCTCCTACTAGTCTTGGGAAGCTGGGTCTCCCAGCCGAGGAAAGGTTGAACGTCCTGTCGAGCCTCACACTTGAACTCCGGCTAAGCGCCATTGCCTGACTCTCCTACTTGGCTTGGGATACTTGGTCTCCCTGCCAAGGTAAGGTCGAAAGTCCTGCCGAGCCTTACACTCGAACTCCGGCCAAGCCCCCTTACCTGACTCTCCTCCTACTAGGCTTGGGAAGCTTGGTCTCCCTGCCGAGGTAAGGTTGAACGTCCTGCCGAGCCTTACATTCGAACCCTGGCCGAGCCCCCGTGCTCACCCTACTTGGCTTGGGAAGCTTGGTCTCCCTGCCGAGGTAAGGTTGAACGTCCTGCCGAGCCTTACACTCTAACTCCGGCCAAGCCCCCTTGCCTGACTCTCCTCCTACTAATCTTGGGAAGCTTGGTCTCCCTGCCGAGGTAAGGTTGTACGTCCTGCCGAGCCTCACACTTGCACTCCGGCTAAGCGCCATTGCCTGACTCTCCTACTTGGCTTGGGAAGCTTGGTCTCCCTGCCAATGTAAGGTCGAACGTCCTGCTGAGCCTTACACTCGAACTCCGGCCAAGCCCCCTTGCCTGCCTCTCCTCCTACTAGGCTTGGGAAGCTTGGTCTCCCTGCCGAGGTAAGGTTGAACGACCTGCCGAGCCTTGCACTCGAACTCCGGCCAAGCCCCATTGCCTGACTCTCCTCCTACTAGGCTTGGGAAGCTTGGTCTCCCTGCCGAGGTAAGGTCGAACGTCCTGCCGAGCCTTACACTCGAATTCCGGCCAAGCCTCCTTGCCTGACCCTACTACGCTTGGGAAGCTTGGTCTCCCTGCCGAGGTAAGGTCCAACGACCTGACGAGCCTTACTCTCGAACTCTGGCCGAGCCCCCGTGCTCACCCTACTTGGCTTGGGAAGCTGGGTCTCCCTGCCGAGTTAAGGTTGAACGTCCTGCCGAGCCTCACACTTGCACTCCGGCTAAGCGCCATTGCCTGACTCTCCTACTTGGCTTGGGAAGCTTGGTCTCCCTGCCAAGGTAAGGTCGAACGTCCTGCTGAGCCTTACACTCGAACTCCGGCCAAGCCCCCTTGCCTGACTCTCCTACTAGGCTTGGGAAGCTTGGTCTCCCTGCCGAGGTAAGGTTGAACGTCCTGCCGAGCCTTACACTCGAACTCCGGCCAAGCCCCCTTGCCTGACTCTCCTCCTACTAGGCTTGGGAAGCTTGGTCTCCCTGCCGAGGTAAGGTCGAACGTCCCGACGAGCCTTACACTCGAACTCCGGCCAAGCCTCCTTGCCTGACCCTACTAGGCTTGGGAAGCTTGGTCTCCCTGCCAAGGTAAGGTTGAATGTCCTGCCGAGCCTTACACTCGAACTCCGGCCAAGCCCCCATACCTGACTGTCCTACTAGGCTTGGGAAGCTTGGTCTCCCTGCCGAGGTAAGGTTGAACGTCCTGACGAGCCTCACACTCGAACTCCGGCCAAGCCTCCGTGCCTGACCCTACTACGCTTGGGAAGCTTGGTCTCCCTGCCGAAATAAGGTCCAACGAGCTGCCGAGCCTTACACTCGAACCCTGGCCGAGCCCCCGTGCTCACCCTACTTGGCTTGGGAAGCTTGGTCTCCCTGCCGAGGTAAGGTCCAATGACCTGCCGAGCCTTACACTCGAACTCCGGCCAAGCCCCCTTTCCTGACTCTCGTACTAAGCTTGGGAAGCTTGGTCTCCCTGCCGAGGTAAGGTCCAACGTCCTGCCGAGCCTTACACTCAAACTCCGGCCAAGCCCCCTTGGCTGACTCTCCTACTAGGCTTGGGAAGCTTGGTCTCCCTGCCGAGGTAAGGTCGAACGTCCTGCCGAGCCTTACGCTCGTACTCCGGCCCAGCCCCCTTGCCTGACTCTCCTCCTAGGCTTGGGAAGCTGGGCCTCCCTGCCGAGGTAAGGTTGAACGTCCTGCCGAGCCTTACACTCGAACTCCGGCCAAGCCCCCTTTCCTGACCCTGCTCGGCGTGGGAAGCTTGGTCTCCCTGCCGAGGTAAGGTCGAACATCCTGCCTAGCCTTACACTCGAACTCCGGCCAAGCCCCCTTGCCTGACCCTACTAGGCTTGGGAAGCTTGGTCTCCCTGCCAAGGTAAGGTCGAACGTCCTGCCGAGCCTTGCATTCGAATTCTGGCCAAGCCCCCTTGCATGACTCTCCTACTTGGCTTGGGAAGCTTGGTCTCCCTGCAGAGGTAAGGTCGAACGTCCTGCCGAGCCTTACACTGGAACTCCGGCCAAGCCCCCTTGCCTGCCTCTCCTCCTACTAGGCTTGGGAAGCTTGGTCTCCCTGCCAAGGTAAGGTCGAAAGTCCTGCCGAGCCTTACACTCGAACTCCGGCCAAGCCCCCTTGCCTGCCTCTCCTCCTACTAGGCTTGGGAAGCTTGGTCTCCCTGCCAAGGTAAGGTCGAACGTCCTGCCGAGCCTTACACTGGAACTCCAGCGAAGCCCCATTGCCTAACACTCCTACGAAGCTTGGGAAGCTTGGTCTCCCTGCCGAGGTAAGGTCGAACGTCCTGCCGAGCCTTACACTCGAACTCTGGACGAGCCCCCTTGCTCACCCTACTTGGCTTGGGGAGCTTGGTCTCCCTGCCGAGGTAAGGTCGAACGTCCTGCCGAGCCTTACACTCGAACTCCAGCCAAGACCCCTTCCCTGACCCTACTAGGCTTGGGAAGCTTGGTCTCCCTGCCGAGGTAAGGTCCAACAACCTGCCGAGCCTTACACTCGAACTCCGGCCAAGCCCCCTTCGCCTGACTCTCCTACTAGGCTTGGGAAGCTTGGTCTCCCTGCCAAGGTAAGGTTGAACGTCCGGGCGAGCCTTACACTCGAACTCCGGCCAAGCCTCCGTGCCTGACCCTACTACGCTTGGGAAGCTTGGTCTCCCTGCCGAGGTAAGGTCCAACAAGCTGCCGAGCCTTACACTCGAACTCTGGCCGAGCCCCCGTGCTCACCCTACTTGGCTTGGGCAGCTGGGTCTCCCTGCCGAGGTAAGGTTGAACGTCCTGCCGAGCCTTACACTCGAACTCCGGCCAAGCCCCCTTGCCTGCCTCTCCTCCTACTAGTCTTGGGAAGCTTGGTCTCCCTGCCGAGGTAAGGTTGAACGTCCTGCCGAGCCTTACACTCGAACTCCGGCCAAGCCCCCTTGCCTGACTCTCCTCCTACTAGGCTTGGGAAGCTTGGTCTCCCTGCCGAGGTAAGGTCGAACGTCCTGCCGAGCCTTACATTCGAACCCTGGCCGAGCCCCCGTGCTCACCCTACTTGGCTTGGGAAGCTTGGTCTCCCTGCCGAGGTAAGGTCGAACGACCTGCCGAGCCTTACACTCGAACTCCGGCCAAGCCCAATTCCCTATCTCTCCTACTAGGCTTGGGAAGCTTGGTGTCCCTGCTGAGGTAAGGTCCAACGTCCTGCCGAGACTTACACTTGAGCTCCGGCCAAGCCCCCTTTCCTGACTCTCCTACTATGCTTGGGAAGCTTGGTCTCCCTGCCGAGGTAAGGTCCAACGTCCTGACGAGCCTTACACTCAAACTCCGGCCAAGCCCCCTTGCCTGACTCTCCTACTAGGCTTGGGAAGCTTGGTCTCCCTGCCGAGGTAAGGTCGAACGTCCTGCCGAGCCTTACACTCGAACTCCTGGCAAGCCCCCTTGCCTGACTCCCCTCCTAGTAGGCTTGGGAAGCTTGGTCTCCCTGCCGAGATAGGGTCGAACGACCCGCCGAGCCTTACACTAGAGCTCTGGCCAAGCCCCCTTGCCTGACCTTACTAGGCTTGGGAAGCTTGGTCTCCCTGCCGAGGTAAGGTCCAACGACCTGCCAGCCTTACACTCGAACTCCGGCCAAGCCCAATTCCCTGTCTCTCCTACTAGGCTTGGGAAGCTTGGTGTCCCTGCTGAGGTAAGGTCCAACGTCCTGCCGAGCCTTACACTTGAGCTCCGGCCAAGCCCCCTTTCCTGACTCTCCTACTATGCTTGGGAAGCTTGGTCTCCCTGCCGAGGTAAGGTCCAACGTCCTGACGAGCCTTACACTCAAACTCCGGGCAAGCCCCCTTGCCTGACTCTCCTACTAGGCTTGGGAAGCTTGGTCTCCCTGCCGAGGTAAGGTCGAACGTCCTGCCGAGCCTTACACTCGAACTCCTGGCAAGCCCCCTTGCCTGACTCTCCTCCTAGTAGGCTTGGGAATCTTGGTCTCCCTGCCGAGATAGGGTCGAACGACCCGCCGAGCCTTACACTAGAGCTCTGGCCAAGCCCGCTTGCCTGACCTTACTAGGCTTGGGAAGCTTGGTCTCCCTGCCGAGGTAAGGTCCAACAGCCTGCCGAGCCTTACACTCGAACTCCGGCCAAGCCCCCTTGCCTGACTCTCCTACTAGGATTGGGAAGCTTGGTCTCCCTGCCGAGGTAAGGTTGAACGTCCTGCCGAGCCTTACACTCGAACTCCGGCCAAGCCCCCTTGCCTGACTCTCCTCCTACTAGTCTTGGGAAGCTTGGTCTCCCTGCCGAGGTAAGGTCGAACGTCCTGCCGAGCCTCACACTTGCACTCCGGCTAAGCGCCATTGCCTGACTCTCCTACTTGGCTTGGGAAGCTTGGTCTCCCTGCCAAGGTAAGGTCGAACGTCCTGCTGAGCCTTACACTCGAACTCCGGCCAAGCCCCCTTGCCTGACTCTCCTACTAGGCTTGGGAAGCTTCGTCTCCCTGCCGAGGTAAGGTTGAACGTCCTGCCGAGCCTTACACTCGAACTCCGGCCAAGCCACCTTGCCTGACTCTCCTCCTACTAGTCTTGGGAAGCTTGGTCTCCCTGCCGAGGTTAGGTCGAACGTCCCGACGAGCCTTACACTCGAACTCCGGCCAAGCCCCCTTGCCTGACCCTACTAGGCTTGGGAAGCTTGGTCTCCCTCCCTAGGTAAGGTCAAACGTCCTGCCGAGCCTTACACTCGAACTCCGGCCAAGCCCCCTTGCCTGCCTCTCCTCCTACTAGGCTTGGGAAGCTTGGTCTCCCTGCCGAGGTAAGGTCCAACGACCTGCCGAGCCTTACACTCGAACTCTGGCCGAGCCCCCGTGCTCACCCTACTTGGCTTGGGAAGCTTGGTCTCCCTGCCGAGGTAAGGTCGAACGACCTGCCGAGCCTTACACTCGAACTCCGGCCAAGCCCAATTCCCTATCTCTCCTACTAGGCTTGGGAAGCTTGGTGTCCCTGCTGAGGTAAGGTCCAACGTCCTGCCGAGACTTACACTTGAGCTCCGGCCAAGCCCCCTTTCCTGACTCTCCTACTATGCTTGGGAAGCTTGGTCTCCCTGCCGAGGTAAGGTCCAACGTCCTGACGAGCCTTACACTCAAACTCCGGCCAAGCCCCCTTGCCTGACTCTCCTACTAGGCTTGGGAAGCTTGGTCTCCCTGCCGAGGTAAGGTCGAACGTCCTGCCGAGCCTTACACTCGAACTCCTGGCAAGCCCCCTTGCCTGACTCCCCTCCTAGTAGGCTTGGGAAGCTTGGTCTCCCTGCCGAGATAGGGTCGAACGACCCGCCGAGCCTTACACTAGAGCTCTGGCCAAGCCCCCTTGCCTGACCTTACTAGGCTTGGGAAGCTTGGTCTCCCTGCCGAGGTAAGGTCCAACGACCTGCCGAGCCTTACACTCGAACTCCGGCCAAGCCCAATTCCCTGTCTCTCCTACTAGGCTTGGGAAGCTTGGTGTCCCTGCTGAGGTAAGGTCCAACGTCCTGCCGAGCCTTACACTTGAGCTCCGGCCAAGCCCCCTTTCCTGACTCTCCTACTATGCTTGGGAAGCTTGGTCTCCCTGCCGAGGTAAGGTCCAACGTCCTGACGAGCCTTACACTCAAACTCCGGCCAAGCCCCCTTGCCTGACTCTCCTACTAGGCTTGGGAAGCTTGGTCTCCCTGCCGAGGTAAGGTCGAACGTCCTGCCGAGCCTTACACTCGAACTCCTGGCAAGCCCCCTTGCCTGACTCTCCTCCTAGTAGGCTTGGGAAGCTTGGTCTCCCTGCCGAGGTAAGGTCGAACGTCCTGCCGAGCCTCACACTTGCACTCCGGCTAAGCGCCATTGCCTGACTCTCCTACTTGGCTTGGGAAGCTTGGTCTCCCTGCCAATGTAAGGTCGAACGTCCTGCCGAGCCTTACACTGGAACTCCAGCGAAGCCCCATTGCCTAACACTCCTACGAAGCTTGGGAAGCTTGGTCTCCCTGCCGAGGTAAGGTCGAACGTCCTGCCGAGCCTTACACTCGAACTCTGGACGAGCCCCCTTGCTCACCCTACTTGGCTTGGGGAGCTTGGTCTCCCTGCCGAGGTAAGGTCGAACGTCCTGCCGAGCCTTACACTCGAACTCCAGCCAAGACCCCTTCCCTGACCCTACTAGGCTTGGGAAGCTTGGTCTCCCTGCCGAGGTAAGGTCCAACAACCTGCCGAGCCTTACACTCGAACTCCGGCCAAGCCCCCTTCGCCTGACTCTCCTACTAGGCTTGGGAAGCTTGGTCTCCCTGCCAAGGTAAGGTTGAACGTCCGGGCGAGCCTTACACTCGAACTCCGGCCAAGCCTCCGTGCCTGACCCTACTACGCTTGGGAAGCTTGGTCTCCCTGCCGAGGTAAGGTCCAACAAGCTGCCGAGCCTTACACTCGAACTCTGGCCGAGCCCCCGTGCTCACCCTACTTGGCTTGGGCAGCTGGGTCTCCCTGCCGAGGTAAGGTTGAACGTCCTGCCGAGCCTTACACTCGAACTCCGGCCAAGCCCCCTTGCCTGCCTCTCCTCCTACTAGTCTTGGGAAGCTTGGTCTCCCTGCCGAGGTAAGGTTGAACGTCCTGCCGAGCCTTACACTCGAACTCCGGCCAAGCCCCCTTGCCTGACTCTCCTCCTACTAGGCTTGGGAAGCTTGGTCTCCCTGCCGAGGTAAGGTCGAACGTCCTGCCGAGCCTTACATTCGAACCCTGGCCGAGCCCCCGTGCTCACCCTACTTGGCTTGGGAAGCTTGGTCTCCCTGCCGAGGTAAGGTCGAACGACCTGCCGAGCCTTACACTCGAACTCCGGCCAAGCCCAATTCCCTATCTCTCCTACTAGGCTTGGGAAGCTTGGTGTCCCTGCTGAGGTAAGGTCCAACGTCCTGCCGAGACTTACACTTGAGCTCCGGCCAAGCCCCCTTTCCTGACTCTCCTACTATGCTTGGGAAGCTTGGTCTCCCTGCCGAGGTAAGGTCCAACGTCCTGACGAGCCTTACACTCAAACTCCGGCCAAGCCCCCTTGCCTGACTCTCCTACTAGGCTTGGGAAGCTTGGTCTCCCTGCCGAGGTAAGGTCGAACGTCCTGCCGAGCCTTACACTCGAACTCCTGGCAAGCCCCCTTGCCTGACTCCCCTCCTAGTAGGCTTGGGAAGCTTGGTCTCCCTGCCGAGATAGGGTCGAACGACCCGCCGAGCCTTACACTAGAGCTCTGGCCAAGCCCCCTTGCCTGACCTTACTAGGCTTGGGAAGCTTGGTCTCCCTGCCGAGGTAAGGTCCAACGACCTGCCGAGCCTTACACTCGAACTCCGGCCAAGCCCAATTCCCTGTCTCTCCTACTAGGCTTGGGAAGCTTGGTGTCCCTGCTGAGGTAAGGTCCAACGTCCTGCCGAGCCTTACACTTGAGCTCCGGCCAAGCCCCCTTTCCTGACTCTCCTACTATGCTTGGGAAGCTTGGTCTCCCTGCCGAGGTAAGGTCCAACGTCCTGACGAGCCTTACACTCAAACTCCGGCCAAGCCCCCTTGCCTGACTCTCCTACTAGGCTTGGGAAGCTTGGTCTCCCTGCCGAGGTAAGGTCGAACGTCCTGCCGAGCCTTACACTCGAACTCCTGGCAAGCCCCCTTGCCTGACTCTCCTCCTAGTAGGCTTGGGAAGCTTGGTCTCCCTGCCGAGATAGGGTCGAACGACCCGCCGAGCCTTACACTAGAGCTCTGGCCAAGCCCGCTTGCCTGACCTTACTAGGCTTGGGAAGCTTGGTCTCCCTGCCGAGGTAAGGTCCAACAGCCTGCCGAGCCTTACACTCGAACTCCGGCCAAGCCCCCTTGCCTGACTCTCCTACTAGGATTGGGAAGCTTGGTCTCCCTGCCGAGGTAAGGTTGAACGTCCTGCCGAGCCTTACACTCGAACTCCGGCCAAGCCCCCTTGCCTGACTCTCCTCCTACTAGTCTTGGGAAGCTTGGTCTCCCTGCCGAGGTAAGGTCGAACGTCCTGCCGAGCCTCACACTTGCACTCCGGCTAAGCGCCATTGCCTGACTCTCCTACTTGGCTTGGGAAGCTTGGTCTCCCTGCCAAGGTAAGGTCGAACGTCCTGCTGAGCCTTACACTCGAACTCCGGCCAAGCCCCCTTGCCTGACTCTCCTACTAGGCTTGGGAAGCTTGGTCTCCCTGCCGAGGTAAGGTTGAACGTCCTGCCGAGCCTTACACTCGAACTCCGGTCAAGCCCAATTCCCTATCTCTCCTACTAGGCTTGGGAAGCTTGGTGTCCCTGCTGAGGTAAGGTTGAACGTCCTGCCGAGACTTACACTTGAGCTCCGGCCAAGCCCCCTTTCCTGACTCTCCTACTATGCTTGGGAAGCTTGGTCTCCCTGCCGAGGTAAGGTCCAACGTCCTGACGAGCCTTACACTCAAACTCCGGCCAAGCCCCCTTGCCTGACTCTCCTACTAGGCTTGGGAAGCTTGGTCTCCCTGCCGAGGTAAGGTCGAACGTCCTGCCGAGCCTTACACTCGAACTCCTGGCAAGCCCCCTTGCCTGACTCCCCTCCTAGTAGGCTTGGGAAGCTTGGTCTCCCTGCCGAGATAGGGTCGAACGACCCGCCGAGCCTTACACTAGAGCTCTGGCCAAGCCCCCTTGCCTGACCTTACTAGGCTTGGGAAGCTTGGTCTCCCTGCCGAGGTAAGGTCCAACGACCTGCCGAGCCTTACACTCGAACTCCGGCCAAGCCCAATTCCCTGTCTCTCCTACTAGGCTTGGGAAGCTTGGTGTCCCTGCTGAGGTAAGGTCCAACGTCCTGCCGAGCCTTACACTTGAGCTCCGGCCAAGCCCCCTTTCCTGACTCTCCTACTATGCTTGGGAAGCCTGGTCTCCCTGCCGAGGTAAGGTCCAACGTCCTGACGAGCCTTACACTCAAACTCCGGCCAAGCCCCCTTGCCTGACTCTCCTACTAGGCTTGGGAAGCTTGGTCTCCCTGCCGAGGTAAGGTCGAACGTCCTGCCGAGCCTTACACTCGAACTCCTGGCAAGCCCCCTTGCCTGACTCTCCTCCTAGTAGGCTTGGGAAGCTTGGTCTCCCTGCCGAGATAGGGTCGAACGACCCGCCGAGCCTTACACTAGAGCTCTGGCCAAGCCCCCTTGCCTGACCTTACTAGGCTTGGGAAGCTTGGTCTCCCTGCCGAGGTAAGGTCCAACAGCCTGCCGAGCCTTACACTCGAACTCCGGCCAAGCCCCCTTGCCTGACTCTCCTACTAGGATTGGGAAGCTTGGTCTCCCTGCCGAGGTAAGGTTGAACGTCCTGCCGAGCCTTACACTCGAACTCCGGCCAAGCCCCCTTGCCTGACTCTCCTCCTACTAGTCTTGGGAAGCTTGGTCTCCCTGCCGAGGTAAGGTCGAACGTCCTGCCGAACCTCACACTTGCACTCCGGCTAAGCGCCATTGCCTGACTCTCCTACTTGGCTTGGGAAGCTTGGTCTCCCTGCCGAGGTAAGGTCGAACGTCCTGCTGAGCCTTACACTCGAACTCCGGCCAAGCCACCTTGCCTGACTCTCCTCCTACTAGTCTTGGGAAGCTTGGTCTCCCTGCCGAGGTTAGGTCGAACGTCCCGACGAGCCTTACACTCGAACTCCGGCCAAGCCCCCTTGCCTGACCCTACTAGGCTTGGGAAGCTTGGTCTCCCTCCCTAGGTAAGGTCAAACGCCCTGCCGAGCCTTACACTCGAACTCCGGCCAAGCCCCCTTGCCTGCCTCTCCTCCTACTAGGCTTGGGAAGCTTGGTCTCCCTGCCGAGGTAAGGTCCAACGACCTGCCGAGCCTTACACTCGAACTCTGGCCGAGCCCCCGTGCTCACCCTACTTGGCTTGGGAAGCTGGGTCTCCCTGCCGAGGTAAGGTTGAACGTCCTGACGAGCCTCACACTCGAACTCCGGCCAAGCCTCCGTGCCTGACCCTACTACGCTTGGGAAGCTTGGTCTCCCTGCCGAAATAAGGTCCATCGAGCTGCCGAGCCTTACACTCGAACTCTGGCCGAGCCCCCGTGCTCACCCTACTTGGCTTGGGAAGCTGGGTCTCCCTGCCGAGGTAAGGTTGAACGTCCTGACGAGCCTTACACTCGAACTCCGGCCAAGCCCCCTTGCCTGACTCTCCTCCTACTAGTCTTGGGAAGCTTGGTCTCCCTGCCGAGGTAAGGTTGAACGTCCTGCCCAGCCTCACACTTGCACTCCGGCTAAGCGCCATTGCCTGACTCTACTACTTGGCTTGGGAAGCTTGGTCTCCCTGCCAAGGTAAGGTCGAACGTCCTGCTGAGCCTTACACTCGAACTCCGGCCAAGCCCCCTTGCCTGACTCTCCTACTAGGCTTGGGAAGCTTGGTCTCCCTGCCGAGGTAAGGTTGAACGTCCTGCCGAGCCTTACACTCGAACTCCGGCCAAGCCCCCTTGCCTGACTCTCCTCCTACTAGGCTTGGGAAGCTTGGCCTCCCTGCCTAGGTAAGGTCGAACGTCCTGCCGAGCCTTACACTCGAACTCCGGCCAAGCCCCCTTGCCTGACTACTAGGCTTGGGAAGCTTGGTCTCCCTGCCGAGGTAAGGTCGAAAGTCCTGCCGAGCCTTACACTCGAACTCTGGCCGAGCCCCCGTGCTCACCCTACTTGGCTTGGGAAGCTGGGTCTCCCTGCCAAGGTAAGGTCGAATGTCCTGCTGAGCCTTACACTCGAACTCCGGCCAAGCCTCCTTGCCTGACCCTACTACGCTTGGGAAGCTTGGTCTCCCTGCTGAGGTAAGGTCGAACGTCCTGCCGAGCCTTACACTCGAACTCTGGCCGAGCACCCGTGCTCACCCTACTTGGCTTGGGAAGCTTGGTCTCCCTGCCGAGGTAAGGTTGAACGTCCTGCCGAGCCTTACACTCGAACTCCGGCCAAGCCCCCTTGCCTGACTCCCCTACTCGGCTTGGGAAGCTTGGTCTCCCTGCCGAGGTAAGATTGAACGACCTGCCGAGCCATACGCTCGTACTCCGGCCAAGCCCCCTTGCCTGACTCTCCTACTAGGCTTGGGAAGGTTAGTCTCCCTGCCGAGGTAAGGTTGAACGTCCTGCCGAGCCTTACACTCGAACTCCGGCCAAGCCCCCTTGCCTGACCCTACTAGGCTTGGGAAGCGTGGTCCCCCTTCCGAGGTAAGGTCCAACGTCCTGCCGAGCCTTGCACTCGAATTCCGGCCAAGCCCCCTTGCATGACTCTCCTACTTGGCTTGGGAAGCTTGGTCTCCCTGCAGAGGTAAGGTCGAACGTCCGGCCGAGCCTTACACTGGAACTGCGGCCAAGCCCCCTTGCCTGCCTCTCCGCCTACTAGGCTTGGGAAGCTTGGCCTCCCTGCCAAGGTAAGGTCGAAAGTCCTGCCGAGCCTTACACTCGAACTCCGGCCAAGCCCCCTTGCCTGCCTGTCCTCCTACTAGGTTTGGGAAGCTTGGTCTCCCTGCCAAGGTAAGGTCGAACGTCCTGCCGAGCCTTACACTCGAATTCGAGCTAAGCCCCGTTGCCTAACACTCCTACGAAGCTTGGGAAGCTTGGTCTCCTTGCCGAGGTAAGGTCGAACGTCCTGCCGAGCCTCACACTTGCACTCCGGCTAAGCGCCATTGCCTGACTCTACTACTCGGCTTGGGAAGCTTGGTCTCCCTGCCAAGGTAAGGTCGAATGTCCTGCTGAGCCTTACACTCGAACTCCGGCCGAGCCTCCTTGCCTGACCCTGCTAGGCTTGGGAAGCTTGGTCTCCCTGCTGAGGTAAGGTCGAACGTCCTGCCGAGCCTTACACTCGAACTCTGGCCGAGCACCTGTGCTCACCCTACTTGGCTTGGGAAGCTTGGTCTCCCTGCCGAGGTAAGGTTGAACGTCCTGCCGAGCCTTACACTCGAACTCCGGCCAAGCCCCCTTGCCTGACTCTCCTCCTACTAGTCTTGGGAAGCTTGGTCTCCCTGCCGAGGTAAGGTTGAACGTCCTGCCGAGCCTCACACTTGCACTCCGGCTAAGCGCCATTGCCTGACTCTCCTACTTGGCTTGGGAAGCTTGGTCTCCCTGCCAAGGTAAGGGCGAACGTCCTGCTGAGCCTTACACTCGAACTCCGGCCAAGCCCCCTTGCCTGACTCTCCTACTAGGCTTGGGAAGCTTGGTCTCCCTGCCGAGGTAAGGTTGAACGACCTGCTGAGCCTTACACTCGAACTCCGGCCAAGCCCCCTTGCCTGACTCTCCTCCTACTAGTCTTGGGAAGCTTGGTCTCCCTGCCGAGGTAAGGTTGAACGTCCTGCCGAGCCTCACACTTGCACTCCGGCTAAGCGCCTTTGCCTGACTCTACTACTTGGCTTGGGAAGCTTGGTCTCCCTGCCAAGGTAAGGTCGAACGTCCTGCTGAGCCTTACACTCGAACTCCGGCCAAGCCCCCTTGCCTGACTCTCCTACTAGGCTTGGGAAGCTTGGTCTCCCTGCCGAGGTACGGTCGAACGTCCTGCCGATCATTACACTCGAACTCTGGCCAAGCCCCCTCGCCTGATTCTTCTCCTCCTAGGCTTGGGAAGCTTGGTCTCTCTGCCGAGGTAAGGTCCAACGTCCTGCCGAGCCTTACACTCGAACTCCGGCTAAGCCCCATTGCCTGACACTCCTACTATGCATGGGAAGCTTGGTCTCCCTGCCGAGGTAAGGTCGAACGTCCTGCTGAGCCTTACACTCGAACTCCGGCCAAGCCCCCTTCCCTGACCCTACTGGGCTTGGGAAGCTTGGTCTCCCGGCCGAGGTAAGGTCCAACGACCTGCCGAGCCTTACACTCGAACTCCGGCCAAGCCCCCTTGCCTGACTCTCCTACTAGGCTTGGGAAGCTTGGTCTCCCTGCCGAGGTAAGGTTGAAAATCCTGCCGAGCCTTACAGTCGAACTCCGGCCAAGCCCCCTTGCCTGACTCTGCTGCCAGGCTTGGGAAGCTTGGTCTCCCTGCCGAGGTAAGGTCCAACGTCCTGCCGAGCCTTACACTCGAACTCCGGCCAAGCCCCCTTGCCTGACCCTGCTAGGCTTGGGAAGCTTGGTCTCCCTGCCGAGGTGAGGTCGAACGTCCTGCCGATCATTACACTCGAACTCCGGCCAAGCCCCCTTGCCTGTTTCTCCTCCTACTAGGCTTGGGAAGCTTGGTCTCCCTGCCGAGGTAAGGTCCAACGTCCTGCCGAGCCTTTCACTGGAACTCCGGCTAAGCCCCATTGCCTGACACTCCTACGAAGCTTGGGAAGCTTGGTCTCCCTGACGAGGTAAGGTTGAACGTCCTGCCGAGCCTTACACTCGAACTCGGGGCAAGCCCCCTTGCCTGACTCTGCTACTAGGCTTGGGAAGCTTTTTCTCCCTGCCGAGGTAAGGTCCAACGTCCTGCCGAGCCTTACACTCGAACTCCGGCCAAGCCCCCTTGCCTGCCTCTCCTCCAACTAGGCTTGGGAAGCATAGTCTCCCTGCCGAGGTAAGGTCGAACGTCCTGCCGAGCCCTATACTCGAACTCCGTCCGAGCCCCCTTGCCTGACCCTCGTACAACGCTTGGGAATCTTGGTCTCCCTGCCGAGGTAAGGTTGAATGTCCCGCCGAGCCTTACACTCGAACTCCGGCCAGGCCCTCTTGCCTGAATCTCCTACTAGGCTTGGGGTGCTCGGTCTCCCTGCCAAGCCTTTCAGTCAAACTCCGTCCAAGCCCCTTGCCTGACCATACTAGGCTTGGGAGACTTGGTCTCCTGACTGAGGTAAGGTCGAACGTCCTGCCGAGCCTTACACTCAAACTCTGGCCAAGCCCTCTTGCCTGACCCTACTAGGGTTGGGAATCTTGGCGCTGCCGAGGTAAGGTCGAACGTCCCGCTGAGGCTTGCACTCAAACTCCAGCCAAACCTCCATGCTGGACTCTCCTACTAGTCTTGGGAAGCTTGGTCTCCCTGCCAAGGTAAGGTCGAACGTACTGCCGAGCCTTACCCTCGAACTCCGGCCAAGCCCCCCTGCCGGAAACTCGTACTAGGCTTGGGAAGCTTGGTCTCCCTGCCGAAGTAAGGTCGAACGTACTGCCGAGCCTTACGCTCAAACTCCGGCGAAGCACTCTTGCCTGACATTTTTACTAGGCTTGGGAAGCTTGGTCTCCCTGCTGAGGTTAGGTCGAACGTCCCGCCGAGCCTTAAATCGAGCTCCGGCCAGGCCCTCTTGCCTGACTCTCCTACTAGGCTTGGGGTGCTTGGTCTCCCTGCCGAGCCTTTCAGTGAAACTCCGGCCAAGCCCCCTTGCCTGACTCTACTAGGCTTGGGAAGCTTGGTCTCCCTGCCGAGGTAAGGGCAAACGTCCTGCCGAGCCCTACACTCGAACTCTGGCCAAGCCCCCTTGCCTGACCCGCGTACTAGGCTTGGGAAGCATGGCCTCCCTGCCAGGGTAATGGCGAACGTCCGGCCCAGACTGACACTCGAACTCTGGCCAAGCCCCCTTGCCTGACTCTACTAGGGTTGGGAAGCTTGGCGCTGCCGAGGTAAGGTCGAACGTCCTGCTGAGCCTTACACTCAAATTCCGGCCAAACCACCTTGCCTGACTCTCCAACTAGGCTTGGGAAGCTCGGTCTCCCTGCCAAGGTAAGGTCGAACCTCCTGCCGAGCCTTACGCTCGAACTCCGGCCAAGCCCCCCTCCCGGACTCTCCTACTAGGCTTGGGAAGCTTGGTCTCCCTGCCGAGGTAAGGTCGAACGTCCTGCCGAGCCTTACACTCGAGCTCTGGCCGAGCCCCCGTGCTCACCCTACTTGGCTTGGGAAGCTTGGCCTCCCTGCCAAGGTAAGGGCGAACGTCCTGCTGAGCCTTACACTGGAGCTCTGGCCAAGCCCCCTTGCCTGACCCTCGTACTAGGCCTGGGAAGCTTGGTCTCCTTGTCAAGGTAAGGTTGAACTTCCTGCCGAGCCCTACACTCGAACTCCGGCCAAGCCCCCTTGCCTGACCCTCGTACTACGCTTGGGAAGCTTGGTCTTCCTGCCGAGGTAAGGTCGAACGTGCCGCCGAGCCTTACACTCGTACTCCGGCCAGGCCCCCTTGCCTGACTCTCCTACTAGGCTTGGGGTGCTTGGTCTCCCTGCCGAGCCTTTCAGTCAAACTCCGGCCAAGCCCCCTTGCCTGACTCTCCTGCTAGGCTTAACTTGCTTGCCTTCCTTCCTTTCTGCTTACTCGGGTTCATGCCTGCTCTTACAGGGACATCCTGCGCTGCCTTTCAGGCACATTCCCCTACCTGCTATGCCAGGGACCTCCGTACATGCCTGCCATGGACATCCTACCTGCCCCGTTTTCCTGTCCTGCCTGCTGGGGACATGCCCTCTGCCTGGAGGGACTTGTTCTTCCTCCTTGCTAGGACATCCCACCCTATCTGCCCTGTTATCTAGTCCTGCCTGGCGGGGACATGCCTTCTGCCTGGCGGGACTTGCTGTTCCTGCCTGCTAGGACATCCCGCCCTACCTGCCCTGTTATCTTGTCCTGCCTGGCGGGGACATGCCCTCTGCCTGGCAGGGACATGCCCTCGGCTTGACGGGGACATGCCACTCCTGCCTGCTCGGATATCCCACCTGCCCTGTTATCCTGTCCTGCCTGGCAGGGACATGCCCTCTGCCTGGCGGGGACATGCCCTTTGCCTGCCGTGGACATGCCACTCCTGCCTGCTAGGACATCCTGCCCTACCTGCCAGGGACATCCCACCTGCCATCCTATCCCATCCTGCCTGCCGGGGACATGCCCTCTAGGACCTCCACATCCCACCTGCCCTGCTGGGGACATTCCCCTTGCCCTGATTGCCAGGGACTTACTTTGCCCCTAAGGGACCTCCACACGCTCAGAGGACAGCCTGCTTTACTTCTAAGGAGACGCCTCAGTTGCTCCTGTATTCCACTTGCTTCCCCCTGTTCCCAGCCAGCCCCTTCGCAGGAGTTCGGAAACGCGGTACTAGAGGGTCCCTCTTGCTTCGGGGGTCCGAGCTGCCAGCCCCCGTCTCACTCACTCACTTATTCGCCCGTCTCCCGGTTTTTCTTACCAATCCGACACTCCTCTGCGTTGCTCATCTCACGCTGATCCTAGCGTCCGAAGGTAGCCAGCGACTCCCGAGGGTCCCTCAAAGCAGGTGGTCGAGCTGTCCAGGGATCGTCTTCGGGCGTGGCTATCCCAGACGAGCCCCAATTGAAATGAACAGGGCTAATGCCTTTATTAATGTTCAGCTCTTTATTAAAAGATCAGCTGGGCAGGGGGCTCGACGCAGAGCTCACCCCCACGGTCGTAGCTTTCCCAGGCAGCCAAAAGGAAGGAGGCGTGCAGAGTCTGTCACTGAAGTCCAGAGCAGCAGCTGTCCCTTTTTCTTTCCTTGTGGCACACCGGTGGCCAGAGGGTGAGGAGGCGTGGCGTGCAGAGTCTGTTGCTGAAGTCCAGAACAACAGCTGTTCCCGCTCCTTCCGTGGTGGCAGCACCAGGGCTCTCTCTGACTCTCTGTCTCCCTGCTTCTCAGAGCCTAATATAGTCTATTCTTTCTTAGGTGATGGCGACGGTTAAAAGTCAATCAGGGGATGTGTTTCCCTCTTCCTCAGCTAGGGCATTTGTCTAGACTCCCCTACTGTGTTCAGTTTTTGATTTATATTCCTTTTTATCTCCTAAAAATACTCCCATCATCCTTAAGGGGTTTTTATTTGCATGTTAGTCCCAGAATGGTAGCATGGGGGGCCGGTTAGCTCCAGTTATCTCCAGGTAGTTTAGAGAAAACAAACAGAGTAATTAGCTAATTAGCATTTCAATATCGGTACTTAGCTAGAGTTAGTAGTTTTTTTTAGTGTTGCCATGGGAACTAAGAAGGCCCTTCCCACGTCTCTGGGGAACACGTGGAAACTGTTCATTACATATTTACAACAAAACCTAAAGACATCAATCCTCTCCCAAGTCAGAGAAAGCTACAGAGGGTCTGAAGCCAACTACACTGCAACAGAGAAGGAAATTTTAGAATCTTATGAAGGAGTCCAAGCTGCCTCTGAGGTAATAGGCACAGAAGCACAATTCCTCCTAGCACCCCCAACTACTGGTATTGGGGTGCATGTTCAAAGCAAAGGTTCCCTCTACCCACCATGCCACCAATGCCACATGGAGCAAGTGGATTGCTCTTATCACACAGCGCACCCTTGTTGGAATACTGAATCGCCCTGGGATTTTGGAGATAATTACAAATTGGCCTGAAGGTGAAAATTTTGGTCTTACTGATGAAGAGGAACAAGAACAAGTGACACGTGCTGAAGAAGCTCTACCATACAACCACCTGCCAGCAGAAAAACCGCAATATGCTCTTTTTACTGATGGTTCTTGTTGCATTGTAGGGATGAAACAAAAGTGGAAAGTAGCCGTATGGAGCCCAACACGACAGGTCACAGAAGCTACTGAAGGAGAAGGTGGAACTCAAAGCCGTTCAACTGGCCCTAGACATTGCTTAGAGAGAGAAGTGGCCAAAGCTCTACCTCTACACTGATTTATAGATGGCAGCCAATGCTCTGTAGGGATAGCTGGAGAGATGGAAAAAGGCTAATTGGCAGCATAGCGGAAAACCAACTTGGGCTGCTGAAGAGTGGAAAGACATCTCTACCAGGGTAGAGAAACTATCTGTGAAAGTCTGCCATGTAGATGCCCATGTCCCCAAGAGGAGAGCTAATGAGGAGTACCAAAACAACAAGCAGGTAGATCAGGCGGCAAAGATAGGGGTGTCAAAGACAGACTTAGATTGGCAACACAAGGGACAGTTGTTCCTAGCACAATGGGCTCATGATACCTCAGGTCACAGAATTCACAGAATTCACAGAATGACTAGACTGGAAGACACCTTCAAGATCATTGAGTCCAACCCATGCCCTAACACCTCAACTAAACCATGGCATTTGTGGTAGTGGGATTTTGAAGTTTATGTGTAAGAAACTGTTTAAAATATTTTAATGGTTTGTTCCTATTCACCCCTGTTCAGTTTTCCTAATAGTCTCTCCCCAAAGTGGTTTTCCACCTGTTTTCCTGCCTTTCCCCATGTCAGTCCTGGTATATACCTCCCTTATTTCCAGATCCTTCCCTGTCCATCCTCCAAATCCTGCCCCTGCAGTTTGTCTGTCATTATTTGCTACACCCATTTATCTAGAAGCTTCGTTGTCAGTTATGATATTTCCTTTCACTCACTGGTATATTAAGTATGCACTCTCCCCTTCTCCTTCCCTATTGGTTTTATGTTTACATATATCCACCCCATACTCCTATCTAGCCCTTGATTTGTTCTTAGGCTGTCTCCCCCCTGGGGACAGCCTTCCTTTAAGAGTTGCTGTTTTTCTCTACTTCACGCCCTTTTGCCTCTGCCTTCCCTTCGAGGTGTTACACTGTGTCACCTGTTCTGCTCCCTGCACGGGGAGAAATAAAGACTGCTTGGAGACGCAAACAAGGGTCCTACCCTCTTTCCTTTGCCTCAATCCTTCGATGTGGGTCCACTCTTATCACCCACTTCTGTCGGTAAGGGACCACAGCCTGTGGCCGAACCACTACCCTTTGCTGCCAGTGGCTGAGGCGGGGAGCGGCCGCTTGTAGCACATGCCTAGGAGAAAGCGGGTCGGAGCTAGCTGGCAGCCAGCGTCACCCCCTTCACCTGTGACCGAGGTGCGGCGTCAGCATTGAGTGCCATATCCAGTCTTTTTCTAAACACATCCAGGGATGGTGACTCCACCATCTCCCCAGGCAGACCATTCCAGAACTTTATCACACTTTCCATGAAAAACTTTTTCCTAATATCCAACCTATATTTCCCTTGACACAGCTTGAGACTGTTGTCACCGTTGAGTTAGGAACGGGAGTGAAGGCAACACATAGACTTTAGGTCTCTTCCGAAGGCTAATTTGAGTTTATTAGAAACCCACTCTTTTATACGCCGTTCCGATAGAGGTGGACTTGATTGGTCATTTAATCAACATCCCGTCACACCATTGGCTAATTAAGAAGACACCCTTTGCTACGCATCCTATGAAAAAATAACTGTTCAAAACACCAGCTGCAAGATTGTTTTAATTCTTTCTCTCAGCCTTCTCAAAACTCCCCATAACAATTCCTGGGAAAGTTTATCGGTTTCTCCCCCTCTGACTAAACTGTTGCATCCACAAGACTGTGTCCTCTCATTCTGTCAGTTGCTGCCTGGTGAAAGAGACCAACCCCCACCTAACTACAGCCACCTTTCAGGAAGTTGTAGAAAGTGATAAGGTCACCCCTGAGTCTCCTTTTCTCCAGGCTAAACAACCCCAGCTCCCTCAGTTGTTCCTCATAGGGCTGGTATTCCAAGCCCTTCACAAACCTAGCTGCCCTCCTCTGGACGCGCTCAAGCATCTCAACGTCCTTCCTAAACTGAGGGGCCCAGAACTGGACACAGTACTCAAGGTACGGCCTCACCAGTGCCAAGTACAGGGGAAGGATGACCTCCCTGGTCCTGCTGGCCACACTATTCCTGATACAGGCCAGGATACCGTTGGCCTTCTTGGCTGCCAGGGCACACTGCTGGCTCAGGTTCAGTCGGCTGTCAACCAGTACCCCCAGGTCCTTTTCTGCCTGGGCACTGTCCAGCCACAGTGTCCCCAACCTATAACATTGCAGGGGGTTATTGTCGCCAAAATGCATGACTCGACACTTGGACTTATTAAACTTCATCCTGTCAGACTCTGCCCATCCATTCAACTATTCCAAGTCTCTCTGCAGAGCCTTCCTACCCTCCAACAGATCGACACACGATCCCAGCTTACTGTCATCTGCACACTTACTAATGAAAGACTCAATCCCCTCGTCCATGTCATCAATAAAAATATTGAACAGAACTGGCCCCAGCACAGACCCCTGAGGGACACCACTGGTGAGTGGCTGCCAGCTGGATGCAGCACCGTTCACCACCACTCTCTGGGCCTGGCCATCTGTGGGAATCCAGGGCATCCCTCTGGCTGCCCTGGAAGGTCTGGGACCCTGGCAGGGGTTCAGAAACCCCCCTGTACAGAGCCCCGAGAGACACTGTCTCTGATCTCTGTCCATGGAAAAGAGTTTTCAGTCTTACAGGATGAATTACAAGCTCTGAGTGTTTGATATAAGTAGTAATTAGTGTGGCATGGGTGCAAAAGTAGAATTTTAATATTCTAGATAAGGGGTTCAAAGGGGGCAAGATGGAGGAAAATTGGGCGTGCCTTGTCCTTTTTCTTCTTCTTCATGCCCTCCATGTTTCACTGTGGTGCTGGCAGTTTTCTATTGGTTTAGGCTGGGGATACACTGTTCAACATGGGTGATAGATATTGGCACATTATTTCTAGTATATAATGTTTGTAACATCCCACTGAGGGGCAGAGCCCTGCACGCTGTCCTGCAAGACAGACCTGCTGCAGGTCAGAGAGAAAATATTTTAGATAAGAAGAAATAAACAACCTTGAAAACCAGCACAGACTAATTACGACTCCTTCTTTGGCAGCGGGGCTGAAAGACAGCGACTTTCTACAATCTCGGGGGCATTCAAATATCATAGATCCCGACAGCCATCCATCCAGTTCTTAACCCAGCAAAGAGTACTCTTGTCCAAGGCATGGGCTGCCAGCTTTTCCAGGAGTATGCTGTGGGAGACAGTGTCAAAGGCCTTGCTGAAGTCCTGCATCCACCAGGTGAGTCACTTGGTCATAAAAGGAGACCAGGTTGGTCAAACACAACCTACCCCTCCTAAACCCATGCTGGCTGGGTCTGATACCCAGGTCATCAGGGTAGAGATGCCACCTATAAGTGGGCACAAGACCAAGGGGTGGATTTAACCATGTACAGTATTTCTCAGGTTATCCATGACTGTGAGACATGTGCTGCGATCAAGCAAGCTAAGCGAGTGAAGCCCCTATGGTATGGGGAATGGTGGTCCTGATGCCTTATAAAGGCTGACCTAGAACAGAGACTAGATGAAGCTAAAGTAGGTATTTATTAGAAGGCCTCAATGGATACACCTTGGGCAGTACAAGAGCCCATCCAGGGCTACACCCAAGATGAACCCAAAATGGTCACAAAATGGATGTCCAGTCACGGGGTCTCACACTTTTATAAGTTCTGGTCCATTAGCATATTGGAGTTAATTGTCCAGTTATAGCTTTAGTTTATGAAGTCCCATCCTTCTTGTTTTTCTCTTTTCAGTCCACCATTGTTTATGTTCTTGGGCCTGAAATTTGGATCATTTGTCCTTGGTCCCCAGCTAGAGAAGGAATTGTTTTGTCTACCTACTCTGTGAAGAGAGCTTACTATCCCCTAATATGAAGCTCAGAACTACGCACCAAAGCAGTATAGAATCTGAAAAATATAAAAAGCTAAAACCTGAGGCATCATTTCCCCCCTTTAGAGGCTCAACAAGGCCTTTACCTTGTTGAGTCTCTATTCCAAATATTTACTAATAATAGGTATTTAATAACAGATAAGTATCTAACAATAGTAAACAACTATCAGTATAAACATCTAATAATCAACATCTAATAACAGATAAATATCTAATAGTAAATAAACATCTAATACTGGATAAATATCTAATAACAATAAATATCTAACAGTAAATGTCTAATAATAGATAAATATCTAATTATATTAATAATAAACAGTAATAAACATCTAACAACAGAAATGCCTTGCACAGTCGGGTATCATGCAAAGAAGAATAATGATTGCTGCGAACCATTCTTTGGGCACAGAAGAGGAATCGTTTAAAACAGGTATTTGTCTGCATCAGTCTGTTTTTACAGTTATTTCAGGAACAGAAGCTTTCTTAACTCTGGAGTAGTGAATCCAGGGTCCTTTGCCAGTGACTTTGACTGCAGTGAGGGTTGTCAGCAGAACTTGGAATGGTCCTCTCCACTTGACTTGTAGAGGATCACTGTCCCACCGCTTAACATAGACCCAGTCTCCAGGATGGAAGGGATGTGCAGGTGTGTCCAGTCCTATGGGTCTGGAAAGCAAAATGTAGTTCTGGAGCTTCTGCAAAGTGGAACCTAAAGCCATTAGATATCTCTGTGAATCAAGTTTCCCCTTCATGTGAATTTTACCTGGAATATGTGGAATCTGATATGGCCTGCCATACAGTATTTCGTAGGGATTGATGTTGTCCCTTTGCCTTGGTTGTATGCGAATTCTCAGTAAAGCTATAGGCAAGGCCTGAACCCATGTCATGGATGATTCCTGACAAATTTTGCTAATTTCTGTTTTGAGAGTCCCATTCATACGTTCAACTTTGCCACTCGCTTGGGATCTATAAAGTGTATGCAGATCCCAAGAAATTCCCAAAACTCAGCTAACTTCCTTAACCACTGTTGCAACAAAGTGTGGTCCCCTATCTGATGACATCCCCAAGGGAAGCCCGAACCTTGAAATTATATGATTGAGCAAAACTTTCATCACTTCCTTGGCCGTGTTAGTGTGACGGGGGTAAGCCTCTGGCCATCCACTGAAGGTGTCAACTAATACCAGTATGTACTGGTATCCCTCTTTGCGTGGTAACTCAGCAAAATCTATTTGCCAGTAATCTCCAGGATGATCCCCTGCTTTTGTTATTCCTAACACAACTCTTTTTCTCGTGTCAGGGTTGTTTTTACAGCAGATTGCACGTTTGCTCACCACTGATTGTATGAGTCATTCCCTTACCTATTACTACCTTTTTTAGATGTTTCAGAAGATTTTCAACCCTTAAATGTGTGTTTTCATGTTCTCTCTGAGCTAGCTCCCGAAGGATCAGGGGTGGGACTGCCACCTGGTTTGCTGGGGTAACAGCCCATCCACCTCTGTGATCTCAGCTTTAAGAAACTTAATTAGTTTGTGGTCTGCTTGGTCATATTTTGGAGTGAACCCTGACAAATCAACCTCTTTTTGTGGAATTACAGCGAGAATACATTTTTCTTCAAACCCTCTTGCTGCTTTATCAGCAAAGCGATTTTCCTAATCTGGAGTGGTTTTCCCTTTTTGGGGACCTCTACAATGCACGATAGCCACTTCTGCGGGTTTTTTAACGCTCTCTAAGAGGGTATGTATTCATTCAGCATATTTGATTTGATTCCCTTGAGCGTTCAGAAGTCCTCTCTCCTTCCGGATGGCTCCGTGGGTGTGGACAACACTAAATGCATATTTAGATTCAGTCCATATATTTACCTTCTTTCCTTTGCTCAGGTCTAGGGCTCTCGTCAGTGCAATCAGTTAAGCTTTCTGTGATGACACATTTGCTGGTAGCGCCTTTGCCTCGATCACCTTATCTTGCGTGGTCACTGCATAGCCTGTCCTCCTTTTGCCATTTTTCATAAAGCTGTTTCCATCTGTAAAAAGCTCCCAATCTGGATTTTCCAGGGGTATGTCTTTCAGGTCCGGTCAGCTGGAATAGACCTCTTCAATTCTCTGCAAACAATCATGTTCAAGCTCATTGTCACTTAAGGTGGAGGACAGAAACATGGCAGGGTTAGCAACAGAAGTGGCTTTCGGGGTAACATCACCTTGTTCTAATAATAGTGATTGATATTTAAGCATCTGGTTGCTGGACAGCCAACGTCCCCCTTTTGTTTGAGTACAGCTGCTATGGCATGGGGTACATAGACTACAATGTCTTGCCCAAGTGTGAGTTTTTGGGCCTCCTGGATCAAGATGACAGTGGCTGCCACAGCCTTGAGGCACCCTGGCCAGCCTTGGGCAACATTGTCTAGCAGTTTAGGAAAATATGCCACAGCTCTTCATTGGTTCCTGAGGCGCTGTGCTAGTGATAGTAAAAGGGTTTTAAAATCATGAGGATTTGGGGAATTAGAAGGAAAGTTAGGCTTAGTAGGCCCTGGGAAAATACTCTGGGAAAGTATAGGCCTTGTGCTTGCTAGAACTGCACCTGTGTAACCAGTATATGACAAATGATAAAATTGTTAGATGTGATGATTGTTTAGTAATTAGATATAATTATTGTTTAATCGTAAGAATAATCATGAGAAACTGTGGTCAGGGGCTTGAGAGAGATCTTGAGAAATTCATGCTTGAATAAGATCAATGTATACAATAGAACAATATAAGTTTAATAATTAATATGTAAGTTATATAATGATAGAATATAAAATATGTTCAGCTCGAAAGCCATGTTGGAGTCAGATTTGGGTCTGTACCCCTGATTTCCAGAGCTCTTCAATAAAAGCACCTGGATATAATCATATTCCGTGATTATGTGTGTTCCTCAACGCTAACATTTTGGCGACCCCAGAGGGGACCCTGTGAGCGCTGCTGAGGACTCCGCAACCCGATCATGCTCCAGCTGGCACTGAGGGATTCTCGGGGAGCCCATCGGCGCCGCAATCCCCCGCAGCTCACAACATCCCCTGGAGAGAGGCAAGGTGCTTTTATTTTGGTCTGGTACCGGCCGATAAGACACAGTGAAAGCTGCGCACAGTTGGGTTAAAGGAATTCCTGGTATTGCCTAGGCGCCATCCGTTAGACAACCATGAAAGCGTTGCAGGTTCGGCATCAGTGGTGTTTTGTAGCTGTAAACATGGAGAAGCTTAAAGGGATTTTGGGCGGCAATGCCCCTATACTGTGTACTTCTCCTTTGGGGTGCTTATTAGCACATTGGAAACAGGGCAATTCTGAGCAAGATTTACATAAGGGTAAGTTAATTGATTATTGTAATACATGGTGGCCAGAATATGTCTTAGAGGGTGGTGAAAAGTGGCCTGCGAATGGGACTTTGCAATATAACACTATTTTGCAGTTGATGTTGTTTTGTAAGCGAGAAGGAAAATGGGACGAGGTCCCGTATATTGATTTGTTTTTCTACTTGCGAGATAAGCCAGAATTGCAGGTTGAATGTGGATTGATGGTGGTTAGGGTATCTACAAGTGATAAGTGTGGGGTTTGTGTGAAGGAGAAATGTTGTTTAGAAGATCTTGCATTGAAAGAAAGTCTGAGTCGAAGGAATCATACAGATGATGATTTACAGGTAACCCTAGCAAGACCAAGAGAACCTAACCCTATCCCACCTGCACCTACCCCTACTTCATCGCCTGTTTCACCCAATCCTATTTTGCCTAGTCCTACTTCACCCACTCAACCCTTCCCTCTCTATCCTCCTCTCCTGCCATCACCTGACCCCTCTTCCCCGGGAAATGATCTAAATTTAACTGTGATACAAAGAAGGGAGGAGGATGAAAGTGAAGGAGATAGCGATAGTGGAGATTAAAGTGAATCTGTGACACCGGTATCTCATAGGACTCAGAGTCGGTCAAAGCCCGCCCTGGTTTTGGCTAGAAAAGATCTGGGTAGACAGAAGCGGACTGTGATTGCCCCCTTACGACAGGGAATAGGAGTGGAGGGGCCGGTGTTTGTAAAAGTGCCTTTTTCGCCTGCAGATTTAGTAATTTGGAAACAATCGGCTGGAACTTATAGGGAAAATCCTGATAAAGTGGCAAGGGTGGTAAAAATTATTATGAAAACTCAGAATCCGGATTGGGATGATATACAAGTAATATTAGATACCCTAATGGATTCTACAGAGAAAAAGATGGTACTTAAGGCAGCCAAGGAAAGGGCAAGGCAGGATATCAGAAACAGGCTCATAACGGGAACTCTAGATGGTAATTTTCCATCCGAGGATCCAGGGTGGGATCCTAATGCACCTGGGCATATGCAGAGGCTGAAGAAAAATCAAGAATGGGTCCAGATAGGGGTTCAGAATGCTGTGCCTAAGACTATATATTGGTATAAATTTTCTGAGATAAGGCAGGAGAAGAAAGAATCCCCTACTGCGTTTTTGGAAAGGCTTAAGGAAGTGGCGAGAAAATACACAGATCTCCAAATAGATACACCACAAGCGAAGATTCAGCTCGCTCTCAATTTCCTAGGGCAGTCACAGGATGATATTAGGAGGAAATTGCAAAAATTAGAAGGGGAGGAATTAAGAAATCTGGATTAATTACTTGAAGTAGCCTGGAAGGTATACAATAACAGGGAAAAAGAAGCCAATAAAAGACAACAGCAAAATCTCCTGGCAGTAATACAAGGAAAAGGAAACCCAGGCATCAGAGGGAGGGGCAAGGGTGGCCGCGGACTGGGGAGGGGTGGTGGATTTGGCATGGGGTGCGGGGGAACGGTTGTGCCAAGATTGGGATTTAATCAACGTGCTTATTGCAAACAAGAAGGTTGCTGGAAGAACAAGTGCCCGAACTGGTTTTACCAGGGCAACCAGCCAAGCCAGGATCAGGATATTTCAAAATTAATGGTGCTGGGAGAGTACAGTAGCTGACTAGAAATGGAATCTGCAAAGGAACCTTTAGTGACCATATGTCTGGACGATAAAGCAGTAAAATTCCTGGTGGATACAGGGGCCACATATTCTGTACTAAATGATTTGCAAGGGCAGATTGGGGATAAACAAACGACAATAGTTGGGGCCACAGGGAAGGAGAATTGGCCATTCCTACAACCCCTAGATTTGTGTTTTGGGAATAAAATCTTAACGCATTAATTCTTATATGTGCCTGAGTGTCCAATTCCCCTTTTAGGGAGAGATTTATTGGCAAAACTTGATGCGGTAATAACCGTTGAGAACAGGGAGCTTTTAATGAAAATACCTGAATCAAAGACGGGACAAATTTTAATGATTAAAGAGAAACCGGTTCCCTCTATTCCTAGGGAAGTAGAAGATGCAGTAATTCCTTCAGTGTGGGAAACAGATATACCCAGAAAATCTAAATTAGCACAACCAATACATGTAGAATTAAAGGAAGGGGCAAAAGCAGTACAGGTCAAACAGTATCCTATAAAACCAGAAACATGGCAGGGAATAGTAAAAATTATTGATAAATCCTTGAAATACCAACTTTTAGAAGAATGTGAATCAGAATATAATACACCTATATTTACAGTGAAGAAACCCAATGGTGAGTATAGATTAGTGCAGGATTTGACAGCAATAAATGAAATAACTAAAGACATTTATCTAGTGGTTGCCAATCCCTACACATTGTTGACATCCGTGAAAGAGATATATAAATGGTTTACCGTAACTGATCTAAAAGATGCCTTTTTCTGCATACCCCTGGACAAAGAAAGTAGGAAACTGTTTGCCTTTGAGTGGGAAAATCCAGGAAATGGAAGAAAAATCCAGCTCACCTGGACACGACTCCCACAAGGATACAAGAACAGTCCGACCCTATTTGGAAACCAACTGGCAAAGGAGCTCGATATCTGGACTGCGAGTGGGCAAGTACCGAGAGAATAATACCTGCTGCTACAGTATGCTGATGAAATGCTGATAGCCACAGAGCATAAAGCAACCTGCATAAAGGCAACAATCGAGATTTTAAATTCACTGGGAATGGGAGAATATAAGGTGTCTAAAGAAAAAGCACGAATTGCCCGACAGACTGTGATCTACCTGGGATGTGAAATCTCACAAGGGCAGCAAAAACCAGGTACTAACCATATTCAAGCTATTTGTGGTATTCCAGAGCCCCAGAATCTACATGAGCTGTGAGTCTTCCTTGGGATGACAGGGTGGTGCCGCCTGTGGATCACGGACTATGGACTAATTGCAAAACCCCTGTATGAGGCCCAGAAGACGCAGCCATTTACCTGGGGCAAACCATAGAAGGAGGCCTTCCTCAAACTAAAGGAGGCCTTGACAACTGCTCCTGCATTGGGGTTACCTGATTTGTCCAAAGATTTTCAGCTGTTTGTACATGAAAGTCTGCACTTGGCATTGGGAGTCCTAACTCAACATTTGGGAAGCTGGAAAAGGCTGGTGGGCTACTTTTCAAAACAACTTGACAACATCAGTACCAGATGGCCTCCATGTCTGCGGGCAGTAGCAGCCACTGTGATACTGATACAAGAAGCCAGGAAGCTCACTATGGGAAGGCACATAGATGTCTATGTACCTCACATGGTAACCACTGTGTTGGAGCAGAAGGGGGGCCATTGGGTATCCCCGAGCCGAATGATGAAATTCCAGGTAATCCTGACGGAGCAAGATGATGTAACATTAAAAACAACTAACTTTTTGAATCCAGCCTTGTTTCTAGGTACAACATCTGAAGAAAGCCCACTGGAACACAATTGTGTGGAAGTAATAGAACACACCTGTTTAGCTAGAGCAGATCTGAAAGATGTCCCACTAGAACAGCCAGACTGGGAGTTGTTCACAGATGGAAGCAGTTTCATGGAGAACGGAATCAGATATGCTGGATATGCGATAACAACAATCAGTACAGTGGTAGAGGCAAAAGCATTGCCACCAAATACATCCGCCCAGAAGGCAGAACTGGTTGTTTTAACCAGAGCACTAGAATTAAGTGAAGGGAAAAAGGTGAACCTATGGACTGATTCAAAATATGCTTTTGGAGCGGTGCATGTGCACAGGGCCCTATGGAAAGAACAGGGCCTGCTTTCGTCTCAAGGGATGCACATTAAACATCAAGATGCAGTTCTGCAGCTGATAAGAGCAGTACAAAAACCTGAACAAGTGTCAATTATGCACTGTAAAGCACATCAATCAGGAAGCTCCAAAATTTGGGAGGGAAATTGAAAGCCAGACTGGACAGCCCAACAGGCTGCTCGAAAGGTGCAAACAGCAATGGTATTGCTACCTTTAAAACTTAATGTATCTCAATTCAATTTACCTCCACAGCCGAAACATTCAGCAGAAGATGAGAGATTGGGACATTTGCTGAATGCACAGAAGAATCCAGAAGGATGGAATGTAACTGCACACAGACAGATAGTGGTACCCCCCTAGGTAATGAGAGAGGTTCTACAAATGAACATAACAAATGTCATTGGGGTGCAGAGGCATTGGTAAAGTTTCTAAAATGCAATTTGGTCTCAGTACGAATGTTAACAATGGCAAAATCAGTAATGTCAAAATGTGAGATCTGCTTGAAAAAACAACCCAGAGGCTAGGCGACAGGCACAACTAGGAAGGATTCGGGTAGGGATAGAACCAGAAGATTCTTGGCAGGTAGATTTTGTAGAATTACCAAGAACTCGAGGATACAAATATTGTTGTATTGTGTTTTTATATCTCTGTAACAGTTCTGTAATGGCTTGCCCCTTCACCTCCCATTTTCTCCCAATGGTTCCACCCTGAGCTTTCCCTCAAAGCCAGTCTCCCTGAAAATGCTCTGTCATTCCCCTGTCCCCTCCCTGGTACCCTGTCCATCACTTGGCTCCCCATCCCCCTCTCCCAGAATCTTGCACCTTTGGCATCGAGTGAGTGGGCGAGGGCCAGGGGTCCCTCCCTTGAACTTCCTCCATTGGTTTGTGTGTCTGTCTGTCCCTCCACCTTCCACTCCCCCAAATCCCCCCATTGGGTGATGGGCATCCCTTCCCTCTGGTTACCACCTCGGTACTTAAGACAATTGCGAAAGCCTCGGGGCCACTTTTGGCCATCGGGACAATGGCATTCAGAGCTCCCTAGAGCTTGCATTAAATCTGAGACTTTTTCCCCGGCCTTGCGTCGACTCCCTCATTACCTCCTCGGACGCCGCCTCTCCTTCTTACAAGGCAAACAGCGAAGTGCTTTGTCTTAGCCACTCCCCGAATCTCCTCGAGAAACAGGGGAGTGTCCCCCGCTGCTGACTGTGCCTCGGCTGGGTAGACGAAGCCAGGGAGCTTCAGGGCAGGCACTGCGGCAGTTTGGCGCCCACGTGGGGGCTGAGGACATCGCCAGACCCCACGGAGGAGACGGCCGCATGTCCTCTTGGATTTATTCTGCAGCAGCGTTTGGACTCCGTCTCATGGCTGGCAAGCTACGCCAGGAGTAGCAGACCCCTTTTTGGTGGGTAACACTCCTAGGGAAGGAACTGGTAGCCACAGGGCACCACCTGGTCAGTTCCATGAGGAGGATACTACTCAGGACTTTTTCTTTCCTGCTGCCAGCCTCGGAGTGGTGAGTATCTGCTCTCCCTCCTTTGTTCTCCCTCTCGGTGTAGTGGGGAGCTTTCTACGCCTGCTTTTCTTTGGTACTCTCTTTCCCTGCGTGTTTCTGGGAAGAGAGCCCACTTTTTTCCCTCTCTGGAGGATTTTCGCTACTACATTAGCTGTTATTTTGCTGCGCAGCACCTTTCAGCAGGCAGCCAGCAGCAGGACTTTCTCTTTCCTTTTGCTTTTCCCCTGAGTAGTTATTTTTTAAGAGACAGATTTAACATCAGCCACGATGGGTGCTCGGCTTGCTCTTTCGAAAAAGGGAGTCTATTACCAAGTTGTAAGTGTCCTTTTTAGGAACGGGATTCCGTTTCATAAAAGAGAAGTTAAAGAGTTTGTTCAGTGGTTATTCCTACATTTTTCTAATGTTTCGGCCGACCAAATTCATAATTTGGGTTTTGGGATCTAGTAGATTGTGAGTTGTTGTGGCTAGGGGATTCCTCCCTTTCTAGGTTCGCTTTCCTAGCCATGAAAATTAAAAATACTTTCAGAGCCTCTTCTAAAATGCAGGAACAGCCACACAGGAGCAAACTCAACCCCAGTTCTCCCTGTCCTAACCCTCATACCTCCCCCGTCTGCCCCAAACCGGGAATTCTAAAGGGAACAGCCTGGCAAGAGCCGCAGGGCTGCCTGCGTCTCCCTGGTTCCCCACAGAATCCCCGAGACCCCCGCCCGAGCAGTCCTCGCCAGACTGCTCAGAATCTTTCCGGTCCCCCTACTTCTCCGTGTTGTACAGCCCCATCCCAAAAGTCCACCATTTGTTTTAGTATCTCAGACCCTACCTTCCCTCAAGAAGTTTCCCCTGAAGCACAAGATGGTGGACGCTATGTGGCAGGCCCTGCCACGTGCTCTTCTTCTCTCCATGAAGCACAAGATGGCGGACGCCACGTGGCAGGCCCTGCTACATGGCCTTCTTCTTCCATGATGCTTTTCCCGCTCCTCCCCTAAACCCTTTCTGCCCATCAACCAACCCCTTCCTGTCTCCTGACTCCTCCCCTCTTTCCAGCGACACACCTCCCCTTCCAGCCCCTCCCATCTCCCCCCAAACCACATCCCCCCAGTTCCACCCACTCTGGGATGTGTCAGTCATGTCTCTTCTCCCTGTGTCCTAGCCACACCCCCTCTGATGTCATCTTTTTTTCCCACGGTTCCCATGACCTCTCCCCCTGTTCCCACGCTCGGGCTTCCGGGGTGGGGGAGGAGCCTGGGAACCGGAACCCTGATTCTCTCCCCACTCTCGCCGCTGCTCCGGTCAGCTATACCCCTAGGCAGGAGGGGGCTCCCCTGCCCCAATGGTCCCCACTTGACTACCAGACCAAGAAAGAGCTCTGCAAAGTTCAAAAAGGTTTTGGTAGGGAGAGCAAATATTTCAAGGGACTGTTGAGGGCCACTTTTTCGGGAAATGTTTTAACTCCTGCAGATCTCTGTGCACTTTTCTTGTGCTTGCTATCCTCAACAGAGTTTTTAATATGGGAGGCAGCATGGCAAAAGGAAGCACGGGCAGCTTTACCAACAGTATGGACTGACCATAACATAGCACTGGATAATGACGAGTTGGTGTTGTCCATTGATCACCTTTGCGGGAGGGGCAATGGACGGAGGGGGAAAAACAAGCCGCAAAAATACCCAGGGAGCTTCTCCAGGAGACCATGAAGGCAGCAGAAAAGGCATTTTTCGGGATGCGCCCGGATGTCCCCATTGATAATTACCTGTCTATAACTCAGTCTCCCTCTGAGTCTTTCCTTAAGTTCGTTGAGCGACTTGGCAGGGCGGTGGACCTTCAAGTACAGGACCCGGGAGTGCGGCAGGGAATCCTTATGGAGATCGCTCCGCAAAATGCCAACGAAAAGTGTAAAGCTGCAATCCTGACCCTGCCCCTCGACCCACCGCTGACCCTGCAGTCCATGCTAGAAGTGTGCTCGAGGAAAGTCACAATCACATCCGCAGATCAACATCACAAACAGAGGGAACTGAGGAGTGTGGCAGCCGTCGACTTCCCTGACCTGCCATCCAGCAGCCAGCCGCCGCGCACTCCATGGACATTTAAAAGACCTCCCCCAGCAGACCCGCGGTGTCATCTTTGCAGGGATCCAGGGCATTGGATGCCCAGCTGCCCATTGAGGCAACAATTTCTTAACTTCAGGAAGGCCTAACAAAAGCAAAAGGTTGCCTCCGAAGGAGGGCCATCAAAAAACTAAAAGCTAAGCGCAGTCCCTCCCTGCGCGATGATAGAAATGGGGCGGGGCCAAGAACATCTGCGGGAGGGGGAGGGGGGACACCAAACATTAACATTACTTCTTCACCGGACTTGACTTACCCACAGCAACCAAGACCTGTTTTAACCACTGATTCTCATAATGTGCCTTTCAGGTTGGTTCTGACAGAGCCCCTCGATCTTCGTAATACCAAGTGGCATTTCATGTCTGTGAACCCCAAGGAACCTGGTACTTGGGGAGACAACCGTAGTAAGTATATCGTCCTTGGGGACACCAAAAACACACCTTTAGATATTCACATCCTCCCAGGTCTCGTGACATCAGACCTGGGGAAACTCGTCCTTTGGCTGCATTGTACTCACCCACCAGTGTACCTGCCCAAAGGCCAGGTCATCGCCCAGGCCATCCCAGTGCCTGAGCCTTCGTGGAACCAGGGACAGAGGAAAAACACATATCATACCATCGCCTGGACTCAGGTACTGGGGGCCAAAAACCCAAAGATCTCATGCAGGTTACACCGGGGGGGAGTGCAAAACCTTAGTTGGACTCCTAGACACAGGGGCAGATGTGACTGTCATTCCCCCCCAGGAATGGCTGTCACATTGGGAGTTGCAGGATGTGGCTGGACATGTACAAGGTGTTGGGGGCATTCAATTAGCAAAACAATCAAAAAGTGTTGCCCAAATTGAGGGGCCGAATGGGCAATTGGCTTCTATACGCCCATTCGTTTTAGATTACATGGAACCCTTGTGGGGGAGAGACCTGATGGCCCAGTGGGGGGTCAGAATTGACATCCCAGAGACCCCCCAGGTTTTTCAGGCAGCGGTCACTGAAAAGCGCACTACCCAGAAACTCAATTGGAAAACAGATTCTCCAGTCTGGGTAGAGCAGTGGCCGCTCAGTAAACAAAAACTGAAGGCGCTCGAGGAGCTCATAGATGAGCAGCTAAAAAGGGGAAATATCCAGGAAACAACATCTCCCTGGAATTCCCCCGTCTTTGTAATTAAAAAACCAGGCAAAGACGAATGGCGGCTCCTCCACAACCTCTGTCAAATCAACAATGTAATAGAAGACATGGGGTCTCTCCAGCCAGGGATGCCATCCCTGACGATGCTCCCCCAAAACTGGAATCTGGCTGTGATTGACATTAAGAACTGTTTCTTTCAAATTCCCCTTCATCCTGACGATGCCCCATGCTTCGCCTTCTCGGTTCCCACCATTAACCGAGAAGCCCCAAGGAAGGGATACCACTGGAAAGTTCTTCCTCGGGGAATGAAAAACAGCCCATGTATTTGCCAGTGATACGTCTCTTCCTTGCTGTCCCCAGTCCGTGCAGCTGTGAAGGATGCCATCATCCTTCATTATATGGACGACATCCTAGTGTGTGCCCCAAATGAAGACATACTTACCCACGCGCTTGACCTGACAATCAATTCTTTGGTTGTTGCAGGGTTCGAGCTCCGTGAAGACAAGGTTCAGAGAATGCCACCTTGGAAGTACCTGGGCCTGGAGATCGGGAAGAGGACTATTGCTTTGCAAAAATTAGCCATCAAGAATAACATCAGGACTTTGGCTGATGTCCAGCAACTGTGTGGCGCTTTGAACTGGGTGAGGCCTTGACTGGGTATTTCCACCGAAGACCTAGCCCCCCTTTTTCAATTTATTAAGGGAGAGGAGCCTAGTTCTCCTGGGACCCTTACCCTGAAAGTGAGGGCCGCACTGGAGAAAGTGCAGGACATGATGTCTGCCAGGCAGGCCCACCGTTACTAACTGGGCCTGCCCTTCAAATTCATCATTCTTGGTAAGCTACCGCACCTCCACGGGGTGATCTTCCAATGGGAGGTCACCCAATTAGGGAAGAAGGACCAGGACTGGAGGGACCCACTCTTAATCATACAGTGGGTCTTCCTCAGTCACAACAGGTCCAAAAGGATGACACAGCCACAAGAGCTGGTGGCAGAGCTGATCCGGAAAGCAAGGGTCCGGATCAAGGAGTTGGCAGGGTGTGACTTTGACTGCATCCACATTCTGTTAAAATTAGAATCGGGCCATCTATCCAAAGCAATGCTGGAACATCTGCTTCAGGAAAGCGAAGCACTGCAATTTGCATTGGACAGTTACACCGGTCAAATTTCAATTCATTGACCGGCCCACAAAATTTTCAATTTGGATGCCCAACTTACATTGTCACTGAAACCTATTCAGAGCAAAACACCTCTAAAGGCACTGACAGTGTTTGCAGACGCGTCAGGGGCATCTAACAAGTCATTCGTGACCGGGAAAGTTCCTCAGACTGAGCAGTGGGAGGCAGATGTTGCCAAGGTGGAAGGATCACCTCAAGTAGCTGAGTTGGCCGCTGTCGTCAGAGCTTTTGAGAGGTTCTCTGAACCATTTAATTTGGTCACAGATTCGGCCTATGTAGCAGATGTAGTGTCCAGAGCAGAGAATGAAATCTTGCAGGAAGTCTCCAACATTGCATTGTATGAATTGCTCTCAAAACTGGTAAAATTGGTCTCCCACCGAGAGCAACCGTTTTATGTGATGCATGTCAGGTCACACACTGACCTGCCAGGGTTCATTGCCGAGGGCAATCGAAGAGCTGATGCCCTCGCAGCACCTGTACAGATGGCCCCACTTCCAGATGTGTTCAGTCAGGCCAAAATCAGTCATCAGCTCTTCCATCAAAATGCACCTGGCCTAGTTCGTCAGTTTCACATCACTCGAGAAAAGGCCAGGGCCATTGTAGCCACATGTCCCAGCTGCCAACAAAATTCTCTCCCTTCCCTGAGCTCAGGAACAAACCCTAAGGGTTTGAAAAGTTGTGAGGTGTGGCAAATGGATGTGACACGCATCCAGTCATCTGGCAGATTCAAATATGTTGTCCTAGGGTGACGGTATGGTGTTTGTATCCCAAATCGTGTGTTCTGTTTATGCCTGATATTATGTTCTGTGCCTTCAGGACTGACTCTGAAAGTGAAGGATTGTTTTGTCTTGTTATCAGCCAGCTCACCTCCCCCCATGGTCTGTGTCTAGGAGAGGCTTGGCTGGCTTGGTTTGCTGGCTTGCTTGCTTTTGCTTTTGCTTTTGCTTATTAGTTAGTTTAGCTAGGCAGTCCAATTTTTACCCTGGACTGTTTCTTTTTCCCTTCCCTTTCCCTTTCCTGAATATCATCTGAACCTGCTCTGGACCTGGACCTGGGAAACATCAAGAAACACCGAGAGTCTGCATTTTGTGACCTGCAGCAGCCATCCCCAGCGCCGGAGACTGATAGCTGGGCGACCACTCCCAGGAGACACTTTCTGAATTTGTCATCTCTTCAGAACAGTGAAAGGGTTTTGTCATCTGGTGTTGATTTTTTTTTTTTTTTTTTTTTTTTTTTTTTTGTATTGGGGAGTGTTTTTGCTTGTTAAATAAACAGGGTTTTTTCCATTTCTCTCTGAGGAAATCCTTCCCGAACCAGGTGGGGGAGGGGCCGTGGGGGGTTTGCTTTCTGGGGGCTCCTTCCGGAGGTCTTCTCCCAAATTTTGCCCTAAACTAGGACATATGTCCATGTCTCAGTAGATACTTTCTCTAGTGCAGTCTACGCTTCATCCCACACAGGGGAAAAGGTTTCTGACACCAAAAAACACCTGGTGCAGGCCTTCTCCGTGCTGGACATCCCCAAAGTCATCAAAACAGACAACAGCCCAGCATACAAGTCCAAGGAGTTCCGGAGCTTCCTGCAACAATGGGGAATAGAGCACACAACTGGCATCCCCTATTCCCCGACAGGCCAAGCTGTGGTGGAGAGGACCCACCAGAGCCTAAAAAGGGTTCTTCATCAACAGCAACAAGCAGTGAAGGTGGAATCCCCTCAAGTACGGTTGTCCAAAGCTCTGTTTACCATCAATTTCTTAAATTGCACATATGAGAACTTGAACCCACCTATTACCAGGCATTTCCTGGAAAATAGTCAGACCAGCCTAAATGCTCGTCCACCTGTCTTGGTAAAGAACCCAGAAACATGGGAGAGGGAGGTACCGTACAAAATGATAACCTGGGGAAGGGGATACGCCTGCGTGTCCACCCCCTCAGGTTTGAAGTGGGTCCCCTCCAAGTGGGTGAAACCTTATGTTCCCAAAGTATCCAGGTCCAGGACCACGGCAGAGGTGGCCAGCACTTGCTGGAGGAGGAAGAGACGTCGCACCCTTTAAATCCCTAATTCCTCCCTCTATCCTAATGTCTTTGGTTTACAAGATTCCTTTCAGATTTTGCTGATCTGGACCCAGCCAGCATGAACATCAAGTTGAGCCTCATCCTGCAGCTGCTGCTCCAGCTCAGCACATTCCATCTCAGCGAGACTGCAGATTCAGACTGGCTGATTGGACTCTTTAAAGGATGGGACTCTCAGGCTGGGTCGGGTTAATTTTAAAAACTGAACCTTTAGTTTTGTTTGTTAAGTTTTCCTCCTTCCTTTTTAAAACAAAAAGGAGGAGTTGTTGTATTGTGTTTTTATATCTCTGTAACAGTTCTGTAATGGTTCGCCCCTTCACCTCCCATTTTCTCCCAATGGTTCCACCCTGAGCTTTCCCTCAATGCCAATCTCCCTGAAAATGCTCAGTCATTCCCCTGTCCCCTCCCGGGTACCCTGTCCATCACTTGGCTCCCCATCCCGCTCTCCCAGAATCTTCTACCTTGGGCATCTGTTGCATCCCAGGTTGGGTTCAGATTAGGGGTTCTGATAAATGTTAGTTAGCTAGTTCTCTGTACCCCCATGTTCCCCCCGCGATGGTTCGCTCTGGGTCACTTACCATTGAAGCTTCCCCATGTCAGTCTTGTAACCACTCCCTGTTCATTCCTGAAACTTCCGTGCCAGTGACCCCATCCCCGTAATCCCATTTGTCCCAGAACCCTGTATCCACCCCTGTCGTGTTCCCATTGGTTGCCGTGGTCCACGTCACCCCCCCCCCCCCCCGTTGCCTGTCCCCATTGGGCAAGGGGGCTTCTGCCCATGTCTGCCTGCCCCCTATAAAACTCCATGTGCCCCTTTGTTCCACCACCATCTTGTCCACGCGGGCGCCGGGAACGGACGCTGCTCTCCACCGCAGCCACCACGCGTCAATAAAAGTTCTCCAGCCAACCGCAGGGCAGGGTGGTCATTCCTTCGCCTCTTTACCTCCTCCCAGCGCCGGTTACACAATGTGGCAGCCCACGCAGAGGCTCAGCACTAGATCCTCCGAACCAGCAGCAGCCCTAGACTCCCGGATGTTACGCAGAGCCTAGCCAGGCTCCCCGAGCTGCCCGGGACCGGGAAAAAGAATGCAACGCCACAAGTGATGCCCAACAGTCGGGCCACAGCCAGCGAAGTAGCCGACGCAGGTGGAGTTTCACTGGGAGGCACCCTGAAGCCGCGCAGAGAGCAGTGGATGCCACCGCCGAGCCGCAGAGCCAAGCAGCGACCGCCGCCGAGCCGAGCGAGCCGTGGCTTCCGCGCGGAACAGTGCCTCACGCTGGGCTGAAAACTGGAGCGTAGGCTTCACGAAGTAGGTCAGTGAAGACTCCATCACCCCTGAGGAAAGCACACAGTGCTGTCCCCCGCGTGGGATGGAAACACATCTTTTCACGGCCGCGAAAGGCGAAGAAAAGCAATTTCCCGGAGCGAGGACCTTAGCTGCAGTTTTTGTTTGTGACGACACCGGTTTGGTGAGTATCAGGGGCAAGGGCAACCCCGACTGATATTCTCCTTCACTGGGGTGGGCTTAGCTGTTCTCCCGAGCAAGGGGACGCGCCGTGCACAGCATGAGCAGCTGCCGCCGGTGCCTTTCGCCTTTTTTTGCTTTTTTTTTTCTGCTTTTCCTGCAGCCAGGGGTGGGGTCGCGTGGGCGGAATAGCATGGGGACCTTGCTAACCACCCAACAGAAGGAATTTTACCTCCAAGTTAAAGAAATCCTAAAGGTGAAGGGTAGTTTCCCCAAAAGTTCTGTTAAAAGTTTCGTTCAATGGTTGTGCTACTCGTTCCCCTGCGTATCCGCAGAGGATGCTCGCAAAAAAGAGTTTTGGGAGTGTGTGGGGGCAAAACTAGTGGAGGGAATCGAGCGCAGGGATCCCTCCGTCAAAAGTTGCTTTACTAAGCTCCATGTGTTAATTTGGGAAGTTGTAAAAACGGAAAGCGCACGGGACGCGAGCCGGGAAGGGGAGAAGCCGCTGGATGAAACTGCTGTTCCCCCTGAACCCATTTCTCTACCCTCCTCTCCTACCCCTTCTTCCCCTAAGCCGGGTGGGCAGGGGGGAGTACCCTGCCGCACAGAGTGCAGGGCAGGCCTCAGAACGGGGACCATGTTCCTGGTTCCCCTGAACCCCCCCGGCATCCCCACCTTAGCAGCATTGGCCACGCTGCCGAGGACCTGACCCCGAACCCTCCTGCCAATCCGTTTTTCCCAGTTAAAAATCCCAGTTTTGGCGCTACCCCACGCAGTTCTGTTTCCCTGAACCCTTTTCTTTGTCCCCCTGAGGAAGCCCCGCTGACCGCGTGGCAGGCGCCATTGTCTTCCCAAAATGGAGGCTGGGCGCCTGAGGGGGCTTCTTCTTCCCATAACCCCTTTCTCCCTTTTGTTCCCTTCGTCCCCACCTTTGACCCAACCCCCTCCTGCTTCCCCGTGGGCGTGGGCACTGCCCCCTCCAGGCATCGGGTTGCTCCCCCTCCTCCTGTTCCTTCTCGTGTGGGCGTTCCCTCCTTGCATGTTCTCCCTGTCGCGTCATCGACCCCGCCCTCTCCCGACAGAAGAAGCTCTGTTGCCTCTGCCCCGCTGTCTCAGGAAGAGGACTAGCCCCTTCCTGTCCCCCGCACCCTGCCTCCGTGTCCTCCCGCTCCCCAGAGAGCTGGGGGGGGGGGGGGGGGAGGAGGGGGGGGGGGTGAGACCAGGTTTGTGAAATCGAGCAGCCGCTCTCCACACCAGCCTCCTACACCAGGGGAGGGGAGAACCCTAAATGGGAACCCCTTCCCTATGAATCAAAGAGGTCTGTAAAACATTGTGAGATTTCGGCCAAAAAAGCCCCTTCTTTAAGGACATTTTAAAAACTACTTTAACATCTAAAACAATGGTGCCAGCAGACCTCAAATGTCTGTTTAGCTGCTTACTTCTCCCATCGGAATACAATCTGTGGGAGAGGAAGTGGAAAAGATTGGCAGCAGACCTGCTTCTCGAAATCCGAGAGGGACCATATAGCCTTGATTTCGCGGAAGAACCAATCACTTTAAACCATCTTGTGGGTGAAGGAGAATGGAGTGAAGGGCAGCTCCAGGCTTGGGGGATTCCAATGACTCTGCTGGACATGTCCAGGGGTGCGGCAGAGCGCACGTTCCTGGCCATGCCCATCAAGGATCCGATGGTGCCCTACACAGCAGTTAAACAATCTGTTACTGAGCCTTTTGTAGACTTTGTAGACCGGGTCCAGGAGGCAGTCGAGAGGCGTGTGGAAGAACCCAGACTCCAGGACAGACTGGTCCTGGAAGTGGCATCCATGAACGCCAACGAAATGTGCAAAAGAATCATCCTAGCACTGCCGGTTTCTTCACCTCTGACCCTCAATCAGATCATCGAGGAATGCACACTAAAGCCACACCTGATGATGGAGGAGGCCCCAAAGAAGCACAAGAACAAACTGGTCGCCTCAGCTGCTGCACCTCCAAGGGACTCAGCACCAAGGCAGTTTCCATCCAAACGCCGGTGCTTCCACTGTCATCGGGAGGGACATTTTCTCGCTCAGTGCTCATTTTTAGGGAGTGCACCGCCCGGGGCAGCGGGAGGAGGGAGTGGGGAAGGGAACCCCACAATTCCAAAAAACTAGGGGGAGAGCATGCACTTGCCTCACGTGCTGACAAAAATGGGGTAAGTCGAGGGGCCGCAAGAGGAGCCACGATGCACCATATAGCTCCATCTGTAAGTGGCTGCCTACCAACAACTGACAAAAGGGAGCCTTATCAGCTTCAACTCACTAACTCTGTCCATTTTCGTTCCCAGGACTGGCAGTTCTTCATAGCAGATGCAGAGCTTCTGTCACACATCTCCCGCTGTGAAACCAGGCAGAAAGAAGACCTTTCGAACTGTAGGTACCTCGTTGCTGGGGACACAAAGCACACACCACTAGAGATAGAGGTTCCTCAAGTAATTTCCACCCTTAATCCGAGGCTCTTCTATCTCGCGGCACGCTGTGTCCACCCCCCCCCCCCCCGCTTCCTACCAAAGGGACAGGTTATTGCACAGGCAATTCCTATTCCTTGTGCTCTGTGTAATGACCTGGAACTCTCAGTCTTTTATGCTGGTGTCCAAGACTGAGCACCAAGATGTTTCCTATTACCATCCGAGTAGCAGTTGCATCTGGACAGTTTTCCTTATCTCCTGTTAATAGGCCCATCAATGTCTTGCCGCATGACTCAGAGATAACACTCTCCAGGAGCCAGTTCTGTTTAACAGGTGATTAAGGACACACCTTGTGACTCAGAATAACATCAGCCCATTGTGAGATGCTCTGCCCAGGGGGAGAAGCTAGGCATTCCCACCTGGATAAATCCAGGAATTTCTAGACAGAAAGGCAGCCTTTCCACAGGTTTCCGAGAAGACACAGCAACCACATCTGCCACTCCAAGAGGACTGCAGCCACTCCAATTTGGACTGCTACCAGCACGCTGGCCAAAGCGGGTGTCAGGTTGTATTCTGACTTTGTCAGTGGTCTTCCTTTTGTATCATTGCATGTATTTTTGTCTTTTTTTTTTCCCTTTTCCCAATAAATTGTATTTCTGACTTGGAGTCTCTCACTGGTTTTGCTTTCAAACCAGAACAGCTGGGAAGTTGGGAGAGGAAAAACCCCTCGTATGGTGCAAACTTAAGTGTGAGGGGCATTCTATACATCTTCAGGGGATGATGGACACAGGGGCAGACGTGACGGTCATCCCACCACACAAGTAGCCGTCACACTGGGAGCTGCAAAATGTGGCCACGCCAGTCTTAGGACTAGGCGGGCCCCAACTGGCAAGACAATCCAAAAACATCATCCAAATTAAGGGTCCGAACGGGCTGCTGGCCTCAGTACGTCCGTTTGTGATTGACAGCAAATTTACTTTATGGGGGAGAGACGCCATGTCCCAGTGGGGAGCCAAATTGGAATTTCTGGCCCTCCGGCATTTTTAGGTGTGGCCACTGAGGAGCACCCCACACAGAAACTGACATGGCTCACCAATAAGCCCATCTGGGTGGAGCAGTGGCAGCTGAGCAAGCAGAAACTGCAGGTGCTCACAAAGCTAGTGGAGGAAAAATTCGCAAAACGTCACATTGTAGAAACAAACAGCCCCTGGAACTCACCGGTGTTTGTAATTAAAAAAACGGGGAAGGACAGGTGGCGACTCCTCCACAATTTGAGAAAAATCAATTATGCTGTTGAGGATATGGGCTCCCTCCAACCGGGTATGCCATCTCCATCTATGCTACCCCAAAATTACAGTCTGGCTGTAATTGATATCAAGGATTGTTTCTTCCAAATCCCTCTCCATCCAGATGATGCTCCTCACTTTGCTTTCTCTGTACCCTCCATCAACAGAGAAGCCCCAATGAAGCGCTACCACTGGACGGTACTACCTCAGGGTCTCAAATGTTCCCTGACTATATGCCAGTGGTATGTCGCCAGGGTTCTGTCCCCAGTGCGTGCCATGTGGACATCCTGTATTTTCTATCATTACATGGATGACGTGTTGATCTGTGCCCCTGACAGCGAAGTCCTACAAGAAGCTCTGGAGGACGCTATTAAGGCTTTGTCGGTGGCAGGATTTGAGTTGCAGAAGGAGAAGGTACAGTTGCTGCCACCCTGGAAGTATCTGGGCCTAGAAATTAACAACAGGACAGTTAGGCCTCAACAAATTCAGATAGACAACAACCCTAAGATGCTAAATGACCTCCAGCACCTGTGCGGATCATTAAATTGTATCAGGCCATGGCTGGGGCTCACCACGAGGGATCTATCCCCCCTTTTTGACTTGTTGACAGAAAGGGAGGGTTCCCCAAGAGCCCTGATCTGAGAGGCCAGAGCAGCACTCGAGAAGGTCCAGACCACCATCACAAGCAGGCAGGCCCATTGTTGTCAAACAGGGCTGCCTTTCTGCTTCATCGTTCTAGGTGAGTTACCCCATTGTGGTAGATAGGGACAGGCGAACGGAAGATCTCGGGATGTGACGGAAAGCTAGACCCTTCCCCCCTTCTTCCTGCTATAGTTAATCAATTACCCCTAAAGCATGCAGCCCCTCCTAAACTCAGTAGTTTTCCACTCCTTACTAACCCCAACCAGACCCACCATCCCCTTCTGACGTAGTGAAGCCCCCTTGACTATTTAACCCCACGAGATGAGATAATAAACGCCATTTGACCATCCACCACATTGGTGTCTGTGCATGTCTGTGGCCCGAGTGACCTGGGCGAGGCCGGGTCGCCGTGCTGTGTCTTGAAACCAGGTCGTCCGCCTTCTCATCAGAAGGCGACATATGGTGCCGAAACCCTCGGGTAGTGGGTATCTCCTGGACGAGAGACAGCGGCCAGAACGGCTGGGCCGATTCTAGGCGGGGGAGACGTCCCCGGACCAGCGATTGACATGGAGGCCATCGTGAAGGTCGTGAGTTCAATTTATAAGCAGTGGGGAATTAAATGTAAGCTCAAGGATTTTTACCTCGCTATTGCGAGACTCCTAGAGCTTGGGACGATTGAACGTCCCGTGGAAATATTACACCCGGAGGTGTGGGGGAGATGTACGGCCGCGCTAGCCGAGGAAACAAAGACCTCAGGCAGCGGGAAAAGCCTTAAGGCGTGGGGAAAGGTCGAGCGGGCCCTGCGCGAGGCGTTAGAGGAACAAGAAACATGGAGCGCGGCGAGCGCATGTTTATTAGCTACACCCAAACTGGGGGTAGGAGCGGCAACGCAAACTGCCCCCGACAGCGAGGTACCCGGGAGCGGGGACCCGGGGGGATCGAGCGCATTCCCCCCCTCCCCGAACTCGAGCCCAACCCCCCCCGCGGGACTTCCCGAAAAACTCGCGGACCCCCCGTACGTCCCTTCACCACGGATCGGCGACTCGGCGCCGGGGGCGCGGCAGCGCGCGCAGTCCGTTTGGGAGAAATTGGCGAGGGAAGCCAGAGATGCGGGAAACATGGCTCGGGAGGGGACGCCGGCAGCACCCCCGCCCTACCCAGCCGAACATGGCGCCGGCGGCCGAGAGGATGGGCGGGGCGCGCATGCTCCCTGCGGGAAGACCCCAAATACCCGGATTCTCGCTAGTGCGCAGCCGCGAGGAAAGGAGGAGGAGGGGGGCGGCGGAGAGCGCGTGCCCAATCAGGAGCCGTGCTCAAAGCTGCTACCATTTAAGGGAGAGACCTCCCCCTGCGGGCGGCAGGGCAAGCCCAGGGGGCGGGAACGGCACCACCCCCGAAGGGAGGGGGAGGGACGGGGCCGGAGCTGCACGAAAAGGCACCGGGACCCGGAAACGCGCTGGCACTCGACTTCCGGCTCTGAGTCGAGCTCCACCAGCTCCGACAGCTCGGGAGAGCTGACGGACGCTGACGGGGACTCAGAAACGGAAAAAGCGGAGCTAACGCGGTTTGAAACAAAACCAAATAAAGCCTTAAGCCACATCGAAAGGCAATCACAATGCGAACCAGCCCAGTTTACCGACTGGGCTAGAATAAAGATAGCTTGTGCAAAGTGGGCTCCCTCAGGGGCAGTAAAAGCCTTCCCGGTGAGGATCACCGGACCCGAGGGAAACCAACAACGGGTATATAATCCGGTAAACCCCAAAGACGTACAGACAATTGTCAAAGCAATCTCAGAGAAAGGGATCAACTCGGCTATGGTCTCCACCCTCGTGGACGGCCTCTTTGGTAATGACGACTTGCTCCCCTTTGATATCAAACAAATAAGTCGCATGATACTCGGTGGTGCGGGAATGATCGTGTTTAAACAGGAATGGGAAGACAATTGTACGAGGGCTCTAACCCAGGCTTCCGGGGCGGGGCAGCCATTGCATGGTTCGAGCCTATCCAGGCTGCTGGGGAAGCATGACGAGATGGTTACACCTCAGCAACAAGCCGCACTGATGCGGGCTGAAGAGGTCAGGGCCACTACTCGAGCTGCTAGGGAGGCTATTCGGGCTGCCTCTCTGGTCGTGGCCAAGCCGTCACCGTGGTCCACCATAAGACAGGCAGAGAGCGAAAGCTTCACGCAGTTCGTAGACCGCCTGCAGGCAGCGGTAGACTCCTCTACCCTGCCTGCAGAGGCAAAGGGCCCCGTGGTAGCAGACTGCTTGCGCCAGCAATGTAACTCCGTCACCAAAGACATTCTGCGCTCCCTGCCAACCGGAGCCAGCCTAGCTGATATGATCAGGCGCGTCGTAAGAGAAGAACACCTAACACCCATCCAGGCAGCCGTTCACACCCTAACCAGTGCCATGGCGTGCTTCAAGTGCGGTCAGGCAGGCCACATCGCAGTGAGCTGTCCCCAGCCGGCACCGCAGTCCGCGGCGGTGCCCCCATCTCAGGCGCGCCCGAGAGGGCCCTGCTGGAGCTGTGGGAAAAAGGGGCATTTCGCTAAGGACTGCAGGTCCCGGCCTCAGGGAAACGGGAAAGGGAGGGGGCGCACTGGCCGCACTCAGCCTCCTCCCGCTGCGAATGCGAAGCGGCTCATTTATGTCAACCCCCAGTGGGGAGGGGGGCCCTCATACCCCATGCCCCCACAGGAGGCAGCCAGCCTCGCACCCCCACCAGCGACACAATCGCAGAGTTTTGCAGCGCCGCCAGCGGCACCGTCGTGTCCACCGCTGCCACAAGCCACGCTTGTGCCACAGGGCCAGCAGGGGACGCCCCAGAGCGGGACCCCTGGGTGGCCTTGGCCATGAAAATAGGGAAGGAACCCCTGAAGATGTGGGGGACATGCCGCCTTTACGGCAGTCAGGATCCCCACGTCATAGGGCTTCAGTTCTGGGCGGACACGGGATCCGACTGCTCAGTTTTTCCCCAAGCGCTTTGGCCTCAGCATTGGCAATGCAAAGAGGTCCCCCCAGTGAACGGAGTGGGAGGGCCATCCCGGGCATGGAAAAGCACCCAGTTGGTGGCCATAACGCTCCACACGAAAAAGGGACCGGAACGGACGGTGGCAATCTACCCCTACATTCTACAAAGCTCTCCACCCTTGATAGGAAGGGACGTCCTTGCTATGTTAGGAGCCAGAATTACAAATTTATCCTGAGGGCCACTGCTGTACACCCACCGCTGCCAATCAGACTGACCTGGAAATCGTCAGACCCCATATGGGTCGAGCAGTGGCCCCTGTCAAAGCCTCGAATGGCAGCCTTGCTGGAACTGGTCAGCCGCAAGCTGCAGAAGGGTCACATAGAACCCTCCACCAGCCCGTGGAACACCCCTGTATTTGTAATCCCCAAAAGGTCCGGAGAGGGTCATCGCCTCATCCACGACCTGAGGGAGGTGAACAGGGCAATCCAACCCATGGGTCCAGTTCAGACACTGCTGCCCACGAACTCAGCAATCCCCAAAGGGCAGCCATGCGCAGTGCTGGACATCAAGGACTGCTTCTTTTCAATACCCCTGCACGCTGAGGACAAGGAACGGTTCGCCTTTTCCATCGTGTTCCCGAACGGCAAGCGACCTAACCTCCGCTTCCAATGGAAGGTGCTGCCGCAAGGTCTCGTGGACAGCCCGACCATATGCCAAATCACCGTGGACAGAGCACTGGCGCCAGTCCGACAGTCCTACCCCGCTGCGACCATCGTTCAATACATGGACGACATCCTTGTTGCTGCACCATCGACGAGCCAGGTGGATCACCTGGTGACCGCGATCACGGAAACTCTCCAGGCCAATGGCTTTGAGATCGCGAACACGAAGATCAAGAGAGGACCCTGCGTGACCTTCCTGGAAGTGGGGATCACGGACTCCTACGTGACACCTCCCAAGGTGAAGGTCCGCCGAGACATCAAGACGCTCCATGACGTGCAGCGCCTTGTGGGTTCTCTGCAGTGGCTCCGCAACGTCATCCTGGTTCCACCCGAGGTCATGGAACCCCTATATGACCTCCTGAAAGGAAAGCACCCCTGGGACCCCAAGGAGCTGACGCCGCAAGCAGCGAGCTCCCTCGACTTCATCGAGCACCAGATGTCTACTGGCACGCTTGCCAGGTGGGACCCAGATGCACCACTCGATCTATACGTCCACTTCACACAAAAGGGAGGAGTGGGAGCACTAGCCCAAGGACCTTCCGAAAAGTCCCGGCCGATCCAATGGGTGGTCCTCGGAAGACCAACTCGTGCGTTTTCCCCGGGAGTTGAATGCATCGCCAACCTCATCATGAAAGGCAGGAGACTCGCTCTGAGACACCTGGGAACCGAGCCAACAAGAATCCACCTCCCCTTTCGCAAGCGGCCAACCACGGAGTCGACCGCGATATCGGAGCACCTGGCCCTTGCTCTCACCGGCTTCGGAGGAGAAACCTCCTACGCCACCAGGCCACCTTGGACTCAGCTGCTGACCATTGTCGATATAGACATGCCGCCAAAGGTCATGGACCGACCGCAGCCGGGACCGACGGTCTTCACAGACGCTTCCTCCACGACTTCTACTGCAGCGGCAGTGTGGCAGGAAGGAGAGCAATGGCATTGCGTCAAAACAGGTGATCCCACACTGTCAGTGCAACAACTGGAAGCAGCAGCAGTGGCCTTGGCGTGCGGACTCTTCCAAGACGAACACCTCAACATCGTAACGGACTCTATATTCGTGGCAAAGCTTTGCCTGGCCATGTCAGGACCAGGCGTGTCAACGTCAGCAGCGGCCTCAATGCTGGAGGAGGCGCTCTCCTCGTGACGGGGCACCGTGTCTGTCATCCACGTCAACAGTCAAGGGCTTCTTCCAGACCAGCAACGACAAGGCGGACGCCGCAGCAAAGGGAGTGTGGACGCTGCAGGAAGCTCGGCAGCTGCACGAGTCGCTCCACATAGGAGCCAAAGCACTGGCGAGGAGATGCGGGATCTCGACCGTGGACGCAAAACATGTAGTGGCCACTTGCCCTCACTGCCAGAAGTCGCCCCTATGGACCAGCGGGGTCAACCCAAGAGGTCTCAAGGCCTCGGAAATCTGGCAGTCGGACTTCACCTTATGTCAACTGCTAAAGCCCCGAGCACGGCTTGCAGTGACAGTGGACACTTAGAGCGGAGCGATCGTAGCCACACAGCACCCCAAAGCTAACTCTAAGGCCACAATGCAGCACTGGCTGACAGCTATGGCATGGCTTGGTATCCCCAAGCAAATCAAAACTGACAACAGTTCCAATTTCATTTCCAAACCAGTGCAAGAATTCGCCTCGAAATGGGGCATCACCTTAGTACAAGGTATCCCGTATAACAGTACCGGGCAAGCCATAGTTGAGCGAGCGAACCAAACCCTGAAAGCTAAGCTAGAAGTATTGGCAAAGGCAGAGGGCTTTACCAATTCCGTTCCCCCAGGAGACCAAGCGCGTATACTGGCAACAGCTTTGCTAGCACTGAATCAATTCCCTAGAGGAGATGAAGCAGACAGTCCGGTTCGAAAGCACTGGGCCACTCGAGCCCTAGAGGAGGGCCCACAGGTTGTAATCAAAAACGAACTGGGCGGATGGGAACGGGGCTGGAGACTGGTACTCACGGGACGGGGGTATGCGGCGGTTAAAAAAGAGGGCAAGATCAAGTGGTGCCCACTTAAGTCAATCAAGCCAGACCTTCAGAATGAGACTAACGAGAATTGCGAGTTTCTCTTTACAGGACATGCTCGTGGGTCGTCCCCGTAACGCGTACATCCCGGCTCCAGAGAAAAGCGACGAACCACCAAAACGCCAGACGGCACCCAAGAATCCTACACTGGTGAGACCCAGACAGCAACGGTGACATTGTGTGATCTTGCTATTAGCGCTCATCGCCGAGGGGCGAGCCAACCCAGACTATCACCCCCATCAGCCATTCAGGGTCCTGTACCACTCAGACGAGGAGGTGTACCACATCTTCGAGGAGCCCAGCCGACTCCACAAAAGAGAAATAATAAGGGAATGATTATCGCAATGCTGCTCGGCCTGGGAGCAGCTGGCACAGCCACAGGTGTCTCGGCCCTCGCGACCCGACACCAAGGGCTTGCTCAGCTGCAAATGACCATTGATGAGGACCTGCAGAGGATCGAGAAATCCATCTCCTTTCTAGAGAAATCAGTTTCCTCGCTTTCGGAAGTGGTCTTACAGAACAGGTGGGGACTGGACCTCTTGTTCATGCAGCAAGGAGGTCTGTGTGCCGCCTTGAAGGAGGAATGCTGCTTCTACGCGGACCACACAGGAGTCGTTAAAGACTCCATGGCAGAACTCCGAGATAGACTGGCTCAAAGAAAGAGAGACAGGGAAACCCAACAGAGCTGGTTTGAGTCCTGGTTCAATCAATCACCATGGCTCACCACTCTAATTTCCACCCTAGTAGGCCCGCTAGCGATACTGCTTTTAACCTTCACATTCGGACCATGCCTGCTAAACAGGCTGGTCTCATTTGTTCAAGCTCGCCTAGAACGGACCAACATTCTGTTCATAGGCCGGCAACAAATGCTGTGAACCAAAAACCGAGGACGCTGCCAGTCGCAGAGGTTCTCTAAACTTCCCTTGCGGAGATTACTCAGGTCTACCAAAAAACCCTTTTCCCTTATCACATTACAACTTTATACCTCACCTTAGTGCCTATGTTTATAACTACCTCATTCATTAGTAAAAAAGCGGGGGGAGATGTGGTAGATAGGGACAGGCGAACGGAAGATCTCGGGATGTGACGGAAAGCTAGACCCTTCCCCCCTTCTTCCTGCTATAGTTAATCAATTACCCCTAAAGCATGCAGCCCCTCCTAAACTCAGTAGTTTTCCACTCCTTACTAACCCCAACCAGACCCACCATCCCCTTCTGACGTAGTGAAGCCCCCTTGACTATTTAACCCCATGAGATAAGATAATAAACGCCATTTGACCATCCACCACATTGGTGTCTGTGCATGTCTGTGGCCCGAGTGATCCGGGCGAGGCCGGGTTGCCGTGCTGTGTCTTGAAACCAGGTCGCCCGCCTTCTCATCAGAAGGCGACACCCCATCTATACGGAATGATATTTCAGTGGGACAAGGGTCAACAGGACCCCCTCTTAATAAGACAGTGGGTGTTCCTTGGCCACAGACAGTCCAAAAGTATCACCAGGCCACAGGAGCTGATGGCGCAGCTCATCATGCAGGCCAGGGCTCGTCTGCAAGTACTAGAAGGCTTTGATTTCAAATGTATCCACCTCCCCATCAAAACGTCTGCAAGGAAGATGACCAAAGAGACCTTTGAACACCTTTTAAGACAGAATGAAAATTTGCAGTTTGCTCTGGACAGCTTCTCAGGTCAAATTCAGATCGGACATCCTGGCCATCATTTGTTCAACACCAAATTCAAATTGTTACCAAAAGAAGTGCAAAGTAAAAGACCACTCAGAGCCCTAACAGTGTTTACAGACCGGTCAGGGAACTCCCACAACTCGGTGGTGACTTGGAAGGACCCCGAGACTCAGCTGTGGGAATCAGATGTTAAGATAGTGGAAGGTTCCCCACAAGTGGCTGAGTTGGATGCCGTGGTAAGGGCTTTTGAAAAAATTTGACCAACCTTTCAATCTGGTAACAGATTCAGCGTATGTAGCAGGAGCAGTATCTAGAGCTGAACATGCAGTCTTAAAGGAGGTCTCAAATCAGGTCATCTTCGGGTTGCTCGCAAAGTTAGTACACCTGGTTTCTCACCGCGAGCATCCCTTTTATGTGGTGCATGTGAGATCACACACGGATCTCCCAGGCTTCATTGCTGAGGGGAACCACAGGGCAGACGCCTTGGCAGCTCCAGTACAGCTAGGAGGCCAGCTGAACATAGTCGATTGTAATATGTAATATGTTCCCTTCCCTCTGGTTACCGCCCTGGTACTTAAGAGAATTGCAAAAGCCTCGGGGCCACTTTTGGCTGTCGGGACAATGGCATTCAGAGCTCCCCGGAGCTTGCATTAAACCTGAGACTTTTTCCCCGGCCTTGCGTCGACTCCCTCATTACCTCCTCGGACGCCGCCTCTCCTCCTTACAAGGCAAACAGCGAAACGCTTTGTCTTAGCCACTCCCCGAATCTCCTCGAGAAACAGGGGAGTGTCCCCTGCTGCTGACCGTGCCTCAGCTGGGCAGGCGAAGCCAGGGAGCTTCAGGGCAGGCACTGCGGCAAAATATCTGTTAGTAGCAGTTGATACATTTTCTGGATGGCCAGAAGCCCTTCCCTGTCACACAAACCAAGCAAAGGAAACAGTTAAATGGTTACTACAAGAAATGATTCCCAGATTTGGGGTGCCTCTAGGGATATCATCAGATAGGGAACCCCATTTCATAGTCATGGTGGTAAAAGAAGTAATTAGGTTGCTGGGAGTAACTTGGGACCACCACACACCATGGAGACCCCAGTCAAGTGGACAGGTAGAAAGGATGAATTGGACACTAAAAAGGCAAATCAGTAAAATATGCCAGGAAGCCAAATTGCAGTGGCCACTGGCTTTACCAATAGCGTTATTAAGAATTCGGATAAAGCCTAGGAGCGGAATGTCAGTCAGCCCTTATGAGATATTGTATGGAAAGCCATACGAGTCTCCTGGACCAAATCCAAATGTACATGTCACGGGAAAGCAGGAAGTATATAACTATGTTCTATCTTTCGGGAAAACTTCAGCACGGCTTCAGAGCGCCCTTGTGTGGAATAAGCCGCTGACTCTCAAGAATCCAGTTCATGACATACATCCGGGAGATGAGGTGTACATCAAGAACTGGAAAGAAGAACCATTGAAAGAAAGGTGGACTGGACCCCATCAGGTACTATTGACCACCTTTACAGTGGTCAAAGTAGCTAGAGTGGACCCCTGGATACACTACACTCGAGTAAAGAAAGCCCATCCTGGACTGCAGATCACGTAAACTGTGGGACCAACAAAGCTGCAGATAAGATGTGTTTGTTTCAAGAATGTTATCAGTAATTGTGCCAATGCTCATTTTATGGTTATTAATGTCTTTGGGATGTGGAATGCAAAAAGATCAACTACCCACTCTTCATTCTAGAATGAAGAGGGAGGTACAGGCAGACACACAGGTGATAAAGGTTTCCAATGCAATTCGAGCTGAGAATGTAATGATTGGATTAGTCAAAGACTTTGCCAAAATGCAAAACACTAGCAGAATAACTGCCTGTCTGCCAATACCGAAGGCAGCGGGAGACCCAATAAGTTGGGGTATCATAATGTCAAAATTACCCGAAATACAAAAGAACAAAACAATTGCATGTAAACAGGTACCGGAGTAGAAGACAGGTAGTCAAGGTAACCTGGAAAGTAATAGGGCAATGGCTGCACCCTTTGAGTCAACAAGACTGTCTTCGAAATAATGGCATGATAGGATGGTCGGGGGGCATCCCAAATAAATGGAAATGCTACTTACCACATTATAAAAAGGTTACATAAAATGTTGCAGAAACCACTCTGGTATGGAAGTGTGAGGCAAAAGATTGGAAAGGCCAAATGGAGCCTTGGGAAAGTACATGGTCTCTACGTATAATACAGAAATTCCGATATATGACAAGCACCCCTTGGTGTATTAAATGGGAAAGCTCAGAGAATGAAACAGATCCAGCAGTAATGAACACTGCCACTAGTAGTAAAGGCAGACAAAGTAAGTTGGTGGGCATGTAATAAAACTTATGATTGCACTTCTGATGATACAGAGATAAAACAAATGCCACCACTGGCAATAGCCTTACAAATTGGCTGCGCCTGCAGAGGAATCAAACATAAACAAGGTAAAGTAAATTACAAAATAATAATAGGATGTATCAAGAGTACAATCCAAAGTTCAGGACAATTTGTATGGGCAACAAGTGATGGTACCTGGACAACACATCTACCTGTAGATGGGAAAGTAAAAGAAATTACTTTAGGCCTCCCTACTTTATGTCCAATTTGGAAAAAGTCCCCATTTAATGGAAAACTGTCGGAACCCAAGGTGTCCCTCAGACACTCTTGGATGTTCTGGGTCCAGGTCAGAAGCATCTGAGACGCTGGCAGGCAGCTGGAAACCCCTGTGGTTTTGAATTTGATCCATGGAACAATTTACCAACCTTGCAGGAAGAACAAGAAATCACAAAAGTTTAGTTATTATAATAGAAGTAGTCACAAAGTGAAAGGAAAAGAAGTTCTAAGATGGAGGGATTTGGGCGTGCCCTGTCCTCCTTCTTTCTCCTTCCTATCCTCCATGTTCTTGGTGATGTAGGCACTCACAGATTGGTTTAGAGTAGAAAGTCACTGTTCAATATAGGTGATAGGCATTGGGGAAAAACTATAAACATTTAATACGTAATGTGTGATATAAAAGATGGCACCAGCCCCTTGGGCAGGAGAGACGGAAACAAAGAGAGACGGAGAGAGACGCAGAGGGAGAAGGAGTCAGAGAGAATGTCAGGGAGTGTGTGTGCTTTGAGATAACATGCAATAAACTATCTTGAGACCGAACGACTGAAAACTACTGAGTCTTTCTTTGAAGGCCTGGGTTGGAGGAGAGACTTTACCACCTCCCAGGGTCACCCCAATCTGGGGGTGAGCCCCGTCAGAAAACATGAACTTCTTCAGATAAGAACAAGATGAGAAGTTCCAAATGGTGTAAATCAAGATGACACTTGGCAAGAACCCTCTAGTGGAGTGAAATTTGGGTGGGCCCTAGAGTCTTTGCTCGGTCCTATAGCAAACTATCAGAATAGAGAAATGTTGTACAAACTTACAGGTCAGGTAGACAGACTGTCAAGAGTCACTAGGGAAGTATTTAAAGAGCTAAACGTACAATTACAAGCCGCCACAAAAATGACTTTACAAAATCGATTGGCCCTAGATTTGTTACTTCTGAAAGAGCACCGAGTGTGTGGATGTCCTAGGTTACAATATAAAAATGTATTCTATTCCCATCCTTAAGAGCTGTTGAAACCAGGAGGGGCATTGTTTTTTTCCTTATCTCCTGTTAATGGGCCCATCAATGTCTTGCCACATGACTCAGAGATAACTGCCTCCGGGAGCCATTTCTGTTTAACGGGTTATCAAGGACCCACTGCATGACTCAGAATGACATGAGCCTATTGTGAGATGCTCTGCCCAGGGGGGAGGAGCTAAGCATCCCCACCTAGATATAATCTGGGTTTTTGGGACAGAGCAGTCAGTTCTTTCCACTGGATTCCCAGAGGAACGGCTACCCTTACCCATTGGTTTCCAGAGGGCAAGACCTACCAGACTGTTTCCACCACTTCAACAAGACCATTTCATCTGGACTGCTACCACCACCCAAACTAGCAGGGTGTCAGGTTGTGTTCTGACTCTGTCAGTGGTTTTTCTTTTGTATTATTGCATGTGTTTTGGCGTTTTTTTTTCCCCTTTTCCTAATAAATTGTATTTCTGACTTGGAGTCTCTCACTGGTTTTGCTTTCAAACCAGAACAGTGGATTTTTAAAGAGACGGATTGATCATTACTGCGTCCACATCCCAAATGTAACTGCAGATGTAGAATATGACATCAATCAGTTAAAACAAATAGAGTATGAAGCACAAGAAGAGCAAAAAGATTTGACCACGAGCTGGTTAGACAGTCTTCAAAGGGTTAGGGTGGAATGTGAGTTCATGGATTAAGTCTATCACTGAGAGTGTGATAATCCTATTAATTGTCTTCTTAGTAATTTGGTTAGTCTACAGTGTCCTAAAAGGAGAAATACAGAAGAGGACATCCTGGAACCAGAAGATAATAAAGGTACTGACAAGGGAGCCACACCCATCATCTTCTGGTTCTCCAGTTTGTGACAGCATCCATGACAATGTTTACATCAATCCTGGATTTGAAGAACATCACATATAAACTCAGAAACTAAAAGACTGTATCAAGTGAAAGCATTTGCACTTATAGTGAAGTGAAAATACTTTCAAAGGGGGGAAAATGATATTAAAAGGGTTTTAAATTCATGGGGATTTGGGGAGTTCAAAGGGAAGTTAGGCTTAGTAGGCCCTGGGAAAATACTCTGGGAAAGTATAGGCCTTGTGCTTGCTAGAACTGCACCTATGTAACCAGGATATGACAAATGATATAATTGTTAGATGTGATGATTGTTTAGTAATTAGATATAATTACTGTTTAATCGTAAGAATAATCATGAGAAACTGTGGTCAGGGGCTTGAGAGAGATCTTGATAAATTCATGCTTGAATAAGATCAATGTATACAGTAGAAGAATATAAGCTTAATAATTAATATGTAAGTTATATAAGTACAGAATATAAAATATGTTCAGCTCGAAAGCCATGTTGGAGTCAGATTTGGGTCTGTACCCCTGATTTCCAGAGCTCTTCAATAAAATCACCTGCATATAATCATATTCCATGATTATCTGTGTTCCTGAATGCTAACACTAGTCCCCCCAAAGCCACATTCAGTCTCTCATGTGTGAAAAATTCAAAAGGTTTAGTTAAGTCTGGCAGTCCCAGTGCTGGAGCTGACATTAGAGAGTGTTTAATCTGTTTAAAAGTGGCTCTGGTGTTTTCAGGCCATATGTTAATTCCTTTTTCAGCTGCTTTTAATGCTCCATATAGGGGTTTTACCAGCAGTCCATAATTTGCTATCCACAAACAACACCAACCTACCATTCCCAGGAAGGTTCTCACAGTATGGGGCTCTGGGAGTCGACAGATGGCTTCTTTCCATTCTTTGCTGAGCTGTTGGAGTCCACGGAAGATCTCAAGCCCCAAGTAAATTACTGCTTCCTAAGCAATCTCTGCTTTGTCTCTAGAAACTCTGTACCCACTCAGTCCCAAAAAGTTTAATAGACTTATGGTAAATCGTATACAGTTGCCTCTGGTTCTAGCCGCAATCAGGATGTCATCAACATATTGAAGAATATCTACTCCTGGCTCTTGTCTTTTCCAGCCCTCTAATTCCTTTGCTAGCTGGTTTCCAATTATTGTTGGACTGTTTTTGAAACCTCGGGGTAAAACTGTCCATGTAAGTTGAATTTTTCTCCCTGTCTCAGGATTTTCTCATTCAAAAGCAAAAAGCTCTTGGCTGGTTTTGTGCACAGGAATGCAGAAAAAGGCATCCTTCAGGTCTACAACAGTAAACCATCCTAATTCATCCGTCAATGTGGTCGAAAGGGTGTAGGGATTGGCTACCACTGGGTGTATATCCTCTGTAATTTTGTTAATTGCTGTCAAATCTTATACTAATCAATAACTCATGCCATTTTCTTTTTTAACAGCTAAAATGAGGGTGTTGAATTTGGATTCACATTGCACTAATAACCCATGTTGTAGGAATTTTTCAATTATAGATACAAATCCCTTACAGTTCTCTAATTTCAAAGGGTATTGTTTTTGCCTTACTGCTGTGGCTCCTGGTTTGAGTGGAATACTGTCATGTGTTGGCGCTGGCGCAATGACAGTGCATCCATGAAATATATTTTTCTCAAATGAGTGCTATGAGATGCAACCAGAGATGGAGCAGAGCAGGCTTGAGCTTAGAAATAAAGAAAAAAAATTATTAACCTACAACTATAATAAAAGGAACACACAGAATTCAGAATGAAAACCTTCTGAAACATTCCTCCTCCTCCCACCCAATTTCCACCAAAGCACAGTGAGACAAAACCTTGGACCCTCGATCGTTACCACCACTCAGATAATCAATTCTCAGTTTGTCAAGGGAGAGAAGAGTCTCTCTTACACCATAGTCCTCCAAAGGAAACACAGTTGAAACCTCCCAATGTTTCCATGTCACACATGGCACCACCCAGAGAAAATCTGCCATCATGACATCCTCCTTCCATGTAGAGTGCTCTCACCACTGTGCATGGACTGAAATTGCTTATAGGGTTCCTTTAAGGATGCTTGTCCAAGTACCAAAGAACAACAGTTTCTCATTTTGGGACAACAGTCCCCCTGATTTTCTCCTCCCCTGGGGCCAAGGGTCTCGAGAACAGAGATCTTCTTCATCCCTGAAGACAGAGGGCACCACCACACCCTCCTCAACTTTTCTCTGTTCACTCTACTCCTGCACATGACATCACTCACTGAAGTAGGCCACACTCACTCCTGCACTCTCTTGGCTCAAGTCATTGCATCCCCCTAAATGCAGTCTCTGTGTTGAGGAGAATTGGTTCAGTCTACGGCTATACAAGAAAAGTCCAGCCAAAGGCAACTCCATCATCTCCTCCCACCTAGGATTTCTTTTCCCTCTTCTTCTGACATCTCAGGTCCCAGACTGTCTCTCTTCTCTTTCAAATCGAGGAGGAGTAGTGTTTTGCAAAGCTTTCTTTAACCCTAAGACAGGGTTAAAAGTCTCAGGCTCCCAGGATGACTGAAATCTCAGCTGCCCAGAACTCCCACGGCTGGGCACCTTCCCCCCCCCCCCTCTTTCTCCTCTGCTGGCGTACTGCCATCACATGATATCAAATTTCCAGGTGGCACAGGCTCTCTGTCACTCTTTCTCCCTCTGGGGGGGTGGGCAACAAAGACATCTCAGTTTTTCTCCACCCTTCCGTCCTGCAGGGGCCGGCCCGGTTCCAGTCCCTTCACCCCCTGTCCTACCTCTCCTAGGCCGCATGGCTTCCCCTCCCCCACCCAGCCTGTGGCTGGGCAGGAGAGGTCTGAACTCTTCACTGACCAGAACAAAAGAGAAAGTTCCCCTGGGAGTTGTCTGCTTTTAACCCTGTGCGTTCTCAGAGGCATGTCCAATGTCTTCAGTGGTTACACCAGGTGTCAATATTCAAATCTGACCACTGATTGGTTTGACCACAACTTCCCAAGAAAACTCACCTCCTTATCAACCTACGACAAATACTCACTGGTTCAGCCAGTTTGGATTTTCCTGCGATATCACTGGCCCACACTATTGGATTGACCACATTTTCAACTTCAGTGGGGATTTCACCACATTTTTCCTCTATAAAAAGTGCAGCAACTTGGACCAATTTAGATTCAGGAATTACATCTCGTACACCTTTCCCTTTTTTGAATTTAATTTCTGCTTCCAATTTTTCTAGCATATCCCTCTCCAGCAATGGTTTAGGGGGGTTAGGCATATAGAGGAATTGATGGATTACCCAGTGCTTCCCCAGTTTGAATTTTAAAGGTTGGAAGAAAGGCCATGTTTCGCTTACCCCAGTCTCTCCAATGACGTATACAGTATCGTGACTCAGTTTGCCTTCTAAGGTATTTAACACAGAATATGTTGCTCCAATATTTGCTAAAAACTCAATGTCATCTTTCCCCAGCTTAGCTACAACTGAAGGTTCTGCTGGGGGGGTAGCCTTCGGTCCCCATCACTCGGAACTTGAACCACTTGAGGTTTGCACTACTAGGAGTTGGGGAACTGAGGATTTTTCTTTCAGTGCTGGACAGTCATTCTTCCAATGTCCTCACTTCTTGCAGTATGTACACTGGTCTTTCTCTGTAGGGGAAGTTTTCTTAGAAGACTTTTCCTGAGTTGCCTTCTTACTACATTGGGATTTAACTCTTTCAGTTGGGCCCCTATCTTGAAATACATTCCAGGCAACCTCTATGTTCTGGTTTGAAAACAAAACCAGAGAGACACTCCAAGTCAGAAATACAATTTATTAGGGAAAGTGAAAAAGAAAACAAAATACATGCAATAATACAAAAGAAAAACCACTGACAGAGTCAGAATACAACCTGACACCCTTTTCAGTCAGGGTGTTGGTAGCCATCCAAATTGGAATGGCTGCAGTCCTCCTGGAAATCCAGCAGAAAAGCCTGATTCTGGTGTCCCAAAAACCCAGATTATATCCAGTTAGGAATGCTTGGCTCCTCCCTCTGGGTGGAGCATCTAACAATGGGATGCTGTAACTTTTATCAGTCATGCAGTGACATTCAATAGCCCATTATTCAGCAGATGTCTCCCCAGAGGGAGAATTGGTTGTGAAAGAGACAAGGAAAACTGCCCACTTAACAGTTGACAACTGCCATAGAGATGGCAAATGGAATACATCTTGTCTTGTAATCTGGGACACTCTAGTAATTTATCTATGTGTCAAACTCCCTCTATCTTTTGCAGCTTTCTTCTTATATCATTTGATGCCTGACCCATAAACAAAAGTACTAGATGTGCTTTACCATCATTTGATTCAGGATCTAGATCTGTATATTTGATGGCAGAATCTCTTAGTCTGTTTAAAAAATCAGTAGGTGATTCATCATAATTTTGCCTCACTTTATAAATCTTTGACCAATTTATAGTTTTAGGGACCCCATGTTTTAACCCATATACCACAAGGCTTTGATATCGCTTTAACCTCTCCATGTGCTCTGGTATATTTGCATTCCATCCAGGATTTTCAAGGGGAAATATCTCAGTGATAGTGCCTTGAAGCAGCCCACTGACTGTGTTCCCTTCAACTAATGTTGTGATGGCTTTATTGACCATTCATGTCTCAATGGGGTTAAGTAATGCGTCTAACACAGAATTCAAATCAGCCTAGTCAGGATTTTGTAAGTTAATTGCTCTTTCTACCAATTGTGCCCCCTTATCTGGATTCTCTTTATATTTCCCCACAGTAGTTCTCCACTGCTCTAACTCGATAAGGGAATACGGAACCTTTAGATATATTGGTCCCTTAATGCCAACTGCTTGTTGTAATGGGGCTTGTAAAACTGGCTCTTTTTCTTTTTCCTTTTTTTATCTAGTACATTTCACTATTGGGCTATGCTTTTTGATGGCTTTTCTCCCGATCTTTCCCCTCCTTCACTTGCTCAGGGCTGTGATGATTTCATTAATTTCATCTTCCTCACAACTACTTGAACAAGGACTCTCTGATTTGGCCGACTCTGTTGTATCATATAATCTATTTTGCCTACCCCCAATCCCAGAAAGCACTATGCAGGATTTACTGCATCTTTTAACCCGGGCTGCATGTCTGCATGCATCGGTGATGTCATCCCCTGAAGTCGCTCCCTGGTGTTCAGGGTTGCTATGGAAATTCACAGACCTGAGAGCGGAGAGACCACTCCCCCCATGGGAGATTCCCTCTCCGCCCCCTTTGTAGAAGGCTCTGCCTCTCAGCCCCTCCCCCCCTAGGGGTGGTGCCATTCACTGCACCTGCCATCCATCCCCCCCACCTGCTCAGTTAGAAGGCTCTGCCCTCTGGCTCCTCCTCCTGGGGTGGGGGCAGTGGCAGGAATGGGGGCAGGGGTGGCAGCATCCCTGCCTGCCAAGGCCTGCCTTTCTCCTCCTTCACTGACTGGGGCTCTGTCTGAGCTGTGCCTCCCCCCACCCCCCCTTGTCTTGATGGCGGTGACAATGGAGGCGGGGGGGAATGGGGGCGGTGGCGACAGAGGGGTGCTGTGCCCGGGCCCGGGCCCGCGCCCGTCGTGAGCATGACTGGCCCCATCCTCAGGGTGGGAGCAACTAGATCTAACTCTTCTTCCTCCTTTGTTTTACTTTAGTTGCTCAATATTGACTCTTTTTTACTTTTCCCCTTTCTCCTTTAAGACTAACATATGCTCTTCTTTTTGGTTTGCTGCTGGGCTTCGTTGACATGCTAATGCCATAAAGAGCCTAGCGTACTCTAACTCATCTAAGTATTTATCCTCGTGTATACGGGAAATCAAACTTGATATTAATCGCTTATCCAAACTACTAAACTCGGGCCACGTCTGATTGTCGTCTAGTTCATACGTCAGCCAGATCTTTTCTGAGAGTCTAATAAGTTTGGATTTGAAAAACAACGACTTCCCCCTGGTAAGATTTCCCCAGTTTCTCAGTACTAATCCCAGGGGATTATCTCTCGGGATATTATTACTACAACACTTGCAGGAGAATGTACACCCCATATCTTAACAATTATGAGTGGAAATAAAAGAACCAGGGAGAGAGGGAGAGCAAGTGAGCGAGAGAAAGAAGAGACGAGATTTGACCTCTGACTTTTCAGAATCACAGTGCGGGAGCTATCCCTTGTGCCACCACTGCTGGCCTCATGCTAGCAGCACTAAAATGTAACCCCACTTCTCAGAGACCGTCCTCCCTTACTACCAGCGGGGGAGATGGAGAGCACCACCAGCACCCCGCCTGGACTCTAGAGTACAAGAGACCCCTTAACAATTAACTTAGGTGCTAAACAGAATACCCCTTTATCTGCTCACACGTCTCTGTCAGGTCCAAGGGTTCTTGGGCTCTGATACCTTCTGGACTGCAGCTGGGGCCCCCTCCGGGAGTGCCGGCAGGAGTGGGCAGGGGGCAAGAGCTGGATGTTCCTCTGCATGTGTGTAGAGTTAGAATATATATTAGTTTTGGTAGTAAGCTGACAATATGGGGATAAGGGGTGGAATGTCCTGGGGTGTCTTTATGATGCTAAATTGTATCCCCATTAGTCTGTTTAGCCCAGAAATAAGTTTTTCACCTTTAAAACTAGATCTGAGAGTGAAGAGGGGAGAAGGAGAAGCGGTGGAATGTCTGAGGTGGTTGTATTTGAAAACAGAGAGATAAGAGCTTTCAGCTTTCCTTCACAGACTGTGTTGTCTGCAGAACGGACAGCAAGAGAGCACTCTCCTTTGACTTTAGTTAGTTTTTAGCTAGCTGAGGCAGAGGAGTTCCCTGGACTGTGGTTTTTCCTTTTCTTGGGACTGTTCAAACCTACTCTGGATTGAAAACCCAGAAAAACACCTAGAGCTCACACCTGTGGCCCACCGGGGCCCCGGATGGGGCATTTTCCAGGGCAGGAGGGACTGATAAGAGACTGGGTGAGCGGAGCTACACCCCACGAAAAGGACTTTCTGAGTTTGCAATCTCTTCAGAACAACAAGAGGTTTTATTGTTTAATATTGTTAATTTTTTGTGCTGGTGAATGCTTTGCCTGTTAAATAAACTAGGGCTTTTTCCACTTTTCTCCAAGGAAATCTTTTCCCAAACCAGTTGGGGGAAGGGCCACTTGAGTCTGCTTTCTAGCGGAACCCCTTTGGAGGTTTCCTCCCTAGTTTGCCCTAAATCAGGACATATTAAAATCTTATAACTCAAGCTATATAAGCACCTTGAAACTTTGATCTAAGTTATATAGGCATCAAGCAGGAAAAGCTCTCTCTTGCTTCTGGCTTTTCAACAGGTAATGGAGAGCCCACATGGCCCAGTGCTGGCCAGGGCAGGCCCCGCTCCACTGCGCGGCCTGGCAGGGGCAGGCTGTGGGTTCTGTGCCATGCAGCCTGGCCAGGTGGCGCAGTTCAGCTGAAATTCTACCACCACCAAGTTCCAAACGCAGCTCAGCCGGCTTTTTGCAGTGAGGGAGCCAAGTCTCCCTTTACCCAGGCCCGCCACAGCATGGCTGCCAAAATTCCTGCAGCTTAAAAAAACCATCCCAGCGCAGTGGCCAGTGCAGAGAGACTGCGCTGTGCACCGCAAACAACATGACCTCATTCAGAAGCGCAGAAACAGCTGACATCAACGCCTCGTGACCTCCCAGAAATCTGCAGAAATCACATGACCCTCCACAGACCCAAGCGAGATATTAACTCTTTCAGTGCACAGATGAAACTTACAGACATCAATCCTCTCTCGAGTAAGAGAAAAGGGTGAAGACATGAAAAGAAAACAACATAGAGACACTAAAGTCAGTGAAAAAAGAGTCAAATCCTAGATGGAAGGAGAATGAGGAGATGCCTTAGTCTTGGGCTGAAATTCTCTTGTAAGGCTATGGTGAAGATATAATTGATACATCAGACTCTTTTCCCTGTAATTCGTGGAATGCACTGGGGGGGATGTAGCGTTCTAACCACAGCCATGAGCAGAGGCACCCATGCTAAAGCAAGCAGATGTTGAAGTAGCTGTGATCTAATGAGAAGCTTGAACAGAGAGAGAGATAAGAGAGATAGGAAACCTTGTCCCATGGATAGAAGAAAAAAAAAATACCTCCATTCTCAGGGATGGATGAAGAGAACTTTGGGTTTTATGCTAGAACAGCTCATCCTTAAAATTGCACCCCAATAAGCTGAAATGACCCATGGTGGTAGTTGTGGGAAGACTACCAAACGTGGGAGGGACTTGACGATTGCAGATTTCTGGACGGCTGCTATTCATGAAAATTAAAGTCATGAAAGAACTGTTTCTTGTCTAAAAGTCTCCATGTCATGGCAAGAGAGACTCCTGTCCCTAAGCAAACTGAAGAAAGACTATTTTAGAGGTGGTAAAATGACTGAAAATACCAAGTTTTGTCTCTTTATATTGTCAGTCGGAAAGGAAAGAGGAGGTGGGGGGAGGAAAAGTGTTCTGTAAGTTTATTCTGATTCTTATTATTCTTCTTTTAGTTCTGTTAATAAAGCTTTCTTTATACCCTTTTAAAATTTGAGCCGGATTTGCTCTCCTCCTAATCCTTATCTCACAGCAGAAAATTGGCAAATAATTTTAGTGGGTGCACTGGCATTTGGCCAGTGCTCAACCCACCACATTAATTGGTGGTGTGATTTGGATTTGGCGAACCAAAACCACTACATTCATTAAGTGCATGGGGCAGATGCAGCATTCACCTGCAGCCCATGAGTAAAAAGGCACTTATGCTGGAGCATGTGGATGCTAAAAAGCTGTGATCGGGTGAGAGGTTTGAATAGGGAGAGAGAGAACCCTTGCTTTCAGAGACAGAGGAAGAGGACCCTTGCTTTTATACTAGAACATCTCATCCTTAAAAACTGCATCCCATAAGCCAATGGCCCATGAAAAGCAGTTCTGGGAAGATTGCAAGCCATGGGAGGGACTTGACATTGCAAGCAGGTTCCAGGTGGACTGTTAGCTGTGAAAATTAAACACGTTGGAAAAGTTCACAGAGAACTGTTTCCTGTAGGAAAGACCCCATGGCATAAAAAGAGAGACTCCACTCCCTAAGTGAACTGAAGAAAGATTTTTAGAAGTGACAAATTGACTAAAAATCCCATGTTTTGTCTCCCTGCGCTGTTGGTGGGATGGAAAGATTGGCTGGGGTGGGGGGGGGGGGGAAGGTGTTCCAACTGTTTATTTTTAGTTCTCAATATCCTCTTTTAATTCTGTTAGTCAAGTTTTCTATATACCTTCTAAAGTGTGTAGTGGTTTTGGTTCACCAATTTGAGATTTCCTCAATTTTAAAATTTCCTGGTCAACACATCAGAGTGTGGCAGGTTTTGTTGCTGACCAATCACCAATGCACTCACTTCCTGCTGTGAGATAGGATTAGGAGAAAGGCAAAGCAGGCTCAAAACTTTAAAAGGGTATAAAGAAAATTTTATTACAAGTAACTAAAAGGAAAAAAGTAGTAAGAATCAAAACAAACCCTTCAGAACACTTCTTCTCCCCCCACAACCTTTTCTTTCCCACTGACAACGTAAAGAAAAAAACCCTAAAATTTCCAGTCAGTTTACCACCTCTAAAATAGTCTTTCTTCAGTTCACTTAGGGAGAGAAGTCCCACTTGTTAAGATTATGGACACTTCTCCACAAGAGGAAAAAAAACAGTTCTCCCAGGGCTCTCCCATGACTAGCAGCCGCCCGGGGGAAAATCTGCTATCGTGAAGCCCCTCCCATTTTCTACAAGCTCTTCCCACAGCTTGTCGATGGGCCATGTTGACTTATGGGGTATTGTTTTAAAGATGAGCTGTTCAAAGGCAAAAGTTCTCATTATCTATCTCTAAAATCATCTTCATCCCTGGGAACAAAGATCTTCTTCTTCTGGGGGCACAGGACTACTCTTCTCTCTTTCTCTGTTCAAACTTATCATGGGATTACAGCTACTTTAACATCTGCTTACTTTAACATGGAGGCCTTTGCTTGATATCAATTTGAACACTTTCATCTCCCCATAGTTTCATGTGTTATAGGGAAAAAGAGTCCTTTTTCCATAGCTTACAAGAGGATTTCAGCTCCAAAAACAAGGCATCTCCTCACCCCTCCTGTTATAAATGAATGCTCCAATTTATTAATTAAGGAAAATTTATTAAATGGTCCAAATAAAAATTTAACGAATAGCAACGAAAAGCCACTATCCAAAAAAAAGGGTCAGTGCCGAGCCCGGGTATCGGCGCTGGGTGAGACACAGGTTTGACCACTACAGCAGAGGGTCCCCTATGCTTCACACCAGCTGTCCTGTCTGAGCGATTTTTATACGGTTTTTCTTGCCTGAGGCAGAGTCCCTTTTCTTCCTTTTTGGACTGCACATATTCATGCGGAGTTCTTTCTCTGTGGCAAGTTGAACAAAACATGTCCGGAGAGTGATGAACACCCATGATCGTGTTCCCAGAATTCGGTATTGAGATGTATCTCCCCGATGGCTCCGGCTATCTCAATCTCAGATATTTATCGCATATTCATCTTCCGGGTGTTCCTCAGATCACCTTGATGGACGATCCATCTCCGGGCTGGCCATATTCATTTGATTGTAAATGAGGTTCTACCTCCCTTGTCCAGGTGGTTTCAACATTGTGTTGCAATCTCCGTCACTGGCTTGTGCATTTTAAAAGCTTCTTATAAGAGTATATCTTAACAGTACATAACTATAAAATATACGACAATTTTATTTGCACAAATTATCATATACACATATAACACCTCCCCATCTGCAACTTGACTTCTTCTTCACTGACCTCGATGTCTTAATGTCGTTCCTTTGCATGCTTGCATCTTGTTCCTTTCTCTCACTCGACAGCAGATTGACACACTGAAAGGGTTACCATCCTGACTAGGGCCTACCTGACCTGCCAGTAACTTGTGGAGGGAGCTGCAGCTGGGACTGTGTCAGGATCGGTCTCATGGTTGGTCTTTGGTTTTCTCTGCGTTCAATTCCAGTCGCAGGGCCACTCTGCATGGGCTGCAGGCTGCAGGGGTCTCTGGTCTCAGCCACGCTGGGGGGAGGGGACCTAATGGCAGGATCTTAACCACTGCGGCCAGCCCTGCTCCAGCCTGGGCTCTGCAGCCTCCCCTCCTGCCTTCCCACCTGGCAGCTGCTGGTGGCCCGGCCCGGCCCGCGGCAGGACAGGGCCAATGGGGGGCCGGCAGGCAGCCCGGTGTAGGAATGTGCCCCGTGTTGATGGAGTGAACAAATTATCCTTTGTCTCCTTAAAAAGGAAAAAAGCCCAGAAGTTTCTCTCCTCAATTTGGTTAAAAGACACCTCATAGGACCTTGGGGACTTCACCTCAAACCTAAGGATACCCAATTGGACAGAAGCCAAAAGGTCCCACCTAGGTAATTCACTAGAAAAAGAAGAGACCAAAGGAAGTAATTGCTTTTGTGGTGTTTTAGCAGGAGCAAGAACCTCTTGCCCTGGCTTGGGTTTTCTCTGCAAAGAGCTGTTATTTTGCCTTTTATTAAAACTTTTCTGTTTCCAACACTGTCTCAGAAGCCATCCTGCTAATTTTATGCCGTCTGAGGTAGCTGAGCTATCTTGGGTGTGATACCTTTCTCTGAGAGCTTATGAGACCTGGCTCGAAGAGATAAGTATCAGACTGGGGAGGAGGAGAAGAGGCCCAGCCTGCAGCAGGGCCACTTGGCCTGGCCTGGCCGAGACGGGGGGCCGTGGCCAGGGCCTGTTACCTCTTTGCCAACCGGAAAAGAGACAAGTTCCTGGGTTTTTTCGTCTTTAATCTGTGTCTTTCACAGAGGCGTGTCCAGCTTCTCAGTGGTTTAACGGACTGTCAGTTACACAAAAAGCTTTTGCCTCACTTCCCTGAATTCTTCCCATGTCAAACTATGACAAAGTGTTAAGCCTGTTTTGCCCTTAAAGTGTTTTTCTCCCAATCCTTATTTCACCCCATGAGTTTTCTTTCCCCCTCCTCTGCTTAACTACAGAAGAGGAAAATGAATAGATGATTTTCATACGTGCACTGGTGTTTGGCCAGCATCAACCCATCACACCAGGTTTACTGGACTGTCTGGATACAATGGCCAGGCACAACAGCCCCACAGGAGTACAAGGCTTAAGTAGACACTGGTGCACAGTGTACCCTAATTCCACAAAGCTATGTAGGGACAGAATCCATTTGTATTTCTGGAATGACAGGGTGTAATGGCCTTAAAGAAAATAAACTCAGTGGGAAAAAGGTTCAGACTGTGTGAAAAACACGTTCACTCTCCTGTGAAAATTTAAAAAGTTTAATAAAGGACAATAGAAGACAAGGACCATAGAGCAAAGGTTAATATGGCTGGGTGCATCTTGGCACTGAGCCAAGACCACACTGTTACCTTTGGAGATACCCCTTAAATACCTTTTCCCTTACATCAGCCTGTTGCATATTCATAGACCCTTATGCATATCCATAAACTAGTTTACATTTTCCAGGAACTATTTTACATGGCCCCTCCTCAGGTCCGCCTTTTTAGAGTATGCGTGTTCCTTGGCTGTGGTTTTGGCTCCTTCTCCTTATCACTTCCAGTTTGGGCCTTGGTCCATGCTTTCTTCAGATGGTGAGTGCTGATAGTTGGCATATCTGTAGCAGGTGTCCTCATCCTGTGTTCATTGGATGTTATCGAATACAAGCAGGCATTTTAACACAAGCATAGCTATTACACTACTATATCTAAGCTTAATTAACAGTAGAAATACAAACTATATCTTTATAACAAAGTTACTTTAACATACATATAAAATCCATTTTAATATTTGTGAAAAGCCAATATTATAATATGTTTCTATAACAGACTGCTTAAACCCCACTCCCCACAACAGTAGAGGGGAAAAACAAAGAAAAAACTACAAGAAGTTAAAAATGCTAGAGTCAGTCAAAATATACTAAAGAAGACAGCAATTGTGAAAAATACATATTAAATGATTGGCTCTTCACAAATATTAAATTGAATACTATATGTGTTATGTTGGAAAGTTATTTTGTAGTATTGTTTTAATCCTTTTTAAGTAGTGTGTTAAATACAGTTTTAGGCTATAGCATAATATTAAAATAGAAGTTATGTGATGTAAGATACCTTTTTGTGACCAGCACAAGGAATGGATAAGATAACCAAGAAATTCTTCACATAGAGATAACAGCAGCAGGACACCAAAAAAAATCTCAAGACAAGGATTTATGGCCTCTTTATCAGACCGTGCAGACTTCTTCCAGACACCCTGGGGCTGAAAGGATTGATTTACAGGATGAGAGGGAGAGTTGACAGAAAACAGAAAAATTCCTAGCTTGAAAGGAATATTTGCATCATGTATGAGATATATGAATATGCAATGGGCTATGGCTTTTAAGGGTTATTCCTTTGTGTTGTAAATAGAGACAAGCCAATCTGAATTAATAATTAATAACTAAATTTATTTGCGATCGCGTAACTATTTAAAGTCCGAATTCACCCACAGTCTACAGAGCAGCTCTGAGAGCAAACAGTCAGTGCCTCCGTCCGGTTTGCGCACAATTGTATTTCTGCAAAGGGTTTTTATAGTTTTTATTCCGCCTTTGGCTATAAGTCATTGTGGCAAGTTGCATATTCATGCAGTCTTCTCTCACAGAGAAGGCATTTTGGGCGCTGATGTCTTCTGAGCAGCAGATCATCAGCTAGAAATGAGTCCAGATGTCCCCTCTTTGTCTTCTCTCCTGATGTTGATTCTGGGTCCTGGCCTCGGCCTCTATGCCACCTGCCTGTGATTTGCTTGGGTGTGACCTAATAGCCAGCTTTTTGCGGTCATTGTTTTTTGCTGGCTAGGGCTTTTTAATAAATGCGAATTAGGTGCCCGGCAACTTAATTTTGAATTAACATTTATAACTACAGTTTATTACATGCACCCCCAACTGCACGAATTACATACATAACACTTCGTTAGTTGTGAAAAATGCATATTTTACGATTGGCTTTTCGCAAATGTTACAATGAATATTATATGTGCAATGTTGGAAAGTTATGCTGTATTAATTCGCTCAAGTAGTCTGTTGAATGTATTTTTAGGTTATAACACAATGTTAAAATAGAAACTACACTATGTTAAATGAACAGGGCTAATGCCTTTATTAATGTTCAGCTCTTTATTAAAAAGATCAGATGGGCAGGGGGCTCAACGCAGAGCTCGCGCCCGCGGTCGTAGCTTTCCCAGGCAGCCGAAAGGAAGGAGGCGTGCAGAGTCTGTCACTGAAGTCCAGAGCAGCAGCTGTCCCTTCTTCTTTCCTTGTGGCACACCGGTGGCCAGAGGAGGAGGAGGCGTGGCGTGCAGAGTCTGTTGCTGAAGTCCAGAACAACAGCTGTCCCCGCTCCTTCTGTGGTGGCAGCACCAGGGCTCTCTGTCTCTCTGTCGCCCTGCTTCACAGAGCCTAATATAGTCTGTTCTTTCTTAGGTGATGGCGACGGTTAAAAGTCAATAAGGGCATGTGTTTCCCTCTTCCTCAGCTAGGGCATTTATCTAGACTCCTCTACTGTGTTCAGTTTTTGATTTATATTCCTTTTTATCTCCTAAAAATACTCCCATGATCCTAAGGGGTTTTTATTTGCATGTTAGTCCCAGAATGGCAGCGTGGAGGGGTGGGAGGCCAGTTATCTCCAGGTAGTTTAGAGAAAACAAACAGAGCAATTAGCTAATTAGCATTTCAGTATCGGTACTTAGCTAGAGTTAGTAGTTTTTTTAGTGTTGCCATGGGAACTAGGAAGGCATGTCCCCACCGGGCAGGGGGCATGTCCCCGCCAGGCAGAAGGCATGTCCCCGCCATGCAGAAGGTATGTCCCTGCCAGGCAGGACAGGATAACAGGGCAGGTAGGATGTCCATGGCAGGCATGGACGGAGGTCCCCGGCATTGCAGGTAGGGGAATGCCTCTGGAAGGCAGGGCAGGATGTCCCTGTCAGAGGAGGCATGAACCCGAGTAAGCAGAAAGGCAGGAAGGCAAGCAAGCTAAGCTTAGCAGGAGAGTCAGGCAAGGGGGCTTGGCCGGAGTTCGAGTGTAAGGCTCGGCAGGACCTTCGACCTTACCTCGGCAGGGAGACCAAGCTTCCCAAGCCTAGTAGGGTCAGGCAAGGGGGCTTGACCGGAGTTCGACTGTAAGGCTGGGCAGGACGTTCGACCTTACCTTGGCAGGGAGACCAAGCTTCCCAAGCCTAGTAGGGTCAGGCAAGGGGGCTTGGCCGGAGTTCGAGTGTAAGGCTCGGCAGGACGTTCGACCTTACCTCGGCAGGGAGACCAAGCTTCCCAAGCCTAGTAAGAAGGTTAGGCAAAAGGCCAAGTAAGTGTTTGGGCAGGACATAGCAGGGGTATAAGCCTAGAAAGTGCATCAAGAAGTTCAAAACTTAGGCCAAAGAGAAAAAGAACAGAAGACAATAGATGAGAGTGTGACTAGTGATTGTCCTGGCCAAGAGACAATGCTAAGTGCCAAGAGGGTAGGACCAAGAGTGGGAATTTAGTTAAAAGAGATTAAGTTTAGTCAAGTGATTCAAAATGCTAAGTTGGGAGGGGCCAGATGAGCCTTAGCAGCCTGTCAGTATATTTCATTTTATATAGAAGCACCATTTAAGGCATATATTTTTTTTTTTGTTTTTGAGGCCTGAAAATGGGAAGAGGTTATAGTAAAGGAGCAAATCCTTCCAAAGTAAAGAGAATTCCTTCTAACAGCCCCTTGGGGCAACTGTTAGACTAATGGGATTCTCGGGAGGCCACGAAGGGTCTAGACAAGGGTAAGATGATACATTACAGTATAGAAGTATGGCTGAAGTTGGAATTACAGGGAAAGTGACCATGGTATGGAACCCGAGATCAGTAGAACCAATAATGAGACAGAATATCCAAGGAAGACAAAGAGAATAGAGAGGGGGAGACTAGAAAAATAAAGGAATGGGACCCCCTCGATTGCCTGCCCCCTTCTGCTTCTGTTACTTCCCCAACAGTTTCCCCAGTTGGTCCTTCAGCCCCTCCTATTGAGTCCCTGATTCCTTTCCCTCATTTTCCCACCTCCCTCTTCTCCTTCTCCAGCTGGAGTTTCCTTGCCTCCTCCCACTTGGGAGCTGAGGCCACCCTTGCCCAGTGTTGGTTCACCACCTGGCATGCCCCCTCGCCTCCAGTGTCTGTCTCCACTACAATTTCCCTGCCTGGTACCTTAGAAAAAGGGCCGTATTGTAGCACCTGATCCAAAGCACCAAGGGTGGAGGGGCTCTTTCCCCTTAGAGGGGTTCTTATGGGTAGAGCAGCTGGGGGAGTTAGGTTTGTGGATGCACCTTTGGCAGCTTCTGAAGTCCGGGGATTTGGGAAAGAGCTAAGAAATTTAGTGGAAGACCCCGTTGGAATATCTAGCCAGTTGGACCAATTTCTAGGGCTGAGTATTTGTACATGGGGAGACCTGAGCTATTCTAAGCATTGTTCTCTCCGAGAGAGGTCCAGATGATCTGAGCAGCAGGGGTGAAGATATGGGAAAGAGAGGGTGGATTGGGGCCCCTAGGGAACCAGGGGGTGCCCTTGGTGGACCCCAACTGGAGTCCCAGCCAGCAAGAAGGTAGGCAAAACATGGGAGACAATAGGGCCCTCATGATAAGAGGGATCAAAGACAATCCCTAGGGGAAGCAACACAAAATTGGCCTTTGATGGTACTCAGGAGAAGGATGAGACCCTGGCAATTTGGCTTAACCAACTAAAACGAAATTTCCAGTTATATTCAAATATAGACCCAGATAGCCCAGAGGGTCAAGTCCTCTTAAAGGTCTAGTTTGTCTCCAAATCCTGACCCGATATTAGACAAAAACTAGAAAAGATAGAGGACTGGCAAGAAAAGAACATTAATGACTTGCTCAAAGAAGCCCTAAGAATGTATTTTAGTGGGAAAGATAAAAAAAGCCAATAGCCTACCTCTCAAAACTACTAGACCCAGTAGCCAGAGGATGGCAAACTTGCCTGCAAGTAATCGCAGCAGCAGCAGCTATCCTGATAAAAGAAGCTCAAAAGTTGATCCTGCAAGGGAAAATTAACGTACAAACATTTACTAGTGATCGTGGATCACCTCACTCACTGGGTGGAGGCTTTCCCAACCAAAAAGGAAACTGCGCAGGAAGTTGCAAGAATAATCTTAGAAAACATCATACCACGATATGGGCTAGTCAATAACATTGACTTGGACCGAGGTCCACATGTTGTCGCTCAAACTTTACATCAAGTAACAAAAGCCCTGGGGATAAGGTGGAGATTGCACACCCCATGGCATCCTCAAAGCTCTAGAAGATTGGAAAGGATGAATAGAACTCTTAAGAATGTGTTAACTAAATTAATTGAAGAAACAAAGATGAATTGGCTCAGGTGTTTACCTCTCGCTCTCTTGCGCATCAGAACCAGACCTCGGTCCGACATAGGGGTCTCTCCGTATGAAATGATGTTTGGACTCCCTTTTTTTTTTTAATCACCCCTTTCAGTACAACAGATTATCTGGAAGGGGAGGCAGCAACTCAGAAATATTTAGAGGTCATAGGAAAATCCCTAGAAGGCCTCCGAAAGAAGGGGTATCTCCCCCAAACTTCAAACTTCCCCTCTGGACGCCAATGCCCACAACATCAGTCCTGGGGATTGGGTGTTGATAAAGTCCTGGTACACTACCACTCCATTAACCCCCAAATTCGAAGGACCTTTCCAGGTACTACTCACTACAGACACTGCGGTGCGGACCCAAGAAAAAGGCTGGACCCATGTCACCAGAGTTAAAGGACCAGTGCCACCCCCAGATGCCACACCAGACCCAACAGTGTCACCCGCCTCCTCTTGTGCATGGAGAGTACTTAAGAAACCAGAGGACTTAAAATTAACTTTAAAGAAGACTTGCTAGAGGCTGATATACAGTAAGGTGTTAATAACTGTTTCTGAGTTAAAGTACCAGAGTAAAGGTTTAAGTACTTGGTAATTGTTTAATAAGAATAAGTGTCCTGTAGCCAAAGGAGTTAACTGAAAAAAATTTTAATTAGAATATTATTAAGTCTTCTTGGTTTCTAAAGGACACGAGAATTACCATCAGACATGAGTAAAAGCATACAGAAGCCAAAAGAAGTTAGCCCTCAAAAGCCAAAGACTCTAAGTTGATGCGGGCTTAAGCCCGATCAAAGAAATAGAGGAGTGATTTGTAATGAACAGTTTCCATGTGTTCCCCAGAGACGTGGGCAGGGCCTTCCTAGTTCCCATGGCAACACTAAAAAAACTACTAACTCTAGCTAAGTACCGATATTGAAATGCTAATTAGCTAATTGCTCTGTTTTCTCTAAACTACCTGGAGATAACTGGCCTCCCACCCCTCCACGCTGCCATTCTGGGACTAACATGCAAATAAAAACCCCTTAGGATCATGGGAGCATTTTTAGGAGATAAAAAGGAATATAAATCAAAAACTGAACACAGTAGAGGAGTCTAGACAAATGCCCTAGCTGAGGAAGAGGGAAACACATCCCCTGATTGACTTTTACCCGTCATCATCACCTAAGAAAGAACAGACTATATTAGGCTCTGAGAAGCAGGGAGATAGGGACAGAGAGCCCTGGTGCTGCCACCACGGAAGGAGCGGGGACAGCTGTTGTTCTGGACTTCAGCAACAGACTCTGCACGCCACGCCTCCTCATCCTCTGGCCACCGGTGTGCCACAAGGAAAGAAGAAAGGACAGCTGCTGCTCGGGACTCCAGTGACTGACTCTGCACGCCTCCTTCCTTTCGGCTGCCTGGGAAAGCTACAACTGTGGGGGCGAGCTCCATGTCGAGCCCCCTGCCCATCTGATCTTTTTAATAAAGAGCTGAACATTAATAAAGGCATTAGCCATGTTCATTTCACCTAATTCTTTGCTTTTTATTGTCCTTTATTGTCCTAACTCTGATTGTCCAAATTTTTAATGCTCTAATTTTTATTACTGTTTTTTTATAACTATTTTTTTACTATTAAACTTTTAAAAATTTTAAAGACGTGATTGGCGTTTTTCACAATTTGGTGCCAAAACCCGCAAAGTAACACCTCGCTGCCGGGGCCCTAGGGGATTCCGAGTGGGGGAGGAGCTCCCTGCCCATTTGGCAGCCCTGCTCTGTTTCTTCCGGGTGGCCAGCAGACGCAGGGTGCAAACAGCGGACAAAAAGACACAATAAAACAAAGAAAAGGGAAAAGATTCCCAAAAAACATGGTAATTGGCCCCTAAGACTAAAGTGTCCGCGAAGACAGAGACCCAAGGACAAAGAATAGGTAAGTATTTGTTTGGACTGTAATGAATAAAGTTCCTGATACTCCCAGGCCGGGCCTTCCTAGTTCCCATGGCAGCACTGAAACAGCTACTAACTCTAGCTGAGTACCTATATTGAAATGCTAATTAGCTAATTGCTCTGTTTTTTTTCTCTAAACTACCCTGGATATAACCGGCCTCCCACCCCCCCACTCTGACATTCTGGGACTAAAATGCAAATTAAAAAAACCCTTGGGATCATGGGAGTATTTTTAGGGGATAAAGACACCCCTAAAAAAAGAACTAAACACAGTAGAGGGGTCTAGACAAATGCCCTAGCTGAGGAAGAGAGAAGCACATCCCCTGATTGACTTTTAACCGTCACCATCACCTAAAAAAAGACTAGACTAGATTAGGCTGTGGGAAGAGGAGATGGAAAGGCAGAGAGAGCTCCTGGTGCTGCCACCAGGGAAGTAGAGGGGACAGCTGTTGTTCTGGACTTCAGCAACAGACTCTGCACGCCACACCTCCTCACCCTTTGGACACCGGTGTGCCTCAAGGAAAGAAGGGACAGCTGCTGCTCTGGACTTCAGTGACAGACTCTGCACGCCTTCTTCCTTTCGGCCACCTGGGAAAGCTACAACAGTGGGGGCGAGCTCTGTGTCGGGCCCCCCGCTCAGCTGATCTTTTTAATAAAGAGCTGAACATTAATAAAGGCATAAGCCCTGTTCATTTCATGGACAGGGCGGATAAGAGGGGGGATGAATGTTTGTGAATGAGGGGCGGGCTGGTTATCCCAGACCTACCAAGTAAGTGTGGTAGTCTCCCATGCTGCGGTTTTGCCTTTTCATGAGAAAAGAGGCCAGTAAAGAGACGAAGCAAGTGACAAAAAGAGTGAGAGAATTCCCCTCCCCCCCCCAAGGAAACTGGGACTGGGTCTCAGGGAAGGGGTTGGACCCCTTGGAGAGAGGGAGTTGAGGGTTTTCCTGGCATAATCCACTGGGAAAACTGAATAAAATAAAGGAAAAAGTGTAGAAGGGGCCCCTAAAAATTCTGCTGGGTTGAGGGATGAGAATGTCCGAGAGCATCCAGGATTAAACCTGCTGGGTTGAGGTATTGATATTCCCAAAAACATCCAGGTTTGAGCAAAATTCTGCCAGACTGAGGATAATGCCCAAGAAAATCTGGGGTTGGAGAACACAGGTAGATTGAGAGATAATGCCCAAGAGAATCTGGGGTTGGACAACACAGCTGGATTGAGGTATATCCAAGAGTACTGGGGCTGGCCAGTAACATCTGAAATTGTAACAGGTGATTTGAAAGTAAAAGGTACCTTATTGTTTTCTTGTTGTGTGTGAGAGTGAGTCACACACAAAATCAGCCTCGGCTTCCCGGGCGTGTGGGGGCTGTGGCAGAAGGTGTAGGTGACCTGCAAACAAACCATTGTTTCCCCAGGCGTATGGAGGGAGCTGTGGTTAAAGAGTGTGAGTGACATGCAGACAGCCTCACAGGTGAACAGACACCAGAGTCAAACAAATTCAGGGCACTTCCCGGACCCCCGGCGGTACTGAAGCCCAGAGAGGCTGACCCCAAAGCAAGGGGGGGCTTCAGTATCATAGGACCTTTTAGCACCACAGCTGCACTGCAAGGGGTAGTCGTGTGACCCATTCCTCAAGGTACGGGGGGTGAGGAATACAGATTGGGCAAGGTGTGGAGGTCCGAACCCCTGACTCTGAGGCTACCTCTAGGGAAGAGGGATAGCCAAACCTCAGGGAGGTGGAAGGGGTCAGGGTGGGGGCCTACACGGATCCGTGATTCTCTGGCAACAGGAATCTGCTTCATCTAAGTCTAAGAGGTTTGCTAATGTTTCCTTCTTCTATTCAATAAAATAAAGGGAAATGTACAGAGTGCTGAACCTAGGTCAGTGGGGAAAACTTAGGGGTGTCAGTACTTAAGGTTCTGGGATGTCAAATAAAACCTTACACAGTCCAGCTGGGCAAGACACAAGAACCAAAAAGTCGGCTAAGCAGAAGTATGAATGAACAGGCCTGAGGGTGTGAATGTGTGTGAGAGTGAGTGAGAAATAAAGGTGAGCAAATGTAGATGAATGAAAGTATATGTAATGTAGATTGCTTATTTTGAGCTTCAGTTTATCTCCTTGGAGGGAGGTGTATTGTATTGAATAGTATTGTGAGAAAAAGGACTTTTTGTGTGGGTAGTTGAAAGAAGGTGGTATTCAGATTGTTAGAGAAAGTGGGAAACGGAGGCAGGGGACGAATAGATAAGATCTTGAAAAATGGGACAGAAAACCAGTAAGTTGGATACAGGAAAGAAAAAAAAAAAAAAACCTGAGTAAAAGGGTACCAGAAGATATACCCCAAGATAGCCCTTTGGGAGTTATGTTAGCTAACTGGGATACAAATCCTTGTACAAGGAGAAAATACAGGGTATGCAGTAGTTGATGGCACAAACATGCAAACTATTGAAAAATAGAAATGAACCTTAAACTGGTCAGCTCAAACTTGTGAATTATATGCTTTAAAAAGAGCACTGGAATATTTAGCACACAAGAAAGGAACTATATACTCATTCAAGGTATGCCTTTGGAGTAGTACAAACCTTTGAAAAAATTTGGGAAGAAAGGGGATTGCTTAATTCAAGAGGAAAGGGATTAGTACATGAGGGACTCATTTCAGAGCTTTTAGAGGCATTAAAATTACCTGAAGAGATAGCTTGTCCTGGTTCAGGGTAAATTTGGGAAAGAATCCCCAAAGGGGTTCCTCTAGAAGGCAGATTCAATTGGCCCGTCCCCCCAACCGGTTTGGGGAAAAATACTTCCCTGGAGAAAAGTGGAAAAAACTGTTTATTAAACAAGAAAACCTAAACAATATTAAACAATGAAATTTCTTGCCACTTTAAAAGAGAGGCAAACTCAGAAAAATCCCCCCCCCCCCCCCCCCCCGCCCGGGCTGCAGCTCGGCTCAGTCATTTATCAGTCCCTCTGGTGCTGGAAATGCCGCGGCCCAGGCCCGGCCCGCTGGACCACGGGTGCGAGCTTCCGGCGCTCTTCTGGTTGTTCAGTCCAGAGCAGGTTTGAGCAGGTCCAAAGAAAAGGAAAAAACCCCAGTCCAGGGAACTTCTTTGCCTCAGCTTGCCTCAGCTAGCTAAAACTAACTAAAAAGCAAAGGAGAGCTCTGTCTCGCTGTCTGTCCATCCGCAGACAACACAGTCCGGGAGAGGGAATGTGGAGGAGTGAGTGCAGTTTCTGAAAACAAACTCCACGCTTCTTCTCCCCCCCTTCACTCCTGGAACAAGTCTTAAAGGTGCAAAACTTATTATTCAGCATAAACAGAACAGACGATTGGGGATAAAAGCATCATACAGTCAACCTAGGACATAGCTATAGTGCATATTAAGGGACACCAAATGGGAATGAGCCCAGAAATAAGAGGAAATAATTTGGCAGATCAAGAAGCAAAAGATGCAGAAGAAAATGGGGCTGAAAGAGTTATGTTAATTTTAACTTCAAATAAGGAGAAATTGGAAATTCCAAAGTTTAGTGAAGCAGAGGAAAAAGAATTAAGCAAGATAGGAGGAGAGCAAGATGAATCTGGGAAATGGAAACTTCCTGATGGAGAACAATTGCTTAATAAAGCACTTACTAGGAAAAAATTAAAAGACTTGCATCAGAAAACCCATTGAAGTACTCAGGCTTTGTGTGATCTTTTTTTTTAAGGAACTATGGGTATTGAGATTTTTAGATTAGCAAAACAAGTAACTGAAAGATATATAACTTACCAAAAGATAAATAAAAAGGTGATGAGAAAAACAACATAAGAATGTCGTGAGTTAACTCTTCGACCATTTTAAAGTTTCCAAGTAGAAGTTTAGATTTGTCAGGCTCTAAATTTATTTGTAAATTCAAAAGAACCATTTAATCCGGAAGAAAGAGAATATGCCGCATGCTGGGTGGGAAATCTTAGGAGAATAAAAATTTTTAAATATCAGAAACCCCGCTGAGACAAAGCACGAAAAGAAAAGGGCTGGGAACAAGGGGGAAAAAAAGGAGAGGAGGAAAGAAAAAGATTGGACTCCTTTGCAAGTATTACCTTCTCCGTCCCCGCTTGTTCCCCCACCGTTCGCGGCTGCACCACCCCCCCAGACCCCGTCGCAGCTTCGGTTTCGACGCTCACAGCTGCACCCCCGGTCCCATCGGTCCCGGCTGTTATAAATTGAGGCGAATAATTTGTTCAGCCTTTCAAGAGTCAATCAGAAATTTATTGATTACAGCAAGCGATGGCAAGCAAACAGCGCTGGGTGCAGCCAGGGAGTCCCTGCTCCGCAAACGGCTCACACTGTTTCCCCCTTCCCGCAGTCTTTTTATACTCTTTTTCTTCCGTGTCCGCAGTATCTCTGGGTGTACTCTGCGCTTGCGCCCTCTGTTGCTAGGGGGTCTTCTTCTACTCTCTGGTGGTCGTTTGACGAAGGCTCCTCTCTTCTTCCTTGGTGAAAGTCCACGGCCCTGTAATGGTCTTTTCCATATAAGGTTATATGTTATATGCGCCTAAGTTCTAATTACACAACCAGCTTAAGTAATCAACATACTAGCTAGTTTCTGTCTGGCGGTTTTCTGTTATCTACACAAGGCTTCTCCTTTGGTTTTCTGTTATCTTACACAAGGCTTCTCCTTTGATTTTCTGTTATCTACACAAGGCTTCTCCTTTCTGTCTTGATGAACAAAGAGTCTTTTCTAACTTATCACAATCCCCCCTTTTCTTTTTCTTTATTTTGTTCATCAAACCTTTTTAGTTCTTGTAAGCTAAGGGTTAAAGTTTTATAAGTCTCAGGATCCTCCGGTGTGGGTTCATATTTGGCCTTTATCGACATGAGGTGAGTGGCTTCTAATCTCCCCTTTACTATGTTTATAATCTTATTAAAAATACACGGGCTAAAGGTTAGTCCCAAAATCAGTAAAATTAGGGGCCCTGCAATTGTGGATAATAGGGTAGTCAGCCACGGGGAACTGTTGAACCAGGTTTCCCTGACTACCCCTGTGTGATCTGCATAGATACAACACTCCTCTCTGAGTGCTGCACATCCCTCTTTGCTGTAGGAACAGGAGGTCTAATCTTCTCTTATTTTGCAAAACTACTTCAGATAGGGATCTTACTGATTTCTCTAAGGCTGATATCGATTGCTCTATTTGCTCTAAGTCTTCGTCTACCGCTACTTTTAGAGAGTGAAATTCTTTTGTTTGTTTTACTAAGGAGGCCACTCCCGTGCTTACACCCGCTCCCCCCATGATCATTCTTGAGGGTGATATATAATTTTTGGGATTGTAACTACTTGTATGCAGTAATTTGAGGTCTCATTGAAAATTTCTAGGGAGATGTAGGGTGTGAGTCGTCTTTTTGCACAGATCCACTTTGTGTTTTTAGCAGGGAGTATCCTCTCGTTTTGCTGTAGTCATTGTTTTGCACAGGAACTCTATGTGCTGGGGCACTCGGCTAATGCATCTCCCCTTCCCTGTTACTGAGGCTAATGTGATTCCTTGCTCTTGTGAATCTTTCTAATTACATGAAGGGGGGTTACTGCCATTTGCACATCTTGCCTTTTCTGATATTCTAACAGTGTCATAAAATGGGGGTTTAACATCAAAACAAAGCCAACAATGTTCTGTGATCTGGGGGTTAGGTACGCTCCCTCTACTAGCTTCTAAAGGGTGTTAAATCGAGAATCCTCGCTAGGGGGTATTATTGTCTGGTTACTAATAGTTGAATTTTCCATTCCTGAGTTACTTTGATTACTGATTATTTCAACATAACCTGGCTCTCTATCTTTGGCTATTACCGGGTTAGGGCCTACTGGCTGGGTATCTGGTGGGATAGGCTCTTTCTTACTGGGTTCTATGTACCGAAAACTCCATGGTCGTCCTACTGTCCATCTTGGATCTGATGGTTTAGTTACATTCAGATACACAAATTGACAATTCCCCTGATTGACTATGCCACCCGACCAGTCCTTCTGTGGAGCTTTACAGCCGTGGGGTCCTTAAAAAACAGTGAGCCATTGACCTCCTTCTACTGACCAATCCGATGCTATTGTTTCACAGCCCCAATACCCACAGAAGTATTCCCCGGGGTAATTGCAATATCCCTTTCTTGGATTTGATGCTGGACACATCGATGGGGGCCAATGTGCATAATGACGATGTAAAACTAGGAGATCTGGACGATATCTGAGTTCGAATTTCCTTCCTATCTACTCGGGTTAATATCTATTTAAAGGGTTGATGTGAAAATTGAGAATATCTTCCTGGTAATAACATAATCAGAATTACAATAACGATAACTTGCCAAGGAGGATGGAGTCTTGGTTTTGTACTTAACTCATAATTTCCTACCATTTCCCTTTTAGCTTGTTGCCCTTTTTGTCTACCCGGGGTGGTTGAGTCGGTACCTTTGGGGAGATTATCAATACCCAGTCGGTAATATTTGGAGTATCTCTGCATTATTCTACTTGGGATTGGGAAGAGCCTGGTTCTTTCCCCTCTGCCTCGCCCGCCGACTCGGGTGCTTCGAGCCGCGGGGATTACCATCTTCTCGGCAGCAGCGGTACTCTCCAGCGCATCCATTCCCTTTTCCCCTTCTAGCCTTATACTGCTCCCAGTTCTTATCCTTGACCGGGGATGAGTCACACGGGATTTCTTTCAGCTCTTTCCAACAACACCGGTTTACAATATGGGCAACATAGGGGGCAGGTTCATTCAGGTGGAAACAAAAATTCTCAGGGTTAACCCCTTTTCTGTAAGCTTCACACCACTCTTCTGATTTGAACCTTACCCACTTATTCTCTAATTCTCCTAACTCTAATATGATTCTTGTTAATCCTGGCTCTAGCTTGCAGGAGCTGGAGCAAATCCCAGTAGGTGGCTTTCCTTTGCGGCAATGGACCCACCACGGTTCTTGGCAAGTTTTACAAACAAAGCACACAAAAGGATAACAGTCACAACGTATTTCTTTACACACTACTCCATAATCATCAGCCAAGGGGTAAGTGTATCCTTTCTGTTCCCCTTCTTGGTCTATCTGGATTACCCACACTGAGTCTGTCAGTTTTTCTTCAAGGTGACCTTCAGGTTTCCGGGTTGGCTTGTTACTCTCCAATGGTCAGCTGTAGTCCTTTTGCCTATTGGATCGTAACCAGCGTCTGTTGGTCACACTAGGGGAGTACAGTGAGGCTGCCTAACAGGGCAGGATGCATACATATACTTTTATTTGTCCACATTCACTTAACTTAATTTTTCACTTACTTTCACACACAACAAAACAATCACAACAACAAGGTACCTTTTATTTTTCAACACACTTATTACACTTTTAGGTTTCCCTGGCCAGTCCCAGTGTTCTTGGATACCCCTCAATCCAGCTGAGTTGTTCCTAACTCCAGATCCTCTCAGATTTATCTTCAAACTGGCAAAATTTTTATTCAATTCTGGGTGCTCTCGAATATTAATATCTCAAGCCAGCAGGTTTGAATCAACCCTGGATGCTCTTGGAATATTAATCCCTCAATCCAGCAGGTTAAATCAACCCTGGATGCTCTTGGAATATTAATCCCTCAACCCAGCAGGTTTGAATCAACCCTGGATGCTCTTGGAACATTAATCCCTCAATCCAGCAGGTTTGAATCAACCCTGGATGCTCTTGGAATATTAATCCCTCAATCCAGCAGGTTTGAATCAACCCTGGATGCTGTTGGAACATTAATCCCTCAATCCAGCAGGTTTGAATCAACCCTGGATGCTCTTGGAACATTAATCCCTCAATCCAGCAGGTTTGAATCAACCCTGGATGCTCTTGGAATATTAATCCCTCAATCCAGCAGGTTTAATCTTGGATGTTCTTAGGCATTCTTATCCCGCAATCCAGCAGAATTTTTAGGGGCCCCTCCTACACATTTTACGTTTTATTTTACCCCAATAGATGATGCCAAGAAAACCCACTTTTTACCTTTTAATTTTTTTTTTTTCTAATTAATTACCTTTTACTCCCCCCCCCCCCCAAGGGGTCCCACTCTTTCTCTGAGACCCAGACCCGGGGGGGGTTTCTCTCACTCTTTTTATCACTCGCTTCGTCTCTTTACTGGCCGCTTTTCTCGCGAAAAAGATGGAAACGCAGCATGGGAGACTACTGCTCTCGCTTAGCAGGTCTGGGGCAACCAGCCCGCCTCTCATTCACACACATTCATTCTCTCTTTATTCGCTCCGTCTCACATAAATTTATAAACTCCTAAGGGTTCAATCTAAACTACTGGGGAGGAAAGAAAAGGAGAAAAAAATTGCCTTAGTTCTTCCTTTTAATGCTAAGGCTGTGCCACTCCTTTATCCTTTCTCAATCTTCTTCAAACACGACTCAGGTTTCAGGGACTAGGTGGGTTTTAAATTCACTATTTCACACCTTGCTTGTTCAACCCCTGGGTTATAGTATCTCGGCAATTCAGGGGTACATGCACGACATGTGGATCTCCGTCTATATGAAATACAATACCACCTCCTCTGACACTTCAAGCATCGGAGGAGAACCCAAGCTGTATGCCAGTCTGGCTTCTAGCAAAAGGTTGTCAATCTACACGCGAAGCAGGGGATTACCCCTTCCAGACCCCACCTCAAGGGATTCTTAAGTGCCCGTTCAACTGGCGGTTGTTCCCAGTCTAAGGCTAGACAGCAACTTGTTGAACTTTGGTATATCTTAGTTAAGAATATTCTGTCTCTCCCTCCGTCCTCCCACTCTATGACTACCCAGACCCCTGATGGATTAAGAGACTGACTTGGTTCAAGCTGAAACCGCCTGTGGAGAGCCTGTCTGGGAGGCCGGGCTCTCTCGGCCCAGGCTTGGGGTTCAGCAGCCACTGTGGGCAGATCGCCTCTCACTTGTAACAAGAACTAAACAGCAAACCTTGTAATGCAAAGGATCTCCCAGTGACAGCTTTTAACACTAAAGGGCAGTGCTATCGCTCAACAAACACTTAACTCTTAGCCCAACCGGATTCGCTGGCTACTTTTGCAAGCCCTTTACGAACTAGCGATGCTTGTAAGCGGTGCTTGTAACTCCTAACTTGTACCACTGTCGTGGTTTGACATGGAAGTGAATTTTTTTCCCAGGAAGTTGGGTCAAACCAATCAGTGGTCAGGTTTGGATATTGGCACCTGGAGTGACCACTGAAAGTATGGACACGCCTCTGAGAACACAGAGGGTTAAAAGCAAGAACTCCCAAGAGAACTCTCTCTTTTGGTTCCGGTTGTCAGAGAGTGCAGACCCCCCCTGCCCGGCCTTAGGCTGGGTGGGGGAGGGGAAGCCACGCGGCCTTGTCCGGGTAAGCCGAGGGGCTGGGGGTCTGGAGCCAAGCCAGCTCTTGTAGACAGAAGGGTAGAGAGAAGCGGAGATGCCTTTGCCCCCCCCACAAGAGGGAAAGAGACAGAGAGCCTGGCGGCACCTGGAAATTTGCCAGCAGAGGAGAAGGAGGGGGGGGGGGATGCCCACCGTGGGAGGCGGAATGCTAGACTGAGATATCAGCCGTCCAGGGAGTCTGAACTTTTAACCCTTTCCAAGAAATGAGAGCTTTTTAAAAGTATTACTCCTCCTTAATTTGTAGTAGAAGAGAGATAGTCCAGGAACTGAGATGTTAGAAGAAGAAATGTTTAAGTAGGAAGAGATGATGAAGTAGCTTTAGCTAGACTTTTCTTGTTAGCCATAGACTGAACCAAACTCTCCTGCAATAGAGACTGCATTTTAGAGGGATGCAGTGGTGACCCAAGAAGACCTGTTTCAGCTTCGAGCAGCACAAGAATAGCGAGAAACGAAGAAAGCTGAAGAGAGAATGGTGATACCCTCTGTCTTCGGGAAGAAGATGAGTCCTGTTTTTAGACCCCTCGGCCCCAGGGGAAAATGGGGGGGACTGTAGTCCCAGGATGAGAAACTGAACTGTTATATCTTTAGGTCCGTAGCAAAGCATCCTTAAAGGAGCCCTATGAGCAGTCTGTCCATGCACGGTGGTGAGAGCACTGTGACATAGAATAGAGAGTGTCACACTGGCAGATTTTTTCCGGGCGGTTGCCATGTGTGACAGGGAAACACAGGGGGGCAGCTGTGTTTCCTAGGGGTCTGTAGTACAAGAGAGACTTCTCTCTCCCTTGATAGTTTGAGTATAGATTACCTGAAGAGTAGTGATTTGATCAAAAATCCCGGGTGATGTTTCATAGCTAAGTGTTTTTAGAATTAGGAAGAGGAGGGGTGGTTTAAAAGGTCTTCATCCTAGATTTAGTTTATGTGTTTTCTGTATTAGTAGTAGTTTAATAAAGTTTTTTCCTTTATTATTAAGCTTAAGCCTGCTCTGCTCTGTTCCTGATAACATCTCACAGCATTTATTTAAAAGAAGTACATTTTCATAGGGATGCTGGCATTGCGCCAGTGTCCAACCATGACAACCACGTTCCCACTAGCTGCACTATCAGCTAGCGGCGTTCAAAGCACCTCCTCAAACCGTGGCTTGTGCCCGCGCGCCCACTGCGCTATCAGCTAGGCTGCGCCTAAAGCACCTTTGCAAGCCCTGACTTAAGCCCCGTGCAGCGCTCCCCCCACCCTCCAGGGACAGCCTGTGCTACGCATGCGCACTACCTGCTCTAGCAGGTAGTGTGGGCTGAGGGCCGCCCCGCGCATGCGCTCTCCGGCACCGCTGCGCCGTGTCTCTTAGTCTTAGTAACGCCGCACCGCGCTTCACACATACACACACACACACACAAGAACGCACGTCTGGATGTAACAGACACACCACACCGAAACTGGGGCACACCCCACTGCAATCGGGACACAACACACAACAAACTGAAATCGCGGTTTCTCCCTCCCCGAGCCGCGCTATCAGCTGGGCAGGTCCTCCCGCCTTTTCCTAGTCTGGCTTCTAGTTACCCGCTGGTTATTCCCCTGGAGCTCAACATTCACCTCATTCTCACCTCATCCCCCTCCGACTCATCTCGTACCGAGTCGTCTTGTACCGGGGCAGAGGGATGTTGTGGTGAATGTGGAGGTAGGTGTGGAGGGGGAGGAGGTATGTAGAGTGGAGGGGTGGAATCAGGTAGGTCTGTATCCTCTTTCAATCTTTTCTTCTTCTCCCTAGTACTAAGTGCAAACAACTTAGTGCGAGTTTCCCCCACTATCTAGAGGGAGGAATACTCGCTTTCCTCTAAGTTCAAGGGCTCTTTAGAATTCACATAAATATTTAAAGCCTGACATATCTAATCCTCAAAAGAGCCAAACACTGGCCAGTACAAATGGTCCCCTCTTATTTGTTTCCCTCCCCAAACCTCTGTGCAGTAGTGCACCATTTTCACCTTGTCCCTTCCTTTCCTGTAAGGGAAGGCATCCCAATTTTTAATCATTAGTCTTTATGGATTATCTGGAGGAATTTGGGGAAGCTTTACAGGGTTTCCCCTACCCATGGGACCAGAGGGCTTGCTTTTCCTCTGTCCCATCTTCCGGAGTGCCTTCTTACACACACCTCCACGCTTCCCTCAATTCGTGGCCCAGCCCGTCGCCGGGTGTGGGAAACGCACTACTATGAGGTCCACACTCACGTCGTCTCACAGAGACGTCTCACTCATCACACTCCGGGATCCCAACCCTGACTGAGCGGGCCCCATCCCCTTTGAACGGAGCAACCTCAGTAGCCCCGAAGGACCACTGAAAGGTACTTACACAGTCCTGTGTCTTCGCCCGGGACTTCGTGCACAAAGATTAAGGGGTTGCCGGCTATTCTTTGCTTGCCACCGAATTTGGGTTCATTGGTAAGGGTCCCAGAGGGAGGACTCCTGAGCAGGGCTCGCTGCCAAAGCAGCGAGGGCACCTCCCCGTGAGGAGCTTCCAACGGATAGCCCTTATCCGAGTCACAGCACCAGATTGTTATAAATCGAGGTGAATAATTTGTTCAGCCTTTCAAGAGTCAATCAGAAATTTATTGATTACAGCAAGCGATGGCAAGCAAACAGCGCTGGGTGCAGCCGGGGAGTCCCTGCTCCGCAAACGGCTCACACTGTTTCCCCCTTCCCGCAGTCTTTTTATACTCTTTTTCTTCCGTGTCCGCAGTATCTCTGGGTGTACTCTGCGCTTGCGCCCTCTGTTGCTAGGGGGTCTTCTTCTACTCTCTGGTGGTCGTTTGATGAAGGCTCCTCTCTTCTTCCTTGGTGAAAGTCCACGGCCCTGTAATGGTCTTTTCCATATAAGGTTATATGTTATATGCGCCTAAGTTCTAATTACACAACCAGCTTAAGTAATCAACATACTAGCTAGTTTCTGTCTGGCGGTTTTCTGTTATCTACACAAGGCTTCTCCTTTGATTTTCTGTTATCTACACAAGGCTTCTCCATTCTGTCTTGATGAACAAAGAGTCTTTTCTAACTTATCACACCGGCCATCCCCTCCCCGACCGCTCCTCTTTCGGCTGTCCCCGGTGTCCCATCCCCAGGTGCTCTACTCGTGCTGGCTGTGCCGGGCGCCACCGCTGCTGCCGGGGCCGCTCCAGCTGCTTTTGTCTGCGCCGGGAGCTGCGGCCATGAGCCATGTGCGGGCCATCCACGCTCCGGTTTGGTTTCCACCCACTCCTTTGGACCAAGTTTCGGTGCTAACTCCTCCCCTCAAATCTCTTCCTGTTCTGGGTCCCGTTCCCTTGGTAACGGCAGCTGTTTTTCTCAAGATAATCAAGGGAATAAAAGGGGCGGCACCCTGACGGCAAAATGCTAAAAAGGCTTTTCAGGGCGACAGGGGAAAGGAAAAGAACAGAACCCCAATACAAACCAAATTTCAGGGGTGGGAAAAGCACCAATCACTTGGTTTTTAAAATTTTAAAGGTTTGTTAGTAATAAAATAGTTATAAAAATAGTAATAAAATTAGAGTAATAAAAATTTGGACAATGAGGATTAGGACACTACGAGACAATAAAAAGCAAAGATTTACGGACGTCCGGATGTTTTTGGGCACTAAGCTGCCAAAAAAATGCCTTACGAACAAAGGAATAACCCTTAAAAGCAATAGCCTGCTGCATATTCATATATCTCATACATGATGCATAAATTCCTTGCAAATTAAGAAATTTTCTGGTTTCTGTCAACTTCTTCCCCTTTATCCTGGTGGTTCCATAAGGACGGAGAGAAGGTGGAAGAATGTTTGTCTTTTCCGATAAGGAGGCCGTAACTCTTTATGTGCCCTGTCACTGTTATCTCTGTGTGAAGAGTTTCTTGATTATCTTATCCCGTTTCTTGAGCTAGTAAAAAATATCTTACATCGCAGAGTTTCTATTTTAACATTATGTTATAACCTAAAACTATATTTAACACACTACTTAAGAGAATTAATACAGCATAACTTTCTAACATTATGCATACAATATTAATTTTAATATTTGCAAAAAGGCAATCATAAAATATGCATTTTTCACAAGGGGCATTCCAGAAATCTCTATTTTTACTGTGGGGTCGAAGGGCATTATAGGAGAAATTGTCCTAATCAAATAAAAGATCTGAAAATCTTCCAGGAGATGGGCACAGAAGAAGAATAAGGAAGTCATAAGCTCTATTTTTTGGGGGGACAAATACCATCTGGAGCCTGTGATAACTTTAAAAGTGGGTCCCCAAGAAGAAAAATTAGAATTTGTGGTAGAAAGAATCTGCTTGTTAAATATTCCAAAAAGTTATAGTGTAAGCAAAGATACTGTAAAAATAACAGGGGCAAAAGGAGAGAGAGTTTCACGGTTCCTGTCGTTAAAGATGTGGTAATTGAGGGAGAAACTAGAATTTAGATAAGGGATGTCTTATTAGTCCCTGGGTCAGGTAGCAACTTATTGGGAAGAGACTTACAAGTAAAACTAGGAATAGGAGTCATACCAGAAGAATGGAAAATGCAATTTGTAAAACCCGAGGTAAAATATTTTGGACACTTAATAGCTAAGAGTAGCCAGAAGCTCAACCCGGACAGAATTTTATCTCTTCCCCCTCCCTCTTCAAAGAGTTAAATAAAAAAAAACAAAAAAAAACCAAACAAAAAACAAACAAACAAAAAAAAACCCCCAAAACAAAAACAAAAAAACCTACTCAAATTATTGAGATATTGTAGATTATAGATTGATGGGTACACACAGACAGTAATATTTTTGTATAGAAAATTGACAGAGGGAGATGATATAAAATAGACCAAGAAAGATGATGTTAAATTAGAAGAATTAAAGTTAAAACTGGCCTCAGTGCCAGCTTTAAGCTTACCCTTGCGGCGTGGGTTTTTGCTCTCCCCGGCCGCACGCGGCTCTTGGAAGCCCGGCTGTGGCGTAGCTTCTACGTGCTACCGGGGTTTGCTGCCGCGGGTTCCCGGACACGGCTCCGTGTCTCGGGCGCGTGGGCTGGCCAACCGCTGTTACCGTGCGCTAGGGACCCGGCAAAGAGGAAGGAATTTGTCCATTTACTCCGTGCTTGGCAGGAACGGTTTATTGGTCACGTGGCGCGGTTCGATGGAAAGACGCGACCGCTCCCGGCACTCGCATGGGAGAAAATGGCGTCTGACTGCCGGCGGGATAGGGCTTTATGGAGGGGCGGGGCGAGAGGATCCACGGCCTGCCGCCCAATAGGGGCGGCTGCCGTGGCGGTGACGCCAGCAACCGCGACCAACCAGAGAACCCCGCAGGGGCAGGCACCGAGCCGCGGGCTGAGCGGGATCGTGTGGCCAGCACGGGGTTTCCCGGCGCCGGATGGCAGGGTGGTTACAGGAGCGGCACAGGGGTAAGATCCGGCAGCAGGGGGCCAGAAACCGCGGGGGGGGGAACAACGCGGGGGAAACGCGGGATTACAGAACTTGACTTATTTTAACATAAATTAAAAACCCTAATCTAAACCCAAACTCCGGGATGCAACATACCCTCGTTAGAAAAACCCTTTCATCTATATGGAAATGTGGAAAATAGGGTAGCTCAAGGAATTCTAGTCAAGGAATGGAGAGGATTACAGAGATCAGTAGCTTATTTCTCAAAAAAAAAAAGTGAAACTCAGTAAACCCCAAATGTCCAGTATGTATTCAAGCTATAGCAGTTACTGCAATCCTAATAGAAGAAAATCATAAGCTTACTTTTAGAAGTAAATTAGATGTGTGTATACCTCATGTGATCCAAGGGGTGTTGAATCAGAGAAAAGGGGAAAAGATAGGGAAAAGAAAAGAAAGTGAGAAGGGAAGGAAAAGAGAAATTGAAGAAGGAGGAGGGGTGGTAGGCAGACTCTAGGATGATTGGAATGTGGAGTGTTTATGTATTGGTGTTAGAGGAGAACAGGAGTTTGAATGCAATTTCTGTATAATGGGCAAAGAAGTGTCTTAACACATTGTTGTTTGGAAGTTGTTCAATACCGAATTGGGGTTCAGGAAGGTTTAGCAGAACAAGCCCTCCTTGAAGGGAAAGAAGAATATGTTAACTAAGAAAAAGAGAATGTCAAGAGTACCTGGGGTGCTGCTGAGAGTTGAGAGCTGGCTTAGTTGTGCCTGGGTCCCAGAAAGTGCAGGGTGGCCAGATGCGCTCGCCGGCCTGGCGATGTTAGGTGCGGATCGCGCAGGTTCTCCGCCCAGGAGCGGGCAGGTTCAGTAGTGGAGCTGCCAGAGGCGGCTCCCAGCCTGCTGGGGTCCCGAATCCAGGATGGTAACCTCGGCCCCGGCAAGTGGATCGAGAGAGAGAGAGAGGGAGAGAGAGAGAGAGAGGGAGAGAGAGAGGGTGAAAGGGAGCCCCAGGGTCCCCATGCCTGTGTCTGTCTGTGAGTTTTCCCCCCCACCGGTCCCGCTAGGGCAGGGTCTGCCCTGGCCGAAGCTGCTGTGGTGCTGTGGTGCCAGCAGGGGAAGGGCGAGGGACAGTGTTAAAAGCACTGCTGTGAAAAGAGAGAGAGGGGCCAGCGCTAGAGATTAGATCAAGGCATCGATAGCCTTAATCTCTTGCTGACTCTACAAAACCTCACAAGTTTATTTTTTTTATTAAAAAAAAAAGGCATGATTTTCTTTCTGTTTTCTTGCTGTTAAGAAGAAGAGGCTTTTGTTCTGAGGAATGAGTCTGTAATGCTAAAATAGTTATATGTTGCCCAAAGGATAAAAAGCAATAGGTGTGATTCATCTCATGTTAAAATCAGACTAGCCTTTTATTGTTTCACTAACTGTGGCTCACAAAAAAAAAAAAAAAAAAAAAAAAAAAAAAAAAAAATTACCTCTGCAGCTGTTAGCACAGCTGGATACAAGAAGAAGAGGTGGCTGTGGAAAAAAAAAAAACTTTTTGCTACACCCAGAAAGTTTTGAGGAAAGGTGATGGAAAAAGTTAATGTAGTTTTGTTTCCCTTTTATTGCTTTCCCTGTGCTATTAATAAGTCCTTTTCAGGTACTACTGAAGCATCAATCCAATCCAGGAAAAGAGGGTGTATTCATGCTCGTAAAATCAAAGGACTTATGAAGAAATCTAAGGAATGTACTATCACATCTAAACTGGGTGATACCAAATTGAATTTTAAACAGAGACTGGGTGGTAATGGTTTGGGAAGACCCAGATAATCCAAGGAATGTACAAAAAATAACACCGAATTGAGAAATAAGGTCAAGTTTACATCGCTAGTTTCAAGTACTGCCTGAATAAGCCCTGAGATGCCTTCGACACCTCCTTGGGAGAGGAATACTTCCACTTCAAACAGGAGGATCATGACTGGTTTTAGAAAAAGAGTTCTTATATTCTGGCCTTAGCCTATGACTTGTACAGGGAAGAGGGGGAATTACAATTTCCATCAGTGCCATACTGTATACTTTATTTGATTCAAACCAATACTGGACATATTAGCTGGGTTATAAATAAATGTTTAAATTGTGAGAATAACTGGTATTATAGTTCACAAAATCTATACTCTCATTGCAGGAAGTGTTGAGTATTAAATCTATCCATTCCAGATAGAACCCAAAACAACTGGAGTAATAACTTTGTTTTGTGGATGGGAATCATTAGTGCCTGTTGAATGGGAGATACCTGAGGAACGGTAAGAAACCACAGTTAAAGAGTGTCAAAAACAATTTGCCTAGAAATTAGTAAAAAGAAGTGACAAAGGAAAAGAGGGCAAGCCTGGGTTGACTACTGTACTCTCCACCGAGAAGATCATATACACCTGCTTTGGATTGCAACCCCATAGGCAGAGGAGGTGGGAGTATAAGCCATACCAGACCTTTATTATTCCTTTTTCTTTCACTCATTTGTTGTCTTTTCCCTTTCGGGATACCGGCATGATCGTGTCACAAATGCTACTGAAAGCCTTACATGGAAAGAAACCAAAGTTCCTCTTTTATTGCACACACCCATGTCAACAGTCACTGTTATAACCCATCCAAATTAAGTACCTGCAGGCAAAATGGGGAAAAACATTGGATTACAAGGAACTTAAGAAAAAGTGGTAATAGACTGGGAATTGAATGTCCAAAAGGAGAGAGATGGATTTGTTTTACATTTGATCTTAGAGATATAGTCCAAGATTTGGTAAAAAGGCAATTAGTAAACAAAAAGGTAAAACCAGCACAGCAATCTAACTTTGTATTGGCCCCAAATTATATGCTGAATCATATTATAAGACTCCAAGCAGTTATAGAGAAGATAACTGTCCTGGCTTGTAAGATAAGCATATATTCTATTTGCCATCTGTCGGAGGTGGGGCAGGTATCTTCTGTTAAGTTGGGCAATTTTCTTATCTCTTCCAAAAACAATGTCTCCCTCCAGGGAGATTGTTGCATCCCGGACTTTGGGTTTAGGTCGGGGTTCTAGTGTGTCTTAGCAAATTCTGTGTACCCCCAGGTATCCCCCGGTTTCCCCCCCCCCCCCCCCCCCCCCCCGCAGTACCCGGTTCCCGAGCTGCCTTACCACGTGGCCCAGCTCCCATTCCCCTGTCTCTTCCTGTGGGTCCTTTCCTGCTGTTACCCCTCCCCCGTGGCAGGGGCCGCCCTGGACCCCCGGCGCCACCCCTGCCACTTCCCCATTGGCTCCTGCCTTCCACACCACACCCCCGCAGCCCCAGGACTGCCCCGGGCCCTGGCGCCGCCCCTGCCGTGCCCCTATTAGTTCTCCCGGGCCACGCCACGCCCCAGGACCGCCCCGGGTCCCAGTGCCATCCCCTACTGTGTCCCTATTGGCTTCCCCAGACCACGTGACACCCCCACTCCACCCCCCATAAAACCCCCATGCAGTCGAGTCTGGGTGGCCATATTGTCCAACACAGGGGTTCGGAGCACATCAATAAAATGCTCTCAGCTCCTGCCACGGGGAATTTGGTCCTTCCTTCACCCCCTTTGTCAAGGTCCCTCGCGCGCGGCAGTAGAAGTGGCCGATCCACCTTCCCGGGGTGCGTGGCGCCAGGGACCAGCGACGGGACCGGGACCAGAGGAGCCGCGGTGCCCCGCTGGGCACGGAGGCTGCTCCAGACCCGGGAGAGACACCAGAACGCCGCAGGAGATATCTTCTGTTAATGGGCCATTGAATGACTCACTGCATGACTGATAAAGTTACATCATCCCATTGTGAGATGCTCCACCCAGAGAGAGGAGCCAAGCATCCCTACCTGCATAAAATCAGCATTTTTTGGGACATCAGAACAGCCTCTTCGCTGGATTCCCATAGGAGCAGCTTCTTCCCCACTGGATTCCCAGAGGAAGACCAGGCCCATCTACTCTATCACCAGACCTTCAGAGAAAACTACACCCTTCTACTGGAACATCGCTTCAGCAGCATTTCATCTGCCACTCCAGGATCAGGAGGAGCAAGCCACCATTTAACTGGACTATCACCAACACCCTGACTCCTCAGGGTGTCAGGTTTCTGACTCTATAAGTAGTTTTGTTTGTACTAATTACATTTTTTTTAATTTAGTTTTTTCCTAGTAAAGAACTGTTATTCCCATTCCCATATCTTTGCCTGAGAGCCTTTTTATTTTGAAAGAGGTAATTCAGAGGGAGGGGGTTTACCTTTTCCATTTCATGGGAGGCCCTTGCCTTCCTTCACAGACTCCTGTCTTTTCAAACCAAGACAATAACAAACAAAGCTGCTCAGGTCTTGGAAGTAATATCAAGTCAGCAAAGCCAAACAAAAACTGTAGTGTATCAGAATAGGTTGGCTTTAGACTATTTATTGGCTAAAGAAGAGGGTGTTTGTGGAAAGTTTAATATATCAGATTGTTGAAAATAGATGACAACAGGGATGTCATCCTGGAAAAAGCAAAATATATCAGAAAAATAACCCAGGTACTTGTCCAAAATTGGAAAGCAATGTTAAGAAACTAGCTGGTGGGGTAATGTATTGGGGATAGGATGGTGGAAGAAATCAGGATTCTTCCTTTTATGTGTTACAACTGTTTGGATGTTTCTTCCTTGTTTAATTCCATATTTTATTTGATTATCAGCAGAGTCCAAAGAATGCAAGTGGACAAGAAATATTGCTCAAGCCAAATGGTTTATAAAGAATAAGAGGAGGGATTGTGAAAAATGCATATTTTATGATTGGCTCTTCACAAATATTAAATTGAATAATATATGTGTGATGTTGGAAAGTTATGCTGTATTAATCTCTTTTAAGCATTGTGGTAAATATAGTTTTTAGGCTATAGCATTATATTAAAATACAAGTTATGTGATGTAAGATACCTTTTTGTGACCAGCACAAGGAATGGATAAGATAACCAAGAAATTCTTCACATAGAGATAACAGCAACAGGACACCAAAAAAATCTCAAGACAAGGATTTATGGCCCCTTTATCAGACCGTGCAGACTTCTTCCAGACACCCTGGGGCTGAAAGGATTGATTTACAGGATGAGGAGAGAGTTGACAGAAAACAGAAAATTTCCTAGTTTGAAAGGAATAGTTGCATCATGTATGAGATATATGAATATGCAATGGGCTATGGCTTTTAAGGGTTATTCCTTTGTTAGTGGACATGCTTTCTTGAGCAAAGCATCCAGGCATCCATAATTCTTTGCTTTATATTGTCCTTTATTGTCCTAACTCTGATTGTCCAAATTCTTATTGCTCTAATTTTTATTACTGTTTTTTATAACTATTTTATTACTTTTAAACTTTTCAAATTTTTAAACAAGTGATTGGCATTTTTCACAGCAATAAACACAACAATAAAAAGAAAATTGTACAAAAGAGGGAGTGGTTCAACTGGCAAAGGCAAGGTGTCATGTGGCCTCCTTGGAACAAAAACAAGATGTCTTCCATTCCCAGGCAGCTTCATGTGGCCTCCTGTGAAACAAAGGCAAGATGTCGGGGCCTTACAGAGTAGTTCCAATGGTAGCTGGGTGGTTCCGGCACTGCCTGGAGCAGTCCCAGCAGCTGGCACAAGCAGCAAGCAGTCCCAGCTGTGGCAGCTCTGACAGCAGTGGTATGACAGACCCTGCCTCTCCTGGTGTCAATTGGCCATGTGGTCCTGACCCCCGGTCCTGTATGCCCTCTCCTCCCCATGCAGCAGCAGAAAAATGGCCCCCCTTTCGTTTCCAGATGCAGATCTTAAAGAGACAGCCCACTAAAGATGACATAGAGGGAGTGTAGAATACACAACTTGGACTTTGACTCCAATCCCTGTACTTAGGTCACGGGGCAATTGTACTGGGTCTGACTCACGCTGTTGAGCAGGACGGGAACAAAGAACTCCAGATCAGAAGGCTAAGAAAATGAACTCTCTCCTTTATTTCAAATGTACCGCTCTATATATAGAGAACATTGAGAAGACTAATTTCATTGGTCTTAGACTAAAAACATGTCACACCATTGGTGTGCAGTGAATGACGCACAGTAGCAGAACATATCTATAAACAATGTGAATAACAAGATAGATTAGAGAATTATTTACATTCTTTCCCAACTGTTTCCCAGGCTCTTGCCTGGTTAGAAAACCTTTCTCTTTCTCTCTGACTGAGCTGAGAATACCCACATTTCCTCCATTTTGTTTACAAAAAGAAAAAAGAAAAAGAACAAGGCGGTGTTTGTGCCCTCCTGCAGGGCCCTTGCAGGAAAGAGAACAAACACAGCTCAAGAGCCTTATCAACTCCAATCAATCAAACCTCAATTTGGATATTGACTCAGAACAGTCGAAGAGATTCCAAACTCTTATTATAAATTTCAAAAAATCAGTTACCAACTCTAGGATAGTAACAACTCATTGTCAGTCTGCCAAAGGACCGGCAGTCCAACTTGTCAAAACCTATTTCCCAGTGTGAGCAGATGCCCACATGACAGAAAAGAAGGTATTAACAAACATGTGCACATACCCAAATCAACCAAATTCAAAATCTGGCAAGATGAGTAACATCTGTTTGCCACAGCTGGAAAGCCTTTAGGCCTCTGGGATTTATCCCAGCCAGTAAGGTGCAGCAGGTCAAGCCTTGGTTGGCATTCATCAAATTGCTTTTGCAAGGTGTGTGCACTTGATAGAAGAATCATGCAAGGCTTTTGGCCCATGCAGTCATGTCCTCAATGAACCACTTGAGTGACATATGAAATGCCATGAAATCTCTGAAATGCCATGGCCACAGCCCTTAATTCAATCACTTGGGCCGAGGCTGTTGTGGCTTTCCAGTACTTTGAGCTGTCAGTAAACACAGCTCTTTCCCCCTTTTTTTTTTTTAAAAAAAAAAAAAACAAAAAAAACAGCACCTGCAGGCTGTAGGATAGGACCCTGCAGTGCTTGGCGAGGCGGAGGACCCGGTCCAGGGGGCCGGGCCAAGAGTCCCAAACCTGGCCGGGGCGGGGGGGGGCGGAGAGCCCAGGCTCTCTGCTGAGCCAAAATCCATGCGGCTCGGTCCTTCCACCCAGCTTCTCATAGGCATCACTTGGGGCCCCTGAATCTGGGGTCCCTGGGACACTCCATGGCCACTCACAGATGGGCGACCTATTCTAACTTTACATTTCGGTGCACGCTTCCACCAGGCTGCAAGAATCCCGGCAACGCCTCCGGCTTTTCGCTCTCCCCCCACCCCACCTGGCCATGGATCAATCCACAGCTTCACGGGACCCCGCTTCTCCCGCTCTGCCAACAGGAGCAGGACGCGCGGGGCGTGGGCAGGGGAGGTTTTCCCGGGAATATGAAATTCCACCCTGGTTTTGGGGATCTTGGCACCACTCATGCCTGCCCAGTACAAGGGGCTGCTCCTCGCTCTCAGTGTGTCCGTCCTGCCGCGGGATACAATGGACTGAATTTCGGCCCCACCCCCATCCCCAGCGACGGTATCAGCAGCAGTGGCGCTGCTGCGGACCAAGCCGGAGCTCCCTCAAACTGCCTCTGCCGCTGCCTCAGTGGGACAGAGTTCGGGGCAGTCTGGGGGAAGTGAAGGGAGTGGTGGGCTGGATGCAGGCTCTGAAACAAACAGGCTGAATGTGTTGTCCAGCACAGGGCTGCCTGCTTCTGCCGGCGGCGGTGGATCACAGAGCGAAGTCACTGCTGATGAGTTGGCTTCAGGCAGCGCGGCGATGGAAGCCGCTGTGCCCTGCGGGCGCTCCCCGCCCGCAGCGGGCGGCGCGGGGTGTGATAAGTTAGAGAAGACTCTTTGTTCATCAAGACAGAAAGGAGAAGCCTTGTGTAAGATAACAGAAAACCAAAGGAGAAGCCTTGTGTAGATAACAGAAAACCGCCAGACAGAAACTAGCTAGTATGTTGATTACTTAAGCTGGTTGTGTAATTAGAACTTAGGTGCATATAACATATAACCTTATATGGAAAAGACCATTACAGGGCCGTGGACTTTCACCAAGGAAGAAGAGAGGAGCCTTCGTCAAACGACCACCAGAGAGTAGAAGAAGACCCCCTAGCAACAGAGGGCGCAAGCGCAGAGTACACCCAGAGATACTGCGGACACGGAAGAAAGAGAGTATAAAAAGACTGTGGGAAGGGGGAAACAGTGTGAGCCGTTTGCGGAGCGGGGACTCCCCGGCTGCACCCAGCGCTGTTTGCTTGCCATCGCTTGCTGTAATCAATAAATTTCTGATTGACTCTTGAAAGGCTGAACAAATTATTCGCCTCAATTTATAACAATCTGGTGTTGTGACTCGGATAAGGGCTATCCGTTGGAAGCTCCTCACGAGGAGGCGGCCTCGCTGCCTTGACAGCGAGCCCCGCTCAGGAGTCTCCCCTCTGGGACCCGTACCGGCGAACCCAAATTCGGTGGCAAGCAAAGAATAGCCGGCAACCCCTTAATCTTTGTGCACGAAGTCCCGGGCGAAGACACAGGACTGTGTAAGTACCTTTCAGTGGTCCTTCGGGGCTACTGAGGTTGCTCCGTTCAGAGGGAACGGGGCCCGCTCGGTCGGGGTTGGGATCCCGGAGTGTATTGAGTGAGACGTCTCTATGAGACAACGTGAGTGTGGACCTCATAGTAGTGCGTTTCCCACACCCGGCGACGGGCTGGGCCACGAATTGAGGGAAGCGTAGAGGTGTGTGTGAGAAGGCACTCCGGAAGATGGGACAGAGGAAAAGCAAGCCCTCTGGTCCCATGGGTAGGGGAAACCCTGTAAAGCTTCCCCAAATTCCTCCAGATAGTCCATAAGGACTAATGATTAAAAATTGGGATGCCTTCCCTTACAGGAAAGGACAAGGTGAAAATGGTGCACTACTGCATAGAGGTTTGGGGAGGGAAACAAATAAGAGTGGACCATTTGTACTGGCCAGTGTTTGGCTCATTTAAGGATTAGATATGTCAGGCTCTAAGTATATATGTGAGTTCTAAAGAGCCCTTGAACTTAGAGGAAAGCGAGTACGCCTCCCTCTGGATACTGGGGGAAACTTGCACTAAGTTGTTTGCACTTAGTACTAGGGAGAAGAAGAAAAGATTGAAAGAGGATACAGACCTACCCGATTCCACCCCTCCAACCTACACACCTCCTCCCCCTCCACCCCTACCTCCACATTCACCACAACATCCCTCTGCCCCGGTACAAGACGACTCGGTACAAGATGAGTCGGAGGGGGATGAGGTGAGAATGAGGTGAATGTTGAGCTCCAGGGGAATAACCAGCGGGTAACTAGAAGCCAGACTAGGAAAAGGCGGGAGGACCTGCCCAGCTGATAGCGCAGCTCGGGGGGGGGGAGAAATCGCGATTTCAGTGTGTTGTGTGTTGTGTCCCGATTGCAGTGTGGTGTGCCCCAGTTTTGGTGTGGTGTGTCTGTTACATCCAGATGTGCGTGCTTGTGTGTGTGTGTGTGTGTGTGTGTGTAGCACAGTGCGGCATTACTAAGATACAGAGACGCGGCGCGGCGGTGCCGAAGAGCGCATGCGCGGGGCAGGTCAGCTACACTACCTGATAGAGCGGGTGGTGCGCATGCACGGCACAGGCTGTCCCTGGCGAGCAGGGGCAGCGCAGCGCGGGGCTTAAGTCGGGGCTTGCAAAAGTGCTTTAGGTGCAGCCTAGCTGATAGCGCAGTGGGCGCGCGGGCACAAGCCGCGGTTTGAGGAGCTGCTTTGAACAACCGCTAGGTGATAGTGCAGCTAGTGGGAGCGTGGTACAAGTTGGGAGTTACAAGCACCGCTTAAAAGCATCGCTGGTTCGTAAAGGGCTTGCAAAAGTAGCCAGCGAACCCGGCTGTGATAAATTGAGGCGAATAATTTGATTCAGCCTTTTTAAGGTCAATTAGAATTTTATTAATTACAGCAAGCAGTAGCAAGCAAAACAGCGCTGGGTGGGTAGGGGTCTCCTAACTGCCCCTCCTGCAGTGTCCCACACTGCAGTGTCCCACACCCCACTCCCTTATTCAGTTTCTTTTTATAGTTTTATGGAGGTTTCTTCATTTGTGTCTTTTGCGATAGCGGTGTGCGTAGCTTGAGCATCCCTCTGCGTCGTTTCTGCGTTGTGTTGAGGCAGGTGATCGCTGATTTCACAATCGGCTCTGGACAGTTATGGGCGTACCTGGAGCACTCCTACGTTGTCTAGTCCGGTAGCCGTTGCCTGGTGGTCGCTGATTTCATAATCAGCTCCGGCCATCCCCCAACCTCCTTAGCCTGTGTCTGCAAAAAAGCTATGAAAAGCTCCCTATATGGTGATTAATCATACTTGTGATCTTGCGGTTTTGCAATATGTCTATAGCCTTGCGGTTTGTAGCAGTTGCTTTTTTATTGTCCTCCCCTATCTCCTAACAAGCAGGCTAGTCCCTTATACTTCAATTTTTATATTTCCTCCTTTAACATTCCAATTCTTTTGATGAACAAACAAGTTACCACAGTTTATCACAATCCCCCATTTTCTCTTTTACCATTTTGTTCATCAAATCGCTTTGCTGCTTCGTATGCTAGGAGTAAAGTGTCTTCTACCTCAGGACAGTTTTCTTTCAGCAGGATTCCATGAGTTCTAAAGAGTGAAGTCAAAGTAGCCACACGTTGCAACATCCTCCAATTCCATATGAGTGTCAAAATGGACATTATTAAACTTATAGTGACTAGAATTAGTAAAACTATAATGGGGTGACTTAAAGTGTTCATGATCCCAGTTGCAGTTGGTGACCATCCGAATAGTGCATCCCACCAGTTATGACTTGCATCCTTTTTTACTCTTTGCAGGACTCTGTTTATTTCAGTTATATCATGATGGACAGTCACGAGAGTTTTCTGCCCATTCTTGTGAATTTCTTCTATAATTTTGATTAGATCTTGGTGTTTCATTAATTGTTTAACCAGGGTTGAATTCATTCCAATGGGTGTGGGTGGTAATTTGTTGTATGTTGTGTAGTTTGATTTTATTAATTGGTGGGATACAACTGGTGCTGAGTAGTTAAAGTCGCACCCAGTAACTTTGATAAAGTTGCAAATACAGAAATTGGAATGATTTCTAGTAAATAAGGAGACCTTATTCTTATCAATTTCTATAACGGCACACACAGTCCTTAAACACACGCAGCCATTACCTATATACACTAATACAGTTCGTGGGTTGGGATCTGGGCGGATTTCAAAGTGGCAAATGCCTTGGTCAGTGTCAAGGCATACGTCTTGAGTGCTAATTAAATTAGTCTCACAGATAAATCCCTGCTGTTCCCAAGCAATGCAAGGTTCTAGGTTAATGGTTTGCCATTTCCCTCGTTTTTTCCAGGCCCATACCCTATGTTCTGAGGGGTATAATACTGACTTTTCATGACTTATTCCTAAGGCAACAATAGGGTGTATAGTGTGAATTATGGCATTCTGTATAGTGAGCACAAAGGCAGTAGCAGTGTTAGTGGTGGGATTATAGGTAAAATTTACCAAGGTCCACCAAGATTGGGAATCCCTCTCAAAGTCTGTGGCATTGTCCCAGACGACCCTTCGTACTTCAGTTGGAAACACCCCCTCACTTCCTTCTCTTATGATTAAAGCTGCTGTTGATTGTATCCATAATTGTGCTTGTATACAACTAAGGGCTAAAGATATGTTCTCTTGTGCCACTTGTAACATGTCTACCAATAAGTCATGGTCGTGATCCTCAATATCTCTCCATCTTGGCAGTACCTTTGAGACTTGCCACTGATTATCTCCTAGTGCCAATAGAGAAGACTGTAAAGGCTGCTTTAATTTTGTCAGATCGTTAGTTGCTGCAGCTAATTTGTTCATTAATATCTCAGAGTCGATCCCATTCAAAACCCCCAATCCGGTTCCTAACATCCCGGTTAAATCCCTTCGCATTCTACCTCGGAGATGTACTTGTTTTTGTAGCCACTTTGTCCATCCTTCGAAGGATGACCTTAGGAAGGGAGAGCAGGCTGGCTGAACTGCCGAGATATTAGTTTGCATTAACAGTTCAACACGTTTAAGGGACCATTCTGGGTTAAAGAGCAGTTTTTGTTGACCCGTATTTCTTATGACATATGGGCCGATTTCATAAACCTTGGGTTCAAGATTGAATGGTATATTTTTGGTGTGTACTTGAATGCTGGAGTGGTTTGTAAAAGGCTTGGCCATGGTGTTTATTGTAAATTTGAAAGACACCCCAATGGTGTTGTGGGCCCAGAGGCAAACCACGTCAACAGTTTGTCTTAATGTGAAGTTATACCAACAGTCTAATTCACTTGGATGATTGCAGACCTTCGAATGCTTGTGATTATCTACACTGATTTGGATAACTTTATTGTAGGTAGTCCCGTTAATCATTTGACACCCTATCTTAATTTCCTCTCCTATGGTTCCTTGAAGTGACCACCCCTCTTGTCTTTTCCACTCCTGCTTAGTATATATCTGGTTATCGTGCAGGACTAGAGTTGTTAAATTTAAACCTTCTAAATCAGGCTGGCTTCCCATAGATCCAGTGTATTGGGTAAAGGCTTGGGACCACAGCCATTCAGCATTGTCTTGACCAGAAACACCATTAGGACAGAGCAATAGAAAGCTAATAATATGCCAATAAGGGTGGAGTCCTAGCCTTGTTTTTGTTTCGTAATATCCTGCTTTCCCCTTTTGGGCTTGCTGCTCCCTTGGTGTTTCGGAGGCACTTAGACTGGTCCTTTGAGGGAGCCTAGTACTCGGCTGGCAATGGTTGGAGCATTTTAGCATTGTTCCACTTAGAGGGGGCTTGGCCTTTTCCTCTCTGCCTCGCTCGCCGACTCGGGTGCTTCGAGCTGCGAGGTAAACCATCTTCTTGGCAGCAGCGGTATTCGCCTGAGCGTCCCCTTTTCCGGTCCTGCCTAGCCTTGTTCTGCTCCCAGTTCTTATCTTTGACCAGAAGTGGGTTGCAAGGAATCCCCTTCAGTTCCTTTCGACAACACCCTTTTATTATCTGAGCAGCAAATGGAGTGGGCTCGTTAGTAAACAAAAATACTCAGGGTACATTCCCTTGGTAAATATTTCCCACCACTCAGATCCAAAACTGACCCACCGATTTTCCAATTCTCCTATCCTTAGCACAGTTCCAATTAGTTTTCGCTGAGTTTTTATAGCACTCAGTACAAACCTCAATTGGTGGTCTTCCCCTCTGGCAATGGACCCACCACCGTTCTTGGCAAATTTTACATATAAAGCACACAAAAGGATAACGATCTCCACAACTTTCCTTATTACAAATCACTATAGAGTCTAAAGCACACAAAAGAATAACAATCTCCACAACTTTCCTTATTACAAATCACTATAGAGTCTTCAACTAGTTTGTAATTGTATCCCTTTTGCTCCCCCTTTTGGTTGATTTGGATAATGTCCACAGAGTTCATTAGTTTTTCTTAAGAGTCACTTTCAAGTTCCCAGGCTGGCTAGTCACTCTCCACTGGTTATTTGTAGCAACCGGGCCTTTCACTCGGCTGGCGTGAGTCCACCCCTTTTCGGCCATCCTGACTGCCGTTTCTGTGGTAAGCAAAACAAGAAAGGGACTGTCCCAGCATGGAGTTAAGGAATCTTCCTTCCAAGACTTAATAAGTACTTGATCCCCTGGTTTTATCTTATGGATTGTTATATCCAGAGGTGGTCTCTGTGCCAACACTCCTTTCTTCCTCAATTCCTGCCTTCTGCTCATAATTTGGGTGATGTAAAATTTAATATGAGAATCTTTAAGGCATGGGTGATCTGTGGGGGCTTCCATATCATAAGGCATTCCAAATAGCATTTCAAATGGGGAGATTCCCACATCAGTTCGGGGTTGAGTTCGAATGTTCAATAGGGCAAGAGGTAGGCACTTAACCCATGACATTTTTGTTTCCAGCATTAATTTTGTGAGTTGTTTTTTTATTTCTCCATTCATCCTTTCCACCCTCCCCGAGCTCTGTGGATGCCATGGGGTGTGATATTTCCATTGAGTTCCCAAAGCTGTCAGGACATCTTTTGCAATTTTAGAGGTGAAATGGGGTCCCCGGTCCGAGTCTAAACACTCAATTAATCCATACTGGGGGATAATTTGCTCTAATAATACTTTTACCACAGTGTTTGAAGTAGCTCGGGCCGTAGGATAAGCTTCCATGTAATGGGTTAAGTGGTCTACCAGTACCAATAAATATTTATACCTCCCCACTTTTGGTAATTCTGTAAAATCTATTTGTATATGTGAAAAGGGTCGTTGTGCCAGTTCCCTTCCGCCCATTGGTCTTTCTCTTAATTGTTGTTTATTTATTCTTTGACAGGTTAAACATTGTTGGGTTACCTGTTTTGCAAGATTATAGACCCCTATGCACATATATTTAATTGCAAATTGGTCAACCAGGGCTTGAGTTCCCCAGTGGGTTTTCTCATGAATTGCTTGCAGGACCCTCATTGCCATTCCTTTTGGGAGTACCTCCTGCCCGTCCGGTAGTATCCACTTGCCTCCCTCTTTTTCCTTCACCCCCATTTGGTTTAATTTTTGTTTTTCCTGTACCGTGAAGGCTAACACATGGTTAATGGGTCCATGGAACCGGCAATGTTTGTCTCAGGGGTTATCACAGGCACACTGTATTGAATCAATTCCGTATGCACCCCAACAAGCCCAACATGGTTCTTCCTCTAAGTCAGCTCCACAAGTGGAGCAATCTTCCCTTTGTGTGACCCCCCCCTTATATGGTTTTAAACTCATTAGAGCTGCCTTTTTCACCTCCTGGTCGGCTAAGTTATTTCCCCGTACTGAGTTTCCCATCCCCACTTGATGTCCTTTTACATGAACAATAGCTATTCTTTCCGGACCTCTCAAGGCCTGGAGCACTTTCCGAATTAATTCCCCATGTATCAACCCCCTTCCCTGTGAATTGATAAGTCCCCTTTCTTCCCAGATTTTACCAAATGTATGAACCACCCCATAAGCATATTTTGAATCAGTATAAATGGTCCCAACCTTTCCTCTTAGTAGTTCTAAAGCTCTGAGTACTGCATACAATTCACATGCTTGTGCTGACCAGCTGGGGCTAAGAGGACCAGATTCTATTTTCTTAAAAATCTTCCCATCCACAATAGCATACCCAGATTTCCTTTTCCCTTCAAGGACCCGAGAGGATCCATCTACATAATATCGATATCCTTCCTCTAATTCCTCCTCTTCGAGATCTGGTCTTATTTTTGTTTGTTCCTCTATTTGCAAAAGACAATCATGAGTTAGTCCCACAACTGGTTCCCCGTATAGAAACTGGGCTGGATTTTGTAAGCTTGTGGTTTCAATACTTAACCTAGGAGAAGAAATTAGGATGCCTTCATACTTTAGGAGTCTGGCATCTGTTATCCATTTATCCGCTTTTTGTTGTAGTACTCCATGGATGTTATGAGGAGATAGAACCTTCAGTTCACTCCCAAAAGTTATCTTTCCTGCTTCTTCCACCAAAAGGGCAGCAGCCACTATCGATTGCAGACAGGCAGGCCACCCTCGGCTAACAGGGTCGAGAAGCTTTGAAAGATATGCCACTGGTTTCTTTCCTCCAGCCCATTCCTGGGCTAACACCCCGTATGCCACCCCTTCCTTGACATTAATGAATAAAAAGAATGGTCTTTTTAGATCCGGGAGGCTGAGAACCGGGGCATTGACCAGTTCAGTTTTTAATGATTTTAACCGGGTCTCATCCTCGGAGCTCTATTTTAATAGCCCATCTGTTGTTAATTTTTCATACAGAAATTTAACTTTCCCACTAAAATTTTCAATACATTGTCTGCAATACCCAAAAAGTCCCAGCAACTGCCGAACCTGCCTTTTAGTTTTTGGAGCTTCCAGGGAAAGTATTCCTTGGACTCTATCAGTATCGAATTTCTTAGTCCCCTGAGTCAGCCAGTGTCCGAGGTATTTAACTTCCTCTTCCACGAATTGTAATTTCGACTTTGAAACTTTGAGTCCCTTAAGGCTTAAATAATTTAGGAGTTTTATAGTTTCTTCCCTTACTCTTTCTTCTTCTTTCCCTGCAATTAATAAATCATCTACGTATTGTAGAAGCACAATCCCCTCCCCCTGTGAATATTCTGCCAATATTTGTTCCAGAGCTTGCCCAAACAAATTTGGGGATTCGGTAAACCCCTGGGGAAGGACTGTCCACCTCAATTGTTGTTTTCTATGTGTATCTGGGTCTTCCCATTCGAAAGCAAAATAATCTCTAGAAGTTTCCTTAAGGGGACAGGCCCAAAAAGCATCTTTAAGATCTATTACACTATACCACTGGTTTTCTGGGCCAAGTTGGCTTAAAATAGTATGTGGATTGGCTACGACCGGGAATCTTTCAACTGTTCTTTTATTGATTTCCCGCAAGTCATGCACCAATCTGTAACTGCCATTCGGTTTTTTTACCGGCAGGATGGGGGTATTGAAAGGGGACATGCAGGGTTCTAAAAGTCCCTTTTCCAAAAGTCTCTTTATTTCTGTTTTTAGTCCTTCCCTCCCCTCTTTGGGTATGGGATATTGCCGAATCCTGACAGGGATTTCTGGGTTCCTGATAGTTACCTCAAAGGGTTCAATATTTAATTTCCCCACACTGTCGGGGGTATACCAAACTTCTGGGTTAATCTTTTTTTCGTCTTCAGCCCGGAGAGGATATAGTTTTACTGTTAGTTCTCCCTTTTTTGCCTCTATCCCTATCCCCAACTCGATCATCAAATCTCTCCCTAATAGATTATAATCTGCTTCTGGAACTAGTAAAAATGACCCAATTCCCAATTTAGAATCACTTTCTAAGAGTACATTCTTAATTACAGGTACTCCAAAGGGTTCCCCTTTGGCCCCAATCACCTGTATTATCTCAGGTGAAACCTTACACCCTTGGGGAAGGGTCTGGACGGTTGATCTCTCCGCCCCTGAGTCCACAAGGAACTCATATTCTTGTTGCTGGGGACCTATCTTTAATTATACCAGGGGCTCTTTTCTTTCCCTTGTCCCCAGCAGATAGAGCCCCCGACCCCCCTAATCTTCTTTGAACTGTTCCTCATCAGCAATCCTCTGCCGACACTCTTTCCTCATGTGTCCCTTCTTCCCACAATAGAAACAGACAATGCTCTCTCCACCTCTCGACTTCCCCTCAAACCGACTTCGCTGGACATCAGTCTGACCTCTAGACTGACCTCCAGTTCTTCTTTGGGGATTCTGTTGTCCCTCCCTTACTGCTGCCAACATGATTTTAGACTGCTTTTTAAAACTCTCATCTTCTCTCCTAACATACACCTTTTGAGCCTCTCGCAACAACTCATCCAATCCTTTCGCTTGCCATCCTTCTAATTTCTCCAACTTCTTCCGAATGTCTACCCAAGAATTGACTACAAAATGCACCTTCAAAAGTGTCTCACCCTCTGGGGTATTGGGGTCCACCCCTGAATACAACTGAAAAGCTTTCTTCAATCTCTCCAACCATTCCGTTGGATCTTCATCTTTTTTCTGGTGCTCTTTAAATGCCTTTTGTACATTCTGCCCACGAGGAACAGCCTTCCTTATTCCCTGTAATATTATATTCCGCAAATCGCTCATGTGTATGCGATGTACCGGGTCTTGGTCACTGGGGATTCTGGAGGGGCCATTTGGTGTCTGCTAATGGTCCTTGCTGGTGTTCATCGTCCCAGATCCTCATACCCGTCTCCCTAATCATTCTCCTTTCCTCCACAGAAAATAGGATTCCCAAGATGGATTGCAGCTCCTCCCAAGTGTAAATGTTAGGTCCTAAAAATTGGTCTAATCGCTCTGCCACCCCCAGGGGGTCTTCCAACAGATGTCCCATTTCCTTTTTAAAATCCCGGACATCTCCCGGACTTAGTGGGACAGATATATATCCCACTCCCAAAATTTGGGCTGGCTGCCCTGGTTGTGCTGCATTTGGGTTGGGTACCATTCCCATCCCATGTTCCCTAAGAGGAAATATGCCCAGTTCTTGTTTCTCCCTTTGTCGGGTTTGACTCCTAGTGACTCTTCGGGACATCCTGGGGGTATTCCCCTCCGACCCCCTAACCTCTGATCCCTCGTCATCAGATAATTCTCGAACGGGGGCTGAGGGGTCTGGGTATTGTAGCAGGGGTGGAGGTACTGGAGGAGGTGGTGGTATATAGGGAGGAGGGATAACTGGGGGTATTTCCTCCTCCTGCATGCTTTTCTTTTTCCTTTTACTATTGAGAGCAAATAGCTTTGTTCTTGTCTCTCCCACTATCCAAAGAGCTGCATATTTGCTCTCCTCTTGGTTAAAGGGCTCTTTGGAGTTAACATATATATTTAGAGCTTGACAGATCCAATCCTCAAACGACCCAAATACGGGCCAATATAGTTGGTCTCCCCTTATTTGTTTACCTCCCCAAATTTCCATACAATAATGGATCATTTTAACCCTATCTTTTCCTTTTCTAGAAGGAAAGGCATCCCAATACTTTACCATTAGGCCTAGTGGACTTTCCTCTGGGATCTGAGGAAGTTTTACCGAGATTCTCCCACCCATGGGTTCAGCAGATTTACTTTTTCTCTGACCCATCTTCTAGAGTGCCTTCTCACACTCAACACAAACAATACGACAGTCGCTTCCCCCAATTCGTGGCCCACTCCGTCGCCGGATATGGGAAACGCACTGCTATGGGGTCCACACTCACTTGGGGAATCTGAGCTGCCAGCTCCCCTCTCACACACACGTTCGCATTCTCTACACTCCAGGACTCCCACCCCTGACCGAGCGACTGAGCGGACCGGACTACTCACGTCTTTCTGGCGCCTCCGTTTCTCGACCGGGGCTTCGCCCTGTGTGTCTTCTTTACACACCTCAATCACCCTGGGACTACACACCCCTAAACGACTCTTAAAGACCCCGTTTCCGGGGTCGAGGCTTTGTCCCTTTCACACGTACTCCGGAGCCCGCTTGTACCGGGCCCACTGAACACATACACTTATACCAAATTAGTAGGCCGAAACTTGCGGAAGTTTCTCTGGGGATCCCCCGCCCCAGGAACTTTGATGCAGTCCATCTCCACGTCTGGGTTAGGCCCGCTTGCTCTCCTCCTAACCCAGGAGCCTCCCGACCGAGGGTAACTCGACGCTGAGGGGGTGCAGCTCTCCCCCTCCTACGTCACCCAACCCTGGAAAAAGAGGCCCACCACCCACCGGGAAAAAGAGGCCCACCACCCACCGGGGGCTACTTACGCTTCCTGCGTGTTCACTCTTCCGCGGTTCTTCGTGCACAAAGATTAACGGGGGTAACTTTGCTTGCTACTGAGTTTTAGGTTCGTCGGTAAAGGCCCAAGGAGGAAGCCCCCCCACCCAGGGACACCGCAAAAAGGCGGTGGGGCGCCTCACCCTAGTGGGGCCTCCCTCCCAGATTTCCTTTATACGAGTCACGGCACCAAATTGTGATAAATTGAGGCAAATAATTTGATTCAGCCTTTTTAAGGTCAATTAGAATTGTATTAATTACAGCAAGCAGTAGCAAGCAAAACAGCGCTGGGTGGGTAGGGGTCTCCTAACCGCCCCTCCTGCAGTGTCCCACACTGCAGTGCCCCACACCCCACTCCCTTATTCAGTTTCTTTTCATAGTTTTATGGAGGTTTCTTCATTCGTGTCTTTTGCGATAGCGGTGTGCGTAGCTTGAGCATCCCTCTGCGTCATTTCTGCGTTGTGTTGAGGCAGGTGATCACTGATTTCACAATCGGCTCCGGACAGTGATGGGCGTACATGGAGCACTCCTACGTTGTCTAGTCCGGTAGCCGTTGCCTGGTGGTTGCTGATTTCATAATCAGCTCCGGCCATCCCCCGACATCCTTAGCCTGTGTCTGCAAAAAAGCTATGAAAAGCTCCCTATATGGTGATTAATCATACTTGTGATCTTGCGGTTTTGCAATATGTCTATAGCCTTGCGGTTTGTAGCAGTTGCTTTTTTATTGTCCTCCCCTATCTCCTAACAAGCAGGCTAGTCCCTTATACTTCAATTTTTATATTTCCTCCTTTAATATTCCAATTCTTTTGATGAACAAACAAGTTACCACAGTTTATCACACGGCTGGGCTAAGAGTTAAGTGTTTGTTGTGCGATAGCACTGCCCTTTAGTGTTAAAAGCTGTCACTGGGAGATCCTTTGCATTACGAGGTTTGCTGTTCATTCCTTGTTACAAGTGAGAGGCGATCTGCCCACAGTGGCTGCAGAACTCCAAGCCCGGGCCGAGGGAGCCCGGACTCCCAGACAGGCTCTCCACAGGTGGTTTCAGCTTGAACCAAGTCAGTCTCTTCATCCATCAGGGGTCTGGGTAGTCATAGAGCGGGAGGACGGAGAGAGAGACAGAGTGTTCTTAGGAGGGATATACCAAAGTTCAACAAGTTGCTGTCTAGCCTTAGACTGGGAACAACCGCCAGTAGAACGGGTGCTTAAGAATCCCTTGAGGTGGCGTCTGGAAGGGGTAATCCCCTGCTTCGTGTGTGGATTGACAACCTTTTACTAGAAGCCAGACTGGCACACAGCTTGGGTTCTTCTCTGATGCTTGAAGTGTCAGAGGAGGTGGTATTGTATTTCATATAGACGGAGATCCACATGTCGTGCATGTACCCCTGAATTGCCGAGATACTATAACCCAGGGGTTGAACAAGCAAGGTGTGAAATAGCGAATTTAAAAGCCACCTAGTCCCTGAAACCTGAGTCGTGTTTGAAGAAGATTGAGAAAGGACAAAGGAGTGGCACAGCCTTAGCATTAAAAGGAAGAACTAAGGCAATTTTTTTCTCCTTTTCTTTCCTCCCCAGTAGTTTAGATTGAACCCTTAAGAGTTTGTAAATTTATGTGGGACGGGGCGGATGAAGAGAGAATGAATGTGTGTGAATGAGAGGCGGGCTGGTTGCCCCAGACCTGCTAAGCGAGAGCAGTAGTCTCCTATGCTGCGTTTCCGTCTTTTTCGCAAGAAAAGCGGCCAGTAAAGAGACGAAGCGAGTGATAAAAAGAGTGAGAGAACCCCCCCCCCGGGTCTGGGTCTAAGAGAAAGAGTGGGACCCCTTGGTGGTGGGGGGGGAAGGGGGAATAAAAGGTAATTAATTTAAAAAAAAAAATAATTAAAAGGTAAAAAGAGGGTTGATTCAAACCTCCTGGATTGAGGGATTAATGATCCAAGAGCATCCAGGGTTGATTCAAACCTGCTGGATTGAGGGATTAATATTCCAAGAGCATCCAGGGTTGATTTCAAACCTGCTGGGTTGAGGGATTAATATTCCAAGAGCATCCAGGGTTGATTCAACCCTGCTGGATTGAGAGATTAATATTCCAAGAGCATCCAGGGTTGATTCAAACCTGCTGGGTTGAGGGATTAATATTCCAAGAGCATCCAGGGTTGATTAAACCTGCTGGGTTGGGGGATTAATATTCCAAGAGCATCCAGGGTTGATTAAACCTGCTGGACTGAGGGATTAATATTCCAAGAGCATCCAGGGTTGATTCAAACCTGCTGGCTTGAGATATTAATATTCGAGAGCACCCAGAATTGAATAAAATTTTTGCCAGTTTGAAGATAAATCTGAGAGGATCTGGAGTTAGGAACAACACAGCTGGATTGAGGGGTATCCAAGAACACTGGGACTGGCCAGGGAAACCTAAAAGTGTAATAAGTGTGTTGAAAAATAAAAGGTACCTTGTTGTTGTGATTGTTTTGTTGTGCGTGAGAGTAAGTGAAAAATAAAGTTAAGTGAATGTGGACTAATGAAAGTATATGTATGCATCCTGCCCTGTTAGGCAGCCTCACTGTTCTCCCCTAGTGTGACCCACAGACGCAGGTTACGATCCGATAGACAAAAGGACTACAGCTGACCATTGGAGAGTAACAAGCCAACGCGGAAACCTGAAGGTCACCTTGAAGAAAAACTGACGGACTCAGTGTGGGTAATCCAGATAGACCAAGAAGGGGAACAGAAAGGATACACTTACCCCTTGGCTGATGATTATGGAGTAGTGTGTAAAGAAATACGTTGTGACAGTTATCCTTTTGTGTGCTTTGTTTGTAAAACTTGCCAAGAACCGTGGTGGGTCCATTGCCGCAAAGGAAAGCCACCTACTGGGATTTGCTCCAGCTGCTACAAGCTAGAGCGAGGATTAACAAGAATCATATTAGATTTAGGGGAATTGGAGAATAAGTGGGTAAGGTTCAAATCAGAAGAGTGGTGGGAGGTTTACAGAAAAGGGGTTAACCCTGAGAATTTTTGTTTCCACCTGAATGAACCTGCCCCCTTGTTGCCCATATTGTAAACCGGTGTTGTCGGAAAGAGCTGAAAGAAATCCCATGTGACTCATCCCCGGTCAAGGATAAGAACTGGGAGCAGTATAAGGCTAGAAGGGGAAAAGGGAATGGATGCGCTGGAGAGTACCGCTGCTGCCGAGAAGATGGTAATCCCCGCGGCTCGAAGCACCCGAGTCGGCGGGCGAGGCAGAGGGGAAAGAACCACGCTCTTCCCAATCCCAAGTGGAATAATACAGAAGTACTCCCGACTGGGTATTGATAATCTCCCCAAAGGTACCGACTCAAACACCCCGGGCAGACACAAAGGGCAACAAGCTAAAAGGGGAATGGTAGGGAGTTATGAGTTAAATGCAAAAACAAGACTCCATCCTCCTTGGCAAGTTATCATTATTGTAACTCTGATTATGTTATTGCCAGAAGGATATTCTCAATTTTCACATCAACCCTTTAAGTGGATCCTAACCCGAGTAGATGGGAAGGAAATTCAAACTCGGATTTCATCTGGATCTCCTAGCTTTACACTGTCATTATGCACACTGGCCCCCATCGAACCATGTCTAAATAAAATAGGTTTCTATATGTGTCCAGCATCAAATCCAGGAAAGGGATATTGCAATTACCCTGGGGAATACTTCTGTGGGCATTGGGGCTGTGAAACAATAGCATCAGATTGGTCAGTAGAAGGAGATCAATGGCTTACTGTTTCTTGGGGACCCTACGGCTGTAAAGCTCCACAGAAGGACTGGTCGGGCGGCATAGTCAATCAGGGGAATTGTCAATTTGTGTATCTGAATGTAACTAAACCGTCAGATCCAGGATGGACAGTGGGACGGACGTGGGGTTTTCGGTACGTGGAACCCGGTAAGAACAGAGGCACCATGTTCACCATAAAGAAGGAGCCTATCTCACCAGATACCCAACCAGTAGGCCCTAACCCGGTAATAGCTAAAGATAGAGAGCCAAGTTATGTTGAAATAATCAGTAATCAGAGTAACGCAGGAACAGAAAACTCAACGGTTGTTACCCAGACAATAGCACCCCCTAGCGAGGATTCTCGATTTAACACCCTTTGGAAGCTGGTAGAAAGAGCGTACCGGGTCTTGAATGTAACTAACCCCCGGCTTACAGAGCATTGTTGGCTCTGCTTTGATGTTAAACCCCCATTTTATGACACTGTTAGAATATCAGAAAAGGCGAGACGTGCAAATGGCAGTAACCCCCCTTCATGTAATTGGAAAGATCTGCGGGGGCAAGGAATCACATTGGCCTCAGTAACAGGGAAGGGGAGATGCATTGGCCAAGTGCCCCAGCACATGGAATTCCTGTGCGAAATAATAACTACAGCAAAATGAGAGGACAAGCCAGCCAAGTGGTTACTCCCTGCTAAGAACACAAAGTGGATCTGTGCAAAAGGAGGACTCACACCCTGCATCTCCCTGGAAATTTTCGATGAGACCTCAGATTACTGCATACAAGTCGTCATAATCCCAAAAATTATCTATCAACCCCAAGACTATGTATATAACCTACAAATTACCCCAGCACACCATCTACAAAAACGAGAACCTTTTACTACACTTACAGTGGCTGCTTTAATGCTCATGGGGGGAGCAGGTGTAAGCACGGGAGTGGCCTCCTTAGTAAAACAAACAAAAGAATTTCACTCTCTAAGGGCAGCAATAGACGAGGACTTAGAGCGAATAGAGCAATCGATATCAGCCTTAGAGAAATCAGTGAGATCTCTTGTTGGGGAAGATGAAATAGCAAGGCCCTATAAATATGAGGGCCTGGCAAAAGAATCAGAGAATACAGATATCGAGATGAAAACGAGGTTTGAAATACCAAACCTTCATTACTGAGCATCCCGAAAACAATAATGCAATCCCCCCTTTCTGATAGATCCTAAGGTCAAATGGAATGTCCTGTCTCACCCCCCAATGTATGGTTCATCCCATACCTGTAACCCTCCCCTGAAGTATCTGATGTCTGTAACCCCATAGGCCCAAGTCCTGTCCCAGCCCACCTTGAAGCCCCCTGATAAGGTGTGGCCGAGGGACCGGACGCTCTCTCTCTCGGACCTTCCTGCTGGGACACCCACCTGGCACCATCTCTCTCTCTCCCCCCGCTCTCCCCGGGCCTGCCACGAGTTGCGGCTAGCAACTCTAAGCAGGGCCCTTCATCCTTTATAATAAACCCTATGCTCTAAAGACCGGGCCTCAGAGATCCTTCGTTACCACCCACCCAAACCGTCCTGGAGTCCAGCAATCCCCGCAGATTGGCGCCCAATGAGGAAGACCGACCCCCACAGACCGGCAACCCCACGTGTCTGAAGACCTCTTCAGCTTTTCTACCTGTGGGAGATTTCTCCATGGACGGTAACTAAATAACCAGTTGTAGCCTCCTAATCGGTGTCGTGAGCACGGCGTATCGTTGCTGAGCAGCGTAGAAGCCGGAGCTCTGTAACTTTGCCGAGGCAATCCTCGAGCAGGGGAATTCGTTACAAGGTAGCGAGTACCTCTAGCTCTTGGAGGAATTTGCCTGGCAATCCTCGAGCATAGGCGGCTGCTGCTGTGCGGCAGCTACCTAGAGCTCTCTGAGGAACCTCGCCGTGGCACCCCGCCACGTGCACCGAGCACAGGCGAGCACTGCTCTGCACTGCCCGCACTGAAGCTCTGAGTGGAGTCTGGAGGCCCCGAGCACGGAAAGACGTTCCTGAGCGACGCCTGAAACCGGAGCTCTGAGGGGGACCTCAAGCAGAGTCCTGAGCGCCGACTGGAGTGCCTGGCCAGCCCCCCACGTCGGAGTTCTGAGTGAGGACCCTGCCCCTGCGATATCGAGGTGAGCTACACTGGTGTAAAAATGGGACAATCCCACTCTGCCCCTGATCGGGATCTCTATAAGGAACTTAAGCATTCTTTACGCTGCAGTAACAGTACTTTACCTAAGCAAGAGTTAAAAAACCTTTTAGAATGGACTGTACTTAATTTCCCGAATGCGGACCGTTCAGCCGTCTTTACCAGAGACTTTTGGGACTCAGTTGGAAATAGACTCTTTAATGATATTTCGCGCTGGGATTTGACTGGCGTTCCCCTTCTCCCGGCGTGCAGAGCATTGGTTGAGCTCTTTGCTTCACAGCAAACGCCCGCGGCAGCCGCTCAGCCTGGCCACGCTGTCCCCGAGAATCCCCTCCACGCTGCCGCGAGTCCGCAGCGGGGCACGCCCCCCGCCTCCCCCCCGCGCCGCGCGGCTGCGGCGTCCGCGGCCCCTCCCCCCACCCTCGTGATCGCGGCGTCCGTTGCCTCAGCCCCCCCACCGGACCCCGCGGCCCCTCCCCCCGCCCATGCGGTCGCGGCGTCCGTTGCCCCGGCCCCCCCACCGGACCCCGCGGCCCCTCCCCCCGCCCATGCGGTCGCGGCGTCCGTTGCCCCGGCCCCCCCACCGGACCCCGCGGCCCCTCCCGCCGCCCCCTCCATCCCCGCACCCCCCACTCCACTAACTTCTGCTGCTCCGGTTGGCGCGGTTCGCCCCCCCCGCTCCGTGTCGGGCCCCTCCTCCGCCTCCGCCCCAGCGAGCCCGCCCAGCAATGTGATCGCGGCAACACCCCCCGCTGCTGGCGCTGCACCGGCCCCGGCCCCTCCTCCCCCCGTGGCCCTGACTGTACCCCCCCTCCCCCCGGCGAGTCCCGCCGCTCCCCCAGCCATGTGCTGTGTCTCTGTGGCTGCAGCCATCGCCGGCCTCCTGCAGAGTCACGCGGCCACGTTTCTGCAAGCAGCTCATGCTCCCGTCGCTGCCGCGGCGCAGGCTGACACGGCAGCGTCCTTTGTGCCGCGGGATGGAGCGGTCCAGCCCGCCAAGCCGCCCCGCGCCTCCCGCGCGGTGGCTCCCCCACCGTTGTCACTGCCCCCCTCAGACACGCCCACCGCCATGGTCCCGTGCCTCCCCGACCGCCCGGCCCCTGCTCCAGCCCAGCTTGCGAGCTACCAGCCGCTGAGCTCCGCGGCACAGACGCCGGCTTGCCCCCAGCGCCCTGTCCCCGCTCCGCGGCGATCCCTGGCCAGCCCCCCCCTTCCTACCACCGCTGCGGCTGCGCCGGGGACCGCGGCCACCGCCGGAACCGCGAGAGCAGCCCAGTCCCCTGCTTCCGAGCCCCCCAGTGCACCGCTGTTTGCGGCGCCGCTGCCGGCTCGGAGCGCCGCGGCGCCGCCGTGGCCCGACCCGCCCCCATCGCGCAGGGGTGCCCTGGGGCTACACGCCACGGCGCTGCCACCCTCTGCGGGCGGCGGCGCCCTGCCGTTCCCTTCTGTGGCCACAGAGACGGTCCCTGCTGCGCTCCCCGAGGCGGCCGCCATGATGGCTCACCACGCGGACCCCGTGACACGCCCCCCGCATGCGCAGTCCCTGCGACCCTCGGAAGACCTGCCTCACGCCGCGACACCGCCGCCGCCCCCCCACGCCGCCTCCGCCGCGCCTTTGATCCAGCCTCCCGGCTCCCACGCACTCCATGCTGCAGTCTACCCTCAGCCGACATCACCGTGCCCTCCCACGCCAGCACCATCGCTCCCAATTCCAGCCACAGGACACCAGCCTGCGTCGCCAGAACTTCCGGGATCACCGCATCTACAAGTGTCTCCGCCCACACCACCAGCCCAGCCGGAGCCTGTTACAGCCTCATCACAAGTGGCCCCCACTGCAGCGCGCCTCGCACAGCCTCTGGAAACCCCAACGCTACAGCCACCAGCAGTTCCTGCGCAGACGCAGCCTCCAGCCACCCTTCACCTGCCTCCATCGCCACCGGGTACCGTGCCGCAGCCACCGCATCCTGCACCTGGACCAAGCAGGACTGGACTACAACCAAGCACACAAACCGTGCAACGAGAAGGGGGAGGGTCGAATGTGACACACATGGAGAACTGTATTGCATTTCCAAATGCCAACCCTCTTAATGCTGAAAAGTCACCAGCATCAATCACAAATTTAGAAAATCCCCAGAAAAATTCTGACAATCTTCAACTGACAGACTGGAATCAAATAACACGTGACATTTGCAAAGAGGAAAGCCTAAACCCTATAGCACTGCCTGTGATATTCAGCCAGCAAGCCGGTGGTCCCAGAACTTGGACAGCTATCCCATCTCATGAGGTGAAAGAATTGCGAAAAGCAATAAAGGACAATGGTATCTCCTCTCCATATTTTAGACAACTGCTGAAAAGTACCCTGGAAGGACATACACTCACACCAAATGACTGTAAAAATCTTGCTGCTATAATTCTTACAGACTCACAGTATATACTATGGGAACTTAAATGGAAGAGACTGCTTACAGGGGTACTAAACACTTATAGACAATGTACTGATGCAGACCTTCGTGCCCTCACCCTGTCTAAGCTAATAGGTGACCCACCTGATGACCAGAATGAAAATCAAGTGAATTTACCCAGAATGGTGTTAGATGACATCAAAAAGATGGCTCGCAAAGCTTTTTTGCAAGTTCAGCCTGCAGGAACTTTTGAAAAAGCCTACAATCTAATTAGTCAAGAGTCATCTGAACCATTCACCTCATTTGTGGACCGGGTGATCCAAGCAGCAGAAAGACAATGCGGTGATGATATAGCCCGTCCAATAGTGATACGGGACATCATTGAAAATAATGCAAACGTGGAATGCAAGAGAGTCATCAAAGCCCTGGGAAAAGAAAGACCTACAGTGCCTGAAATGATTGATGCCTGCAGCAAAATTGGGAGCCCACAGCATGTAGCAACAGTTCGAGTAAATGAACTTGGAGAAACTCTGGGAGAGAAAATTGAAAGGGCTCTTACAGCACAAGTAGCGCAAGCAAAAGCACAGGCAGCACGAGCAGAAGCACGAGACCAAAAACTTACTGAAATCCTAACTGCCTTGCATCTAAGGTCCCAGCAAAAAGCGTGAAGCCCGTTGACACCCTCACATCAGCCAGTACTTCCACAAGTACAAACCAAGAAGCAAGCATCCAGACCTGAGCTGCGCAGAATCATCAGGAGAAAGTGATCTGCCAGGAACAGCTCAAGAAAAGAATGAAGTTTTATCGTTTGCGCGCGTGCATGTTGCTTTTGTTCTTTTGTTTTAGTTCTTGTAGTGAAGCTTTACCTGTAAGTCAATCAAATACGAATGTCTGGGTTGCTTTAGCCAAGTCTTCAGGCTCTGATACCATCTGTCTATCCATCCTGGCTAGACGATTTGTTTGATGGTTAGAGCTTTGCACCTTGGCTAAAGGAACTCTGTAAAGTAGGTTTGATTATTCTGATAGTGATAATTGTAGTTTTAGTAGCAGTACCCTGTATACTTCAGTGTGTGCAGAACATAATGAGTAAGACAGTATCTAGCATCTTAGTTGTTCATCAGAACGGGGGAGATGTTGGGGAAGATGAAATAGCAAGGCCCTATAAATATGAGGGCCTGGCAAAAGAATCAGAGAATACAGATATCGAGATGAAAACGAGGTTTGAAATACCAAACCTTCATTACTGAGCATCCCGAAAACAATAATGCAATCCCCCCTTTCTGATAGATCCTAAGGTCAAATGGAATGTCCTGTCTCACCCCCCAATGTATGGTTCATCCCATACCTGTAACCCTCCCCCGAAGTATCTGATGTCTGTAACCCCATTGGCCCAAGTCCTGTCCCAGCCCACCTTGAAGCCCCCTGATAAGGTGTGGCCGAGGGACCGGACGCTCTCTCTCTCTCGGACCTTCCTGCTGGGACACCCACCTGGCACCATCTCTCTTTCTCCCCCCGCTCTCCCCGGGCCTGCCACGAGTTGCGGCTAGCAACTCTAAGCAGGGCCCTTCATCCTTTATAATAAACCCTATGCTCTAAAGACCGGGCCTCAGAGATCCTTCGTTACCACCCACCCAAACCGTCCTGGAGTCCAGCAATCCCTGCAATCTCTATCTGAAGTAGTTTTGCAAAACAGGAGAGGATGGGACCTCCTGCTCCTACAGCAAGGAGGGCTATGTGCAGTGCTCAGAGAGGAGTGTTGTATCTATGCAGATCACACAGGGGTAGCCAGGGATAAAATGACAAAACTATGGGAAGGATTAGAGAAACGAAAAAGGGAAAGAGAAGCCCAACAAGGTTGGTATGAAACCTGGTTCAACAGTTCCCCGTGGCTGACTACCCTATTGTCCACAATTGCAGGGCCCCTAATTTTGCTGATTTTGGGACTAACCTTTGGCCCGTGCATTTTTAATAAGATCATAGACATAGTAAAGGGAAGATTGGAGGCTGCTCACCTCATGTTAATAAGGGCCAAATATGAACCCGTACCGGAGGACCCTGAGACTAATGAAACCTTAGCCCTTAGCTTACAAGAATTAAAAAGGTTTGATGAACAAAATAAAGAAAAAGAAAAGCGGGGGATTGTGATAAGTTAGAAAAGACTCTTTGTTCATCAAGACAGAAAGAAGAAGCCTTGTGTAGATAACAGAAAATCAAAGGAGAACCCTTGTGTAGATAACAGAAAACCAAAGGAGAGAAACTAGTTAGTATGTTGATTACTTAAGCTGGTTGTGTAATTAGAACTTAGTTGCATATGGAAAAGACCATTACAGGGCCGTGGACTTTCACCAAGGAAGAAGAGAGGAGCTTCCCTCAAATGACCACCAGAGAGTAGAAGACGACCCCCTAGCAACAGAGGGCGCAAGCACAGAGTACACCCAGAGATACCGCGGCCCCGGAGAAAAAGAGTATAAAAAGACTGTGGGAAGGGGGAAACGGGGTGAGCCGTTTGGGGAGCGGGGACTCCCCGGCTCCACCCAGCGCTGTCTACTTGCCATCGCTTGCTGTAATCAATAAATTTCTGATTGACTCTTGAAAGGCTGAACAAATTATTCGCCTCTGTTTATAACATAGACCAATTCTTAGGTCCAAACATTTATACTTGGGAAGAAATTCAGTCTATATTAAAGATACTATTTTCTCAGGAGGAAAGGGAATTTATCAGAATTGCAGGCATAAAAGCCTGGAATAAAGAAAATCCACAGGGGCCTCCTGGAGAGGAGAAAATGCCAACTGCACCTCCTGAGTGGGGTCAAAACAATGAGGAGGGGAGAAAACATATGAATGAGTATCGTAATTTAATAATCAAGGGAATAAAAGGGACAGCACCTCGAGGGCAAAATGCTAAAAAGGCTTTTGAGGCACAGCAGGGGAAAGAAGAAACTCCACCTGAATGGTTAGACAGACTTAGGAGAAATATAAAACAATATTCCGGAATAGATCCTGAAACTGATGTGGGAAAAGCTTTGTTAAGGATTAACTTTGTTACTAATGCCTGGCCAGATATTAGGAAAAAAATAGAAAAAAATGAAGATTGGCATGATAAATCATTAGATGATTTATTAAAGGAAGCTCAGAAAGTTTATGTCCGGAGAGATGAAGAAAAAGCTAAACCAAAAGCAAAAGTTATGGCAGTCACCATGCGAGAAAACAATTACAAGAAAAATCAAAAACACACAGGCGCTACTCCTAGATATGGCAGTTGTAGAGACAGGGGAACAGGAAGGAATAAAAACCCAATACAAATCAAGTCTCAGGAGCATTCCAGGAGTGTCTGCTTTTACTGTAAGAGTGAAGGACATTATAGGAAAGATTGTCCTAAGAGGGTAAAAGATTTGAAAATTTTCAAAGAGATGGGCACAGAGGAAAAACAGGGATGTCAGAGGCTCTATTTTTTAGGGGACAAATACCATCTGGAGCCTGTGATAACTTTAAAAGTGGGTCCCCAAGAAGAAGAATTGGAATTTGTGGTAGACACAGGAGCAGAAAGAACCTGTCTGTTAAATATTCCAAAAGGTTATCGTGTAAGCAAAGATACCGTAAAAATAACAGGAGCAAAAGGAGAGAGTTTCACAGTTCCTGTCATTAAAAATGTGGTAATAGAGGGAGAAACTAGATTCTTGATAGGGGATGTTTTATTGGTCCCAGGGGCAGGTAGCAACTTATTGGGATGAGATTTACAAGTGAAATTAGGAATAGGGGTTATCCCAGAAGATGGGAAGATGACAGCTAGAGTTTTAAAATTAGGCCAAGAGGATGAAGAAAAAATTAACAAGAAAGTTTGGGCTGGGGAAGGAAATAGGGGGGGCTTAAATATTGAGCCCATAAGGGTTACAATTGAGAGAGAAGATTGTCCCATACGTGTACGTCAGTATCCTATATCCTTAGAAGGACGGGAAGGTTTGAAGGCAGTAATAGAAGGGCTAATAAAGGATGGGACATTGGAACCTTGTATGTCTCCCCATAATACCCCTATTCTCCCAGTAAAGAATCCTGATGGGAGTTATAGACTTGTACAAGATTTAAGGGAAGTTAACAAAAGAACTCAGACTCGCTACCCAGTGGTACCAAATCCTTATACTCTTTTAAGTAAAGTCCCTCCCCAGCAGCAGTGGTTTAGTGTACTGGACCTTAAAGATGCCTTTTGGGCTTGCCCATTAGCCCAGGAGAACCGAGATATCTTTGCCTTTGAATGGGAGGATCCACAAACTGGGAGAAAACAGCAATTAAGATGGACAAAATTACCACAGGGGTTTACTGAATCTCCAAACTTATTTAGACAAGCTTTAGAAACAATACTACAAACATTCGCCACTACACCTGGAATAAAAATTATCCAATATGTGGATGATCTTTTACTATCTGGGGAGGCTGAAGCTGGAGAGGCTACTATAAAATTTTTGAATTTTTTTGGGGAAAAAGGATTATGGTATTAAAGAAACAAAATAATATAGAAGACCCCTTTCAAGAAGCAAGATTGATTTGTGAAGAAAATGAACGAAGAATAAAGGCTAGACAACAATGAAAATTGCTCGAGCCAAATTAATTATAAAGAGGGAGAATTGTGAAAAATGCATATTATATGGCACTATGCACATAGTTAATATATGTATTATGTTAAATTGATTAGTTGTGCTGTATTAACATTTTAATCGTATGGTAAATGTAGTTTTGTAGTTAAAATGAAGCTCTAGTAGTTGAAATAGAAACTATGTATGTAGGGTTTTTTTAAGGAATGAGATACTCGCTTCGAGGCAGCCACCAGAATGCATAACTCTTTCAGAGAAGAGGAATTTATGGTTTTCTTATCAGAAGAAGCTAATTTCTTCATGCCTTGCTCAGACTCGAAGACGCCGTGGGGATTAAAGGAAACAGTTGACATACAACAGACAGAGTTTCTTGTTTTAAATAGAATGTATGCATAACCATGAAGTATATATGAATATGCAACAGTGTATTGTTTTAAGGGTGATTCCGTTGTTCACAAGGCATGCTTATCAGGCTTAAGGGCCCGAGAGCATCTGGACATCCGTAATTCTTTGCTTTTTATTGTTTTGTAATTGTCCTCACTCTAAATTTTTATTACTCTAATTGTATTACTATTTTTATAACTATTTTATTATTATTAAACTTTAAAAATTTTAAAAACCAAGTGATTGGTGTTTTTCACATCCTCCAATCCACTGTCACTTTTGAAATTGTATATATTGCGGAGTCAGAAAATAAAATCTCTCTTCTTGGTTCTTTTCTTCCCTCTTTTTCATCTGGCGTCCGTGTGTGAGTTATTTCTTGTCATAGTGTGACAAACACACCATTGTTTTGGCTACTGCTGAGCAGCACTGTCCCTCTGACATTCCTTCCCCCCTCATTAAGGGGCTGGGATTGGGCAAAATCCTGGAAGAGGACAGAACCAGGCCAGCTGACCCAAATTAACCAAAGGGATATTCCATACTATATGTGTTGGGGGTTCGGATCTCTCCTTTTTTTTTCTTTTTCTCAGGGAATTTTGTCCCATAAGTTGCTAGGAAACAGTAATGACTGGGTACTTAAGGGAGACAAAAGAAGTGGCCAAGCTCAGGGGAGGAGGGCATCTGGCCGCACTTCTCTTATCTGAGGGTTTCTCTTGGAAGGGCAGAGATAGAGAGAGATTTGGGCTGGTGTGGGAAATGGAAAGATAGAAACTCCCACAGACACTGAAGGGTTTGATCTGCAGCTTTGGAAGAAGCTTGGATTGATGTAAAAATAAAGTACACAGACATTAAGTAGAAAAATCATAAACTTATGTTTCCATAGTTGTAAGTAAGAATGTCGTAAATGGAGGTGAATAATTTGTTCAGCCTTTCGAGGGTCAATCAGAAATTTATTGATTACAGCAAGCGATGGCAAGCAGACAGCGCTGGGTGCAGCCGGGGAGTCCCTGCTCCGCAAACGTCTCACACCGTTTCCCCCTCCCCAGAGTCTTTTTATACTCTCTTCCTTCCGTGTCCGCGGAATCTCTGGTGGTCGCTGGAGGAAGGCTCCACTCTTCTTCATCGATGAAAGTCCACGACCCTGTAATGGTCTTTTCCATATAAGGTTATATGTTATATGCATCTCAGCTCAAATCCTGTTACCTACACAAGGCTTCCCCTTTGGCTTCCTGTTATTTACACAAGACTTTCCCCTTTTTGTCCTGATGAACAAAGAGTCTTTTCTAACTTATCACAATCCCCCCTTTTCTTTTTCATTATTTTGTTCATCAAACCATTTTAATTCTTGTAAGCTGAGGGCTAAGGTTTCATTAGTCTCAGGGTCCTCCGGTACAGGTTCATATTTGGCCCTTATTAACATGAGGTGAGTGAAATGAACAGGGCTAATGCCTTTATTAATGTTCAGCTCTTTATTAAAAAGATCAGCTGGGCAGGGGGCTCGACGCAGAGCTCGCCCCCGCGGTTGTAGCTTTCCCAGGCAGCCGGAAGGAAGGCGGCGTGCAGAGTCAGTCACTGGAGTCCCAAGCAGCAGCTGCCCTTTCTCCTTTCCTTGTGGCACACCGGTGGCCCGAGGATGAGGAGGCGTGGTGTGCAGAGTCTGTTGCTGAAGTCCAGAACAACAGCTGTCCCCGCTCCTTCCATGGTGGCAGCACCAGGGCTCTCTGTCTCTATCTCCCGGCTTCTCAGAGCCTAATATAGTCTGTTCTTTCTTAGGTAATGGCGATGGTTAAAAGCCAGTCAGGGGATGTGTTTCCCTCTTCCTCAGCTAGGGCATTTATCTAGACTCCTCTATTGTGTTCAGTTTTTGATTTATATTCATTTTTATCTCCTAAAAATACTCCCATGATCCTAAGGGGTTTTTATTTGCATGTTAGCCCCAGAATGGCAGCGTGGAGGGGTGGGAGGCCAGGTAGTTTAGAGAAAACAAACAGAGCAATTAGCTAATTAGCATTTCAATATCGGTACTTAGCTAGAGTTAGTAGTTTTCTTTTAGTGTTGCCATGGGAACTAGGAAAGCCCTGCCCGCGTCTCTGGGGAACACCTGGAAACTGTTCATAACAGTGAGCAGCCTCCAATCTCCCGTTTACTATGTCTATGATCTTATTAAAAATGCACGGGCCAAAGGTTAGTCCCAAAATCAGTAAAATTAGGGGCCCTGCAATTGTGGACAATAGGGTAGTCAGCCACGGGGAACTGTTGAACCAGGTTTCATACCAGCCTTGTTGGGCTTCTCTTTCCCTTTTTCGTTTCTCTAATCCTTCCCTTAGTTTTGTCACTGTATCCCTGACTACCCCTGTGTGATCTGCATAGATACAACACTCCTCTCTGAGCGCTGCACATAGCCCCCCTTGCTGTAGGAGCAGGAGGTCCAATCCTCTCCTGTTTTGCAAAACCACTTCAGATAGGGATCTCACTGATTTCTCTAAGGCTGATATCGATTGCTCTATTCGCTCTAAGTCCTCGTCTATTGCTGCCCTTAGAGAGTGAAATTCTTTTGTTTGTTTTACTAAGGAGGCCACTCCCGTGCTTACACCCACTCCCCCCATGAGCATTAAAGCAGCTACTGTAAGCGTAGTAAAAGGTTCTCGTTTTTGTAGATGGTGTGCTGGGGTAGTTTGTAGGTTATTTACATAGTCTTGGGGTTGATAGATAATTTTTGGGATTATGACGACTTGTATGCAGTAATCTGAGGTCTCATCGAAAATTTCCAGGGAGATGCAGGGTGTGAGTCCTCCTTTTGCACAGATCCACTTTGTGTTCTTAGCAGGGAGTAACCACTTGGCTGGCTTGTCCTCTCGTTTTGCTGTAGTTATTATTTCGCACAGGAATTCCATGTGCTGGGGCACTTGGCCAATGCATCTCCCCTTCCGTTACTGAGGCCAATGTGATTCCTTGCCCCCGCAGATCTTTCCAATTACATGAAGGGGGGGTACTGCCATTTGCACGTCTTGCCTTTTCTGATATTCCGATAGCTTCATAAAATGGGGGTTTAACATCAAAGCAGAGCCAACAATGCTCTGTAAGCCGGGGGTTAGTTACATTCAAGACCCGGTACGCTCTTTCTACCAGCTTCCAAAGGGTGTTAAATCGAGAATCCTCGCTAGGGGGTGCTATTGTCTGGGTAACAACCATTGAGTTTTCTGTTCCTGCGTTACTCTGATTACTGATTATTTCAACATAACTTGGCTCTCTATCTTTAGCTATTACCGGGTTAGGGCCTACTGGTCGGGTATCTGGTGAGATAGGCTCCTTCTTTATGGTGAACATGGTGCCTCTGTTCTTACCGGGTTCCACGTACCGAAAACCCCACGTCCGTCCCACTGTCCATCCTGGATCTGACGGTTTAGTTACATTCAGATACACAAATTGACAATTCCCCTGATTGACTATGCCGCCCGACCAGTCCTTCTGTGGAGCTTTACAGCCGTAGGGTCCCCAAGAAACAGTAAGCCATTGATCTCCTTCTACTGACCAATCTGATGCTATTGTTTCACAGCCCCAATGCCCACAGAAGTATTCCCCAGGGTAATTGCAATATCCCTTTCCTGGATTTGATGCTGGACACATATAGAAACCTATTTTATTTAGACATGGTTCGGTGGGGGCCAGTGTGCATAATGACAGTGTAAAGCTAGGAGATCCAGATGAAATCCGAGTTTGAATTTCCTTCCCATCTACTCGGGTTAGGATCCACTTAAAGGGTTGATGTGAAAATTGAGAATATCCTTCTGGCAATAACATAATCAGAGTTACAATAATGATAACTTGCCAAGGAGGATGGAGTCTTGTTTTTGCATTTAACTCATAACTCCCTACCATTCCCCTTTTAGCTTGTTGCCCTTTGTGTCTGCCCAGGGTGTTTGAGTCAGTACCTTTGGGGAGATTATCAATACCCAGTTGGGAGTATTTCTGTATTATTCCACTTGGGATTGGGAAGAGCCTGGTTCTTTCCCCTCTGCCTCGCCCGCCGACTCGGGTGCTTCGAGCCGCGGGGATTACCATCTTCTCGGCAGCAGCGGTACTCTCCAGCGCATCCATTCCCTTTTCCCCTTCTAGCCTTATACTGCTCCCAGTTCTTATCCTTGACCGGGGATAAGTCACATGGGACTTCTCTCAGTTTTTTCCGACAGCACCGGTTTACAATATGGGCAACAAAGTGGGCAGGTTCATTCAGGTGGAAACAAAAGTTCTCAGGGTTAAGCCCTTCTCTGTAAACCTTCCACCTCCCTTGGATTTGAGCATCACCCACTTATTCTTCAATTCCCTTAACTCTAATATGATTCTTGTTAATCCTCGCTCTAGCTCATAGCGGCTGGAGCAGATCCCAGTAGGTGGCTTTCCTTTGCAACAGTGGACCCACCACCGTTCTTGGCAAGTTTTACAAACAGGGCACATAAAAGAATAACATTTCTTTACATAATATTCTATAATCATCAGCCAAGGGGTAAGTGTCTCCTTTCTGTTCCCCTTCTTGGTCTATTTGGATTACCCACACTGAGTCCGTTAGTCCTTCTTCAAGGTGACCTTCAGGTTTCCGGGTTGGCTCCTTACTCTCCAATGGTCACCTGTAGCGATCGGCCCTTTAACTCGACTCGTGTGGGTCCATCCCTTCTCGGCAGTCCGAATTGCAGTCTCTGTGGTGAGTAAAACAACGAAGGGGCCTTCCCAACGAGGTGTTAAAGAATTTTCTTTCCACGTTTTAATGAGTACTCTATCTCCAGGTTTAATCTTATGTATTGTCAGGTCTAATGGAGGTCTCTGAGTTAACAGCCCCTTTTCCCTCAATTCTCTCCTTCTGTTCATAATTTGCACAATATAGGTATTGATCTGAGAATCTTTCAAACAAGGGTGATCTACAGGGGCTTCCATGTCAGAGGGCATTCCAAATAGCATTTCAAAAGGGGATATCCCCACATCAGTTCGGGGTAGAGTGCGGATATTTAATAGAGCCAAGGGCAAACACTTGACCCAAGACATCTTTGTCTCTAGCATTAATTTAGTTAACTGTTTCTTAATTTCCCCATTCATCTGCTCCACTCTCCCGGAACTTTGCGGGCGCCATGGGGTATGGTACTTCCACTGGGTCCCGAGGGCGGTGAGAACATCTTTTGCTATTTTTGAAGTGAAGTGGGGGCCTCTATCAGAATCTAAGATCTCTATAATCCCATATCTAGGTATGATTTGTTCTAAAAGTATCTTAAGTACCGCATGAGATGTTGCTCTGGTGGTGGGGAATGCTTCTACATAGTGTGTCAAGTGATCTATCAATACAAACAAGTACTTGTATCTCCCTATTTTGGGTAGTTCAGTAAAGTCCACTTGTATATGAGAGAAAGGTCTTTGTGCTAACTCTCTCCCACCCATTGGCCTCTTTGTTGCTGCTTGTTTACCTATTGACAGGTCAGGCAGCGTTGGGTTACCTGTTTAGCCAGAGTATAGATCCCTATACGCATGTATTTGATAGCAAACTGATCGACTAAGGCCTGGGTGCCCCAATGGGTTTTATCATGTATAGCCTGCAGGATTCTCATGGCTACTCCTTTCGGGAGTACTTCTCGACCATCGGGTAATACCCACTTGCCTTCCTCCTTTTCCCATATTCCCATTTGGTCTAATTTTTCTTTTTCTTGTACTGTGAATGTTAATAAATATTTCTTTGAGCCATGATACCAGCAATGTTTCTTTTGGGGGTTACCACAAACACATCTGATGGAATAATTTCCAAATGTTTTCCAACCTGACCAACGTGGTGTTGTTCCTAAATCATCCCCACAAGCGGAGCAATCCTCCCTTTGTGTAACTTCCATCTTATGTTTTAAAGTCAGTAGCGCAGCTTTCTTGGCCTCTTGATCAGCTAAATTGTTTCCCCTAATGGAGGCTCCTATTCCTGTTTGATGGCCACGGACATGCACAACTGCTATATTTTCTGGATATCTGAGGGCTTGTAAAACTTGTCGGATTAGCTCCTCATGTATTAACCCCTTTCCTTGTGAGTTAATTAATCCTCTCGCTTCCCAAATTTTACCAAAAGTGTGTACTACCCCATAAGCATATTTAGAATCAGTGTAGATGGTTCCAGATTTTCCTTTCAACAATTCTAATGCTCTGAGTACTGCATATAGTTCACATGCCTGTGCTGACCAGCTAGGGCTAAGGGGGTCAGATTCTATTATCCTGAAGGTTTTTCCATCCACCACAGCGTATCCAGATTTCCTCTTCCCCTCAACAACCCCAGAGGATCAATCCACATATAACCAGGCCCCTGAGGCTAGTTCTTCCTCTTCCAAAACTGGTCGTATTTTGGTTTGTTCCTCAATTTGTTGGAGGCAATCATGTGCCAGTTCAGTAGTTGGTTCCCCATATAGGAATTGAGCAGGATTTTGTAAACTGGTAGTTTCTATAGTCATTTTAGGGGATGATATTAGGATGCCCTCATATTTTAGCAGCCTGGCATCTGTTATCCATTTTTCAGCTTTTTGTTGCAAAACTCCCTGGATGTTATGAGGGGATAAGACCCGCAGCTCACTTCCAAAGGTTATTTTCCCTGCTCCTTCTACTAAGAGAGCAGCAGCTACTATTACTTGTAAGCAGGTGGGCCACCCTCTACTAACGGGGTCTAAAAGTTTTGAGAGATACGCCACTGGTTTTTTGTTCCCGGCCCAGTCCTGGGCCAGCACCCCATATGCAGTTCCCTCTTCCACATTAATGAATAGGAAGAATTGTCTTTTTAGATCAGGGAGACTGAGGACTGGTGCATTTACCAATTCAACCTTTAGGGCTTTTAGTCGGTCCTCATCCTCAGGTGTCCACTTGAGTAATTCTTTTTGAGTTAATTTTTCATACAGGAATTTAACTTTCCCACTAAAGTTCACTATCCACTGTCGACAGTATCCAAAAAGTCCTAACAACTGCCCTATCTGTCTCTTATTCTGTGGGGCTTGTAATGAGAGTATACCTTTGACCCTTTCAGCATCCAATTTCTTAGTTCCTTTGGTTAACATATGTCCCAAGTATTTAACTTCTTCCTCTACAAACTGTAGCTTAGACTTTGAAACCTTAAGTCCCTTCAAACTCAGGAAGTTTAGTAGCTTTATGCTTTCCTTTCTTACTATCTCCTCCTCCTTGCCTGCGATTAATAAATCATCTACATATTGTACCAAAGTTGTTCCTTCACCTAAGGAATAATCTGCCAATATTTGTTCTAATGCTTGTCCAAATAAATTAGGGGATTCTGTAAACCCCAAAGGGAGGACAGTCCATCTTAATTGTTGCGTTCGATGTGTATCCGGGTCTTCCCATTCAAAGGCAAAATAATCTCTGGAGGCTTCTTTAAGAGGGCAGGCCCAGAAGGCGTCTTTTAAGTCTATTACACTGTACCTTTTATTTTCAGGGCCTAATTGACTTAAAAGTATATATGGGTTAGCTACTACGGGAAATCTTTCAACAGTTCTTTTATTAATTTCTCTTAAGTCATGAACTAGCCTGTAACTACCATTTGGTTTCTTTACGGGTAAGATGGGTGTGTTAAAAGGAGACATACATGGTTCGAGGAGACCTTGTTTTAAGAGTCTTTCAATTTCGGGTTTTAACCCTTGCCTCCCTTCTTTAGACAGAGGGTATTGCTTTATTCTCACAGGTCTTTCAGGGTCCCGGATGGTTACTTCAAAAGGTTCAATATTCAACCTTCCTACAGTATCGGGGTGTACCACACTTCTGGATTGATTTCAGCTTCATCCACGGTCCTTAGGGGACACAGTTTTACGCTCAATTTCTCTTCTATTACTTCCACTCCTATTCCTAATTCAATCATCAAGTCCCGTCCGAGTAGATTATAATCCGCCTTGGGAACTAATAAAAAGGATCCCACCCCCAACTTAGAATCAGTCTCCAAAAGGACATCTTTCGTCACAGGTACTCCAAAAGGCTCCCCTTTTGCCCCAATTACCTGTGCTGTGTCAGATGAAATTTTACACCCCCGGGGAAGGGTCTGGATGGTTGATCTTTCCGCCCCCGAGTCCACAAGGAACTCGTATTCTTGCTGCTGGGGACCTATCTTTAGCTTTACCAGGGGCTCCGTTCTTTCTCTTGTCCACAGCAGATAGAGCCCCTGACACCCCTAGTCTTCCTGAAACTGTTTTTCATCAGCCATCCTTTGTCAGCATTCCCGCCTAATGTGACCCCTCCTCCCACAGTAAAAGCAGGCAATTCCTCTCTCCTCCTTCCTCTTATCAATCTCATCAGTCCGCTTTGGAATTCGCTTATTTCCCCGCACGGCTGCCCCCTTCTGTAAAGGGAGGGCAGTTTTCTGCCCTTCCCGAACTGCCGCTACCATCATCCTAACTTGCTTTTTATGAGTTTCATCTTCCCTCCTTACATAAACTTTCTGCGCCTCTCGCAATAATTAATCCAATCCTCTTCCTTGCCAATCCTCCAATTTTTCTAACTTCTTCCGAATGTCCACCCATGAGTTCGCTACAAACTGTGTTTTTAGCAGGGCCTCCCCTACTGGGGTATCAGGGTCCACTCCAGAGTATAACTGAAAGATTTTTCTCAACCTTTCCAACCATTCTGTGGGGTCTTCATCCTTTTTTTGCTGTTCTTGAAAAGCCCTGTGAATATTCTGTCCTCGAGGGACAGATCTTATTCCTTGTATTATAATATTCCGCAAATCTACCATACGGGCTCTGTGTTGCGGATCCTGGTTGTTCCAGTCAGGGCGTTGCATAGGCCACTTGGTGTCTGCGAGGGGCCCTTGTTGGTGTTCATCATCCCATATTCTCATCCCTACATCTCTAATCATCCTCCTTTCCTCAGAGGTAAATAATATACCTAAAATAGATTGCATCTCATCCCAAGTATAAACGTTCGGACCCAGAAATTGGTCTAATCTTTCGGCGACTCCAAGGGGGTCCTCTAAGAGATGTCCCATTTCCTTTTTGAACTCCCTCACATCTCCTGAGTTCAAGGGTACAGACACATATCCAACTCCTGAGATTTGGGTTGGTTGCCCCGGTTGCCCTGCATTAGGGTTAGGGACCATCCCCATTCCTGCTTCTCGGAGTGGGAACAATCCCATTTCCTCCCGCCTTTTCCTAGTCTGGCTTCTAGTTACCCGCTGGTTATTTCCCTGGAGCTCAGCGTTCAACCCATCCCCTCTGAGTCATCTTTTGCCGAGTCGTTTTGTGCCGGGGCAGAGGGGTCAGGATGTTGTGGTGAATGTGGAGGCAGGGGTGGGTAAAGATTCCGGGGAGGAGAACAGGGAGGGGGGGTTGGTGGTAGAGGAGGTGATGGAGGGGGAGGAGGTATGTAGGGTGGAGGGGTGGAATCGGGTAGGTCTGTATCCTCTTTCACTCTTTTCTTTTTCTCCTTAGTACTAAGTGCAAACAACTTAGTGCGAGTTTCCCCCATTATCCAGAGGGAGGCGTACTCGCTCTCCTCTAGGTTAAAGGGCTCTTTAGAATTCACGTAAATATTTAAACCCTGACATATCCAATCCTCAAATGAGCCAAACACTGGCCAGTACAAATGGTCTCCTCTTATTTGTTTCCCTCCCCATACCTCTATGCAGTAGTGCACCATTTTCACCTTGTCCTTTCCTTTCCTGGTGGGGAAGGCGTCCCAACTTTTAATCATTAGTCCTAATGGGCTATCTGGAGGAATTTGGGGAAGCTTTACAGGGTTTCCCCCACCCATGGGACCAGTGGGCTTGCTTTTCCTCTGTCCCATCTCCCAGAGTGCCTTCACACACACACCTCTTCGCTTCCCTCAATTCGTGGCCCAGCCCGTCGCCGGGTGTGGGAAACGCACTACTATGAGGTCCACACACACATCGTCTCACAGAGACGTCTCACTCACCACACTCCGGGATCCCAACCCTGACTGAGCGGGCCCAGTCCCCTTTGAACGGAGCAACCTCAGTAGCCCCGAAGGACCACTGAAAGGTACTTACACAGTCCTGTGTCTTCGCCCGGGACTTCGTGTACAAAGATTAAGGGGTTGCCGGCTATTCTTTGCTTGCCACCGAATTTCGGTTCGTCGGTAAGGGTCCCAGGAGGAGGACTCCTGAGCGGGGCTCGCTGCCAAGGCAGCGAGGGCGCCTCCCCGTGAGAAGCTTCCAACGGATAGCCCTTATCCGAGTCACAACACCAGATTGTTATAAATGGAGGCGAATAATTTGTTCAGCCTTTCGAGGGTCAATCAGAAATTTATTGATTACAGCAAGCGATGGCAAGCAAACAGCGCTGGGTGCAGCCGGGGAGTCCCTGCTCCGCAAACGTCTCACACCGTTTCCCCCTCCCCAGAGTCTTTTTATACTCTCTTCCTTCCGTGTCCGCGGTATCTCTGGATGTACTCTGCGCTTGCGCCCTCTGTTGCTAGGGGGTCGTCTTCTACTCTCTGGTGGTCATTTGAGGGAAGCTCCTCTCTTCTTCCTTGGTGAAAGTCCACGACCCTGTAATGGTCTTTTCCATATAAGGTTATATGTTATATGCATCTCAGCTCAAATCCTGTTACCTACACAAGGCTTCCCCTTTGGCTTCCTGTTATCTACACAAGGCTTTCCCCTTTTTGTCCTGATGAACAGAGTCTTTTCTAACTTATCACAAGAATATGCCTTAAGTAAGTGAGAAACTATATTGATAAGATGGTGAAGGGTTTATAATGTAGAGGTGCGTGAAAAATGCCATTCACTTGTGTTAAATTTTTAGAAGCTTAGTAGTAATGAAAATAGTAATAAAAATTAGGACAATAAGAGACAATATAAAGCAAAGAATTACGGATGTCCAGGTGCCTTGCACTTAGGCACAAAGCACACTTTGCTAACAAAGGATTACCCCTTAAAAGCAATAGCCTTTTGCATATTCATATATCTCATACATGATTCAAACATTCCTTTCACACTGGAACATGAACTTTAAGAGATTTAGAGATTTTAGAGGAGCTAAGATTTTAGTTAGAGATAAGCCTTACTAGAGTTAATTAAAATAAATGAGTAGGCCTTGATGAAGTTAAGAGTTAGTAGTTAACTAATAATTGATTGCTTGTCAACACAATGTTTAGTTAGCTGGGTTTATAATGGAGAATATAGAAACTGACAAATAGCTTTTAGGAACATAAGACAATTGTGGGCCTCCTCTGTTCTGAAACCAATTGAAGACAAAGAATGGGAGTTCTACCAAGGTTCATTTGTCATATTTGCATTGAAAAGGTAGAAAGGTCAGAATGAGGAAGACTTCATTTACTTCCTCATTTTGGGACCCCTCCCCATGAAAGGGACCACCGACCCATTTCAAGGAACAAACTACGCATGCTTAATAGTTTTTGAAATTATTAGCATACAAAGCGAGGAATGGGATGTACCAAAATTATGAATATGTCTTTGTATTTTGGGTATTCAATTCTTGTGTGGATAAAAGGACTCTGTAATCATTTGAAAGCTGCGGTGTGTATTTGGGAGCTATCCCACACGCTGCCCGGCGTTGCAATAAACATACACTTTCTAACTTTAAACTGTTAGAGAGTTTTTGTCCGTCACAGTTGGATATCGGTACTAGATCAATATCCATATTCCTTTAATAAATCAACACTAGTGTGAAAAACACCAATCACTTCTTTTAAAATTTTAGAAGTTTAATAGTAATAAAATAGTTATTAAAGAACAGTAATAAAAATTAGAGCAATAACAATGTTATAGGTAAAAATGATCAAGCCGAATTAATAAGTAATAAAATAGATTTTTATTTCGCGACCGAGATTCGGTCCGAGATAGCCACAATCAAAAAAAACAGTGCCGAGCACAGGGATCGGTGCTGGGTGAACACAGGTCCGACCTCTACAGCATCGAATCTATTCTGTTCACCCAGACTGTTCTGTCCAAGCAGTTCTTATACCGTCTATTCTGCCTGAGGCAGGGTTTCTTTTCTTCTTTTCAGGCGTTCACATATTCATGTAGTTTCTTTTCTCTGCCTTGAGCTGAACGAAACCATCTCTGGGAAGCGATGTATGCCAATCATTGAGTTACTGGAACTCGGCATTGAGATGTGTCTTCCTGATGGCTCTGGCTATCTCAATCTTAGATATTTATTGAGTATTCATTGCTTGGGTGTGTCGCCGTTGAGCAGGACAGGAGCAGAAGAACTCTAAGTTAGAAGGCAAAGAGAATGAATTCTGATTTATTTCAAATGCACCGCTCTATATATAGAGAACATCTAGAAGACTAATTTCATTGGTCTTAGAGTAAAAACATCTCACACCATTGGTGTGCAGTGAATGATGCACGGTGGCAGAACATATCTATAAACAATGTGAATAACAAGATAGATTAGAGAATTATTTACATTCTTTCCCAACTGCTTCCCAGGCTCTCGCCTGGTTAGAAAACCTTTCTCTTTCTCTCTGACTGAGCTGAGAATATCCACATGGGTGTTCCTCGGATCACCTTGGAGAAGGACCCATCTCTGAGCGGGCCACATTCATTCACTTGCTAATTAGGTTCTTCTCTCTCTGCTGCCAGCTGTGGTTTCGAAATTCTGTGAATCAATCTTCCCGTCTCTGGCTTGTGTGCTTAAGAAGCCTTATAAGAATATTTCTTACCAACATAACATATTTCATACGTCCATTTCTCATAAGCACGAATTATCCAAAATACACATAACAATCCCTCCCCTTCTACATAAACACATTAATCTGTGCTTTTCTTCTAAAACCCCTTAAATTTTTCAGCTACCTGTGAATTTTCCCTTGAACCCGTGTAACTATTCCAGGAACTAATTATTTGGTGATCCTAAAAAATAGTCTTAGTTCTCTCCAGACTCAGTATCTTTATCCCACTCTTCCTGTGGTATTTCTTGATACATTTTATAAGCAACCCTGTCTCCTTTTATTTGCTCTTCAAATTTGTCTAGGGCATCTGCTGCACTACTGTTTAGTTCTCCTTCTCCCAGTTTCATTATTTCAGACACCTGATTTAATTTTCCAGTAGCACATTCTGGGTCCATGGGCATGGCTGCTATCTGCATGCCTTGTACCACTGGGTGTATTAATCTGATAAAACATGGTATCAAGCAGCGTAGGAAAATGACTCAGCTACTGAACATAATATGAAGAATACTACTTTCTTCCACCAAGCCCCTTCAAATAAATGATCCCAGCAGGATGCTTGGAGGATGGAATTCCATTTCTGGACTGGAACATGTGCTACCCTTTAAATTTCTGCCGCCAGACCTCTGATGGTCTCTCCGTAATCATCGATTTCTATACAACATTCTGATTCATTGAACTTCCCACAGACTCCCCCTTCTTCAGCTAACAGATAATCTAGCGCTATCTGGTTCTGATATACAAAAGCCCTCATTTGGGAATGTTGTTTGGATAACTGTTCTAGGGCATCTGAGGTGTGGTTCGAGACGATTTCTACTACTGCCTGGAGTCTTATTAATCTGTTTAATAGATTGGGGTTCTATACCCCCAACTGCCATCCTGGGCCCACGTTGCAGGGCCATAATATTCTATTATCCTCTCCGCAGGCCATTCCTCTTCACCCCATGTCTGACTTCCACCAAAAATAGGGAATTTTTTCTTCGCTTCCCTTTTCTTTCTATTTAAAGTTTCATACAAGGGTGCTTCTAATGAGCTACTTTCTGACTGGGGTAGTGTGGAGAAAACAGGTCTTATCAGTCCTAGAGTGCACAACCCTTTCCATTTTTGGGGTAGTTGACTGTATGCCTTTTTTCCGCAAATCCAATATATACCATTAGGAGCTTTCCATCTAATTTTTGTACTTTCTGGCCCATTCCAGTAACCCCTTAGTCCTTCCAGGGATTGGTAAGGATTAGCTCCAGAGCCTTTGTTCCAGCAGAGTCCAATTTTATCACTCCATTCACATTTAGTCCCTTTTTCATGGCTCCAGTACCCTGCAGGAGGTTCTGGTTGCCAGACCCTGCTTCTGTTATGTGAGTTTACTGCTAGAGTGGCTATACACGGGGTATATCCCACTACTTCAGTATACTCTTTTCCTTCCCTGCTAATAAAAATTGTTCCAATTACCCTCTTATCTAAGACCCATCCCTCAGGTCTCTGTATTGTTGTCAAAATTCTAGCATTATCCCATTTTAGAAGTTGCTCTGGAGCTAGACTCTCACCTTTCCAAGGCCATTTTTCAGCTGACTTGAGCCCTCTGCAAATCCAGCAACTGGACAATCCCAATTCTGTTGCAATTTCCTGCATCAAGTCTATAAATAAGTTCCTGTCTGAAGCAGGCAATCCCCGATCGTTAGACTGTTTCTCCAGTTGGTCATATTGCTCACTCAGGGTTTTTAACCTCTCTTGTTCTACCCTTCTTTTCCTCATCTCAGACTCCTGTCTTTTTAGTTCCTGTGTGTAAGAGTCCGTCTGAAGCCCCTTGTTCTCCATTCTGCCTTCCGATTGCCACGAGAAAGAATCCCTTCCCCCACTGCAGTTCCGGCTTAGAACAGGACACAGTGCAGGTGGAACCACTGAACCGTCACGCTGGCTGTTCCGAACAAGGCCTGGCAAGAACTTGGCAAGGAGTTGGCAAGGACTTGGCAAAGACCTGACATGGACCCAGCACGGGACAGCCTGATGCGTGGCCTGCTTCTAATCTCCGTTCTTAAGCCGAATGAACTTTTGGGGTGACTCCCGCGGTCCTTCATTGAAGACCCCTCATCTGCCTCGTTACCATTGTGACAAACAAAGAATGAGAACCCTCCTCCCAAGGACTGAGACTGAGACCCCTGCTATAGGGAGGAGGGGAAATTGATGGTCTGACCACTAATGACATGACCTGTTTCCCTTCAGTAATTTCAATGGACTTATTCTTCATTGTATTCGTCTTGCTTTGGTGGTTTCTGTGGACTCACCTGTTCCCTCGTGGTGATTACAATGGACTCTCATTGTTACACTTGTTCCCCCCTCTTTCCTCTGTGGACTATAACTGGACCCCCGAGTCGACCAGAACTTCGAAGACTTCCCCGACACGACAGACGGATCCCCATCATCCGGACCACTGAGGATCTCGCCTGTGTTGGTAGCTATTCCCATACCCCTCTTCTCTCTCTCTCTCTCTCCTTTTATCTCCTTTCTGATCCCCACTATCGCATTTACTGTTTTGGCCCCTAATAAAGGTGCATTTGTTGTGATTAACTGATAGTCCCTTGTTGTTTGCCTTTTTTGCACTTTTGGGATCAGTGAAAAGAACCATCACGACACCCCGCAATAAGCGGATCGTGACATTAAAATTGGCATCACGGACAGGATTTCTGTCTAGACAGAAGGGTTGCAGGTGAAAAGGCACCCACACTGTCTTTGGAAATTCACAAAGGATCCCCTAGTGCAAAAGGCGGGACACTGTTGTTTTGTTGTTGTTGTGTGTATCTGGTCTGGGAAGGAAGGGACAACTTAAGCAGAGCCTCCCAGGCAGATTATTGTCCTTTCACCCACCCAGGGAAGCAAAGGGTGACACAGCGAGGGCTGTGTAGTTTTGTGTAACTTAAGTTTGTACCTCCCTGTCGTGGTTTTGGTCCGTTCACAAAATGAGTGACAATCTTAGCGTTGAAATTAAAGCTGAATTTTATGCACAACTAGCCAAACACAATGCCAAACCTTCTATGGAAGGAGAAAAATGGGCACAGAGTAATTGGTTTAACTTAGAAAATGTTATTGATAGAGTGTGTTCATTACAACATGAAACAAAATTCAAACTGGGCAAAAATAAAACTATCTTATGCTCAGTTTTGGGAGCTTGTCTTATGGCAGCTATAGAAAATCGCTTCGAGCGAAGAAGTGAGGAACATGCTATAATAGACTCCCTTCAAAATCTAGTTGAAATTTTGCAAAAACAGTTACATGAAGCAAAAAATGTGATCTATGCATTGCGAGCTGCCTTAACAGAGGAACATGTTAACAAATTACATAATGCTGATTCCTCTACAGAGCCTGAGGAGAAGGAAACTCCTCACATTAAACAAATCTATCCTCATAAAGAACTTGAAGCAGCAAGTAATTGTGGGGAACATTGCTACCATCACTTGAGACCCTTGATTAAAACAGAGTATAACTATCTCAGTGATGATGATCTCGAACCTCACATCACAACCAAACACATACCATCACAACTAAACACTGCCACTGAGCTAGCTAAGCTTAAAAGGGAATACGGACACCTTCCACATGAATCAGAAACAGAATATGTTTCCCGGGTGTCCCTCACTGGTGGTGATCAAATTAAATTAACTGAACAGGAAGCCAGTGGGTATTGGGGACATTTCTTGCCCTAGTTAGATAAAGTATCTTACATCATGTGAAAAACATCGATCACTTGTTTTAAAATTTTAAAAGTTTAATACTAATAAAATGGTTATAAAAATAGAGTAATAAGAATTTAGACAGAGTTAGGACAATAAAGGACAATAAAAAGCAAAGAATTACGAATGTTCAGATGCTTTCCTCTTGAAAGCATGGCTCGCTAACAAAGGATTAACCCTTAAAAGCAGTAGCCTGTTGCATATTCATATATCTCACACATGATACATAAATTCTTTTCAAACAAAGGGTGTTCTCTGGTTATTATCAACTTCTTCCCCTTAATCCTGGTGGCTCTTAAAGATGGAGAGGAGGTGGAAGGATGTTCGTTTTTTTCTGATAAGGAGGAAGTAATTCTTTAAGTGTCTTGTTGCTGTTATCTCTGTGCAAAGAATTTCTTGATTATCTCATCCCTTTCTTGAGCTAGTTAAAAAAAAGTCTTACATCGCACAGTTTCTACTATAACATTATGTTAAAACTATATTTACCACACTATTTAAAAAGGATTAATACAGTGCTACAAAATAACTTTCCAACATAACACATATAGTATTCAATTTAATATTTGTGAAGAGCCAATAATTTAATATGCATTTTTCACACATCACATAGTATCTGTTAAAAATAGGTTAGAAACTATTGTAAAATAGTTGATAGTTGTTAAGCATGTACTGTTAGTTTGGTTATGGTAAAAGGGGTTTAAAGGGGTAGTTGTCAGAAATACGGTACTCTACGTACCATAATACACCTAAATAAAGTGCACCACCCCCAAGCGAAACGAGCCACCCTGGACAGAACTGTAATGGGCCAATCAAGCACCTTAAATCTTCATGCACATGAAGGATCCAAAAAGAAACCAATCCAAACGGACAAAAAGCAGGATAAAAAGGGGGCTTCTGACCCACTGAACCTGTGCCGCTACACCTGGAACATCGGGGACATCGCTTCTCAGAAGACCCAGCGCCAGCACTGCAGCATCCTCAACGGGAACGCTTCTGCTCAGCCCGTGGGCCCCCATGCCTTAGGCCTTTCTTTTTTGTTACAATAAATGCTGAAATCACTTTTAGTACCGGGAGTGTGGTCCCATTTCTAACAGTTTCTACTTTAATATTATGCTATAGCCTAAAAACTATATTTACCACACTACTTAAAAGAGATTAATACAGCATAACTTTCCAATATAATACATAGTATTCATTTTAACATTTGCAAAGAGCCCATCATATAATATGCATTTTTCACAAGGTGTAATTGTATAGAGTAAGCTAAGAATTTAGAAGTTATAATAGAAGCATATGTGTATATGTGTGATAATAGCCCATTGGATAAAAGTATCTGCAGTGCAGTAGAAGTAAGTAAAGGTGATAGGTTAGAAAAGCAAAATAAACTTTGTGGCAACTATCTATTGGATTAGAAAGTTATATTGTCTTGTAACGAGGAACTTGTGACTACTTTGAGCTATGGCCAACTGCTTGCTCCTCTAAAATCCCACGGTGTCTGAGACTGATGTTTATCTGAGCAATAAATCCTTCTTAGCCCAACTGTGGTCCCATCCCTTTAATTAATGTGGCAATAATAATATATGGTGCCTCTGTGAGAGACAAATCTTCATAATTAGCAATCGCCGCGGCCCCAGTGAACGTATGTTATTTTATTTCACTTATCTTGAGCCTGCAAGGAAGGCTGATTGGTGACAGACAAGCTGCAGCCACAACGAAGCTGGAATGGTCTCCACTGGTTCGGAACCAATTTGGTCACTGTAAAAGAATCACCCTGCACCAGTGAAGCAGCAGGTGAGTACTGGGGTACGCGAGATGGGTCAAAATATCTCAAAAGGACAAAGGGATGTTTATACTAAATAAAAGACTCTGATAAGATTAAATTCTCGATTGGTTCCTAAACAAGAAATTAAAGATTTATTGTTTTGGGTAATTAAGAACTTCCCTGAGGCTACGATCAAGTTAGCGTTCTGTAAATCACTTTGGGATGCAGTCGGTATTCGGCTTTTTGATCTTGCTACTAAGAGAGATAAGGTTGCAGCTGCTTTGCTCCCAGAATGCTGTGTAATAATTCAAATCCTCTCAGACTGCATGGCTAGCAATCTCATCTCTGGAATTTCTCCTGCACCACAGCAGGTGCCATCTTTGACCCCACCTGATGAGCTCACGCCACCTGCGGCCATTTGTAATATTGCACCGAGGGAGAGGGGGAAGCCCTGCCCAGAAAGAGGGGGGGAAGCTAGCCTGGAAATGACTGAGAACAAAATGGACGCTGATGAATTTAACCCAGAGGCTTTTAATTTGAGAGCAGAGATACAAGACCAAAATGATTATTCTGCCTCTGAGGATGAACTTGATTTCTGTCCTTCAGACATTAATCGGCTCCCTCAAGCTGAAATAGGGAATTCCTTTTCTCCTTACAAAGTAAAAGAGCCTGTAAAGAGAGATTTACAACACTCATTGACAGATTGGAGTGCGCTATTGTGGATTCTTCGCTTCTTTTCTCTGCCAAGGTCGGGATTAAATGTGAGAGATGGTATTTCTTGTTCGGACTCAGATGTTTATTAGTTCTTATCTATATTACAGTCTCACAAAGCGTGAGTTTTTCAGCACTTCTCTCTAACAAGATAAAAATGGAGCCGTATGTCTCTCTCTACAAGGTCTTTTAAGGATAAACTGTCCAATTAAGAAATGACACCTAAATTATTTTTACTTTTAACCCAATAACCAAGCACCCGTGACCCACAATGCAGACTTTTTTATTCAATTCCACAATATCACCCAAACCCATGAAGAAGGTGAAGAAGAAGGACTAGCCATGGCCCTAAAACCTCCATCTTGCCTTATATATATATTACTATATTCTAAAACCTTAAACTCTAAGTTTTCCACCATGTGATATTACACACTTCTATTCAAAATACACATCTATAATCCCAGTTATATAATTCAATTTTGGAAGCCTTCTCCATGGCCTCAGGTCAAATGCAATGTTCTCTTGGGGGTCAGTGCCTGTCAGCACAGAAAGTCTAAAATTCTCAGTTTCCAGGGTTCCATCACGCTATATCGTAAAGTCATTAAGGACGGAGACCTTAACCCTGGTTGTAAATTATTGTTAGCCATGCTGGTGAGATACAGCAGAGGGGGAAGCAAATCCTAGGTGGGAAGCTATATCACATGAAGATATAAAAGATTTACAGAAAGCAATTAGAGAAAATGGATTAGGTTCACCTTATTTCAAGCAGTTATTGAAAGGGATTTATAACTCTTTGGACATTACACCCTTTGATTGCCGTAATGTTTCTTCCATGATTTTGACTGATTCTCAATATATTTTATGGGACTTAAGGTGGAGGTGCCTCCTTAACAAACTCATAGAGCATTATGCAGAGAGTCCTAATGCCTCTCTCACGCTTGCACATCTGAAGGGAGATCGTCCCCATGACTGGGTGGAAGATCAAGCTGATTTGCCAAGAGTATTCCTTGATGACATTAAAGATGCAGCTAGAAAGGCACTTTTACATATTGAACCAGTGGGAAGCCCACAAGGTTCATATACACAAATAAGGCAAGGACCAACAGAGCCTTATGCTTCCTTAATAGACAAATTCAGGCTCTGGAACGTCAGTGTGATGACAATACTTCACACCCGATATTACTCCGTACTCTTGCGTCTGTAAATGCTAATAATGAATGTCAGCGAATTAGTAAAACCTTACCAGACTTACAACCAACTCTTTCTCAAATGATTGAGGCTTGTAGTAAAATCAGAACCCCTCAGCATATTGCCATGATTCAGGCTGACACCTTAGGGGAAAAGATAGGGAGAGCTATTACCAGTCAACCTGAGATGATGGATAAGAGATTTGCTGCTCAGACAGAAGTGCTGGATGACAGACTTACAAAAGCATTCTACTCTTGCTGTAAACTGTCCCAAAACAGTACCATGAGCCGATGCAGATGATATGCTTTCAGTGTGGCAAGCCTGGACATATAATGAAGAACTGTCCAGTGCCTAAATAATCAATCAATCGTTGTCCTAGATCTAAAAAGGGAAGACACTATGCCAGTCAGTGCCATTCTAGATATGACATAGATGGAAATCTACTTCCAGGAACTGTATTTCCCAGCGCAAGACGCCACCCGCGCGACAAAACAAGTAGGGGCAGCTGTCCAACAACCAGAGCTAAAGTCCTTTGGAGACCAAGGCCACATACACTCAGCAGAATTGTTAAACACCTCCCAAGTGACCCCGACCTCTTGCCCCCTGGGTCATTCTGCACCTTGGCAGCTTCCAAATTAATATATTTTGTGCATGGCTTTCATTATGCAATACCTACAGGAGTCACTTGGACAACCAAAAAAAGACAGGATTTTTTAATTATGGGAAAAAATGCATGTCACATCATAGGCTTTGTAGTTTATCCAACAATTGTTTCAGGGAATTGCCATGAAGAGCTTACAGTTTTAGCCCAAGCATTGCAACCACCACTAGTAATTCCTGCAGGAATGCAATTAGCCACAGCCATTGCAGTGCCTACTACAGCTGCATGCAGAGCAATTGAGGCCGAGGGCCAGCAACATTTAACAGAAGACTGATCTGACACCAGAGATTTTTTGGACAGAACATATTGGACGTGACAGACCACAATTGACTTGCAGCCTAATGCAAGGCAACAAAACAATTAAGGTTAAAGGCCTGTTGGATACAGGTGCTGATGTTACTATTATTTCTTATCTGTTTTGGCCAAAAGACTGGAAGCTGGTGACACCCCTGGATACCCTTACAGGTATAGGCGTTGCCACTCTATACCTACAAAGCGAATCTGTCATTGCAGTTAAAGGACCTGAAGGGAAGACAGCAGTTATTCGTCCTTTTGTTGTGAAGAAGACCATTACAGTTTGGGGAAGAGACTTGTTATCTCAATGGGGAGTAAGACTGGAAGTGGATTTTTAGTAGGGGCAATGGATGCACTCACCACTCTAAAGCTGACTTGGAAAGCAAACAATCCCATCTGGGTGGACCAGTGGCCCCTGGAGAAGAAATTGAGTGCCCTGAAAAAATTAGTAGAAGAACAACTGCAGAAAGGCTGCATCAAACCAACAAACAGTCCCTGGAATTCTCCAGTATTTGTCATTCATAAGAAAACCTCCAATTCTTGGAGGTTGCTTCAAGATCTCAGAAAAATTAATGAGGTCATTGAAGAAATGGGACCACTACAGCTCCGACTTCCCTCTCTTTCAATGATTCTGAGGGACTGGCCACTTGTGATTATTGATTTAAAAGATTGCTTTTTTAACATCCCACTTCATCCAGAGGATGCTCCTCGGTTTGCCTTCTCAGTCCCAAGTATCAACAAACAAGAGCCTTTGCAAAGATATCACTAGGTAGTTCTCCCTCAAAGATTAAAAAATTCGCCAACTATTTGCCAATGGTCTGTGGCACGAGCCTTGTCCCTGGCTAGATAGAAACATCCTCAAGCGAAGATTCTACACTACATGGATGATCTGTTGATTTCAGTGCCAACACGAAAGGAGATGGAGGAAGTTCGTGACAGTGTTGTTACAGAAATCCAAAATGCTGGACTTGAAATTTCCACATCATAAATGCAGGAAACTCTACCATGGAAATATTTAGGATGGAGAATGACAGAACGAACAATATTACCACAGAAAATACAGCTCCGATTTAAAATTAATACCTTGCAAGATTTGCAACAGCTCCTGGGAGAGATCAACTGGGTTAGACCTGTACTGAGACTCACAAATTATGAACTTTCTCCACTTTTTGATTTGTCAAGAGGGGACTGCAACATTACAACTCCAAGGACTTTCACACTTGAAGCTCAAAAGGCTGTTGAGAAAGCAGCAGAAGCCTTTCAGCAAAGACAAGCACACCCTTGTATAGCATCACAGCCTTTCTTTCTTGCAGTGTTAGGAGAAGGGATGCAGTTGTATGGTCTCATATTTCAATGGGATGCTTCTGCAAAAGACCCTCTATTGATAATGGAATCAATCTTTTTACCTTACAGGTCACCAAAAACAATCTTTACAGCAATGGAGATGATGGCTCAGATTATAATCAAAGCTAGGACCAGATTGTTAACTATAGCAGGTCAAGATTTTGCAATAATTTACCTGTCTCTAAAGAAACAGTACTTTGATTGGGCATTACAAAAATCAGAAGACCTACAGATTGCCTTGTTAAATTATCCAGGTATTTGTTCTATTTATTTTCCTAGCCACAAGTTGTTGCAGGCAAAATTAAGTTTTAGAGAGAAACCCATGTCGTGTGAAGTTCCTTTAAATGCTATGATGTTATTTACTGATGGTTCGGGGAAAACACATAAGTCAGTAATAGTATGGCATGATCCAATAACCAGGGCTTGGAAATCAGATATACAAATAGTGGAAGGTTCAACACAGATTGTAGAACTTGCAGCAGTGGTCAGAGCATTCCAGCTTTTTCAAGAACCTTTTAATTTGATTACAGTTTCTGCTTATGTAGCTAGCATAGTTAAAAGGATTGAAGGGTCTGTTTTAAAAGATGTTAGTAATGATAATTTGTGCCATTATCTTACACATCTTTATACAATCATGCAAAGCAGAATTAACCAGTATTTTGTTTCCCATATTAGGGCTCATTCACCGCTTCCAGGATTTCTGACGGAAGGCAATTCCAGGGCAGACAAATTGACAGTAGCTATTGCAAGCACATCACCCAATATTTTTGAACAGGCAAAGCTGAGTCATGCCTTTTTTCAACAAAATGTACAGGCACTCATGCGAATGTTTCATCTCTCTAAAGATCAGGCTAAAGCAATGATAAGTACATGCCCCAACTGTCAGTTAGTGCAACCCCCTGTTTCTACAGGAGCAGTGAACCCACGAGGGTTGCAGAGCCTACAATTATGGCAAACAGATATTACTAAGTACCCATCTTTTGGGAAATTGAAAAATATTCACGTCTCAGTTGACACCTTTTCAGGTGCAGTTTTTGCCTCCCTACACACAGGAGAAACAGCCAAGAATGCTTGTCAGCATTTTTTTGCAAGCATTTGCTTCACTAGGAGTGCCTCAAGAAGTTAAAACAGATAATGGTCCTGCTTATACAGCTAAACAATTGTCCACATTTTTGATGAGGTGGGGTGTTCGCCATACAGTTGGCATTCCTTATTCTCCCACAGGCCAGGCAATTGTTGAAAGAATGCATCTTTCCTTAAAATGTATTTTAGATCAACAAAAAGGGGATGCAGCACAAGTAACACCACAAATGAGATTAAGCAAAGCTCTATATGTTTACAACTTTTTAAACAGTTCTTTTGCAGAACCTGAACCCCTGATTTTTAGACATTTTTCAAATAGTACACATGCAAAATTAAAGGAAAATCCTTTAGTTCTAATTAGAAATCCAGAAACAGGACAAATTGAAGGTCCCATCCTTCTAATAACTTGGGTCAAGGGATTTGCTTGTATTTCTACAGGTTCCAGACCCGGGTGTATTCCAGCGAAGAACGTGAAGCCATATCATGCAAGAAAACACGCTGAAAAACCCACAAGCAAAGAAGAAGGCACACAGATGTGAATTACGCAGAGAAGACTATTCTTGCCTGCAATCTCTTGCCCTCATCGCAAAGACTGTGAACTCTGGGTTTTATATTTGTGTAAAGAGTGTAGACGGGGTACTGTGAAGTTTTTAGGCAAGAGCATAGTGTAATCTGTGCTATACTTTTGCCTTCCTATTCTCAGAGAAGGATACAGGAAGGAATTTACAAAAGAATCAGAAAATGTCCAAATTTTAAAAATTGAAAGTGCACTAAGTACTTCTGTGCCCTATTGCTAGGTAATGCTTGAATAAGATTGGGAAATGACAATAAAATGAATATTCTTTAAAAATTCACCCAAAAATTAAAATTTAAGGGAAGAACCTCTTGCCTAAAATTATTTTAGTGAAACATGAAGTTTAATCAAATATTAAGTTTATGTTTTGCTTTGTTTGCTTTTAGTTGTGTAGCTTTGCCAATTAGCCAGCCTAGAAAAAATGTTTGGGTCACTTTAGCTAATGTTTCAGGTTTAGATACTTTGTGTTTATCTACCACTACTCCAGAAAATCCATTCTCTACTTGCTTAGTCAGTGTACCAATAGAAACTTGGCGTATACCAGAAAAGATTGACAGGGCTATGCAAGGCACTTGCGCAGGATCAAATGTGTGGAATGTTTGGACTCTGGTTAATACATGGGAATGGTGGACTCCTTATCTTCCTAAAACTTCTGCCGAACCTCAGGAATTAGAACTCCTTGGTTCTGTAAAGTTTTTTGTCAAGTTCCATTATTCAGGAAAAAAAATCAATCAGTAGTGAGAGATGTTTCTCTGCATCACCCTATGTATAAAATCCAATCTTTTTGGTGTAATGACACTTCTGAAGTTCCATCAACATTTAGTTCTGTTTCTCTTCAATTACCACAAGGGATATTTTTCATTTGCAGGGACAGAGCATGGCCTATTATTCCATCAAACATAAAGGGTGGTCCATGTAGTTTAGGGAAGCTTACATTAACTCCTAGTATGGGAATGACTGCCCACATGAAACACAGAGGAAAAAGATCATTTGTCCATCAATACGAATCAAAATGTAAGGATGATTTTGAACCTTGGGGCTTTGGAAAAAGGTTTGTAACATCACTTTTTATAACACCTCTTGCTTCAGTGGTAGCACTAAAGCAGTTAGATCAGTTGGGATGCTGGCTGAGTAAACAATCTAATGCTACGTCCCTTGCATTAAGTGGCTTCTTAGCAAATGTCAAAAGTGTTAGGCAGGCAACTTTACAAAACAGGGCAGCAAGATTTTCTTTTGTTGGCATACAGACATGGATGTGAGGATTTTGATGGGATGTGTCACCCTGATTTTTTAAGATTTTCTAAAGCCTTCTGAGTTTACATTCTTGTAGAAAACTTTCTCACACAACTTTCTGTAAATAACCTATTGTTTTGCATTCCTTCATAGAGGCGGAGAAATTTGATGTACTGGTAGTTTGTCCAGTGTCGTTGGAGAGGTGGCACGTTCACCCTCCAATCCACTGGCACCTTTGGAAAACTATAAATGTTGGAGTCAGAGGAAATAAAGTTAGTGTCTTCATCGTAACCATACCTGTGGTGTGTCGTTTTTCCTTGGGTCCTCTAATGACATCTGGTGGCCGACGGCATGTACTACAGCTTAGGTCGGGTGAGAGTGTGCCTACCCCCCCGCCTTCTCTTTGGCGTTTTGCCTGCTGTTTTAGTGATGGAAACTGTAATGAACAGTTTCCACGTGTTCCCCAGAGACGCGGGCAGGGCCTTCTTAGTTCCCATGGCAACACTAAAAAAACTACTAACTCTAGCTAAATACTGATATTGAAATGTTAATTAGCTAATTGCTCTGTTTCTTTTCTCTAAACTACCTGGAGATAACTGGCCTCCCACCCCCACCCCCAACGCTGCCATTCTGGGACTAACATGCAAATTAAAAACCCTTAGGATCATGGGAGTATTTTTAGGAGATAAAGAGGAATATAAATCAAAAACTAAACACAGTAGAGGGGTCTAGATAAATGCCCTAGCTGAGGAAGAGGGAAACACATCCCCTGATCGACTTTTGTCCATCGCCATCACCTAAAAAAGAATAGACTAGGTTAGGCTGTGAGAAGCAGGGAGACAGAAAGACAGAGAGAGCCCTACTGCTACCACCACGGAAGGAGCGGGGACAGCTGTTGTTCTGGACTTCAGCAACAGACTCTGCACGCCACACCTCCTCATCCTCTGGCCACCAGTGTGCCACAAGGAAAGAAGAAGGGACAGCTGCTGCTCTGGACTTCAGCAACAGACTCTGCACGCCTCCTTCCTTTCGGCCACCTGGGAAAGCTACAACCGTGGGGGCGAGCTCCGTGTCGAGCCCCCTGCCCAGCTGATCTTTTTAATAAAGAGCTGAACATTAATAAAGGCATTAGCCCTGTTCATTTCAGTTGGGGGCTCATCTGGGATAGCCACACCCGAAGAGGACCCCCGGACAGCTGGACAGCTCCACCACCTGCTTCGAGGGACCCTCGGGAGTCGCTGGCTACCTTCGGACCCTAGGATCAGCATGAGACAAGCAACACAGAGGAGCGTCGGATTGGTAAGAAAAACCGAGAGACGAGCGAATGAGTGACTTAGTGAGTGAGTGAGTGAGACGAGGGGCGGCAGCTCGGACCCCCGAAGTGAGAGGGACCCGCTAGTACCACGTTTCCGGACTCCTGCGAAGGGGCCGGCTGGGAACGGGGGGAAGCAAGTGGAATACAGGAGCGACTGAGGCGTCTCTTTAGAAGTAAAACAGGCCCTCCTCCGAGCGTGTGGAGGTCCCCTAGGGGCAAAGTAAATCCCTGGCAATCAGGGCAAGGGGAATGTCCCCAGCAGGGCAGGTGGGATGTGGATGTCCTAGAGGGCATGTCCCCGGCAGGCAGGATGGGATATCTGGGGAGGTGGGATGTCTCTGGCAGGTAGGACGGGATGTCCTAGCAGGCAGGGGTGGCATGTCCCCAGCAGGCAAGAGGGCATGTCCCCGCCAGGCAGAGGGCATGTCCCCACCAGGCAGGACAGGATAACAGGGCAGGTGGGATGTCCATGGCAGGCAGGGCTGGAGGTCCCCGGCAGAGCAGGTAGGGGAATGTCCATAGAAGGCAGGGCAGGACGTCCCCGTCAGAGCAGGCAAGAACCTGAGTAAGCAGAAAGGCAGGAAGGCAAAGCAAGCTAAGCCTAGCAGGAGAGTCAGGCAAGGGAGCTTGGCCGGAGTTCGAGTGTAAGGCTCGGCAGGACGTTCGACCTTACCTTGTCAGGGCGATCAAGCCTCCCAAGCCTAGTAAGAAGGTTAGGCAAAAGCCCAAGTAAGAGTTTGGGTGGGACTTAGCAGGGGTACAAGCCTAGATAGTCCATCAAGAAGTTTAAAACTTAGGCCAAAGAACAAAAGAACAGAAGACAATAGATGAGAGTGTGACTAGTGATTGTCCTAGCCAAGAGACAATGCTAAGTGCCAAGAGGGTAGGACCAAGAGTGGGAATTTAGTTAAAAGAGATAAGTTTAGTCAAGTGATTCAAAATACTAAGTTGGGAGGGGCCAGATGAGCTTTAGCTGCCTGTCAGTATATTCCATTTTAGATAGAAGCACCATTTAAGGTATATTTTTTTTTTCTTTTTGAGGCCTGAAAATGGGAAAAGGTTATAGTAAAGGAGCAAATCCTTCCAAAGCAAAGAGAATTCCCCCTAACAGCCCCTTGGGGCAACTGTTAGACCAATGGGATTCTCGGGAGACCACGAAGGGTCTAGACAAGAGTAAGATGATACATTACAGTATAGAAGTATGGCTGAAGTTGGAATTACAGTGAAAGTGGCCATGGTATGGAACCCGAGATCAGTGGATGTGTAATCAGTTAAACCAACACAAAAAAAAAAAAACAAAAAACCGAGAGGACCTTGATATAGAACAACTATCTTATGCAGCTTGCTGGCTGGAGAATTCTATAAATAATGAGACTGAGAATATGCAAGTTACAAAGAAATAGAGAGGAAGACAAAGAGAATAGAGAGGGGGAGACTAGAAAAATAAAGGAATGGGACCCCCTCGACTGCCTGCCCCCTTCTGCTCCTGTTACCTCTCCAACAGTTTCCCCAGTTGGTCCTTCAGCCCCTCCTATTGAGTCCCTGATTCCTTTCCCTCGTTTTCCCACCTCTGTTCCATCGTCCCTTCCCCTAGTTTCCTCAACCATCTCCCCAACTCCCTCTTCCCCTTCTCCAGCTGGAGTTTCCTTGCCTCCTCCCACTTGGGAGCTGAGGCCACCCTTGCCCAGGGTTGGTTCACCACCTGGCATGCCCCCTCGCCTCCAGTGTCTGTCTCCACTACTATTTCCCTGCCTGGTGTCTTAGAAAAAGGGCCGTATTGTAGCACCCAATCCAAAGCATCAAGGGTGGAGGGGCTCTTTCCCCTTAGAGGGGTTCTTATGGGTAGAGCAGCTGGGGGGGCAGCTTCTGAAGTCCGGGGATTTGGGAAAGAGCTAAGAAATTTAGTGGAAGACCCCGTTGGAATATCTAGCCAGTTGGACCAATTTCTAGGGCTGAGTATTTGTACCTGGGGAGACCTGAGCTATTCCAAGCATTCTGTTCTCTCCGAGAGAGGTCCAGATGATCTGAGCGACAGGGGTGAAGATATGGGAAAGAGAGGGTGGATTGGGGCCCCCAGGGAACCAGGGGATGCCCTTGGTGGACCCCAACTGGAGTCCTAGCCAGGAAGAAGGAAGGCAAAACATGAGAGACTATAGGTCCCTCATGATAAGAGGGATCAAAGAGTCTATCCCTAGGGGAAGCAAGACGAAATTGGCCTTTGATGGTACTCAGGAGAAGGATGAGACCCCGGCAATTTGGCTTAACCGACTAAAACGAAATTTCCAGTTCTATTCAAATATAGACCCAGATAGCCCAGAGGGTCAAGTCCTCTTAAAGGTCTAGTTTGTCACTAAATCCTAGCCCAATATTAGACAAAAACTAGAAAAGATAGAGGACTGGCAAGAAAAGAACATGAATGAGTTGCTCAAAGAAGCCCTAAGAGTGTATTTAAGTGGGGAAGACAAAAAAAGCCAATAGCCTGCCTCTCAAAACTACTAGACCCAGTAGCCAGAGGATGGCTAACTTGCCTGCAAGTAATCACAGCAGCAGCTATTCTGATAAAAGAAGCCCAAAAATTGACCCTGCAAGGGAAATTTAAAGTACAAACATTTACTAGTGATCGTAGATCACCTCACTCACTGGGTGGAGGCTTTCCCAACCAAAAAGGAAACCGCGCAGAAAGTTGCAAGAATATTCTTAGAAAACATCATACCTCGGTACGGGATAGTCACTAACATTGACTCGGACCGAGGTCCATATTTTGTCGCTCAAACTTTACATCAAGTAACAAAAGCCCGGGGGATAAGGTGGAGATTGCACACCCCATGGCATCCTCAGAGCTCTGGAAGAGTGGAAAGGATGAATAGAACTCTTAAAAATGTGTTAACTAAATTAATCGAAGAGACAAAGATGAATTGGCTGAGGTGTTTACTTCTAGCTCTCTTGCGCATCAGAACAAGACCTCGGTCCGATATAGGGGTCTCTCCCTATGAAATTATGTTTGGACTGCCTTTTTTAATCACCCCTTTCAGTACAGAAGATTATCTGGAAGGGGAGGCAGCAACTCAGAAATATTTAGAGGTCACAAGAAAATCCCTAGAAGGCCTCAGAAAGAAGGGGTATCTCCCCCAAACTTCCCCTCTGGTCGCCAATGCCCACAACATCAGCCCCGGGGATTGGGTCTTGATAAAGTCCCGGAACACCACCACTCTATTAACCCCTAAATTCAAAGGACCTTTCCAGGTGCTACTCACCACACACACTGCAATGTGAACCCAAGGAAAAAGCTGGACCCAGGTCACCAGAGTCAAAGGACCAGTGCCACCCCTGGACACCGGACCAGACCCAACAGTGTCACCCGCCTCCTCTTGTGCATGGACAGTAATTAAGAAACCAGAGGACTTAAGATTAACTTTAAAGAAGACTTGCTAGAGACTGATATACAGTAAGGTGTTAATAACTGTTTCTGAGTTAAAGTACCATAGTAAAGGTTTAATTACTTTGTAATTGTTTAATAAGAATAAGTGTCCTTTAGCCAAAGGAGTTAATTGAAAAAAAAATTAATTAGAATATTATTAAGTCTTACTCAGTTTCTAAAGAACAGGAGAATTACCATCAGACATAAGTAAAAGCATACAAATGCCAAAAGAAGTTAGCCCTCAAAAGCCAAAGACTCTAAGTTGATGCGGGCTTAAGCCCAATCAAAGAAATAGAGGAGGGATTTGTAATGAACAGTTTCCACGTGTTCCACAGAGACGCGGGCAGGGCCTTCTTAGTTCCCATGGCAACACTAAAAAAACTACTAACTCTAGCTAAGTACCGATATTGAAATGTTAATTAGCTAATTGCTCTGTTTGTTTTCTCTAAACTACCTGGAGATAACTGGCCTCCCACCCCCCCCCCCCCCCACGCTGCCATTTTGGGACTAACATGCAAATTAAAAACCCTTAGGATCATGGGAGTATTTTTAGGAGATAAAGCGGACCATAAATCAAAAACTAAACACAGTAGAGGGGTCTAGACAAATGCCCTAGCTGAGGAAGAGGGAAACACATCCCCTGATTGACTTTTTTCCATCGCCATCACCCAAAAAAGAATAGACTAGGTTAGGCTCTGAGAAGCAGGGCGACAGAAAGACAGAGAGAGCCCTAGTGCTACCACCACGGAAGGAGCAGGGACAGCTGCTGCTCTGGACTTCAGTGACAGACTCTGCACGCCGCCTTCCTTTCGACCACCTGGGAAAGCTACAACCATGGGGGTGAGCTCCGTGTCGAGCCCCCTGCCCAGCTGATCTTTTTAATAAAGAGCTGAACATTAATAAAGGCATTAGCCCTGTTCATTTCAGAAACCTCTATGGGTTTCATGATGGAGTCACTGCTTTTGGACCTTTGGAGGAATCTCCTTGAGCGGAAACGTGTTTCCGCTTCCTGGAGTGATTTTGAAAGGCTGTTTTTGTGGGCAAGGCAGCAAGGGTTCTTTTCCGACCCTGCGGAGGCGCTCTCCCGGGAGACGTGGTCTCTCGTGGGAGGCAGTCTCATGGACGCTCTGTTTGATGATTGCTCTGTGGACGTTGGGCCATTGCTGGTGCAATGGAAAATGTTAGACACGGTTTGGCAGGGGTCTGAATTTTGTAGCTCTTGGAGTTCTCTGGGGGAACCGTCCGTCTCGGACGTGGACGACTGGGAATTTGAGTTTCTGCAGGATGCAGGTGCTTCCCCTTCTCCCCGAGACGGTGAGCTGGAAGACGGCTCCTCCTCTGGGGTGGATCGGGCTCCCAACCCGCTGGCCCCGAGCGACCGGTTGGTGGACGGAGCCCCGCAGGCTTCTGGGGGCTCGGTGGAGCCGGCTCGGCCGCCTCGCCTCGCCCCGCCCCGCAGACGCAGTGAGCCAGGGGAAAAATCACCCTCTCTTTGTGCCTTCCCAGTGCTCGGGGGCAAGGGGGGGCCCTTGGATCAGCCCCCGCCTCTGATTGCGTCTGACTCGGTGATGACGCTTTGTCCGAATTGCGGTGTTTCAAAGACATAGCCCCTGGGGACGGTGGGAGCGGGCTCGCCCGCTTCGGCCTCGAATTCGTCTTCTGGGGGCAGGTCGTCTCCCATTTCTGAACCTGTGCAGCTTGCTGGGCATGCGCAGGTAGTGGAAGCCATCGAAGGCGGGGCGTTGGTCGATGTTCCATCAGGCCCCGCCCCAGCAGGTGGGCAGCCCGCCCCGCTCTGCTCGGCGGGGGCCGTGCCCACTGTGCAGCTGCGTGTCACGAGTCCGACGCTCCTTGGGGGCGTGCCGGACTCCCTTATGTCGTCCCGCTGTAACATGGCTCCGCGCGCCGTATCTCTCTCTGCGCCCCACCCCTCCCCCGCGCCAGGTTTGCGGTCCGCGCCGGCGCCTGTGTCCGCCGCGGTGCCCTCTGCCAGTGCTGCGGCGGACGGCACTGCTGAGGTGCCGGCTGGTTCGGCTTCGCCTCCCCCGCCTGCCGCAGGGGCTGATGCTGCGGCGCGGCGGGGCGCTGGGGTGATTACCTTTAGCGTGACTGCTGACACGGCCGGCGGGAGACTGGTAGGTCCCCATGGCCACGGACCTCCCTGTTGGCTTTGTGGACCCTCCCCGCCTGCCAGGTGACTGTGTGTCCGAAGGACCACGGGCGGTTTTGGCAGGAGATCCTAGATAAGGCTGAGGAGATGTGCGACTCTGCTTCCTCGCAGCATCTGCAGGATCGCTGAGGAGGCTCCTCTGGCTCTGCTGATGCTGCGGGGGTCGTGGTGTCAAGTGATGTTGCACCACCTCGCAGTCAAGCGGCTGGCGCTGTCCCTGTCGAGTCCACAGGATGGGACACGGCAGGTGATGCAACCTTACCAGGGGGTCCCCAGGCTTTCCCTGTGCTTAGGGGCATTACTCACAATACCCATCAGCCTTTATCGTTTAAGATACTGAAAGAAATCTGTGATACCTTTGCCCAGCATGGTGTTGGGTCTGCTGAAGTTATGCAGACGCTCTGAATGCTTGTTGCTGAGCTGCTGACACCTTCTGACATCTGTTCTGTGGCACATGCTCTTTTTGACCCTGTGCAGTTTGATGTTTTTGAGGCCAAGTGGGCTTCTTTGGCGGCCAGGGCAGTGCAAAGGAATGGTACGCGAGGGCCGCAGGATCCCAGGAGTGCGATTGGCACTGACATGTTGCTGGGCACAGGCAATTATGTTGATCCTTAGGGGCGAGCTGGATATGATCCCCTCGTGCTTGACCAGTGCCAGACGCTAGGCTTGGCAGCACTGGTTCAGACCCTGGAAATGGCTGCTCCGCTGGAGCCGTTTGTGACCATTGTCCAGGGGGTTGATGAGCCTTTCATGAAATTTGCAGGGAGGCTGACTGCCCCTGTGGAGAGGCAGTTGGCAGATCCTGAGGCAAGGAGAATTGTGCTTGCGAACCTGGCCAGGAGCAACTGTAACGCAGAATGTAAGAGAGTCATACGGGCTCTTCCTGGTGTGGCTACTGTCTCGCAGATGGCAGAGGTCTGTGCAGACCTCAGCCCCTCGGTTCAAAAGATGGCTCCCTGGGCTACTGCTGCGCAGCCGGTCTGGGCGGTGCCGCAGGGCTGGCAGCAACAGCAGGGGAATGCTCAGTCCAGCACCAAATGGGGGAAGAAAGCGCAGAAGGGAAAATTTCCCATGTTCTTGTGTGGCCACTGTAGAAGGCCAAACCATATGTCAAATGCCTGCAAGGCAGCTGCTCATGCTAATGGCCAGGCACTGCCAGGCCCAGGAAACAGGAAGCTGAGCGCGAAGGGGAAGCGTGCCCAGACACAAGTTCCTCTCCAGACCCCGGAGCCCATGGAGATTTGCTCAGCCAGCTTGCAGCCAGCACCCATGGCTCAGCAAGTGTGGATGTCTGCACAGCAGCAACAGTTGTTTTAGAATCTTGTAAGATACACAAGGTTCCCCTGGATGCCTTTGGTCTTTGGGTGGGGGCATGAGTGCTCTCCATATGGGGAGGTCTAGCGCCTCCCTTCAGGGCATCATTGTGCACCCGGGTCTCATTGATGCAGACTTCACAGGGCAGATTTGTGCAATGGTTTCCACACCCACCCCCCCGTCACGATCCCAAAGGGGACACGGCTTGCTCAACTTGTACCTTTGAAGTCTTCTGTTCGCAGGACAGCTGACCAGTTGCGTGGGGCTGGCGGTTTTGGGTCCACTGGGCTGCCTCAAGTTCACTGGACCGCTGTCCTGTCCAAAGACCGTCCCGAGATGCTGTGTACCCTGTCCATCCCTGGTGCAACACCGTCGGAGATCCACCTCCGCGGGCTTCTCGACAGCGGTGCTGATGTCACGGTTCTCTCCCTTGCCACCTGGCCTCCAGATTGGCTCCTGAATCCAGTGGAGACGTCTGTCGCAGGACTGGGGGCAACGGTGCAATGTTACGTGAGCCAGCAGTCCGTGCTGGTGACAAACCCGGAGGGACAGACAGCCTGGGTTAGGCCTCATGTTACTTCTACTCCTGCTAACCTCTGGGGCAGGGATGTTCTGTCTGCATGGGGGGTGTGCATCGGGACAGGTTTTTGATGGAAGCCACTGTGACGAAAGGCACAGAGTGTCCTACGCCTCCTATATGGTGGCTGGTGGACACACCTGTTTGGGAGAAACAGTGGCCCCTCCCTCAAGATAAATTGATCGCCCTTCGAGATCTAGTGCAGAAGCAGTTGGACCAGGGTCATCTGGAGCCTTCTACCAGTCCCTGGAACACTCCTGTCTTCTGCATCAAGAAGAAATCTGGGAAATGGAGGTTGTTACAAGACCTCCGAAAGGTCAATGCTGTGATGGAGAGCATGGGAACACTGCAGGCGGGCATACCATGCTTCCTGCAGATTAGCCGATCTTCAACGTGGATTTGAAGGATTGTTTCTTTACAATTTCTTTGCATCCCGATGACAGGCCAAAATTTGCCTTCTCGGTGCCAGCAATCGCCAATGCTGAGCCCGTATGGCGATATCAATAGAGAGTTTTGCCCCAGGGGATGCGCAATTTCCCGGCCATATGCCAATGGTATGTGGCTCGTGCCTTGTCTGGAGTTCGCAAGCAGTTTCCTGATGCACGGCTGTATCATTATATGGACGACATTTTGGTGGCTGCTTCCACCCATGTAGCAGGCAGAGGCCCTGCAAGGCCTCCCTGGCGGTCACTCGCCTAAGATAAGAAATGCATAGTCATGATGAGTGGACCAAAGTAGCCCCTCTTCCACCCTCGGACCCTTGTCATCTCTCTGTAAGGCTGTAGGTCGTATTCTCCTCAACCCTGGCCATTGGACAATTTCCAACACCCCAGTATCCTATATAAACCCCCATCTCTGCCCAGTTCAGCAGAAGAGCTGTCACTGGAAACCTTCGCAGGAGCTGCCAATAAAAGACACCGCTGCGGAACTCCATACAGACTTCTCCTCTCTCTATCCCTGCATCTGCCGAGGCACTTGCGAGCACAGAGCGAAATCACTAAGAGCTGAATTCACCAGAGCTGAAATCACTCCAGAGTTGCTCGCTAAGTTGCCTGTGGCTGAGAGCTAGCCTGGGGGACCCAGAAAGGCTGAGCTGATTAGCACAGCGCTATCCGGTACACCTACGGCAGCGACTGCCCAGGGGGCCGGACGGACCCCTGGGACCCCAGGCCGCCATACGTGGCCGCCCGAACAGGAGTACTGGCATCCTGGCACCCCTGAGAGCAGCATTCCTCGTGGATCGTTACTGCCTTGGGCCCGCCACGACCCTCCGAGGGTAACTTCTTCGTTATAGAAGAAGTTATCTGGAAGAGGTGTCCAACGAACCTGCATATCACCATCTGGGACGAGCTCCTCAGAAGTTGGACAGCAGACCACCCACCCAGCAGTCTTGGACCCACATTTGGCTGAAAAAAGTGTAAGTTTAAAACAGCCTTTCTGCGCGCTTTTATCTTGGGTCCCTTTTTGGTTTTTTTTTCTTTTTTTTTCTCCTTTTTACTGCTGGGGGGGAAGGGAACTATACAGCAATGGGATCAAAAAGTAGTAAATTAAAACGATCCCAGAATGAGAGAGATTTTTATTTATAAATCCTAGAAATCCTAACTGCTAATGGCTTTTCTTTCTCTAAAGGCAATCTTTCAAAAACTGACTTGAAAAAATTTATAACATGGATCCTTTCCCAGTTTCCAGACACTAACACAAACATGATCGGTTCAGACTCTTTTTGGGACTCAGTAGGGACAAGAATATATGCTTTCCAAACTAATGAAAACTTTTCTGTAACCAAATTTTTACCTCTGTTTCACTTAATTACTAAAGTGGTGGAAAAAACCAACACAAGCAGCTCAACAGCAGCTGAGGAAATTCCACCCTTATCTCCTATACCAGTCTCTTCAAATGCTAATTTGCCAGATAACAGCCCTCTCTCAGCCACTTTACCCCTTCCTGGGATGGGGAACAGGGAAATCGCACTGCTCCCACCCACCCTCTCTGCACCTGCGGGGTCTGTGGAACCCGCCCATCCCTCCGCCCTCCCCTCCCCAGACGCGGCAACCGCGGATTCAGCTCCCTTGGTTATGCAATGCACGGCACGGTGCATGCACTGCCCCCCCACCCCATGTTTGGGTGTAATAGCGTCGGTTTCAATCGGGTCTGCCCCGCCTTGCTCCAACACTGCCGTGCAGCCCGCCATGCTCCCCCGCCGCGTCTCCTCCTACCCCCGTAGCCATGCCTCTCCCCCCTGCTGCCATGCCCCCCAACCCCACCGCCTCCTCTCCCCCGCTTTTCCCTTGCCTGCATTCCCAAGCACTGCATCCAACCACCCACCCACAATGTCCCCCTAACGGCACCTCCGAGACCCCCCCATGGTGGCACCCCACTCCTCCACGCACCACAGCCCTGCGTAGGCTGCACCACACGTGGCGCTGCCATTACCCCCCCACTGCTGCCTCCCTCTAGCCAAGCCCAGCCAGCTGCCCCCCTACACTCTGTCCAGTCCCCTACACCCCTGCAAATTGTCGCTCCAACACGTCCAAGAAAGCATAGAGCACCACCTGATCACTCCCACTCCTCATCTGAGGACAGTGAGTCTGAATCTGACATAGAGGAAATTGATCCATGGGCTCTAATTAAAATGGAAGCGACTCAGGCAGGGGATTGGGAACTAGCTCAGAGAATTACTGCCTTCCCAGTAATTTATATAAAGGGGAAGAGAGGAGGGACCACTAGAACAACGTGGGAACCTAACACAAATAAAGAACTGATACAACTACGAAATATAGCCAAAGAACATGGTAGAAGTTCACGTATTTTCAGAAATTTCCTTGAAGCCCTTTTTTCAGCACATGTCCTGGTCCCTCACGACCTTAAAAACATTGCCAACTGCCTTCTTTCCCTGGCAGAATATATGCTATGGGAAAGACAGTGGAAAAGGCAATTAAAAACACAATCAGACACCTATGCTCAATGTGAAAAATGCATATTTTATGATTGGCTTTTCGCAATAGTTACAATGAATACTATATGTGTAATGTTGGAAAGTTATGCTGTATTAATTCTCTCAAGTAGTGTGTTGAATGTATTTTTAGGTTATAACACAATGTTAAAATAGAAACTATACTATGTAAGATACTTTTTAACTAGCTCAAGAAAGGAATTCTTCGCACAAAAATAACAATTACAGAAACCCCTAAATTTTCCAGAGGAGAGGAATTTATGGCTTTCCTTATCAACAGAAACGAACTTCTTCAAGCCTGACTTAGACTCGAAGGCGCCTGGGAATTAACAGAAACTTTTTGACAAGTACCAGATGAATTTCTTGTTTTAAATAAAATATATGCATAATCATGAAGTGTTTTGTATATGCAACAGGCTATTGCTTTTAAGGCTATTCCTTTGTTCACAAGGCATGCTTGTCGTGGCTTAAGTGCCCGAGAGCATCCGGATGTCCGTAATTCTTTGCTTTTTATTGTCTTGTAATTGTCCTTGCGGGGACTGCTGGACTCCAGGACGGTTTGGATGGGTGGTGGTGAAGGATCTCTGAAGCCCGGTCTTTAGAGCATATGGTTTATTGTAAAGGATGAAGGGCCCTGCTTAGAGTTGCTAGCTGCAACTCGTGGCAGGCCCGGGGAGAGCGGGGGGGAGAGAGAGAGAGTGCCAGGTGGGTGTCCCAGCAGGAGGGTCCAAGAGAGAGAGAGCGTCCGGTCCCTCGGCCACACCTTATCAGGGGGCTTCAAGGTGGGCTGGGACAGGACTTGGGCCAATGGGGTTGCAGATACCTGACACTTCAGGGGAGAGTTACAGGTATGGGATGAACCACACATTGGGGGGTGAGACAGGACATTCCATTTGACCTTAGGATCTATCAGAAGGGGGGATTGCTTTCAGCTTGGCTGCATTATTGTTTTCGGGATGCTCAGTAATGAAGGTTTGGTATTTCAAACCTTGTTTTCATCTCGATATCTGTATTCTCTGATTCTTTTGCCAGGCCATCATATTTATAGGGCCTTGCTATTTCATCTTCCCCAACAGTCCTAACTCTAAATTTTTATTACTCTAATTGTATTACTATTTTTATAACCATTTTATTATTATTAAACTTTAAAAATTTTAAAAACCAAGTGATTGGCGTTTTTCACACTCAAGATGCAAATAGGCCATATTTTACAGTCCAACAGCTGGCTGGAGAAGGGGATTTACAGAAACCCTCTGACCAAGCTGACACCTTATCTAAGGCAGCACTACAAGACTTGGCTATTGCAGCAAAAACCTCCTTGCTTCTTACCCCAGATGACTCTATCCCTACCCAACACTTCTCTAGTATTAAACAAGGAATAGATGAAAGCTTTATCAAGTTTGTAGACAGAATTAAAGATGCTCTGGAAAAACAGAGAGCACAGAGGCAAGAAAAGAACTGTTGTGCAAGCTTGCCTTGTCAAATGCAAATTAACAATGTAAAACAATTCTGAGGGCCCTACCCTTGGATACAGAACCCACCATAGAGCAAATGGTGGAAAGCTGTACACGTCATCTGTCCACTGAAAACACAGTGGCCCAAGCAGTTGCTAAGGGTATTGCAGAAGGAGTTTCTGCTGCATTTGCAGCAGTGACTTCCAAAGACCAGGCCCGCTGCTATCACTGTGGGGAATTTGGACATTTTATAAAGGACTGTCCAGACAGGTCACCTACCCAAAACCCCCGTAACACCTACCAAAGACCCCAGAATCCACAGCGCTACCAGCAGCGTTCGGGAAACTTCCAGCAGAGTGCAGCCAGGCCCCACGCAAAGACAACAAATCAAAAGCCATCCAGATCCAGTCACGCATCATCCCAGCAGATTCCAGGCCACCTGGAGAGGATCCAACCCACAGAGTGATACAGATGGGAACACGGCGCCAGTTGGTAACTGCTTTGTCCATTGACTTTAATAATAAGGATGTTTATCGTGTTCCCACAGGCAAGCATGGGCCAAAAGGTGGTCCCTTTGACATTTTAATCATAGGGGACACTCTCCATGGCCCAGAGGAAATCTTTGTTATTCCAGAGGTACAAACAGTGCACCCGGGACAAGAAATCTCTGTTCAGCTGTGCTGCACGGACTTACAGTTTTTTCTTTCAGAGGGAACTCCAATCACACAAGCCTTTCTACTCCCAAAGAATCACAGGGAACAGCTTCCTCTCAACCCTACAGCAATGTGGGCACAAGTTGTGGGACCAAGTAAGCCTACCATTGAGTGCGGTCTATCCTGCAGAGGAGAGAGGATCCACCTGTCAGGGATGCTGGACACCAGTGTGGACGTGACCATCATCACTCACTCGGAATGGCCAGCACACTGGGAACTACAACCGGTAGCAGGAATGATTTCAGGGATTGGTGGAGCCACAGTGTCCATGTGGTCCATGTGAAGCAAGCACAGCATCCTCGTCGAAGGGCCTGAAGGCAAGCTGGCAACTATCTGCCCATTTGTGGTAAGAGCCCCCATCACCCTTTGGGGAAGGGATGTTCCATCCCAATGGGGGGGCCTCCCTACGTATTCCCAGTCAGGATTTCTGACTGGGGCCACTGAAGAGTGCACACTACCAGATACCCCTCAGCTCACCTGGAAATGCCAAGACCCGATCCCGTCCTGGGTCCGCCCCGCTCTTATCCCCCCCGAGGCTGGCCCTCCCGGGTTCTGTGGCAACGCCCTGCTCCGACACAAGTGTCCCCCCGCTTTGCTAGGGTCCCCTCCGGGACCCTCGCCGCCGTTCCTGCTCGGATTTCCGTGTTTGGCGTCATCAGTGCACGCTCGTCGCATCCTGCCGCCGCTGCTGCCGGCTCGGCACGGCTCAGCTCTGCACCCGCCGTCGACGCGTTCTGCCTGGGCGGCCAGCCAGTGCTCACCGCCGTGGCCTGCTCTACTGCGCACGCCATGGTCCCTGTGCCCGGTGCGAGCGCCTCCACTGCTGCCGCCCCCGCCACTGCCATCCCTTCTCCTGCCGCGTTCACGCGTGCCCTGGGCGGCTGGCCAGTGTCCGCTGCATGAGTATCCCCCGCGCGCCCCCCGGCACCTGCCATTATGGGCGCTGGTCCCGTGTGCATTTCTGCCGCGATTCCACCAACCCCCATGGTCTCCCCGGCTGGTCCTGTGCTATTCCTGTGTTGTCACAGCTCCCTGAGAGGCTGTTCTTGCCCTTCCCCCACAACCCCTGCCACCACGGAGCCCGGTTCCACCCCCGCTGTCCCCAGCACTGTCTGTATCTCTGGCCCCCCCCTCTCTGCCTGTGTTCCTGGGAAAGGCTCCTCGAACTCAGTGGGGAAGATATTTCCTGGGACTAGCTGAGATGTGTGAGGAAATCCACTGGTTGATAATGCCCCCTGCACCCCTTTAATTGGTGTCAGGTCCTCCTTCCCTCCTGATTTTCCAGGGGCTTCCCTCGCCTGCTGTTTGCAAGACGATGGCCCCCCCCACCCCTTTGGTGGGAGTTTCAACCCCTCCTGCCTTTTCAGGAGGATCCCCCACCTGCCGTTCACAGGGCGGTCCCTCCCCCACCCCCCTGGTGGGAGTATCAGCTGCCTGCTTTTCGCAAACAAACCCTGCGGAATTCTTTGAAATTTCTTCCATTGCTTCCAGCATTGCTCTGGCTGGAGCCAAAGACTTCACGGTCGTTTCATCTCCCTTTGTTACTAAATCATAAAGATGCCTATTAACTTCCTGCCAAAATCCTGGCTCAAATATCACCCTGGGATCCAGCCCCCCCCACCATGTTCTTATTTTGACTGATCTCACCAAGAACTGCGATGTCTGCAAAGTTGCTCCGGAGATTTTCCTGGTCTCTGGCCAGCAGATAACAGGTGGAGGAGATCCCGGATCCTTGAACCGCCTCTGTTCCAGTCCGAATTTGCAGTGGTTTGCTCTCTGCAGGGGTTCAGGCTGTTGTCTTCAGGATTTTTCTTCTCAGGCTAAGGTTCGATGTCTGATGTTCTGTCCGGCTGGTGAAGCAGTCCTTTGGGTGGCTCTGCCCACCCACAGGGATGCCAATATGTGGATGCCTTCTCTCTCAGGGTTCCTATAGGTCAGGGTGACCCCAAGAGCGATCCGAAAGGAGTTTTTGCTTCCTTAGCCCGAACGTCGCTGAAGAAGAGGTCTTGGAATGCTTCCAGTTGCTTTTTCAAGGTTGTTTATTATTTCATATCTACAATATTTTCTCTCTGACCTGCCGAGATCCTCTCAGCAAGATAGCCATGGCATTCTGCTCTGCCCTGTCGGGCGGTGTTTACCTTTTATATCAAAAGTTACGTATACTATGTTTACAATTTATTACCAATACCTAACGTTTATGTTGGACAGTGTATCCCTACCTTAAACCAATAGAAAAGTGTCACTATCACAGCAAGACATGGAGGACAAGAAGAACAAGAAGACGGTCAGGACACGCCCAAATCCCTCCATCTTGTCCCCTGAACCCCTTATCTTAAAATCCCAAAATTCTACTTTTCCACCCTGTGTTAGTTCAAATATCACAATACTAAAACCCTTGTGACTTGTAATTCCTCATACAGAGCTGGCCGTTTTCCACTTCATGCCAGGGTTTCCGAGACCCCTGCCAGGGTCTTGAGACAACCAGAGCAGCCAGAGGGATTCCTGGACTCCGACATCTATGTCCCTTATAACAAGGGATCAGAGGGTTCCAAGGGGGATAAGGCATCAGTCGCTTCACTTTTCTCTGGCCACTTCCCTCGCCAGAGAGTGGAAATGCAGATAGAGCTACAGCACTTGTTTCATATCAGGTGATATATTTAATGTGTGTCAGTTTCACTCTGTTTTCTCACCATGCTTTGTCCTTCACCAGCCAGGTCCCTCTTAGGACAATGGAAACAGGGTTCTGGACTCCCACTTGCTTCGTGCCTATGGCATGTCTCTTTCACACTTTCATTCACACTCTTTCAGACAACATAAGAGGGTATTTAGGGAGGTGTTACCCTAGCATCTAAAAGATAGCAACCCACAATTGGACAAAACTCCCAAGCAGGTTGCCAGTGTTCTATATCTTCCAAAACCTGTTCACAATACCCTGACTTCTGCAGATGTTTAATCAATTTGTGCTTCCACCCAGCAAACTCATAACACCATTTCCCTGTGGGATTGTGTTTCTAGTTCTCTAGGAGAGGGTGATGCAGGGCTGAGCACATTCCCTTTCATAGGCAAGGAATAAACGATGTTGCACTGACAGACTTAATGCATGAACACACACAATATAATACCAGACTTAATTAAAAAACCCTAAACCAGCTCCCAGTCTGAATTCTAGCCACATTTAATTAATACTAGTAAGTCTACCACTCCCTACCTGCAGGACTTCAACCTGTGTCGGTGGGACTCTAACCCACTGAGGGGACTCTAACCCCTGACCCAGGACTACATAAATGAGACTTTAACCCACTTGTACAATCCACCTGTGGGACTTTAACCAACGCCGCGTGAACAAGCCATGCAGGTGGAACTCGCCATCTTACGAGTGTTACTTGTACTGTGGCCAACTGTCGGGATCTGTGATATTTAAATGCTCCCGAGATTGTAGAAAGTCTCTGTCTTTCAGCCCCACTGCCAAAGAAGGAGTCGTAATTCGTCTGTGCTGGTTATCAAGGTTGTTTATTTCTTCTTATCTAATATATTTTTTCTCTGACCTGCAGCAGGTCTGTCTTGCAGGACAGCATGCAGGACTCTGCCCCTCAGTGGGATGTTACAAACATTATATACTAGAAACTACGTGTGCTATATTTACAGTAACGTGCCAATATCTATCACCCATGTTGAACAGTGTGTCCCCAGCCTAAACCAATAGAAAAATGCCAACACCACAGTGAAACATGGAAGGCATGAAGAAGGACAAGGCACGCCCAATTTTCCTCCATCTTGCCCCCTTTGAACCCCTTATCTAGAATCCTAAAATTCTACTTTTGCACCCATGCCACACTAATTACTACTTATATCGAACACTCAGAGCTTGTAATTCATCCTGTAAGATTGAAAACTCTTTTCCATGGACAGAGATCAGAGACAGTGTCTCTCAGGACTCTGTACAGGGGGGTTTCTGACCCCCTGCCAGGGTCCCAGACTTTCCAGGGCAGCCAGAGAGGGATGCCCTGGATTCCCACAGCCAACAAATGTAACAAATGCAGAAATATTATGAATTCATTTTTCATATGACATACCTCAGGTCCTTGTCTATCCCCACGTAGATCCCTGGTCCATGGAGTCTCCTAGTCAGGCTCAAAAGAGCCTGGGGCACCCAGGTGAGTCCTCTGGCCCTGGGGTCTCGCAGTTGCATAGAGGGTCTCCTGCCTGGCTTGCCAAACAGAAACAAAGGTCAAGAGACAAATAATTCTTGTCTGTTAAAAACTTGCTTATTAGGCCAGCTAAGAGAGTGTTTTAGCCCATGCTCTACAAAATGCTTCTCTGTTCCATATAGATTTCAGTGGGTTTCCATAGCATTTTTACTACATTTCCTTATTTCCTTTTTTGGTTAGAATTCAATAAACATCAGTTAGGTATACATTGTGTCAAGCTACTATATTTTTAACTTACTGTTCATGCAAAACCAGCCAGTCTTCCTTCTCTCTTCCCTGCACGGGGTATTGTAGGTACACAGTTTGTGGTAATTGGGAGTGGGGCTGTGGCTGAGCCTCATCCCTACAACTGTGGGCTACAACTGTGAAAAGCAGGTGAACAGTATTGAAAGCAATGAGACATGGAGTGCTGAGGTGTACTGACCAATCATGAAAGGGAACAGAAGGCAGACAGGTGCAATGCATGAACGATGAAGGATATAAAAGGTTGGGCTAAAGAACAAGAAGGGTAGATGCTTGAAGCCTTCTGATGTGGTATGGTGTTACTCTGTATGGGTTGAAACCTTTTGAAATTGTATGGTGGTACTCTGTGTATCGTGGTTGTCTTGACCGTGGCATATGCTGTGACAGGTTATAGGTATGCATTACATCCAGCTGCTTGTCTTCCTGTTTTACCAGTTTTGCTTACTAAATTTCCTGCCCATTGTTAGCTATTCTGGTATACCAAATTTAAAGTTATTATTTTGTTAGGTTATAGTAATGTCAATACTTTAATTCATGTGTGTTAATTAGAAGCTCCTGGTTTTACCTCCTGCCACAGCAGCACCCTCTGAAGCCCTGGAAGGGTGCTCAGCAGCAGCAGCCACAGCACAGAAAGGGGGTCTGGTATGGCCCACCTTGCCTGCTTCATCCTCACACTGCTTCACGCTGCTGCTGCTGCTGTGGGATGCGATGGCAGTGCAGCTGCGCCACTTGGCTGCTCAGCCCAGTTCTGGCGCATGGCTGTGGGCTGGCTCTGTAGGTTTTATGATGCTCTTCAAGAGGGCAAGGATCTGTTCAGCATGTTTGATTTCATTACCTTGAGCCTTCAACAGTCCTTTCTCCCTCCAGGTAGCTCCATGGACATGGACAACACTAAATGCATATTTAGAGTCAGTCCATATATTTACCTTCTTTCCTTCACTCAGGTCTAGGGCCCTCATCAGTGCAATCAGTTAAGCTTTCTGTGATGACACATCTGCTGGCAGGGCCTTTGCCTCAATCACCTTGTTCTGGGTTGTTACTGCATAGCCTGTCATTCACATATCATTTCTCATGAAGCTGCTTCCATCTGTAAAAAGCTCCCAATCTGGATTGTCTAGGGGCATGTCTTTCAGGTCTGGTCTGCTGGAATAGACCTCCTTGTTTGTCTGCAAAACAGTCATACTCAGGCGCATTGTCAATTAAGGTGGAGGACAGAAACATGGCAGGGTTAACAACAGAAGTTGTTTTCAGGGTAACAGCACCCTGTTCCAACAACAGTGATTGACATTTAAGCATCCGGTCGCCAGACTGTAGCAGCATGTGGCTATAGTGACGATCGTGATCCAGGGAGGCCACAATGACGACAGGGAAAACAGACGAGACAAGTTTCTGTTGTTCAGCAGGAGAGTCTATTTTATTTTCCCCTCCCCCCCCCCGTGCTGGGGGGAGCAGAGGACGGAGGCCCGGGAGTCCTAGCAAAGCCCAGAGAGCTGAGAGCAGAGAGGAGAGCGGATGCAGACCCAGGGCTGTGGGGTTTTATCAGATGTCCCATGGGAGGAGTCTTAAGATCAGATTAGAGCCTCTTCGGAACGGGGAGGCTCCACACCAGACAGCCAACGACCTCCCTTTTGTTCGAGTACAGCTGCTACAGCATGGGGTAGATACACTACAATGTCTTGCCCAAGTGTGAGTTTCCAGGCTTCTTGAATCAAGATGACAGTAGCCACCATGGCCTTCAAACAGCCAGGCCACCCTTGGCTAACATTGTCTAACTGTTTGGAAAAAAAAGCCACAGCCCTCCGTTGATTTCTGAGGCACTGTGCCAGTACCCCCAAAGCAACATTCAGTCACTCATATGTAAAGAGTTCAAAAGGTTTAGTTAAGTCCAGCAGTCCCAGTGCTGGAACTGACATTAGAGAGTGTTTCAGCTGTTTAAATGCAGACTTTGTGCTCTCAGTCCATGTAATGATCCCCTTTTTGGCTGCTTTTAGTGCTTCATATAGGGGTTTTACCAACAGTCCATAATTTGCTATCCACAAATGACACCAACCTACCATTCCCAGGAAAGCTTGCATTTCTCCTATGGTGTGGGGCTCTGGGAGTCAGCAGATATCTTCTTTCTGTTCTTTGCTGAGCTGTCAATGTCCACAGAAGATCTCAAGCCGCAAATAAACTACTGCTTCCTTGGCAATCTGTGCCTTGTCTTTGGAAACTCTGTACCCACTCAGTCCCAAAAAGTTTAACAAGCTTACAGTGAGTTGGATACAATCATCTCTGGTTTTAGCTGCAATCAAGATATCATCAACATATTAAAGAATAACCCCTCCTGGCTCTTGTCTTCTCCAGTCTTCTAATTCCTTTGCTGGCTGGTTTCCAAATATTGCTGGGCTATTCTTCAAACCATGGGGTAGAACTGTCCAAGTAAGCTGACATTTTTTCCTTGTTTCAGGATTTTCCCACTCAAAAGCAAAGAGCTTCTGGCTGTTTTTATGCACAGGAATGCAGAAAAAGGCATCCTTCAGGTCTATGACAGTAAACTACCCTAATTTGTCTGTCAGTGTGGTCAAAAGGGTGTAGAGATTGGCTACCACTGGGTGTATGTCTTCTGTACTTTTGTTAATTGCTCTTAAATCTTGCACTAATCAATAACTCTGACCATCAGCTTTCTTTACTGGAATAATGGGGGTATTAAACCTGGACTCACATTGCACTAATAACCCATGTTGGAGGAATTTTTCAATTAAAGATGCCAATCCCCTATGGCTTTCTAATTTCAAAGGGTATTGTTTTTGCCTTACTGGTATGGCTCCTGGTTTGAGTGCAATACTCACTGGTTCTGGTTTTCTGCCACTTTTCAGCATCTGTGCATACTGCTGCCGCTCCAGTGATCTGTGTGCGAAGTAGCCGCTTCTTCACCTCCAGGAGACAGAGAGCATGGTAGCTTGCAAGAGGCGAAGAACGAAGCCCAAAGAACCAGGTTTCTGTGCACAGCCTTCAGACTGCTAGAGGATGGTGACTGCCACTCTCCTGCCTGTTGAATTCACATTAGCATGCATATGGAAAGCGTTCTAGGACAACTTTCCTTTATTTTTACTCAGACCTGATGCCGCCTTCCTTGGAAATTCTTGCTCATCCCCTGAGTCTCCAAGATGCAGAGAATGCGATGGCAGCTTCAGAAAAGAAGGGCAGCGGTGAGTTTTCCAAGAAGCAAGAACACAGATAGCTGACTGTGCTTGTGAATGAGCAGCTGCTGGATTTTTGCAATTGCCTTCACTGCGCACAAAATCCCGATGCACTTTTGCATCGTTCTTCGCCTTCTGTGAATTGCCCACTACTGAAGCTGAGCGCAGCTCTTCAGCTTTGCCACTTTTCAGCATCTGTGCTACACCTATGCATTGTCACATCTCTCGGGGTTTCTTGCTTTCGCCAGGCTGGAATGTGCGCACTGGTTCAAGGAGCTGGGCCGAAGCGGGCAGAGAGCGCGGCCATCTGGCAGCAGTTTGCAGGCTGCCACAAAAGATCAGTGTCCTTGGAATGTGCAGCAAATAAAAGTTTCAGGGCAAGATCAGGGTAAGTGTGTTGTGCTGGTACACTTTCTCCTTGCGAGACGTAGTGGAAAAGCTTTTCGCTAAGATGTAGACGACTAGAGACGGAGAATACTGGGCTCCGGAGTGCTCCAAAGCTAAGTGCCAGTCCCGGGCATCTTTCAGCAGAAGCAGCGTGCCGCTGCCGCTCCAGTGACCTGTGTGCGAAGTAGCCACTTCTTCGCCTCCGGGAGACAGAGAGTGCGGTAGCTTGCAAGAGGCGAAGAACGAAGCCAAAAAGAACCAGGCTTGTGTGCGCAGCCTTCAGACTGCTAGAGGACAGTGGCTGCCACTCTCCTGCCTGTTGAATTCACATTAGCATGCATATGGAAAGCGTTCCAGGACAACTTTTCTGTGTTTTTACTCAGACCTGATGCCGCCTTCCTTGGAAATTCTTGCTCGTCCCCTGAGTCTCCGAGATGCAGAGAACATGATGGCAGCTGCAGGAGATAGGGATGAACCACCTATTCTTGTGCACCATGCCCTCATATGTAGGCCAAGTGAGGAATTACCTGACGGTGTTCAAATCATGTTCAAAAGCCTGGAAACGGGGATATGGGACGGGCCAGCCACAGTGAAATTAATGGGAAGAGGTTACATGTGCTTACTTACAGATAATGGAATTCGCTGTATTCTGGCTAAGTGGATGAAACCTTACCTAAAGTCACACCTGCCAGCTAATGCTTTGTCCAGAAGCAGAACGTCGGCGACACCACCGACTTCAGATGCAGCTGAACCTGATACTCCAGCACCTGATGTTTGAACATCAATTGAACTTTTTTCCACAGCTATTAGCAAATGCGGGGCAACTAACTGGACCTGGGGTAACGGTAACCAGTAACGACAGCTTACCACCACTTCCAATACGGGTCTTAAACCAAATTAAACAAGCTTGTCTCGTTCACGGCTATTTTTGCAAACCATGGATCAGGGTCCAGTGTGTTAATTGCAAACTGAGATGGTGGCAACGAGTCCGTCAGGAAAATAATCTCTTTATAGCTCTCAGAAAAAAGCAAAAATTTAGCTCTACCAATTTAGCTTGCAATAGATGTTTTTGTATACTTAATACATTTAATGTCAAGCGTGCGCTAGAAATATTTTTAGGGCCTAGTCATAGAAGACAACCTTCCCCCGTACCCTTTAGAGGAATATTTTTACAACATTGGAATTTTAGCCAGGATTTTGCCCTTATTGAAACACAGGATCATTGAGTTTTGCTTTGGATTCAGTTACAGTTGGCAAAACAAGCCATAGCAAATCAGATTATATTACAGAGTCAGATTACAGCTGCAGAGTATGGGAGAGGAATAGCAGTACCACAAGAGCATCACGTTTCTGACAGTCAGTGGGATGCGGCCAAAGAATATTGGGCAAAACATAGACATGATCAGCAACGGTGGCGACAATGGCAATTGTTCCACAAATAATATTGATGTTGATTGTTGTGATAATAGGAAAAAACGCAGGGATTGCATAACACTGATCAGCGAACAAACGTGGGTTATATGGGCTAATCAAACAGGGCAGGAATCAATTTGCTTATCATTAACTACACCTTCTGATCCTTTTCGTACTTGTTTAATTGGAATTCCATTAGATTCTATGGAAGAATTTGGACCTTGGACTAAGGCCATGGTGCACAAAAATTTAAATGAGGCTTGGTCAAGTTGGTGCATGATTCAGTGGTGGGGTATCCAGAGGGGACCAACCTCTGCAAATTGGTGCAACGCTTTTGGGATTCCAATGAACCCCTTGGGAGCACAAGCTTTTACAATTGCCAAGGGATTGAATATCACTAGCATGGAGCCACAGGAGCTAGACATCCTGGGTTCTATGCCAGGTAATTACTGTCTATTTTCTGGATATTATTCTACAGGCTCAGATTTGTCTGGTATAAAAGAGGGACGACCAAAAAATGATAGCACTTGGATATCCCCTGGCTCCTCATGGTATTACAATACCACAGATTATTGCAACAATTGGATTAGACCTTTACCACCAGAGCAAGGTGCAGCTAAAATGCTACCTCCTGGGGTTTTCCTCATTTGCGGAGATAGAGCCTGGTCTGCAGTGCTTCAGAAGGCTCTTGGAGGACCATGTTATTTTGGCAAACTAACATTATTCACCCCTAATATCCACCAGATACTTAACATAAGTCACAAGTCCCCACACCCGAGATGTAGTGTGCATCAGTTGGGCTCTGAATGTAGAGATGAGGTTCAATTATGGGACCCACCATCAGTTATATTGGCATCATTTTTCGTGCCAGGAGTAGCCTCGGCACAGGTCTTCACGCAAATGAGGCGACTGGCACGTTGGACAGGGAAACAAATTAACATCACATCTACAGTGCTAGATGAACTCACCACTGATGTTAATAGCATGCGCCATGCCGTGTTACAAAATAGGGCTGCCATAGATTTTTTACTGCTAGCACAAGGGCACGAGTGTGAAGATTTTGAAGGGATGTGTTGCATGAACTTCTCTGATCACTCTGAATCAATTCACAAGAAACTTTCACAACTTAAAGAAAACATGAAGAAACTTACAGTTGTCGCTAACCCTTCTGAGGAGTGGTTAAAATCTTGGGGCATTACTGGTTGGCTTAAAGACATAGTTTGCTTTGGCATTATGGTATTTTGCATTATTTTAGTGATTTTGATTATTGTACCTTGCTCACTACAGTGTGTACAAAGAATAACTGAATGTACCATTAATTCAGTCTGGCTTGTGCAAAAACAAGAAGGGGGAATTGTTGAGGGATTTCTGCAGGAAAATGGACATACTGCACAAACCAGCCTTTATTGAGTCTGAGTAAGAAGGTCACAGTGTCCCTGATAACACGATAACAGGAAGAACCTACTCAGAAGAAAAACAAGTCCAGGATGTGGGACAAGATAAGAAGACGGAGCAAAAAGCCACAGTGGAGTGCATGAAAGCAGAAAACTAACCAGTTAGCTGACAGCTTGAGACACGTGCACAGTCAGGCATAACCAATCATGTATTAGCTTAAGGCGTGTGAACAGTAGAACACAGTATAAATATAGCTTATTTTTTGCAATAAATCAGCTTCACTTGATCATATTGATCACGGCATGATGTCCCATTGCTGATCCTCCACAGAATACTATATGTGTTATGTTGGAAAAGTTATTTTGTAGTACTGTATTAATCCTTTTTAAGTAGTGTGGCAGATATAGTTTTAGGTTATAACATAATGTTATAATAGAAACTATGCAATGTAAGATATTTTTTAACTACCTCAAGAAAGGGATGAGTTAATCAAGAAATTTTTCCCACAGAGGTAACAGCAACAAGAAAACTAGGAGTTACGGCCTCCTTATCGGAAAAGACAAACATCCTTCCACCCCCTCTCCGTCTTTAAGGAGCCACCAGGATTAAGGGAAAGAAGTTGACGATAACCAGATAACACCCTTTGTTTGAAAAGAATTTATGCATCATGTATGAGATATATGAATATGCAACAGGCTACTGCTTTTAAGGGTTAATCCTTTGTTAGCAAGACATGCTTTCAAGAGGAAAGCATCCAAACATTTGTAATCCTTTGCTTTTTATTGTCTTTTACTGTCCTAACTCTGTCTAAATTCTTATTACTCTATTTTTATAACCATTTTATTACAATTAAACTTTTCAAATTTTAAAACAAGTGATTGGCGTTTTTCACACAATGTTGTTATATAGACACCAGAAGGAAAGCAGAACTTAAGAAAATTAAGAGAAAGGTTGATTAATACCCCAGCTTTAGCTCTCCCAGGCCCAGAAAAGGAAATGGAATTTTATGTGGACTGGTTGCAAAGACTGATTTCTCCTTTGTGTATCATTCATGAATGTGGAAACACTCTTTGGAAATACTGCTTTTCTGGTGATCCTGAAAGGAATGAGGGACTTGTCTTTACAAACAAACTGTAGGTCTGCTGATAAATAAAATTAGATACTGAGAGATGAAAGAAGCAATGGGAAGAACCATAAATTCCATAAGGAATTCCACTGAGTGACACAAGGAAAAAACAAAGGAGGGGTTATAAATTAGAAGGGGGGTCTTGGGTATTAGATGTACCAGGGAGTCTGTACCTCTCAAGTACCTCAGCCAATGGGGAAAGAGAGAGGGACATGCGGTTGGGAAATTAGGATAAAAAGGAGGCTGTGTCCTCCAAAAATTTGAGAGACCCCAGGGGAAATGCTCCATGGCCTCTCCCTTTATTCAAATAAAGTAATGGGACTCCTCTGTCTCCTTTTTGGACATAAACCTCTGGTGTTGGTGGATTAATTTTCTTGACAATCCCATGCTCAAACCTAGAAATGGTGAAGGAATTTGCTGAACAGAAAAAATGCATAGGCTATTTCTACTAACTTTAGGTTATGCTGAAGGTACCCAGAATTATAATAAGCAATGTGGTCCTGATACCTTGGGTTTTAGCTTTCTATTTTTTTCTTTTTTTGATTTTGTGGGTCTGGGTTTCATATAAGGGGATAGTAAGGTGTGGGTTTTCATATACGGGGATAGTAAGCTCTCTTCATAGAGTAGGTAGACACAACAATTCCTTCTCGAGCCGGGGACCCAAGGATCTCAGGCCCAAGAGTATAAACAACATGGACTGAAGAGAGAAAAAACAAGAAGGATGGGACTTCATGGGCTGGGGCTGTAATTGGACAATTAGCTCCAATATGCTAATGGACCAAAACTTATAATCTTGTGACTAAACCCTCTTTTGCTTCCATCTTGGAGCCATCCGGGCAGAGCTAAAGCCGTGGCTCTAGTACTGACAGGGTGTGGACTTTAAAGGCCCTTCAATAAATATCCTTTTATTCCCCTTAACTCTGTCTAGCCTCTGTTCCAGCTGTTTAAGGCAGCAGTTCTGGCAACCCAGATGAGACTGTGAGGCATCTAGAAAACCCTTTGACCCGGCATTCTGGGGAAGGCCCAGCTGAGGTACAGAGGTATAAGAGCCAAGAACCCTTGGAACGGAGGCACGTGAGTGACCAAATAAAGGGATATTCTGTTTAGCATCTGGGTTAGGTGCTAAGAGGTATTGGTAAATTGTAATTTTGTTCGGGGGAACCCTAGGGTTCTGGGTCGAGCTGTTTTGCTCATTACCCGTGAGTAAGAAGGAATTCCCTCTTAAAAGCGGAGGTTTAAGTTGCAGAAGGGTTGGCCTGAAGACAAAGGGTGGTGCAGCTAAGTAGCTTCTGCGCTGTGGCTCTGAAGGTTTTGAGTTCTAATCCCGATTTGGATTTGTTTGTTTGTGCCTCTTTGCTTTTTATTTTTGGGCATCAGAATGGGCTGTGTATCCTCTTGTGAATATGATAACAGTAGTATTCCAAGAGATAGCCCTCTGGGGTTAATATTGAAGAACTGGCCTATTACAGTAGAATCTGTGATGTTTGTATGTCTGAGACGTAACACATGACAGAACTCCCTTTGGTCATCAGCAAACAGTTTATTGTATCTGGCAGCTTTTTATAGCCCATTCAAAACTCCCAGGCTGAGACAGCTCATTGGTCTATCTCTGTGCCCCCACACTCGAAAGCAATACAATGTCTGCATCTTAGGAGAGCTCCCATTGGCTGTGAGCTTCTGTCAGTCAGCCCAGAGGCTGGTTCATGGAGCTGAGCTGGGCTACTTATTATAATTTGATTAATACTACTGCAATAGCTCACCGTTTTGTCTTTACTAAAAGTTGTGATCTGTTCTCTGTCACCTATTTGCAGGAATCCCTAGCAAACAGGGTGACAGAAAAACAGCATGGTTTTAATTTGCATGACTTATATATTAGTGAAGATGCAGTATATTGGTTTAGAGTCTATAGGTAAGAATTTCTTAGTGTTTACGTGTCCCAGATTGCAAGGCAAGATGTATTCTATTTGCTATCTGTATGGCAGTTGTCTTGTGTTAAGTGGGCAGTTTTCCTTATCTCTTCCACAATCAATCCTCCCTCTGGGGAGACATCTGCTGATAATGGGTTATTGAATGTCACTGCATGACTGATAAGAATTATAGCATCCCATTTTAAGATGCTCCGCCCAGAGGCAGGAACCAAGCATTCCTATCTGGATATAATCTTGAGATTCTGGAACACCAGCACGGTTTCTCTACTGGATTTCCCAGAGGAACAGCTGCCTCTTCCACTGGATCTTCAGAGGAAGACTACACCCTTTTCTACAGGATCACTGCTCCAACAGAACCACACCTGACACTCCAGGACTGCAGCCACAATTCCAATTGGACTGCTATCAACACCCTGACCAACAGGGTGTCAGGTTGTATTCTGCCTGTCAGTGTTGTTTTGGTTTACTGCATTGCTTATTTTATCTTTTTATTTTCTTCCCTAATAAAAGAACTGTTATTCCTGCTCCCATATTTTTGCCTGAGAGCCCCCCTTAATTTCAAATTTCTAACAATTTGGAGGGAGAGGGTTTACATTTTTCCATTTCACGGGAGGCTCCTGCCTTCCTTAGCAGACACCTGTTTTTCTAAACCAAGACATTAGGTTACAAGTCATAGCTTATTTTAACAACAACAAGCTACTTAACTCCTAAAACTGTTGAAGAAACTCTAACTACTAGAGAAAACAATTTGTAAACAGAAAACTGTCTGTAACATGAAAATTAGTTTGTAAACAAAGCTGTAAGTTATATCTTAATTCTGAAGTGAAATTAGAAAATCTTGAAAAATTCAACTTTGGTACTGCAATTAAAAAAAACCCTAAGCTTAACAGATAAGGCAATTCGTAAGTGAACAGAGTCCTTACATGAGCTGCTATTTCAAAAGTCCCAGATTTCTATGAGGTAGTTATCAGTTGTTTTGGTTACATGGCTTCATGATGTCTGATGAAGGGACATCAGCTGGTGTCTATGGTTTCCAGTGTTCATTGTAATGCATTTATTTTGGTTTTAGGCAGCTGAATTATCATAGAATTATTGTACTGTTACATGATTCATTGTAAAACATGAGAACATGATAAAACTCAAAAGGGGATATGCATTCACCCCAACCTTTTCCCCCCTTTTTCTTTGTGTAGTAAATAAGAATAGGAACAAAGCATTGGTTTTGAATAGTATTCTAGTGCAAGAAAATTGTGTTAACATGAATAACAGTGTAAGCAATCTACTTTTTTCCTTTTGTTAGGAGTTAGAGATTTTGTAGTTGCATCTGCCTATGAAGTTAGTAAATTAATATTCTGTGTATGTGTTAATGGACCTAGGATGTTAACATTATTATATTCTTTGAATCTTCAGGTTTGATCTAGAAATAATGCAAGCAGGGCTATTAGGAATACTGAGACGAATTATTAATATATATCCTATGACCTCTGATAAACAGCAGCCCATGCCTGGGAGAGGAATGTAATACTTTCTTAATGTGGAAAATGCATATTTTATGATTGGCTTTTCGCAAATATTAAATTGAATACTATATGCATTATATTATATTGATTAGATGTGCTGTATTAACATTTTAATAGTATGGTAAATGTAGTTTTGTAGGTAAAATAGAAACTATGTATGTGGGTTTTTTTTTTAAAGAATGAGATACTCACTTCGAGAGAACAATCACAGAACACCTAAATCTTCCAGAGAAGAGGAATTTATGGTTCTCTTATCAGAAGAAGCTAATTTCTTCAGGCCTTGCTCAGAGTCGAAGATGCCGTGGGGATTAGAAGAAGGAGTTGACATATTCCAGACAGAGTTTCTTATTTTAAATAGAATGTATGCATAACCATGAAGTATGTATGAATATGCAACAGTGTATGGTTTTTAAGGGTTATTCCTTTGTTCACAAAGCATGCTTGTCGTGGCTTAAGTGCCTGAGGGAATCCGGACTTCCGTAAGTCTTTGCTTTTTATTGTCTTGTAATTGTCCTAACTCTAAATTTTTATTACTCTAATTGTATTACTATTTTTATAACCATTTTGTTATTATTAAACTTTTAAAAATTCTAAAAACAAGTGATTGGCCTTTTTCACAATTATGGTAGCAGAGGATGGTTACTAACACCTCTCTGCCGGTGCATTAGGAGAGTCAGGGTGAGGAAGATGTGTCCTGCCCTGATTAGGCAGCCTCACTGTGCTCCCCTGGTGTTACCGACAGACGCAGGTTGCGACCTGATGGACAAAAGGAGACAATAAAACAAAGAAAAGGGAAGGGATTCCCTAAAACAGCGTTAATTAGCCCTTAAGACTAAAGTGTACACGAAGAACAAAGACCCGAGGACAAAGGATAGGTAAGCGTTTGTTGGGACGGGGCAGATAAGGGGGGGGATGAATGTGTGTGTATGAGAGGCCACCTGGTTATCCCAGACTTGCCAAGTGATTGCAGAGTCTCCCATGCTGTGTTTACGTCTTTTTTGCTATAAAAGCGGCCAGTAAAGAGACAAAGTGAGTGATAAAAAGAGTGAGAGAATCCCCCCTGGGGAAACTGGGACTGAGTCTCCGGGACAGAGTGGGACCCCTTGGGGGGGGGGGGGGGGGGGGAAATAAAAAGTAAAAAGAGGGTTTTTCTTGGCATAATTCATGGGGGAAAAAAAAGTTAAAAGAGGGTTTTCTTAGCATAATTCATTGGGAAAAAATAAAAGGTAAAAAGAAGGTTAATTCACAGAAAAAAAAAATTCTGCTGGATCACGAGACATCCACGATTAAATTTCCTGGGTTGAGGGATTATCATTCTAAGAGCACTCAGGGTTGCCAGATTGAGGCTATGCCCAAGAGAATCTGGGGTTGGACACCACAGCTGGACTGAGGGATAAAAATGTCCAAGGGTATCTGGGGTTGAAAAACACTGTTGGATTGAGAGATATCCAAGAGCACCGTGACTGGCCAGTAACACCTAAAATTCTGCTGGATTGAGAGACATCCAGGATTAAACCTGCTGGGTTGACGGATTAACATTCCAATGAGCACTCAGGGTAAATGTAGATGTGAGAGTGAGTGAGAGATAAAGGTGAGTAAATGTAGACGAATGAAAGTATATGTAACAGTATTGTGAAGTCAAGAAGTATGAATGAACAGGCTTGAGGCTGTGAATGTGTGTGAGTGAGTGAGAGATAAAGGTGAGTAAATGGAAATGAGTGGAAGATATGTAATGTAGATTGTTTATTTTGAGCTTTACTTTATTTCCGTGGAGAGAGGTGTATTGTGTCGAATGGTATTGTGAGAGAAAGGTTTTTTTGCATGGGTAGTAGAAAGAAGGTGGTATTCAGGTTGTTAGAGAAAGTGGGAAACAAAGGCACGGAATGAATAGATAAGATTTTGAAAAATGGGACAGAAAACCAGTAAAAAAGAAGAAAAAGGGAAAGAAAAGGGAGGGGAACAACAGGGAAAAAGAGGAAAAGGAGTGGGATCCTTCACAGGTTTTTGAAATGAACAGGGATAATGCATTTATTAATGTTCAGCTCTTTATTAAAAAGATTAGCTGGGCAGGGGGCTCAACACGGAGCTCGCCCCCGCTGTTGTAGTTATCCCAGGCGGCCAAAAGGAAGGAGGCGTGCAGAGTCTGTCGCTGAAGTCCACAGCAGCAGCTGTCCCTTCTTCCTTCCTTGTGGCACACCTGTGGCCAGAGGATGAGGATGCATGACATGGAGAGTCTGTTGCTGAAGTCCAGATCAACAGCTGTCCCCGCTCCTTCCCTGGTGGCAGCACTAGGGCTGTCTGCATTTCTGTCTCCCTGCTTCTCACAGCCTAACCTAGTCTATTCTTTTTTTAGGTGATGGTGATGGGTAAAAGTCAGTTGGGGGATGTGTTTCCCTCTTCCTCAGCTAGGGCATTTGTCTAGACTCCTCTACTGTGTTCAGTTTTTGATTTATATTCCTTTTTATCTCCTAAAAATACTCCCATGATCCTAAGGGTTTTTCACTTGCATGTTAGTCCCAGAATGGCAGCGTAGGGGGGTGGGAGGCCAGTTATCTCCAGGTAGTTTAGAGAAAACAAACAGAGCAATTAGCTAATTAACATTTCAATATCGGTACTTAGCTAGAGTTAGTAGTTTTTTTAGTGTTGCCATGGGAACTAAGAAGGCCCTGCCCACGTCTCTGTGGAACACGTGGAAACTGTTCATTACAAATCCCTCCTCTATTTCTTTGATCGGGCTTAAGCCCGCATCAACTTAGAGTCTTTGGCTTTTGAGGGCTAACTTCTTTTGGCATTTGTATGCTTTTACTTATGTCTGATGGTAATTCTCCTATTCTTTAGAAACTAAGTAAGACTTAATAATATTCTAATTAAAAATTTTTCAGTTAACTCCTTTGGCTAAAGGACACTTATTCTTATTAAACAATTACAAAGTACTTAAATCTTTACTATGGTACTTTAACTCAGAAACAGTTATTAACACCTTACTGTATATCAGTCTCTAGCAAGTCTTCTTTAAAGTTAATTTTAAGTCCTCAGGTTTCTTAATTACTGTCCATGCACAAGAGGAGGCGGGTGACACTGTTGGGTCTGGTCTGGCATCTGGGGGTGGCACTGGTCCTTTGACTCTGGTGATGTGGGTCCAGCCTTTTTCTTGGGTTCGCACCACAGTGTGTGTGGTGAGTAGCACCTGGAAAGGTCCTTTGAATTTGGGCGTTAATGGAGTGGTAGTGTTCCAGGAATTTATCAACACCCAGTCCTCGGGACTGGTGTTGTGGGCATTGGAGTCCAGAAGGGAAGTTTGAGGGAGATACCCCTTCTTTCTGAGGCCTTCTAGGGATTTTCCTATGACCTCTAAATATTTCTGAGTTGCTGCCTCCCCTTCCAGGTAATCTGCTGTACTGAAAAGGGTGATTAAAAAAGGGAGTCCAAACATAATTTCATAGGGAGAGACCCCTATGTCGGACCGAGGTCTGGTTCTGATGCGCAAGAGAGCGAGAGGTAAACACCTGTGCCAATTCATCTTTGTTTCTTCAATAAATTTAGTTAACACATTTTTAAGAGTTCTATTCATCCTTTCTATTCTTCCAGAGCTTTGAGGATGCCATGGGGTGTGCAATCTCCACCTTCTCCCCAGGGCTTTTGTTACTTGATGTAAAGTTTGAGCGACAAAATGTGGACCTCAGTCCGAGTCAATGTTATTGACTATCCCGTATCGTAGTATGATGTTTTCTAAGAATATTCTTGCAACTTCCTGCGCGGTTTCTTTTCTGGTTGGGAAAGCCTCCACCCAATGAGTGAGATGATCTATGATCACTAGTAAATGTTTGTACCTCTGCACGGGGCATTTCAGTGAAATCTACTTGTATGTTTTGAAAAGGTCTCAAAGCAAGTTTTCCTCCCCCACATGCTGTTTTTCTCATTACCTTTTGGTCAGTTTTCAGGCAAATGGCACACCCTCTTGTGACTGCCTTTGCCAGATCATATACTCCAAGACATAAATTTTCCCGTAAAAAGTGGTCGCACAAACCTTGGATTCCCCAGTGGGTCAGTTCATGTAACTCTACTAGCAGTCTTCGAGCTAGGGCTTTATTTAGGAATTTACGCCCATCAGGAGTTAACCATTCTCCTTGTTCCCCTTGATGTAATTCTAGTTCTTTTATTATTTTTAATTCTTTTTCACTGAACCTTGGCTCTTCTTTTCTTTTTCTACTTGTTCCTACTTCTGTTTTAAAAGCTTTTACTGGATTTCTTGAGTCTAAGGCTGCTTCTTTAGCGATCTGATCTCCTAATCGGTTTCCCTTTTCTTCACGGTTGTGTCCTTTCTGATGTCCCTTGATATGCACCACAGCTATCTCTGCGGGCTTTTGTAAGGATTCTAATACTAGTTTTATCATTTTCTCATGTACCAGGTTCTTCCCTTTGGAGTTTAGGTAGCCACGCTCCTCCCAAATTTTTCTGAGGGTATGGATGATCCCAAACACATATTGCGAGTCTGTGTAAATAGTTCCTTGATCTCCCTCTAACAGGTCTAATCCTCTTTTCAAAGCATAGACTTCACAACACTGGGCTGACCAGTTCGAGGGCAGTTTCCCTTTTTCCATGACTTTCATGTCTTCCCCGTCTATGACAGCATATCCTGAGTCTCTTTTCCCTCCTACTACTCTTGAGGACCCATCTATAAAAAGGGATCTCCCATATGGCAAGGGTACATCTTCTAAATCCTCTCTCACTTTGGGTCTGTAGATTTATGAGTTCAACACAATCATGTTCTAGATCCGCCAGGGGTTCTCCGGTAAGAAATTGTGCAGGGTTTAGACATTTGGAGGTGACTAAGTCACCTGTGTTCATTAAGATGATCTCATACCTCAATATTCTAGAGTCAGTCAACCACTGCTGAGCTTTTTGGCTTAGCACTGTTTTGAGATCGTGGGGGGTGTGGACTTTAATTTTCCCTTGCAGGGTCAACTTTTGGGCTTCTTCTATCAGGATAGCTGCAGCTGCGATTACTTGTAGGCAAGTTGGCCATCCTCTGGCTACTGGGTCTAGTAGTTTTGAGAGGTAGGCTATTGGTTTTTTATGTCTTCCCCATTCCTGGATTAATACCCCATATGCAATTCCCCCTTCTGTGCTCACAAACAGGTTAAACTCTTTCTTAAGGTCAGGCAGGCTTAGAACAGGTGCTGAGGATAGTTTATCTTTCAAACCTCGTAGCTGTTCCTCATCCTCTTCTGTCCACTTTACAGGCTCAGAGTCTACTAATTTATCATAAAGGAACTTCACAATTTTGGTGTATTGATCTAACCAGTTTACAATAACCAAACAGGCCTAGTAGCTTCCTTACATCTCTCTTCATCTTGGGAGCTGGGATAGACAGGATACTTGAGATTCTCTCAGGACTTAGTTTCTTATACCCTCCTCCAAATATGTGACCTAGGTAGGTCACTTCAGATTCTACAAATTGTAGTTTTTCTTGGGATACTTTTAGGCCGTTTTCTCCCAGGAAATTTAGGAGTCGAACACTGGTGGTTTTGACCCGGTCTCGCTCTTTTCCAGATACTAATAAGTCGTCTACATACTGTAAGATCTGAACGTTTTCTTCAGGGGTGAACTGCCCTAGTAGTTCCTCTAGTGCTTGCCCAAAGAGGTTTGGGGACTCTGTAAACCCCTGTGGGAGGCGTGTCCATCTTAGCTGTTGCTTTCTCCTTCTGTCAGGATCTTCCCACTCAAAAGCAAACCAGTCACGACATTCTTCTGCCAGCAGGCATGCCCAGAAGGCATCTTTCAAACCTATTACTGTGAACCAGGCATGCTCCCTTGGAATTTGGCTTAAAAGAGTATAGGGGTTGGATACCACAGGGTGTCTGGTGATAGTCTGATGAGGCTCACCCCCAGGTTGGGGTGACCCCGGGAGGTGGTAAAGTCTCTACTCCAACCCAGGCCTTCAAAGAAAGACTCAGTAGTCTTCAGTCATCCGGTCTCAAGGTAGTTTATTGCATGTTATCTCAAAGCACACACACTCCCTGACACTCTCTCGGACTCTTTCTCACTCTGCATCTGACCCTCTCTCTGCCTGCCCCAGGGGCTGGTGCCATCTTTTATATCACACATTATGTACTAAATGTTTATAGCTTTTCCCCAATGCCGATCACCTATATTGAACAGTGGCTTACTACTCTAAACCAATCTGTGAGTGCCAACATCACCAAGAACATGGAGGATAGGAAGGAGAAAGAAGGAGGACAGGGCACGCCCAAATCCCTCCATCTTAGAACTTCTGACCCCCATGTACAAAACTCAGACCCCTCTGTACAAGGCCTAAAACCCCCCTGTACAGCACTCAAAAATCCTTCCTTTCACTTTGTGACTACTTCTATTATAATAACTAAACTTTTGTGATTTCTTGTTCTTCCTGCAAGGTTGGTAAATTGTTCCATGGATCAAATTCAAAACCACAGGGGTTTCTGGCTGCCTGCCAGGGTCTCAGATGCTTCTGACCTGGACCCAGAACATCCAAGAGTGTCTGAGGGACACCTTGGGTTCCGGCATCTCCCCCTCCTGTTTGCACCAAGAAAACCTGCCTTGCCACTTTGTCCATGACCCGCCGAATGCATAGAAAAATGCATGGCGGAACAAGCAGAAGAACTAGAAATCCTATAAGAATATAAAATGCTATTTTCAAAAGCTCCCTCCACAATGGTGAAAGACTAAAAAAGTTGATGAAATCATCCCACCAGGATCCTGTAACTTCTTGCAATTTGCTGATGCTGTTTTGCATTTGTTTTATATTTTCATGGATAGATTTCGAGTGATCAGACAAGTTCATGCAGCACATCCCCTCAAATTCTTCACACCCATGTCCATGTGATAGTAGCAAATAATCAATTGCCGCCCTGTTCTGAAGTGTTGCTTGTCTTGCACTGTCGATATCTATTAACATGTCGCTCAGTGCAGAGGAAATGGCATGAGTGTGTTTGCTCAACCAACACGCCATGTGGTCCAATTGTGTCAAGGCCACCCCCGATGCTGCTTGGGGTGAGAAAATTGCTACTGCAATTCTCCGAGCCTTGTTCCAGGTATAAACTTCATCATCATAATTTGGACTGTATTGTTCAATGGATCTTACTTCCCTGCGTGTCTGTTCCCTCAAAATTTTCAGATTGGGTGTTATCAATGAGAGTTCTCCAATGCTGCATGGACCGCCCTTGATTTTTGCAGGGATAGCAGGCCAAATTCTGTCCCCACAAATCAAGAACATTCCTTTTGGTAACATGGCTGGATTCTGGAGGGATGGTTTGCTCATCATCTTGGTGTAATTGCACCAGGATTATGCATTTCTGTAAAAGAGCTGGTTTGGAGTGGCATCTATCATGTGGTTATCTGTCTCTGTCACTCCCAATGGGTTGAATATGATGCAGAATTTCATTCTTGTTGACCCAAAGATGTCCAATTCCTGAGGTTCGAAATGAACCACAGGAAGGAACTGTGTCCTGTCCTGGTTTAGGACAAATTAAGGGAAAACATCTCCAAAGGAGCCCCTTATAGGAAAGAAAACCCTCCGCAACTTTCCCCCACCACCGGGTTCAGGAGGAATTTCTTCAGAGGGGAAGTGGAAAAAACTTGTTTATTAAGGAACAACAAAAACACTCCCCAGCACAAGAGAAATAGCCCGAGATGACCACAGCTGTTTTCACCAGTCCAAGGGGGTTGAGCTGTATCTCTCTTCGCCGCAGAGGGTACGAAGCTTCTTTCGCAGACCCCGGGGGAGGTCCTGCCCGTAGTAGGTCCGATATCTTCGGGGTGGGGGGGGGGAAGGGAACAACGGAAACCGGGGAAAAAGGAAAAAAATGGCAAAAAAGCAAGCAAGCGAAAAGCAAAGAAAAAAGAGAGGAAAACAGAGCCAGCAAAGCAGGCAGCCAGCAGCAAGCAAAAGCAGCAAGCAAACCAAGCAGCAAGCCAGCAGCGAGCCGCGGGGGGGAAGGAAGACAAAACAAACTGAGAACAGGGAACAGAAACCACGATTGGGATAATGAGCATGAAAATGTCCTGTCCCCACGACATGTCCAAACACGCCATCCTTCCACAGGATCCGAAAAAGATTTCAGAACCTTTGGAGGGAGTTTCTTTGGGATCGGCCATTCCTTCACTGGCGTACCTACCAAACATGTTGAGAATGGTTTCCTCGGTCTTGAACAGGTCAGACAAATGCTGTCCAGACCCGCTGCCTTGCTGAAGTCTCCCACATATTTCCCTTTGCTTGTCTCACAGGAAAATCTGCCCTATTGCCCATGGCAACAGGCAAGAGAATGAAGCACAAGAACGCTATCTGTCTGAACCCCATGCCCATGTCCTCACTCTCTGTGAGAAACCTTGCAATGCAGCAACACTCGAATGACACTCGAGTCCCAAGAAAAACCCCAAGTCTCTGAGTTGTCAATTGTTTTCTGACGAGATGTTCGCAGCGTCGTCGTCTGCCTTCGTCTGCGTGCTTGTGTCTCTGCTTCTTGGATCTGCGTCTGCTTGCGTCTGCACCCGGTAAGGTTTCACGTGCCTTGCTGACACCCACTTCAGCCCTCACCCTGTGGAGACACAAGCGAAACCCTTGCCCCAAGTGATTAATGTGAATGGGCCTTCGATTTGTCCTGTCTCTAGGTTTCGAATCAAAACTAAAGGATTTTCCCTTAGTTTTGCTTGTGTGCTGTACATGAAGTGTCTGATAATTGGTGGAGTGGGCTCTGAGAAAGAGCCATTTAAAAAATTCAACACGTACAGAGCTTTGTTCAACCGCATATAAGGTGTTGCACCTGCCTCCCCGCTTTTCTGTTTATCCAACAGGGATTTCAGGGTGTGATGTGTTCTTTCAATGATTCCTTGACCTGTGGGAGAATGAGGAATACCGAAAATGTGTTTGACTCCCCATTTCTTTAAGAATTTGTCAAGCACTTTGCCTGTGTGAGTTGGTCCATTATCTGTTTTAATTTCTTGTGGCACCCCTAATGATGCAAATGCTTGTAAAAAGTGTCTGCAGGCATGTTCTGCGGTTTCCCCTGTATGTAATGATGCAAAAATCGCCCCTGAAAATGTGTCAACTGAAACATAGATGATTTTGAGCCTCCCAAAAGATGGGTATTTTGTGACATCAGTTTGCCACAGCCGGAGACTTTGCAATCCTCTCGGATAGACTGCTCCTGTGGATGCAGGTGGCTGCACAAGCTTGTCACTTTTCTTTTCGTTCCTGGTTCCTTTTGTTCCCGCATGGCTGCTTTTCCCTGTGCACTTGCCGGCTTCCGGGAGCGGCCGGGGGGGGAGCGACAACCTTGTTTGGGGTTTGGTTTGACCCGGACAGGGCTGTTTTAGAGCGCTATTGTGACCAAGATAAAGAGACTGAGAGGACCCTTGTTGTGCAGTCCGAAGAAGATTGTATTTGCTCGAACGCTGCACATACAAGAGACGGCGCGCTGGGGTTGGGTTACAGGTTTTATAGGGAATACAAGAGATAAGGTAAATCCAATAGAAACAGAGTCTAAACTGAATATATTACAGGTGAAATCCAATGGGAATAGCTTCAGGGGGATGGGTGAATACACGTAAAAATACAGAATCGAAACCCCAACTTCATATTTACGAAACAGAAACTCCAACTTCAGATTCACAAAACTTGTCTGCTCATTTTGTGTAGCCACGCACCACCACACAAGCTGACAATCTGGGCAAGCACTGATGATTTCCTTTGCTTGGCTTTTTGAAAGGCGAAAGGATTCCATCAATGCGTGTGCATTTTGATGGAAAAATGCATGGCTCAATTTTGCTTGCTCAAAAATCTCTGGCAGTGTCTGTGAGATGGGCATTGTGAGATTGTCTGCACGAGCATTCCCTTCTGCTAAAAACCCTGGAAGCGAGGAATGCGCCGTGATGTGTGTAACAAAGTATTTGTGTTCTCTGTTTTCTAGGATTGTTCTCATGCATGATAAATATGAATATAAAATTTCATTATCTGTGTGCTTCAAAAGTGATCCCTCCAATCGTTTGACCACATTCGCCACATATGCTGAATCTGTGATCAGATTGAGAGGTTCCTGAAATAACTGAAAAACCCTGACCACTGCTGCCAATTCTACAATTTGTGGCGAACCCTGTACTTTTTTTGGTGTCTGATTCCCATTCCCCTGTTTTTGGGTTTTGCCATGTTATCACTGATTTGTGAGTTTTCCCTGAACCATCAGTGAACACTGTCACCCCTTCCACTGGTTCCTGACTTTGATGACGACTGTTTTTTCATTATAAGTCAACTGACAGGTAACGATGGGCCGATCTCGGCTCAAATGTTTCACCCAGGGTGCATGTATTTCCACTTGGTCACCAGAAAAAGAGTCTTGCTTGTTAAACACTGGCATAATTTGTTTTCCTGCATGAGATGGCAAAGCCATGGCCTGGGCTATCGGAGTATTTTTTGGAATTGTCAAAGGTGGTTGAAGGGCTTTTGCCATGACCATCAGCTCCTCTTTGTGGTTTGCTGAAATCAAGGATGGATAAACAACAAGTCCAAGAATGCTGCTTCTGTCCCTGGCCATTATCAAAAAATCTTGCCTTTTCCAAGAAGTCCCAGTGACACCCATGGGTATCACTGTGTGGCTGTTGTCCAAAAGACACGTCAATTTGGAGGTTGCCAGCATGCATTGGAATCCGGGCGGTACCAAGTCTGGGTCGCTGGGGATTTTGGAGATTGCTCTGCTGAGGGGATCTGTTTGTTGTTCCTCGAGGATTGTCCCTGTTGATTTTATGTCACCTCCATGATTTGTGTCGGAGCGCGCTGGCGATGATTCACGCTCTTTTTCCCATTTCCCGGATGCGGTAGAGGTCTTCCATCCACATCTGTCTGCGAACGACACTCACTCGCAAGATGTCTCCCTCTCCTGCATCGGGGACAAAGGTCTGGTGGTTTGTCGGCTTTTGCAGATTGTGGGCAATTCCTTTTAATATGTCCTTGTGCCCCACACCCAAAACATCGCCTTCCTGCACTGCTGTTGCTCTTTGTGTAATTTGCAAGAGCTTCCTTGACACGCTCCTCAATCCGCTCTCCCAACTGTTCTTCCATGATGGATGCGACATGCTGTGGTGTCCCCACCTTGCTACATGCTTCTATCATGTCTGCCAAGGTGGCCTGGTGCAGCATCATGCTGATGATTCGCCTGCATTCCGAGTTGGCATTGGAAAAAGTGAGGCTTTTGATCAAATGTGGTTTCGCCCCCTCATCGACCACTTGTCGTTCCACTGCTTGGGAAAGACAATCCATGAATGAGGAGAATGGCTCTGAAGGACCCTGCTTGATCTCTGTGTAGATGTTGTCCTGGACTCCCGCCGGAGCAATCTGTAGGATTGTTCTCTGTGCCGCCTCCTTAATGTTGCTGAGCACGTTCCGTGGAAGCCTCACCGCTTGTTGAGTCGGGTCGTCTTTGAGAGGATCACCAGCAAGCTGCACCATGGTGAAGTTCGCGTTTGGTCCGCCCTGGTATCTGGCTCTCAGCTCCTCCAGGGATCTCCTCCATGCCTTCTGCCACACGAGAGCTTGGGCGTCTGTAAGAACTGATGTTGCGAGATATTTAAGATCATAGGGTGTTAAATAGTACATACCAAAAATGCTTTTCAACATTTGTTTGAAGTACAGTGAGGACAGCCCGTTGTCTCGGATGGCCTTGGCTAGGTCTTTGATCGCGCCACGATCCAGGCGTTCCCACCTCGGGTTTTGGCCCTGAGCGTCATAGCTCACTGGCATCATGATGTTTCCCGAGCCTTGCAATAAACCTTTTTCCTTTTCCAATTCTGCTCGAATGTCCTGCCAGTCTAATTTTGCGCTCGGTAAAGCTGGAAGTTTTGTGGGTATTTGCCTGTAGAGTGGAGTCATCTGTTGTGACTGATGCTTTGGTGCAGCAGAACTCACTGACATCCACGGCATCTGTGGCATCTGCGAAGATGAAGGCCGGGTGCTTGCGGATGAGAATGAAGTGTCTGCTGTGGAGGAAAACACACGACTGCCCTGCATTGTGTGGAAAATTTGCAGAAGGTGAACCAACAGCTCTGGATGTGACTCCAAGGCTGTGCTCAAGTACCGTAAAAGAAGCTCGACAACCCCTTTTGATATTAAAATTGACTCTCCCTGACCTGAAGAATCAGCAGACCCTGACATTGGAATTGTCCAAACTGGAACACCCTCCGAAGCGGTGATACATACAGTATCATCCTGTTGCTGCACCTCAGCAGGAGTGTCCTGAGTCCCATGCCGTTCTGGAATCAGCGAAGGTTCCTGTTGTCGTGCAGGTGTGGTCTTCTTCGCCCTAGACTTCTTTTTATATGAAACTGGAAAAAAGTGCTGCAACGTTACAGTCCCACCACAGGGTGGCGCAGTGGCTTGGCCAACCGGGTCCGGCAAAACCTGCTGCAATGTTGTGGTCCCGCCACTAGGTGGCGCTGCCGTCTGACCGGCTGAGATCGGCACTGCAAAAGACTCTGACGTTTGCTCCCCTATTTGTATCTCTGATAAATCTCTGGGCAATTCTTGTAATGACTGATTTACACTTGCAAATCCTGCAGTCTGGGATGTTGACTCTTGCTGCATCAACTGCTTTAACTTTGCAATGTCTGAGGCTGGCTGGGATTGGCTGTGGGCATGGGCTGACTGTGTGTGTGTCGATTGCCGTGGGAACGGTGGGGGGGCGGCGCCCTGGCAAATGTTTGCACCCTGGACACGCCCCATCCCTGCCTGCGTCATCACGGGGATGTGGACACTCCCGCCCCGACCCTGACCGCTCCTCCTCCTTGCTCGCCCCGGCGCAGCTGTGGTCTTGGAAGCGCTTTCATCCTCCCCGAAGACTGACGTCACCACCTTCCCGATCTCACTCCAGCTCTGATGTTTCCGCCCCGCTCTGCCCCTTGTTATGAACAGTTTCCAGGTGTTCCCCAGAGACGCGGGCAGGGCTTTCCTAGTTCCCATAGCAACACTAAAAGAAAACAACTAACTCCAGCTAAGTACCGATATTGAAATGCTAATTAGCTAATTGCTCTGTTTGTTTTCTCTAAACTACCTGGCCTCCCACCCCTCCACGCTGCCATTCTGGGACTAACATGCAAATAAAAACCCCTTAGGATCATGGGAGTATTTTTAGGAGATAAAAATGAATATAAATCAAAAACTGAACACAATAGAGGAGTCTAGATAAATGCCCTAGCTGAGGAAGAGGGAAACACATCCCCTGACTGGCTTTTAACCGTCGCCATCACCTAAGAGAGAACAGACTATATTAGGCTCTGAGAAGCAGGGAGATAGAGACAGAGAGCCCTGGTGCTGCCACCACGGAAGGAGCGGGGACAGCTGTTGTTCTGGACTTCAGCAACAGACTCTGCACACCACGCCTCCTCATCCTCGGGCCACCGGTGTGCCACGGAAGGAGAAAGGACAGCTGCTGCTCGGGACTCCAGTGACCGACTCTGCACGCCGCCTTCCTTCTGGCTGCCTGGGAAAGCTACGACTGCGGGGGTGAGCTCTGCGTCGAGCCCCCTGCCCAGCTGATCTTTTTAATAAAGAGCTGAACATTAATAAAGGCATTAGCCCTGTTCACTTCACCCCTCATAGGCACACGCCTCTCCTGACTCTGTGCCGACGCCCACAGCCCGAGCGCGTAGCTTCCGTCCTGTCCGTGCCCGCGACATGCGAGGTGCCCTCCCCCGCCCCGGCTTCCGGGTTTCGCTTCTCCGTCACGCGCATGTGCACTGCCACTGCCGCGAGACGAGCATCTGCTGCAGCTTTTTGCTCTGTCTCAGCCTGCTGCTTGGCCAACGCTGCTGCTCCGATTCGGGAGCTTTCACCCTGTGCCTGCCGGACGGCTGCCTCCGCGGCTGCGCGGGCTCTCGCCATGGCACGCGTCACGGGGCCCTCGGGACGTACAATCGCCGTGCTCGCACCCGCCGCCTTCTCATTGGTTCCCTTCGCCCTCACAGTCCCCTCCGCTCCCACCGGTGCCGCGGGCTGCTGTAAGCTGCCCGCCGCCGCTGCTGTGAGAGACGACTACCCCTCCCCCCTGGGTTCTGCACTCCCGCCTGCACCCTTCCCCGCCGGTGCCGCTGCAGCCCCCCCGGCTGTGAGTGTAGGCTCGGGGTGTTCCCGGTCTCCTTCCTCACCGAGGGTGATAACTATCCCTGGCTGATCTGCGACCGACTGAGGGATTTCTGCATCAGAGGACCCTAGAGATTCTGGGGGCTCAGGGGAATCTGAGGACCTGTGGGAACCCAGGTGTTATGAACAGTTTCCAGGTGTTCTCCAGAGACGCGGGCAGGGCTTTCCTAGTTCCCATGGCAACACTAAAATAACTACTAACTCTAGCTAAGTACCGATATTGAAATGCTAATTAGCTAATTGCTCTGTTTGTTTTCTCTAAACTACCTGGAGATAACTGGCCTCACACCCCTCCACGCTGCCATTCTGGGACTAACATGCAAATAAAAACCCCTGATTGACTTTTAACCGTCACCATCACCTAAGAAAGAACAGACTATATTAGGCTCTGAGAAGCAGGAATACAGAGAGCCTTGGTGCTGCCACCACGGAAGGAGCGGGAACAGCTGTTGTTCTGGACTTCAGCAACAGACTCTGCACGCCACGCCTCCTCATCCTCAGGCCACCGGTGTGCCACAAGGAAAGGAGAAAGGACAGCTGCTGCTCGGGACTCCAGTGACAGACTCTGCACGCCGCCTTCCTTTCGGCTGGCTGGGAAAGCTACGACTGCAGGGGCGAGCTCTGCGTCGAGCCCCCTGCCCAGCTGATCTTTTTAATAAAGAGCTGAACATTAATAAAGGCATTAGCCCTGTTCATTTCACCAGGGACCCTGGACATGATGGAAAATCGTCCCCTTGCTTTTCCACAGGAGGCAGTTCTGCTTCCCCTGGATCTGTGGTGAAGAGAGCTGCCCCGTGCTGCTGGCTGGGCAATTCTCTTCCCTGTGCTCCTGGAGGAGCCTGAGCTGTCTGGTGTAAAATGACAGACCCCTTGCCACATTGTGAAAATGACTCTAGCATTATTCTCGCTGAAGGCAAAAGTTTCGCGGCATTCTTATCTGTTTTGGTGGCCAGGTAATGCAAATGCCTGTTGATCTCTTGCCAGAAATTTGGTCCAAAGAAGAGATGCGTCTCTCTGTGCGGGTAATTACACCGCACCCACAACAACAGGGCCTTTAGCTCTTTTGGAGCCATCTCCACAGGATGTGTGGATGCCACCACCTGTAAGGCTGACAAAATTTGGATCTGCTCCTGGGAGTATCCCCCCGCCATGTTCTTGATTTCAACTGTTCTCACCAAAAGCTGAATCAGCGAGAACTCGGTCCGGAGATGGTCCTGATTACTGTCCAGCAGATCACAGGCGAGAAATTCCAGGCATGCTTCTGGTTTTTCTCCTCTCCGGGCTACTCTCGAGATTATTTGTCTTGGTGAAGGTCAGGATGTTTTGTCTTGAGCTCTCCGCTCCCTCTCTCTTTGGAGTCTTTGGAGTGTGCCTGTTTCCCGGGTGGAGGTTGGAGGTCATCTGCTAGATTGGCTTCTTGCCACATCCCACCCAGGGACGCCAGGTGACGAGGTTCACCCCCAGGTTGGGGTGACCCCGGGAGGTGGTAAAGTCTCTCCTCCAACCCGAGCCTTCAAAGAAAGACTCAGTAGTCTTCAGTCATCCGGTCTCAAGGTAGTTTATTGCATGTTATCTCAAAGCACACACACTCCCTGACACTCTCTCGGACTCTTTCTCACTCTGCGTCTGACCCTCTCTCTGCCCGCCCCAGGGGCTGGTGCCATCTTTTATATCACACATTACGTACTAAATGTTTATAGCTTTTCCCCAATGCCTATCACCTCTACTGAACAGTGGCTTGCTACTCTAAACCAATCTGTGAGTGCCAACATCACCAAGAACATGGAGGATAGGAAGGAGAAAGAAGGAGGACAGGGCACGCCCAAATCCCTCCATCTTAGAACTTCTGACCCCCATGTACAAAACTCAGACCCCTCTGTACAAGGCCTAAAACCCTCGTGTACAGCACTCAAAAATCCTTCCTTTCACTTTGTGACTACTTCTATTATAATAACTAAACTTTTGTGATTTCTTGTTCTTCCTGCAAGGTTGGTAAATTGTTCCATGGATCAAATTCAAAACCACAGGGGCTTCCGGCTGCCTGCCAGGGTCTCAGATGCTTCTGACCTGGGCCCGGAACATCCAAGAGTGTCTGAGGGACACCTTGGGTTCCGATAACTGTCCTCTTGTTTATTTCCCTTAAGTCTTGAACTAGCCTGTATTTCCCTTCTGCTTTTCTTACGGCTAGTATAGGAGTGTTATGGGGGGACATGCAGGATTCTAGAATACCTTGCTCTAATAGTTGTTCGATCACTGGGGCTAATCCTCCCCTGCCTTCAGGGGATATTGGGTATTGCTTGACTTGGATAGGGGGTGTATCTTTTTGCATTTCTATTTTTATTGGCGTGGTGTTCAAGTATCCACACTTACTTTCTTCTGCCCATACTTGGGGGTCTATTTCCTCTATGTCTTTCTGGGTCAGCCTCATGACCTGGACTACCATCCTCCCATCTCTTGGGATGATCCCTACCCCCAACTGAACTTGCAAGTCTCTTCCCAAGAGGTTACTTCCTAGATTTGGCAGATAGATAAAGTCTGCCAAATATTGTCTTGAATTCCCCTTGATTTCTATATTCTCAACTATAGATGCTTTAAATGGTCTTCCCTCTGCCCCTAAAACCTCACAGACCTTCTTCCCAATGGTGATTCCTACTGGTAACTTGTTTATACTGGACTTATCTGCCCCTGTGTCAACTAAGAACTCAAATTATTCATAGTGGGGACCTACCTCAAAGTTTACCAAGGGCTCTTCTTGATGGTTCATTGGGTCCCTTAACTTTTAGAGCCCCTGACACCCCTAGTCATCTCCCCTTGAAATCGCTTCTAAGACTTCTTGTTCTTTATGCATTACCTCATCAGACTGAAACTTCTTACAATTCCTTTTAAGGTGTCCTATCTCGCCACAGTAATAGCACCTCCTGTTGCTTTGTGAAGCCTCAGGTTTCCTGAACTCATTAAAGTTCTTATTTGCTCCATATGATGGTGTTGGTTGGTCTCTATTTTTTGGTAATGGCCCTGGTCTACTCTCACTTGACTTAGACGGCAGTGCTGGTGATCTGTCTGCTCTTATACTTTCTCGAGCAACCGCAACCATAATTCTAGCCTTAGTTTTGGCCTTTTCTTCTTCCCTCCTTAAATAAATTCTCAGGGCTTCTTTGAGCAGCTCATTCATATTCTTTTCTTGCCAGTCCTCCATCTTTTCTAGCTTCCGTCTAATATCGGGCCAGGATTTGGTGACAAACTGGACCTTCAAGAGGACTTGGCCCTCTGGGCTATCTGGGTCTATATTTGAATAAAACTAGAAATTTTGTTTTAGTCAGTTAAGCCACATTGCTGGGGTCTCATCCTTCACCTGCATACTGTCAAAGGCCAATTTCATGTTGCATCCCCTAGGGATAGACTGTTTGATCCCTCTTATCATGAGGGACCTATAGTCTCTCATGTTTTGCCTTCCTTCTTCCTGGTTGGGATTCCAGTTGGGGTCTACTAAGGGTATCTTGCGGTCCCCTGGGGGCCCCAATCTATTTTCTCATTCCCATATCTTCACTCCTGCTGTTCAGATCATCCGGACCTCTTCTGGAGAGAACAGAATGCTTAGAATAGAGTTAAACTCTCCCCAGGTATAAATATTCGGCCCTAGAAATTGGTCTAACTGGTTAGATATTCCAACGGGGTCTTCTACTAAATTTCCTAGCTCTTTCTTAAATCCCCGGACTTCGGAAGCTGTCAAAGGTGCATCTACAAACCCAACTCCTCCAGCTACTCCACCCATGGGGACTTCCCTAAGGGGAAAGAGCCTTTCTACCCTTGGTGCTTTGGATCGGGTGTTACAATATGGCCCTCCTTCTAAGGCCCCAGGTAGGGAGATAGTAGTTGAGACAGACGCTTGTTGGAGGCTAGGGGGCATGTTAGGTGGTGAACTAACACTAGGCAAAGGAACTCCCGCTGGGGAAGGGGAAGAGGGAGTTGGGGAGGTGGTTGGAATAGAGGTGGGAAAACTGGGGAAAGGAATAATAGGAGGGGCCAAAGGATTAACTGGGGAAACTGTTGGAGAGGTAACAGGAGCAGAAGGGGGTAGGTAATCGAGGGGGTCCCATCTTTTCCTTTTTCTAGTCTCTTCTTCTCCATTCTCTTTGTCTTCTTCTCTATTTCTTTGTAACTTGCATATTCTCACAGTCTCATTATTTATAGAATTCTCCAGCCAGCAAGCTGCATAAGATAGTTGTTCTACATCAAGGTCCTCTCGGGTTTGTAGGTGTTGGTTTAACTGATTACACATCCACTGATCTCAGGTTCCATACCATGGCCACTCTCCCTGTAATTCCAACTTCAGCCATACTTCTATACTGTAATGTATCATCTTACTCTTGTCTAGACCCTTTGTGGTCTCCTGAGAATCCCATTGGCCTAACAGTTGCCCCAAGGGGCTGTTAGGGGGAATTCTCTGCTTTCTCTTTGGAAGGATCTGCTCCTTTACTATAACCTCTTCCCATTTTCAGGCCTCAAAAAGAAAAGAAAAAACTATACTTCAAATGGTGTCTCTATCTAAAATGGAATACAGTGACAGGCAACTAAAGCTCCCTTCCCACAACTTAGTATTTTGAATCTCTTGACTGAACTTAGTCTGTTTTAACTAAACTCCCACTCTTGGTACTACTTTCTAGGCTTGTACCCCTGCTAAGTCTTGCCCAAGCACTTCCTTGGCCTTTTGCCTAACCTTCTTACTAGACTTAGGAGGCTTGATCTCCCTGCCAAGGTAAGGTCGAACGTCCTGCCAAGCCTTACACTCGAACTCCGGCCAAGCCCCCTTGCCTGACCCTACTAGGCTTGGGAAGCTTGGTCTCCTTGCTGAGGTAAGGTTGAACGTCCTGCCGAGCCTTACACTCGAACTCCGGCCAAGCCCCCTTGCATGATTCTCCTACTAGGCTTGGGAAGCTTGGTCTCCCTGCCAAGGTAAGGTTGAACGTCGTGCCAAACCTTACACTCAAACTCCGGCCAAGCCCCCTTGCATGATTCTCCTACTGGGTTTAGCTTGCTTGCCTTCCTGCCTTTCTGTTTACTCGAATTCATGCCTGTTCTGCTGGGGACATCCTACCCTGCCATCCAGGGACATTCCCCTACCTGCTCTGCCGGGGACCTCAGGCCCCGCCTGCCAGGGACATCCCACCTGCCCTGTTATCCTGTCCTGCCTGTTGGGGACATGCCCTCTGCCTGGCGGGGACATGCCTTCTAGGACATCCACATCCCACCTGCCCTGCTGGGGACATTCCCCTTGCCCTGATTGCCAGGGACTTACTTTGCCCCTAGGGGACCTCCACATGCTCGGAGGAGGACCTGCTTTACTTCTAAGGAGACACATCAGTCACTCCTGTATTCCACTCGCTTCCCCCCGTTCCTGGCCGGCCCCTTCGCAGGAGTCCGGAAACGCGGTACTAGCGGGTCCCTCTCACTTCGGGGGTCCGAGCTGCCAGCCCCCGTCTCACTCACTCACTCACTCACTCGCTCATCTCCCGGTTTTTCTTACCAATCCGACACTCCTCTGCGTTGTTTGTCTCACGCTGATCCTAAGGTCCGAAGGTAGCCAGCGACTCCCAAGGGTGCGTCAAAGCAGGTGGTCAAGCTATCCAGCTGTCCGGGGGTCCTCTTCGGGCGTGGCTATTGCAGACGAGCCCCCAGCTGCAATTAACAGGGCTAATGCCTTTATTAATGTTCAGCTCTTTATTAAAAAGATCAGCTGGGCGAGGGGCTCGACACGGAGCTCGCCCCTGCTGTTGTAGTTATCCCAGTTGGCCAAAAGGTGCGGCGCGGGTTTTCACTCTCCCCGGCTGCACGCAGCTCTTGGGAGCCCGGCTGTGGCGTAGCTTCCACGTGCTGCCGGGGTTTGCTGCCGTGAGTTCCCGGACACGGCTCCGTGTCTCGGGCGCGTGGGCTGGCCAGCCTCTGTTACCGTGTGCTAGAGATCCGGTAAAGAGGTAAGGAATTTGTCCATTTACTCCGTGCTTGGCAGGAACGGTTTATTAGTCACGTGGCACGGTTCGATGGAAAGACGCAACCGCTCCCGGCACTCGCATGGGAGAAAATGGCGCCTGGGTGCCGGCGGGATAGGGTTTTATGGAGGGGGGGGGCGAGAGGATCCACGGCCTGCCGCCCAATAGGGGTGGCTGCCGTGGCGGTGACGCCAGCAACAGCGACCAACCAGAGAACCCCGCAGGGGCGGGCACCGAGCCTCGGGCTGAGCGGGATCGTGTGGATTGGGGTGGCAGGCACGGGGTTTCCCAGGGCCGGACGGGGGGGGTGGTTACAGGAGCGGCAGAGGGGGAAGATCCGGCAGCAGGCAGCGTGGGGCCAGAAACCGCGGGGGGGGGGAACAACACGGGGGGTGCGCGGGATTACAGAACTTAACTTATTTTAACATAAATTAAATACCCTAATCTAAGCCCAAACTCCAGGATGCAACATCCCCCCGCTTAATAAAATATAAAAAGAAAGCAGTGGTGTTGATTCAGTCTCTCGAGTGGTGGCCTCTTCTCTCAGCTTCTTCTGCTGCTGCAACTGCGGTGACTGCTACGCAGGTGGAGAGGGCCTGGAGATGGTACTGGGGCTGGTTCTTCTCAGGGTGTTTAGGGATAGGGAAACTGGGACAACTTTATTACAAACACAGGAACTGGGGGTATAACTGGGCTGAGGTAGTTGTAAGGGAAGCATTGGTTAGGGAGAGGTAGAATCTTTTCCTTCCTTACGGCGTCTGCGATTGGATGCAACCCCTAGATTGGTGGGATCACAGGTTGCATCCGCCGGCACCGTATCACTCCGACTCACTGACTGCTCTGCTGTGTAGGGTTTAACATGCCTCTTGGGGATCCACCTGACTCCTGAAGGCGTGGACACGCAGGCATATCCCCGTCCCCAAGTGAAAAGTGGAAATGGACCCTGGATTTCTTTAGAGTCCGGATCCCTCACTAACACTGGAGGCCACTCCTCTGGCTGGAGCTCCTGATGTTGTTTGAAATGTCTCAGGGCTGGCGGTTCCGGTCTGTCAAAAGAACAGTTCAGGAAATTGATGGTAAACAATGCTTTGCAGAGCCTCTTGTGCGGTGACAGCACTCGCACATCTTTTCGCTGCTTTTTGAGGACTTGCTTTAGAGTCTGGTGGGTTCTCTCTATTATGGCCTGGCCGGTGGGGGAGTGGGGAATCCCGGTTTTATGTTGAACCCCCCAATCTTGCAGGAAGCTGCAGAACACCTTGGAAGTATAGGCTGGACCATTGTCTGTTTTAACTGTGGTTGGGACCCCTAAGGTGGCAAAGGCCTGGACAAGATGTTTCCTGACGTCTGTGGCCCTTTCCCCTATGTGTGCTGAGGCAAAAACTGCCCTCGAGAAGGTGTCCACAGTTACATGGACATTCTTGAGCTTACCGAACTCAGGGACCTTGGTGACATCCATTTGCCACACCTCACAACTGCGGAGACCTCTGGGATTCACACCTGCTCCCAGTGTTGGTAAAGCTGCCTCCTGACAGTTGGGGCGTGAGGCCACAATTTCCCTGGCTTGGTCACGCCACAGATTAAACTGGCGTACCAGCCCCGGGGCATTCTGATGGAACTGCTGATGGCTCAGCCTGGCCTGCTCGACTATGCTCAGCTGGCCTCCTAGTTGTACAGGGGCTGCCAAGGCGTCTGCTCTGCGGTTTCCCTCGGCAATAAAGCCTGGGAGATCTGTATGTGATCTCACATGTACCACATAAAAGGGATGCTCACAGTTAGAAACCAGGTGTACTAATTTTGAGAGCAACCTAAAGATGACCTGATTTGGCACCTCTTTTACAACTGCATGTTCAGCTCTAGACACTGCTCCAGCTACATATGCTGAATCTGTTGCCAAATTAAACGGCTGTTCAAACCTCTCAAAAGCTCTCACTACAGCATCCAACTCAGCCACCTGTGGGGAACCTTCTACTACCTTAATGTCTGATTCCCACACCTGAGTCTCTGGGTCCCTCCAAGTCACCACTGACTTGTGGGACTTCCCTGACCCGTCCGTGAATACTGTTAGTGCTCGGAGGGGTTTTTTGCTCTGTAATTCTTTAGGTAACAATTTGAATTCAGTATTGAACAAATAATGGCCAGGATGTCCGATCTTAATTTGGCCTGAGAAGCTGTCTAGAGCGAACTGTAAATTCTCATTCTGCCTTAGCAGGTGTTCAAAAGCCTCCTTGGTCATCCTCCCCATTGATGTTTTGATGGGGAGATGGATACATGTAAAGTCACAGCCCGCTAGTACTTGCAGACGAGCCCTGGCCCATATTATGAGCTGTGCCATCAGCTCCTGTGGCCTGGTGATACTCTTGGACTGCCTGTGGCCAAGGAACTCCCACTCTATTATTAAGAGGAGGTCCCGTTGACCCTTGTCCCACTGAAATATCACACCATACAAATGGGGCAACTCACCCAAGACAATGAATCGGAAAGGCAGCCCTGGTTGGCAACGGTGGGCCTGCCTGCTCGTGATGGCTTTCTGGACCTTCTCGAGCGCTGCTCTGGCCTCTCGGGTCAGGACTCTTGGGGAACCTAAACCCTCATCCCCCTCCCTTTCTGCTAACAAATCAAAGAGGGGGGATAGTTCCCCCATAGTGAGTCCTAGCCACGGCCTGATCCAATTTAATGACCCGCACAGGCGCTGGAGATCATTCAGCATCTTGGGGTTATCATTTATCTGTATCTATTGGGGCCTGATCGTCCGGTTGTTAATTTCCAGGCCCAGATACTTCCAGGGTGGCAGCAACTGTACCTTTTCTTTCTGTAACTCAAATCCGGCCACCGACAAGGCCCTAACAGTGTCCTCCAGTGCTACTTGCAGGATCTCGCTGTCAGGGGCACAAATCAGCACATCATCCATGTAATGATAGAAAATACAGGATGTCCACTTGGCACGCATTGGGGATAGAACTCTAGCGACATACCACTGTCATATAGTAGGGGAACATTTGAAACCCTGTGGTAGTACCATCCAGTGGTAGCGCTTCATTGGGGCTTCTCTGTTGATGGAAGGCACAGAGAATGCGAAATGGGGAGCATCATCCAGATGGAGTGGGATTTGGAAGAAACAATCTTTAATGTCAATTACAGCCAAATTGTAATTCTGGGGTAGCATAGATGGAGATGGCATACCCGGTTGGAGAGAGCCCATATCTTGCACTGCCTCATTAATTTTTCTCAAATCGTGTAGGAGTCGCCACTTGTCTCTCCCCGTTTTTTTTATTACAAACACAGGAGAGTTCCAGGGGCTGTTTGTTTCTACAAGGTGTCCTTTTTCTAACTCCTCGTTAACCAATTTTGTGAGCGCCTGCAGCTTTTGCTTGCTCAGCGGCCACTGCTCCACCCAGATGGGCTTATCTGTGAGCCATGTTACTTTCTCTGTGGGGCGCTCTTCAGTGGCCACACCTAAAAATGCTAGGGGACCGGAAATTCCAATTTGGCTCCCCACTGCGACATGGCATCCCTCCCCCATAATGTAAATTTGCATTCGATCACAAATGGACGCACTGAGGCCAGCAGCCCATTCGGACCCTTAATTTGGACAATGTTTTTAGATTGTCTTGCCGGCTGTGGCCCGCCTAGTCCTAAGACTGGTGTGGCCACGCTTTGCAGCTCCCAGTGTGACGGCCACTTGTGTGGTGGGATGACTGTCACGTCTGCCCCTGTGTCCAACATCCCCTGTAGGTGTACAGATCGCCCCTCGCATTTGAATTTGCACCATACAAGGGGTTTTTCCTCTCCTAACTTCCCAGCATAAAACACAGAGAGTTCCAGGTCATTGCACAGAGCACGAGGAATGGGAATTGCCTGTGCAATTACCTGGCCCTTAGGCAGGAAGAGGGGGGGGTGGACACAGCGTGCTGCGAGATAGAAGAGCCTCGGATTGAGGGTGGATATTACCGGAGGGACTTCTATCTCCAGTGGAGTGCTCTTTGTGTCCCCAACAACGAGGTACCTGCAGTTTAAGAGATCTTCCTTTTTCCTGGTCTCACAGCGGCAGATGTGCGATAGAAGCTCTGCATCTGCTATGAAAAACTGCCAGTCCTGGGAACGGAAATGAACAGAGTTAGTGAGTCGGAGTCGATAAGGCTCCCGGTTGTCACTAGTCGAGAGGCAACCGCTTACTGATGGTACTAGATGGTGCATTGCGGCTCCTCTTGCAGCACCGCGACTTGCCTCATTTTTGTCTGAATGCGCGGCAAGTGCACATTCATGGGTCAGGTTTTTTGGACTGTGGGGTTCCCATCCCCTTTCCCCCCTCCCGCAACCCTGGGCAGCGCAGTCCCTAGAAGTGGGCATTGAGCCTGGAAGTGTCCCTCCTGATGGCAATGGTAACACCGGCGTGTGGATGGAAATCGCTTCAGTGCTGGGTTCCTCAAAGGAGCAGCAGCCGAGGCGACTTGCTTGTCTTTTTTCTTTGGGGCCTCCTCCTCATCCATCAGGTGCGCCTTCAGCGTGCATTCCTCGATGATCTGGCTGAGGGTTGGCGGTGGTGAGGCCGGCATTGACATGATGACTCTTTTGCACATGGCATTGGCATTCATGTGCACCACTTCTAGGATCATTCCTTCCCGGCGTTCAGGTACCTCTATGCGTCTCTCCACGGCTGCCCGGACCCGATCTACAAAATCTAACATAGGCTCCCCCACGTCTTGCTTGACTGCTGTGTAGGGTATCCCCGGATCCCTGGCGGGCATGCCCAGGAACGCACGCTCTGCTGCACTCCTGGACATGTCTAACACCGCTGTGGGAATTCCCCGAGCTTGCAGTCGCCCCTCACTCCATTCTCCCTCGCCCACAAGATGGTCTAGGGTGATTTGTTCTTCCACGAAATCCAGGCCATAAGGCCCCTCGTGGATTTCGGGAAGCAGGTCTGCTGCTAGCCTTTTCCACCTCCTCTCCCACAGGTCATATTCAGACAGGAGAAGCAGGCAGTTAAATAGAAGCTTAAGGTCAGCCGGCACTACGGTTTTAGATGTTAAAGTGGCTTTTAGAATCCCTTTAAAAAAAGGACTCTTTCTGCCAAATTTTTGTAATGTCTTGCAGACCTCTTTGACTGAATCATAGGAGAGGGGTGTCCACGTAGGGTTTTCCCCTCCCCTTGTGTAGGGGACTGGAGTGTGGATCGACTGCTCGATCTCATGGACCAGGCTCCGTTGCACCCCTCCTCCTCCCTGTCCCCCCCTTCCCCCCACCCTGGGTCTCCGAGGAGCGGGAGGACGTGGGGGCGGAGCGCGAGGGAGAGGACAGGCAGGGCGGGGAGAATCCTCCTCCTTGGAAGGTGGGAAGGAGGCTACTGAGCCCTCCCGGCTGGGAGAGGGCGGGGCTGCTGATGCGGCAGGTAGAACATGCAAGGAGGGAACGCCTATGCCTACCCGAGGAGGGAAAGGGGGAGGGGTGGTAACCCGATGCCTTGAGTGGGTGGTGCCCGTGCCCACCGGGAAGCAGGAGAGGGTGGGGTCATAGGGAACAAAGGGAAGAAAGGGATTGTGGGAAGGGGAAGCCTTGCCATGTGGCCGCCCTCCATCTTGGGAAGACAAAGAGATCGACCACGAGGCTTCGGCCTCCTCAGGGGGACAAAGGAAGGGGTTCAAAGAAACAGAACTGCGCGGGGTAGCACCGAAACTGGGATTTTCAACTGGGAAAAAGGGATTAGAAAAGGAGTTTAGGGTCGTGGCCTCAGCAAATCGACCGATCTCACTAAGGCGGGGACGCCGGGATGGCTTGGGGGAGCCAGGAGCACGGTCCACGTTTGTGGAGCTGCCCAGCGTCTCAGATCGACGGGGTGCCCCTCCCCCCCGCCTACCTGGGTTAGGGGAAGAAGGGGTAGGAGAAGGGGATGGGGAAATGGATTCAGGGGGAGTAACAGGTTTTCTGGATGGTTCTTTCCTTTCCCCAACCGAGTTTCACGTGGGGTCTGACTTTACCACATCTGAGATCAACAAATGGAATTTAAGGAAGCAGTCATCTATGGAGGCATCCCTACCGATCCCCTCTGCTAGCCTTTTTCCCACTTGCTCCCAAAATTCTGTTTTGCACGTGTCCTCGGTAGACAGACGGGGGAAAGCAAAGAACAGCCACCAGACAAATTTCTTCACTAATTTTTTTGGGTAGGGGCCCTTCACTGAAAGGATTTCCTTAACTTGGGAATAAAATTCCTTTTGTTGGGCAGATAGCACGGCCCCCATGCTTCTTCCACCCAACCCACCTCACCCCTGGGGTAGTAAAAAAGGAAAAAAAGCAAAAAACGCAAGTGACTCCAGCGGCTGCCGTTCGTGCTGCGCGCTGCACGTCCCAACCTTGGGAACACGGCCAGCCCTCCCCGTATTAGCTGGACACGTTTCCACGACTAATACTTACCAGACTGAAATCTCTGCAAAGAAAAGCTGCCACCAGGGTCCGGGAGTCCCGAGAAGTGCCCTTTCTGCTGCCCTCTTGGCTGCGAAAGTTTGCACTTCTTGTCCCACGCAGGGCACACTGTCTGGTCCCCCGTGGGACGGAGACTTCACTGACGTAATTTGGAGAGCCCCTGCTCTCAGTTCTCATCTGGCACGGAGCTGTGATCCGGCGCGGACCGATGCCCGCTCTGGCTTTGCGGCGGTGCTCCCCCCTTGGCGGCGGCGCGGCCCCAACCTGGCAGCAGTGGCTCCCGGCGCTGTTCCTGGAACTCCGTGGTGAACCTCCGTCCACGCGATCAGCTGAGCACTGGCCTCGGCCCCGCGTTCGGGCGCCAATTGCGGCGTGGGTTTTCGCTCTCCCCAGCTGCACACAGCTCTTGGGAGCCCGGCTGTGGCGTAGCTTCCACATGCTGCCGGGGTTTGCTGCAGCGAGTTCCCGGACACGGCTCCGTGTCTCGGGCGCGTGGGCTGGCCAACCTCTGTTACCATGCGCTAGGGATCCGGTAAAGAGGTAAGGAATTTGTCCATTTACTCCGTGCTTGGCAGGAGCGGTTTATTGGTCACACATGGCGCGGTTCGATGGAAAGACGCAACCGCTCACATGGGAGAAAATGGCGCCTGGGTGCCAGCGGGATAGGGTTTTATGGAGGGGCGGGGCAAGAGGATCCATGGCCTGATGGCCAATAGGGGTGGCTGCCGTGGCGGTGACGCCCGCAACAGCGACCAACCAGAGAATCCCGCAGGGGCGGGCACTGAGCCTCGGGCTGAGCGGGATCGTGTGGATTGGGGTGGCAGGCACGGGGTTTCCCAGGGCCGGACGGGGGGGTGGTTACAGGAGCGGCAGAGGGGCAAGATCCGGCAGCAGGCAGCGTGGGGCCAGAAACTGCGGGGGGGTGAACAACACGGGGGGTGCGCGGGATTACAGAACTTAACTTATTTTAACATAAATTAAATACCCTAATCTAAGCCCAAACTCCAGGATGCAACAAAAAGGAAGGAGGCGTGCAGAGTCCGTCGCTGAAGTCCAGAGCAGCAGCTGTCCCTTCTTCCTTCCTTGTGGCACACCTGTGGCCAGAGGGTGAGGACGCGTGACGTGCAGAGCCTGTTGCTGAAGTCCAAAACAACAGCTGTCCCCGCTCCTTCCCTGGTGGCAGCACTAGGGCTGTCTGCATTTCTGTCTCCCTGCTTCTCACAGCCTAACCTAGTCTATTCTTTTTTTAGGTGATGGTGATGGGTAAAAGTCAATCAGGGGATGTGTTTCCCTCTTCCTCAGCTAGGGCATTTGTCTAGACCCCTCTACTGTGTTTAGTTTTTGTTTTAGGGGTGTCTTTATCTCCTAAAAATACTCCCATGTTCCTAAGGGTTTTTTATTGGCATGTTAGTCCCAGAATGGCAGCGTGGGGGGGTGGGATGCAGTTATCTCCAGGTAGTTTAGAGTAAACAAACAGAGCAATTAGCTAATTAACATTTCAATATCGGTACTTAGCTAGAGTTAGTAGTTTTTTTAGTGTTGCCATGGGAACTAAGAAGGCCCTGCCTGCGTCTCTGGGGAACACATGGAAACTGTTCATTAGAGTTTTTCCCCCTCTGTTCCCGTTCGCACCTGCACCACTCGCGGCCGAGACGCTTGTCCCGGGCCCTGGCTCGCGACTTGCTTCAGCTCCACCTGCCCGGGTGCCGGTGCCTGTCCCGGGTCCCATTTCACCCCCTGCAGCCTCTGTACCAGTCCCCGTCTTGCTGCTCGCGGCTACCCAACCGGCCCCCGCCCCCATCCCGCCCAGCTGGTCTGTGGCCGCTCTGCTGGCCGCGCCTGGCGGGCTCCCGTCGGTCCCGTCCGTCCCATCCTTGACCGCTTCTCCCGTGGCTGTTTTCTCTGCCCCATGCCCAGTGACTTTGCCCGTTCCAGCTGCACTGGGCACTGCCACTGCTGCTTTGCCTTTGCTGGGAACCGCCGACCCAGCCACCATTAACCTCATACAGACTGATGACGCTCCCGGCTGGTATCCCCCGGAAATGCCCCCTCCTTTGGTGGTTCTGGCAGCAAACCCTGCCCATGCTCCCCTGAGCTCCGTTCCCCTGGTAACTGCAGCTCCAGCTCAAAGAAACTCTATTTCTCTGGAGGATGCCCCTTATAGGACCACAAGAAGTTCAGTTAGAAGGCAACATTCTCTGGACTCTTCCTCACAACACGGGAGAAAGGCAATAGAAAAAGACTGGGATCTATTTCCACTAAGAGAGGTCTCAATGGGAGGGGGTGGAACTAAGTTTGTGAATGCTCCTTTGACTTCTTCTCAGGTCAGGAATTTTAAAAAGGAAATCAAAGGGATTTTGGAGGATCCCATAAGCACTGCTGAACAATTAGACCAATTTTTAGGTTCAAACATTTATACCTGGGAAGAAATGCAGTCGATAATAAAGATACTATTTTCTCCAAAAGAAAGGGAAATGATCAGAATTGCAGGCACAAAAGAAAATCCACAGGGCCCCCCCAGAGAGGACAAAATGCCAACTGCACCTCCTGAGCGGGATCAAAATAATGAGGAGGGGAGAAAACATATGAATGAGTATTGTAATTTAATAATCAAGGGAATAAAAGGGGCAGTATCTCTAGGGCAAAATGCTGGAGGGGCTTTTGAGGCACAGCAAGGGAAAGGGGAGGCTCCAACTGAATGGTTGGACAGACCTGGGAGAAATATAAGGCAACGTTCCGGAATGGATCCTGAGACTGATATAAGAAAAGTTTTGTTAAGGATTAACTTTATGCTTGGCCAGATAATGGAAAAAATTGAAGATCGACATGACAAATCATTAGATGATTTATTAAAAGAGACTCAGAAAGTCTGTGGCCAAAGCCAAACTAAAAGCAAGGATTGTGGCAGTCACCATGCGAGAAAACAATTACAAGAAAAAATCAAAAACACACAAGCACTACTCCTAGATATGATGGTAGTAGAGACAGGGGAACAGGAAAGAATAAAACCCCAATACAAACCAAGTCTCAGGAGCATTCCAGGAATGTCTGCTTTTACTGTAAGAACAAAGGACATTATAGGAAAGATTGTCCTAAGAGGGCAACAGATCTGAAAATCTTCCGAGAGATGAGCACAGAGGAAGAATAGGGATGTTAGAAGCTCTATATTTTTTAGGAGACAAATACCATCTGGAGTCTGTGATAACCTTAAAAGTGGGTCCCCAAGAAAAAAGAATTGGAATTTGTGGTAGACACAGGGGCAGAAAGAACCTGTCTGTTAAATATTTCAAAAGGTTGTGATTTTTCATCTTGAAATACGTAACTTCCTGTACTCTAGGATTGAAAAACTAGTTTACAGCTGTGACATAGCAAAACTTGCTTTTAATTTATTTTGAGTCGATGCTAGGCTGTTCAATCAGGTAGTTCTCAGTGTGTAAGGTTAAAGTAAAGGTAACACCAGCTGCTTGGAAGGTCAATGAGAAGCACCTTTCCTTCCAGACAGTCCTTTTTTCATGTACCCAAATGTGTTTTGCTTTCTTGCTTTTTGTTTTGTTTTGTTTGTTTGTCAGTTTTTCTGGAAGTGCTGACTATTTGCAGTGCACCTGGAACAGCAGCTAGAGTTGTGCATGCATAGCACTTCTGAAAAATAAGGCTCATTTATTTACCCAGAATTGGAGGTGACTACATATATAAAAAGGAACCTACAAAGCTGGATGAAGAAAAAGGTTTCAGTATCTTCTAATGTAAGCTGTTAATTTGTTACCTTCAGCATCACTGTGGGTGTGTGACACACACACATGAAAAAGATGGTGGGGGGATCTCTGCTTGCTGTGGTTTTATTTCTTGAATGAGTTGGAGAGCTGTAAGGAAGTTGTGGGTTCCTTGTTTAGTTTACCCAGGCCTGCAGGGAGGGCTTGGCCATGATTCCCTCTGTGTTGCAGGTAGCCCTGCAGCGTGGCAGCAGTCGCTTGCCTCTGGTGAGTTTGCAGGCAGGGTGCTTCACCACTGCATTGCTCAGGTGCCCATCATCAGTGAACAGCCTTGTTTATTGTGTCCGGCACCTTTTTATAGCCCATTCAAAACTCCCAGGCCGAGACAGCTCATTGGTCTATCTCTGTGCCCCCAGACTCTGAACCAATACAATGTCTGCATCTTAGGAGAGCTCCCATTGGCTGTGAGCTTCTGTCAGTCAGCCCAGAGGCTGCTTCATGGAGCTGAGCTGGGCTGCTTATTATAACTTGATTAATACTGCTGCAACACTGGGCAAATTTAACCAGAGAAGAGTCTATGCTTTTAAAATCTAAACTTATTAGACTCTCAGAGAAGATGTGGCCAACGTATGAAGTAGATAATGGAGAAATATGGCCTAAATTCAGAAGTTCAGACCGAAAATTAATATCTAGCTTAATATCCAGCATACGCAGGGACAGATATTTTGAAGAGTTGCAGTATGCCCAGCTTTTTATGGTGGTAGCATGTGAGCAAACCTAGATGAGAAGAACATATATTGGTTTTAAAAGGTAAAAAGAAAGAGCTGACCTTCAGTACTGTGAAAAACGCCAATCACTTGTTTTTAGAATTTTAAAAAGTTTAATAATAATAAAATGGTTATAAAAATAGTAATACAATTCGAGTAATAAAAATTTAGAGTTAGGACAATTACAAGACAATAAAAAGCAAAGAATTACGGACGTCTGGATGCTCTCAGGCACTAAGCCACAAAAAGCATGCTTTGTGAACAAAGGAATAACCCTTAAAAACCATACACTGTTGCATATTCATATATACTTCATGGTTATGCATACATTCTATTTAAAATAAGAAACTCTGTCTGTTGTATGTCAACTGCTTCTTTTAATCCCCACGGCCTCTTCAAGTCTGAGCAAGGCCTGAAGAAATTAGCTTCTTCTGATAAGAAAACCATAAATTCCTCTTCTCTGGAAGATTTAGGTGTTCTGTGACTGTTATCTCGAAGTGAGTATCTCATTCCTTTAAAAAAAACCCCACATACATAGTTTCTATTTTAACTACTAAAGCTTCATTTTAACTACAAAACTACATTTACCATACTATTAAAATGTTAATACAGCACAACTAATCAATATAACATAATTCATATAGCAAATATCTCTGTAGAGCCATATAATATGCATTTTTCACAATCCTCCCTCTTTCTTTTTATAATTAATTGGGCTCGAGCAATTTTCATTGTTTTCTAGCCTTCATTTTTCGCTCGTTTTCTTCACAAATCAATCTCGCTTCTTGAAAAGGGTCTTCTATATTATTTTGTTTCTTTAATACCATAATCCTTTGCATCGTTTTTGTTGTATCTAACTTTTGATCCATGGTCACTAATTGCATGCCTTGGACTACACTGGTGATGAGCCGAATGAAACAGGGGATCAAACAAGGAAGAAATATTAGACCAGCAGTAGTGCATAAAAGGAAGAAACCTAACTTTTTCCACCATTCTATTCCCAACAAGTTATCCCACCAGCTAGTATTTAGCATTGATTCCCACTTTTGAACTGGTACATGGGCTATTTTTCTAATAACATTTACTATATCCAAGACAGCATCCCCATTGTCATCTATTTTTAAACAGAAATCTGATGTATTTAATTTTCCACAAACACCCCCTTCTTCAGCTAATAGATAGTCCAAAGCTAACCTATTCTGATACACAGCTGCTCTTGTTCGGGTTTATTGCCTTGATATTTATTCCATTGCCCAACCAGTTTTGTTCGTTATTATCTCTACAGCAGCTTGGAGTCTTATAATTTGATTTAGCATATAAATTGGGGTTCGATATCCCCAACTCCCATCTTGTGCCCAGGTGGCTGGCCTATATGTTTCCAATATACGTTCAGGGGGCCATTCCTCGTCTCCCCATTTTTTAAATCCTCCAAACAAGTCTCTTCTGTTTCTCTTTAGATCCTCGTAAACTGGTATCCCTAAGTGATCCCACTCAGGTCCTGGTAAAAGAAAAAATCCTGGCTGTATGATTCCCAGAGTACACCTCCCTTTCCACTGAGAGGGAAGTTTTATTTATGCTCTTTTTCCACATATCCAGAATAAACCATCCGGAGCTTTCCAATAGTCAGATTTTTACTGATCTATATTCTCCCAAAATTTGGAAATTTCTGGGATGCCAACGTAATGATTTTTGCCTGTGTCATTACATTGAAAAAGTCTGATTTTATTACTATACTTACAATTTCCTTTCTTTACTTTTTCCTGGGTCTAGTACATGGTAGATTCTTCTGGGATCCACCATACAGAAGTTCCATTACTAACCTTATATCTTTTACAGGGAGTTTTTCCTACTTCATGAAGGAACTTCTTCCCATCGCGCCAGAGGCATTCTTCCCCTATGATTATTGAACTCAAAATCCACCCCTCTGGTCGGTTTTCTCCACTTATACTTGTCTGGTTCCACTTAAGGAGCTCAAATGGGCCTAAGCTGCTGCCTTTCCATGCCCATTCTTCTGACATCAAAGCCCCTCCACAGACCCAACAACTGGTTATGTTAAGTTCCCTACTTATTCTTTCCCCCAACTCCACAAACTGATTTTTGCCCATTCTTGAAATATCTATTTCTTTCTCTAATTTCTGTTCAAGTTTTGTATACAAATCATCAAGTGGGATTGGCACAGGTTTAGGTGGTGGTGCTGGCTTAGCCTTTTTGTTTATCAATTGCTCTTTTACCAAATCTGGTGTTTTATTCCCAATAGCGTATGTGAAACAAATCCATCTCTCCCCTTTTGGGCACTGACTTCCCATCCTGTTACCACTTGTTCCTAAATTCTCCGCAATCCAGTACTTTTTCCCATTGTGCATGCACTTGCCTAATTTGGATGGGTTATAACAGTGACTGTTGACATGAGTGTGAGAAATAAAAAAGGAACCTAGGTGTCTTTCTATATACACCTTTTGGTAACACCTGTGGCATGGCTTGGTTGATATCCCAAAAGGGAAAAGACAAAAAATGAGTGACAGAAACAGGAATAACAGAGGTCCAGTATGGCTTATACTCCCACCTCCCATGCCTATGGGGTTGCAATCCACAGCAGGTGTATGTGATCTTCTTGGTGGCGATTATAGAGGCCAATCTGGTCTTGCCCTCTATCCCCTTGTCACTTTCTCTTAGCTAATTTCCAGGCAAATTGTTTTCGACACTCCTTAACCGTGGTTTCCCACTGTTCCTCAGGTATCTCCCATTCAACAGGCACTAATAATTCCCATCCACAAAACAAAGTTATTATTTCAGTTGCTTTGAGTTCTACCTGGATAAGAGATCTATTTGGCCTTTGACATTTCCTGCAACAAGGGCGTCGATTGTGTGAACTACAATACCAAATTTTCCCACAACTCAAACATTTACATTTAACCCAACTAGCATGTCCAGTATTTGGGTGAATCAAACAGGGTATATTATGTGGCACTGACTGAGGTTGTAACTCACCCTCCTCTTTGTATAAATCACAGGCTAAGGCCAAAATACAAGAGTTTTCTGTCCAAAACAGTCCTGATCCTCCTGTTTGTAGTGGCAGTATTCCTTCTCAAGGAGGGTATCGGAGGCATCTCAGGACTTGTCCAGGTGGTACTTGAAACCACTGATATAAGCTCGGTCTTACTTCCCAGTTAGGTGTGATCCTGTGTATGTTTCTTGGATCATTTGGGTCGTCCCAGTTCATTACCACCCATTACCCGTTTAAGAGCTAGTTTTGTATAACCCGGTTCAGATGTTATCGTCCACTCCTTAGGTTCTTCCACAGGTCCTTTGTTTCTGCTGGCGTGGATCCACCCTCGTTCCCTGGTCCGGATTGCAGCCTCGGTTGTCAGCAATACCTGAAAAGGACCTTCCCGTTGTGGAGTTAAAGATTGTTCTTTCCAAGTTTTTACTAGCACCCACTCCCCTGGATGAATATTATGAATTTTAAAGTCTAAAGGCGTGGTTTGAGGGATTATTCTTTTTAACTGTAAGTTTTCAAGAGTTTTTGCAATGGTGTTAACATATCCTTTAACACTCATTTCCCCTACCTCATAGGTAGCATTTTCATGTTGGGTGGTTAGAAAAGGTAACCCAAACATCATTTCATAAGGTGACACTCCCAGGTCGGACCTGGGTTGTGTTCGGATCCTCAGTAAGGCTAAAGGTAGGCATTGCACACATGACATTCGGGTTTCAATTATTAATTTAGTCAAAGTTCTCTTTAAAGTCTGGTTCATCCTCTCTACCCGGCCAGAACACTGTGGGTGCCATGGGGTGTGTAACTCCCATTTTGTCCCCAAGGCGTGAATTATTTGATGTAACACTCTTGACGTAAAATGCGTTCCTCTGTCTGAGTCTATCCTATTAACCATTTCATATCTGGAAATAATCTGTTCCAACAGGGTTTTATTTACCATGTTGGCTGTGGCCTTAGCAGTGGGAATTGCTTCCACGCAATGAGTTAGATGGTCTGTCATTACTAATAAATACTTCCATCTTTGAACTTGAAGAAGTTCAGTAAAATCTACTTGGATACTTTGAAATGGTCGGAGAGCTATCTCACGACCTCCCAATGTTGTTTTTCTCATCACCTTTTTATTTATCCTTTAGCAAGTTATACATCTTTCAGTCACTTGCCTTGCTACTCCAAAAAATCCCAATGCATCCATAGCTCCTTTCTTGTGTCTTACTTATTCCAGTGCTCTTTTTAGAGCATATAATTCACAAGTTTGAGTGTACCAGTTTAAGGTTAATTTCCCTTTTTCAATAGTTTGCATGTTTTTCCCATCAGCTACTGCATACCCTATATTTTCTCTTGGTACAGGGATTTGTATCTCTGTTAGCTAAAATAACCTCCCAAAGGGCTACCTTGGGGTATCTCTGCTGGTACCCTTTTACTACCTTTTTCTCCTTTTTTTTTTTTTTTTTTTACTGGTTTTCTGTCCCATTTTTCAAGATCTTATCTATTCGTCCCCTGCCTCTGTTTCCCACTTTCTCTAACAACCTGAATACCACCTTCTTTCAACTACCCACACAGAAAATCCTTTTTCTCACAATACTATTCAACACAATACACCTCCCTCCAAGGAGATAAAGTAAAGCTAAAAATAAACAGTCTACATTTCATATACTTCCATTCATCTCCATTTACTCACCTTTATTTCTCACTCACTCTCACACACATTCACACCTTCAGGCCTGTTCATTCATACTTCTCGACTTCTGCCTGGTTGAGTTTTTTTGGTATCTCGCCCACCTGGATTGTGTAAGGTTTTTTACAGACAGGCGTGGGCATGGGGATCCTGGGAGCATACCTTGCAAACCTGGCGTTCCCCAGCTGCGTTTTACCCCCCAGAACCTTAAGTAATGACACCCCTAAGTTTCTCAACTGACTTAGGGTCAGCACTTCATACATTTCCCTTTATTTTATTGCACAGAGGAAGGAAATGTTAGTAAACCTCTTAGACTTACACGAAGGGATTTCTGTTGCCAGAGAATCATGGATCATGTAAACCCCCACCCTGACCCCTTCCACCTCCCTGAGGTTTGGCTATCCCTCTTCCCTAGAGAGAGCTTCAGAGTCAGGGGTTCGGACCTCCACACCTTGCCCGATCTGGAGTCCCCACCCCCCCTCCCCCGGGGGAATGGGTTACACGACTACCCTGCGCAGCTGCGGTGCTAAAAGGTCCTACGATACTGTGACCTCCTTGCTTTGGGGTCAGCCTCTCTGGGCTTCAGTACCGCCAGGCCTCCGGGAAGTGCCCTGAATTTGGTTGCCTCTGGTGCCAATTCACCTCTGAGGCTGGCTGCATGCAACATGCAACTCATACCTTGTAGTCACAGCTTCCCCCTCACGCCCGGGGGAACAAGGCTTGTTTTGCGGGTTTTCCTCAGCCCCCACCCGCAGGGGAATCAGCCTGTTGGTGCAGGACCCACTCTCATACACACAACAAGACAACAAGGTACCTTTTACTTTCAATTCACCTATTAGACTTTTAGGTGTTCTTTTTTATTTTTTTTTATCTTTTTTTTTCCACAGTGGATTATGCCAGGAAAACCCTCGGCTTCTTCTCTCCAATGGGTTCCGCTTCTTCCCTAAGACCCAGTCCCAGTTTCCCCGGGGGGGATTCTCTCACTCTTTTTTTCACTCGCTTTGTCTCTTTACTGGCCACTTTTCTCGTGAAAAGGACAGAAACGCAGCATGGGAGACTCCACAATCACTTGGCAGGTCTGGGATAACCAGCCGGCCTCTCATTCACACACATTCATCCCCCCCTTATCCACCCCGTCCAAACAAATACTTACCTATTCTTTGTCCTTGGGTCTTTGTTCTTCATGTACACTTTAGTCTTAGGCACTAATTACCACGGTTTTAGGGAATCCTTTCCCTTTTCTTTGTTTTATTGCCTCCTTTTGCAGTGTTTACTGTTTATATCAAAAGTTACGTATAGTCTGTTTATAACAATGTACCAATATCTAACATCTATGTTGGACAGTGTGTCTCTACCTTAAACCAATAGAAAAGTGTCACCATCACACCAAGACATGGAGGACAAGACGAAGGAGAAGAAGGCTAGGACACGCCCAAAGTCCTCCATCTTGACCCCCTGAATTATATTCTAAAAATCCCAAAATTCTACTTATTTACCTTGTGTTAATCTAAATATCACACTACTCAAACCCTTGTGGCTTGTAGTTCCTCATACAAAATTGACAGCTTTTTCCACAGGCTAAAATCGAAGCCACAGATGTTTTTGACTTCCTGCCAGGGTCTCGAGACAGCCAAGGCAGCCAGAGGGATGTCCTGGACTCTGACATGGCAGATTTAGGTGTTCTGTGACTGTTATCTCAAAGTGAGTATCTCATTCCTTTAAAAAAAACCCCACATACATAGTTTCTATTTTAACTACTAAAGCTTCATTTTAACTACAAAACTACATTTACCATACTATTAAAATGTTAATACAGCACAACTAATCAATATAACATAATACATATAGTAAATATCTGCATAGAGCCATATAATATGCATTTTTCACAAGTAGCGAATATAAAAACTCAGAATAGGCAGAGATAGACCTGATTGCACCAGGCATGAGGGCGGGTGTGCGCTGGGGCCCGGGACCCAGCCCTTCTTCCACCACCACCTCCATCACCGTCAGGAAGGGGGGCTGGGGGAGGTGCAGCTCGGGCGGGGCCCGGTCAGTAAAGGAGGAGAAAGGCAGGCCTTGGCAGCGATGGTCGTCACCCCTGCCATCGCCTCCTTCACTGCCCCGAGAGGAGGGGCGGGGGTCAGGGCCTTTTACAAAGAGGGCAGAGAGGGAACATCCCGTAGAGGGAGTGGTGCCTCCTCTGTTCTCAAGTCTGTGAGTTACCATAGCGATGCCGAAGGCCAGGGAGCTGCCTCAGAAGATGACATCATCAAAGATCGTAAACACACAGTCCAGGAGCTGCGTCGGAGTAGGTCCTGTGTGAAGCTTTTTAGGAGTGGGATTAGCCGAGCTAGACTACTGGCTAAAACAGAGTCAGACAGCTCTTGCTCAAACAGCTCTGAGGAGGAAGGGAAGGATGATGAAATGGATGAGATCATTGCTGCCCTAAACAGGTGAAGGAGGGGGAAAATAGCGAGAAAAGCTATCAGAGAACATAGCCCAGTTGCTCACAGTACTAGATCAAAAAGGGAAAAAGAAAGAGAACCAATTTTGCAAGCCCCATTACCACAAGCAGTTGGCAATCAGGGGCTAATACATGTGAAAGTTCCATACTCCCTTGTAGAGTTAGAGCAGTGGAAAACTACTGTGGGGAAATATAAAGAGGACCCAGATAAAGTGGCAAAATTAGTAGAACAGGCTATTAACTCGCAAAATCCAGACTGGGCTGATCTGAACTCTATGTTAGACACATTACTTGATCCCACTGAGAGACGAATAGTCAATAAAGCCATCACAATGTCAGTAGAGGGGAGCATAGCCAGTGGACTGCTTCAAAGCACTGTGATTCAGAGAATCCTGGGTGAGATCCAAATATACCTGAACATATGGCAAGGTTAAAACAATACCAAAGTCTCATGATATATGGGTTGAAACATGGTGTCCCTAAAGCTGTAAATTGGTCAAAGCTTTACGAAGTGAGGCAAAATTATGATGAATCACTCACTGATTTTTTTAAACAGGTTAAGAGAAACTGCCATCAAATATACTGACCTAGATCCTGAATCAGCAGATGGTAAAGCACATCTGGTTTTGTTGTTTATGGGTCAGGCTTCAAATGATATAAGAAGAAAGCTGCAAAAGATAGAAGTAGTCTAAGATCTGGATAAACTGCTAGAGGTTGTCTGGAAGGTGTTTTGAGATAGGGGCCCAACTGAAAGAGTTAAGTCCCAACCTAGTAAGAAAGCAACTCAGGAAAAGTCATCCAAGAAAGCTTCCCCTACAGAGAAGGACCAGTGTGCATACTGTAAGAAATGGGGGCATTGGGAAAAGGACTGTTTGGTGTTGAAAGAAAAATCATCAGTCCCCCAATTTCCAGTAGTACAAAACTCAAGCAGCTCAGGCTCTGAGTGATGGGGACTGAGGGCTACTCCCCCAGCAGAGCCCTGTTATAGCTAAGCTGGGGAAAGATGACACTGAGTTTCTAGTAGACACTGGAGTGGTATATTCAGTGTTAAATACTTTAGAAGGGAAACTGAGTCACGAAACTGTACATGTTGTTGGGGCGACCGGGGTAAGCGAAACACGGCCTTTCTTTCAATCTTTAAAATTTAAACTGGGGAAGCACTGGCTAACTTACCAATTCCTCCATATGCCTAACTCCCCTAAACCATTGCTGGGGAGGGATTTGCTAGAAAAATTGGAAGCGGAAATTAAATTCAAGAAAGGGAAGCGTGTACGATTTGTAATTCCTGAATCTAAATTTGTCCAAGTTGCTGCACTTTTTATACAGGAAAAATGTGGTGAAATCCCCACTGAAGTTGAAAATGCGGTCAATCCAATAGTGTGGGCCAGTGATATCCCAGGAAGATCTAAATTATGTCCTAGGGTGACGGTATGGTGTTTGTATCCCAAATTGTGTGTTCTGTTTATGCCTGATATTATGTTCTGTGCCTTCAGGACTGACTCTGAAAGTGAAGGATTGTTTTGTCTTGTTATCAGCCGGCTCACCTCCCCCCATGGTCTGTGTCTAGGAGAGGCTTGGCTGGCTTGGCTGGCTTGGCTTGCTTGCTTGCTTGCAGGCTTGCTTGCTTTTGCTTTTTCTTTTGCTTTTGCTTATTAGTTAGTTTAGCTAGGCAGTCCAATTTTTACCCTGGACTGTTTCTTTTTTCCCTTCCCTTTCCCTTTCCTGAATATCATCTGAACCTGCTCTGGACCTGGACCTGGGAAACATCAAGAAACACCGAGAGTCTGCATTTTGTGACCTGCAGCAGCCATCCCCAGCGCCGGAGACTGATAGCTGGGCGACCACTCCCAGGAGAGACTTTCTGAATTTGTCATCTCCTCAGAACGGTGAAAGGGTTTTGTCATCTGGTGTGGTTTGTTTTTTTTTTTTTTTTTTTTTTTTTGTATTTTGCTTGTTAAATAAACAGGTTTTTTCCCATTTCTCTCTGAGGAAATCCTTCCCGAACCAGGTGGGGGAGGGGCTGTGGGGGGTTTGCTTTCTGGGGGCTCCTTCTGGAGGTCTTCTCCCAAATTTTGCCCTCAACTAGGACATGCTCATGTTTGCTCATGCAGAACCAGTGAGTATGACACTCAAACCAGGAGTCACAGCAGTAAGGCAAAAAGAATACCCTTTGAAATTAGAGAACCATAAGGGATTAATGTCTATGGTTGAAAAATTCCTACAACATGGTTTATTAGTGCATTGTGAATCTAAATTCAACACCCCCATTTTAGCTGTTAAAAAAGCAGATGGCAAGAGTTATCGATTAGTACAGGACTTGAGAGCAATTAACGAAATTACAGAGGATATACATCCAGTAGTAACCAATCCCTACACCCTTTTGACCACACTGACAGACGAATTATGGTGGTTTACTGTTGTAGACCTGAAGGATGCCTTTTTCTGCATTCCTGTGCACAAAAACAGCCAAAAGCTTTTTGCTTTTGAGTGGGAAAATCCCAAGACAGGAAGAAAGAGTCAACTTAAATGGGCAGTTTTTCCACAAGGATTCAAAAACAGCCCTACAATATTTAGAAACCAGCTAGCAAAGGAATTAGAGGACTGGAAAAGACAGGAGCCAGAAGGAGATGTTCTTCAGTATACGGATGACATCTTGATTACAGCCAGAACCAGAGATGACTGTATACGACTCACCGTAAGTCTATTAAACTTTTTGGGACTGAGTGGGTACAGAGTTTCTAGAGACAAAGCACAGATTGCTAAGGAAGCAGTAGTTTACTTGGGGCCTGCGATCTTCCATGGACACCGACAGCTCAGCAAAGAACGGAAAGAAGCCATCTGCCGTCTTCCAGAGCCCCACACCGTGAGAGAGATGCAAGCTTTCTTGGGAATGGTAGGTTGGTGTTGTTTATGGCTAACGAATTATGCACTGCTGGTAAAACCTCTGTATGGAGCATTAAAAACAGACTAAAAAGGAATTGTCATATGGACTGAAAACACCAGAGCAGCTTTGAAACAGCTGAAACACTCTCGGATGTCAGCTCCAGCACTGGGACTGCCAGACGTAACTAAACCTTTTGAACTTTTCACACGTGAGTGATTGAATGTGGCTTAGGGGGTACTAGCATAGTGCCTCGGGAACCAATGGAGGGCTGTGGCATATTTTTCTAAACAGCTAGACAATGTTGCCCAAGGCTGGCCAGGGTACCTCAAGGCTGTGTTGGCCACTGTCATCTTGATCCAGGAGGCCCGAAAACTCACCCTGGGACGACACCTTGTAGTGCATGTACCCCATGCAGTAGCAGCTGTACTTGAACAAAAAGGAGAACATTGGTTATCTGGTAATTGGATACTTAAATATCAAGCACTGTTATTAGAGCAGGATGATGTTACCTTGAAAACCACTTCTGTTGTTAACCCTGCCATGTTTTTGTCCTCCACCCTAATTGATGGTGAGCCTGAACATGACTGTTTACAGACTATCCAGATTGGGAACTTTTTTAAGATGGGAGCAGTTTAATGAAAAATGGCAAAAGGAAAAAAGGCTATGCAGTGACTACACAGGACAAGGTGATAGAGGCAAAGGCCCTACCAGCAGATATATCATCACAGAAAGCTGAGCTGATTGCACTGACGAGACCCCTAGACCTGAGCGAAGGAAAGAAGGTAAATATATGGACTGTCTCTAAATATGCATTTAGTGATGTCCACGCCCATGGAACCATCTGGAAGGAGAGAGGAATTGTGAACGCTCAAGGTAATCAAATCAAATATGCTGAATGAATACTTGCCCTCTTAGAGAGCATTAAAAAACCTGAGGAAGTAGCTATCATGCATTGTAGAGGTCACCAAAAAGGGAAAACCACTCCAGAACTGGGAATAGCTTTGCTGGTAAAGCAGCAAGAGGGATTGCAGAAAAAGGGATTCTCGCAGTAATTCCAAAAAAAGAGGTTGATTTGTCAGAGTTCACATCAAAATATGAACAAGCAGACCACAAACTAATTTAGTTCCTTAAGTCTGAGATCACAGAAAGTGGATGGGCTGTCACACCAGCAAATCAGGCTGTAGTCGCACCCCTGATCCTTTAGAAGCTAGCCCAGAGGGAACATGAAAATTCACATTTTGGGGTTGAAAATCTTCTAAAACACCTAAAAAAGGTAATGCAGCCTGGGGCTCAGGGGTCCATCCGACCCCCTGCTGCCGCTTCCGTAGGTGTCCCAGATAGCGCTGGGCTGATAGGCACAGCCTGTCTGGGTCCCTCAGGCTATCTCCCAGCTGTGGGTAAACTTAGCAAGCAACTCTGGAGTGATTTCAGCTCTGGTGAATTCAACTCACAAGTGATTTCAGCTCTGTGCTCACAAGTGCCTCGGCAGACGCATAGGGATAGAGAGAGGAGAAGGCTGTATGCGGTTCCAGAGTGGTGTCCTTTAATTTCAGCTCCTGTGAAGGGGGCAGTGACAGCTCTTCTGCCTAAATGGGCAGAGATAGGGGTTTATTTAGGGTACCGAGGTGTTGGAAATTGTCCAATGGCCAGGGTCAGGGCGAATATGACCTATAGTCTTACAGAGAGATAACAAGGGTCTGAGGGCGGAAGAGGGACTACTTTGGCTCAGTCATCGTGACTAGGCATTTCTTATCTTAGGAAAATGACCGCCAGGGAGGCCTTGCAGGGCCTCTGACTGCTACAGCTCCACTTTCTGTGTTTAGTAAAAAGGCGCGCCCTATAGTTCTTTTAAAACCGTGGATAAGGCAGGAGAACACTGCTAACACAATGTCAATTACAATGAAAATCCACAAAATTCCCTTAACCAAAGATGCAACCCATCCCGTTAATCTCCATTTACTATGGCTTGGTGGTCCCCGGGGGTCCGTCTGGCCCCCGGGGCAGCAGCCGCCGTAGGTGTCCCGGATAGCACTGTGCTGATGAGGCGCAGCCTGTCTGGGCCCCCCAGCTAGCTCTGAGCTGCTGGCTACTTTAGTGAGCACTTGTGGAGTGATTTCAGCTCTTAGTGATTTCAGCTCTTAGTGATTTCAGCTCTGTGCTCGCAAAGTGCCTCAGCAGACGCAGGGAAGGAGAGAGGTGAAGGTTGTGTGGAGTTCTGCAGAGATGTCTTTATTGGCAGCTTCTGCAAAGGGTTCTAGTGACAGCTGTTCCCTCTAAACTGGGGCAATGGTATGGGTTTATATAGGCTGTTGAGGGATCAGGCTTTGTCCTATGGCTGAGATCGAGGAGAATACAACCTATAGCCTTACAGAGAGATAACAGGGGTCTGATGTGCGGAAGAGGGGTAGCTCTGTTCCACGCATCATGACTTTGCATTTCTTATCTTAGGCTAGTGACCGCCATGGAGGCCTTGCAGGGCCTCTGACTGCTACAACTCCACTTTCTGTATTTAGTAAAAATACATGTCCTATAGTTCTTTTGAAACAGTGGACAAGGCATGAGAACATAGTTAACACAATGACAATTACAACGAAAATCCACAAAATTCCCTTAACCAAAGATGCAACCCATCCCGTTAATCCCCATTGACCAAAAAGGTCATTAACCCAGTCTGGGTTGTTTTCTACTTTTAAATCCTTCACAAGTTCCTTCAGTTTCTGGATGTTTGCATGGATGGATTCTGAGCATGAAGAGAGGTTGAAACAACACATTCCTTCAAAGTCTTCACAGCCATGTCCATGGGCTAGCAGTAGGAAGTCGATCGCTGCTCGATTTTGAAGTGATGCATGTCTCGTGGTTTCTTCTTCCTTTAAAAGATCGCTTAGGGCGGCAGAAGTAGCATTGGCTTGCTTGCTGAGCCAGCACCCTAAGTGATTGATTTCCCCAAGAGCTTTAGCTGCAGCTACCCAGGGTAGGAATAGGGAGACTGCAATCTTTTTTTTTTTATTCCAATCGTATCATTTTGGATCGCAATTTTCATCAAATTCCGTGTAGGATCTTTTGTGGCATTTTAATTCGCTTTCTTTTTTCCAATTATGTAACAAGGTAATATTTGGAGTGAGGGTGGAAAGTTTTCCAAGGCTACAGGGACCTCCCTGAAGGCGGGAGGGAATCCCAGCCCATACTCTGTCACCACAGATGAGAAACGTTCCCTTGGGTAGTACTTTGGGGTAGAGAGAGAATACAGAGATCACCCGAGCGGTGTAATTGCACCAATCCGGATAGTTATAGGCTTTGTTAATGGGTGATATGTCCTTTCTGTATGTGTTTTTTGTCTTGTCAATTTCTGGCCAATTGCTCTTTGGACGTCTAAAGTAAAATTTGACGCAGTATGTTGCCTTGGAGGACCCCAACAGGTCCAATTCTTGGGGTTCCTCTTGAGCATTGGGCAACATTTTTGTCCACTCATCCCAAATATCTACCATGTTGGGTCTCTTACCTGTGGTGCGGAGAAGCTCTGAATTGTAGACGGGCCAATCGTCTGCTACGAATGGAATCCCTACTAAACATGTGGAAAGTGGGTTATCAATGCTTCCCATGGATAAGCACATGTTATCCTGTTTTAATGTTTTCGCTAAGGTTACCCAAACATTGTGGCTAGGCTGTGGGCTAATCCAGCCGTAGGCATACGGTACGGTGAAGAACATCCAGGCAGCAGTGAGGACAGCACCGATGGAGATAATTTTCATCTTTGGATAACGATGGGGCTTCTAATAGGGAATATAAGCAACATTTGTTATCTTTATGGCGGTAGGAGAGGGTTTTCTCCCTTGTTCCTTTCATCCTTTCCTTCCCTCCCCGTTTTTTTTTTTTTTCTTCTATAAGCTAAGGATGGGGGAGTGGATATAAGGTTAGAGGTTTTTGGTAAGAGTTAACAAGTTAGGAAGGGAAAGCAATAGGGTTTTTAGGGTAAACAAAGTTAATAACATATCATTCAGAGAACAATTTGTGTTCAGGTTGTTTCTCTAGCTTATGGCTTAACTGCTACAGCAGAATGTTTTTCCACTTTCTGTTTTGATTGCTGTCGCGTAATGGGATGGTCTTTTTTTCTGTATGTGGACATTCGGTGACGTCTCTGTCTCCAGGCAGAACTTGTCTGATTTTGAGGAGGTCTTGTATTTGACTCCGGGGGATTCTTGTCAGTGTTTGTGGGAGTAGTGTTTGCAGTGCCTAGGTATGGTTTTATGTTTTTTCCTGGGTACCATCTTGGACCCGATGGTAGTAGAACACACGCATACCCTCTACCCCAAGTAATCAACTGGAAAGGCCCAGAAATTTGATGTGTTTCCGGGTCCTTCACTAGCACTGGTGGTTTCTCAGTGAGCTTTGCTTGGGTGGTATTTGCAAAGTGGCGAAGTATTGGCGGCTCAGGCTCTGATGTTGTACCATTTAGGAAATTGATGACGTAGAGAGCCTTGCAAAGTCTCTCAGCTGGAGATATGATTTTTGTCTCTCTTCGCTGCTGATTGAGGACTCTTTTGAAGGTTTGATGTGCCCTTTCCACGATTGATTATCCTGTGGGATTTGCTGGTATACCTCTCTTGTGTTCTATTCCCCATTTACTGAAGAGCGCTCTTATTTTTCAAGAGGTATAGGCAGGTCCATTGTCCGTTTTGATTTGTTTTGGTACTCCCAGGGTGACGAATGCGAGGAAGAAGTGCTTTATGGTGTGTTGTGCAGTTTCTTCTGGATGAGCTGATGCAAATATTGCTCCTGAAAACATGTCGACCGATACATGCACGTATTTTGACCTTCCAAAAGATGTGAAGTGAGTTATGTCCGTCTGCCACAGCTGGCAGCTGTTCAGTCCTCGGGGGTTGACTCCTGTCCCCATCAAGGGTATCTGGTAATTTTGACAGTTCGGGCATGTCGCGACAATAGCTTTTGCTTGATCTTTTGAAAGCTTGAACATTCTGATAAGGGCAGGTACATTTTGATGGTAAAATGCGTGTGACAACTTTGCCTGGGCAAAGATGTCAGGAACGTTAGCAGTTTCTATTGCCATGGCCAATGCGTTCACTTTCCTATTCCCTTCTGTGATGAAACCTGGGGGATCAGTGTGCGACCTCACATGCATTATATGGTAAGGTTTCTTTCTGTGCGAGATTAAGTGTGTTAATGCCGAAATCAATTGATGTAACTTTGGATTGGAAGCCTCTTTGAGAAGAGCGTGTTCTGCTCTCATAGCTATACCTGCAACATATGCAGAATCTGTGACCAGATTAAAGGGTTCGTCTTTGAATTTCTCAAAGGCTCTGACAACAGCTGCTAATTCTGCAATACGTGGAGATCCCTCCACTATTTGGATATCAGACTCCCAATTTTGAGTCTTAGGGTCCTTCCAAGTCATTACAGATTTATGGGATGACCCTGAGCCATCTGTAAAGATTGTGAGAGCTTTGAGAGGTGTTTTACTTTGGACTAATTTTGGGGTCAGATTAAAGACTGCATTAAAAAGTTTATGTTTTTGGGATATGAATGGAAATTTGGCCTGTATAGCTGTCAAGGGAAAATTGGAGGTTTTCATTGGTCTGGAGCAAATGTTCCAGATCCCCAGTGGTTAGTGGCAAATATATGCATGTGAACTCACACCCAGCAAGGGAGCGGAGGCGAGTTCTGGCCTTTTTTATTAACTGTCCCATTATTTCCTGGAAGGTGGTAATGGTCTTTGAAGGTTGGTTGTTTGTATGTCTATGATGGCAAGTGTCCAGTCTCGGGGCAGCATCGATGGTGAAGACAGTCCAGGCTGGAGGGCACCCACGTCCTCGAGTACCGCATTGATTTTGCGAAGGTCATGGAGGAGCCTCCACCTGTCCATCCCAGGTTTTTGCAGTACGAAGACTGGAGAATTCCAAGGGCTGGTGGTCTTGACGATGTGACCTTTGGCGAGCTGTTCTTCCACAAGGGCTTGTAGTGCGCGCAGTTTTACTTTAGAGAGGGGCCACTGGTCAGTCCAGATTGGGTCTTGGCATTTCCAGGTGAGCCGAGGTGTATCTGGTAGTGCGCGCTCCTCAGTGGCCCCAGTCAGAAATCCTGACTGGGAAGATGTAGGGAGGCCCCCCCATTGGGATAGAACATCCCTTCCCCAAAGGGTGATGGGGGCTCTTACCACGAATGAGCGGATGGTTGCCAGCTTGCCTTCCGGCCCTTCGACAAGGATGTTGTGCTTGCTTCGCATGGACACTGTGGCTTCACCAATCCCTGAAATCATTCCTGCTACCGGTTGTAGTCCCCAGTGTGCTGGCCATTCCGAGCGAGCGATGATGGTCACGTCCGCACCGGTGTCCAGCATCCCTGGTAGGTGGAATTTTTCTCCTCTGTAGGATAGACCGCACTCGATGGTAGGCTTACTTGGTCCCACAACTTGTGCCCACATTACTGTCAGATTGAGAGGAAGCTGTTCCCTTGTGATTCTTTGGGAGTAGAAAGGCTTGTGCGATAAGAGTTCCCTTTGAAAGAAAAAATGGTAAGTCCGTGCAACACAGCTGAATAGAGATTTCTTGTCCTGGGTGCACTGTTTGTACCTCTGGAATGAAAGATTTCCTCTGGGCCATGGAAAGTGTCCCCTATAATTAAGATGTTAAAAGGACCACCTTTTGGCCCATGATTGCCTGTGGGAATATGATAGACATCCTTTTTATTAAAGTCAGTGGATAAAGCAATTACCAACTGGTGCCGTGTTCCCATCTGTATCACTCTGTGGGTTGGATCTTCTCCACGTGTCCTGGAATCTGCTGGGATGTCGCGTGACTGGATCAGGGTGGCTTTTGATTTGCTGTCTTTGCGCGGGGCCTGGCCGCGCTCTGCTGGAAATTTCCCAAACACAGTTGGTATCGCTGCTGGTTCTGGGGTCTTTGGTAGGTGTTACGGGGGCTTCGGGTAGGTGACCTGTCTGGGCAGTCCTTCATGAAATGTCTAAATTCCCCACAGTGATAGCAGCGGTCCTGGTCTTTAGAAGTTACTACTGCATACACACCAGAGACTCCATCTGCAATACCCTTAGAGACTGCTTGGGCCACTGTGTTTTCAGTGGACAGATGACGTGTGCAGCTTTCCACCATTTGCTCTATGGTGGGTTCTGTATCCAAGGGTGAGGCCCTCGGAATTCTTTTACATTGTTCGTTTGCATTTGACAAAACAAGCTTGCACAACAGTTCTTTTCTTTCTTCTGTGCTCTCTATCTGTTTTTCCAGAGCATCTTTAATTCTGTCTACAAACTTGATAAAGCTTTCATCAATTCCTTTTTTAATACTAGAGAAGTGTTGGGTAGGAATAGAGTCATCTGGGGTAAGAAGCAATGAGGTTTTTGCTGCAATAGCCAAGTCTTGTAGTGCTGCCTTAGGTAAGGTGTTAGCTTGGTCAGAGGGTTTCTGTAAATCCCCTTCTCCAGCCAGCTGTTGGACTGTAAAATCTGGCTTATTTGCATCTTGAGCATAGGTGTCTGATAATGTTTTTAATTGCCTTTTCCACTGTCTTTCCCATAGCATATATTCTGCCGGGGAAAGAAGGCAGCTGGCAATGTTTTTAAGGTCATGAGGGACCAGAATATGCGCCGAAAAAAGCGCTTCAAGGATGTTTCTGAAAATATGTGAACTTCTACCATGTTCTTTGGCTATATTTCGTAGTTGTATGAATTCTTTATTTGTGTTAGGTTCCCACGTTGTTCTAGCAGTGGCCCCCCCTCTTTTCCCCTTTATATAATTTACTGGGAAGTCAGTAATTCTCTGAGCTAGTTCCCAATCTCCTGCCTGAGTCGCTTCCATTTTAATTAAAGCCCATGTATCAATTTTGTCTGTGTCAGATTCAGACTCACTGTCCTCTGATGAGGTGTGGTCAAGAGGTGCTCTATGCTTTTTTGGGCATGTTGGAGCGACCTTTTGCAGGGGTGTGGGAGACTGGACAGAGTGTGGGGGGTTGCCGTTAGGTGGGCATTGGGGGTGGGTGGATGCATCGCTGTGGAATGCAGGCAGGGGAGATGGTGGGGACAGGAGGCAGTGGGGTTGGGGGGTGCTGCTGCCGCTGGCACCACGGTAGACAGGCAGGTAGGGGTGGTAACGGGGGTGGGGAGAGTCATGGCGGCGGGGAGAGTCGCGGCGGCGGAGGGGAGAGGAGGGGACGCGGTGGGCTGCGCGGCGGGCTCTGCGGCGGTGTTGGGGCAGGGCAGGGTGGACCCGATCGAGACCGACACGATTGTACCCAAGCGTGAGGCGCGGGGGCAGTGCCAGCACCGTGCTGTGCATTGCGTAACCGAAGGAGCTGAGTTCTGGCTTGCTGCATCCGGAATGGGGGCGGAGGGATGGGGGGAGGTGGAGGGACGGGCAGGCTCCGCGGATCCCGCGGGTGCAGGAAGGGTGGGTGGGGGCAGCGCGGTTCCCCTGTTCCCCATCTCAGGAAGAAGTGAGTGGACGGAGAGAGGACTGTTATCTGAGAGATTAGCATTTGGAGGATCTGCTATAGGAGATAAGTTTGGAATTTCCTCAGCTGCTGTTAAGCTGCTTGTGTTAGCTTTTTCCACCGCTTTTGCAATGTAGTGAAAGAGAGGCAGAAATTTAGTAACAGAAAAGTCTTCTTGGGTTTGGAAAATATATATTCTTGTCCCTACTAAGTCCCAAAAGGAGTCTCAATTAATCATGCTTATGTTAGCATCTGGAAACTGAGAAAGGATCCATGTTATAAATTTTTTCAAGTTAGTTTTTGAAAGATTGCCTTTAGACAAAGAAAAGTTGTTAGCATTTAGGATTTCTAGGATTTGTAAATATATATCTCTCTCGTTCTGGGATTTTTTTAATTTACTAGAGATTGATCCCATTGCTGTAAGTTCCCTTGCCCCCCCCAGCCGTAAAAAGAGGGAAAAAAAAGAGAAAAAAAGAAACAAAAAGAGGACCCATGTTAAAAGTGCGCAGAAAGGCTGTTTTAAACTTAGACTTTTTTCAGCCGAAACTGGGTCAGAAACTGCTGGGTGGGTGGTCTGCTCTGTCCAACTCCTGAGGAATTTTGTCCCAGATGGTGATGTTCAGGTTTGTTGGATGCCTCTTCCAGATAGCTTCTTCTATAACGGAGAAGTTACCCTCAGAGGGTTGTGACGGGCTGAGGCAGTAACGATCCACGAAGGAATGCTGCTCTCAGGAGTACCAGGATGCACGTTCTCCCATTCGGGCTGCCACGTATTGCGGCTTGGTGGTCCCCGGGGGTCCATCTGGCCCCCAGGGCAGCAGCCGCCGTAGGTGTCCCGGATAGCACTGTGCTGATGAGGCACAGCCTGTCTGGGCCCCCTGGCTAGCTCCGAGCCACTGGCTACTTTAGCGAGCACTTGTGGAGTGATTTCAGCTCTAGTGAGTTCAACTCTCAGTGATTTCAGCTCTGTGCTCGCAAAGTGCCTCAGCAGACGCAGGGAAGGAGAGAGGTGAAGGCTGTGTGGAATTCTGCGGAGATGTCTTTATTGGCAGCTTCTGCAAAGGGTTCCAGTGACAGCTCTTCCGTCTGAACTGGGCAGTGGTATGGGTTTATAAAGGCTGTTGAGGGATCAGGATTTGTCCTGTGGCTGAGGTCGAGGAGAATACGACCTATAGCCTTACAGAGAGATAACAGGGGTCTGATGTGCAGAAGAGGGGCAGCTCTGTTCCACTCATCATGACTCTGCATTTCTTATCTTAGGCTAGTGACCGCCATGGAGGCCTTGCAGGGCCTCTGACTGCTACAACAGTGGTTAAGGAAGTTAGCCAGATTTTGGGAATTTCTTGGGATCTGCATACACCTTATAGACCCCAAGCGAGTCGTAAAGTTGAACGTATGAATGGGACTCCCAAAACACAATTTAGCAAAATTTGTCAGGAAATATCCATGACATGGGTTCTGGCCTTGCCTGTAGCTTTACTAAGAATCCACATACAACCAAGGCGAAAGGATAACATCAGTCCCTATGAAATACTGTATGGCAGACCATATCAGATTCTGCATGTTCCAGGTGAAATTCACATGAAGGGGAAACTTGATTTGTGGAAATATCTAATGGCTTTAGGTTCCACTTTGAAGAAGCTCCAGAATTGCATTGTGCTATCCAGACCCATAGGACTGGACACACCTGCACATCCCTTTCAACCGGGAGACTGGGTCTATGTTAAGTGGTGGGACAGTGATCCTCTACAAGCCAAGTGGAAAGGACCATTTCAAGTCCTGCTGACTACCCTCACCGCAGTCAAAGTCACTGGCAAAGGACCCTGGATTCACTACTCCAGAGTTAAGAAAGCTTCTGCTCCTGAAACAACTGTAAAAACAGAGACTAATGCAGATGAAAACCTATTTTAAATGATTCCTCTTCTGTGCCCAAAGAACTGTTCATAATAATCATTATTCTTCTTTGCACGATCCCCAACTGTGCAAGATAGTACTGTTGTTAGATGTTTATCACGGTTTATTATTGTTCATTATTAGTATCACTAGATACTTATCTGTTATTAGGTGTTTATTATTAGATGTTTATATTGTATCATGTTTATATTATAGTTGTTTATTATTGTTAGATACTTATTTGTTATTAGATACTTAATACTAGTAAATATTTAGAGTAAAAACTCAACAAGGTAAAGGCCTTGTTGAGCCTCTAAAGGGGGGAAATGAGACCTTGGGTTTCAGCTTTCTATTTTTTTCTTTTTTTGATTTTGTGGGTCTTGGTTTCATATAAGGGGATAGTAAGGTGTGGGTTTTCATATACGGGGATAGTAAGCTCTCTTCATAGAGTAGGTAGACACAACAATTCCTTCTCTAGCCGGGGACCCAAGGACCTCTGATCAGGATCTCAGGCCCAAGAGTATAAACAATGTGGACTGAAGAGAGAAAAAACAAGAAGGATGGGACTTCATGGGCTGGGGCTGTAATGGGACAATTAGCTCCAATATGCTAATGACCAAAACTTATAAAAATGTGAGGTCTTGTGACTAAGCCCTCTTTTGCTTCCATCTTGGAGCCATCTGGGCAGAGCTAAAGCTGTGGCTCTGGTACTGCCAGGGTGTGGCCTTTGAAGGCCTTTCAATAAATATCCTTTTATTCCCCTTAACTCTGTCTAGCCTCTGTTCCAGCTGTTTAAGGCAGTAGTTCTGTTATAGATGAATAATGTGATGGTTGGCTCTCACAATTAAGAGATGGATATTATGTGTATGTTACGAAAAGTTTTGTAAATGTATAGTGATATTATTATAATATGTCCCCCCACAGTCTTCTTTGCCCTCCCCCTTGTAATAGCCTTGGTAGTCAGGGCATTTTGTGAGGGCCGGCTTGTTACTAGGAAGCACAACATGAGAACACCTGACCTCCAATCAAGATGTAAGAAAGTAATCACCACCAATGGATGGAAGAGAAGAAGTTAACTGTCAGCGCAACGGGTCCCTGGCCAGGTAATAAGTTGTGGTGTTATATTTTAATTAAATGGTATGCTCTGTCTCACCCCTCGAAAATGTATGGTTTATTCCAAGCCTGTAATTCTCCCCTGAAGTATCATGTGTCTGTAATCCTATTGGCCCAATCTTATTCCGCGCCCACTTTGAATCTGCCTGTTAAGTGTGCCGGGGTGACAGGACGCTCTCTCTGAGCCAGCTCTCGTGGCCGGTGCTCTCTCAGTCCCTCTCTCCCCCATCCCCTTTCCCCCTTCGCCCCCTCTCTCCCTCAGAAACCATGCTGCCTCCCAGGGCTAGGACCCCCAATAAACCCTCATCTAATTAGCACCCTCAGAAGCCATGTGGAGTCTCCTTGCCTGCCTGCTGCTACCAGCAAAGTCATAGCTTAGGGGACCCCCCGGGGGGTCTCCCCCAAAGGCGCAGCAACAATAAGTGACATAGACTCCATGCATTCACAGAAGGCTGATAATTTCACTTTATTAAGAAACCCATGCTTTTTATACCCTACTTTGCTACAGGTGGACTTGATTGGTCCTTTAATTAAAACACCATACCATTGGCTAATTAAGAAATCACCCTTTGGTAAATACATCTCCATAACACATTCCACATGTTCACAATACCAGGTGCAGCAAGTTAAGATAAGAATTGTTTCTCATTCTTTTCTCTGATCTTCTCACAGCCTTTCCCAGAACGATGCCTGGGAAAGTTGTCTGTTTTTCTCTGTGGCCAGACAGCTGCTGCCACAGTTAACTGGCAAAATTTTGGGAGAGGCTAAGGATATAAAAGGCAGAGCATCCATTTTAAAAACAAGCACATGGCTGATAGTCACAGAGACTCCCAGTGCTGTAATTTTTCCTTATTCAGTCCTTTGTTGTGTTTTTTGTTAAGGTTTAATAAACCTTTGAAATTTCAGAAGTGAGGGTAGTTTCTCACAAATGGGGACTCACACGGGATAAAGACCTCGTCTCTATGACCCTGGGAGATTTTGAGAGGGAGGTGCACCCCGCTGAGTTTGGCGGCTAGATCAACTTCTCTTCAGGTCACCGGGATTAGCCGGTTAACACCCCAAAGACAGCAAAAGACTGAATAACAAAAAAGAAGAGGGGGAAGGTGAGTACCATCCTCATGATTGTTTTGGCCAGATTGTTCATCTGTAATCTGAGTGTACAAACGTCAGCTCCAGGCACTAGTACACGGGATCCATTCCAGGAGTCCGTTGGAGCTTAAGGACAATTGAGCAGTTGGACATACAATACGGGATGCATGGAGGAGGAAAGCGGGGATGCATGAGATAGAGGGATATTAGATTTAAGGGGACCCAAGAGCTCCTGGAAATGCCAGATTGAGGGTCACCAGATTTAGAGTGTTGGCGTGACGGTGAAAATCGCTGATTGGTGGAGACCACACTCGTATCCGGTCAAGGAGCCGCGGCAGCTTTCCCAACCCACTGGCACAAAGGGAGCTGGGGAGCTGCTCCACGTGGAGCCGTCAGCGCGCTCAGTGCGGTGGGCTTCTGGTGCACACTCGGCGCGATAACTTCTGCCAGGCGGGGGTGCCGCACCCCCTGCAGCAGTTTTTAAAGATTGCTTGTAGGATAGATTTAAGTTTGGCTTAATAAAATACTGGGATATAAACAATGAAGGCTGAAACTATAAAAATCTAGTTATATAGTACTAAATAGCTGTACCGAAAAATTCACAACAAAATACATAGTTAAAAAGGTAAGTAACTGGAAATATAACCAGTTTGACTAAGGCGAGGTGTCCCTCAGGGCTTTAGATCTGTATCAAGTGTTGCTTTGGTAGCTGGGCTGCTCCTTCCAATGCTTGAAAGTGCCTGAAGCACTTCAGCCAGGGACCATTGTGAGGGTGTCAAGTGTCCCAATGACTCCTACACAAAATTTGAATGCATAAAAATTCCCCACTGTGTCAACACATCCCTCCCCCACAAAACCAGGGGGACTGATGTAGTGGTTTTGGTTTGCCAATTTCAGATTTCCCCAATTTTGAGATTTCCCAACCAATGCACTGATGAGTGTGGTGGGTTTCAGTGCTGGCCAATCATCCATGCATTCACTTCCTGCTGTGAGATAGGATTAGGACAAAGGCAAAGCAGACTCAAAACTTTAAAAGGGTATAAAGAAAACTTTATTAACAGTAACTAAAAGGGAAAAAGTAGTAAGAATCAAAACAAACCCTTCAGACCACTTCTCCCCCCACAACCTTTTCTTTTCCACTGACAGTTTAAAGAAACAAAACCTAAAATTTCCAGTCAGTTTACCACCTCTAAAACAGTCTTTCTTCAGTTCATTTAGGGAGACAAGTCCCTCTTGTTAAGGTTATGGAGACTTCTCCACAAGAGGAAAAAAACAGTTCTCTCATGGCTCTTTCACGACTAACAGCTGCCCTGGGGGAAAATCTGCTATCGTGAAGCCCTTCCCATTTTCCACAAGCCTGCCCACAGCTTGATGATGGGTCATGTCAACTTATGAGGTATTGTTTTAAAGATGAGCTGTTCAAAGGCAAATGTTCTCATGATCTATCCCTAAAATCCTCTTCATCCCTGGGAACAGAGATCTTCTCCTGGGGGCATGGGAGAAGGCACCCTTCTCTCTTTCTCTGTTCAAACTTCTCATAGGATCACAGCTACTTTAACATCTGCTTACTTTAACATGGAGGCCTTTGCTCGATATCAATAGAACCCTTCATCTCCCCAGTTTCATGCATTATAGGGAAAAAGAGTTTTTTCTCCATAGTTTACAAGAGGATTTCAGCCCCAAGATCAAGGCATCTCCTCAGCCCTCCCATCTGGGACTTCTTCCTCACTGACCTCGATGTTTTCATGTTGTTCCTTTACACGCTTGCATCTTGTTCTTGTCTCTCATTCGAGGGAGGATTGAAGCACTGAAAGGGTTAACATGTCGCCTGGGCTCTTCAAATGGTCACTTGACCCCAGTCGGGATGGGTGCTCCAGACGGCTGGGATCTAATCAGCCAGGCCAGAACTCAGCAGCAGCATGCTGGGATGGGGGGGGGGGGGAAGGTGGCCTTCTTCTTCCCCCTGCCCGATGGTTGTGGACAACTCCCACGGGGGTAAAATCCCAGCACCAACCTGGGGCTGCTCCTGGGGCTCGGTGGGTGTGGCTGGGCCCCTGACTGGGGAGGTTGTAACAAGCAGCTAGATGTTAGCAAGGCCGACTCCATCCGGCCCCACGGCACTCCCCTCTCCCTGCCCAGGAGCAGATGGGGGAAGGAGGGGGAGACAGCAGGCAGCCCAGGGAAAGGGGGCCCAGCCCCGCAGAGGGCCAGCTGGCCCGGCCAGGACGGGGCCCGGGGCATGTTACCTTCTTGCCAGCCGGGAAAGAAAAGGAAGTTTCCAGGTTTTTTTGTCTTTAACATTTGTCTTTCACAGAGGTGTGTCCAGCTTCTAAGTGGTTCAACAGACTGTCAGTTACACAAAAAGCTTTGCATCACTTCCATAAATTTCCTCCCATTCCAAACCACGACAACTGAAAACACAAAAGGTTTAACTGTGGCTATCTGCCCATCAGGCCCTGGTATTTGCACCAAGTGTTGGCTTTCCGCGATTTCCACCCACACCTGAGAGTACCTGAGTCGTTAATGGCCAATCACTGTGCCACTGGCTTCTTGGAGTCCTGTTGAAATTATGTGCCTGCCTTTCAGAGTAACTTTGCATTGGCATGTGGGATGCTGAGATGTAATACCTTGTGTCCAAAAAATCTGCAGAACCCTTGTAGAACCAAACACCCCCCCCCCCCGCCCCCACATTCCGCTATCAGGGGTGCAGATAGGGGTGCTGCTGGAAAAAGTATAAGTTGGGCTATATGGCTCCCAGATGGGACTACACAGGGCGGATGGAGGGTCCATGTCATTATCTTTATTTCCTTCACTGTGTTGGAGTCAATAGCTCCAGGGAGATCAAACAACCCTGTTATCAAGGTGGAAGATCTGCCTATAATCAAAGCATGCATATGCTGTCCTGGTGGTCCAAAAACTCCTGTGGGAAGCAAATGAACAGATGAATCAAGTAACATTACTGTGATATTGTTTGATATGTCCAGTCTGGCGCTCCCTGGTGTGGCTGTATGTAAGTCAGTGATGGTTGTCTGGTGGGCGGGGGCAGGGCCCATTGGAAGTTGACAGTTGCTCATGGTTGCTCCATCAGCTGTGGGATTTCTGTCGTCACGTGGTGCTGTTCCACGCTCCAGGATGAGTTTCCCTGTAAAGATTGGCCATTCTGGTGAAACTTAGAGCAGCATAGATTAGCAAAGTGAGGGCCTTTCCAACAGCGAGGGCATATACCTGGGGCTTTAGGTTTTTTTTTTTTTTTAGCAGTCTCTTTTAATGTGTCCAGATTCCCCACAGCCAAAACAAACCAGCTGTTTGCCAGGAGTTAATTTCAGGGCAGCAAAAGCATCCACTATATCTTGCCCCACAGCTTGATATATGATTGCCACGGCATGTTGTAATGTCCCCAAGTGGTTGCACGCTTGTATCATCTGAAGTAAAGTGGGTTCAGGTTCAGAGGGCAGAGATTTCAAAAGGTGTTTACAGGCCTCATTAGCATTTTCTTATGGCCAATTTGAGGAGTATAATCTCCGTGGCCTGATCACTATCTATTTGTCTCTCCAGTGTTTGTATTAATCTGTCCATAAACTGCATATAGGGCTCTTATGGACCTTATTCGATATTTATGAAGGACTGTTGTGGGGTTTTAGCATCAGGAACTTTAAGAAATGCCAGGTGAGCTGCCTCTGAGATACCCTCTAGGGCTTCTCTCAGTAAGGCGGCTTAGCCATTAGGATCAGTATGCACCCCCTTCCCTACAAGGTGGTCAATAGTTAAGGCAGCCAGGGCTTGGTTTGCATGCCCTGCATACATTGTAATTGAATTCTCCAGTCCTTTTTTTCCATTGTGCCATGAATATTGCATATTGTGTCAGTGTGAGCAACAGATTTGCCAAAAACTTAACATCATGAGGAGTCATGAGGTGAGTAGTAAAAGTTGGTCTTAATAAATTACTAAAGTAAGGGGACCCCAGTCCATATTCTGCCGCGGTATGGCACAGTTCCTTAATTTCCAAATGACCTAGGGGCTCCCATTGTGGAGTCACAGAAATCACAGAATTCACAGAATCACTAGGTTGGAAGAGACCTTAAAGATCATAGAGTCCAACCCATGCCCTAACACCTCAACTAAACCATGGCATCAAGTGCCATATCCAGTCTTTTTTAAAACACATCCAGGGATGGTGACTCCACCACCTCCCCAGGCAGACCATTCCAGAACTTTATCACTCTTTCCATGAAAAACTTTTTTCTTATATCCAACCTATATTTCCCTTGACACAGCTTGAGACTGTGACCTCTCGTTCTGTCAGTTGCTGCCTGGTGAAAGAGATCAACCCCCACCTGACTACAACCACCTTTCAGGAAGTTGTAGAGAACAATAAGGTCACCCCTGAGTTTTCTTTTCTCCAGGCTAAACAACCCCAGCTCCCTCAGTCGTTCCTCATAGGGATTGTGTTCCAAGCCCCTCACCAACATAGTTGCCCTCCTCTGGATGCGCACAAGCATCTCAGCGTCCTTCCTAAACTGAGGGGCCCAGAACTGCATACAGTACTCAAGGTGCAGCCTCACCAGTGCCAAGTATAGGGGAAAGATGGCCTCCCTGGTCCTGCTGGCCACACTATTCCTGATACAGGCCACGATGCTGTTGGCCTTCTTGGCCACCAGGGCACACTGCTGGCTCATGTTCAGCCAGCTGTCAGCCAGTACCCCCAGGTCCCTTTACACCTTGGCACTGTCCAGCCACACCATGCCCAGCCTATAACGTTACAGGGGGTTATTGTGGCCAAAATGCAGGACTCAGCACTTGGATTTATTTATCAAACTTTGTCCTATTAGACTCTGCCCATCCATTCAACCATTCCAAGTCTCTCTGCAGAGCCCTCCTACCTTCCAACAGATTGACACAAGATCCCAGCCTAGTGTCGTCCACAAACTTACTACTGAAAGACTCAATCCCCTCATCCATGTCATCAATAAAGATATTGAACAGAACTGGCCCCAGCACAGACCCCTGAGGGACACCACTGGTGACTGGCTGCCAGCTGGATGCAGCACCATTCACCACCCGTCTCTGGGCCTGACCATCCAGCTAGTTCTTAACCCAGCAAAGAGTGCTCCTGTCCAAGCCATGGGATGCCAGTTTTTCCAGGAGAACGCTGCTGATACCCCCCGCTTAGGCCAACTGTCCTAGGTTGACTGTATAATGCTTTTATCCCCAGTCGTCTGTTCTGTTAATGCTGAATAAGTTTTGCACCTTTAAGACTTGTTCCAGGAGTGAAGGGGGGGAGAAGAAGCGCGCAGTTTGTTTTCAGAAACTGCACTCACTCCTTGTCATGGTTCGACACTGGCGCAATGCCAGCGCCCCCATGAAAATGCACCTTCCCCAAATAAATGCTGTGAGATGTTATCAGGAACAGAGCAGAGCAGGCCCAAGCTTAATAACAAAGGGAAAAAAAACTTTATTAAACTACTACTACTACTACAGAAAACACATAAACTAAATCCAGGATGAAGACCTTTTAAAACACCCCTCCTCCTCCCAATTCCTAAAACACCCACCATGAAACATCACCTGGGATTCCTGATCAAATTACCACCCTTCAGATAATCAATACTCAAACTATCAAGGGAGAGAGAAGTCTCTCTTGCACCACAGACCCCCCAGGAAACACAGTTGCCACCTCCTGTGTTTTCCTGTCACACATGGCAACTGCCCGGAGAAAATCTGCCAGTGTGACACTCTCCTTTCCATGTCACAGTGCTCTCACCACCGTGCATGGACAGACTGCTCATAGGGCTCCTTTAAGGATGCTTTGCCACGGACCCAAAGATACAACAGTTCAGCTTCTCATCTTGGGACTACAGTCCCCCCCATTTTCCCCTGGGGCCAAGGGTCCAAGAACAGAGATCATCTTCTTTCCCGAAGACAGAGGGCATCACCATTCCCTCCTCAGCTTTCTTCTGTTCTTGCCATTCCTGTGCTGTTAGAAGCTGAAGCAGGTCTCCTTGGGTCACCACTGCATCCCCCTAAAATGCAGTCTCTATTGCAGGAGATTTTGGTTCAGTCCATGGCTAACAAGAAAAGTCCAGCCAAAAGCTACTTCATCATCTCCTCCCACCTAAATATTTCTTCTTCTAACATGTCAGGTCCCGGACTGTCTCTCTTCCACTACAAATCAAGGAGGAGTAATATTTTACAAAGCCCTCATTTCCTGGAAAGGGTTAAAAGTTCAGACTCCCTGGACAGCTGATATCTCGGTCCAGCATCCCGTCTCCCACGCTGGGCATCATCCCCGCCCTTCTCCTTCTCCTCTGCCGGCAAATTTCCAGGTGCCGCCAGGCTCTCTGTCACTTTCCCTCTGGGGGGGGGGGGGGGGGGACGACAAAGGCATCTCCGCTTCTCTCCACCCTTCCGTCCAGGAGCTGGCTGGGTTCCAGACCTTCAGCCCCTCGGCCTACCTGGACAAGGCTGCATGGCTTCCCCTCCCCCACCCAGCCCATGGCTGGGCAGGGGAGAGTCTGCACTCTCTGACGACCGGAACCAAAGAGAGAGTTCCCCTGGGAGTTCTTGCTTTTAACCCCCTGTGTTCTCAGAGGCGTGTCCATACTTTCAGTGGTCACTCCAGGTGCCAATATCCAAACCTGACCACTGATTGGTTTGATCCAACTTCCTGAAAAAAAATTTCACTTCCATGTCAAACCACGACACTCCTCCACATTCCTGCTCCTGGACTGTGTTGTCTGCAGACGGACAGACAGCAGGACAGATCTCTCCTTTGCTTTTTAGTTAGTTTTAGCTAGCTGAGGCAAAGAAGTTCCCGGGACTGTGGCTTTTCCTTTTCTTTGGACCTGCTCAAACCTGCTCTGGACTGAACACCAAGAAGAGCACCAACAGCTTGCACCTGTGGCCCAGCGGGCCGGGCCTGGGCCGCAGCATTTCCAGCGCCGGAGGGACTGATAAGAGACTGAGTGAGCTGAGCTGGAGCCCGGGGGTGTAGCAGTCAGAGGCCCTGCAAGGCCTCCATGACGGTCACTAGCCTAAGATAAGAAATGCAGAGTCATGATGAGTGGACCAGAGCTGCCCCTCTTCCACACTCAGACCCCTGTTATCTCTCTGTAAGTCTATATTATATATAGCCTTATATATATATATATGTATATATATATATATATAATATATATAATATATATAAAGTTGTATTCTCCTCGACCTCAGCTATTGGACAATTTCCAATTCCCTAGCAGCATACTTAAATCCTCACCTCTGCCCAGTTCAGCGGAAGAGCTGTCACTGGAACCCTTTGCAGAAGCTGCCAATAAAGACATCTCCGCAGAACTCCACACAGCCTTCACCTCTCTCCATCCCTGCGTCTGCCGAGGCACTTTACGAGCACAGAGCTGAAATCACTAGAGCTGAAATCACTCCACAAGTGCTCGCTAAAGATGCCTGAGGCTCGGAGCTAGCCAGAGGGCCCAGACAGGCTGTGCCTCCTCAGCACAGTGCTATCCGGGACACCTACGGCGGCTGCTGCTCCGGGGGCCAGACGGACCCCCGGGACTCCAGGCCGAGATTGGGTGGGGGGGATTTTTCTGAGTTTGTCCCTCCTTTGGAGCGGCAAGAAGATTCATTGTTTAATATTGTTTAGGTTTTCTTGTTTAATTAACAGTTTTTTCCACTTTTCTCCAAGGAAGTATTTTTTCCCGAACCGGTTGGGGGGAGGGGCCAATTGAATCTGCCTTCTAGAGGGACCCCTTTAGGGGTTCTCTCCCAAATTTGCCCTGAACCAGGACAAATACACTTATTGGTGCCCAACGTGGCTCGAGAAAGTGGAAAAAACCTTTATAGATTACATTTTGGTTATGCTTGCTCTGTAGTGGGTTACAGCAGTCAGTAGCCATGTTGCTTGAATTCGTGATTTCTCTTGGGGTGGAGGCCTTCATGTGGCTTTGGTCTCAAGGGTTCTTTGATGTTTTAGTACTTTTCTGGTCACTAGCATTATTGTCCCTTACACGGAGTTTTTACAGAAGAGGAGCACAGATTAAAATAGCTATTGTGCTGGTCTTGGTGATAGTGGTTTATAGGGTGTTTACAAAGATACTGGAGTCTGTTCAAGATATGTATGGTTTATGGTTTCTTCGTCCTACCCTGCGTCCTAGTTCCAGTAGTATGTTTTAGGGGTTTATTAGTAATTGTACCCGGTTTGTTAGAGGAGGACCAGGGGATGAGGTTTTCCAGCCTCTCCTTTCCTTCTTCTCCTTTGAATCTGTTATGTCACTTTCTGAGAATGTTGAGTTTCCCCTGAATGTTAAGAAGACCATCTTTCTGGTATCTTTTCTGGTAAACATCCTTTATACAGTCCGTAGCTTCTCTAGAGTGAGGGCTGAGATGTCCAGAAGAGCTGATGAGACCACTGACCCAGGTGTGGAAACTCCTGAGTGGTGTGGAGAATGGGAAAATATGGGCCAAACCCTGAAGGAATTTTCTGACCCTGTAGACTGGGATTTTCTATGTGAACAAATTCAGAACCCAGCTGAGGTGGGGAAATACCTGAGAGAGAAGTGCCATGATGACTCTAGGGAGAAAAAGCTCATTGCAATAAGCTGGGCCCTGACCTATGTTTATCGCACCCTGCTAGATACTGTAGGGTGGCAGATAGAGGCAGGGGGGCAGGGAGATAAACCAGCAGCTACCCCAGTCATTTAGGCTACAGCCAACACCCCAGCTATTCAGGTTGAAGCTAAACCAGACAGTAGCCCTAAGCCACTGGCAGTCGCTGCGGTAAAGAAGCACACAAGCAAAACTAATCGGCCAGTGACCGATGATGAAGATCCAGGGGAAGGATCCTCAAAGCCAATTACTGACACAAAAGCTGAAGTTAAAGCATATCCGAAGGGAATAAGTCCAGATCTTTTTTGGGGAGGGGGTCAAAAGTGTCCAGCTCCCCTTCACTGCTAGAGTCAGTGTCTGCCACATAAGCGATAAGCATCCGGCGGCTGTGGGATTGCTGGTGGTGTGGCGGTGGGACTCAAGGCGGCGACTGGGCTCTATCCCTGGCACGCATCAGGGAGGGCATGCGGACGGGAGATAGGGAGCGGGACCTGGGCAAGTTTCGATCCAGCACGGTTGCCAGGGTCGTCTCAGTGGTCGCCTCGCAGACTTCCCTGCTCCCTCCATCTTTTTTAATCACATCCATGACCGTCCTCCAAGCAGGAAGCATTCAGAGCTCTGGCTCGTGGCCAGGCAGCGAAGCCAGGTTGTAGAGCTTTATGCCGACCTTGTCCCAGAAGCAGAGAGTAAATATAGAAGAAGGGGTAGCGTCGGGGAGCATGCGTGACACCCATCGTAAAAGTGACTTAAGGTCCTGCTTTAGGATGGGGGAGCCATGCTCGCCCAGAAGGGCATGGTTTCATAGACTTCTCTCTCGTTGGGCATGTCCTGTCCCATATTAGTTCCCCTGGCTCACCTGTCAGTCACAGCAGACAGGTGATTGTGGGACCAAAACACGGTTCTCTCACTATCACGATCAGTTCCAGGGACTCGCCGACTGCCACCAGTCAGGCTGGTTCTTTCCTCACATGGAGGCACCAATTATGAGCGATGAAAAGAGAGATGGGGACTCAGTGTGATGGTCAAAGAATCTGATTTTATTGTAGGATACAAATGCTTATATACTATTTTAGGGAGGCTAGTAATGTTCTACTACAAAGATTCGGTTAAAAATCACATAAACAAACTTATGCATTTTAAATATCTCTTGCTTGCAGAAGTCTTGATGTAATTTTCTTTTTCCGATAAGTCAGTCTGATTGAATCTTCTTGCAATCTTGATTTAATCCTCAAAGTTCTGTTTGCTCTTGCCAAGGCATCCTGTTATCAAATCTCTTAAGCTAACCATGTCCAAAATCCATAATCTGTCTTGTGTATCCCAATATCTCAATAAGTCACCATGGACTTCCTTCTTCACCCCAAAATCCCATTCCATTATGGACCTCACTCAGGGTGCTGACCCACCATTTAGGTTCGACTGGGCTGGCCACCCATGGCCAGTCTTCAGATCCTCCTGGCCTTCTGCAGACCCAAGAATTGCTAAGGTTAAAGATTTTTGCTGCTCCTTCTCCTAGGAGTAAAGAACGATTCTCCCACCTCTGGCCCAAACCTAACTGACAATCTAAAGGTACGATTATTAAGAAAAACATTCTAATGGTGTAATCTAATCACTTAATCTAATTGTCTTCCATACCACCTGTGGTGAGTGAAGGCACAGAAACAACATAAAGAAAACAATGACAGCAAGGATTAGCTCCCCAATGACTGGAGATGCGGAAAAGAGGGATGCCTATACAGAGTATTTCAGCAGGCAGTCTGTGGGTAGGCACATGAGGCTTCCCATGATGTCCACACACTGGCTATTGCTCCAGTGCACTCCTTTTGAGTGTCATTTGCGGTCTCCCATCCTTCTCCTCCAGCTGAGATGTCCAAATCTCTGGGGCTTCAGACACCTTGACCTGAATGTGATGGGTCCACCTGTGTTCAGCTGTCTTGATGGCTGTTTCTGTGGTCAGTAACACTTGCAAAGGTCCACACCAGTTTGCCACCAGCGGTGCTTCTTTCTGCTCCTTAACTAGGACCCAGTCTCCTGGTTGGATGCTATGAACAGCAAAGTCCAAAGGCAGGGTCTGTGCCAGCCAAGCTTCCTGTCAAAGAGATTTCACAAGAGACAGTATCCTGGCCACATATTGTTTTAAATATACATCACTTATTTCCACCCCCGCCTCATTTTGGGTGGGAGGCTCTGTAAACCTGGTTTCTGCAGGCTGCGGTCTCCTCCACCCAAAACTCAGCCAGGGAAGAATCTCTGCTGTGTTTGGCTTTCTTGTGGATGCCTCCCTCTCTTTCAGCCTTGTTTGTTCTAGGCATGAGATGATTAAAGAATGGGTTTTCCTTTTATCTAATCTTAGTGGTTTAATTTGCAGTCCAAAGTCCCAGTTAGGTATCTTCAGGGAGGCTTCTTCGGTTGTAGCTACTTGTCTTGGGGTTAATACCCCAAGACACTTCTTTATACAGCTTTTGTTATAATGAGCAAAACTTTATATCAGTGTTTGAGGTATGAACTATTTCAGACTCTGACATCCACCCTGTGACTCAAACATTGTAATAAATGTCTTTTTCCTAGCGATCTTCTTCAGTTTATGGGTTGTCCACAGAGATGATGAAGAAAGATAATAGGAGAAAAGACAGAAAAGCAGAAGCAATGACATAAGTAATCATACAGTGTCCAATAGTTCAAAATGAAAATTCAATTGTAATTATCATCCCAATTTTCATTAGTCTGTGCCCCCACCCCATGAATCCCAGGAAAAAGTGGTTTTGTAATGGGTAATAGGTGTGAGGGATATCACAGTATTTTATCTCTTAGATGTTGGTTCAAAATGTTTTTACATTAGTTTTAGAATTTTACAGCGGGTCTTCATTTTTAAATTCCATAGAGGGGTATCCTCAACAGGTACATGTATTAACATGTGTCAATCAGCCAAGTTTCAAGAGGATTCCCAGCTCTTGTAGTATAATTGATTAACGTTGCACCCTGGAATAAATGTGAATGGATTTGTTGAGGATGTGTGTTTTCTTCTTGACTGCATTCACATCTAGATAGAAGAATTTCATAGGTGATTGTCCTGGTTTAGGGCAATTTTGGGAGAAAAACCTCTAAAGAGGTTTCCTCTAGAAAAACAATTTCAAGTGGCCGCTCCCCCAAGTGGTTCAGGAAAAAGATTTCCTTGGAGAAAAGTAGAAAAAACTGTTTATTTAACAGGCAAAGCATTCACCAGCACAAAAAAAGGAACAATATTAAACAATAAAACCTCTTGCTGCTCCAAAGGAGATTACAAACTCAGAAAAAGTCCCCTTCGTGGGCTGTAGCTCGGCTCACTCAGTCTCTTATCAGTCCCTCTGGCACTGGAAATGCCATGGCCCAGGCCCGGCCCGGTGGGCCACAGGTGCAAGCTGTCAGTGCTCCTCTGGGTGTTCAGTCCAGAGCAGGTTTAAACAGATCCAAAGAGAAAGAAAAACCACAGTCCAAGGAACTTCTCTGCCTCAGCTAGCTAAAAACTAACTAAAAGCAAAGGAGAGCTCTGTCCCGCTGTCCGTCTGCAGACCACACAGTCCAGGAGCAGGATGCGGGGCAGCAAGTGCAGTTTCTGATAACAAACTCCGTGCTTCTTCTCTCCCTCCGTCGCTCTCGGAACAAGTCTTAAATGTGCAAAACTTATTATCCAGCATAAACAGAACAGACTATTAGGGATACAAGCATCATATAGCAATCCCAGGACATTCCACTCCTTATCCCCATATCATCAGCTTACTACTAAAACTAATATATATTCTAACTCTACAAACACATACATTATGCATCCAATATACAGCTATACACAGACAATGGCAGTAACATTCAGCAAACAGTGATATTTACATATAATTCTCACCCAACAATCAGACCTCCCAGAGGTACACATCGTGTTGTTCCATATTTCTGCATTATCCACAATGTACAACCTGGTCCCTGAGCAAAGACAAACCCACAAATGGGTTTGTCTGTACTTGAGGCAGAATTGATCCACACTGTCTTCCCTAACAAACCTCTGACATGTACCACTGGGACTTTGTCTCCATCTACTGTATGCAGGGGCTCAGTTTGGGCAGGGCCCACTCGGTTGGTAGAGCCTCGGGTGTTAACTAACCAGGTGGCTTTTGCCAGATGCTGCTGCCAATTTTTGAAAGATCCTCCACCCAATGCTTTCAAGGTGGTTTTAAGCAGTCCATTGTGCGTCTCCACTTTGCCTGCAGCTGGTGCATGGTAGGGGATATGGTACACCCACTCAGTGCCATGTTCCCTAGCCCAGGTGTTGATAAGGCCATTCTTGAAATGAGTCCCGTTGTCTGACTAAATCCTCTCAGGGGTACCATGCCTCCAAAGGACTTGCTTTTCAAGGCCTAGGATGGTGTTATGGGCCGCAGCATGAGGCACAGGGTAGGTCTCCAACCACCCAGTGGTGCCCTCCGCAATTGTGAGCACATAGCGCTTACCTTGGCATGTCTGGGGCAGTGTGATGTAATCAATCTGCCAGGCCCCCCCATGCTTATTTTTGGACCACCGCCCACCATACCAGAGGGACTTCAGCCACTTGGCTTGCTTGATCACAGCACGTCTCACAGTCATGAATAACCTGAGAAATACTGTCCATGGTTAGATCCACTCCTCAGTCTCATGCCCACTAATAGGTAGCATCTCTGCCCTGATGACCTGAGGCATCATGAGCCCATCTAGCTAAGAACAACTCCCCCTTGTGTTGCCAATCTATCTTTGACACCTCTACCTTTGCAGCCTAATCTACCTGCTGATTGTTTTGGTGCTCATCATTGGCCCTACTCTTGGAGACATGGGCATCTACATGGAGAGCTTTCACAGGTAGTTTTTCTACCCTGGCAGCGAAGTCTTTCCACTCATCAGCAGCCCAAATTGGTTTTCCTCTATGCTGCCAATTAGCCTTTTTCCACTTTTCCAGCCATCCCCACAGAGCATTGGCTACCATCCATGAATCAGTGTAGAGGTAGAGCTTTGGCTGCTTCTCTCTTTCAGCAATGTCTAGGCCCAGTTGTGCGGCTTTGAGTTCAGCAAGTTGACTTGATCCAGCTTCTCCTTTGGTAGCTTCTGCGACGTGTCATGTGGAGCTCCATACGGCTGCTTTCCACTTTCGGTTCATCCCTACAGTGCAGCAAGAACCATCAGTGCAGAGCGTAGCGTGTTTCTTCTGCTGGCAATTGGTTATATCGTGGAGCTTTTTCAGCACGTGTCACTTGTTCTTGTTCCTCTTCGTCAGTGAGACTAAACTTTTCACCTTCAGTCCAGTTTGTAATTATCTCCAAAATCCCAGGGTGATTCAGTCTTCCAATACGGGCGCGCTGTGTGATGAGGGCAATCCATTTGCTCTATGTGGCACTGGTGGCATGGTGGATAGAGGCAACCTTTGCTTTGAACATCCACCCCAGCACCGGTAGTCGGGGTGCTAGGCGGAGTTGTGTTTCAGTGCCAATCACCTCTGAGGCAGATTGGAGTCCTTCATAAGTGGCCAAGATTTCCTTACCTGTGGGAGTGTAGTTGGCTTTGGACCTTCTGTAACTTCAGCACCAGAATCCCAGTGGTCAGCCTCGAGTCTCCCCAGGCACCTTCTGCCAAAGGCTCCAGGACAGACCATGGTTCCCAGCTGCATAGTAGAGCATGTTCTTCACATCTGGTCCCGTCCTGACTGGGCCAAGGGCTACTGCACAAACAATTTCCTGCTTGATCTGGGCAAAGGCTTGTTGCTGTTCAGGGCCCCAGTGGAAATTGTTCTTGCAGGTGACCAGGTAGAGAGGGCTCACAATCTGGCTGTACTCAGGAATGTGCATTCTACAAAAGCTTGTGTTTACTTCTTGTTGGTTGGCAGAGACATTGCTGTGATTTTGTTGATGACCTCAGTGGGAATCTGACACTGTCCATCTTGCCACCTCACTCCTAGGAACTGGATCTCTTGAGCAGGTTCCTTAACTTTGCTCTTCTTGATGGCGAAGCCAGCTTTCAGGACAATCTGGATGATTTTCTCTCCTTTCTCAAACACTTCTGTATAGTAAAAAAATGCGGCAGACCCCGACTCAGGGAAGAAATGATGATGTCTGGCTCCAGATCAGAAGGCTGAAGGATCTGCTTTATTAAAACTATACTATATTACATTAATATACTATTTAAAGAGATACTATCCTATTCTCCATACTTCTTATTTACCTATCTAAACTAACTAACAAACTCGTGACACTCTGCTGAGAGTCCGAGACACACCTAGATCCAATTGGTCATTGAACCCAAACAACCTTCACCAGAATCCAATCAAGCAATCACTTCAGGTAAACAATCTCCATACCAAATTCCACGTGGGGAAAACAGAGGGGCAGAGATAAAGATTGTTTTCTCTTCTTCTCTCCGTGCTTTTGAGAGACAGAATTATGTCTCTCTCTCCAGAGAATGTGAATGTCACACTTCTGCTGCTGTCTTCCCCTATACAATGATGTCATCAATGTTCTGGAGCCTCACCCTTTTATAGTGCAGTCTGGATCAGTCCATGGCAAAATGGTGGGGCTGTGTTTCCATCCCTGGGGCAGTCGTTTCCAGGTGTACTGCACTCCCCTCCAGGTGAAGGCAAACTGTGGCCTGCATTCTGTTGCCAGAGGAACAGAGAAAAACATGTTAGCAATGTCAGTAGTGGCATACCACTTTGATGCCCTGGACTGAAGCTCATACTGGAGCTCTAACATATCTGGCACAGCAGCGCTCAATGGTGGAGTCACTTCATTCAAGGCCCAATAGTCCACACTCAATCTCCATTCTCCTTCAGATTTGGGCACAGGCCAAATGAGTCTGTTGAAGGGTGAGTGGGTTTTGCTGACCACCCCTTGGCTCTCTAGCTCGCAAATCATTTTGTGGATGGGCATCACAGCATCTTGGGTTGTTCTGTACTGTCAGCAGTGCACTGTCGAGGTAGCAATTGGTACTCATTGCTCTTCCACCCTCATGAGTCCTACTGCAGATGGGTTCTCTGATAGTCCAGTCAAGGTGTTCAATTGCTTGATGCCCTCTGTCTCCACAGCCACTATCCCAAACACCCACCTGAGTCCCTTTGGGTCTTTGAAATATCCGCTTCGGAGGAAGTCTACGCCCAAAATGCATGGGGCCTCTGGGCCAGTCACAATAGGGTGTTTCTTCCACTCATTTCCAGTCAGGCTCACATCAGCTTCCACCAAATAAAATCCTGTAATCCCCCTGTCACAGCAGCAATAGAAACAGATTCTGGCCCCACCTGTCTTGATGGGATTCATGTGCACTGTGCACCAGTGTCAACCAAGGCCTCATATTTTTGTGGTTCTGGTGTGCCAGGCCAATGAATTCACACAGTCCAAAAGACACGATTTTCCCTAGCCTCTACTTGGCTAGAGGCAGGGCCCCTCTAGGCCTGGTTTTCCGTCCTTCCCTGGTCATATGTCTGGGAGGTTCCTTCAAGGGGATTGGGCATGTCATCATCATCGTCATACCTGGTAGTTCGATTATGGGCTACTGGAGCTGCTTCCTTTTTGGTGGAACTTCCTCTCTGAGTCTTGCTGTCTTCCAAATCAAGTACCCGTCGTGCCAGAGCAGCATCCCATCTCTTCATGCTTTCTCCACAATCATGCAGGAAGAACCACAGCTCAGATCGTGAGGTGTGCCTTCTCTCCCCGTCTGGGGAACGTCTATGTTTGGTACCAGAACCTCTGATCTGTATTGCTGAGATTTGGAGAAAGCCCTCTTTCATCTCCTCCCTGAGTTTCTTGTGATTCTCTATCTTCTAATTTCTGCAGATGTGTTTCTACAGCTGCGATTCTGGCATGTGTTGGGCCATGTACAGCATCTGCATATGCTCAGAGCTTCTTGGCCATAGCAAGTGTGGTAGATAGGGACAGGCGAACGGAAAATCTCGGGATGTGACGAAAAGCAAGACCCTTCCCCTCTCATCCTGTAATAGGTAATCAATCACCCCTGAAGCATGCAGCCCCTCCTAACTCCAGTAGTTTTCCACTCCTTACTAACCCTAGCCGGAACCACCGTCCCCCTTTGACGTAGTAGAACCCCCTTGACTATTTAACCTCACGAGATGAGATAATAAACGCCATTTGACCATCCACCACATTGGTGTCTGTGCATGTCAGTGGACCGAGTGACCCGGGCGAGGCCGGGTCGCCATGCTGTGTCTTGAAACCAGGTCGCCCGCCTTCTCAGCAGAAGGTGACAAAGTGGTGCCGAGACCCGGGAAAGAGAAACTCTCGGGTAGCGGGTATCGCCTGGACAAGAGCAGTGGCCGGAGCGGCGGGTCCGACTCTCGGCGGGGGAGACGTCCCCGGATCAGCAATTGACATGGAAGCCATCGCGAAGGTCGTGAGTTCAGTTTATAAGCAGTGGGGAATTAAGTGCAGGCTCAAGGATTTTTATCTCGCTATTGCGAGACTCTTAGAGCTTGGGGCGATTGAACATCCCGTGGAAATATTACACCCGGAGGTGTGGGAGAAATGCACAGCCGCGCTGGCCAAGGATACTAAATCCTCAGGCAGCGGCAAAAGCCTCAAGGCGTGGGGAAAAGTCGAACAAGCCCTGCGCAGGGCGCTAGAGGAACAGGAAACATGGAGCGCCGCGCGCACATGTTTATTAGCTACACCCAAGCTGGGGGTAGGAGCGGCAACGCAAACCACCCCTGAAAGTGGTCTACCCGGGAGCGGGGATCCAGAGGGGCTGGGCGCGTTTCCCCCCTCCCCGAGCCAGAGCCCAAACCCCCCCGCGGAACCTCCCGAAAAACCCACGGGTTCCCCATCCGTCCCTTCACCGCCAATCAGCGATCCGGTGCCGGGAGCGCGGCAGCGCACGCAGTCCTTTTGGGAGGAACTGGCGAGGGAAGCCAGAGACGCGGAGAACGCGGCTCAGAAGGAGGCGCGGGCGGCGCCGCCGCCATACCCAGCCGAACATGGCGCCAGCGACCGAGGGGATGGGCGGGGCGCGGAGGCTCTCGGCAGGAAGAGCCCGGAGTCGCGGGTTCTGGCTAATGCGCATCTGCGGGGAAAAGAGGAGGAGGAGAGCGGCAGAGAGCGCATGCCCAATCGGGAGCCGCGCTCAATGCTGCTACCATTTAAGGGAGAGACCTCCCCCTGCGGGCGACAGGGCAAGCCCAGGGGGCGGGAGCGGCACCACCCCCGAAGGGAGGGACGGGGCCGGAGCCGCACAAAAAGGCACCGAAGCCCGGAAGTGCGCTGGCATTCGACTTCCGGCTCCGAGTCCAGCAACAGCAGCTCCACCAGCTCGGGAGAGCTGACAGAAGCCAACTGGGACTCAGAAATGGAAAGAGTGGAGCTAACACGGTTTAAAACAAAAACGAATAAAGCCTTAAGCCACATTGAAAGGCAATCACAATGCGAACCAGCCCAGTTTACCGACTGGGGAAAAATAAAAATAGCTTGTGCTGAATGGACCCCTTCAGCCGCAGTCCAAGCCTTCCCGGTGAGAATGACCGGACCAGAGGGGAACCAACAAAGGATATATAATTCGGTAAACCCCAAAGACATACAGGCAATTGTCAAAGCGATCTCAGAGAAAGGGATCAACTCAGCTATGGTCTCCACCCTCGTGGACGGCCTTTTTGGCAATGACGACTTGCTCCCCTTTGATATCAAACAAATAAGTCGCATGATACTCGGTGGTGCGGGAATGATCGTGTTTAAGCAGGAATGGAAAGATAATTGTACAAAAGCACTAGCCCAGGCTTCCGGGGCGGGGCAGCCACTGCATGGGTCGAGCCTATCCAGGCTGCTGGGGAAACATGACGAGATGGTTACACCTCAGCAACAAGCCGCACAGATGCGGGCCGAGGAAATTAGGGTCACCACTCGAGCCGCTAGGGAGGCTATTCGGGCTGCCTCTCTGGTTGTGGCCAAGCCATCACCGTGATCCACCATAAGACAGGCAGAGAGCGAAAGCTTCACGCAGTTCGTAGACCGCCTGCAGGCGGCGGTAGACTCTTCTACCCTGCCTGCGGAGGCAAAGGGCCCTGTGGTGGCGGACTGTTTGCGCCAGCAATGCAACTCCGTCACCAAGGACATCCTGCGCTCCCTGCCAGCCGGAGCCAGCCTAGCCAACATGATCAGGCACGTCGTAAGAGAGGAGCACCTGACACCCATTCAAGCAGCCGTTCGCACCCTAACCAGTGCAATGGCATGCTTCAAATGTGGTCAGGCAGGCCACATCGCAGTGAGCTGTCCCCAGCCAGCACAGCAGTCCGCGGCGGTGCCCCCACCCCAAGCACGCCCAAGAGGGCCCTGCTGGAGCTGTGGGAAGAAGGGGCACTTCGCTAAGGACTGCAGGTCCCGGCCTAAGGGAAACGGGAAAGGGAGGGGGCGCACTGGCCGCACTCAGCCTCCTCCCACTACGAATGCGAAGCGGCCCATCTATGCCAACCCCCAGTGGGGCGGGGGGCCCTCATACCCCATTGCCCCCACAGGAGGCAGCCAGCTTCGCACCCCCACCAGTGACACAATTGCAGAGTTTTGCAGCACCGCCAGTGGCACCTTCATATCCACCACCGCCGCAAGCCGCGCCTGTGCCACAGGGCCAGCAGGGGACGCCCCAGAGCGGGACCCCTGGGTGGCCTTGGCCATGAAAATAGGGAAGGAGCCCCTGATGGTGTGGGGGACATGCCGCCTTTATGGCAGTCAGGATCCCCACGTCATAGGGCTTCAGTTCTGGGCGGACACGGGATCAGACTGCTCGGTTTTTCCCCAAGCGCTTTGGCCTCAGCATTGGCAATGTAAAGAGGTCCCCCCAGTGAACGGAGTGGGAGGGCCATCCCGGGCGTGGAAAAGCACCCAGTTGGTGGCTATAACACTCCACACGAAAAAGGGACCGGAACAGACGGTGGCAATCTATCCCTACATTCTACAAAGCTCTCCACCCTTGATAGGAAAGGATGTCCTTGCTATGTTAGGAGTCAGGATCACAAATTTATCCTGAGGGCCACTGCCGTACACCCACCGCTGCCAATCAGACTGACTTGGACTAACGAGGATTGCGAGTTTCTGTTTGCAGGACATGCTCGTGGGGCATCCCCGTAACGCGTACACCCCAGTTCCAGAGGAAAACGACGAACCACGAAAACGCCGGACAGCACCCAAGAGTCCTGCACCAGTAAGACCCAGACAGCAACGGTGGCTTTGTGCGATCTTGCTATTAGGGCTCATCGCCGGAGGGCGAGCCAACCCAGACTATTAGCCTCATCAGCCATTCAGGTGGGTCATGCAACATCTTTCAAGTGACAAGGTATTCAAAGAAATCACCACGGCAGGCACCCCATCCTTCGTGTTCCACATCGCCGACCTGTTTCCAGGACAACCAAAAATACGACCCCATCACCCACATATCATGTACATGTACCTATCCTACTGGTGTCCAGCCTCCAACCCGGGGAAGAAGTACTGTAACTACCCGGGGTGGGGATATTGTGGACACTGGGGCTGTGAAACCATTGTCACAGATGCCAGACCATCAGGAGAAGGGTGGGAACCGCAGGAGCCCGATAGATTTTTACAGTTCACCTGGGCACCTACTGGCTGTAAAAAGCCCGCCATTGCGAAAGGGGTCTATAGCAACCATTATACACAGCCCGAATATCGGAAGTGCACAGACTATAACATGACGGTTCTGCAGCCAGAACACCCTAGTTGGGCCACAGGCAGAACGTGGACTTTGGTCCTCAAAGGGCCAAAAGAGTGGGTGAATGTGCGAATTATCAGGCTCCAACCACCGGCACCCCGACCAGTAGGACCCAATAAGGTTATTAAGGACGTGCTGAAAGGGAGAAACATAACCCATCCCAAAACCTTACCCACAAAGGCCACTGATATCCCGACCAGCCATGTGGATACCTTCCAAATAGGCCGCTTAGCCGAGTCAGACTCAGACCCAATCTTCCGCATGCTAGAGGCTACATTTCTATCCTTGAACGAATCCAACCCAAACCTAACCAATTCCTGCTGGCTTTGCTACAATGTTAAACCTCCTTTCTACGAAGGAGTTGCTCTAAACACCCCCTTCAGTTACTCCACAGCCGATGCCCCCCACCAGTGCAGATGGGACACTCCCCGTAGAAGAATCACCCTGAGTCAAGTCACAGGCCAGGGTAAATGCTTTGGCAATGCAGCCTTGGCAAAGCAGAAAGGCAACTTCTGCACCGAAGTCGTCAAGCCCAACAGAAAGATCAACAAGTGGGCGGTCCCATCCGCATCTGGGATGTGGGTGTGCCAGCGATCTGGGGTGAGTCCTTGCGTGTTCCTTGCTAAGTTCAATGACGCTATCGACTTCTGTGTCCAAGTTCTGATTGTTCCTAGGGTCCTGTACCACTCAGACGAAGAGGTATACCACCTTTTTGAGGAACCAGGCCGACTCCACAAAAGAGAAATAATAACGGGGTTGACTATCGCAATGCTGCTCGGCCTGGGAGCAGATGGCACAGCCACGGGTGTCTCGGCCCTCGCGACCTGACACCAAGGGCTTGCTCAGCTGCAAATGACCATCAATGAGGACCTGCAGAGGATCGAGAAATCCATCTCCTTTCTAGAGAAATCAGTCTCCTCGCTTTCGGAAGTGGTCTTACAGAACAGGCGAGGACTGGACCTCTTGTTCATGCAACAAGGAGGACTGTGTGCCGCCTTGAAGGAGGAATGCTGCTTCTATGCAGACCACACAGGAGTCGTTAAAGACTCCATGGCAGAACTCCGAGATAGACTGGCTCAAAGAAAGAAAGACAGGGAAACCCAACAGAGCTGGTTCGAATCCTGGTTCAATCAATCGCCATGGCTCACCACTCTAATTTCCACCCTGATAGGTCTGCTAGCGATACTGCTTTTAGCCCTTACATTCAGACCATGCCTGCTAAACAAGCTGGTCTCATTTGTTCAGGCTCGCCTAGAACGGGCCAACATCCTGTTTATAAGCCAGCGACAAATGCTGTGAACCAGAAACCGAGAACACTGCCAGTCGCAAAGGTTCTCTAAACTTGCCTTGCGAAGATTACTCAGGTTTACCAAAACCCCTTTTCCCTTATCAAATTATAACTTTGTACCTCACCTTAGTGCCTATGTTTATAACTACCTCATTCATTAGTAAAAAAGGGGGGGGGAGATGTGGTAGATAGGGACAGGCGAACGGAAAATCTCGGGATGTGACGAAAAGCAAGACCCTTCCCCCCTCATCCTGTAATAGGTAATCAATCACCCCTGAAGCATGCAGCCCCTCCTAACTCCAGTAGTTTTCCACTCCTTACTAACCCTAGCCGGAACCACCGTCCCCCTTTGACGTAGTAGAACCCCCTTGACTATTTAACCTCACGAGATGAGATAATAAACGCCATTTGACCATCCACCACATTGGTGTCTGTGCATGTCAGTGGACCGAGTGACCCAGGCGAGGCCGGGTCGCCGTGCTATGTCTTGAAACCAGGTTGCCCGCCTTCTCGGCAGAAGGCGACAGCAAGCACGGTCTCCTCACTGTCATCCCGTTTCATTATTGCTAAAGCAGAAGCATATTCATGTGGCCTGAGTCGTACAAGTTTTCGCCACATCACCATGGTACCAAGTCTGGATTTACAGTGCTTAGGTCATCTGAGAAGACAATCTCCGCCACTGCCATTTCTCTTAAACGTTGAATCCCTTGGTCTTCCACTGGGTTCCATCTGTCTGCACACAGATATCTTTGTGCTACACTTCCCAGGACCCATGCCCAGAGACTGTTAGGGTCAGCCCCTCTCATTATTCCTTGGTCGATAACTGGATCATGTGACAGGGATCCCAAATGCCTCGCTTCACTACCGTCCAGAATTGTAGCCTCTCCTGCAGCATCCCAAAGACGGACTAACCAACTAACTATAGATTCATCAGGTCATCAAGTGTAATCCTTCCTTAGCCCATGAAGGTCCTCCAGGGAAAAGGACTCAAGAGTGACCTCTGATTTTGTTCTTGTCTTTGAGGATCCTTCCCCCAGATCATCATCATCCACTGGCTGATCAGTTTTAAATGTGTGTTTTCCACCTGCCGTGGTAGGAGCAACAGCCATTGATTGAGGATCACTGTCTGGTTTAGCTGCTGGCTTAGGCTTGCTGTCTGGTTTAGCTTCAACCTGAGTAGCTGGGGTGTTGGCTGCAGCCTGAGTAACTGGGGTAGCTGCTGATTTACCTTCCTGCTCCCCTGCCTCTATCTGCTGCTCTACAGTATCTAGTAGTGTGTGATAAGCATAGGCCAGGGCCCACCTTGTTGCAATGATCCTTTTCTCCTCAGAGTTATCATGGCACTTCTCTCTCAGGTATTTCCCCACCTCAGCTGGGTTCTGAATTTGTTCACATAGAAAATCCCAGTCTACAGGGTCAAAAAATTCCTTCAGGATTTGGCCCATATTTTCCCATTCTCCACACCACTCAGGAGTTTCTATGCCTGGGTCTACTTCTGGGTCAGGGGTCTCATCAGCTCCTCTGGACATCTCAGCCCTAATTCTAGACAAACTGCAGATCATATAAAGGAAGTTTACCAAATTAAATACCACGACAGTGGTATCTTTAACATTCAGGGTAAACTGAACATTCTCAAAAAATGATGTAACAGATTCAGAGGAGAAGAAGGAAAGCAAAGGCTGAAAAGCCTCATCCCCTGCTCCTCCTCTAACAAACTGTGTGCAATTACTAGTAAACCCCCAAAACATGCTACTGGAACTAGGACGCAGGGTAGGACAAAGAAACCATAAACCATACATATCTTGAACAGACTCCACTACCTTTCTAAACTCCCTATAAATCATCACCGAGCCCAGCACAATAGCTATTCTAAGTCGTGCCCGTCTACTGTAAAAACTACGTGTTAGGGACAATACTGGAGCTATTTCTGGATAAGAAAATAATCCTAGGGACCAGAAAGGTATTAAAACCTCAAAAAAACTGAGAGACCTGAACCACATTTTGAAAAACCCCATTCACTTGTGTTAAAATTTTAGAAGTGTAATAGTAATAAAATAGTAATGAAAATAGTAGTAAAAATTAGGACAATAAGAATTTGGACGATCAAAGTTAGGACAATAAAAGACAATAAAAATCAAAGAATTACGGCCGTCCGGGTGCTTTGCATTCTGCCACAAACACACTTTGCTAACAAAGGATTAACCCTTAAAAGCAATAGCCCATTGCATATTCATATATCTCATACATGATTCAAACATTCCTTTCAAACTAAGGGTTTTTCTGCTTAATTTCAGTTTCTCCTCCTCATCTTGTAAGTCAATTTTCTTGGTCCCTCGAAGTAGGGTTTTCCTGATAAGGAGGCAATAATTATTTTCTTGAGATCTTGGTGTCTTGTTGCTGTTATCTCTATGTGAAGAATTTCATGATTATCTGTCTTGGTTTGAAAAGACAGGAGTCTGTGAAGGAAGGCAAGGGCCTCCCGTGAAATGGAAAAGGTAAACCCCCTCCCTCCAAATTACCACAATTTTAAAATAAAAAGGCTCTCAGGCAAAGATATGGGAATAGGAATAACAGTTCCTTACTAGGAAAAAACTAAATAATAATAAAAAATGTAATTAGTACAAACAAAGCTACTGATAGAGTCAGAAACCTGAAACCTGATAGTCTAGTTAAATGGTGGCTGCTCCTCCTGGAGTGGCAGATGAAATGTGGCTGAAGCAGTGATCTCGTAGAAGGGTGTAATTTTCTCTGAAGGTCTGGTGATAGAGTAGATGGGCCTGGTCTTCCTCTGGGAATCCAGTGAAGAGGCTGATCTGATGTCTCAAAAAATGCTGATTTTATGCAGGTAGGGATGCTTGGCTCCTCCCTCTGGGTGGAGCATCTCACAATGGGATGATGTAACTTTCTCAGTCATGCAGTGAGCCATTCAATGTCCCATTAACAGAAGATATCTCCCTGGGGGGAGACATTGCTCTTGGAAAAGATAAGAAAACTGCCCAACTTGACAGAAGATACCTGCCCCACCTCTGACAGATGGCAAATAGAATATATGCTTATCTCACAAGCCAGGACATTATCTTATCCATTCTTTGAGCTAGTTACAAAAAGTATCTTATATCACATAGTTTCTATTTTAATATTATGCTATAGCCTAAAAACTATATTTACTACACTACTTAAAAGACATTAATACAGAAATACTTAAAAGTGATTAATACAGCATAACTTTCCATATAGTATTCATTTTAACATTTGCGAAGAGCCAATCATATAATATGTATTTTTCGCAATCCTCCCTCTTTCTTTTTATAAATCATTTAGCTTGAGCAATATTCCTTGTCTTCTAGCATTCATTATTCGCTCATTTTTTTTTAACAAATCAATCTTGTTTCTTTGAAGGGGTCTTCTATATTATTTTGTTTCTTTACCACCATAATCTTTTGCACTGTTTTGTATGTAGTCAACTTTTGGTCCATGGGCATTGTCACTACTGCATGCCTTGGACTACACTGGTGATGAGCCAAATGAAACAGGGGATCAAACAAGGAAGAAATATTAGACCAGCAGTAGCGCATAAAAGGAAGACACCTAACTTCTTCCACAATTCTATTCCCAATACGTTATCCCACCAGCCAGTATTTAGCATTGATTCCCATTTTTGAACAGTGTCCTGGTTTAGGACAAATTAGGGGAAAACATCTCCAAAGGAGCCCCTTATAGGAAACCAAACCCTCCGCAACTTCCCCCCACCACCGGGTTCGGGAGGAATTCCTTCAGAGGGGAAGTGGAAAAAACTTGTTTATTAAGGAACAACAAAAAACACTCCCCAGCACAAGAGAAATAGCCCAAGATGACCACAGATGTTTTCACCAGTCCAAGGGGGTTGAGCTGTATCTCTCTTCGCTGCAGAGGGTACGAAGCTTCTTTCGCAGACCCCGGGGGAGCTCCTGCCCGGAGTAGGTCCGATGTCTTTGGGTGGGGGGGGGGAAGGGAACAACAGAAACTGGGAAAAAAGGAAAAAAATGGCAAAAAAGCAAGCGAGCGAAAAGCAAAGAAAAAAAGAGAGGAAAACAGAGCCAGCAAAGCAGGCAGCCAGCAGCAAGCAAAAGCAGCAAGAAAGCCAAGCAGCAAGCCAGCAGCCAGCCGGAGGGGGGGGAAGGAAGACAAAACAAACTGAGAACAGGGAACAGAAACCACGATTGGGATAATGAGCATGAAAATGTCCTGTCCCCACGACATTCCACCCCTTATCCCATATCGTGAACATGTTACTGAACTTCCTTCCCGCCTGCTCAAACCTTCCACACTTACACATTCCCTTCCATTCTTACTTGCTCTGACTTTCGACATTTACACATTTCCTTCTGTCCCATGTCTGTGTGGTTTAATGTACAAACAATGGCAGTAACATCCAGCAAATTGAGATGTTTGCATATGAGTCTCACCCCACAATCAGGTCTCCCTGAGGTACACATCGTGTTCTTCCATCTTTCTGCATTATCCACCATGTACAACCTGGTCCCTGAGCAAAGACAATCCCACGAATGGGTTTGTCTGTACTCGAGGCAGAATTGATCCACACTGTCCTCCCTAACAAACCTCTGATATGTGCCACTGGGACTTTATCTCAGTCTACTATATTCAGGGACTCAGACTGGGCAGGACCTGCTCGATTGTTGGAACCTCGGGTGTTAACTAACCAGGTGGCCTTTGCCAAATGCTGCTCCCAGTTTTTGAAAGATCCCCCACCCAATGCTTTCAAGGTGGTTTTTAACAGTCCATTGTACCTCTCTACCTTGCCTGCAGCTGGTACATGGTAGGGGATATGGTACACCCACTCAATGCCATGTTCCCTAGCCCAGGAGTTGATAAGGCTGTTCTTAAAATGAGTCCCATTGTCTGACTCAATCCTCTCAGGGGTACCATGCCTCCAAAGGACCTGCTTTTCAAGGCCCAAGATGGTGTTACGGGCGGTAGCATGAGACACAGGGTAGGTTTCCAACCATCCTGTGGTGGCTTCCACCATTGTGAGCACGTAGCGCTTGCCTTGGCATGTCTGGGGCAGTGTGATGTAGTCAATCTGCCAGGTCTCCCCATACTTGTACTTGGACCACCGTCCCCCATACCATAGGGGCTTCACTCGCTTGGCCTGTTTGATGGCAGCACACGTCTCACAGCCATGGATAACCTGAGAAATACTGTCCATGGTTAAATCCACCCCTCGGTCTCGTGCCCACTTATAGGTGGCATCTCTACCCTGATGGCCTGAGGCATCATGGGCCCATCGCGCTAGGAACAACTCCCCCTTGTGTTGCCAATCTAAATCTATCTTTGACACCCCTATCTTTGCAGCCCGATCTACCTGCTGATTGTTTTGCTGTTCTTCATTAGCTCTACTCTTGGGGACATGAGCATCTACATGGCGAACCTTCACAGGTAGTTTCTCTACCCGGGTAGCAATGTCTTTCCATTCTTCAGCAGCCCAAATTGGTTTTCCTCGACGCTGCCAGTTAGCCCCTTTCCATCTCTCCAGCCATCCCCACAGAGCATTGGCTACCATCCATGAATCAGTGTAGAGGTAGAGCTTTGGCCACTTATCCCTTTCTGCAATGTCTAGGGCCAGTTGAACGGCTTTGAGTTCTGCAAGTTGACTTGATCCACCTTCTCCTTCAGTGGCCTCTGCGACCTGTCGTGTGGGGCTCCATACAGCTGCTTTCCACTTCCGATTCATTCCTACGACGCGACAGGAACCGTCAGTGAAAAGAGCATAGCGTGTTTCCTCTGCTGGCAATTGGTTGTAGGGTGGAGCCTCTTCAGCCCGTGTCACTGGTTCTTGTTCTTCGTCTGTGACACCAAAGTTTTCACCTTCAGGCCAATTTGTAATCACTTCCAAAATCCCAGGGCGATTCAGTTTACCAATACGGGTGCGCTGCGTGATGAGGGCAATCCACTTGCTCCATGTAGCACTGGTGGCATGGTGGGTAGTAGTAACCTTTCCTCTGAACATCCACCCCAGCACCGGTAGTCGGGGTGCCAGGAGGAGTTGCGCTTCTGTACCAATCACCTCTGAGGCAGCTTGGACTCCTTCGTAGGCAGCCAAAATTTCCTTCTCTGTTGGGGTGTAGTTGGCTTCAGACCCTCTGTAGCTCCGACTCCAAAATCCTAGCGGTCGGCCTCGAGTCTCATCAGGCACTTTCTGCCAAAGGCTCCAGGACAGACCATGGTTCCCGGCTGCAGAGTAGAGCACATTCTTGACCTCTGGTCCCGTCCTGACTGGGCCAAGGGCTACTGCATGAGCAATTTCCTGCTTAATCTGGGCAAAAGCTTGTTGCTGCTCAGGGCCCCAATGGAAATTGTTCTTCTTGCGGGTGACCAGGTAAAGAGGGCTCACGATCTGACTGTACTCAGGAATGTGCATTCTCCAAAAGCCTATGGCGCCTAAGAAAGCTTGCATCTCCTTCTTGTTGGTTGGTGGGGACATAGCTGTGATCTTGTTGATGACATCCGTAGGAATCTGACGCCGTCCATCTTGCCACTTCACTCCCAGGAACTGGATCTCTCGAGCAGGTCCCTTGACTTTGCTCCTCTTGATGGCAAAACCAGCTTTCAGGAGAATCTGGATTATTGTCTCTCCTTTCTCAAACACTTCTGCTGCCGTTTTCCCCCACACAATAATATCATCGATATACTGTAAATGTTCTGGAGCCTCACCCTTTTCTAGTGCAGCCTGGATCAGTCCATGGCAGATGGTAGGACTGTGCTTCCACCCCTGGGGCAGTCGATTCCAGGTGTATTGCACTCCCTTCCACGTAAAGGCAAACTGAGGCCTGCATTCTGCTGCCAGAGGAATGGAGAAAAACACATTAGCAATGTCAATAGTGGCGTACCACTGTGCTGCCTTGGACTCCAGCTCGTACTGGAGTTCCAGCATGTCCGGCACAGCAGCGCTCAGTGGTGGAGTCACTTCATTCAATGCTCGGTAGTCCACAGTCAATCTCCATTCTCCTTCAGATTTACGCACAGGCCAGATAGGGCTGTTGAAGGGTGAGTGGGTTTTGCTAACCACCCCTTGGCTCTCCAGCTCACGAATCAGTTTGTGGATGGGGATCACGGCATCTCGATTCGTTCTATACTGCCGGCGATGCACTGTCGAGGTCGCAATTGGCACTCGTTGCTCTTCCACCCTTAGGAGCCCTACTGCAGACGGGTTTTCTGTCAGTCCAGGCAAGGTGTTTAATTGCTTAATGTTCTCTGCTTCTACAGCGGCAATTCCAAAGGCCCACCTGAGTCCCTTCGGGTCTTTGTAATAGCTGCTCCGGAGGAAGTCTATGCCCAGAATACATGGAGCCCCTGGGCCGGTCACAATGGGATGTTTCTTCCACTCCTTCCCAGTCAGGCTCACCTCAGCTTCCACCAGGGTCAGTTGTTGTGATCCCCCTGTCACACCAGCAATGAAAACAGGCTCTGCCCCCACATATCCCGATGGTATTAGCGTACACTGTGCACCAGTATCCAGTAAAGCGTCATATTCTTGTGGCTCCGATGCGCCAGGCCATCGGATCCACACCGTCCAGAAAATACGGTTTTCCCATGCCTCTACCTGGCTAGAGGCAGGGCCCCTCTATGCCTGGTTATCCTTCTTTCCTTGGGCATATGTCTTGGAGGTTCCCTCAAGGGGATCAGACATGTCATCATCATCATCATACCTGGCTGTTCGGCTACAGGCAACTGGGGCTGCTTTCCTTTTCTTACCTTCCTTCAATTCACGCACCCGTTGTGCCAGAGCAGCAGTAGGCTTCCTATCCCATTTCCTCATGTTTTCTCCAGACTCACGTAAGAAGAACCACAACTCAGCTCGTGGGGTGTACCTTCTCTCCCCAACAAGGGAACGTCTGCGTTGGGTGCCAGGGCCTCTAATTTGCACAGCTGAGATTTGGAGGAGGTCCTCCTTAATCTCTTCCCTGAGTTTCTTGCGGCTTTCCTCTATTTTGCCTTCTAATTCCTGCAGTCGTGTCTCCACAGCTGCAATTCTGGCATGGGTCGGGCCATGTACAGCATCCGCATATGCCCGAAGCTTCTTTGCCATATCGAGTACAGTCTCATATACCTCCTCCCGCTTCATTATTGCTAGAGCAGAAGCGTATTCAGGTGGCCCAAGTCGCACCAGTTTCCTCCACATTACAGGTGTGCATGGTACAAGGTCCGGATTCCTAATTGTTACGTCTTCTGAAAAAATGATCTCCACCACTGCCATCTCCCTCAGGCGTTGGATCCCCTGTTCTATGGTCTTCCATCGTGTCTGCTGGACATAGAGGTCATCGGCACACAGATATCTTTGTGCTACGCTGTCCAGGACCCGTTCCCAGAGGCTTTGAGGGCTAGCGCCCCTCATCATGCCTTGGTCGATGACAGGATCATGTGACAGGGACCCCAAATGCCTTGCTTCAGTGCCATCCAGAATGGTAGCCTCTCCTGCCGCATCCCAAAGGCGGACCAGCCAACTAATTATAGATTCGTCGGGCTGTCGCCGATAATCCTTCCTTAGGCCTCGAAGGTCCTTCAGGGAGAAGGAATCAATATTAGCCTCTGATCTTGTGCCAGTTGCTTTGACTCCTGATTTTATGTCAGGAGGTGTTGAGGGTCCTTCTCCTGCATCATACTCATCATTGTCATCCACTGGTCGATCGGTCTTCTCTGTGCACTTTCCACTTCGTGTGCTAGTAGCCACAGCCATTGGTTGAGGCTTACAGTCTGGTTTAGCTGCTGGCTTCGGACCTGGGCTGTTGGCTGCAGCCTGAGTGACTGGGATTGCTGATGGTTTATCTCCTTGCCCCCCTTCCTCTGTCTGCTGCCCTACAGTATCAAGCAGAGTACGATAAGCATATGCCAGGGCCCAGCTCACTGTAATGATCTTTTTCTCCTTGGGGTTATCCTGGCATTTCCCTTTGAGATACTTCGCCACCTCAGCTGGGTTCTGGATGTGTTCAGATGGAAAGTCCCAAACTACAGGATCAGAAAACTCCTTTAAAATTTGGCCCATATCCTCCCATTTCCCGCACCACTCAGGATTTTTCACCCTTGGTTGTACTCCTAAATCAGAGGTCTCACCAGCCCCTCTAGAAATCTCAGCCTTCATCTTATATAAACTGCGGACAGTATAGAGAAAGGTTATTAAATTAAATAACAGAAAGATGGTATCCTTGGCAGTCAGGGAGGACAGGACATTTCCTAATAGAGATGTAAACAATTCGGAGGAGGAAAAGGAAAGCAAAGGCTGAAAAACCTCCTCCCCCATAACAAATTTAGCACACAGCCACAACCACGAATTATACATTCCTGGAGCCGATAACAACATTTTTATAAGCCCCTTGCAAAGTATCACAGCCAAGCCCAGCCCGATAAATATTCTCGTTAGTGCCCCTCTGCTACAAAAGCTTCGTATTAGGGACAATACTGGAGATACTTCTGGATAAGAAAATAACTCCAGGGACCATAAAGCTATCAAAACTTCAAAGAACCCTAATGACCACAAATAGAGGCAGGCTTTCACTCCAAATGACATTATAACTTTAAAAAGAGACATACCAATATTCCCACGAAACAGTTAAAGCCAAAAATATTATTAGAATAAAGTTTTTTCCACTTTGTCTGGGCCTCCCCGTACGGGCCACCAAATTATTTGTCCTGGTTTAGGACAAATTAGGGGAAAACATCTCCAAAGGAGCCCCTTATAGGAAACCAAACCCTCCGCAACTTCCCCCCACCACCGGGTTCGGGAGGAATTCCTTCAGAGGGGAAGTGGAAAAAACTTGTTTATTAAGGAACAACAAAAAACACTCCCCAGCACAAGAGAAATAGCCCAAGATGACCACAGATGTTTTCACCAGTCCAAGGGGGTTGAGCTGTATTTCTCTTCGCCGCAGAGGGTACGGAGCTTCTTTCGCAGACCCCGGGGGAGGTCCTGCCCGGAGTAGGTCCGATGTCTTCGGGTGGGGGGGGGAAGGGAACAACGGAAACCGGGAAAAAAGGAAAAAAATGGCAAAAAAGCAAGCGAGCGAAAAGCAAAGAAAAAAAGAGAGGAAAACAGAGCCAGCAAAGCAGGCAGCCAGCAGCAAGCAAAAGCAGCAAGAAAGCCAAGCAGCAAGCCAGCAGCCAGCCGGAGGGGGGGGAAGGAAGACAAAACAAACTGAGAACAGGGAACAGAAACCACGATTGGGATAATGAGCATGAAAATGTCCTGTCCCCACGACAAACAGGTACATGGGCAATTTTTCTGATATCATTGACTATATCCAGAACAGCATCCCCATTGACATCTATTTTTAAACAACAATCTGATGTATTAAATTTTCCACAAACACCTCCTTCTTCAACTAATAAATAGTCTAAAGCCAACCTATTCTGATACACGGCCGCCCTTGTTTGGATTTGTTGCCTTGATATTAATTCCATTGCTCGACCAGTTCTGTTTGTTATCTTTACAGCAGCTTGGAGTCTTATAATATGATTTAGCATATAAATTGGGGTCTGATATCCCCAACTCCCATCTTGTGCCCCGGTGGCTGGCCCATATATTTCCAATATATGTTCAGGAGGCCATTCCTCATCTCCCCATTTATTTAATCCTCCAATCAAATCTCTTTTATTTCTCTTTAGGTCCTCATAAACTGGTACCCCTTATTGATCTCCATCAGGTCCTACTAAAAGAAAAAATCCTGGCTGTATGTTTCCCAGGGTACAGCTCCCTTTCCACTGAGCGGGGAGTCTTGGGTATGCTCTTTTTCCACATATCCAAAATAAGCCATCTGGAGCTTTCCAATAATCATTTTTCTGTTGATCTATATTCTCCCAAAATTTGGAGATCTCTGGGATGCTGTCCTATGTTACAATATAAAGACGTATTCTATCCCCATCTTCAAGAGCTGTTGAAACCAGGAGGGGCGTTGTGTTTTCCTTATCTCCTGTTAATGGACCCAGCAATGCCTTGCAGCATGACTCAGAGATAACTCCCACTGGGAGCCATTTCTGTTTAATGGACAATCAAGGATCCACTACATGACTCATAGAATGATATCAGCCCATTGTGAGATGCTCCGCCTGGGAGGAGGAGCTAAGCATCCCCACCTGGATATAATCTGGAGTTTGGGACAGAACAAGCAACCCTTACCCACTGGTTTCCGGAGGGCAAGAGCTACCAGATCTTTTCTACGGGATCATGACTTCAACAAGACCATTTTCATCTGGACTGCTACCACCACCCTAACTAGCAGGGTGTCAGGTTGTATTCTGACTCTCTCAGCGGTTCTTCTTTTGTATTATTGCATGTTGGGTTTTTTTTTTTTTCTTTTCTTAATAAATTGTATTTCTGACTTGGAGTCTCTCACTGGTTTTGCTTTCAAACCAGAACATAATTTTGGCACCCAACATGAGGCAGCAACGTAATGAGACAAGTCAGAATTACAATTTTCTATTGTAGAAGCCACCTATTTGCTATGATGCTCAACATGCTCATATGGTTCTTATACCTAGATCTCTATATTTTTCCGCACATGGGGAATTATCTGCCGATTGTAATGCTCCCGTGTAGACCAGGGTATGGTATAAAAATTGCTTTATTGGTTTATTATGTCTATTGCACGATAACCTCCGAGGCAATGAACATAATTCAGAAGCTGTACTCAATTTTGTTTGCTTGTCCTAATCTACGCTGCTACGTCTGGGGCCTCAACAACCACACCCAGCCCCTGGGGGGAGAGGTAAAGAATTATTTTTTCCAGCCTTTCAGGCTTGACACAGTAGTTTTTGAAAATGATCAGTTCTCTCTGGATGCCAAGGACAGCATTGTGTTATTGTTAGTTCTGCTTTTTCTTCTCTGCACAGCCTGCAACATGCTTAGAAACAAAACACTACATGGTGTGGTGCAGCGTCTTCTTGAGGAAGAGGAAAAGAGAAGCAAAGCAACAGTGTCCATGTCCTCACAGAATGACACAGACGAGGAAAGAACCCAATGCAAAACAACAGCATCCATGTCTACGCAGACTATCACAGAGGAGGAAGAAACCAAAAGCAAAGCAACAGTGTCTGTGTCTATACAGACTGTCACAGTGGAGAAAGGAACCAAAAGCGCTGTCAGCATCTCCACACAAACCGTCACTGAACCAGAACAGCCTGAACCAGTAGCAGTTGCCCTCATTCAGAAGAAGAAATCAAAGAGCAAATCAGTCCGCACAGTGACTGACAAAGATGCGGCAGGACCTTCGCACCCAGCGGAAGAGACAGAGCAAGAAATCATCACTCACTCTCTATTCCTGGGTGAGCTGTGTGACCTGTGGAAGGAATTCACCCGCCAGACAAACGAGTCCATCCTGACCTGGCTGCTCCGCATCTGGGACGCTGCAGCCAATGACACCATTCTGGATGGAAGTGAGGTCAGGCAACTGGGATCACTATCCCGGGATGTGGTCATTGACCAGGGGATCGGGAGAACCAAAGAAACTCTCAGCCTCTGGCGGTGACTGCTCGCAAGCGCAAGGGACAGATACCTTTGTAAAGAAGACCTCCAGGTGCACCAAGGAAAATGGAGCACAATGGAACAAGGTATCCAATGCCTGAGGGAATTCGCTGTGCTGGAGATAATTTTCTCAGAAGACGAGAGATTTCCTAAGAGTCCAGATTGTGTCCAGTGCACATTGCAAATGTGGTTGAGATTTGCATGGGTTGGACCAGAGATGTACTCCCGTTACCTGGCAACACTGCAATGGAGGGAAGGCAAGGACAGAGCAGGCGTCTTGGTCAATAAACTAAGAATTTACGAGGACACTGTCACGGCCCCATTTCATACCCATGTCTCTTCCATGGAAACAAGGCTGGCTAAGCAAGTCCAGAGCTTGATTGAAGAGGGCCATCAGAAACTAAAAAAGGAACTTAAGGAAGAAGTCTACCACATCTCACCAGAACCAACAAGAGTCTCTGCCATTAGGAGCCGATGTCCCTCAGCCAAGGAGAGAGGATACACTCCACGAGGAAACCTCTGTTTTTTTCTTCAGGAGCATGGAGAAGACATGAGGAAGTGGGATGGAAAACCCACCTCCTCCTTAGCAGCCTGGGTACATGAACTGAAAAGAGGAACACCTAACACAAGAAGCTCCAGTCTCTCACATAGAGAATTCCAGACAATATAGGAATGATGATATGACTGATCCTCTTGAAGGAACCTCAGGAACCTATTTACAGGAAGAGAGCAACATGTGCCATGACCAGGAATAGAGGGGCCCTGGCTCTAGCCAGGTAGAGGACAGGGACAATCAGATCTATTGGACTGTGTGGATCCAATAGCCTGGCACATCTGACCCACAAAAATATATGGCTTTGGTTGACACCGGTGCCCAATGTACCCTGTGTCACGATCTGCTAGTACAAGCGGGAGTCGTGATGGTTCGTTTTACCGACCTCAAAGTGCAAAATACAACACAGAGGGGATTTTCAATATCAATCAAAACAAATGCACCTTTTATTGAGTGCCCACAGCAAATGCAATAGAAGGATTAGAAAGGAGATAAAGAATAGAGAGAGAGAAAAAGAGGAGGGGGGATAGCTACCAACGGAGAGATTAAATCCTCATGGTCCAGCCAATAGATCTGTCTTGACACGTCGGGAAGAATCTCAAAGTCTTTGGTTAACTAAGTCGGTTGAGAACAAGTACAGACAGTCCAGTTCGGAACAGGATAAACCAGTCCCAGCAGTGAGCAGGACCCATTGCTTTGGGACTGGTTACTATAGGAAACCAGTCTTGGTCCAGCGAACACATCTGCAGATAACACTTGGCAGACATCCTGCTTCAGTCAGGCCAGCGCCCCTGTGTTAGAATTTTAAGGGTCTCAGTCTCAGTCCTTGGCAGGGGGGGAGTTTCAATCCTTAATGGCGGTCGTGAGGCAGATAAGGGATCTTCCATGGGGGATCACCAAAGTTCTCTAAAGTGAGTGATATCTGGCCAAGAGGTGGGGAAATTCATGGGCTATTGTGATGAGCGGGAATCGTGAAGCAGGTGTAAGCATACAGAGCAAGCCGCTAATTGCCAGTCCCTGCTCGAAGCAGTGTACTGTGGCAGCACAACAAGCACACCTGCAAACAATGACTTGGCAAGCATCCACCTCAACCAGGCCAGAACTCCAGTCAGGGTCTTCAGGGTCTTAGTCTCTGTCCTTGCGATGATCCTGAGGCAGATGAGGGAAACTTCAGACCGTCTCTTACACCCTGATGCCATCAATGTACGTAGAAGTAGAATCCATTTCTATTTCTGGGGTAACAGGAGGATCCCAGCATCTGACTGTATTGGAGGCCGAAGTGAGTTTAACTGGGAATGGGTGGCAGAAACACCCCATCGTGACTGGCCCAGAGGCCCCATGCATCCTCGGCATAGACTATCTCAGAAATGGATATTTCAAAGACCCAAAAGGATATTGTTGGGCTTTCGGGACAGCTGCTGTAGAGACAGAAGACATCAGAAAACTGAATACCTTGCCTGGTCTCTCAGACGACCCCTCTGCTGTGGGACTGCTGAAAGTTGAAGAACAACATGTACCAATTGCCACAGCAACAGTACACCGTCGGCAATATCGCACCAACAGAGACTCTGTGATTCCCATCCATGAGATGATTCGTAAACTGGAGAGCCAAGGGGTGGTCAGCAAAGCTCGTTCACTTTTCAACAGCCCTATATGGCCAGTGCGTAAGTCCAGTGGAGAATGGAGACTGATGGTGGATTACCGTGGCCTGAATGAGGTCACACCACCACCAAGCGTTGCTGTGCTAGACATCTTGGGGCTTCAGTACGAGCTGGAGTCCAAGGCAGCAAAGTGGTACGTGACCATCAATATTGCCAACACCTTCTTCTCCATTCCTTTGGCAGCAGAATGCAGACCTCCGTTTGCCTTCACCTGGAGGGGAGTGCAGTACACCTGGAACCGGCTGCATGAGGGGTGTAAGCACAGTCCTACCATCTGCCATGGACTGATCCAGACCGCACTGGAAAAGGGCGAGGGTCCCGAACATCTACAGTATGTTGATGACATCATTGTACGGGGGAGCACAGCAGGGGAAGTCTTAAAAAAATGAGAGAAGATTATCCAGATTCTGCTGAAAGCTGGTTTTGCCATTAAGCAAAGTAAGGTTAAGGGACCAGCTCAAGAAATTTAGTTTCTAGGAGTCAAGTGGCAAGATGGACGTCGTCAGATCCCGACAGAGGTAATCAACAAGATCACCGCTATGTCTCCATCGACCAATAAGAAGGAAACAAAAGCTTTCCTAGGTGCCATAGGCCTTTGGAGAATGCACATTCCAGAGTACAGCCAGATTGTGAGCCCTCTCTACCTGGTCACCTGCAAGAAGAACGATTTCCACTGGGGCCCTGAACAGCAACAAGCTTTCACCCAGATCAAGCAGGAAATCGCTCATACGGAACCCCTTGGCCAACTTAGGACAGGACCAGAGGTGAAGAATGTGCTCTACTCGGCAGCTGGGAACCGTAGTCTGTCCTGGAGCCTTTGGCAGAAGGTGCCTGGGGAGACTCAGGGTCGACCACTGGGATTCTAGAGCCAGAGCTACAAAGGCTCTGAAGCAAACTACACTCCCACAGAGAAGGAAATCTTGGCCACCTATGAAGGAGTTCAAGCTGCCTCAGAAGTAATTGGCACCGAAACGCAGCTGCTTCTGGCACCCCGGCTACCAGTGCTGGGGTGGATGTTTAAAGGAAAGGTTCCTTCCACACATCACGCCACTGACACCACATGGAGCAAATGGATTGCCCTCATCACCGAGAGAGCCCGTACTGGAAATCCGAATCACCCTGGTGAAACAGAGTGGAAATTTAACAGGGTCGAAATCCATTTTGGATTTAGGTGAAATGTGCCGTTTTGAATTATTAAGTCTATAGCTTGCTTGCATAGATGAAATTGTTTAGTCTGCTAACTCTGCTGTGCTCAAGACTTCCTGTTCTTGCAGAAACCTGTGCTCACAAAACTGCCTCAAAGAAAAAGGAAGATAAGAGGGGCCCCTTGAACTTTGAAGCAAAGACGAGAGCCAAAGCTGAGGCTGCAAGAGATGGACAGGGTGACCAGAGAGTTCTCTGTAAAAGGACTGATAAGGACTAGTTGCAGGTTGTAACACGAAACCAGTAAAATGAATATGCATAAACCTATTGTGAAACTCTATGCATATGTACAAGTAAGGGAGATAAAAAAGGTTTGGGAATTCTCAGGGGTGCGCATGTCCTTTGTGGGGAACAATCCCCACATGCAGCCGGCGCTGTAATAAACATACCGGCTTTACAGCTTTTACAAGTTGTGGAGTTTCATTTTTTTTCTGCAAATCGTTTTGGTGAGCCAGCCAGGAGACTGTCTCTGTCCTCGCAGGGGAGAAAGGGGGGACGGACCTCCTAGGCGCACCCTGGGATTTTCCCTGCAGGAGCTCCGCTCTGTATTGGCTTGCCCTGTGTAGACAGACAACGACCTGCTGGTGTGCGGATAAATGGTATGTATGAATGGGCCCTGGGGGAGAGAGATAGGGCTGCTGATAAGGCACTCAGAGATGTCTGAGTGCACAGCCTTGTCCCTGTGCTTGCAGGCAGAGGTTCCCTGGTTGATAGCACGACTGGGGATGGGTTCATTGTTCGATAGAGTGACCACTAGCAACTCTGGGAGTGAGTCGAGTGAACCCGAAGTTTGTGTGCTTGTGGCATCCGGACACTGTGGTTAATGTTAATGTGTTTATAATTGTGTGAGTGTGTGATGTATGACAGAGAGTGAGCGAGCGAGTGCACCCACGATGTGGGGGGGGGGATTTCTACCCATGTCTGAAGCGGCTGGATGAGGCCCAGTGTACTGGCTGGGGCAGGCTGTGGGGGCAGGGAGCACACTGCGGAGAAGTGGAACAAGTGGAGAAATGTGGGTGAGGACATTTATTGTGTTTACAGGTGGTGATTTGTGTAGATTGTGCACATTTTAACTGTGGCTAGATGAACTCAGGGAGTTCCTCTGCCCCAGTGGTTTGGACTTGATCCCTGGGAGTTTGTGAATCCTGTGAATTACTGGATAGATAGAGGAGACGAACAAGTTCATTTAGGGGGGCTTTATCAGACTTCAGCTGGTAATAAAGTAAGTCTGGACTGGGAACAACACGCTGCAGAGGATTTAGAAATCCCTGAAGTGATAAACAGAATAGCCTGCCTCTGCGGGCAATTCCTGGGAGCCTTTGGTGCATCGAGAGGCTGGCATCCTGCGTGGGTACTATTGCAGTGCAGAGTTTTGGTGCTGGTGTTGCTGTTCTAGAGGGCGTCGGGGCATATGGCCCAAGTGTGAATTGAGGTTTCCTGATCAAGCAGATTCAGAACCTGAGATCTTAAAACTTGTGTGTGGAAGATCACATCTGATACCTGTCACCTGGGGGTGTGTGTGGGAGGAAAACTGGGAAACTACTGTGAGACTCTGTGAAGAGAGGTTTGAGTGGAAACGAGATAGGACAAGGAGCAGGAGGTAATGGGAACTAACCAGAGCAAAGAAGTTCCCCGGGCTAGCCCCTTGGGGTGTATCTTGGCCCACTGGAAGGAAGTCACCAGTAGAGGCGGCTTGGAAAATAAAAAATATTTAATTCAACATTGCACATGCTGGTGACCATTATACAGGTTAGAGGATGGAGTGAAGTGGCCACCTGCTGGAACTTTAGATTATAATACCTTATTGCAATTAATGCTGTTTTTAAGACGAGAAGGCAAATGGGATGAGGTCCCGTATGCTGATATGTTTTTTTGCCTTAAGAAATAACCCAGAATGGCAGAGGGACTGTGGGCTCAGAGCTCCCTCTGACCCACTGGTGATAGCTCTTGAAAAGGAAAACAAAGCAGATAGGGCAAATCAAACGTTGGTCAGCATGCAGTATAGGACAACGATGTATCTGTAAAAGAGCTGGAAAAACCAATGCCCAGAACGAAGATGAGGTGACCGACAAGTGGTTGCACACGTACAAAACAACTGAGGAGGACCGGGGGATTCCACCCCAGCGGATCCACTGGTTATAACAATGAGGCTGGGGGAAGAAGGGAAAAGGGTGGAATTTTTGGTTGATACAGGGGCCACGTATTCAGTTTTAAATAAAGCTTTAGTAGCTGTGGAGAACGATTATGTTGTAGTGCGGGGAGCAACTGGCCAGTCTGAAAAGGCATACTTTTGCAAACCTTTAAAGTATAAATTGGGGAAACAATGGGGTATTCACAAGTTTTTATATAGGCCCAATTCGCCAAAGGCACTTTTAGGGAAACACTTATTGGAGCAGTTACAAGCAACCATTACATTAAAAAATGGGGACGTTAATCTGGAGGTGAATGATCAGAAGTACATAAAGGTGTTAAGTTTAACATTAACAGCCATTGAAATTAAGGAGGAAATTAGTGAAGTGATATTAAGTCAAGTATTTCCTGAGGTATGGGCCTCTGATGTACCAGGGAGGGTGAAAAATGTCATCCCCCCCCCATAGTACTCAAGCTTAAGGAAGGGATACAACCAGTAGGAATTAAGCAGTACCCCCTGAAAAAAGAAGACAGGGAAGGAATCAGACCAATAATTGAAAATTTTCTGCAGTTAGGGTTATTGAAGGAATGCCAATGGGATTTCAATAGTCCCATTTTACCCATTTGGAAACCTGATGGGTCATATCAGATAGTACAGGATTTGAGGGCTGTCAATAAAATAACAGAAGATTTATATCCTGTGGTAGCAAATCCATACACTTTACTAACTTGTTTAACACCTGAGCTAACCTGGTTTACCATTTTAGATCTGAAAGATGCCTTCTTTTGCCTGCCTATCCACTAAGCCAGCCAGAAAATGTTTGCATTTGAATGGAAAAGCCCTAAAAGTGGGCGCAAAACCCAGCTCACATGGACCGTGTTGCCTCAGAGCTGTAGCAGCAGTCATGCTGAATATTCAAGAAGCACTTAAGTTTACCCTGGGACAGAAAATGACTGTACTAGTGTCCCACAGAGTGTCCGCAGTACTGGAAGTAAAGGGCGGCCACTGGCTTTCACCACAGAGGTTCCTGAAATACCAGGCCATCATGGTAGAACAAGACAGTGGTAACTAATACTGTCAACCCAGCTTCTTTTCTCAGTGGAAATCAAGGAGAAGCAGTACACTACGAATGCCTGGAGACTGTTGAAACTACTTACTCCAACCCCCCAGACTTAAAGGACATTCCTCTGGACGATGCAGAGACCTGGTTCACTGACAGGAGTAGCTACGTTGCCAGTGGAAAGCAACATGCTGGATATGCAGTCACTACCTGCAGAGAGACTCGAGGTATGTATTCAGAGTTGTGCACGCACATGGAGCCATCTGGAGTGAGAGGGGACTGCTGACCTCACAAGGAAAGAACATTAAACATGCGCAAGAGATAATCCGGCTGCTGGAAGCAGTTCAGCTGCCTGAAAAGGTAGCAATTATGCATATTAAGGCACACCAGAGAGTGAGCTCAAAATTGGAGGAAGGAAATGAGCTGGCAGATAGAGAGGCAAAGGAAGCAGCAAAAGGTGAGGTAATTATTGAAGGAGCTCTAATTCCAGATGGACAAATTTCCCTTGAAGGTAAGCCAGAATATAATAAGAAAGACAGAAAACTAATCAAAGATCAAAAAGGGACATACAACCAAGAGGGGTGGGCTACCATTGAAGGGAAGCTGGTAATCCCTTCCCATTTGTTGTGGTCACTAGTAAGGGAGGAGTACCAGAAAACCCACTGGGGAATAGATGCCCTGAACACCTATTTGATTGAAATAATCGTTGCCAGGAATTTATATGCCACTATTACTCAAGTGCCTCCAGACTAACCCCAAGAATATCCCCAGACCAAAACTTGGTCAGACTGGGAGGGGCCATTGACCTGGACAGCAGTGGCAAATTGACTTTTCAGAACTCCCAAGGAAAGGGGGGTATCACTATTTATTAATATTGACAGATACATTTTCAGGGTGGCCAGAAGCATTCCCCACCAGAACTGTCAAGGCTCGAGAGGTGACCAGGGTATTATTGCAAGAAAAAATACCACATTTCAGTGTTCCAGCGACAATATCCTCAGATAGAGGATCACATTTCATTTCCAGAATAGTGCAACAGATTAGTAGCCACCTGGGCATAGATTGGGAACTTCATACTCCATACCACCCTCAATCGAGTGGCCAGGTGGAGAAAATGAATCATTTGATTAAGCAGCAAATTGTGAGACAGGGGCAGAAAGTTAATCTACTGGGGCCCCAAGCTCTTCCACTGGCACTGTTGCGAATTCTAACTAAACCTAGAGCCAAAGGTAACATTAGCCACCTATATGGTGACTTTAAGTAAACAGCTCAGAGAAATTGAAAAACATGTGGCTGGAACTCAGAGAAGGGAGCTAGATGAACCAGTACATAACATACAGCCTGGGGATTATGTATATGTTAAGTCTCTTACAGAAAATACTTTGGAACCACGGGGAGAAGGACCATTCCAGGTGCTTCTTACCACCTTCACCACGATCAAGGTCAAGGGGCAGAATGCCTGGATCTACCACTCTTGAGTGAAGAAGGCCCTACAAGCCTTTGGAAAGTGACACCAGGAGACAATGAACTGTGACTAAAACTTACTCGGGCAAAATGAGTATATTGCGTCCGGGGGTAGTTTGTAATTTCATTTACAGAATTGTTTTGTGTATAATTTTAATTGGAGTCTTGGAATCAGAGAGTACCTCTATCCAAAACGATGCTGAATGGCCTTGGTCCCAGGCTTTTAATCAGTATACTGGATCCATGGGAGAACCTTCTGAGATAAAAGATTTAAACCTATTCACTGTAGTAATCCATGGGAATAATGTGTATGAGGAACAGGAGTGGCAGGAATGGGAACTGTGGACACTTCAAGGGATCAGAGGAGAAGAAATCAGGGTAGGATGCTGGGTGGTCAATGGGACCACTCATGAGAGACCAAATCAAATTAGTGTTTCAGCCTCTCCTGTGTACAAGCACCAGGAGGTTTGTGATAGCCCAAGTAAATCAGACTGATGGTGTAATTTCACATTAATACAGCCTGTAGAAGTGACTTGTCTTTGGGCTCATGATGCTAGCGGGCTCTCATTTAAATTTAAAATAGATGCTATACCTTTTACAACGGCAAGACCTCATAGAACTCACGCCAGTACTCAAGCAGTTCAGACCCAAACCAAACTTGAACCTAAAGTATATGAAATAGGCCCATACATAGTAAGGAATATGGGTCAACAACAACTGTTGTTCAGTCCAGAGTGGTCTCTCAAATGTGTTGAATTGTTAATGCAAATTAACATCTCAGAAATCCAACCAGCCTGCTCCTCTTTCCTAAGGACATCCTTTGAGGGCTGGACAACGTGGTTACAAAGGCAAGTACACCTCAGGAACAGAATAAGAAGGGATCTAACTGGGATATTAGGGACAGGATTGGGAGTATTAAATGTAATTGATTCAGAAATACTGATTAACAAGCTGGCCACTGCAGCAGGTGGTCTAGCAAAATTAAAACAGCCCCTACAGTCATCTCTACTGGCATTAGGAACTAGCCAGTGGCAGACTTCAAAAGTACTGCCAAAGTGGGAGAAGGCCGGGGACCAAGACCACAAGTTAATAATAGAAGCGCTTAGTACAGTTCAAGATAATGTGTCTTTAGCTTTCAGTTGTATACAAGCACAGTTATGGATGCAGGCAACAGCAGCTTTGATCATATGGGAAGGGGCTGAAGGTGATTTTCCACCTGAAATTCAAAAGATTGTCTGGGATAATGTGATTGATTTTCAAAGAAAGTTTCAATCCTGGTGGATTATGGTAAATTTTACCTATGATCCTGCTTCTAATGTGGCCACTGCCTTTGTGCTTGCTATACATAATGCCACTGTTTACTGTTGCCACTGCCACTGTTGTTGTGGGTTGACAAGGAAGTGACTTTTCTCGGGAAGTTATAGCCAAACCAATCAGTGGTCAGATTTGAATATTGACATCTGGTGTAACCACTGGAGATATGGATACACCACTGAGAACACAGGGGGTTAAAAGCAGAGAACTCCCAGAGGAACTCTCTCTTTTGTTCTGGTCAGTGAAGAGTTCAGACCTCCCCTGCCCAGCCACAGGCTGGGTGGGGGAAGGGAAGCCATGCGGCCTAGGCTGAGGTAGGCCAGGAGCCCTGGACAGAGAAGGGGGGTAAAGGGAATGGAACCGGGCTGGCCCCTGCAGGACGGAGGGGTGGAGAAACACTGAGATGTCTTTTTTCCCCCCATCCAGAGGGGGAGAGAGAGAGAGACAGCCTGTGCCACCTTGAAATTTGATATCATGTGCCAGCAGTATGCCGGCAGAGGAGAAAGAGAAGGCGGGGGGCAAGGTGCCCAGCCGTGGGAGTCCTGGGCAGCCTGCTGTGAGATTTCAGCCATCCTGGAGGCAGCAGAGCCTGAGACTTTAACCCCTTTCTTGGACAAAGAAAACTTTGCAAAGCATTAATCCTCCTTGATTTGAAAGAGAAGAGAGACTTGAGCCAAGAGAGTAACAGGAGTGAGAGTGACCTGCTTCAGTGATGTCATGTGCAGGAGTGACATGAACAGAGAAAGATGAGGAGGGTGTGGTGGTGCCCTCTGTCTTCAGGGAAGAAGAAGATCTCTGTTCTCAAGACCCTCGGCCCCAGGGGAGGAGAAAATGGGGGGGACTGTTGTCCAAAAATGAGAAATTGTTGGTTTTTGGTGCTTGGCAAAGCATCCTTAAAAGGAACCCTATAAGCAGTTTTGGTCCATGCACTGTGGTGAGAGCACTGTACATGGAAGGAGGATGTCACGACGGCAGATTTTCTCCAGGCGGTGCCATGTGTGACATGGAAACATAAGAGGTTTCAACTGTGTTTCCTGTGGAAGACTACAGTACAAGAGAGACTCCTCTCTGACCTGATGGACTGAGAATTGATTGTCTGTGAGGTGGTAACTCGATCGAGAGTCCAAGGTTTTGTCTCACTGTGCTTTGGTGGAAATTGGGTAGGAGGAGGAAAAATGTTTTGGAAGGTTTTCATTATGTTTCCTGTGTCTTCCTTTTATTATAGTGTATGTTAATAAAGTTTTTTTTTTTCTTTATTTCTAAGTTTGAGCTTGCTCTGCTCTGTTTCTGGTCACATCTCACAGTAGCCATTTGAGAAAAATATATTTTCATGGGTGCACTGGCACTGTGCCAGTGCCAACCCATGACATTTATCTACCCCATCATTGCACTAGGATTAAATAATGAAAAAATGGTGCTCTACTCCTCAGAACATAGGGTGTGGGCATGAAAGGTGAATGAAAAGTGGCAAACAGTAAACTTAGAATCTTGTGCTACTAGGGAACAACTAGGATTCATTTGTGAAAGCAATACTATTAATTCTCAAGATGTGTGTCTTGACACTGAACAAAGGATTTGCCACTTTGAGATTCATCCAGTCACTAATCAGAAAACTGTGCTTGTATGTACCTGGTAAAGGTTGTGTATGCTTGAGAACTGCTTGTGCTATTGTAAAAATCGATAACAACAATGTTATTTTGCCTAGTAGAAATCATTCTACTTTTTGTGTTTGGAATTTTATTAAGATTATTGGGTGTGATTTTTTGTGTTTGGCACCAGTGATATATCACCAGCTGATCAAAACCAATTACACAATGTATCACAGGCTATCACCTACTCCTATTGGAATGGACCTCACATTGGTAAAACAATTAAACACCAAGATGTATTAGAGATCTTGAAGAAAATCCAAAAAAGCGGAGAGAAAACCCTAATTACTACCCATCATGATACAAAAGAAATAACCAGAATTCTGCAAAGAATAAAACAGAATGCAGATCATCACTGGTGGGATGTAATCTTTGGATGGTCACCAACTGCAAATGGGATCTTTAATACAATGTGTCACCCCATTGTAGTTTTATTGATATTAGTTGGAGTAAGTTTAGGGTTATCTTTTATATTGCTAATTTGGAATTAGAGAATACTACAGCGAGTGGCTGTGTTAACCTCCTTATCAAATGTACATGGTAAAGCATTAAGGGACATCTATAATTGTAGAGATTTGCATTAAGTAAAATAATTTACTTACTTTTTTGGAAAGGGGGGAATGAAACAGAGTGGAAATTTAACAGGGTCGAAATCCGTTTTGGATTTAGGTGAAATGTGCCGTTTTGAATTATTAAGTCTATAGCTTGCTTGCATAGATGAAATTGTTTAGTCTGCTAACTCTGCTGTGCTCAAGACTTCCTGTTCTTGCAGAAACCTGTGCTCACAAAACTGCCTCAAAGAAAAAGGAAGATAAGAGGGGCCCCTTGAACTTTGAAGCAAAGACGAGAGCCAAAGCTGAGGCTGCAAGAGATGGACAGGGTGACCAGAGAGTTCTCTGTAAAAGGACTGATAAGGACTAGTTGCAGGTTGTAACACGAAACCAGTAAAATGAATATGCATAAACCTATTGTGAAACTCTATGCATATGTACAAGTAAGGGAGATAAAAAAGGTTTGGGAATTCTCAGGGGTGCGCATGTCCTTTGTGGGGAACAATCCCCACATGCAGCCGGCGTTGTAATAAACATACCGGCTTTTACAACTTTTACAAGTTTGTTTTCCTTCTGCAAATCACTGGGATTCTGGAAATTATAACAAACTGACCTGAAGGGGAGACTTTGGATTATCTTCTGAAGAAGAAGAGGAAGAAGTGGCACGTGCCGAGAAAGCCCCACCATATAATGAGCTACCAGAGATTGAAAGACTATATGCCCTCTTCACTGATGGTTCCTGGCAAATTGTAGGCGCTAACCAGAAATGGAAAGCTGCAGTATGGAGCCCCACATGATGAGTTGCACAAGCTACTGAGGGACAAGGTGGATCGAGTCAGATTGCAGAGCTTAAAGCTGTCCAGCTGGCTTTGGATATTGCTGAACAAGAGAAGTGGCCGAGGCTCTATCTCTACACCGACTCATGGATGATAGCTAATGCTCTGTGGGGATGGCTGGATCACTGGAAAAAGGCCAACTGGCAGTGCAGATGGAAACCCATCTGGGCTGCCAAGATTTAGCAGGACATTGCCACCCGAGTAGAGAGGCTGACCGTGAAGATTGGACACGTGGATGCACACGTACCCAAGAGTCAGGCTAATGAAGATCATCACAACAACGAGCAGGTGGATTGAGCTGCCAAGGTGGAAGTATCACAGGTGGATCTAGGCTGGCAGCACAAGGGAGAATCATTCCTAGCTCGTTGGGCCCATGATGCCTCTGGTCATCAGGGGAGAGATGCAACATACCGATGGGCCCGTGACCGAGGGGTGGACCTTACTATGGACAACATCTCACAGGTCATCCACAACTGCGAGACCTGTGCTGCAATCAAGCAGGCCAAGCAGGTGAAGCCTCTGTGGTACAGTGTGTGATGGTTGAAGTACAGGTATGGGTAACGCTGGCAAACTGACTACATCACGCTTCCCCAAACCCACCAAGGCAAGCGCTACATGCTGACCATGGTGGAAGCAACCACAGGATGGCTGGAAACCTACCCTGTGCCTCATGCTACTGCCCGGAACACCATCTTGGGCCTAGAAAAGCAAGTCCTGTGGAGACATAGCACCCCTGAGAGAATTGAGTCGGACAACGGAACCCGTTTCAAGAATGGCCTTATAAACACCTGGGCCAGAGAACATGATATTGAATGGATACATCATATCTCCTATCATGCACCAGCTGCCGGGAAAGTTGAACAATGTAACGGACTGATTAAGACTACCCTGAAGGCACTTGGCGGGGGAACCTTCAGAAATTGGGAATTGAACTTAGCAAAAGCCACCTGGATGGTCAACAGCCGAGGGTCCATCAATCGAGTTGGTCCTGCCCAGTCTGAACCCCTGCACACATTGGATGGAGACAAACTTCCTGTGATACACATGAAAGGTATTTTAGGAAAGACTGTTTGGATTAATCCCACCACAGGCAGGGACAAACCCATCCGTGGGATTGTTTTTGCTCAAGGACCTGGTTACACTTGGTGGGTAATGCAGAAGGACAGGGAAACCCATTGTGTACCACAAGGAGACTTAATTTTAAGTGAGAACTGTGTGTAGTTTCATTCCGTATTTTTTATATATATATATATATATCTATCTGTAAGAGAGTATTGGTTTGGGTATGATGTAGATGGTAATAGAATAAGGGGTGGATTATGTCCTAGGTTACAATATACAGATGTATTCTATCCCCATCTTCAAGAGCTGCTGAAACCAGGAGGGGCGTTGTTTTTTCCTTATCTCCTGTTAATGGACCCAGCAATGCCTTGCAGCATGACTCAGAGATAGCTCCCTCTGGGAGCCATTTCTGTTTAATGGGCAATCAAGGATCCACTGCACGACTCATAGAATGATATCAGCCCACTGTGAGATGCTCCACCTGGGGGGAGGAGCTAAGCATCCCCACCTGGATATAATCTGGAGTTTGGGACAGAACAAGCAGCCCTTACCCACTGGTTTCCAGAGGATAAGAGCTACCAGATCTTTTCTACGGGATCGCGACTTCAACAAGACCATTTTCATCTGGACTGCTACCACCACCCTAACCAGCAGGGTGTTAGGTTGTATTCTGACTCTGTCAGTGGTTCTTCTTTTGTATTATTTCATGTATTTTGTTTGGGGTTTTTTTCCCTTTTCTTAATAAATTGTATTTCTGACTTGGAGTCTCTCACTGGTTTTGCTTTCAAACCAGAACAGATGCCAAAGTAAGGATTCTTGCCTCTATCATTACATTGAAAAAGTCTAATTTTATTATTATACTCACAATTTCCTTTTTTTGTTTTTCCCTGGGTCCAGTACAGGGTTGGTTCCTCTGGAATCCACAATATAGAAGTTCCATTACTAACCTTACATCTTTTACAGGGAGTATTTCCTACTTCATGAAGAAACCTTTTTCCAGTGTGCCAGAGACATTCTTCCCCTATCACAATTGCACTTAAAATCCACCCTTCTGGTCAGTTTTCTCCACTTGTACTTGTTTGGCTCCACTTAAGGTGCTCAACTGGGCCTAACTGCTGCCTTTCCAGGGCCATTCTTCTGACATCAAAGCCCCTCCACAGACCCAACTATTGGTTATGTTAAGTTCACTAATCACAGAATCACAAGGTTGGAAGAGACCTTCAAGATCATCGAGTCCAACCTGTTCCCTGACACCTCAGCTAAACCATGGCACCCAGTGCCATATCCAGTCTTTTTTTAAACGCATCCAGGGATGGTGTCTCCACCACCTCCCTGGGCAGACCATTCCAGTACTTTATCACCCTTTGTGTGAAAAACTTCTTCCTAATATCTAACCTATATTTTCCTTGATGCAGCTTGAGAATATGACCTCTGGTTCTGTCAGTTGCTGCCTGGAGGAAGAGACCAAACCCCACCTGACTACAACCACCCTTCAGGATGTTGTAGAGAGTGATAAGGTAGTCTCCGAGTCTCCTTTCCTCCAGGCTAAACAACCTCAGCTCCCTCAGTTGTTCCTCATAGAGTTTGTGTTCCAAGCCCCTCACCAACCTTGTTGCCCTCCTCTGTATGGATATTCTCACTTCAGTCAGAGAAAAAGAGAGGTTTCTAACCAGGCTGGGCCTGGGAGAGAGTTGGAAAGGAATGTAAATAATTCTTTATCTCCCTTGTTCTTCACATTGTTTATAGATATGTTCTGCCACCGTGCATCATTCAGAGCGCACCAATGGTGTAAGATGTTTTTACTTTAAGACCAATGAAATTGGCCTGCACAATTGTTGGGGAAGATGAAATAGCAAGGCCCTATAAATATGATGGCCTGGCAAAAGAATCAGAGAATACAGATATCGAGATGAAAACAAGGTTTGAAATACCAAACCTTCATTACTGAGCATCCCGAAAACAATAATACAGCCAAGCTGAAAGCAATCCCCCCTTTCTGATAGATCCTAAGGTCAAATGGAATGTCCTGTCTCACCCCCCAATGTATGGTTCATCCCATACCTGTAACCCTCCCCTGAAGTATCAGATGTCTGTAACCCCATTGGCCCAAGTCCTGTCCCAGCCCACCTTGAAGCCCCCTGATAAGGTGTGGCCGAGGGACCGGACGCTCTCTCTTGGACCTTCCTGCTGGGACACCCACCTGGCACTCTCTCTCTCTCTCTCTCCCCCCCGCTCTCCCCGGGCCTGCCACGAGTTGCGGCTAGCAACTCTAAGCAGGGCCCTTCATCCTTTACAATAAACCATATGCTCTAAAGACCGGGCCTCAGAGATCCTTCGCCACCACCCATCCAAACCGTCCTGGAGTCCAGCAGTCCCCGCACACAATGTTCTCTATAAATAGAGCGGTGTATTTGAAATAAATCAGTTTTCTTCTCGCCTTCTGAACTGGAGTTCTTTCATTCCTGTCCTGCCTCAACAGCGACACCTCTGGACACGCTCAAGCATCTCAACGTTCTTCCTAAACTGAGGGGCCCAGAACTGGACACAGTATTCAAGGTGCGGCCTCACCAGTGCCGAGTACAGGGGGAGAATGACCTCGCTGCTCCTGCTGGCCACACTATTCCTGATACACGCCAGGATGCCGTTGGCCTTCTTGGCCACCAGGGCACACTGCTGGCTCATGTTCAGCCAGCTGTTAAACTGTACTCCCAGGTCCCTTTCTGCCTGGGCACTGTCCAACCACACCATGCCCAGCCTATAACGTTGCAGGGGATTATTGTGGCCAAAATACAGGACTCGGCACTTGGACTTATTAAACTTCATCTTGTTAGACTCTGCCCATCGATCCAACCATTCCAGGTCTCTGCAGAGCCATCCTACCTTCCAACAGATCGACACACGCTCCCAACTTAGTGTTGTCTGCAAATTTATTAATGAAAGACTCAATACCCTCATCCATGTCATCAATAAAAATATTGAACAGAACTGGCCCCAGCACAGACCCCTGAGGGACACCACTGGTGACTGGCCGCCAGCTGGATGCAGCACCATTCACCACCACTCTCTGGGCCCGGCCATCCAGCCAGTTCCTAATCCAGCAAAGAGTGCTCCTGTCCAAGCCATGGGCTGCCATCTTTTCCTGCAGTATCCTGTGTGAGACAGTGTCAAAGGCCTTGCTGAAGTCCAAGTAGACAACATCCACAGCCTTTCCTGCATCTACCAGGCGGGTAACCTGGTCATAAAAGGAGACCAGGTTGGTCAATCATGACCTACCTCTCCTAAACCCATGCTGACTAGGTCTGATACCCTGGCCATCCTGTAGATGCTGCATGATGTCACTCAGTGTAAATTGCTCCATTATCTTGCCAGGTACTGAAGTCAGGCTGACTGTTCTATGATTACTAGGATCCTCCTTCCAACCCTTTTTGTGAATGGGTGTCACATTGGCCAGCTTCCAGTCATCTGGAACCTCGCCAGTGAGCCAAGACTGCTGGTAAATTACGTAGAGTGGCTTCGCAAGCTCATCTGCCAGCTTTCTCATCACCCTGGGATGGATCCCATCTGGTTCCATAGATTTATGAATATCCAAGCATCTCAGCAGTTCTCTGACTGCCTCCTCATGGATAATGGGGGGACCATTCTGTTCCCTGGCACCATCAACCAACCCAGGAGGACAGTTGTCCTGGGGACAATCCATCTTCCCACTAAAGACTGAGACAAAGAAGGCGTTAAGCACTTCTGCCTTCTCCTCATCTGCAGTTACTAAGCTCCTTCCCTCATCCACTAAAGAGCAAATGTTTGTCTTACCATTCCTTTTACCATTAATATATTTGTAAAAGCATTTTTTCTTATCCTTTACAGAAGTCGCCATTTTGAGTTCAAACTGAGCTTTGGCCTCCCTAATTTTTTCCCTACATGCTGTAGCAGCCCCCTTAAATATTTCCTGACAGGCCTGACCCTCTTTCCAAAGATGATACATCCTCCTTTTATTTTTAAGTTCCTTCAAAACCTCCTTGCCCATCCAAGCTGGGCGTTTACCTTGTCGACTCATCTTTTGGCACACAGGGACATACAGCGGTGCGGCACTTTTCCCGCCCCGATCGGCTCCCGAGAACGCGGCTTGGCACCTCGGCTTCTCGTCAGGGTCCATGCCACCGCTACTTCCGGGCGCTTCTGCGGCTGCGCCCCGGGGTGGGCTGGCCGCGCTTTGTCGTCGGCACGAGGGAAGGAAACAAAGAGGCAGGGAATTGTCCAAACTTCTCCGTGTGACGGCTGGACGCTTTATTGGTCGCAGGAGCTGCAATGGAGAAGCCGCGGCTGCTCCCAGCCTCGCTTGGACGAATCTGGCCCCGAGGCTGGGGTGCCATGGAGGGATATAGGGGTGGGACAGGGAAGGATGGGATCTCTTTGCCCAATGAACACAGACGCCATGGCGGTGACGTTGCCACAATGGCCAATGGGGACACAACGGGGGTGGACACGGGGGTTCAGGGCCAGTGGGACCTCGGGAATGAGGTGACGAGCACGGAACTGCTGGGGACTGGATGGGGGAGTGGTCACAGGAGTAGCAGGGGATAAAACCCAATGGCCAGCAGCCTGGGGCTAACTTCCGTGGAGGGCGGGGGGGGGAAACACAGGGGATACACAAGGATACATGGAACCGGTAAGCTAACAAAGACCAGAACCCCAAATCTGAACCCAAAACCCAGGATGCAACAGGGACAGTCTGTTCCTGTGCCCTGAAGATCTGTTTTGAAGCACACCCACCTTTCCTTAACTCCTTTGTTTTTAAGGGCAGCTTCTCAAGGAACACTCTGAATAAGTCTCCTAAGTAGGCCAAAGTCTGCCCTCTGGAAGTCCAATATAAGAGTCTTATTGGTGTTCCTCCTCATTTCACCAAATATCGAGAACTCTATAATTTCATGATCACTCTGCCCCAGGCAGCCTCCAACCACTACATCTCCCACCAGCCCATCTCTATGTGAAAACAGCAGGTCTAACATAGTTCCTCCCCTGGTGGGCTCACCCACCAGCTGCAACAAAAAGTTGTCCTCCATACACTCTAAAAAATTCCTGGGCTGCCTCTTTTCTGCTGTATTAAGTTCCCAGCAGATGTCTGGTAGGTTAAAGTCACCTACAAGATCAAGGGGTGATGATCCTGAAACAGTATCTAGCTGCTTGTAGAATAAGTTGTCCACCACTTCTTCCTGGTTGGGTGGACAATAACAGACTCCCAGTAGTATATCAGCCTTGTTGGCCTTCCCCTTAATTCTTACCCATAGGCATTCAACTCCATCTTCATAAGTTGCAGTACCTATGGCGTCAAAAGCCTCCTTAATATAAAGGGCCACTCCTCCACCTCTTCTCCCTTTCCTATCTCTTCTGAAGAGCTTGTAGCCATCTAGTGCAGTGCTCCAGCTATGTGAGTCATCCCACCATGTTTCTGTGATGTCAACTACATCATAGTTCTGCTGTTGCACCATGGCCTCCAGCTCTTCTTGTTTGTTACCCATGCTGTGTGCATTAGTATACATGCACCTCAACTGGGCCACTGATTTCTCTCCTAACTCAGGCTTACCACCTTTGGGCCTACTTCCAGACAGCCCAGATGCATCCCCTTCCCCCTTCAGACCTAGTTTAAAGCCCTCTCAACAAGGTTTGCCAGTTCATGAACTAAAAACCTTCTGCCCTTAACAGAGAGATGTATCCCATCTGGTTCCAGTAGTGCAGGTGCCGTAAAAGTTGCCCCATGATCAAAAAATCCGAAATTTTGCTGATGACACCAATCCTTGATCCACTTGTTAATGATGTGAGTTCTCCTATTTCTTTTATCATTTTTCTCTGCCACCAAAGGGACTGAGCAGAACACTACCTGTGCCCCTGTCCTATCGACCAATCGACCCAGTGCCCTAAAGTCCCTTTTAATCGCCTTGATACTCCTCTTTTCATTCTCATCACTGCCACCCTGGAGTATCAGCAGTGGGTAATAATCAGAGGGCTGAATCAGCCCAGGAAGTCTCTCAGTGATATTTCGTACCCGGGCCCCAGGGAGGCAGCAGACCTCTCTGTGGGATGGGTCCGGTTGACATATGGGGCCCTCTGTTCCCCTCAGAAGGGAATCACCCACTACAATTACCCTTCTTTTCTTCTTGATGTTAGAGGTGGTGATCTGTCTTACAGATGAGTCATAATTGGGAGACTCACTGAGCAGATCATTTTCTTCTACATCATCTGGCTGGCTCTCTAGATCCAGTGCTTCATACCTATTCTGAAGTGGCACTTGGCTAGGGGATGGGGGTCTGGAGGAATTTTTATTATCACCTCCCCGAGCAGGGACCCATTTCCATTCCCCTTCATCTACCAGGTACCCTTCTATTGCCTGGGAGTGAGAGGCATATGAGTCCTCTGGCTCTTGGTGGGCCTCCCTTAAAGATGTAGGGTCTGAACTCCACCAGTCTATTTGCCTTTCACTTTTCCTGATACTCCTTAATCTTTCAACTTCCTTCCTAAGCTCAGCTACCAGCGAAAGGAGGTCATTCACCTGTTCACACCGCAGGCAGGCCTTCTCCAAAACACCCCCTGAAACCATGGATAAGCTCAGACACTCCAGGCAGGAATGAGTCTGTACAGACACATCCTTTTTGGAGGGCTCCACTTGGTCACATACACTTGCACCAGCCACAGTTTTCAACGGTGTTAAAACCATTAGCAGAAAGCCCAAAATCAAGCACACCTTACTAGCAAGAAGACCTGCAAACCTGCCTGCTTGCCCTGCCTGCACAAACTGCCACGCAAACTGCAGTGACCACAACTCTGTTTGCCCGCTCCTGTTCGCCACGCTCTGGGTCACCGCGCTCCCCAGAGGGCTCTTATAATCAGTCACTCAGGAACAAGGGAAGATCCACCTCTCGTTCCTGAATGGCTCTTTATGCAAGCAACTCACCTTCTCAGCATTCTTATGAATAGTCACTCAGGAACAAATTCTTTCCCCCAATTCCACGAATTGATTTTTACCCATTCTTGAGATATCTATTTCTCTTTCTAATTGCTGTTCAAGTTTCGTATACCAATTGTCAAGTGAAATTGGTACAGGATTAGATTGTTGTGCTGGCTTAGCCTTTTTGTTTATCAATTGCTCTTTTGCCAAATCTGGTGCTTTATTCCCAATAGCATATGTGAAACAAATCCATCTCTCCCCTTTTGGGCACTGACTTCCCATCCTGTTACCACTTGTTCCTAAATTCTCCGCAATCCAGTACTTTTTCCCATTGTGCATGCACTTGCCTAATTTGGATGGGTTATAACAGTGACTGTTGACATGAGTGTGAGAAATAAAAAAGGAACCTAGGTGTCTTTCTATATACACCTTTTGGTAACACCTGTGGCATGGCTTTGTCGATATCCCAATAGGGAAAAGACAAAAAATGAGTGACAGAAAAAGGAATAACAGAGGTCCAGTATGGCTTATACTCCCATCTCCCATGACTATGGGGCTGCAACCCACAGCAGGTGTATATGATCTTCTTGGTGGCAAATGCAGAGGCCAATCCGGTCTTGCTCTCTATTCCCTTGTCATTTTCTCTTAGCTAATTTCCAAGCAAATAGTTTTTGACACTACTTAACTGTGGTTTCCCACCACTCCTCAGGTATCTCCCATTCAACAGGCACTAATAATTCCCATCCACAAAAAAAAAGTTATTATTTCAGTTGCTTTGAGTTCTACCTCGATAGAGGATAAATTTGGCACTCGATACTTCCTGCAATGAGGGCATCACAGAATCACAGAATCACAAGGTTGGAAGAGACCTTCAAGATCATCGAGTCCAACCCCTTCCCTAACACCTCAACTAAACCATGGCACTGAGTGCCATATCCAGTCTTTTTTTAAACACATCCAGGGATGGTGACTCCACCACCTCCCCGGGCAGACAATTCCAGAATTTTATGACTCTTTCCATGAAAAACGTTTTCCTAATATCTAACCTATATTTCCCTTGACGCAACTTGAGACTATGACCTCTGGTTCTGTCAGTTGCTGCCTGGAGAAAGAGACCAAACCCCACCTGACTACGACTACCCTTCAGGAAGTTGTAGAGAGTGATAAGGTCACCTCTGAGTGTCCTTTTCTCCAGGCTAAACAACCCCAACTCCCTCAGCCGTTCCTCATAGGGCTTGTGTTCCAAGCCCCTCACCAGCCTCATTGCCCTCCTCTGGACACGCTCAAGCATCTCAACGTCCTTCCTAAACTGAGAGGCTCAGAACTGGACACAGCACTCAAGGTGTGGCTCATCAGTACTAAGTACAGCAGGAGAATTGTGTGAACTACAATACCAATTTTTCCCACAATTTAAACACTTGCATTTAACCCAGCTAGAATGTCCAGTATTTGGATGAATCAAACAGGGTATAACGATATGGCACTGATGCAAGTTGTAACTCCTCCTCCTCTTTGTATAAGTCATAGGCTGAGGTCTGAATACAAGAGCTCGCTGTCCAAAACAGTCCTGATCCTCCTGTTTGAAGTGGAAGTATTCCTCCCCAAGGAGGGTATCGGAGGCGTCTCAGGACTTGTCCAGGTGGTACTTGAAACCACGGATATAAGCTTGGTCTTATTTCCCAATTAGGTGTGATTCTTGGTACATTTCATAGATAATTTTGGTCTTCCCAGTTCATTACCACCCAGTCCCGGTTTAAGAGTCAATTTGGTATCACCCAGTTTAGATGTGATCGTCCATTCCTTAGGTTCTTCCACAGGTTCTTTGATTCTGCTGGCGTGGATCCACCCTCGTTCCCTGGTCCGGATTGCAGCCTTGGTTGTCAGCAAGACCTGAAAAGGACCTTCCCATTCTGGAGTTAAAGATTGTTCTTTCCAGGTTTTTACTAGTACCCACTACCCTGGATGAATATTATGTATTTTAAAGTCTAAAGATGTGGTTTGAGGGATTATCTCTTTTAACCGCAAGTTTTAAAGAGTTTTTGCAATGGTTTTGACATATCCTTTAACACTCATTTCCCCTACTTCATAGGTAGCATTTTCATGTTGGGTGTTCAGAAAAGGTAACTCAAACATGATCTCATAGGGTGATACTCCCAGGTCCGACCTGGGTTGTGTTCAGATCCTCAGTAAGGCTAAAGGTAGGCATTGTACCCATGACATTCAGGTTTCAACTATTAATTTAGTCAAAGTTCTCTTTAAAGTCTGATTCATCCTCTCTACCCGGCCAGAACTCTGTGGATGCCTTGGGGTGTGTAGCTCCCATTTTATCCCCAAGGCTTGAATTATTTGTTGTAACATAACACTTTTGATGTAAAATGTGTTTCTCTGTCCAAGTCTATCCTATTAACCATTCCATATCTGGGAATAATTTGTTCCAAAAGGGTTTTACTTACCACGATGGCTGTGGCCTTGACAGTGGTAACTGCTTTCACCCAATGAGTTAGATGGTCTGTCATTACTAATAAATACTTCTATCTTTGTACTTGAGGAAGTTCAGTAAAATCTACTTGGATACTTTGATATGGTCAAAGAGCTATCTCACAACCTCTTAATGTTGTTTTTCTCATCACCTTTTTATTTATCCTTTGGCAAGGTATACATCTTTCAGTTACTTGCTTTGCTACTCCAAAAATCCCAAAACACACATAGTTCCTTAAAAAATTATCACACAAAGCCTGGGTACCTCAATGGGTTTTCTGATGCATGTGTTCTAATATTTTCCTAGTAAGTGGTTTATTAAGTAATTGTCTTCCATCAGGAAGTTTCCATTTCCCAGATTCATCTTGCTCTCCTCCTGTCTTGCTTAATTATTTTTCCTCAGCTTCACTAAACTTTGGAATTTCCAATTTTTCCTCATTTGGGGCTAAAATTAACATAACCCTTTCGGCCCCATTTTCTACTGCATCTTTAGCTTCTTTATCTGCCAAATTATTTCCTCTTATTTCTGGGGTCATCCCCTTTTGGTGTCTCTTAATATGTGCGACAGCTATCTCTTCAGGTAATTTTAATGCCTCTAAAACCTCTAAAATGAGTCCCTCATGTACTAATCCCTTTCGTCTTGAATTAAGTAATCCCCTTTCATCCCAAATTTTTCAAAAAGTATGTACTACTCCAAAGGCATACCTTGAATCAGTATATATAGTTCCTTTCTTGTGTGCTAAATATTCCAGTGCTCTTTTTAAAGCATATAATTCACAAGTTTGAGCTGACCAGTTTGAGGGTAATTTTCCTTTTTCAATAGGTTGCATGTTTTTCCCATCAACTACTGCATGCCCTGACATTCTTTTTCCTTGTAGGCATCTGGAGGAACCATCCACATATATTGTTTCCCCTTCTGAAAGGACTTGTTCTTCAAGATCTTCCCGAACTTTAGTTTGGTATTGTATAATTCCTAAATAATTATGTATTAGGTTACTTACTGGTTCTCCATATAAGAATTGAGCTGGATTGAAACTTCTGTTTACTTCTAGTATCAAGTCATCACTGTCTGTCAGGATTGCTTCATATTTTAACATTCTAGAGTCTGTCAACCATTTTTCAGCCTTCTGGTTTAACACATTTCAAACTGCATGAGGTGTACACACAATTATCTTACTTCCAAAACTAAGCTTACAACTTTCTTCTACCAGGATTGCAGTAGCTGCTATAGCTTGAATGCATACTGGCCAGCCATGGCTCACTGGGTCCAACATCTTTGATAAATAAGCTACTGGTCTCTTTACTCCTCCCCACTCCTGAACCAGAACTCCATGAGCTACCCCATTTTCCACATTTACATACAGATGAAAGGGTTTTTCTAATGGGGGTAAGCTTAAAGCTGGTACTGAGGCCAGTTTTAACTTCAACTCTTCTAATTTAACATCATCTTCCTTGGTCCACTTTATATCATCTCCCTCTGTCAATTTTCCATACAAAAATTTTACTGTCTGTGTGTATCCCTCAATCCATAATCTACAATATCCCAATAATCTGCGTAGTTTTCTGATTTCCCTCTTTGAAGAGGGAGGGAGGCAAGATAAAATTCCTGCAATTCTCTCAGGGTTGAGCTTCTGGCTACCCTTACTTAGTAAATGTCCAAGATATTTTACCTCTGGTTCTACAAATTGCAGTTTCCTTTTTGATACTCTTAATCCTTTTTCCCTGAGAAAATTCAAAAGTTTTATAGTAGCCTCTCTAACCTCAACTTCAGCTTCCCCAGATAATAAAAGATCATCCACATATTGGATAATTTGTATTCCAGGAGGGGTGGGGAAAGCTTGCAGTATTGTTCCTAAAGCTTGCCCAAATAAGTTTGGAGATTCAGTAAATGCCTGTGGTAATTTTGTCCATCTTAGTTGCTGCTTTCTCCCAGTTTTTGGATCCTCCCATTCAAAGGCGAAGATATTAAGGCTCTCCTCTGCTAGTGGACAAGTCCAAAAAGCATCTTTAAGATCCAGTACACTAAACCACTGATGCTGGGGTGGGACCTTACTTAGAAGAGTGTAGGGATTTGGTACCACTGGGTAGCAGGTCTGAGTCCTTTTGTTAACCTCACGTAAATCTTCTATCAATCTATAGTTCCCATCGGGCTTCTTTACTGGGAGAATAGGGGTATTATGAGGAGACATACAAGGTTCTAATGTCCCATGCTTTATTACTCCTTCTATTACTGGCTTCAAACCTTCCCATCCTTCTAAGGATATAGGATACTGATGTACACGTATGGGACAATCTTCTCTCTCAGTCGTGACCCTTATGAGGTCAATATCTAATTGTCCCCTATTTCCTTCCCCAGCCCAAACTTCTTTGTTATTTTTTTCCTCATCCTCTTGGCCAAATTTTGAAACTCTAGTTGTCATTTTCTCTTCTTCTGGTATAAGCCCTATTCCTAGTTTCACCTGTAAGTCTCTTCCTAATAAATTGCTACCTGCCCCAGGGACCAATAAGACATCCCCCATCCAGATTCTAGTTTCTCCCTCAATTACCACATCTTTAATGACAGGAAATGTGAAACTCTCTCCTTTTGCCCCTGTTAACTCGAGGCCTGTGTCTCTGTAAAGTCTTCATGACCCCAAGATTGTAAAAGTCCTTTTTCTCCCAGCCCGAGCCGCCAATGAAGAGGTCTGGAATGCATCCAATTGCTTTTTCAAGGTTGTTTATTTCTTCTTATCTACAAACATTCTTTCTCTGACCTGCCGAGATCCTCTCAGCAAGGCAGCCATGGCATTCTGCCCCGAGTCTTGGGCAGCTCCCACATTATATACTCAAAACTATGTGTACCATGTTTACAGTTCCCATACCAATACCTAAGATCTATGTTGGACAGTGTGTCTCTACCTCAAACCAATAGAAAAGTGTCACTATCACAGCAAGACATGGAGGACAAGAAGAACAAGAAGAAGGTCAGGACACGCCCAAATCCCTCCATCTTGTCCCCTGAACCCCTTATCTTAAAAACCCCAAAATTCTATTTTTCACCCTGTGTTAATTTCACTATCACACTACTCAAACCCTTGTGGCTTGTAATCCCTCATATAAAATTGACAGCTTTTTCTACAGGCTAAAATCAAAGCCACAGATGTTTTTGACTTCTTGCCAGGGTCTCGAGACAGCCAGGGCAGCCAGAGGGATGTCCTAGAGTCCAACATCTCCCCCTCCTCTTTGCACCAAAAACACCTCTTTGGCAGCCCTGTTCATGGCCCGCCACATGCATTGAAAAAGGCATGGCAAAATGAATAGAAGAATTACAAACCCTACTAAAATCAACCAAGACCCAGTAACTAAATTCTATAAAATCACAAATTCCCACATCCATGAAAAAACCCAAAGTCCACGATCTTCTGTGGGTGAAACACAAATTTTTGCCCAGTCTACATCTTCTGCGCATCTTCTTCTCCGCTTGTGGAGAGGTCAGCGTTTTCTTGCAGTTGATAAAATTCCACATTCTTCATTGAAATCCATCTAAACTCTGCACCTGTTAAAACACAAACAAACTCAACGTCTTCACAGGGACTGGAGGGTTCTCTCTCAATTCTGTTCTGTAAAATTGCATGGAGAAATGGAGATAACAACATCTTTGTTATAAACATAAGAAAACATCAAGAGCAAAACAATGCATGTAGTAAAGAAACTAACAGCAAATAAAAATCAATCAGACAATACACAATCAATATCACATATGAAATCACAGAATTATCAAACACTACAATATCACATTCTCATCCCAGAGTCTGCAATAGCTGATAAACCTTAGAACAACAGAGATTTGGAGAAAACATGTCTGGATTCATACTCTTCCAAACTCCCTTTAAACACAGGCTCAACTGTCATATATGGTCAAATTGCCAAGCCAAAAGGATTTGAATACTTTTTGATGCAGAAAACATCCGGGTCAATCACTCCATCCAAGTAGAGCTAAAGCTTGGCCAGAGCCCAAACTCTAATTGGAGGATATCACTTAACACATTTTAAAACTAAATTTTAGAAATAACAGCTATGAACAAGAAACCTTATGATTAAAAACTTATCAAACTATCAATTAAATTTTTCCAAAATTTCCCTCAAGATAGAGATTCTTCAAACACAGCAAACCTTTTCTTCAGAAATCTGAAAATAATCACAGTCAGAGTTTTGAACCAAAAGCTGGACAATGAAAGTGTGAAGGAAGTGCAGCTGCATAAAATATTGGAAAAAGAAAACATATGAGTAGTTAAAAAACCAAAAGCAGGATCCTGAAGAGACACTTGTCTTGCAGACAATCACACAAAGAGATAGTAAAACATATGAAAACTGGCTGTAAATACTACAACAATACCTTAATAATAATTTTTATCACAAAAATTAGAAAATTCACATTATATAATCAATTTATCAACAGGAAATGTTTGAAAGAGTTTAAGACAATCTTTTTAAAGCATTCATATAACATTAACAACAATCACTATTTATCTTAACATTAACAACAATCATTATTTATCTATATTACCTATAAAAACAATAATCACTATTTATCTTATTATCTATAAAAGCCAAAAATAACAAAGATTATAAACTCAGTACCAACAATCCTTAAAATTCTGAATCACTGTGGAATCATTTGATGACCCTGCAAATAGAATCTGACTGACATTTCCCAAATGCTCTGTTTTCAGAGACATTTTTTGGGAGTTAAATTATTACTAATACTTTTATCTTTACACTGTGGTTTCCATCCCTGGGAAGCATTTTTTGTGGAGCTATATTTTCTGTTGAGAGATTGGATAAAACGCTGTTGCCTGTTCTTGAAAGTTTTTCATCCTGTGCTTGAAGAAGTTTCCCAACCTGTTCTCCCTCAAACATCTGCTTGAATTGCTGCAATCTTTGTTGTAATGTTGCAATCCCGCCCCCAGGTGGCGCTGTTGCCCTCGGCGTTGTCGCTACCATGGAAACCAGGACTGGGTGGTGCCTTGCAGATCGTGTCTGCCCAGGCCATGCCCCACCTTTGCCTGCGTCACCATGGGGATGCGAGGAGAAACGCCCCCGCCGTGGCCACGCCCCGCCCGCCCCGGCTCCGGCGTGGCTGCGCCCTCGGGAACGCCCCTCTCTCTATCCCCCGGCGTTGTTGCCTGGCAACAAGGAGCCTTCTTCCTCCCAGCCGACACCTGCGCCGCCCCGACTTCGCCCCGGGCCCGCCCCGCCACGCCCCGCCCCGCCCCGATTCCTTCCTGAGGCTAGCCCCCCCCGGGCTCCGCGGCACTGCCTGCACTCCGCACAAGCGTCCCCCCCTCTGCCGGGGTCCCCGCAGTCGTCCTTGCTCCGGTTTCCGCGTTTCACGTCATCACTGCGTGCTCGCCGCATGCCGCCGCCGCTGCCGCCGCCAGTCCCGCGGAGCCCGGCCCCGCGCCCGCCGCCGCCGCCGCGGTCCGCCCGGGCGGCTGGCCGGCGCTCGCCGCCACGGCCCGCTCCGCCGCGCACGCCACGGTCCCCGTGCCCGCTGCGCGCGTTTCCGCTGCTGCCGCCCCCGCTACTGCCCCGGGCGGCTGGCCAGCATCCGCAGCGTGAGTATCCCCGCACGCCCCCGCGCTCGCCTTTTCCAGGCGCTGGTCCCGCGTGCGTTCCTGCCACGGTTCCACCGACGCCCACGGTCTCCCAGGTCGGCCTCGCACTGTCCCCGGGCTGCTGCTGCTCCCCTTTAATTGGTGTCAGGTCCTCCTCCCCCCCGATTTTTCAGGGGTTTCCCTCTCCTGCCGTTCGCAGGACGATGCCCCCCCGACCCCTGTGGTGGGAATATCTACCCCTCCTGCCTTTTCAGGAGTTTCCCCCGCCTGCCGTTCGCAGGGCGGTCCCTCCCCCACCCGTATTTTGAAGAGGGAATGGACAAAATATGAGTACAGTGGGGGGACAGCAAGCAAGGAATTTGTCTCTGCAATACCCTCCCTTTGACTGCTAGGAAACACTGTCCAAAGAGGCTCCTGTGGTACAAACAATAACTGGATGGGAAGAGGCACTCTTGACTTTAAACCTTAATGTCATAATAGGAAATAGCACCTGAGTACTGCAGTGGTGAAGCACCTTGCTTGCAAACTCACTAGAGGCAAGCGACTGCTGCCACGCTGCAGGGCTACCTGCAGCACAGAGGGAATCATGGCCAAGCCCTCTGTGCAGGCCTGGATAAACCACACAAGGAACCCACAACTTCCTCACAGCTCTCCAACTTACTCAAGAAATAAAACTACAGCAAGCAGAGATCTCCCCCCACTATTTTTTTTTTTTATGTGTGTGTCACACACCCACAGTAATGCTGAAAGTAACAAATTAACAGCTTATATTAGAAGATACTGAAACCTTTTCTTCGTCTAGCTTTGTAGGTTCTCTTTTATATATGTAGTCACCTCCAATTCTGGGAAAAAAATGAGCCTTATTTTTCAGAAGGGCTATGCATGCACAACTCTGTGATAAGTTAGAAAAGACTCTTTGTTCATCAAGACAGAAAGGAGAAGCCTTGTGTAGATAACAGAAAATCAAAGGAGAAGCCTTGTGTAGATAACAGAAAAACGCCAGACAGAAACTAACTAGTATGTTGATTACTTAAGCTGGTTGTGTAATTAGAACTTAGGTGCATATAACATATAACCTTATATGGAAAAGACCATTACAGGGCCGTGGACTTTCACCAAGGAAGAAGAGAGGAGCCTTCGTCAAACGACCACCAGAGAGTAGAAGATGACCCCCTAGCAACAGAGGGCGCAAGCACAGAGTACACCCAGAGATACTGCGGACACGGAAAAAAAGAGAGTATAAAAAGACTGTGGGAAGGGGGAAACGGGGTGAGCTGTTTGCGGAGCGGGGACTCCCCGGCTACACCCAGCGCTGTTTGCTTGCCATCGCTTGCTGTAATCAATAAATTTCTGATTGACTCTTGAAAGGCTGAACAAATTATTCGCCTCAATTTATAACAATCTGGTGCCGTGACTCGGATAAGGGCTATCCATTGGAAGCTCCTCACGGGGAGGTGCCCTCGCTGCTTTGGCAGCGAGCCCCGCTCAGGAGTCTCCCCTCTGGGACCCTTACTGACGAACCCAAATTCGGTGGCAAGCAAAGAATAGCCAGCAACGCCTTTAATCTTTGTGCACGAAGTCCCGGGCGAAGACACAGGACTGTGTAAGTACCTTTCAGTGGTCCTTCGGGGCTACTGAGGTTGCTCCGTTCGGAGGGAGCGGGGCCCGCTCGGTCGGGGTTGGGATCCCGGAGTGTAATGAGTGAGACGTCTCTGTGAGACGACGTGAGTGTGGACCTCATAGTAGTGCGTTTCCCACACCTGGCGACGGGCTGGGCCACGAATTGAGGGAAGCGTAGAGGTGTGTGTGTAAGAAGGCACTCTGGAAGATGGGACAGAGGAAAAGCAAGCCCTCTGGTCCCATGGGTAGGGGAAACCCTGTAAAGCTTCCCCAAATTCCTCCAGATAGTCCATAAGGACTAATGATTAAAAACTGGGATGCCTTCCCCTCCAGGAAAGGACAAGGTGAAAATGGTGCACTACTGCATAGAGGTTTGGGGAGGGAAACAAATAAGAGTGGACCATTTGTACTGGCCAGTGTTTGGCTCATTTGAGGAAGAGGATACAGACCTACCCGATTCCACCCCTCCACCCTACATACCTCCTCCCCCTCCACCCCTACCTCCACATTCACCACAACATCCCTCTGCCCCGGTACAAGACGACTCGGTACAAGATGAGTCGGAGGGGGATGAAGTGAGGATGAGGTGAGAATGTTGAGCTCCAGGGGAATAACCAGTGGGTAACTAGAAGCCAGACTAGGAAAAGGTGGGAGGACCTCCCCAGCTGATAGCGCGGCTCGGGGAGGGAGAAATCGCGATTTCAGTGTGTTGTGTGTTGTGTCCCGATTGCAGTGTGGTGTGCCCCAATTTCGGTGTGGTGTGTCTGTTACATCCGGACGTGCGTGCTTGTGTGTGTGTGTGTGTGTGAAGCGCGGTGCGGCGTTACTAAGATACAGAGACGCGGCGCGGCGGTGCTGAAGAGCGCATGCGCGGGACAGTTCAGCTACACTACCTGATGGAGCGGGTGGTGCGCATGCGTGGCACGGGCTGTCTCTGGCGAGCGTTGGGAGCGCGGCGCGGGGTTTAAGTCAGGGCTTGCAAAGGTGCTTTAGGCGCAGCCTAGCTGATAGCGCAGCGGGCGCGCGGGCACAAGCCGCGGTTTGAGGAGCTGTTTTGAACGCCGCTAGCTGATAGTGCAGCTAGTGGGAGCGTGGTACAAGCTAAGACTTACAAGCACCGCTTACAAGCATCGCTAGTTGGTAAAGAGCTTGCAAAAGTAGCCAGCGAGCCCGGCTGGGCTAAGAGTTAAGTGTTTGTTATACAATAGCACTGCCCTTTAGTGTTAAAAGCTGTCACTGGGAGATCCTTTGCATTACAGGGCGAATAAAGGGGGGATGAATGTGTGTGAATGAGAGGCGGGCTGGTTACCCCAGACCTGCTAAGCGAGAGCGGTAGTCTCCCATGCTGCATTTCCGTCCTTTTCGCGACAAAAGCGGCCAGTAAAGAGACGAAGCGAGTGATAAAAAGAGTGAGAGAACCGCCCCCCCCCGGGTCTGGGTCTCAGAAAAAGAGTGGGACCCCTTAGTGGGAGGTGGGGGGGAATAAAAGGTAATTAATTAGAAAAAATAATTAATTAAAAGGTAAAAAGAGGGTTTTCTTGGCATAATCTATTGGGGAAAATTAAAAGGTAAAATGTGTAGGAGGGGCCCCTAAAAATTCTGCTGGATTGAGGGATAAGAATGCCCAAAAACATCCAAGATTAAACCTGCTGGATTGAGGGATTAATATTCCAAGAGCATCCAGGGTTGATTCAAACCTGCTGGATTGAGGGATTAATGTTCCAAGAGCATCCAGGGTTGATTCAAACCTGCTGGATTGAGGGATTAATATTCCAAGAGCATCCAGGGTTGATTCAAACCTGCTGGATTGAGGGATTAACGTTCCAAGAGCATCCAGGGTTGATTCAAACCTGCTGGGTTGAGGGATTAACATTCCGAGAGCACTCAGAATTAAGTTTGCTGGGTTGAGATATTAATATTCAAGAGCACCCAGAATTGAATAAAAATTTTGCTGGTTTGAAGATAAATCTGAGAGGATCTGGAGTTAGGAACAACACAGCTAGATTGAGGGGTATCCAAGAACACTGAGACTGGCCAGGGAAACCTAAAAGTGTAATAAGTGTGTTGAAAAATAAAAGGTACCTTGTTGTTGTGATTGTTTTGTTGTGTGTGAGAGTAAGTGAAAAATAAAGTTAAGTGAATGTGGACGAATAAAAGTATATGTATGCATCCTGCCCTGTTAGGCAGCCTCACTGTACTCCCCTAGTGTGACCCACAGACGCAGGTTACGATCCAATAGACAAAAGGACTACAGCTGACCATTGGAGAGTAACAAGCCAACCCAGAAACCTGAAGGTCACCTTGAAGAAAAACTGACGGACTCAGTGTGGGTAATCCAGATAGACCAAGAAGGGGAACAGAAAAGATACACTTACCCCTTGGCTGATGATTATGGAGTAGTGTGTAAAGAAATACATTGTGATTGTTATCCTTTTGTGTGCTTTGTTTGTAAAACTTGCCAAGAACGGTGGTAGGTCCATTGCTACAAAGGAAAGCCACCTACTGGGATTTGCTCCAGCTGCTACAAGCTAGAGCGAGGATTAACAAGAATCATATTAGAGTTAGGGGAATTGGAGAATAAGTGGGTAAGGTTCAAATCGAAAGAGTGGTGGGAGGTTTACAGAAAAGGGGTTAACCCTGAGAATTTTTGTTTCCACCTGAATGAACCTGCCCCCTTTGTTGCCCATATTGTAAACCAGTGTTGTCGGAAAGAGCTGAAAGAAATCCCGTGTGACTCATCCCCGGTCAAGGATAAGAACTGGGAGCAGTATAAGGCTAGAAGGGGAAAAGGGAATGGATGCGCTGGAGAGTACCGCTGCTGCCGAGAAGATGGTAATCCCCGCGGCTCGAAGCACCCGAGTCGGCGGGCGAGGCAGAGGGGAAAGAACCAGGCTCTTCCCAATCCCAAGTGGAATAATGCAAAGATACTCCAAATATTACCGACTGGGTATTGATAATCTCCCCAAAGGTACTGACTCAAGCACCCCAGGTAGACAAAAAGGGCAACAAGCTAAAAGGGAAATGGTAGGAAATTATGAGTTAAGTACAAAACCAGGACTCCATCCTCCTTGGCAAATTATCGTTATTGTAACTCTGATTATGTTATTACCAGGAAGATATTCTCAATTTTCACATCAACCCTTTAAATAGATATTAACCCGAGTAGATAGGAAGGAAATTCAAACTCAGATAAGGTCCAGATCTCCTAGTTTTACATCGTCATTATGCACATTGGCCCCCATCGATGTGTCCAGCATCAAATCCAGGAAAGGGATATTGCAGTTACCCCAGGGAATACTTCTGTGGGTATTGGGGCTGTGAAACAAAAGCATCAGGTTGGTCAGTAGAAGGAGATCAATGGCTTACTGTTTCTTGGGTACCCCACGGCTGTAAAGCTCCGCAGAAGCACTGGTCGGGTGGCATAGTCAATCAGGGGAATTGTCAATTTGTGTATCTGAATGTAACTAAACCATCAGATCCAGGATGGACAGTAAGACGAACATGGGGTTTTCGGTACATAGAACCCAGTAAGAAGGAGCCTATCGCACCAGATACCCGGCCAGTAGGCCCTAACCCAGTAATAGCCAAAGATAGAGAACCAGGTTATGTTGAAATAATCAGTAATCAAAGTAACTCAGGAATAGAAAATCCAACTAGTGATAACCAGACAATAATACCCACTAGCGAGGATTCTCGATTTAACACCCTTTAGAAGCTAGTAGAGGGAGCGTACCTAACCCCCAGATTACAGAACATTGTTAGCTTTGTTTTGATGTTAAATCCCCATTTTATAACACTGTTAAAATAACTAAAAAAAGTTTGATGAACAAAATAAAGAAAAAGAAAAGGGGGGATTGTGATAAGTTAGAAAAGACTCTTTGTTCATCAAGACAGAAAGGAGAAGCCTTGTGTAGATAACAGAAAATCAAAGGAGAAGCCTTGTGTAAGATAACAGAGAACCAAAGGAGAAGCCTTGTGTAGATAACAGAAAACTGCCAGACAGAAACTAACTAGTATGTTGATTACTTAAGCTGGTTGTGTAATTAGAACTTAGGTGCGTATAACATATAACCTTATATGGAAAAGACCATTACAGGGCCGTGGACTTTCACCAAGGAAGAAGAGAGGAGCCTTCGTCAAACGACCACCAGAGAGTAGAAGACGACCCCCTAGCAATAGAGGGCACAAGCGCAGAGTACACCCAGAGATACTGCGGACACGGAAGAGAGTATAAAAAGACTGTGGGAAGGGGGAAACGGGGTGAGCCGTTTGCAGAGCGGGGACTCCCCGGCTACACCCAGCGCTGTTTGCTTGCCATCGCTTGCTGTAATCAATAAATTTCTGATTGACTCTTGAAAGGCTGAACAAATTATTCGCCTCTATTTATAACAACTCTAGCCGCTGTTCCAGGTGCACTGCAAGTAATCAGTACTTCTAGAAAAACTAACAAACAAACAAAACAAAAACTAAAAAAGCAAAAACACCTTTGGGTACCTGAAAAAGGATGGCTGGAAGGAAAAATGTTTCTCATTGACCTACTAATCAGCTGGTGTTACTTTTAGTTTAACTTTACACACTGAGAACCACTTGATTGAATAACCTGGCCTCGACTTAAAATAAATTAAGACTAGGTTTTGCTATGTCAGAGCTGTAAACTAGTTTTTCAGTCTTAGAGTACAGCAAGTTACGTATTTGAAGATGAAAAATCACAATGCAAATTGGAATAAATAGTTTAAACTACTTGTATACAGCAAAGGGAAAATAATTAGCTGAATCAACAGCTCCATGAAGACATCTGCTCCATATGAAGCATCCTCCCCTATTTCTTTCTCCAGCCCAAACTTCCTTGTTAATTTTTCTTTATCTTCTTGACTTAATTTTAAAACTCTGGCTGTCATCTTCCCATCTTTTGGGATAACCCCTATTCTTAATTTCACTTGTAAATCTCGTCCTAATAAGTTGCTACCCTCCCCTGGGACTAATAAGACATCCCTTAATTCTTAACAAAGCTTTTCTCACATCAGTTTCAGGATCTATTCTGGAATATTGTTTTATATTTCTCCTAAGTCTTTCTAACTATTCGGTTGGGGTCTCTTCTTTCCCCTGCTGTGCCTCAAAAGCCTTTTTCCTCGAGGTGTTGCCCCTTTGGGCCAGTCGGGCAGCCGCGAGCAGCGAGGCGAGGGCCGGCACCGAAGCGGCGGGCGGCGAAAGAGAGAGCGGGGGGGCTGCTGCGGGCAGCGGGGCGGGAACCTGCAGAGCCGCCGCCGCGGGCAGCGAACTCGCGCCTGGGACAGAAACTGGGGCATTTACACGGGGCAAGCCAGGACCCGGGGTAGGCGCTGGGACCGGGACAGGCACCGACACCGGGGCCGGCGGAACTGAAGGGAGCAGCTCGCTGGGACCTAAAACCGGCGCTGGGGCTGCAGGTGGTGCAGGCGCGAATGGGAAGGGCGGGGGTAGAACTTGTAAAGGATCCCATTCTTTTTCTTTTCCTCTTTTTTCCTCTTGCTCCCCTCCCTTCTCTTTCCCTTTTTTAATAAAGCTTAAAATAAACAATCTACATTACATATACTTTCATTCGTCCACATTTGCTCAACATTATTTTTTGCTTACTCTCATGCACAACAAAACAACCACAACAACAAGGTACCTTTTACTTTTCAACACACCTATTACACTTTTAGATGTCACTGGACAGTCCCGGTGTTCTTGAATACCCCTCAATCCAGCTGTGTTGTTCCCAACCCCAGATCCTCTCAGGCTTATACTCAATCTTGGGTGCTCTCGAATATTAATATCTCAACTCAGCAAACTTAATTCTGGGTGCTCTCGAATATTAATATCTCAACCCAGTAAGCTTAAGTCTGGGTGCTAACAAAACAACCACAACAACAAGGTACCTTTACACCTTTAGGTATCCCTGGCCAGTCCTGGTGTTCTTGGATACCCCTCAATCTAGCTGTGTTGTTCCCAACCCCAGATCCTCTCAGGCTTATCCTCAAAGTGGCAAAATTTTTGTTTACTCACCTTTATTTTCCACTCACTCTCGCACACACATTCACACCCTCAGACCTGTTCATTCACACTTCTACATTTCCCTTTATTTTATTGCACAGAGGAAGGAAACGTTAGCAAACCTCTTAGACTTACACAAAGGAATTTCTGTTACCAGAGAATCGCAGATCGTGTAAGCCCCACCCCGACCCCTTCCACCTCCCCGAGGTTTGGCTATCCCTCTTCCCTAGAGATAGCCTCAGAGTCAGGGGTTCAGACCTCTGCACCTTGCCCGATCTGGACTCCCCACCCCCCCTCCCCCGGGGGAATGGTTAAACGACTACTTTATGCAGCCGCGGTGCTAAAAGGTCCTACGATACTGAGCCATCCTTGCTTTGGGGGCAGCCTCTCTGGGCTTCAGTACCGCCATGTGATAAACTGTGGTAACTTATTTGTTCATCAAAAGAATTGGAATATTAAAGGAGGAAAAATAAAAATTAAAGTATAAGGGACTAGCCTTATACTAGCTCGTAGCAACTGCTACAAACCGCAAGGCTATAGGTATATTGCAAAACTGTAAGATTACAAGTATGATTAATCACCATATAGGGAGCTTTTTGTAGTTTTTTTCAGACACAGGCTAAGAATGTCGGGGGATGGCCGGAGCTGATTATGAAATCAGCGACCACCAGGCAACGGCTACCGGACTAGACAACGTAGGAGTGCTCCAGGTACGCCCATCACTGTCCGGAGCCGATTGTGAAATCAGCGATCACCTGCCTCGACACAACGCAGAAACGACGCAGAGAGATGCTCAAGCTACGCACACCGCTATCGCAAGAGACGCGAATGAAGAAACCTCCAAGAAACTATAAAAAGAAACTGAATAAGGGAGTGGGGTGTGGGGCACTGCAGTGTGGGACACTGCAGGAGGGGCGGTTTGGAGACCCCTACCCACCCAGCGCTGTTTTGCTTGCTACTGCTTGCTGTAATTAATAAAATTCTAATTGACCTTAAAAAGGCTGAATCAAATTATTCGCCTCAATTTATCACAATTTGGTGCCGTGACTCGGATAAAGGAAACCCGGGAGGGAGGCCCCACTAGGGTGAGGCGCCCCACCGCCTTTTTGCGGTGGACCTAAGGGGGGGCTTCCTCCTTGGGCCTTTACCGACGAACCTAAAACTCAGTAGCAAGCAAAGGTGCCCCCGTTAATCTTTGTGCACGAAGAACCGCGGAAGAGTGAACACGCAGGAAGCGTAAGTAGCCCCCGGTGGGCGGTGGGCCTCTTTTCCCGGTGGGTGGTGGGCCTCCTTTTTCCAGGGTTGATTAAAACCTGCTGGATTGAGGGATTAATATTCCAAGAGCATCCAGGGTTGATTCAAACCTGCTGGATTGAGGGACTAATGTTCCAAGAGCATCCAGGGTTGGGGGACGTAGGAGGAGGGGAGCTGCACCCCCCTCGGCGTCAAGTTACCCTTGGTGGGGAGGCTCCTGGGTTAGGAGGAGAGCAAGCGGGCCTAACCCAGACGCGGAGGTGGACTGCCTCAAAGTTCCTGGGGCGGGGGATCCCCGGAGAAACTTCCCCAAGTTTCGGCTTACTAATTTAGTATAAGTGTATGTGCTCGGTGGGCCCTGTACAAGCGGGCTCCGGAATGCGTGTGAAAGGGACAAAGCCTCGACCCCGGAAACGGGGTCTTTAAGAGTCGTTTAGGGGTGTGTAGTCCCGGGGTGATTGAGGTGAATAAGAAGACACACAGGGCGAAGCCCCGGTTGAGAAACGGAGGCGCCTGAAAGACGTGAGTAGCCCGGTCGCTCAGTCAGGGGTGGGAGTCCTGGAGTGCAGCGAATGCGAACGTGTGTGTGAGAGGGGAACTGGCAGCTCAGATTCCCCAAGTGAGTGTGGACCCCATAGTAGTGCGTTTCCCATATCCGGCGACGGAGTGGGCCACGAATTGGGGGAAGCGACTGTCGTATTGTTTGTGTTGAGTGTGAGAAGGCACTCTAGAAGATGGGTCAGAGAAAAAGTAAATCTGCTGAACCCATGGGTGGGAGAATTTCGGTAAAACTTCCACTAGGCTTAATGGTAAAGTATTGGGATGCCTTTCCTTCTAGAAAAGGAAAAGATAGGGTTAAAATGATCCATTATTGTATGAAAATTTGGGGGGAGTAAACGGATAGGGGGAGACCAGCTGTATTGGCCCGTGTTTGGGTCGTTTGAGGATTGGATCTGTCAAGCTCTAATATAGATATATTAACTCCAAAGAGCCCTTTAACCAAGAGGAGAGCGAATATGCAGCTCTTTGGATAGTGGGAGAGATTGAAGAAAGCTTTCCAGTTGTATTCAGGGGTGGACCCCAATACCCCAGAGGGTGAGACACTTTTGAAGGTGCATTTTGTGGTCGATTCTTGGGTGGACATTCGGAAGAAGTTGGAGAGGTTGGAGGGATGGCAGGCGAGAGGATTGGATGAGTTGTTGTGAGAGGCTCAAAAGGTGTGTGTTGGGAGAGAGGATGAGAGTTTTAAAAAGCAGTCTGGAATCGTGTTAGCAGCAGTGGGTGGGGACAGCGGAGTCCCCGGTGGGGGGAACTGGAGGTCAGTCCAGAGGTCGGACTGACGTCCAGCGAAGTTGGTTTGAAGGGAAGTCGAGAGTTGGTTTGAAGGGAAGTCGAGAGGTGGAGAGAGCATTGTCTGTTTCTATTGTGGGAAGAAGGGACACATGAGGAGAGAGTGTCGGCAGAGGATTGCTGATGAGGAACAGTTCAAAGAAGATTAGGGGGGTCGGGGGCTCTATCTGCTGGGGACAAGAGAAAGAACAGAGCCCCTGGTAAAATTAAAAATAGGTCCCCAGCAACAAGAATATGAGTTCCTTGTGGACTCAGGGGCGGAGAGATCAACCGTCCAGACCCTTCCCCAAGGGTGTAAGGTTTCACCTGAAATAATACAGGTGATTGGGGCCAAAGGGGAACCCTTTGGAGTACCTGTAATTAAGGATGTACTCTTAGAAAGTGATTCTAAATTAGGAATTGGGTCATTTTTACTAGTTCCAGAAGCAGATTATAATCTATTAGGGAGAGATTTGATGGTCGAGTTGGGGATAGGGATAGAGGCAAAAAAAAAAAAAAAAAAAAAAAAAAAAAAAAAAAAAAAAAAGGGAGAACTAACAGTAAAACTATATATCCTCTCCGGGCTGAAGACGAAAAAAAAAATATTAACCCAGAAGTTTGGTATACCCCCGACAGTGTGGGGAAATTAAATATTGAACCCTTTGAGGTAACTATCAGGAACCCAGAAATCCCTGTCAGGATTCGGCAATATCCCATACCCAAAGAGGGGAGGGAAGGACTAAAAACAGAAATAAAGAGACTTTTGGAAAAGGGACTTTTAGAACCCTGCATGTCCCCTTTCAATACCCCCATCCTGCCGGTAAAGAAACCGAATGGCAGTTACAGATTGGTGCATGACTTGCGGGAAATCAATAGAAGAACAGTTGAAAGATTCCCGGTCGTAGCCAATCCACATACTATTTTAAGCCAACTTGGCCCAGAAAACCAGTGGTATAATGTAATAGATCTTAAAGGTGCTTTTTGGGCCTGTCCCCTTAAGGAAACTTCTAGAGATTATTTTGCTTTTGAATGGGAAGACCCGGATACACATAGAAAACAACAATAGAGGTGGACAGTCCTTCCCCAGGGGTTTACTGAATCCCCAAATTTGTTTGGGCAAGCTCTGGAACAAATATTGGCAGAATATTCACAGGGGGAGGGGATTGTGCTTCTACAATATGTAGATGATTTATTAATTGCCGGGAAAGAAGAAGAAAATGTAAGGGAAGAAACTATAAAACTCCTAAATTATTTAAGCCTTAAGGGACTCAAAGTTTCAAAGTCGAAATTACAATTCGTGGAAGAGGAAGTTAAGTACCTCGGACACTGGCTGACTCAGGGGACTAAGAAATTGGATACTGATAGAGTCCAGGGAATACTTTCCCTGGAAGCTCCAAAAACTAAAAGGCAGGTTCGGCAGTTACTGGGACTTTTTGGGTATTGCAGACAATGGATTGAAAATTTTAGTGGGAAAGTTAAATTTCTGTATGAAAAATTAACAACAGACGGGCTATTAAAATGGAGCTCCGAGGATGAGACCCGGTTAAAATCATTAAAAACTGAACTGGTCAATGCCCCGGTTCTCAGCCTCCCGGATCTAAAAAGACCATTCTTTTTATTCATTAATGTCAAGGAAGGGGTGGCATACAGGGTGTTAGCCCAGGAATGGGCTGGAGGAAAGAAACCAGAGGCATATCTTTCAAAGCTTCTCGACCCTGTTAGTCGAGGGTGGCCTGCCTGTCTGCAATCGATAGTGGCTGCTACCCTTTTAGTAGAAGAAGCAAGAAAGATAACTTTTGGGAGTGAACTGAAGGTTTTATCTCCTCATAACATCCGTGGAGTACTACAACAAAAGGCGGATAAATAGATAACAGATGCCAGGCTCCTAAAGTATGAAGGCATCCTAATTTCTTCTCCTAGGTTAAGTATTGAAACCACAAGCTTACAAAATCCAGCCCAGTTTCTATACGGGGAACCAGTTGTGGGACTAACTCATGATTGTCTTTTGCAAATAGAGGAACAAACAAAAATAAGACCAGATCTCGAAGAGGAGGAATTAGAGGAAGGATATCGATATTATGTAGATGGATCCTCTCGGGTCCTTGAAGGGAAAAGGAAATCTGGGTATGCTATTGTGGATGGGAAAATTTTTAAGAAAATAGAATCTGGTCCTCTTAACCCCAGCTGGTCAGCACAAGCATGTGAATTGTATGCAGTGCTCAGAGCTTTAGAACTGCTAAGAGGAAATGTTGGGACCATTTATACTGATTCAAAATATGCTTATGGGGTGGTTCATACATTTGGTAAAATCTGGGAAGAAAGGGGACTTATCAATTAACAGGGAAAGGGGTTGATACATGGGGAATTAATTCGGAAAGTGCTCCAGGCCTTGAGAGGTCCGGAAAGAATAGCTATTGTTCATGTAAAAGGACATCAAGTGGGGATGGGAAACTCAGTACGGGGAAATAACTTAGCCGACCAGGAGGCGAGAAAGGCAGCTCTAATGAGTTTAAAACCATATAAAGGGGGGGGGGGGGGTCACACAAAGGGAAGATTGCTCCACTTGTGGAGCTGACTTAGAGGAAGAACCATGTTGGGCTTGTTGGGATGCATACGGGATTGATTCGATACAGTGTGCCTGTGATAACCCCCAAAAGGAACATTGATGGTGCCACGGACTCATTAATCATGAGTGTGCCTGTGATAACCCCCAAGACAAACATTGCCGGTTCCATGGACCCATTAACCATGTGTTAGCCTTCATGGTACAGGAAAAACAAAAATTAAACGAAATGGGGGTGAAGGAAAAAGAGGGAGGCAAGTGGATACTACCGGACGGGCGGGAGGTACTCCCAAAAGGAATAGCAATGAGGGTCCTGCAAGCAATCCATAGGAAAACCCACTGGGGAATTCAAGCCCTGGTTGACCAATTTGCAATTAAATATATGTGTATAGGGGTCTATAATCTTGCAAAACAGGTAACCCAACAATGTTTAACCTGTCAAAGAATAAATAAACAACAATTAAGAGAAAGACCAATGGGCGGAAGGGAACTGGCACAACGACCCTTTTCACATATACAAATAGATTTTACAGAATTACCAAAAGTGGGGAGGTATAAATATCTATTGGTACTGGTAGACCACTTAACCCATTACGTGGAAGCTTATCCTATGGCCCGAGCTACTTCGAACACTGTGGTAAAAGTATTATTAGAGCAAATTATCCCCCGGTATGGATTAATTGAGTGTTTAGACTCGGACCGGGGACCCCATTTCACCTCTAAAATTGCAAAAGATGTCCTGACAGCTTTGGGGACTCAATGGAAATATCACACCCCATGGCATCCACAGAGCTCGGGGAGGGTGGAAAGAATGAATGGAGAAATAAAAAAACAACTCACAAAGTTAATGCTGGAAACAAAAATGTCATGGGTTAAGTGCCTACCTCTTGCCTTATTGAACATTCGAACTCAACCCCGAACTGATGTGGGAATCTCCCCATTTGAAATGCTATTTGGAATGCCTTATGATATGGAAGCCCCCACAGATCACCCCTGCCTAAAAGATTCTCATATTAAATTCTACATTACCCAAATTATGAGCAGAAGGCAGGAATTGAGGAAGAAAGGAGTGTTGGCACAGAGACCACCTCTGGATATCACAATCCATAAGATAAAACCAGGGGATCAAGTACTTATTAAGTCTTGGAAGGAAGATTCCTTAACTCCATGTGGGGAAGGTCCTTTTTTTGTTTTGCTTACCACAGAAACGGCAGTCAGGACGGCCGAAAAGGGGTGGACTCACGCCAGCCGAGTGAAAGGCCCGGTTGCCACAAATAACCAGTGGAGAGTGACTAGCCAGCCTGGGAACTTGAAAGTGACTCTTAAGAAAAACTAATGAACTCTGTGGACATTATCCAAATCAACCATAAGGGGAAGCAAAGGGATACAATTACAAACTAGCTAAAGACTATAGTGATTTGTAACAAGGAAGGTTGTGGAGATCGTTATCCTTTTGTAAAATTTGCCAAGAACGGTGGTGGGTCCATTGCCAGAGGGGAAGACCACCAATTGGGGTTTGTACTGAGTGCTAAAAACTCAGCAAAAACTAATTGGAACTGTACTAAGGATAGGAGAATTGGAAAATCGGTGGGTCAGTTTTGGATCTGAGTGGTGGAAAATATTTACCAAGGGAATATACCCTGAGTATTTTTGTTTACTAACAAGCCCACTCCATTTGCTGCTCAGATAATAAAAGGGTGTTGTCAAAAGGAACTGAAGGGGATTCCTTGCAACCCACTTCTGGTCAAAGATAAGAACTGGGAACAGTACAAGGCTAGGCAGGAGCAGAAAAGGGGACGCTCAGGCGAGTCCTGCTGCTGCCGAGAAGATGGTTTACCTCGCGGCTCGAAGCACCCGAGTCGGCGAGCGAGGCAGAGAGGAAAAGGCCAAGCCCCCTCTAAGTGGAACAATGCTGAAATGCTCCAACCACTGCCAGCCGAGTACTAGGCTCCCTCAAAGGACCAGTCTAAGTGCCTCCGAAACACCAAGGGAGCAGCAAGCCCAAAAGGGGAAAGCAGGATGTTACAAAACAAAAACAAGGCTAGGACTCCACCCTTATTGGCAAATTATTAGCTTTCTATTGCTTTGTCCTAATGGTGTTTCTGGTCAAGACAATGCTGAATGGCTGTGGTCCCAAGCCTTTACCCAATACACTGGATCTATGGGAAGCCAGCCTGATTTAGAAGGTTTAAATTTAACAACTCTAGTCATGCACGATAACCAGATATATACTAAGCAGGAGTGGAAAAGACAACAGGAGTGGTCACTTCAAGGAACCATAGGAGAGGAAATTAAGATAGGGTGTCGAATGATTAACGGGACTACCTACAATAAAGTTATCCAAATCAGTGTAGATAATCACAAGCATACGAAGCAGCAAAATGATTTGATGAACAAAATGGTAAAGGAGAAAATGGGGGATTGTGATAAACTGTGGTAACTTATTTGTTCATCAAAAGAATTGGAATATTAAAGGAGGAAAAATAAAAATTAAAGTATAAGGGACTAGCCTTATACTAGCTCGTAGCAACTGCTACAAACCGCAAGGCTATAGATATATTGCAAAACCGTAAGATTACAAATATGATTAATCACCATATAGGGAGCTTTTTGTAGCTTTTTTGCAGACACAGGCTAAGAATGTCGGGGGATGGCCGGAGCTGATTATGAAATCAGCGACCACCAGGCAACGGCTACCGGACTAGACAACGTAGGAGTGCTCCAGGTACGCCCATCACTGTCCGGAGCCGATTGTGAAATCAGCGATCACCTGCCTCGACACAACGCAGAAACGACGCAGAGAGATGCTCAAGCTACGCACACCGCTATCGCAAGAGACGCGAATGAAGAAACCTCCAAGAAACTATAAAAAGAAACTGAATAAGGGAGTGGGGTGTGGGGCACTGCAGTGTGGGACACTGCAGGAGGGGCGGTTTGGAGACCCCTACCCACCCAGCGCTGTTTTGCTTGCTGTAATTAATAAAATTCTAATTGACCTTAAAAAGGCTGAATCAAATTATTCGCCTCAATTTATCACAGCCAGGCCTCTGGGAAGTGCCCTGAATTTAGTTGCCTCTGGTGCCAATTCACCTTTGAGGCTGGCTGCATGTGACTCACACCTGGTGCGAGTCACAGCTTCCCCCTCACGCCCGGGGGAACAAGGCTAGGTTTGCGGTGTTTTGCCTAAGCTCCCACCCGCGGGGACTTGTTGGTGCGGGACCCACCTTCGCATACACAACAAGACAGCAAGGTACGTTTCTCTGGCCAATCCCAGAGCTCTTGGATTTCCCTCAATCCAGCTGCGTTTTCCAACCCCAGATTCTCTTGGGCTTATCCTTAAACCGGCAAAATTTTTATTCCATCCTGACTACTCTCGAATTTTCCCCAATACCTTTTATTTTTCCCCAATAGATTATGCCAAGAAAACCCTATTTTAACCTTTTATTAATTTAATTTTTTTCCAATTAATTACCTTTTTATTTTCCTCCCCCACCAAGGGGTCCCACTCATTCTCTGAGACCCAGTCCTAATTTCCCGTGGGGGTTTCTCTCACTCTTTACCACTCGCTTCGTCTCTTTACTGGCCGCTTTTCTCGCGAAAAAGACAGAAACGCAGCATGGGAGACTACCGCTCTCGCTTAGCAGGTCTGGGGTAACCAGCCCGCCTCTCATTCACACACAGTCATCCCCCCTTTATCCACCCCGTCCCAACAAATACTTACCTATCCTTTGTCCTTGGTCTTTGTTCTTCGTGTACACTTTAGTCTTAGGGGCTAATTACAGCGGTTTTTAGGGAATCTCTTCCCTTTTCTTTGTTTTATTGTCTCCTTTTGTCCATCGGATCAGAACCTGTGTCTGTCGGTCACACCAGGGGAGCACAGTGAGGCTGCCTAACAGGGCAGGATGCGTCTCCCTCACTCTGACTCTCCTAAGGCACTGGCAGAGAGGTGTTAAGAACCATCCTCTGCTACCATAATTGTGAAAAACGCCAATCACTTGGTTTTTAAAATTTTTAAAGTTTAATAATAACAATAATAAAATGGTTATAAAAATAGTAATACAATTAGACTAATAAAAATTTAGAGTTAGGACAATTACAAGACAATAAAAAGCAAAGAATTACGGACGTCCAGATGCTCTCGGGCACTTAAGCCACGACAAGCATGCCTTGTGAACAAAGGAATAACCTTAAAAGCAATAGCCTGTTGCATATACAAAACACTTCATGATTATGCATATATTTTATTTAAAACAAGAACTTTGTCTGGTACTTGTCAAAAAGTTTCTGTTAATTCCCAGGCACCTTTGAGTCTAAGTCAGGCTTGAAGAAGTTCGTTTCTGTTGATAAGGAAAGCCATAAATTCCTCTCCTCTGGAAAATTTAGGGGTTTCTGTAATTGTTATCCTTGTGCGAAGAATTCCTTGATTATCTCATCTCTTTCTTGAGATAGTTAAAAAGTATCTTACATAGTATAGTTTCTATTTTAACATTGTGTTATAACCTAAAAATACATTCAACACACTACTTGAGAGAATTAATACAGCATAACTTTCCAACATTACACATATAATATTCATTGTAACTATTGCGTAAAGCCGATCATAAAATATGCATTTTTCACACTATTCCTCCTCTGGGCTCATCTCTTGGAAGATTTCAGATCTTTTATCCAATCTGGGCAATTTCTTCTATAATGTCCTTCCACCCCACAGTAAAAACAGGTATTTCTAGAATGCACCTGAGGATTGGTTTGTACTGGGGCTCTGTTCTTTTCCTTTCTCTTGTCTTTACGACTTTCATGTCTAGGAGTGGTGCCTGGGGGTTTTAGACTCTTTTGGAGTTCGAGTGTAAGGCTCGGCAGGACGTTCGACCTTACCTCGGCAGGGAGACCAAGCTTCCCAAGCCTAGTAGGAGAGTCAGGCAAGGGGGCTTGGCCGGAGTTCGAGTGTAAGGCTCGGCAGGACGTTCGACCTTACCTCGGCAGGGAGACCAAGCTTCCCAAGCCTAGTAGAGTCAGGCAAGGGGGCTTGGCCGGAGTTCGAGTGTAAGGCTCGGCAGGACGTTCAACCTTACCTCGGCAGGGAGACCAAGCTTCCCAAGCCTAGTAGGAGAGTCAGGCAAGGGGGCTTGGCCGGAGTTCGAGTGTAAGGCTCGGCAGGACGTTCGACCTTACCTCGGCAGGGAGACCAAGCTTCCCAAGCCTAGTAGGAGAGTCAGGCAAGGGGGCTTGGCCGGAGTTCGAGTGTAAGGCTCGGCAGGACATTCGACCTTACCTCGGCAGGGAGACCAAGCTTCCCAAGCCTAGTAGGGTCAGGCAAGGGGGCTTGGCCGGAGTTCGAGTGTAAGGCTCGGCAGGACGTTCGACCTTATCTCGGCAGGGAGACCAAGCTTTCCAACACTAGTAGGAGAGTCAGGCAAGGGGGCTTGGCTGGAGTTCGAGTGTAAGGCTCGGCAGGACGTTCGACCTTACCTCGGCAGGGAGACCAAGCTTCCCAAGCCTAGTAAGAAGGTTAGGCAAAAGGCCAAGTAAGAGTTTGGGCAGGACTTAGCAGGGGTACAAGGCTAGAAAGTCCATCAAGGAGTTCAAAACTTAGGCCAAAGAGAAAAAGAACAGAAGATAATAGATGCGAGTATGACTAGTGATTGTCCTGGCCAAGAGACAATGTAAAGTGCCAAGAGGGGAATTTAGTTAAAAGAGATTAAGTTTAGTCAAGTGATTCAAAATACGAAGTTGGGAGGGGTCAGATGCGCTTTAGCTGCCTGTCAGTATATTCCATTTTAGATAGAAGCACCATTTAAGGTATATATTTTTTTTGGTTTTGAGGCCTGAAAATGGGAAGAGGTTATAGTAAAAGAGCAAATCCTTCCAAAGCAAAGAGAATTCCCCCTAACAGCCCCTTGGGGCAACTGTTAGACTAATGGGATTCTCGGGAGATCATGAAGGATCTAGACAAGAGTAAGATGATACATTACAGTATAGGAAGTATGGCCGAAGTTAGAATTACGGGGAGAGTAGCCGTGGTATGGAACCCAAGATCAGTGGATGTGTAATCAGAAGAGAGGGCCTTGATATAGAACAACTATCTCATGCAGCTTGCTGGCTGGAGAATTCGATAAATAATGAGACTGTGAGAATATGCAAGTTACAAAGAAATAGAGAAGAAGACAAAGGGAATAGAGAGGGGGAGACTAGAAAAATAAAGGAATGGGACCCCCTCGATTGCCTGTCCCCTTCTGCTCCTGTTACTTCCGCAACAGTTTCCACAGTTGGTCCTTCAGCCCCTCCTATTAAGTCCCTGATTCCTTTCCCCCGTTTTCCCACCTCTGTTTCATCGTCCCTTCCCTTAGTTTCCTCAACCATCTCCCCAACTCCCTCTTCCCCTTCTCCAGCTGGAGTTTCCTTGCCTCCTCCCACTTAGGAGCTGAGGCCACCTTTGCCCAGGGTTGGTTCATCACCTGGCATGCCCCCTGGCCTCCAGTGTCTCTCTCCACTACTATTTCCCTGCTTGGTGCCTTAGAAAAAGGGCCGTATTGTAGCACCCGATCCAAAGCACCAAGGGTGGAGGGGCTCTTTCCCCTTAGAGGGGTTCCTATGGGTAGAGCAGCTGGGGGAGTTAGGTTTGTGGATGCACCTTTGGCAGATTCTGAAGTCTGGGGATTTGGGAAAGAGCTAAGAAATTTAGTGGAAGACCCCGTTGGAATATCTAGCCAGTTGGACCAGTTTCTAGGGCTGAGTATTTGTACCTGGGGAGACCTGAGCTATTCTAAGCATTCTGTTCTTTCTGAGAAAGGTCCAGATGATCTGAGCAGCAGGGGTGAAGATATGGGAAAGAGAGGGTGGATTGGGGCCCCCAGGGAACCAGGGGATGCCCTTGGTGGACCCCAACTGGAGTCCCAGCTAACAAGAAGGTAGGCAAAACATGAGAGACTATAGGTCCCTCATGATAAGAGGGATCAAAGAGTATCCCTAGGGGAAGCAACACGAAATTGGCCTTTGATGGTACTCGGAGAAGGATGAGACCCCGGCAATTTGGCTTAACCAACTAAAACGAAATTTCCAGTTATATTCAAATATAGACCCAGATAGCCCAGAGGGTCAAGTCCTCTTAAAGGTCTAGTTTGCCACCAAATCCTGACCCGATATTAGACAAAAACCAGAAAAGATAGAGGACTGGCAAGCAAAGAACATCAATGAGTTGCTCAAAGAAGCCCTAAGAATGTATTTAAGTGGGAAAGTAATCACAGCAGCAGCAGCTATCCTGATAAAAGAAGCCCAAAAATTGATCCTGCAAGGGAAAAGTAAAGTACAAACATATACTAGTGATCGTAGATCACCTCACTCACTGGGTGGAGGCTTTCCCAACCAAAAAGGAAACTGCAGGAAGTTGCAAGAATAATCTTAGAAAACATCATACCACGATATGGGCTAGTCAATAACATTGACTTGGACCAAGGTCCACATTTTGTTGCTCAAACTTTACATCAAGTAACAAAAGCCCTGGGGATAAGGTGGAGGTTGCACACCCCATGGCATCCTCAAAGCTCTAGAAGGGTGGAAAGGATGAATAGAACTCTTAAAAATGTGTTAACTAAATTAATTGAAGAAACAAAGATGAATTGGCTCAGGTGTTTACCTCTCGCTCTCTTGCGCATCAGAACCAGACCTTGGTCTGACACAGGGGTCTCTCCCTATGAAATAATGTTTAGACTCCCTTTTTTTTTTTAAATCACCCCTTTCAGTACAGCAGATTATCTGGAAGGGGAGGCAGCAACTCAGAAATATTTAGAGGTCATAGGAAAATCCCTAGAAGGCCTCCGAAAGAAGGGGTATCTCTCCCAAACTTCCCCTCTGGACGCCAGTGCCCACATCAGTCCTGGGAATTGGGTGTTGATGAAGTCCTGGTACACTACCACTCCATTAACCCCCAAATTCGAAGGACCTTTCCAGGTACTACTCACCACACACACTGCGGTACGGACCCAAGAAAAAGGCTGGACCCACGTCACCAGAGTTAAAGGACCAGTGCCACCCCCAGACGCCAGACCAGACCCAACAGTGTCACCCGCCTCCTCTTGTGCATGGACAGTAATTAAGAAACCAGAGGACTTAAAATTAACTTTAAAGAAGACTTGCTAGAGGCTGATATACAGTAAGGTGTTAATAACTGTTTCTGTGTTAAAGTACCATAGAAAAGGTTTAAGTACTTGGTAATTGTTTAATAAGACTAAGTGTCCTTTAGCCAAAGGAGTTACCTAAAAAAAAAAACTTGGTTTCTAAAGAACACTAGAATTACCCTCAGGCCTGAGTAAAAGCATACAAATGCCAAAAGAAGTTAGCCCTCAAAAGCCAAAGACTGTAAGTTGATGCGGGCTTAAGCCCGATCAAAGAAGTAGAGGAGGGATTTGTTATGAACAGTTTCCAGGTGTTCCCCAGAGACGCGGGCAGGGCTTTCCTAGTTCCCATGGCAACACTAAAAGAAAACTACTAACTCTAGCTAAGTACCGATATTGAAATGCTAATTAGCTAATTGCTCTGTTTGTTTTCTCTAAACTACCTGGCCTCCCACCCCTCCACGCTGCCATTCTGGGACTAACATGCAAATAAAAACCCCTTAGGATCATGGGAGTATTTTTAGGAGATAAAAATGAATATAAATCAAAAACTGAACACAATAGAGGAGTCTAGACAAATGCCCTAGCTGAGGAAGAGGGAAACACATCCCCTGACTGGCTTTTAACCGTCGCCATCACCTAAGAAAGAACAGACTGTATTAGGCTCTGAGAAGCAGGGAGATAGAGACAGAGAGCCCTGGTGCTGCCACCAAGGAAAGAGTGGGGACAGCTGTTGTTCTGGACTTCAGCAACAGACTCTGCACACCACGCCTCCTCATCCTCGGGCCACCGGTGTGCCACAAGGAAAGGAGAAAGGACAGCTGCTGCTCGGGACTCCAGTGACCGACTCTGCATGCCGCCTTCCTTTCGGCTGCATGGGAAAGCTACAACCGCGGGGGCGAGCTCTGCGTCGAGCCCCCTGCCCAGCTGATCTTTTTAATAAAGAGCTGAACATTAATAAAGGCATTAGCCCTGTTCATTTCATAAGAGGTTTGCTAAGGTTTCCTTCCTCTGTCCAATAAAATAAAGGGAAATTTACAGAGTGCTGAACCTAGGTCAGTGGGGAAATTTAGGGGTATCAGAGTACTTAAGATTCTGGGGTGTCAAAAAAAGGTACTATTCATAGTCTGGGTGAGCAAGGCACCAAAACCAAAAAAACTCTTCTAAGCAGAAGTCGAGAAGTAAAAATGAACAGGCCTGAGAGTGTGAATGAATGTGTGTGAGTCACAAAGAGTAAGTGCTCCTTAGATAAGAACGCCAGATAAGTGTGCCCAGGGGCACCAAAGCTGATTGCTGCAAGGAGACCTTTCTGCATAAACAGAAAGAGATTAGAAGATCTTCTCTCTCTTAAGTTAAAAAAAAAAAAAAAAACCAAAAAAAAAGGAGACAAATAGAACTTTTAAAAGGGTCGGTAACAGTAAGCAGTTTTATTTACCAGCCCGACAACTTATACTAACTAAAAGTCACTATGGGTCAGACCCACAGTAGACGAGGAGGGCGACCAAGGAAAAAGAATAAGAATATTCCTCCTGGAAGTCCCCTTGGTGATATACTGGATGACTGGAATAAGTGGGAAACAACAAAAAATTAGATCAAGTGAGGATGGTTTTTTTATTGTGTGGAACATTGGCCAAAGAGGAAATTACAACAAAAGTCCTTAAAGTGGCCCTGGTATGGAAGTAGAGATAAGTGGTTATGTTATTTATTATATCAGCAAGTGTGTAACCAAGAGAACCCTAATTCAGAAGAAGTAGAGTATGTTACTTGCTGGGTCAAATTCTTAGAAGGAGATTCTAAGGTATACAAACTAAAAAAGGATAAAGAGCAGAAGGATAAAGAAAACAAGGATGTTATTCAAAAGAGGTGGGATCCCCTGGAGTATGTCACCCCATCAACTCTTCCTCCAAACTATCAAGCCAGCCCTCCACTTAACACCCAGCCTCCTGCTTCGCAAAACTTATCTTTATCCCCTCCAATTGTGATAAACTGTGGTAACTTGTTTGTTCATCAAAAGAATTGGAATATTAAAGGAGGAAAAATAAAAATTAAAGTATAAGGGACTAGCCTTATACTAGCTTGTAGCAACTGCTACAAACCGCAAGGCTATAGATATATTGCAAAACTGCAAGATTACAAGTATGATTAATCACCATATAGGGAGCTTTTTGTAGCTTTTTTGCAGACACAGGCTAAGAATGTCGGGGGATGGCCGGAGCTGATTATGAAATCAGCGACCACCAGGCAACGGCTACCGGACTAGACAACGTAGGAGTGCTCCAGGTACGCCCATCACTGTCCGGAGCCGATTGTGAAATCAGCGATCACCTGCCTCGACACAACGCAGAAACGACGCATAGAGATGATCAAACTACGCACACCGCTATCGCGAAAGACACGAATGAAGAAACCTCCAAGAAACTATAAAAAGAAACTGAATAAGGGAGTGGGGTGTGGGGCACTGCAGTGTGGGACACTGCAGGAGGGGCGGTTTGGAGACCCCTACCCACCCAGCGCTGTTTTGCTTGCTACTGCTTGCTGTAATTAATAAAATGCTAATTGACCTTAAAAAGGCTGAATCAAATTATTCGCCTCAATTTATCACACAGTGATTCCACGCCTCTCCTCTATCTCCTCAGGGAATCTCCATGTCATTTTCCCCCGCTCCAACTACCCCACTCCCTCGTATATATCCACCCCTTGATGCTTTTCCCCCTGCCGTCTCTTACGTCCACTAACCTGCAGCTGGCTCCACCTGTAAGTCAGGATACAACACCTTGCCCTGAGAAAAAAACCTCTGGATATATCCTCCAACCTAACAACTGAACCCTCCCAAAATGATAACAAAGACTTAGTGAGCCAGTCAAATGACCCTTCAGATGCTGGCTCTTACTGTAATACCAGATAAAAAAGTGGTGTAAAGCCAGAAGTAAATCCGGACAGGCTGTTTCCCCTGAGGGAAGTTCCACTAGGTGGGGGGGTAGGAGGATTAACTCCAGCCCAAGGATATAAACACCTATTGGTCATAGTTGACCATCTAACCCACTGGGGTGAAACGTTCCCCAAGAGAAGAGAGACAGCCCAAACTGTGACAAAAGTTCTCTCGGAAGAAATTATTTTGAGATACAGGCTAGTAAATATTATTCATTTGGACCGTGGCCCCCACTTTACATCCAGTGTTCTGCAACAAGTCATCAGGGCCCTGGGAATAAAGTGGGAGTTACACACCCCTTGTCACCCTCAGAGTTCTGGGAGGGTCGAGAGTGTGAATCAAACCTTAAAGAATATTTTAACAAAATTGGTCTTAGAAACCCAATGGAATTGAGTCAAATGTTTACCACTAGCCCTATTACGAATAAGAATGAGACCCAGAACAGATCTAGGGGTCTCTCCTTATGAAATGTTGTTTGGGCTGCCTTTCTTGCTTACCCTGTTCAGTATTTGAGAACATCAAGAAGGGGGGATGACAATGCAAAAATATATAAAAACAGTAACAACAACCCTAGAAGAACTAAGGAAAAAGGGCTACATTCCCCAAACTTCCCCACTGAACTATAAAACACATGGTATTAACCCGGGAGACAGGGTATTGATTAAATCATGGAAAAACCCTCCACTAACTGCTTGCTTTGAAGGCCCCTTCCAGGCGCTGCTTACAACAAACATCCTCCCCCCCGCCCCCCCCCCCCACCTTGGGGCAGAAGCAGACAGAAAAACTGAATCTGGGTTACAAGCACCACATTACAACTATGTGACTGAAGAACTGTGCAGGCTCATAAAATTGATAAGACAGTTTAATGCATATGCAACAGGTTAGGGGATAAAATAGACTTGGGAATTTTTGGGGGTGCACATGTCCTTTGGGGGTGCTATCCCACATACCGGCTTTACAACTTTTACAAGTTGTGGAGTTTTTTTTTTCTGCAAATCAGTGACATTCGTACTGTGAAAAATGCCATTCACTTGCGTTAAAATTTTAGAAGTTTAATAGTAATGAAAATAGTAATGAAAATTAGAATAATAAGAGACAATAAAAAGCAAAGAGTTACCGACATCTGGGTGCCTTGCACTCTGCCACAAAGCATACCTTGCTAACAAAGGATTACCCCTTATATCTTATCCATTCCTTGAGCTAGCTACAAAAAGTATCTTACATCACATGGTTTCTATTTTAAAATTATGCTATAGGCTAAAAACTATATTTACCACATTACTTAAAAGAGATTAATACAGCATAACTTTCCAACATAACACATAGAGTATTCATTTTAACATTTGCAAAGAGCCAATCATATAATATGCATTTTTCACAATCCCCCTTCTTATTCTTTATAAATCATTTGGCTTGACCAATATTTCTTGTCCACTTGCATTCTTTAGACTATGCTGGTAATCAAATAAAATGGGATTAAACAAGGAAGAAATATTAAAACAGTTGTAACACACAAAAGGAAGAATCCTAATTTCTTCCACCATCCTATCCCAAATACATTACCCCACCCACTAATTTTTAACATTGTTTTCCAATTTTGGACCAGTACTGGGGGGTATTTTTCTGATATCTTTTGCTTTTTCCAGGATGACATCCCCGTTGTCATCTATTTTCAACAATCTGATATATTACACTTTCCACAAACACCCCCTTCTTTAGCCAATAAATAGTCTAAAGCCAAACTATTCTGATACACTACAGTTTTTGTTTGGCTTTGCTGACTTGATATTAATTCCAGTGCCTGAGCAGCTTTGTTTGTTATCATCTCTATAACTGCTTGGAGTCTTATAATACAATTCAGCATATAATGTGGGGCCAATACAGAGTTAGATTGCTGGGCTGGTTTCACCTTTTGTTTACTAATTGTTCTTTTACCAAATCTTGGACTGTATCCCTAAGATCAAATGTAAAACAAATCTATCTCTCTCCTTTTGGACATTCAATTCCCTGTCTATTACCACTTTTTCCTAAGTTTCTTGTAATCCAATATTTTTCCCCATTTTGCCTGCAGGTACTTAATTTGGATGGGTTATAACAGTGACTGTTGACATGGGTGTGTGTAATAAAAGAGGAACTTTGGTTTCTTTCCATGTAATGCTTTCGGTAGCATTTGTGACATGATCTTGCCGGTATCCTGAAAGGGAAAAGACAACAAATGAGTGACAGAAACAGGAATGACAGAGGTCTGGTATGGCTTATACCCCCACCTTCCCTGCCTATGGGGTTGCTTCCCATAGCAGGTATATATGATCTTCTCAGTGGCGAGTACAGTGGACAACCCATGATTGCCCTCTTTTTCCCTTGTTACTTCCTTTTTACTAATTTCTAGGCAAATTGTTTTTGACACTCCTTAACTGTGGTTTCCCACCGTTTCTCAGGGATCTCTCATTCAACAGGCACTAATAATTTCCATCCACTAAAAAAAAGTTATTATTTCAGTTGTTTTTAGTTCTATCTGGATAGGGGATAGATTTAGTACTCCACACTTCCTGCAATGAGAGCATAGATTTTGTGAACTACAATACCAATTATTCCCACAAATTAAACATTTACTTATTGTGGGATGTGCCCATGGGGAGGACAGTGTGGGAATGCCATGGGAAACTACAGTCATTTAACATAAGGCATTTCCCCAGAGTCCTCTGCCCCCCAATGCAAATGAGCACATGGCCATCACCTGTCAGTTTATGGTTATCATCTCCCCAAGTTCTGGAAAGTTCCTCGTTCTCGTTGTTTCTAATGGTTCCCTCTGTAAACCACTCCTTCCCTTTTCCCTCATTGGCCCAATTTGTGTTACCCCATCCCTTACACCCTCTTCCCATTGGATCGTTTGTACCCTAGTTACTCCTTCCCTCCCCAGTTATATACTCTGGCCCCTCCTTCCCCAGGCTCTTGGAGTCTGCTTCCCCTGAGTGTGGTTGTCCCCCTGTTCCTATTTCTGCCTCCCTACTCCTTTGATCAATGCTGAATAAACCCACTCAGATTCCAGCAGCTCAAGAGTCCTTCCATCTTCCTGGTGGAGATTTTAATTACGTTCTCCAGGCACCCGTTGACCAGCTAACTGAGGGTTACCCTGCGGGACTCAGTCCGGGGTAGCCTATATCTGGCGTCCGAACAGACTGGACACCTGTCTGTCCAGCCCAGAACGTCTCCTTCGGATTTTGGATCTGTGACCCGGACTCCTAAGGATTTCAAGCGTTGTTCAGAGCCAGCCCCAGGAGCAGCTGCGCTTTCGTCAAGGAAGACCCCTTCTCCTGGACCTGCTCACATCCTCCAAACGTCCATCACTGCAGCTTTGGGGGAAGCTTTTGGACTTTGCAGGACCGGCAGGACCCCACCACCCCCGTAAGGCTCTTTTCTTTTTGCCTGTGTCCCTTCTGGATGAGTCTCTGCAGCGTCGGCTGCCAGGTGCTTTGCGCCTCATACAGGCTCTTTTGTTTCTGTTTCTCCTTTGCTTTGTGGGGGGAGTTTTCGGCTGTTGAGCAAAATGGGCAATCGCCTTTCTCCAGCCTGACGGGAGTTTTGCATCCAAATTAAGGTAACCCTTGTTTTGGGGAATGTTTCATTTAAGAACAGGGAATTGAAAGCTTTTGTTAATTTTATTTCTGAGCATTTTCCCAATGCGTCCAGGGAAGATGTCTCTCCTGTTTTATTTCGGGGGAAAGTTGGGAAATGTATATATGATATTCAGGTTGCAGGGAGTGTTAAAGTGGGGCACTTTTATCCTGTGTTTGATTCTATTTTTAAGTTAATTAAACAACAGGGGGAGAGTTCGGTCCCCGGTTCTCCTACCCCTCATTCCTCCCTCCCCAATCCTTATCCCACTTCCCCTAAGGGTGGGTCAAGAGCCAGACCCTGCCAAAAGGCACAGAGCTGCTGCCGACTCTCTGCTGTCTCCCACCCCACTCTGTCCCTTCCTCGTGATGGGACTGGCCACCCCAGCCCGAGCCTCACCCGTTCCCTCGTTCCTAAGTCCCCAGACCCCGGTTTAATTCCCGGTTGTAATGATAGTTCTGTTAAACAAAATGGCGCCGGCTACATGGCTGAGCACCACCATTCTAGAAAAACCCTACATGGTGCTGCTTCTCCTCCTTCTTCACTCTCTCAGGTTCCCGCCATTCCTTTGCCACCCCCTCTTTCGTCGGGTGCCGCCCCTGCGTCGGGTCCCTCCCACTCCACCACGTCGATTGTTACGTCGTCGGGACTCGCCCCGCCTGTCCCCCTGACCACACCGCTGGGTATGCCCCCTGTGGGTGCGACCGTCCCACAGGAAGGCCATGCTTCGGTGGGTGGGTCAGGCTGTGCCCCCCCCTCCTGCAGCTTTCAGTTCCCATGACAACAGAACTGGAAGTGGGCGTGGCCAGAAGGAGGCCATCTTGGCCTGACGGGTCTCACAACACCGAGACCCACCGGTCAGATAGAGGCTCCGTGCCCTAGCCCATCCTGCCTCATCCTCTGATGAGGATGAGGACAGTGACAGCCCCCGCTTTACCATCAAGCTGGGGGGAGGCTGGGCCCGGATCTGGGAGGAGGCGATCAAGGACGGGGACCTTGATCTTGCACGGGACTTGGGATCCTTTGCAGAACCAGTCATCCACAAGAGGGGAAGGGAACCCAGGTGGCAGCAGCTACCTTACGTAGAAGTCAAAGAGTTAAGAAAAGCAGCCAAACATTACGGCAGAAATTCACCATTCTTTAAGAATGTTTTGGACTTGACTTTCTTTGGGCACACACTAGTCCCACACGATTTGAGGTACATAGCCAAAGCATTGTTTACACAAACTGAATTACTGCTATGGGAAATTCATTTGAAAAAAATGTTAAAACCACTCTTAAAAAAGTATGACCTCAATGAAGTGTTGGGGGAGGGCAGTGAAGGCCTTGAGGCCCTCACTGGAGAGGGGGAATTTAGCTGGCCAGAAGATCAAATTCTACTGCCAAATAACCTATTAGATGAAATCAGAGATGCTGGCAAGGCCACGCTTTAAAAAATTCCAGATGGAACAACCCCCCTCCAAAACTTCTCCTCCGTTTTACAAGGCCCAGAAGAGACTTTTATTAAATTTGTGGATCGTTTACGAGAGGCCATTGAAAGACAGGTAGACCATGTAGAAGCCTGAGAGGAGCTTCTCAGAAAGATGGCCATGACCAACGGAAATTCAAAGACCAAGAAAGTCCTGAGAGCACTGCCTCAAGATCCAGAACCTAACATCTCACCGATGGTCGAGGCGTGCTCAAAGGCTTCATCCATAGAACATACCATGGCTTTAGCTGTGAGCAAAGGGGTGGGGGAGGCCATGGTCAATTTAAGTAATGTTTGGTGTTTTGGATGTGGCCAACTAGGACATATACAAGCTAACTGCCCCCACTGGCCACCTGAACCTCTTTATCAACCACATTTACAATCTCTGAGGCCTCTATTCAGGGACTTTCAACAGCACCAGCAATACCATCCAGGAAATGGGCGGCGGAGCGCGATGCGGGGCCGCGCGATGACACCAAATGGCCAACTGCAGCACTCCGGCCTGCCCACCAGCCTGCCTACCATCCAGGAAAGCCACTGCCCGGACGGTACATTTCTGCGAACCGCAGCCATGAGGACAGGCTCCGGTTCTTCCACAGAACCAGCCAATTAAATCAGGATAACCGTCGGGTCCTCTGCAGCGCTGTCCATCTTTTGCTGCCAGACGAGGACCTTGTGAGAGTCCCTGTGGGATATCTACACTCACCCTATCATGACAGGCCCACAACCGTCCTGCTCCTCGGGGACAGCCACAACACACCAGAAGAACTTACCATCATCCCCGAGGTGGTTTGTGTGGATCCTGGCAATGAAATCACGGTATCAGTAGTTTGCACCAACCCCCCATTTACTCTTTGTAAATGGGTAAATGGGCCCCATTTGCTTTACTATACATCCTGGAGGGGCAGGACTTTGATAATGAGAACAAGGACAAGCATGTTTTCTTTACTCAAAACGTCTGCAAGGAAAGACCATTAATAACATCTACCATTTCTTTTCAGGGGAAGTCAGTGACTTTGGACTTAATGGCGGACACTGGAGCTGATGTCACCATCCTCCCTCGAGCAAAGTGGCCGCACGACTGGGAGTTGGTGCCCCCTTGCGGCACAATCTCCAGCGTGGGGGGAGCTGTCAACTCCCTCAGAAGCAAATATCTGGTAAACGTGGAGGGACTGGAGGGGCAAATTGCAACAATCAGGCCTTTCGTGGTTTCCTCAAATATCATGCTACTTGGAAGGGACATTTTGTCCCAATGGGGAGCCCGACTTGACATCCCTGACCCTAGGTGGGATTTTTAGTATGGGCCACTGCAGAGCGCACCACTCCACCTCTCAATTGGAAAACCGACACACCAGTATGGGTGGACCTGTGGCCCCTTCCAGTGGAGAAATTAGAGGCGCTCCATGAATTAGTAGAGGAGCTGGTGCGCCTGGAGCATTTAACACCTTCCACTAGCCCTTGGAACACACCTGTCTTTGTCATCAAAAAACCTGGCAGGGACAGGTGGCACCTGGTCCAAGACCTACGTAGGGTCAATTATGCCATTGACGACATAGGCCCCATTCAGCCAGGCCTCCCCTCTCCCTCCATGCTTCCCCAGGTTTGGCAGCTTGCAGTGTTAGACATCAAAGACTGCTTTTTTAACATCCCATTGTACGCTGGAGATGCTCCCAGGTTCACTTTCTCGGTACCATCAATCAACAGGGGCGAACCTTACAAAAGGTACCAGTGGACCACTTTGCCCCAGGGAATGAAGTGCTATCCAGTGCTCTGTCAAACTTTTGTTGCACAAGTCCTTTCTCTTGTTAGAAGAATCTTCCCTGAGGCAATAATACTTCATTACATGGATGATGTTTTAGTGTGTGCTGCCACAAAAACTTATCTAGTGACACTGTTGAGCAGGACGGGAACAGAGAACTCCAGATCAGAAGGCTAAGAAAATGAACTCTCCTTTATTTCAAATGTACCACTCTATATATAGAGAACATTGAGAAGACTAATTTCATTGGTCTTAGAGTAAAAACATGTCACACCATTGGTGTGTAGTGAATGACGCACAGTAGCAGACCATATCTATAAACAATGTGAATAACAAGATAGATTAGAGAATTATTTACATTCTTTCCCAACTGTTTCCCAGGCTCTTGCCTGGTTAGAAAACCTTTCTCTTTCTCTCTGACTGAGCTGAGAATATCCACATTTCCTCCATTTTTTTTACAAAAAGAAAAAAGAAAAATAAAAGGGCGGTGTTTGTGCCCTCCTGCAGGGCCCTTGCAGGAAAGAGAACAAACACAGCTCAAGAGCCTTATCAACTCCAATCAATCAAAACCTCAATTTGGATATTGACTCAGAACAGTCGAAGAGATTCCAAACTCTTAGTATAAATTTCAAGAAATCAGTTACCAACTCTAGGATAGTAACAACTCATTGTTAGTCTGCCAAAGGACTGGCAGCCCAACTTGTCAAAACCCATTTCCCAGTGTGAGTAGATGCCCACATGACAGAAAATAAGGTATTAACAAACATGTGCACATACCCAAATCAGCCAAATTTGGCATCTGGCAAGATGAGTAACATCTGTTTGCCACAGCTGCAAAGCCCTTAGGCCTCTGGGATTTATCCCAGCTAGTAAGGTGCAGCAGGTCAAGCCTTGGTTGGCATTCACCAAATTGCTTTTGCAAGGTGTGTGCACTTGATAGAAGAATCATGCAAGGCTTTTGGCCCATGCAGTCATGTCCTCAATGAACCACTTGAGTGACATATGAAATGCCATGAAATTTCTGAAATGCCATGGCCACAGCCCTTAATTCAATCACTTGGGCCAAGGCTGTTGTGGCTTTCCAGTACTTTGAGCTGTCAGTAAAACACAGCTCTTTCCCCCCTTTTTTTTTTTTTTTTTTTTTTTGAAAAACCAGCAGCACCTGCGGGCTCTAGGACCCTGCGGTGCTCGGCGAGGCGGAGGACCCGGTCCAGGGGGCCGGGCCAAGCGTCCCAAACCTGGCCGGCGGGGCGGAGAGCCCAGGCTCTCCAAGATCCACGCGGCTCGGCCCATCCCCCCCGCTTCTCATAGGTATCACTTGGGGCCCCTGCATCTGGGGTCCCTGGGACACTCCATGGCCACCCACAGATGGGCGACCTATTCTAACTTCATATTTCAGTGCACGCCTCCACCAGGCTGTAAGAATCCCGGCAATTCCTCTGGCTTTTCGCCCTCCCCCCACCCCACCTGGCCATGGATCAAGCCACAGCTTCTCGGGACCCCGCTTCTCCCGCTCTGCGAACAGGAGCAGGACGCGCGGGGCGCGGGCAGGGGAGGTTTTCCCGGGAATATAAAATTCCACCCTGGTTTTGGGGATCTTGGCACCACTCATGCCTGCCCAGTACAAGGGGCTGCTCTTTGCTCCCAGTGTGATTGTCCTGCCGCGGGATACAATGAACTGAATCGCGGCCCCACCCCCATCCCCAGCCACGGTATCAGCAGCAGTGGCGCTGCTGCGGACCAAGATGGAGTTCCCTCCCTCTGCCTCTGCCTCAGTGGGACAGAGCTCGGGGCAGTCTGGGGGAAGTGGAGGGAGTGGTGGGCTGGATGCAGGCTCTGAAACAAACAGGCTGGATGTGTTGTCCAGCACAGGGCTGCCTGCTTCTGCCGGCGGCGGTGGATCACAGAGCGAAGTCGCTGCTGAGTCGGCTTCAGGCAGCGCGGCGATGAGAGCCGCTGTGCCCTGCGGGCGCTCCCCGCCCGCAGCGAGCGGCGCGGGGGGTGCAGTTTCCCCCGCGGCGTGGCACGCCGGCAGCCCAAGCGGAGCAGGCGGCGCGGCTTCGGCAGCGTCTTTCGGCGCTGGCAGTCCCGGGGTCGGCGACGATGTCGGTCCCGGGGTGGGGGGCTGCGGCGGTGGCGGCGGCAGCTCCGCCGGTCCCGGGGTGGGGGGCCGCAGCGGCGGCGGCAGCGGCGGGCTCACTCCGGGCAGAGCAGTGGGTGGAGCGGCAGGCGGGGCGGCGAACCCCGCTGCCGGCAGGTGTGGCGCCATGGCCGGCGCTGGTATCTCAAAGGATATCAAATCCGTCGGTCCGCTCGGTGCGCAGGGAGGAGGACCGGGAGGCAATTGCTCCTGTCCCGTTGGCAAAGCCGAGGCCCCCGCGTGCGGCGGGGGACGTGCCAGGGGATGGATCAGAGGCTCCATTGCCGTTCCCGGCAGTACCAGAGGGTGGGACCGGTACATCTGCGCAGGCTCCATCAGCGAAGGAGTCGGGGGGGCTCCAGCCCCCACTGCGCCGTGGACTGCGGGCGGCGCCGGCCCCCCGCGAATGCGGTCTGGAAAGGGGGGGCTGCGGAGCCGCGGGCTGTGGCAGCACGGCGTGCTGCGCAATCAGTGGCCAATCTGTCGGCAAAGAATATCTTGGCTGAACGTAGTCACAGGGATGGGAATACTTGGGCTTAACATGAGTTCCCGGCGACATGTAAAGTCCGCGGGGCATCCCAGCGTCTCTCGCAGACCCACTCTGCGCCGTAGCGAGCCTGGGCACCGCCCCGCCCGCCTGTCGCCCACTGATTCCCGAGACACCGCTGCATACCGAAGCGGCATCCTCATTTCCCGACAGCTCCCACTCGGAATCACTGCTCCTCGGGGGTCTTATAAGGCAACTTCGTATAGATGCATCCCCAGACCGCAAAAAGGGCAGACGCTGTAGCGTCCCCCTTCCTCTCTTTCTTCAGGAGGGACGGGCCCAAATCGTTCCAGACTTTACGATCAAAGGCGAGACTGAGATCTGCAGGAAATCCATGGTCCCGAGCCCAACCCAGGAGCTTGACGAAGTCATCATCCGAGACCTGGATACCCAATTGTGGGGCCCAGCCTTGCCAAGCGGTCAAGACCACCCGTTCAGCCGTAGATGGCTGGTTCCCCATTGTTAGGAAACCGTCCCTTAGCAGACGTCCACTTCAAGAGACAGACAGTCCACTACTTCAGGGAAAACCGTCCCACTCAGTTCTCGGCTTCTAAGAGCCGACCGGCGGTTCAGACAGGACCAAGCCTTCTCCGGAAGGCACACGGTTTCAGTGTTACCTCTCTCAGGAGGCCAAAGGTGTCCGGCCAGAGCCTCCAGGCTACTGGCGTGGAGCTGTGCTGCAAAGCCCCCCGGCAAGATGCTGTGGTTCGGGGCTTCAGCCAACGCTGCAATTCCACGAGGGGTCACCAGATGATGCCGTTGAGCAGGACAGGAACAGAGAACTCCAGATCAGAAGGCTAAGAAAATGAAGTCTCCTTTATTTCAAATGTACCGCTCTATATATAGAGAACATTGAGAAGATTAATTTCATTGGTCTTAGAGTAAAAACATGTCACACCATTGGTGTGCAGTGAATGACGCACAGTAGCAGACCATATCTATAAACAATGAGAATAACAAGATAGATTAGAGAATTATTTACATTCTTTCCCAACTGTTTCCCAGGCTCTTGCCTGGTTAGGAAACCTTTCTCTTTCTCTCTGACTGAGCTGAGAATATCCACAGTCTAGATGCAGTACTTTCGAAAACTGTGCAGGCCATCAAGGCGGCTGGACTTCAGATTGCACAGGAAAAGATTCAGTTATCAGCACCATGGAAGTATTTGGGCTTCATCATCACCAGGAGGACCATCGCAACTCAGACATTAACCACCAAGGAAGACCCATGGACGCTGCGGGATGTTCAGCAAATTTGTGGCACCATCACCTGTGTAGCAGTCAGAGGCCCTGCAAGGCCTCCATGGCGGTCATTAGCCTAAGATAAGAAATGCAGAGTCATGATGAGTGGACCAGAGCTGCCCGTCTTCCGCACTCAGACCCCTGTTATCTCTCTGTAAGGCTATAGGTAGTATTCTCCTCGACCCCAGCCACTGGACAATTCCTGATCCCCCAACAGTCTACTTAAACACATACCTTTGCCCTGTTCAGCAGAAGAGCTGTCACTGGAACCCTTTGCAGAAGCTGCCAATAAAGACATCTCCGCAGAACTCCACACAGCCTTCACCTCTCTCCATCCCTGCATCTGCCGAGGCACTTTGCGAGCACAGAGCTGAAATCACTAAGAGCTGAAATCGCTAGAGCTGAAATCACTCCACAAGTGCTCGCTAAAGTAGCCAGCGGCTCAGAGCTAGCCAGGGGGCCCAGACAGGCTGCGCCTCATCAGCACAGCGCTATCCGGGACACCTACAACGGCTGCTGGCCCGGGGGCCAGACGGACCCCCGGGACTCCAAGCCGCGATATGTGGCAGCCCGAACGGGAGAACAGACATCCTGGTACTCCTGAGAGCAGCATTCTGATACGGATTGTTACTGCCTCGGCCCGCCACGACCCTCTGAGGGTAACTTCTTCATTATAGAAGAAGCTATCTGGAAGAGGCGTCCAATGAACCTGAATATCACCATCTGGGACGAAAGTCCTCAGGAGTTAGACAAAGCAGACCACCACCCAACAATCTCTGACCCAATTTCGGCTGAGAAAAGTGTAAGTTTAAAACAGACTTTCTGCGTGCTTTTAATCTTGGGTCCCCTTTTTGGTTTTTCCTTTTTTTTCTCTTTTTCACTGCTGGGGGGGGGCAAGGGAACTTACAGTAATGGGATCAAACTCTAGTAAATTAAAACTATCCCAGAATGAGATATATACATATTTACAAATCCTAGAAATCCTAAATGCTAACAACCTTTCCTTCTCTAAAGGCAATCTTTCAAAAACAAACTTGAAAAATTTTATAACATGGATCCTTTCTCAGTTTCCAGACGCTAACACGAAAATGATTATTTGAGACTCCTTTTGGGACTTAGTAGGGACAAGAATATATGTTTTCCAAACCAAAGAAGACTTTTCTGTTACTAAATTCCTGCATCTCTTTCACTATATCGCAAAAGCGGTGGAAAAAGCTAACACCAGCAGCTTAACAGCAGCTGAGGAAATTCCAAATTCATCTTCTATACCAGATCCTCCAAATGCTAATCTCTCAGGTAACAGTCCTCTCTCTGTCAGCTCACTCCTTCGTGGGATGGGGAACAGGGGAACCGCGCCACCCACCCTTCCTGCACCCGCGGGATCCGCGGAGCCCGCCCGTCCCTCCACCTCCCCCCATCCCTCCGCCCCCACCCCGGACGCGGCAAGCCAGAACTCAGCTCCCTCGCTTATGCAAAGCATGACACGGTGCTGGCACTGCCCCCCCGCCTCATGCTCGGGCAAAATTGCGTCGATGTCGATCGGGCCCGCCGCGCTCTGCCCCAACACCACCCTGCAGCCTACCGCGCAACCCGACGTGCCCCCTCCTCTCCCCCCTGCCGCCGCAACTCTCCCCGCCGCTGCAGCTCTTCCCACCCCCATTACCATCCCTACCTACCTGCCTGCCGCAGATCCAGCGAATATCTCTGCAACCCCCGTGGTGCCAGCGGCAGCAGCACCCCCCAACCCCACCGCCTCCTGTCCCTACCATCTCCCCTGCCTGCATTCCACAGCGATGCATCCACCCACCCCCAATGCCCACCTAACGGCAACCCCCCACACTCTGTCCAGTCTCCCACACCCCTGCAAAAGGTCGCTCCAACACGCCCAAAAAAGCATAGAGCACCTCCTGACCACACCTCATCAGAGGACAGTGAGTCTGAATCTGACACAGACGAAATTGATCCATGGGCTTTAATTAAAATGGAAGCAACTCGGGCAGGGGATTGGGAACTAGCTCAGAGAATTACTGCCTTCCCAGTAAATTATATAAAGGGGAAAAGGGGGGGGGCACTATTAGAACAACGTGGGAACCTAACACAAATAAAGAATTGATACAACTTCGAAACATAGCCAAAGAACATGGTAGAAGTTCACATATTTTCAGAAACTTCCTCGAAGCACTTTTTTCGGTGCATATTCTGGTCCCTCATGACCTTAAAAACATTGCCAACTGCCTTCTTTCCCCAGCAGAATATATGCTATGGGAAAGACAGTGGAAAAGGCAATTACAAACATTATTAGACACCTATGCTCAAGATGCAAATAAGCCAGATTTTACAGTCCAACAGCTGGCTGGAGAAGGGGATTTACAGAAACCCTCTGACCGAGCTAACACCTTACCTAAGGCAGCACTACAAGACTTGGCTATTGCAGCAAAAACCTCATTGCTTCTTACCCCAGATGACTCTATCCCTACGCAACACTTCTCTGGTATTAAACAAGGAATAGATGAAAGCTTTATCAAGTCTGTAGACAGAATTAAAGATGCTCTGGAAAAACAGATAGAGAGCACAGAAGCAAGAAAAGAACCGTTGTGCAAGCTTGCTTTGTCAAATGCAAACGAACAATGTAAAAGAATTCCGAGGGCCTTACCCTTGGATACAGAACCCACCATAGAGCAAATGGTGGAAAGCTGCGTACATCATCTGTCCACTGAAAACACAGTGGCCCAAGCAGTCTCTAAGGGTATTGCAGAAGGAGTTTCTGGTGTGTATGCAGTAGTAACTTCCAAAGACCAGGACCGCTGCTATCACTGTGGGGAATTTGGACATTTCATGAAGGACTGTCCAGACAGGTCACCTACCTGAAACCCTCGTAACACCTACCAAAGATCCCAGAACCAGCAGCGATACCAGCAGCGTTCGGGAAACTTCCAGCGGAGGGCGGCCAGGCCCTGCGCAAAGACAACAAATCAAAAGCCACCCAGATCCAGTCACGCGTCATCCCAGCAGATTCCAGGCCACGTGGAGAGGATCCAACCCACAGAGAGATACAGATGGGAACACGGCGCCAGTTGGTAACTGCTTTATCCATTTACTTTAATAATAAGGAGGTTTATCGTGTTCCCACAGGCAAGCATGGGCCAAAAGGTGGTCCTTTTAACATCTTAATTATAGGGGACACTCTCCATGGCCCAGAGGAAATCTTTGTCATTCCAGAGGTACAAACAGTGCACCCGGGACAAGAAATCTCTGTGCAGCTGTGTTTCACGGACTTACCATTTTTTCTTTCAAAGGGAACTCCTATTGCACAAGCCTTTCTACTCCCAAAGAATCACAGGGAACAGCTTCCTCTCAATCCGACAGTAATGTGGGCACAAGTTGTGGGACCAAGTAAGCCTACCATCGAGTGCGGTCTATCCTGCAGAGGAGAAAAATTCCACCTACCAGGGATGCTGGACACCAGTGTGGACATGATCATCATTGCTCACTCAGAATGGCCAGCACACTGGGGACTACAACCGGTAGCAGGAATGATTTCAGGGATTGGTGGAGCCACAGTGTCCATGCGAAGCAAGCACAACATCCTCGTCGAAGGGCCGGAAGGCAAGCTGGCAACCATCCGCTCATTCGCGGTAAGAGCCCCCATCACCCTTTGGGGAAGGGATGTTCTATCCCAATGGGGGGCCTCCCTACGTATTCCCAGTCAGGATTTCTGACTGGGGCCACTGAGGAGCGCGCACTACCAGATACTCCTCGGCTCACCTGGAAATGCCAAGACCCAATCTGGACTGACCAGTGGCCCCTCTCTAAAGTAAAACCGCGCACTTCAAGCCCTTGTGGAAGAACAGCTCGCTAAAGGTCACATCGTCAAGACCACCAGCCCTTGGAATTCTCCAGTCTTCGTACTGCAAAAACCTGGGACGGACAGGTGGAGGCTCCTTCATGACCTTCGCAAAATCAATGCGGTCATCGAGGACATGGGTGCCCTCCAGCCTGGCCTGCCTTCACCATCGATGCTGCCCCGAGACTGGACACTTGCCATCATAGACATTAAGGACTGCTTCTTCAGCATTCCACTGCACCCCCAGGAAGCTCCACGGTTCGCTTTCTCCATTCCCTCTCTTAACAGAGAGGCTCCACTCAAAAGATACCATTGGTTGTATCTCCCCCAAGGACTAAAAGTCTCACCCACCATATGCCAGTGGTACGTCACTCACATCCTGTCTCCTGTTCGGAACCTATTTCCAGATGCAATCATCTACCACTATATGGATGATATCCTGGTCTGTGCATCAGAAAAAACTTACTTAGGAAAAGCAGTTAAAGGGACAATCGAAACCATAGAAAAAGCAGGGTTCGAGATCCGCGAGGCCAAAATACAGTACACCAACCCATGGACTTATCTTGGATTCCTGATCCGAGAAAGGACAATTGTTCCCCAGCAGCTTGTTATCTGAGACAACCCAAAAACCTTGAGAGACTTACACAGTCTATGCGGATCCATCAACTGGGTACGCCCCTTGCTGGGAATTACAACAGAGGACCTCGCTCCCCTGTTCAACCTTTGTGGCAATGAGGGCCTAGACTCTCCACGCACGCTCACAACAGAAGCCCGAGACACCATCGCCAAGGTCCAAGAAGCCCTGTCTTCATGCCAAGCCCATCGCTTCGAGCCCAAGCTGCCTTTCCAGTTCATCATCCTCGGAAAAGCACCTCGGTTCTATGGACTGATCTTCCAATGGGATCTTCAACTCTGAGACGCTTTATTGATACTGGAATGGATCTTTACAAACAACCAACCTTCAAAGACCATTACAACCTTCCAGGAAATAATGGGACAGTTAATAAAAAAGGCCAGAACTCGCTTCTGCTCCCTTGCTGGGTGTGAGTTCACATGCATATATTTGCCACTAACCACTGGGGATCTGGAACATTTGCTCCAGACCAATGAAAACCTCCAATTTGCCCTAGACAGTTATACAGGCCAAATTTCCATTCATATCCCAAAAGGCAAACTTTTTAATGCAGTCTTTAATCTGACCCCAAAATTAGTCCAAAGTAAAACACCTCTCAAAGCTCCAGCAATTTTTACAGATGGCTCAGGGTCATCCCACAAATCTGTAATGACTTGGAAGGACCCTAAGACTCAAAATTGGGAGTCTGATATCCAAATAGTGGAGGGATCTCCACAGATTGCAGAACTAGCAGCTGTTGTCAGAGCCTTTGAGAAATTCAAAAATGAACCCTTTAATCTGGTCACAGATTCTGCATATGTTGCCAGTATAGCTATGAGAGCAGAACATGCTCTTCTCAAAGAAGATTCCAATCCAATGTTACATCAATTGATTTCGGCATTAACACGCTTAATCTCTCACAGAAAGAAACCTTACCATATAATGCATGTGAGGTTGCACACTGATCTCCCAGGTTTCATCACAGAAGGGAATAGGAAAATGGACGCATTGGCCATGGCAATAGAAACTGCTAACGTTCCTGACATCTTTGCCCAGGCAAAGTTGTCACATGCATTCTACCATCAAAATGTACCTGCCCTTATTAGAATGTTCAAGCTTTCAAAAGATCAAGCAAAAGCTATTGTCGCCACATGCCCAAACTGTCAGAATTACCAGATACCATCGATGGGGACAGGAGTCAATCCCCGAGGACTGAACAGCTGCCAGCTGTGGCAGACAGATGTAACTCACTTCACACCTTTTGGGAGGTCAAAATACGTGCATGTATCAGTCAACACGTTTTCGGGAGCAATGTTTGCATCAGCTCATCCAGGAGAAACTACACAACACACCATAAAGCACTTCCTCCTCGCATTCGTCACCCTGGGAGTACCAAAACAAATCAAAACGGACAATGGACCTGCCTATGCCTCTCGAAAAATAAGAGAGTTCTTCAGTGAATGGGGAATAGAACACAAGAGAGGTATACCAGCAAATCCCACAGGACAATCAGTCTTGGAAAGGACACATCGAACCCTCAAAAGAGTCCTCAATCAGCAGCGAAGAGAGACAAAAATCATATCTCCAGTTGAGAGACTTTGCAAGGCTCTCTACGTCATCAATTTCCTAAATGGTACAACATCAGAGCCTGAGCCGCCAATACTTCGCCACTTTGCAAATACTACCCAAGCAAAGCTCACTGAGAAACCACCAGTGCTAGTGAAGGACCCGGAAGTGCATCAAATTTCTGTGCCTTTCCAGTTGATTACTTGGGGTAGAGGGTATGCATGTGTTCTACTACCATCTGGTCCAAGATGGTACCCAGGAAAAAACATAAAACCATACCTAGGCACTGCAAACACTACTCCCACAAGCAGTGACAAGAATCCCCCGGAGTCAAATACAAGACCTCCTCAAAATCAGACAAGTTCTGCCTGGAGACAGAGACGTCACCGAATGTCCACATACAGAAAAAAAGACCGTCCCATCACGCGACAGCAGACAGAACAGAAAGTGGAACAGCATTCTACTGTAGCAGTTAAGCCATAAGCTAGAGAAACAACCTGAACACAAATTGTTCTCTGGATGATATATTATTACCCTTTGTTTACCCTAAAAAACCCTATTGCTTTCCCTTCCTAACTACTTAACTCTTTCAAAAAACCTCTAACCTTACACCCACTCCCCCATCCTTAGCTTATAGAAGAAAAAAAAAAAAAAAAAGAAAGGGGGAGGGAAGGAAAGGATGAAAGGAACAAGGGAGAAAACCCTCTCCTACCGCCATAAAGATAACAAATGTTGCTTATATTCCCTATTAGAAGCCCCATCGTTATCCAAAGATGAAAATTATCTCCATCGGTGCTGTCCTCACTGCTGCCTGGATGTTCTTCACCGTACCGTATGCCTACGGCTGGATTAGCCCACAGCCTAGCCACAATGTTTGGGTAACCTTAGCGAAAACATTAAAACAGGATAACATGTGCTTATCCATGGGAAGCATTGATAACCCACTTTCCACATGTTTAGTAGTGATTCCATTCGTAGCAGACGATTGGCCCGTCTACAATTCAGAGCTTCTCCGCACCACAGGTAAGAGACCCAACATGGTAGATATTTGGGATGAGTGGACAAAAATGTTGCCCAATGCTCAAGAGGAACCCCAAGAATTGGACCTGTTGGGGTCCTCCAAGGCAACATACTGCGTCAAATTTTACTATAGACGTCCAAAGAGCAATTGGCCAGAAATTGACCAGACAAAAAACACATACAGAAAGGACGTATCACCCATTAATAAAGCCTATGACTATCCGGATTGGTGCAGTTACACCGCTCGGGTGATCTCTGTAGCCTCTCTCCACCCCAAAGTACTACCCAAGGGAATGTTTCTCATCTGTGGTGACAGAGTGTGGGCTGGGATTCCCTCCTGCCTTCAGGGAGGTCCCTGCAGCCTTGGAAAACTTTCCACCCTCACTCCAAATATTACCTTCTTACATAATTGGAAAAAAGAAAGTGAATTAAAATGCCACAAAAGATCCTACACAGAATTTGATTAAAATTGTGATCCAAAATTATACGATTGGAACAAAACAAAAAAGATTGCAGTCTCCCTATTCCTACCCTGGGTAGCTGCAGCTAAAGCTCTTGGGGAAATAAATCACTTAGGGTGTTGGCTCAGCAAGCAAGCCAATGCTACCTCTGCCGCCCTAAGCAATCTTTTAAAGGAAGAAGAAACCACGAGACATGCATCACTTCAAAATCGAGCAGCAATTGACTTCCTACTGCTAGCCCACGGACATGGCTGCGAAGACTTCGAAGGGATGTGTTGTTTCAACCTCTCTTCACGCTCGGAATCCATCCATGCAAACATCCAGAAACTGAAGGAACTTGTGAAGGACTTAAAAGTGGAAAGAAACCCAGACTGGGTCAATGACCTTTTCAGTCAATGGGGATTAACGGGATGGGTTGCATCTTTGGTTTAAGGGAATTTTGTGGATTTTCGTTGTAATTGTCATTGTGTTAACTATGTTCTCATGCCTTGTCCACTGTTTCAAAAGAACTATAGGACATGCATTTTTACTAAATACAGAAAGTGGAGTTGTAGCAGTCAGAGGCCCTGCAAGGCCTCCATGGCGGTCACTAGCCTAAGATAAGAAATGCAGAGTCATGATGAGTGGACCAGAGCCGCCCCTCTTCCGCACTCAGACCCTTGTTATCTCTCTGTAAGGCTATAGGTCGTAGTCTCCTCGACCCCAGCCACTGGACAATTCCTGATCCCCCAACAGTCTACTTAAACCCATACCTTTTCCCTGTTCAGCAGAAGAGCTGTCACTGGAACCCTTTGCAGAAGCTGCCAATAAAGACATCTCCGCAGAACTCCACACAGCCTTCACCTCTCTCCATCCCTGCGTCTGCCGAGGCATTTTGTGAGCACTGAGCTGAAATCACTAAGAGCTGAAATCACTAGAGCTGAAATCACTCCACAAGTGCTCGCTAAAGTAGCCAGCGGCTCGGAGCTAGCCAGGGGGCCCAGACAGGCTGCGCCTCATCAGCACAGCGCTATCCGGGACACCTACGACGGCTGCTGCCCCGGGGGCCAGACGGACCCCCGGGACTCCAAGCCGTGATACACCTGGATCCATCCTCTCCTGGGGCTCGCCACGGAAGAGCTAGAGCCCCTCTTCAACCTCCTGCAACGAAGTGAAGACTTAGCTTCCCCGCGTCAACCAAAAGCAGATGCCCGTGGAGTCCTGCCGAGAGTCGCACAGGCCCTGAAGTCCCGACAGGCTCACCGTGTGGTCCTGTCCCTCCCACTGAACCTCTGCGTCCTGGGTAAGTGGTAAGTGCCCAAACTTTAATGGACTTTTATTTCAATGGGATAGTACACTCAAAGACCCACTCCTCATCATTGAGTGGCTTTTCCTACCTCACCAGCCACACAAAACCATGACAACACCAGCAGAATTAATAGCCAAACTTGTTATAAAAGCCTGCCACTGCCTCCGGACCCTCACAGGGTGTGATCCGACGTGCATTTATTTACCTTTAAATTTGGAACAATTGGACTCAGTACTACAAACTTATGAAAATTTACAAATTGCATTAGACTGCTATCGCGGCCAGATATCAATTCATTATCTGAAACCCAAGTTGTTCAAAGACACTCTGTATTTGGCTCCAAAAACATTTAAAAGTAAAACTCCCTTGAAAAACACTCTCACAGTGTTCACTGACGGGTCGGGCAAGTTCCACAAATCAGTGATCACCTGGAAGGACCCGGACACTCAGAAGTGGGAGTCTGATGTCCAACTGGTTGAGGGTTCCCCCCAGATCGCAGAACTTGCTGCGGTTGTGAGAGTCTTCAAAAAATTTCAACAACCTTTTAATCTAGTTACTGATTCAGCGTATGTTGCCAGGATAGCAGAGAGGGCAGAACATGCCCTGCTCAAAGAAATTCAAAACAGAAAATTATATGGCTTGCTCTCAGAATTAATTTGGATCATCTCCCACAGAGAGCAACCCTATCATATTCTGCACATCCGGTCTCACACTGACCTGCCAGGTGCCATCACTGAGGGCAACCGGAGAGCAGATCTGCTAGCAATGACCACACAGATTTCTGACAAACCTACCCTACCTGACATTTTTCAGCAGGCTTGGCTGAGCCACGCTTTTTATCACCAAAACGCACCCGCACTTTCAAGACAGTTCAAAATATCCAAAGAACAAGCCAGAGCCATTCTTTCCACCTGCCCCAACTGCCAGTCCTTCGCCCTTCCTGCTGTGGCGACGGGAGTCAACCCCCGAGGACTGGGGGCTTTGGAACTCTGGCAAACAGACATCACTCATTATGCCCCTTTCAGGCGATTAAAATATATACATGTCTCAATTGGCACATTTTCAGGAGCGGTGTTTGCCTCCCTCCACATGGGAGAAAAAAACAAAGATATCATCAAACATTTTTATATGGCATTTGCCACCCTGGGCGTTCCAAAATCCATTAAGACTGACAATGGCCCAGGCTTTACGTCAATGCGTTTTCAGAAATTCGTGCAGCAATGGGGGATTGCCCACACCACTGGCATTCCACATAACCCCACTGGGCAATCTGTAGTTGAAAGAACACATAAAGAGATCAAGAAATTGCTAGAACAGCAAAATGATTCGGCCCTGTCTATAACTCCTGTTGAAAGACTGTGTAAGGCACTTTATGTTTTTAATTTCATGAACTGCTCAGACAGGGAGCCGAATCCCCCCATTCTGCGGCACTTTCATAACAACACTAGAGCACTTTTAAAGGAAAGGCCACCGGTCCTTATTAAGGACCCAGAATCTAAGATCATTAAGGGCCCGTACCCACTCATAACATGGGAGAGAGGATACAGCTGTGTTTCCACTGAGCAGGGCCCCAAGTGGATTCCTGGGAAGTATGTGAAACCGTACCTGGACGCCTCGCCACAAGATGACCTCCCAGCAGAACACCCTCCTGGAGCACCACAAACAGCCCAACTGGACAATGCAGTTGTGTGGAGACGACGCAAGAAGAAGGACACCACTCCACCAAATATTGTCTCCCGCGTCCTCATCACGAGAAGACACTTTCCGCTACCAGCTGAGACAAACCCAGTTTTACCTTCTCCTGTTGTCCCAGTCCCTTTCCCCTCTTACCTTTTCCCTCGACCCCCTACCCCTTATCCCTCGACCTTACCTGTTATTTATTTCATTCTATTAAGTTTAACAAAGGGGGAGAAAGGAGGGAAGGAAACCAAACAGAATTTTACTTACAAATGCTTTCTTTTGTTATTGTACTAGAACACACCCAGAGCAGTGATGGCCACCCTGCTGACACCTACCCAGACAACACTTAAGGCACCCCAGAGCGTCCAGATGGCTGCCACCACACTTTTCATCTTACTGTGTCTCCAGGCAGCCAACGCATGGCTTGTCCCACGGCCGAAGGAGAACATTTGGATAACACTAGCAAAGTCCCTCAAGCAAGACAATTTTTGCATGGCCATGGGCAGGGTGGGAGACCCACTCTCGACATGCCTGATGGGAATCCTCTGTCAGAAAAAGACTACCCATACACAAGTAAGAAACCTAACCCAGTGGACTCGGGATTAGTGGACAAGGACCCTCCCACATGCACCACAGGAACCCCAGGAATTGGACTTACTGGGGTCCACAAAAGCTGCATTCTGCGTTCAATTTTTCTATAAGTCAATCAAACAAGAGCCTCAAGAGATAATCAGGAAAGATATGTCACCAAATGACAAAAAATACATGACCGACTGGTGCAATTACACCAGCCAAACATGGTCCGAGTCCTCTCCATATCCCAAGGTGCTCCCTAGGGGAGTGTTTCTTATCTGTGGTGACAGAGTGTGGCCAGGGATCCCATTCAAGATTAAAAGGGGACCCTGTAGCCTTGGCCAGCTTACTACCCTGACACCCAACAAAACCCAAATTTTTGATTGGAAAAAGGAAAAACAATTGACCTGCAAAAAGAGATCCTATACCCAATTTGACCCAAATTGTGATTCCCAAATTTACAATTGGAATAAGTCAAAGAGGGTCGCTGTGTCCATTTTCCTACCATGGTACGCAGCAGCAAAGGCCCTCAGTGAGCTTTCTCACCTTGAGTGCTGGCTTAGTAAGCAGGCCAACGCCACGTCCGCCGCACTGTCAGATCTTTTGGCGGATGAAGAAACCACCAGACATGCCACCTTACAAAATAGAGCAGCCATCGACTTCCTGTTACTCGCCCATGGCCATAGCTGTGAAGACTTTGAAGGACTGTGTTGTTTTAACCTTTCCTCGAGAAGCACCTCCATACAAGCCAACATCAAGAAACTCCAATCACAAATACAAGACCTTAAGACTGAAAACCAGGCTGTGGATGCAATAAATAAGATACTTACACAATGGGGTATTCCTAGCTGGGTGGCCTCCATCCTAAGAGGACTGCTCTGGATTGTAATTATAATTTTTATTGTTTCCATTGCTCTAACTCTCTTCAAAAAGACACTTGTGAAAACCTTGGGGGACGTTTATTTAATAAACAGACAAGGGGGAGATGTGGGATGTGCCCCTGGGGAAGACAGTGTGGGAATGCCATGGGAAACTACAGTCATTTAACATAAGGCATTTCCCCAGAGTCCTCTGCCCCCCAATGCAAATGAGCACATGGCCATCACCTGTCAGTTTATGGTTATCATCTCCCCAAGTTCTGGAAAGTTCCTCGTTCTCGTTGTTTCTAATGGTTCCCTCTGTAAACCACTCCTTCCCTTTTCCCTCATTGGCCCAATTTGTGTTACCCCATCCCTTACACCCTCTTCCCATTGGATCGTTTGTACCCTAGTTACTCCTTCCCTCCCCAGTTATATACTCTGACCCCTCCTTCCCCGGGGCTCTCGGAGTCTGCCTCCCCAAGTGTGGTTGTCTCCCTGTTCCTATTTCTGCCTCCCTACTCCTTTGATCAATGCTGAATAAACCCACTCAGATTCCATCAGCTCAAGAGTCCTTCCATCTTCCTGGTGGAGATTTTAATTATGCTCTCCAGGCACCCGTTGACCAGCTAACTGAGGGTTACCCTGCGGGACTCAGTCCGGGGTAGCCTATAACTTATAACCCAGCTAGCGTGTCTAGCATTGGGATGCATCAAACAGAGTATACAGTATAGCACTGATGGAAATTGCAATTTCCCTTCTTCCCTGTATGAGTCACAGGCTAAGGCCAGAATATGAGAACTCTGACCAAAACAGTCCTGATTCTCCTGTTTGAAGTGGAAGTATTCCTACCAAAGGAGGTGTCAGAGGTGTCTCAGGGCTTATTCAGGCAGTACTTGAAACCAGTGATGTAAGCTTGGCCTTATCTCCCAATTAGACGTGATTCTTTGTACATTCCTTGGATCATTTGGGTCTTACCAAACCATTACCACCCAGTCCCCGTTTGAAATTCAATTTGGTATCACCCGGTTTAGATGTGCTAGTCCATTCCTCAGGTTCCTTCACAAGTCTTTTGATTCTGCTGGCATGAATCCACTCTCTTTCCCTGGTTTGGATTGCTGCTTCAGTGGTACCTGAAAAGGACTTCTTAATAGCACAGGGACAGTGACAAAAGGAAGACAATACCACATCAGCTTTTTCCAAAACTTCCCGGGTTTAGCAAAAAGCTTTTTCCACAGCTGCCTCTTCTTCTTGTATCCAGCTGTGCTAACAGCTGCAGTGGAAAATTCTTCCTTTTTTGTGAGCCACAATTAGTTAAACAAGAAAGGCCAGGCTGATTTTAACACGAGATGAATTACATCTATTTCTTTTTACACTTTGGGCAACATTTAACTGTTTTAACATTACAGACTCATTCCTCAGAACAAAAGCCCCCTTCTCCTCTTGACAGCAAGAAAAAAGAAAAGAAAAAAACAGAAAGAAAAAAAGAAATATTGCTTTAAAAATAAACAACTTTGTGTGGTTTGGAGAGCCAGCGAGAGATTAAGGCTATCTCTGCCTTTATCTTATCTCTAGTGCTGGCCTCTCTCCCTCTTTTTACAGCAGTGCTTTCAACGCTGTCCCTCGCCCTTCCCCCGCTGCTGCCACTGCATTGCAGTGGCCCTGGCAAGGGTGGACCCTGCCCTAGCGGGAGGGTGGGGGGAAACTTGCAGACAGCCACCGACACGGGGACCCTCGGGGCATTCCTTGGCTCCCCTTTCGCTCGCTCTCTCCCTCTTTCTCTCTCTTTCTCTCTCTCTCCCTCTCGACCTGCTTGCCGGGTCCGAGGATACCATCTGGGACTCGGGACCTTAGCAGGCTGGGAGCCACCCCCGGTAGCTCCGCCACTGAGCCAGTCCGCTCCTCAGCGGCAAACCCATGCGATCCATGCCCAGCACCTCCGCTGGCCCGACGAGTACATCCGGCAACCCCACACCTTCTGGGACCCTGACACAACCAAGCCAGTTCCCAACCCCCAGCGGTGCCCCATGCAAATGGCTCCCTGCACCACCTCCGCCGGGTGGGCGAATACTTGCCACGCTGTGTCGCCCCCATGAATCAGCCCCTGCCGCAACTCTCGAGACCTTACCGCTTGCACGAGAGCGGCCAAACACCTCCTAACCTTGACAACCTTTAACCTGGTGTCCCCAGGTACTCCTGACATTATTTTTCCTAAGTCAACATATCCTCTTTTCCCTTCAAGGAGGGCTTGTTCTGCTAAACCTTCCTGGACCCCAATTTGGCATTGAACAACTTCCAAACAACCATGTGTTAAGACACTTCCCTGCCCTTCATACAGAAACTGCATTCAAACTCCTGTCCTCCTCCTGCACCAAGACATCACCATCCCACATTCCAACATCCCAGAGTCTGCCTACCACCCCTCCCCCTTCTTGAACCTCTGCCGGCAGAGGAGAAGGAGAAGGTGGGGGGAAGGTGCCCAGCCATGGGAGTTGGAGTTCTAGGCAGAGATTTCAGCTGTCCGGGGAGTCCGAGACTTTTAACCCTTTCCTGGGAAATGAAGGCTTTGTAAAATATTACTCCTCCTCGATTTGAAGTAGAAGAGAGACAGTCTGGGATCTGAGATGTTAGAAGAAGGAATTTTTTTGGTGGGAGGAGATGATGGAGTAGCTTTTGGCTGGACTTTTCTTGTTATCCATAGACTGAACCAATTCCTCCTGCAACAGAGACTGCATTTTTAGGGGGATGCAATGGTGAGCCAAGAGACCTGTTTCAGTGACTACCAGCACAGGAATGGAGAGAACAGAGAAAAGCTGAGGAGGGTGTGGTGATGCCCTCTGTCTTCAGGTATTGGCAGACAGGCAGATATTCTGCTGGCGTTTTGCATTTTGGCAAAGTCTTTGACTAATCCAATCATTACATTCTCAGCCCAAATTGCATTGGAAGCCTTTATCACCTGTGTTTCTGCCTGTACCTCCCTCTTCATTCTAGAATGAAGAGTGGTTAATTGATCTTTTTTGCATTCCACATCCCAAAGACCATTAAATGAGCATTGGTACAATTACTGGTAACATTCTTGAAACAATTAAACACATCTTATCTGCAGCTTTGTTGGTCCCACAGTTTACACAGTCTGCAGTCCGGGAAGGATTTTCTTCACTTGGGTGTAGTGTATCCAGGGGTCCACTCCAGCTACTTTGACTGCTCTAAAGGTGGTCAATAGTACCTGATGGGGTCCAGTCCACCTTTCTTTTAGTGGTTCTTCGTTCCAATTCTTAATGTACACCTCGTCCCCCGGATATATGTCATGAACTGGGTTCTTGAGGCACCGTGGCCTATTCCACACGAGGGCGCTCCGAAGCCACGCTAGAGTTTTTCCGAGATACAGAACATAGTTATATACTTCCTGCTTTCCCGTGACATGTACATTTGGATTGGGTCCAGGAGATTCGTATGGTTTCCCATACAATATCTCATAAGGACTGACTGACATCCCACTCCTAGGCTTTATCCGAATCCTCAACAGTGCTATTGGTAAAGCCTGTGGCCACTGCAGTTTGACTTCCTGGCATATTTTACTGATTTGCCTCTTCAATGTCTGATTCATCCTCTCTACCTGTCCACTTGACTGGGGTCTCCATGGTGTGTGGAGATCCCAGGTTATTCCCAGCAACCTGCTTACTTCTCTTACTACTGTGGCTATGATATGTCGGCCCCTATCTGATGATATCCCTAGAGGCACCCTGAATCTGGGAATGATTTCTTGTAGTAACCACTTAACTGTTTCTTTTGCTTGGTTTGTGCAACAGGGAAGGGCTTCTGGCCATCCAAAAAATGTGTCAACCCCCACTAACAGATATTTGTATCCTCGAGTTCTTGGTAATTCTACAAAATCTACCTGCCAATAATCTCCTGGTTCTATTCCTACCCAAATCCTTCCTAGTTGTGCCTGTCGCCTACCCACTGGGTTGTTTTTCAAGCAGATCTCACATTTTGACATTATTGATTTTGCCATTGTTAACATTCGTACTGAGATCAAATTGTGTTTTAGGAACTTTACCAATGCCTCTGCACCCCAATGACATTAGTTATGTTTAATTTGTAGAACTTCTCTCATTACCAAAGGGGGATACCACTATTTGTCTTTGTGTAGTTACATGCCACCCTTCTGGATTCTTCCGTGCATTCAGCGAATGTCCCAATCTCTCATCTTCTGCTGAATATTTCGCTGTGGGGGTAAATTGAATTGAGATGCATTAAGTTTTAAAGGTACCAATGCCATTGCTGTTTGCACCTTTCGAGCAGCCTGTCAGGCTGTCCAGTCTGCCTTTCGATTTCCCTCACAAATTTTGGAGCTTCCTGATTGATGTGCTTTACAGTGCATAATTGCCACTTGTTCAGATTTTTGTACTGCTCTTAACTGCAGAACTGCATCTTGATGTTTAATGTGCACCCCTTGAGATGAAAGCAGGGCCCGTTCTTTCCATAGGGCCCTGTGCACATGCACCACTCCAAAAGCATATTTTGAGTCAGTCCATATGTTCACCTTTTTCCTTTCACTCAACTCTAATGCTCTGGTTAAGGCAATCAGTTCTGCCTTCTGGGTGGATGTATTTGGTGGTAATGCTTTTGCCTCTACCACTGTACTGATTGTTGTTACCGCATATCCAGCATATCTGGTTCTGTTCTCCATGAAGCTGCTTCCATCTGTGAATAACTCCCACTCTGGTTGCTCTAGAGGGACATCTTTCTGGTCTTCTCTTGCTGAATAGATGAACTCTATTGCTTCTACACAGTCATGCTCTAATGGGCCTTCTTCAGTTGTGGTACCTAGAAACAAAGCTGGATTCAAAAGGTTAGTTGTTTTTAATGTTACATCATCTTGCTCCATTAGGATTACCTGGAATTTCATCATTTGACTTGGGGATAGCCAATGGCCCCCTTTTTGCTCTAAAACAGTGGTTACCATGTGCGGTGAATAGACATCTATGTGCCTTCCCATAGTGAGCTTCCTGGCTTCTTGTATCAGCATCACAGTGACTGCAACTGCCCACAGACATGAAGGCCATCCGGCACTTACGTTGTCAAGTTGTTTGGAAAAATAGCCCACCGGCCTTTTCCAACTTCCTAAACGTTGGGTCAGGAGTCCCAGTGCCAGGTGCTGCCTTTCATGTACAAACAGCTGAAAATCTTTAGACATATCAGGTAGCCCTAATGCTGGAGCAGTCATCAGTGCTTCTTTTAACTTTAGGAAGGCTTCTTTCTGTGGTTTGCCCCAGGTGAATGGCTGCATCTTCTGGGCTTCGTACAGGAGTTTTGCAATTAGTCCATAGTCCATGATCCACAGGCGACACCACCTTGTCATCCCAAGGAAGACTCATAGCTCATGTGAATCAGGGACTCTATAAAATCAGGAAGGCTGGACAGGACAAACGCAGATCCAAACCAATGTGGCTAATCATACGTTCTCCGTTTATTGTTTATAAGATGGCAGTTTATATACACTTCAGTATAGTTTACAATTGTGAGCACACTCTCATTGGCAAGCAAACATTGTTTGTCTTTGTCTTAAGGTGGCCAAAGTTTCACACTGCAGACCTATACTAATTCACACCCAGAAAGCTCATTACACTGTGGTTACACCTCAACACAATTTCTAACTGCGCCACAGACTAATTCTAACTGCGTCATAGGCTTCAAGGCCTCACCGAGGCCCATATCTGAGGCCTAGGCTGGGGTAGCTCAACCTTCACTCTAAACATACAAATTGTGTCGTCTCTCAGAAATTCTGCTACACTCATGCAAGTTCTGGGGTTCTGGAATGGCACAAACAGCTTGAATACGGTTAGTACCCAGTTTTTGTTGCCCTTGTGAGATCTCACATCCCAGGTAAATCACAGTCTGTCGGTCAATTTGTGCTTTTTCTTTAGACACCTTATATCCTCCCATTCCCAGTTGATTTAGGATCTCAGTTGTTACCTTTATACAGGTTGTCTTCTCCTCTGTGGCTGTCAATATATCATCAACATACTGTAGCAGCAGGTATTGTTCTCTCGGTACTTGCCTATTCACAGTCCAAATCTCCAGCTCCTTCGCCAGTTGGTTTCCAAATAGAGTTGGACTGTTCTTGTATCCTCGTGGGAGCCGTGTCCAGATGAGCTGGGTTTTTCTTCCGTTCCCTGGATTTTCCCACTCAAAGGCAAACTGTTTCCTACTTTCTTTGTCAAGGGGTATGCAGAAAAAGGCATCTTTTGGATCACTTACGGTAAACCATTTATATATCTCTTTTACAGATGTCAACAATGTGTGGGGATTGGCAAATACTGGGTAAATGTCTTCAGTTATTTCATTTATTGCTCTCAAATCCTGCACTAGTCTATACTCACCATTGGGTTTCCTCACTGGAAATATAGGTGTATTATATTCTGATTCACATTATTCTAAAATTTGGTATTTCAAGAATTTATCAATAATCTTTACTATGCCCTGCCATGCTTCTGGTTTTATAGGATACTGTTTGACCTGTACTGTTCTTGCCCCTTTAATTCTACATGTATTGGTTGTGCCAATTTAGATTTTCCAGGTATATCTGTTTCCCACACTGAAGGAATCACTGCATCTTCTACCTCCCTAGGGATAGAGGGGACCGGTTTTTCTTTTATCATTAAAATTTGTCCCATCTTTGATTTGGGTATTTTCATTTAAAGATCCCCGTTCTCAAAGGTTATTACTGCATCAAGTTTCGCTAATAAATCTCACCCTAAAAGTGGGATTGGGCACTCAGGCACATATAAGAACTGGTGTGTTAAACTTTATTCCCAAAACACAAATCTAGGGGTTGTAGGAATGGCCGATTCTCCTCCTTCCCTGTGGCCCCAACTATTGTTGTTTGTTTCTCCCCAATTCGCCCTTGCAAATCATTTAGTACAGAATACATGGCACCTGTATCCACCAGGAATTTTACTTCTTTATCCCCCAACTGTATAGCTGTGGCAAGCACATTTCTTTCTCTTTCAGGATTTTTCATAGAGCAGCACAGAGGAAAGAAAGAGAAAACAATTTCTATTTCTGCTCCTTGTTTTTCTCATGTGGAATGTGTTTGGAGAATTGTTTACCTGGGGTGATTGCTCGATTGGATTCTGGTGAGGATTGTTTGAGCCTGATGGCCAATCAGATCCACCTGTGTCTGGACTCTCAGAGAGGGTCACGAGTTGTGAGGTCAGTTAGATCTGGCAGTTAGAAAAAGTATGTTTGTAGTTTGATGACGTCAGCTGCAAAATAGTGTTATATTGCCAAGTCCCATTCATCGGCCACTTTTCGCCACTCTCCAAGACATATTCTGGCCACCATGTATTACAATAATAAATTAACTTACCCCTATGTAAATCTTGCCCAAAATTGCCCTGTTTCCAATGTGCTAATAAGCACCCCAAAGGAGAAGTATGCGGTATGGGGGCATTGCCGCCCAAAATCCCTTTAAGCTTCTCCATGTTACAGCTACAAAACACCACTGATGCCAAACCTGCAAATGCTTTCGTGGTTGTCTAACGGATGGCGCTTAGGCAATACCACCAGGAATTCCTTTAACCCAACCGTGCATAGCTTTTGCTGCGTCTTATTGGCAGGTACCAGACCAGAGTAAAAGCACCTTACCTCTCTCCAGGGGACGTTGTGAGCAGCGGGGGGTCGCAGCGCCGATGGGCTCCCTGAGAATCCCTCGGTGCCGGCTGGAGCATGATCGGGTTGCAGGGTCCTCAGCAGTGCTCACAGGGTCCCATCTGGGGTCGCCAAAATGTTAGCATTCAGGAACACATAATCACGGAATATGATTATATACAGGTGCTTTTATTTGAAGAGCTCTGGGAATCAGGGGTACAGACCCAAATCTGACTCCGACATGGTTTCGAGCTGAATATGTTCTATATTCTATCATTATATTGAAACGTGGATGAAAACTTAAAACTTTACAATTTTTATAAAGATTTGTAGGGACGGTATGTTTATTATAGCGCTGGACGCATGTGGGGATTGTTCTTTTTTAAAGGACATGCGTGCTTTTGAGAACTCTTGATTTCTTTTTATCTTTCTTTATTAGTTTACATATGCATAGTGTTTTACAATAGGTTCATGCATATTCATTCTACTGATTTCACATTACACTTACAGCTAGTTACACTTGTAGCCCATTTTTTATCAGAAAGTACAGAAGGAACTCCTGGGTCACCCTCCCCTGTCTGTTTCAAGGTTCGAGGAGCCTCTCTTATCTCTTCAGCTTGGAAATTCACATTCTTTCTCCTCAGCTGGGGCAGTTTTACTAGTGCTGCAGAGTTACCAGACTAAACAGCATATTTTACTTATGCTAGCAAGTTCAAAGCGGCACATTTCACCTAAATCCAAATGGATTTCTACCCTGTTAAATTTTCACTCTGTTTCATTATAACTACATATTAATTATTAAACTTATATTGTTCTATTGTATACATTGATCTCATCCAAGCATGGATTTCTCACGATCCCCCCTCAAACCCCTGAACATAGTTTCTCATAATTCTTGTTATGATTAAACAATAATTATATCTAATTACTAAGCAATCATCACATCTAATAATCATATAATGATTACACAGGTGCAGTTTCACATGATGTAGCAAAGACAAGGCCTAACATTTTCCCAGGGCCTACCCTTAACATTTTCCCCATGATTTTTGAAACCTTTTACTATCAGATTGTGCTAGGAAACTCCTCTGCTCCCTTCCTCTGAGGGGTCCAACCCCTCCCTGGGACCCCATCCCAGTCACCCCAGGGGATTCTCTCACTCCTTTTATCTCTCATTTTGTCTCTTTACTGGCCGTTTTTCTTGTGAAAATCAAAACTGCAGTGTGGGAGACTCATCACTCACTTAACAGGTCTGGGATAACCAGCCTGCCTCTCACACACACACACATTCATCCCTCCATACCTGCCCCCCTGAAAAGTTACTTACAATCCTTTTTCCTTTCCGAGTCTTCATGTACACTTAGTCTTAGGGGGATAATTACCACGTTTTTAGGGAGCCTTTTCCCTTTTCTTTGTTTTATTGTCTCCTTTTGTCCACCGGCTAGGAACCTGCATCTGCCGATCATGCCAGAAGAAACAGAGCGAGGCTGCCAAACTTGACAGGGCGCGCGTCCCTCACTTGGAATCCTCTGAGGTTTTGACAGCGAGGTGTTTTATCCTAGTCACGGCACCAATTGTGAAAAACGCCATTCACTTGTTTTAAAATTTTTGAAGTTTAATAGTAATGAAAATAGTAATGAAAATTAGGATAATAAGAGACAATAAAAAGCAAAGAATTATGGATGTCCAGGTGCCTTGCACTCTGCCACAAAGCACGTTTTGCTAACAAAGGTTTAACCCTTAAAAGCAACAGCCTATTGCATATTCATGTATCTCATACATATTTCAAACATTCCTTTCAAACTTAAGGGTGTTTGTGCTTAATGTCAGCTTCCTCCCCTCATCTTGTAGATCAGTCATCTAGGTCCCTCGAAGTCTGGGTTTTCCCGATAAGAAGGCAATAATTCTTTTCTTGGGATCTTGGTATCTTCTTACTGTTATCTCTATGCGAAGAATTTCTTGATTATCTTATCCATTCTTTGAGCTAGTTACAAAATGTATCTTACATCACATAGGTTCTATTTTAATATTATGCTGTATCGCGGCCTGGGGTCCCAGGGTTCCGTCCGGCCCCCTGGGCAGCCACTGCCGTGGGTGTCCCAGATAAAGCTGTGCTGATCAGGCTCAGCCTTTCTGGGTCCCTCAGGCTAGCTCCCAGCCACAGGCAACTTAGCGAGCAGCTCTGGAGTGATTTCAGCACTAGTGAATTCAGCTCATAAGTCATTTCGCTCTGTGCTCGCAAGTGCCTCGGCAGACGCAGGGATAGAGAGAGGAGAAGTCTGTATGGAGTTCCACAGCAGTGTCTTTTATTGGCAGCTCCTGCGAAGGTTTCCAGTGACAGCTCTTCTGCCTAACTGGGCAGAGATTGGGGATGATATAGGGTACCGGGGTGTTGGAAATTGTCCAATGGCCAGGGTTGAGGAGAATACGACCTATAGCTTTACAGAGAGATAACAAGGGTCCGAGAGTGGAAGAGGGGCTACTTTGGTCCAGTCATTGTGACTAGGCATTTCTTATCTTAGGCATGTGACCGCCAGGGATGCCTTGTAGAGCCTCTGCCTGCTACAGTGGTATAGCCTAAATGTATATTTACCACACTACTTAAAAACAGATTAAAACGGCACTACTTAAAAGAGATTAATATAGCATAACTTTCCAACATAACACATATAGTATTCATTTTAATATTTGCGAAGAGCCAATCATACAATATGCATTTTTCACACCTACTCTGCTGGATAATTCTATACATTATGAAGGATTAGTTTTTATGATACAAAATTAGCACACAAAGCATTTTCATACAAAATGTTCTCATGCAAACATATCCTTACATCAGGGCTATGCTCTGTTTTCCAGGGGACAGATTATAGCACTGTTGCACTATAATCTTGACACAAACTAGAAACTGTGGCTTTATTATTGGTGGGATTAAAAATGAAACTAATTCCCTTTCAAACTTAGTTGTATTATCCAAAGTAGCTTTTTTTTTTCCTCTTGAATTTCAGTGAGCAAATTGCCTTCATCACATTCTGCACCCACAACTGAGAAGCATGTGTATTGCAGAATGCGCTATAGGCACTACACTGATTGGCATAAATAGGAGAAGTGAGGCAAAGTTAAAATAGTCTCTTAAGACATATGGCATGAAATTCAGCAGTACATTCGTCTGAGAGCTGGTAGATGGTAGAGGGCTTTTCTGTATTTTATTCATATCCTATTTGCAGTCCATGGCTACACCCCCTGGTTTAGGAAGGGGGATTGTGGTATTCACATTCTCTGAACAGAGAGAGACATGATTCTCTCTCCCAGGATTTTTCCTGGGAAGCTGTGAGATGCAGTGAGAAAGCTCAGAGAAAGAAGAAAACAATTCTTATCTCTATTCACTGATCTTGTTGTTTGGCACATGTGGAATGTGTTATGGAGAATGTGTACCAAAGAATGATTTGTTAATTGGACACCGGTGATGGTTGTTTGGATTGATTGGCCAATTGAGTCAAAGCTGTGTCGCAACTGTCTGGAGACAGTCACGGGTTTTCTTGAGTATCTTTTTAGTGTGATATAGTTCTAGTATAGTATAGTATTAATGTAATTAGCTTAATAAAAGCAATTTATTCAGCCTTCTGCAACATGGAGTCAGAGTGCATTATTCCCTCTTCAAGGGCCACTGCTTCGATAGGGGATTTGTTAAAAATGGGACCACACTCCTGGTACTAAAAGTGATTTCAGCATTTATTATAATAAAAAGTCCTAAAGCAAGGGGGCCCGTGGGCTGAGCAGGAGTGTTCCCTTTGAGGATGCTGCAGTGCCGGCACTGGGTCTTTTTGAGCAGCGATGTCCCCAATGTTCCAGGTGGAGCAGCACAAATTCAGTGGATCAGATGCCCCTTTTTATCCTGTTTTTTGTCCCTCTGGATTGATTTCTGTTTGGATCCTTTCATTTGCATGAAGGTTTACGACGCTTGATTGGCCCATTACAGTTCTGTCCAGGCTGGCTCATTTCGCTTGGGGGGGGTGGGGGGTGGGGATGGTACACTTTACTTAGGTGTAATACAGTACGTTGAGTACCATATTTCTTATAACTACCCTTTTAACCCCTTTACAATATAATAACCAAACTAACAGTACATGCTTAACAATTATCAACTATATTACAACAGTTTCTAACCTATTTTAAACAGGATTCAATCATTTCTCATTTTACAACAGTTTCTAACCTATTTTAAACAGGATTCAATCATTTCTCATGTAACATTTGCTTAGGTTTTGTTAAAATTCTTTAATTCACTAATTAGTAAATCTGAAAAATTTAGCCAAATCATAATAATTTTAAAGCCTTCTGAGGCAGAACTGGGAAGGTTACTACATATTTGTATGATTTCAAATATATATAAATTATTATACCAACTTTAAGGATAAAATTGTTTGAGACAAATTATACATCCATAAGACCTTTAGCTCCAACCAAAAGTCAGGCAATGATCCGTCCCCGGCAGCTTCCCCCGCCTGCGCCTGCATGCCAGGCTGCATAGGCTCAGAAGCGGCCTCAGGCTAGAGGGCAGCTAGGGACCAGCAGAGTCCGGCCTCCCCGTGCCCAGAGGAAATGTAGTAGACATGCCACAGTTTGGACAAGGCATTGTCACTGAATCCTGTTCAAACAAAGGCAAAGGCAGAGTCCGGGGCTCCCCACCATCCTCCAGGTCCGGAAAGGCACAGAGGGACGGCGAATCCTGCCCCCTCTGCCACTCCTGCAGCGTTAGGACAGGCGGGGTTGGCCTGGCCACTTCTGTGGGGCCCGCGGGAGCCCGCGGGGCCCCGCTCAGTCACTGGCCACTCTAATCCAGCTGGCCAAGGGACCAGCCCACCCCAGGAGAGCTAGATCCATCATGCAGCGCATCATCCCAGGAAAAAAGGGGGGGAATTTCCCACCTCCCCCTCCGAAAAGCCCTCAGCATCCCTCAGCACCGAACTGGGGTGTATTGGTTTGAAAAGACAGGAGTCTGTGAAAGAAGGCAAGGACCTCCCATGAAATTGAAAAGGTAAACCCCCTCCCTCCAAATTACCACAATTTCAAAATAAAAAGACTCTCAGGAAACGATATGGGAATGGGAATAACAGTTCTTTACTAGGAAAAAAAAACTAAATAAAAAAAATGTAATTAGTACAAACAAAACTACTGATAGAGTCAGAAACCTGACACCCTGAGGAGTCAGGGTGTTGGTGATAGTCCAGTTAAATGGTGGCTGCTCCTCCTGGAGTGGCAGATGAAATGCTGCTGAAGCGATGATGCAGTAGAAGGGTGTAGTTTTCTCTGAAGGTCTGGTGATAGAGTAGATGGGCCTGGACTGGTCTTCCTCTGGGAATCCAGTGAAGAGGCTGAGCTGATGTCCCAAGAAATGCTGATTTTATGCAGGTAGGGATGCTTGGCTCCTCCCTCTGGGTGGAGCATCTTACAATGGGATGATGTAACTTTCTCAGTCATGCAGTGAGCCATTCAATGGCCCATTAACGGAATATATCTCCCTGGAGGGAGGCATTGTTCTTGGAAAAGATAAGAAAACTGCCCAACAGAAGATACCTGCCCCACCTCCAACAGATGGCAAATAGAATATATGCTTATTTTACAAGCCAGGACATGGGGCGACTGGGGGATTCCGACCCCTGCAATAGCCAGACAAGCATTTCCAGAGCAGAAGCATCTGCACAGAACCTGCACTGTAACCCTCAGCAGCTAGAAAGTCCCCAAGGTGCTCACCAAAGCGAGACCACTCCTTCTTAGAGAATGCCTCCTCCTGGTCAGGAAAAAACCCGCATTCCCTTCCCCAGAGGAACAGGGACTCAAATCCCCGCCACGAGATAGACATCCCTCTCCATTCCAGGACATCTTTCCAGATGTCCAACAGCAGGGTGACATCCACAGAACCCATAGAATCAGACATGCCCACAAGGGCTGCAGTCAGGGCCGGGAGAGAGACAGTTATCAAGCCCTCACCCACAGGTGTCATTCACACGCGGCGCCACCAGATGTCGCTATTGGACACGAAAGTAAGCACACAAACGCCCGGCAAGTTCAAAGGCCAAAAAAGAGAGCGTTTTATTTGAGCATCTGATATTTATAGAATTCCAGAGGTGACCGTGGTTTGGAGGATGGAATTACCACCTCTCCAGCCACACTGGTCAAACCAACAGTCCATCAATTCTCTCCTCCCACAAAGAAGAATGCAAAACAATCATTATTTACAAGAACAGTGCGTGAGAACTCCAGCAGAAATATGTAAACAGATCAGAAGGCTGAAGAAGTTTTATGAGAACTTTAAGACTTTCAAAAGAACTGTAAAAGAAAACTTAACACTTTTAAAAATCAGGGCAACAGGACAAGTACCATCTAGAGGTTTTGATTACTTTAACAGTAGGCCCTCAAGAGGAGGTATTAGAATTTATAGTTGATACTGGGGCAGAGAGAACTTGTGTAGTGAATATTCCAAGGGGATGTGATGTGAATAATGATACTGTGAAGGTAACAGGAGCAAAGGGAGAAGGGTTTAAAGTTCCTGTCATTAAAAATGTAGTAATTGAAGGGGAAACCAGAATAGGGATGGGAGATATCTTATTAGTTCCTGTAGCAGGTAGCAACTTATTGGGGAGAGACAGGTACAATTAGGAATAGAGGTTATACCAGAAGAAGGGAAGATGACAGCTAAAGTGTTAAAACTCGGCCAAGAAGATGAGGAAAAAATTAACAAAGAAGTTTGGGCTGGGGAAGGAAATTGGGGGAGACTGAATATTGATCCCATAAGGGTCATGACTGAGAGAGAAGAATGTCCCATACATGTTCATCAGTACCCTATATCCTTAGAAGGAAGAGAAGGCTTAAAGCCGGATAATAGAAGAATTAATAAAGGATGGGACATTGGAATCTTGCATGTCTCCTCATAATACCCCTATTATCCCAGTGAAGAAGTCTGATGGGAATTATAGATTAGTACAAGACTTAAGGGAAGTTAACAAGAGAACTCAGACCCGTTACCCAGTGGTACCCAATGTCTATATTCTTTTAAGTAAAGTCCCACCCCAGCATCAGTGGTTTAGTGTAGTGGATCTTAAAGATGCTTTTTGGGCTTGCCCATTAGCAGGGGAAAGCTGAAATATTTTTGGCTTTGAATGGGAGGATCCAAATACTGGGAGAAAGCAGCAACTAAGATGGACAAAATTACCACAGGGGTTTACTGAATCTCCAAACCTATTTGGACAAGCTTTAGAAGAAATATTACAAACTTTCCCCACTCCTCCTGGAATACAAATTACCCAATATGTGGATGCGTAAGAGCCTGAGATGAGAGATGTGGGACATCAGGCGGCTCTTCAAGATGCTGTTAATTGTATAGAAGATGTTACAGCAGCCATGGGTCATGGCTAACAGAGCCATGCCTAAAGCTGCCTGTTGCATCCTGGGTTTTGGGTTCAGATTAGGGGTTCTGATCTTTGTTAGTTTGATGGTTTTGTGTACCCTCGTGCATCCCCCCTGTTTCCCCCCCCCCCCCACTGTGGTTAGCTCCAGGCTGCCTGCCATTGGAGTTTCCCCCTATCACTCTTGTAACCACTCCCTGCTAACTGCTGAGGATTCCGTGCCTGTCACCCCATTCCCGCGGTCCCACTCTCCCAGAAGCCCCGTGTCCGCCCCTGCTGTGTTCCCATTGGTCTCTGCAGTACACGTCATCACCACAGCATCTGTATTCATTGGGCGGGAGGACTCCCTGTCCTCCCTGTCCCGCCCCTATATCACTCCGCTTCCCCCCCCAGTCCCGGGGCCGTATTCATCCACGCGAGGTTGGGAGCGGGCTGCAGCTTCTCCATTGCGGCTCTCGCAGCCAATCAAGCATCCAGCCACCATGCGGACAGATTTGGATGAATTCCCTGCCTCTTCATTTCCTCCCTCGCGCTGACGGCAAAGCGCGGCCAGCAGCCCACCCCGGAGCGTGGCAGCAGAAGTGCCCGGGAATCGCGGCAAGCCCCGGCCCTGATGAGAAGCCGAGACGCCCAAGCCAGGCACTCGAGAGCTCACCTGGGCCGAGAAAAGTAACGCACTGCTGCTAGTGGCGACCATCGTAGGGGCCACGGCCAGCACAGAGTCACAGCGCAGGCAGAGAGTCACCGCGGAGCACCCGGGAGCCATGCGGAGAGAGCGCTGCCACTGCGAAGCCTCGCCGCTGACCAGCGAGCGCTGCTGCCAAAACGAGCAAACGCAGTCTGCGAGGAAAACCTCCACCACCACCGCAGGGTGGCGGTCCGCGACAGAAAAGTGCTCCGTGACGGACTGAAAACGGGAGCAGAGTCCCCCCGAAGTAAGTCAGTGACATCTCCACCACCCACAGGAAAGCATGCCGTGTTTTCCCGTGTGGGACTGGAAGCAGAATCATTCACGGCCATGGAAAGCCAAAGAACGAATGCTTCCTGGGAAAGAAAACCCTGGTAGCAGCTTTTATTTGCGAAGATCCTGGTTTGGTGAGTATTTAGCAGCGGGGGGGTACTCGGCTAATACTCCCCTTCACATGGGTGGGCTCTGCCATGTTTCTGAGGGTACGGAACACGCAGTGCGCAGCGTGAGCAGCAGCCGCCGGGGTCTTTCGCGTTTTTTGGGTTTTTTTTCCGCTTTTTCTGCACCAGGGGTGAGGTGGTGGGTAGAAATAGCATGGGGACCATGCTATATCTACCCAAGAAAGGGAATTCTATGCCCAAATTAAGGGAATTTTATCAGTGAAGGGCCCCTACCCTAAAAGTTGAGTTAAACACTTTGTACGGTGGCTGTGCTTTTCCTTCCCACGCTTAACCGCGGAGGTTGCTTACAAAACAGGGTTCTGGGAGTGGGTAGGAGCCAGGTTAGAGGAGGGAATCGACAGGGATCCCTCTGTGAAAGACTGCTTCCCCAAGCTCCATCTGTTAATATCAGAAGTTGTAAAAACAGAGTCCGCATGGAACACGAGCCAGGAAGGGAAAGAGCCATTGAGTAAAAACTGTTGTTTCCCCTGAACCGGTTTCCCCATCCACCTCTCCTACCCCTTCTTCCCCTAACCTGGGCAGGCAGGGGGGAGTACTCTGCCGCTCTAAGGCGCAGGGCAGCTCCACAAACATGGACCGTGCTCCCAGGTCCCCGAAGCCCCCCCCGTGCCCCCGCCTTAGCGAAATTAGCTACTTTGCTGAGGAATTGACCCCAAACCCCTTTTCCAATCCGTTTTTCCCGGTCAGAAATCCCAGTTCTGGCGCTACCCCGCACAGTTCTGTTTCCTTGAACCCTTTTCTTTGTTCCCCTGAGGAGGCCACGGCCACGTGGTCAGGGTCTTTGTCTTCCCAAGATGGAGGATGGCCACGTGGAGGGGTTTCTCCTTCCCACAACCCCTTTCTCTCCTTTGTTCCCTTTGTCCCCGCCTTTGACCCCACCCCCTCCTGCTTCCCTGTGGGCGTGGGCACCACCCACTCAAGGGATCAGGTTGCCACCCCTCCCCCTGTTCCCCATCGGGTGGGTGTTCCCTCCTTCCATGTCATGCCTGCCGCAACATCAGCCCCACCCTCCCCTGACAGGGAGGGCTCTGTCACCTCCACCCTGCTGTCCCAGGGAGAAGATTCTCCCCGCCCTGTCCGCCCTGTCCCTCGCACCCCGCCCCCACGTCCTCCCGCTCCTCGGATACCCGGGGGGGGGGGCGGGGCCCAGTCTATGAAGTTGAGCAGTTGCTCCGCACTCCAGCCTCCTATGCCAGGGGAGGGGAGAACCCTACATGGACACCCCTTCCCTATGAATCAGTAAAAGAGGTCTGCAAAACGTTGTGCGATTTCAGCAGGACAAGCCCATTCTTTAAGGGCATTCTAAAAGCAACTTTAAAATCTAGAACCATAGTGCCAGCAGACCTTAAGCGTCTGTTTAGCTGCCTGCTTCTCCCATCAGAATACAGCCTGTGGGAGAGGAGGTGGAAAAAACTGGCAGCAGACCTGCTTCCCGAAAGCCGAGAGGGGCCACACAGCCTGGATTTCGCAGAAGAACCAATCACCTTAGACCATCTTGTGGGTGAAGGAGAATGGAGTGAGGGACAGCTTCAGGCTCGGGGAATTCCAACGGCCGTGCTAGACATGTCCAGGGGTGCAGCAGAGCGTGCGTTCCTGGGCATGCCCACCAAGGACCCAATGGTGCCCTATACAGCAATTAAACAAGGTGTTGCAGAGCCTTTTGTAGATTTTGTAGACCGGGTCCGGACAGCAGTCGAGAGACAGGTGGAGAGACCAGAACACCGAGACGGACTAGTCCTAGAAGTGGTGCACATGAACGCCAATGCAATGTGCAAAAGAATCATCCTGTCACTGCCGGCCTCACCACCGCTGACCCTCGACCAGATCATCGAGGACTGTACCCTGAAATCACACCTGATGGAGGAGGAGGCCCCAAGGAGACCCAAAGACAAGCTGGTTGCATTGGCTGCTGCTCCTCCAAGGAACTCAGCTCCAAGACGATTTCCATCCACACGCTGGTGCTTCCACTGCCATCAGGAGGGACATTTTCAGAATCGCTGCCCACTTCTAAAGACTACACCACCTGGGGCTGCGGGAGGAGGGAGGGAGGACGGGAACCCCACAATTTCAAAAAACTAGGGAAGGAACGCACACTAGCCTCGCGTGCTGATAAAAATGAGGCAAGTCGCGGTGCCACAAGAGGAGCCGCGATGCACCATCTAGTCCCATCTATAAGCGGCTGCCTCTAAACCACTGACATCAGGGAGCCTTATCGGCTCCGACTCACCAATTCTGTCCACTTTCGTTCCCAGGACTGGCAGTTCTTCATAGCAGATGCAGACCTTCTATCGCACATCTGCCGCTGTGAAACCAGGAGGAAGGAAGACCTTCTGAACTGCAGGTACCTTGTTGTCGGAGACACAAAAAGAACCCCACTAGGGATAGAGGTTCCTCCGGTAATTTCCACCCTTAATCCGAGGCTCTTCTATCTCGTGGCACGCTGTGTCCGCCCCCCCCTCTTCCTACCTAAGGGCCAAGTTATTGCACAGGCAATTCCTATTCCTCGTGCTCTGTGAAATGACCTGGAAGTCTCAGTCTTTTATGCTGGGAAGTTGGGAGAGGAAAAACCCCTCGTATGGTGTAAACTCAAGTGCGAGGGGCATTCTGCATATCTTCAGGGGATGATGGACACAGGGGCAGATGTGACGGTCATCCCACCACACAAGTGGCCGTCACACTGGGAGCTGCAAAGCGTGGCCACGCCAGTCTTAGGACTAGGCGGACCCCAGCCAGCAAGACAATCTAAGAATATTATCAAAATTAAGGGTCCGAACGGGCTGCTGGCCTCAGTACGTCCATTCATGATCGATTGTAAATTTACATTAGGGGGGATAGACGCCATATCCCAGTGGGGAGCCAAATTGGAGTTTCCGGCCCCCCGGCATTTTTAGGTGCGGCCACTGAGGAGCGCCCCACTCAGAAATCAACATGGCTCACAGATAAGCCCGTCTGGGTGGAGCAGTGGCCGCTGAGCAAGCAGAAACTGCAGGCGCTCACAAAATTAGTGGAGGAAGAATTGGCAAAGGGACGCATAGTAGAAACTAACAGCCCCTGTAACTCTCCGTTGTCTGTAATTAAAAAAACAGGGAAGGACAGGTGGCGGCTCCTCCATGATTTAAGAAAAATTATTGGAGCTGTAGAAGATATGGGCTCTCTCCAACCGGGTATGCCATCTCCATCGATGCTACCCCAAAATTATAATTTGGCCGTAATTGATATTAAGGATTGCTTCTTTCAAATCCCACTCCATCCGGATGATGCTTCCCATTTTGCCTTCTCTGTACCCTCCATCAACAGAGAAGCCCCCATGGAGCGCTACCACTGGACGGTACTACCTCAGGGGCTTAAATGTTCCCCCACTACATGCCAGTGGTATGTCACCAGGGTTCTGTCCCCCATGCGTGCCAAGTGGACATCCTGTATTTTCTATCACTACATGGATGATGTGCTGATTTGTGCCCCTGACAGAGAGGTCCTGCAAGCAGCTCTGGAGGACACTGTTAGGGCCTTGCTGGTGGCCAGATTTGAGTTACAAAAGGAGAAGGTACAGTTGCTACCACCCTGGAAGTACCTGGGCCTAGAGATTAACAACCGAACAATTAGGCCTCAACAAATTCAAATAAATAACAACCCCAAGACGCTGAATGACCTCCAGCGCTTGTGCGGATCGTTAAATTGGATCAGGCCTTGTCTGGGGCTCACCACGAGGGAACTATCCCCTCTTTTTTACTTGTTAGCAGAAAGGGAGGGGGATGAGGGTTTAAGTTCCCCGAGAGTCCTGACCCGGGAGGCCAGAGCCGCACTCAAGAAGGTCCAAACCACCATCACGAACAGGCAAGCCCATCGCTGTCAACCAGGGATGCCTTTCTGCTTCATCATCCTGGGTGAGTTACCCCATTTATAGGGTATAATATTCCAGTGGGACAAGGGCCAACGGGACCCCCTCTTGATAATAGAGTGTATGTTCCTTGGCCACAAACAGTCCAAGAGTATCACCAGGCCACAAGAGCTGATGGCGCAGCTCATAATACGGGCCAGGGCTCGTCTGCAAGTACTAGCAGGATGTGACTTCACATGTATCCACCTCCCCATCAAAACATCCACGGGGAAAATGACCAAGGAGACCTTTGAACACCTTTTAAGACAGAATGAAAATTTGCAGTTTGCTCTAGACAGCTTCCCAGGCCAAATTCAAATCGAACATCCTGGCCATCATCTGTTTAACACAGAGTTCAAATTGTTGCCAGAAGAATTGCAAAGTAAAAAGCCACTCAGAGCACTGACAGTGTTCACAGATGGGTCAGGGAAGTCCCACAAGTCAGTGGTGACTTGGAGGGACCCAGAGACTCAGTTGTGGGAATCTGATGTTAAGGTAGTGGAAGGTTCCCCACAGGTAGCTGAGTTGGATGCGGTCATGAGGGCTTTTGAGAAATTCGATCAACCTTTTAATCTGGTAACAGATTCTGCGTATGTAGCAGGAGCAGTGTCTAGAGCAGAACATGCAGTCATCAAAGAGGTCCCTAATCAGGTCATCTTCGGGTTGCTCACAAAATTGGTACACCTGGTTTCTAACCGTGAGCATCCCTTTTATGTGGTACATGTGAGATCGCACATGGATCTCCCAGGTTTTATTGCCGAAGGGAACCGCAGGACAGACGCCTTGGCAGCCCCAGTACAGCTGGGAGGCCAGCCGAATATAGTCGAGCGGGCCAGGCTGAGCCATCATCAGTTCCATCAAAATGCCCCAGGTCTGGTATGTCAGTTCCATCTGCGGCGTGACCAAGCCAGAGAAATTGTGGCCTCATGCCCCAACTGTCAGGAGGCAGCTTTACCAACACTGGGAGCAGGTGTGAATCTCAGAGGTCTCCACAGTTGTGAGGTATGGCAGATGGATGTCACAAAAGTCCCTGAATTTGGGAAGCTCAGGAATGTCCATGTAACTGTGGACACCTTCTCGGGAGCGGTTTTTGCCTCATCCCACATAGGGGAAAGGGCCTCAGACGTGAGAAAACACCTCATACATGCCTTTGCCACCTTGGGGGTCCCAGCCACAATTAAAACTGACAGTGGTCCAGCATATACTTCCAGGGTGTTCAGCAACTTCCTGCAGGAATGGGGGGTTCAACATAAAACTGGGATTCCTCACTCCCCTACCAGCCAGGCCATAATAGAAAGAACACACCAGACGCTGAAGCAGGTCCTCCGGAAACAGCGGGGAGATGTGCGAGTGCTGTCACCACACGAGAGGCTCTGCAAGGCATTATTTACCATCAATTTCCTAAACTGCTCTTTTGACAGACCGGAACTGCCAGCCCTGAGACATTTCAAATAACATCAGGAGCTCCAGCCAGAGGAGAGGCCCCCAGTAGTAGTGAGGGATCCGGACTCTAAAGAAATCCAGGGTCCATTCCCACTTTTGACTTGGGGACAGGGATATGCCTGCGTATCCACGCCCTCAGGAGTCAAGTGGATCCCCAGGAGGCATGCTAAACCTTACATTCCAGGACAGTCAGTGAGTCAGAACAATACAGTGCCAGTGGATGCAACCAATGATCCCAACAACCAAGGGGTTGCATCCACTCGCAGGCGCCACAGAGAGGAAAGGGACTCAGCATCTCCCTAAATAACATTCTTATCACATCTACCTCAGTCCATGTATGTCCCCAGCCCACATGTTTGTAATAAAGTTGTTGCCCCAGTTCCCCTATCCCCAAACACCCAGGGAAAAAAGAGCTCCAGCATCATCTCCAGGCCCTCTCCATCTGCAAAGCAGTCACCGCAGTCGCAGCAGCAGAAGAAGCTGTTAAGAGGCCACTGCACGAGAATCCAAGTCAAAGCAACTGTCTTTTTTATATTTTTTAAAGAGGGGGGATGTTGCATCCTGGGTTTGGGTTCAGATTAGGGGTTCTGATCTTAGTTTGCTGGTTCTGTGTACCCTTGTGCATCCCCCATGTTTCCCCCCCTCCACTGTGGTTAGCTCCAGGCTGCCTGCCATTGGAGTTTCCCCCTGTCATTCTTGTAACCACTCCCTGCCAACTCCTGAGGATTCCGTGCCCGTCACCCCATTCCCGCGGTCCCACTCTCCCAGAAGCCTTGCGTCCGCCCCTGCCGTGCTCCCATTGGTTGCTGCAGTACATGTCATCACCACAGCGTCTGTATTCATTGGGCGGGAGGACTCCCCATCCTCCCTGTCCCACCCCTATATCACCCCGCTCCCCCCCCCAGTCCCGGGGCCATATTCGTCCATGTGAGGTTGGGAGCGGGCTGCAGCTTCTCCATTGCGGCTCTCACGGCCAATAAAGCATCCAGCCGCCATGCGGACAGATTTGGATGAATTCCCTGCCTCTTCATTTCCTCCCTCGCGCTGACGGCAAAGCGCGGCCAGCAGCCCACCCCGGAACGTGGCAGCAGAAGCGCCTGGGAATCGCGGCAAGCCCCGGCCCTGACGAGAAGCCGAGACGCTCAAGCCGGGCACTCAAGAGCTGCCAGCTACAGTTTATAGGCAAACCTGAAGCCCCTTTAGTTCTGGTTACAATGCATTATATATTTTTCTTTGCTGAGCATCTTAATAGATAACAACCAATCAGTATCATACACAATGCCTTTACTTTTACCTATAGCCTATCATAACTAGTGTAATTTCCATACTACGGTCATTACTATCCAACCACATGAGTTAGTATGTTACAGTTTAAGCTTAAAGTTGTTTTTCTGCTTTATTGCAGTGGAAAATTCTTAGACCTTTTTTCTACTTGCTACATTGGCATGTTTGTTTGCCTATGGTATCTTCTGCTTTTCCTAAGACCTATTTCTTCTTGGTAAAAACATCTTTTTTGTTTGCGGTCAACATATCCTTTGCCCTAGTCATAAAACCTCCTTCCATCTCAACTTAACCTTTGCTTTTTTAGTTGTCCAGTAATGACTGGCTCAGCAATTCTTAATTTAGACATATATTATTTTTCTATATCAAAACTTGCTTCCATCTCTATTCCTCTCTCAGGCTCTACATTCAGAGACCTTTCTGCCAAGCATGCATATCTGTGAAACTTTCTTGTCAAACTTTCATCTTTCCCAACATGGATGATCTCTTATTATCAGAGGAAGCTTTCTGATAGGATACAGTTACTTAATAGACCACTTACAAGGAAAATATTAGAAGACATGCATCAAAAAAACTCATTGGGACACTCAGGCTTTGTGTGATCACTTTTTAAGGAATTATGGGTGCATTGGAATTTTTGGATTGGCAAAACAAATAACTGAGAAATGTATAACATGACAAAAGGTAAATAAAAAGGTAATAAGAAAAACATTAGGAGGCTGCAGGTTAGCTCTGTGACCATTTCAAAGTATCCAAGTGGACTTTACTGAACTTCCCCAAGTGCAGAAGTGGAAATTTTTATTAGTAGTAATAGACCATTTAACTCACTGGGTAGAAGCTGTTCCCACTGTCAGAGCTACAGCTAATGTGGTATGTAAAACCCTTTTGGAACAAATTATTCCCAGGTATGGAATGGTTAATAGAATAGACTCAGATAGAGGAACACATTTTACATCGAGATTCTTACAGCAAATAACTCAAGTCTTGGGAATAAAATGGGAATTACATACCCCATGACATGGGAGGTGGGAGTATAAGCCATACTGCACCTCTGCTGCTCCTTTTTCTGTCACTCATTTTTTGTCTTTTCCCTTTTGGGATACCAGCAAAATCATGTCACAAATGCTACCGAAGGCTTTACATGGAAAGAAACTGAGGTTCTTTTTTTATTACACCCATGTCAACAGTCACTGTTATAACCCATCCAAATTAGGTACCTGTGCAAACAGCTCTCTGGCCACAGAGAGAAACACACAACTTTCCCAGGCATTGCCTGAGAAAGTCAGTGAGAAGATCAGAGAAAAGAATGTGAAACAATTCTTAACTTACTACACCTGTTATTATGAACATGTAGAATGTGTTATAGAGATTTGTTTACCAAAGGGTGGTTTCTTAATTAGCCAATGGCAATGGGTTTTGATTGAAGAACCAATCAAGTCCAGCTATATTGTAACTGTCTATAAGAACAATAGGTTTCTTAATAAAAGATAATTGATCAACCATCTGTAAATCATGGAATCAATGCTAATTATTATCTTGCCAGGGGCCCGTTACAGTGAGAGGCACATGTATGCAAAACAGGAAAAAATACTGGATAGCGGAAAATGTAGGAACAAGTGGTAATAGCTTGGGAAGTGAATGTCCAAAAGGGGAGAGATGGGTTTGTTTCACATTTGTCCTTAGGGGTAGAGTCCAAGATCTGGTAAAAGAACAATTAGTAAACAAAAAAGCAGAGCCAGCATAGCAATCTAATGCTGTATCAGCCTCACATCAAGCTTTGTATACGAAACTTAAACAGCAATTCAAAGAGGAAATAGATATCTCGAGATTTGGGAAAAACCTGTTTGTGGAATTGGGGGAAAGAATAAGTAAGGAACTCAACATAACCAACTGTTGGGTCTATGGAGGGGCTTTGATGTCAGAGGAATGGCCATGGAAAGGCAGTAGCTTAGGCCCGGTTGAACTCCTTAAGTGGAACCAGACAAATATAAAGGAAAACCAACTAGAAGGGTGGATTTTAAGTTCAACAGTGATAGGAGGAGAATGTCTCTGGCGCACTGGGAAATTTTTCTTAGCGAAGTAGGAAATAGTTCCTGTAAGAGATATAAAGTTAGTAATGGAACTCTTACATGGTGGATCCCAGAGGAAGCAACTCTGTATTGGACTCCGAGAAAAACAAAAGAAAAAAACTGTAGCTATAATAATGAAATCAGACTTTTCCAATATAATGATACAGGCAAGAATCCTTATTTTGGGATCCCAGAAATATCCAAATTTTGGGAGAATATAAATCAACAAAAAAATGATTATTGGAAAGCACCAGATGGCTTATTTTGGATATGTGGGAAAAGAGCATACCCAAGACTCCCCTCTCAGTGGAAAGGGAGTTGTACTCTGGGAATCATACAGCCAGGATCCTTTCTTCTACCAGGACCATATGGAGATCAATTAGAAGCACCAATTTATGAGGACCTAAAAAGAAATAAAAGGGAATTGATCGGAGCATTTAAAAAATGGGGAGATGAGGAATGGCCTCCTAAACACATACTGGAAACATATGGGCCAGCCACCTGGGCACAAGATGGGAGTTGGGGATATCGAACCCAAATTTATATGCTGAATCATATTATAAGACTCCAAGCAGTTGTAGAGATAATAACAAACAAAACTGGTCGGGCAATGGAACTAATATCAAGGCAACAAACGCAAATGAGCCCTGCACTATATCAGAATAGGTTGGCTTTAGACTATTTATTAGCTAAAGACGGGGGTGTTTGTGGAAAATTTAATACATCAGATTTCTGTTTAAAAATAGATGACAATGGGGATGCCGTCCTGGATATAGCCAAGAATATCCGAAAAATAGCCCACGTACCAGTCCAAAATTGGGAATCAATGCTAAAAACTAGCTGGTGGGATAATGTATTGGGAATAGAATGCTGGAAGAAGCTAGGCTTCTTCCTTTTATGTGCTACAGCTGGTTTGATATGTCTTCCTTGCTTGATGCCCTGTTTTATTCGGCTAATCACCAGCATAGTCCAAGGCATGCAAGTGGTAACAATGTCTATGGACCCAAAATTGGCTACATCTGGGACAGCACAAAAGATCATGGTGTTAAAGAAAGAAAATAATATGGAAGACCCCTCTGAAGAAGCAAAATTGATTTGTGAAAAAAAATGAGTGAATAATGGAAGCTAGAAAACAAGAACTATTGCTCAAGCCAAATGATTTATAAAAAAGAATAGGGGAGATTGTTATAAATACATATTATAATATTGGCTTTTTGCAAATATTAAGATGGATGCTATATGTATAATGTTAAAATAATTTTGCGATAAAGATATAGTTTTTTATTTCTGTTGTTAACTAAGCTTAGACATAGTAGTGAAATAGCTGAGATAGTATGCTTGTGTTAAACTGCCTGCTTGGTTGGGATAACATTCAATGAACATATGATAGAAACCCCTGCTACTGGCATGCCAATTATCAGCACCCACCGTCTGTAGAAAACATAGACCAAAGCCCAAACTGGAGGTGATAACAAGAACGAACTAAAACCACAGCCATGAAATGCACATGCTCTAAAAAGGAGGACCCGAGGAGGAGACATGCTAAATAGTTCTTGGAACATGTAAAATAGTTTGGGGGAAAGTTTAAATATGCATAATTGTTTATGAATATGCAGTAGGCTGATGCAATAGGAAGGGCATGTAAAGGGTGTCTCCGAAATAGCAGCTGTGCTCTTGGCAGAATGCCAAGCACACGGCCATAAATCTTTGCTTTATCTTTGTCTCCTATTGTCCTTTATTAAACTTTTAAATTTTACCAGGAAAGTGAACCTCATTTTTCACACAAGGAAGGATAACAAAATATTTTCCCTTAAAGTTTTCCTATAGCCCCCACAGAGGAAGCTGCATGATAAATACCTTGGCTTGCATAAGGACAACACCATCCCCACAAGACAGCAGCTACAGAACTGGCCTCAGGATTAGAACCTGCCAATTTTAGTTCTCCACAACAGACCACAGACTGGTGGGGGTAGGTTCCCCACAAGATAGGAGTTGAAGAATTTGCTTCAGGACTGAAACCTGACAATTCTTGCTTTTCACAACAAAAAAAACACAAAAAGCACAGGGGCATGGGTCCCCTCCAAACAGGAGCTTTAGGCTCTGCACAAAACCACACAGAATGTGGCAGAAATTTGTAAACCAACTCCACATTCTTCCAAGGGATTCTTCCGGAATATTTTGGGCTTGTCATCCCTTGAGATTGACATCCCTTTTGCTGGGGCCCCTTCCCGGCTTTACCTTTGCAACCCTTCATGGGTGCCCTGTTTAACTTGTGCTGTCCTCCATGGGTGCCCTCCCAGGTTTGCTGCCTGAAGATCCCATTTTACTCACCCGTAAAGTTTTCAGTGCTCCTTCCCTGTGGACTCTTCAGGGACCCCCCCTGGCGTGCTACTCATCTGTCTCCTGGACAGTCTTGGGAATGCAATGAATTGCCTAATGCCAGCTGCCAGCAAGGGGAGCTGATCAACAAAACTGGGTGAGGCACGCCTTCAGCTCTGCTCGCTGTGCACCACCCCTGGACAGTGGAAATATCCTGGACAAGAGCCCCTAATTTGTTCAGGAAAATTAATCCACAAACACCAGAGGTTTATGTCCAAAAAGGAGAGAGAGGAGTCCTGTAACTTTATTCAAAGAAAGGGAGAAGTCATGGGGCATTTCCCCTGGGGTGTCTAAAATTTTTGGAGGACGCACCCTCCTTTTTATCCTAATTTCCTGGCCACGTTTCCCTCTCTCTTTCCCCATTGGCTGAGGTACTTGAGAGGTACAGACTTCCCAACATGCCTAATACCTAAGACCCTCTTCTAATGTATACCCACCTCTTTTTCCTTTCCTTGTGTCAATCAGTGGGATTCTTATGGAATTTATGGTTCTTCCCATTGTTTCTTTCATCTCTCTGTATTTAACTTTATTTATCAGCAGAGCCACAGTTTGTTTGTAAAGACAAATCCCTCATTCCTTTCAGCTTGAAGGATCCCCTGGTAAAATTAGTTCCCCCATCCGAGTGCACTGCCTTCACAATCCCATGTCCTGGAATTATTTGCTCCAAAAATACTTTAATAACTTATGCAATAGTCGCTGATGTGTCCAGAAACTCCTCTGGCCACCTTGCCAGCTGCCATACCACTACCAGAAAATATTTAAGCCCTCTCACCCAGGGCATATCAGCAAAATACACCCGGCATCCTTGGAAAGGACGTATAAGCCCAGGGTCAGTCCTCCACCTTGCAATCTCAATAGCTCGTTTTGCTAAAACAAAAATACTCAAGGCATTTCTTAGGTTGGAAATGGGGGTGTGTATTTGCGCCTGGCTCTCAGTGGCCATGGGATGGAGGTTCACCTACTAGCTGTCCCGCTTGTGGCCGCAAAGCTGACACACGAGTGGCCGCTCCCAAGTCTCTGCCGAGACTGTTGCAGGTGGCTGTAATTGCTGCAGCATGGATAGCACAGCAGAGACACAGAGCACAAGGAAACGGAGGCAAAAGAATAAGGGAAGGACACTTGTCTGAGTCTCCAAAGATTTAATCTCGAAGTGGGGGCAGAGCAAGTGACATCTGAACCTGAAGGGGCTACTTTTAAAGGGTAGGGGGAACACGGGGAGGGCACAACCTTTGACCAATAGGAAGACATTAGGGGAGGGGTGCAGGGTAAGGGCTCCCCAACAGAAGCCAACATGGGGAGGGAGCAAACCTTACAATCCAATTCTGCTTCGAGGAAGGGATGAAAGACAGGAAACACTCCAGAACCAAAGTACTGTGCTATCTTTGACAGACAGGGGTAAGACAAGGGAACAAGGGAGGTATACAGGTGGATTGACATGTGGATTGACATACATTTTGCTGGGGAAAACTGTGGTAAGCAACTCAGGACTGAAGCATTAGGGAAGCCAAATGGGGTACATAGATTGAGCCATTACAAACTTATAACAAGGAATATCAAAACATACTACAGAAGAACAAACTGTAAAATAACAGACTATCACATGTATTCTATTTCTATGTGTTAGAGGTGAGGCAATTATTTTCTGTTAATTGGGCAGTTTTCTTTATCTCTTCCACAACCAATCCTCCCTCTGGGAAGATATCTTCTGTTAATGGGCCATTGAGTCTCACTGCATGACTGACAAAATTACATCATCCCATTGTGAGATGCTCCACCCAGGGGGAGGAGCCAAACATTCCTACCTTGATATAATCTGAGATTTGGAAGACCGCAGCCAGCCTTTTCCACTGTATTCCCAGAGGAGCAGCCCTTTCTCACTGGATTCCCAGAGGAAGACCAGGGCCATCTACACCACCACTGGATCTTCAGAGGAAGACTACACCCTTCTGCAGGATCACTGCTTCAACAGAACCATACCTGTCACTCCAGGACGACTTCAGCCACCATTTCAATCCGACTACTACCAGCACCCTGACCAACAGGGTGTCAGGTCATATTCTGACGCTGTCAATGTTGTTTTGTATTATTGCATTTTTTTTTTCTTCCCTAATAAAGAACTGTTATTCCTGCTCCCATATATTTGCCTGAGAGCCCCTTAATTTCAAAATTATAACAAATCAGAGGGAGGAGGTTTACCTTTTCCATTTCAGGGGAGGCTCCTGCCTTCCTTAGCAGACACCTGTCTTCTCAAACTGAGACAAACAGGTTGGGGGATAGGCTGATGAAATTTGCTTTTTAGAGGAAACCCCTTTAGGTAGTTTCCTCCTAAATTTTGTCTCAAATTAGGACAGGAGGGGTGGGGGTGTAGGAACAATACCTCCCTGCCTTCCCTATCCTGGAACTAGGAATATAAAAGACTTGCAGCTGGCCCTGTATTAGATTGCAGATTTTGAAGATAAGGCAGAGAACTTCCCAGTCCTCCCTGTTTCTCTTTTCTTTCCTTATTACATAGCCTCCCATTGCTATTTGCCTTAACCATGTTTCTCTACACTCCCCTTCAATCAGTCCTATCCCAAACCAACATCATATTGCCCCCTCTGGGTGTGAATTGCCAAGACCCTTTCTCGGCTCCTCTTATTATCCCCTCTGGGAGTCCATGTCCTTAACTACCTCTGGGAGAATGTGCAAACCATCTCAATGTTCTCCCAAAGGAGTCATCGGAGGTATTTTGGGATCGTCATCCCTACAGCCAAGACCCTTGTCCAAGACTGAGCACCAAGATGTTTCCTATTACCATCCAAGTAGCAGTTGCATCTGGACAGTTTTCCTTATCTCCTGTTAATAGGCCCATCAATGTCTCGCCTCATGACTCAGAGATAACACTCTCCAAGAGCCAGTTCTGTTTAACAGGTGATTAAGAACACACCTTGTGACTCAAAATAACATCAGCCCATTGTGAGATGCTCCGCCCAGGGGGAGAAGCTAGGTATTCCCACCTGGATAAATCCAGGAATTTCTAGACAGAAAAGCAGCCTTTCCACAGGTTTCCAAGAAGACACAGCAACCACATCTGCCACTCCAAGAGGACTGCAGCCACTCCAATTTGGACTGCTACCAGCACGCTGGCCAAAGGGGTGTCAGGTTGTATTCTGACTTTGCCAGTGGTCTTCCTTTTGTATCATTGTGTGTATTTTTGTCTTTTGTTTTCCCTTTTCCCAAAAAAATTGTATTTCTGACTTGGAGTCTCTCACTGGTTTTGCTTTCAAACCAGAACATATTTTTGGCGCCCAACGTGAGGCAAGAAGGTACTGAGAGAAGTCAGAATTACAATTTTGTATTGTAGAGGATACCTGTTCATTATGATGCTTAACATGTTTTTTTTGGGTCTTATACCTAGCTCTCTATATTTTCCCGAATGTGGGGAATTATCTGGCAGTTGTAATGCTCATGTGTAAACCAGGGTATGGTAAGAGAATTGCTTTATTGATCTATTATGTCTATTGCATTATAACCTCTGAGGCAATGAACATGATTTGGAATATGTACTCAATTCTGTTTGCTTGTCCTAATCTAGGCTGCTACGTCTAGGGCCTTGGCAACCACACCCAGCCCCTGGGGGGAGGGGTAAAGATTGATTTTTTCCAACCTTTCAGGCTTGACACAGCAGTTTTTGAAAATTTTAAGTTCCCTCTGGATGCCAAGGACAGCATTATGTTGTTGTTAGTTCTGCTTTGTCTTCTCTGCACAGTCTGCAACATGCTTAGAAACAAAACACTACATAGTATGGTGCAGCAAAACATACATAGTGTGATGCAGCGTCTTCTTGAGGAAGAAGAAACAAGGAGCAAAGCAGCAATGTCCGTGTCCGTACAAAATGCCACAACAGCATCCATGTCGACGCAGACTGTCACAGAGGAGGAAGGAAGCAAAAGCAAAACAACAGTGTCCGTGTCTACGCAGACTGTCACAGAGGAGGAAACCAAAAGCAAAGCAAGGGTGTCTATGCCTACACAGACCGACACAGAGGAGGAAGGAACTCAAAGTGCCATCAGCATCTCCACACAAACCATCACCAAACCAGAGCAGCCTGAACCAATAGTAGTTGCCCCCGTTCAGAAGAAGAAATCAAGGAGCAAATCAGTCCGCATAGTGACTGATGAGGACGCTGCAGGACCTTCGCACCCAGCAGAAGAAACAGAACCAGAGATCATCACTCGCTCTCTATCCCTGGGTGAGCTGCGTGACCTGCGGAGGGAATTCACCCGCCAGACAAACGAGTCCATCCTGACCTGGCTGCTCCGCATCTGGGATGCTGCAGCCAATGACACCGTTCTGGATGGAAGTGAGGTCAGGCAACTGGGATCACTGTCCCGGGATGTGGTCATTGACCAGGGGATCGGGAGAACCCAAGAAACTCTCAGCCTCTGGCGGTGACTGCTCGCAAGTGTGAGGGACAGATACCTTTGTAAAGAAGACCTCCAGGTGCACCAAGGAAAATGGAACACCATGGAACAAGGTATCCGATGCCTGAGGGAATTCGCTGTGCTGGAGATAATTTTCTCAGAAGACGAGAGATTTCCTAAGAGTCCAGACTGTGTCCAGTGCACATCGCAAATGTGGTTGAGATTTGCACGGCTTGGACCAGAGATGTACTCCCGTTACCTGGCAACACTTCAGTGGAGGGAAGGTGAGGACAGGGTGGGCGTCTTAGCCAATAAATTAAGAATTTACGAGGACACTGTCACGGCCCCATTTCGTACCCATGTCTCATCCATGGAAACAAGGTTGGCTGAGCAAGTCCGGGACTTGATTGAAGAGAGTCATCAGAAACTAAAAAAGGAACTTAAGGAAGAAGTCTACCATATTTCACCAGAACCAACAAGAGTCTCTGCCATTAGGAGCCGGCGTTCCCAAGCCAAGGAGAAAGGGTACACTCCACGAGGAAACCTCTGGTTTTATCTTCAGGAGCATGGAGAAGACATGAGGAAGTGGGATGGAAAACCCACCTCTTCCTTAGCAGTCCAAGTACGTGAACTAAAAAGAACACCTAACACAAAAAGTTCATCTAGAGTCAATGCTGCTCCAGTCTCTCACACACAGAATTACAGACAATATAGGAATGATGATATAACTGATCCTCTTGAAGGAACCTCAAGAACCTATTTACAGGAAGAGAGCAACGTGTACCATGACCAGGAATAGAGGGGCCCTGCCTCTAGCCAGGTAGAGGACAGGGACAATCGGATCTATTGGACTGTGTGGATTCGATGGCCTGGCACGTCTGAACCACAAAAATATACAGCTTTGGTTGACACCGGTGCCCAATGTACCCTGATGCCATCAAGGTATGTAGAAGCACAATCCATTTCTATTTCTGGGGTAACAGGAGGATCCCAGCAGCTGACTGTATTGGAGGCCGAAGTGAGTTTAACTGGGAATGGGTGGCAGAAACACCCCATTGTGACTGGTCCAGAGGCCCCATGCATCCTCGGCATAGACTATCTCAGAAATGGATATTTCAAAGACCCAAAAGGACATTGTTGGGCTTTCAGGACAGCTGCTGTAGAGACAGAAGACATCAGAAAGCTGAATACTTTACCCGGTCTCTCAGACGACCCCTCTGCTGTGGGACTGCTGAAAGTTGAAGAACAACATGTACCAATTGCCACAGCAACAGTTCACCGTCGGCAATATCGTACCAGCAGAGACTCTGTGATCCCCATCCATGAGATGATTCGTAAACTCGAGAGCCAAGGGGTGGTCAGCAAGACCCATTCACTTTTCAACAGCCCTATATGGCCAGTGCGCAAGTCCAGTGGGGATTGGAGACTGACGGTAGATTACCGTGGCCTGAATGAGGTCACACCACCACTGAGCGCTGCCGTGCCAGACATGTTGGAACTTCAGTACGAGCTGGGGTCCAAGGCAGCAAAGTGGTATGCGACCATCGATATTGCGAACGCCTTCTTCTCCATTCCTTTGGCATCAGAATACAGACCTCAGTTTGCCTTCACCTGGAAGGGAGTGCAGTACACCTGGAACCGACTGCCCCAGGGGTGGAAGCACAGTCCCACCATCTGCCATGGACTGATCCAGACTGCACTGGAAAAGAATGAGGCTCCCGAACATCTACAGTATATTGATGACATCATTGTGTGGGGGAGCACAGAACGGGAAGTCTTCGAAAAAGGAGAAAAAATTATCCAGATTCTGCTGAAAGCTGGTTTTGCCATTAAGCGAAGCAAGGTTAAGGGACCAGCTCGAGAAATTCAGTTTCTAGGAGTCAAGTGGCAAGATGGACGTCGTCAGATCCCGACAGAAGTAATCAACAAGATCACCGCTATGTCTCCACCTACCAACAAGAAGGAGACACAAGCTTTCCTAGGTGCCATAGGCTTTTGGAGGATGCACATTCCCGAGTACAGCCAGATTGTGAGCCGTCTCTACCTGGTCACCCGCAGGAAGAATGATTTCCACTGGGGCCCTGAGCAGCAACAAGCTTTCACCCAGATCAAGCAGGAAATAGCTCATGCGGTAGTCCTTGGCCCAGTCAGGACAGGACCAGAGGTAAAGAATGTGCTCTACTCTGCAGCCGGGAACCATGGTCTGTCCTGGAGCCTTTGGCAGACGGTGCCTGGGGAGACTTGGGGTCGACCACTGGGATTCTGGAGCTGGAGCTACAAAGGCTCTGAAGCAAACTACACTCCCACAGAGAAGGAAATCTTGGCTGCCTATGAAGGAGTTCAAGCTGCCTCAGAAGTAATTGGCACCGAAACGCAGCTGCTTCTGCCACCCCGGCTACCAGTGCTGGGGTGGATGTTTAAAGGAAAGGTTCCTTCCACACATCATGCCACAGACACCACATGGAGTAAATGGATTGCCCTCATCACTCAGCGTGCCCGTATTGGAAATCCGAATCGCCCTGGGATTCTGGAAATTATAACAAACTGGCCTGAGGGGGAGACTTTTGGATTGTCTTCTGAAGACGAAGAGCAAGTGGCACATGCCGAGGAGGCCCCACCATATAATGAGCTACCAGAAACGGAAAGACAATATGCCCTTTTTACGGATGGTTCCTGCCGAATCATAGGCACTAGTTGGAAATGGAAAGCTGCAGTGTGGAGCCCCACACGACAAGTGGCACAAGCTACTGAGGGACAAGGTGGATCGAGTCAGCTTGCAGAGCTTAAAGCTGTCCAGCTGGCTTTAGATATTGCTGAGTGAGAGAAGTGGCCGAGGCTCTATCTCTACACCAACTCATAGATGGTAGCTAATGCTCTGTGGGGATGGCTGAGTCACTGGAAAAAGGCCAACTGGCAGCGCAGAGGGAAACCCATCTGGGCCACCAAGATCTGGCAGGACATTGCCACCCGAGTCGAGAAGCTGACCGTGAAGATCCGACACGTGGATGCACACATACCCAAGAGTCGTGCTACTGAAGAGCATCACAACAACGAACAGGTAGACCGAGCTGCCAAGGTGAAAATATCACAAGTAGACCTAGATTGGCAGCATAAGGGAGAATTATTCCTGGCTCGTTGGGCCCATGATGCTTCTGGTCATCAGGGGAAAGATGCAACATACCGATGGGCCCGTGACCAAGGGGTGGACCTTACTATAGACAACATCTCACAGGTCATACACGACTGCGAGACCTGCACTGCAATCAAACAGGCCAAGCGGATGAAGCCTCTGTGGTATGGTGGGCGATGGCTAAAATACAGGTATGGGGAAGCCTGGCAAATTGACTATATCATGCTTCCCCAAACCCGCCAAGGCAAGCGCTATGTACTGACCATGGTGGAAGCAACCACAGGATGGTTGGAAACCTACCCTGTGCCTCATGCCACTGCCCGGAACACCATCTTAGGCCTAGAAAAGCAGGTCTTGTGGAGACATGGCACCCCTGAGAGAATTGAGTCGGACAATGGGACCCATTTCAAGAACAGCCTTATCAACACCTGGGCCAGAGAACATGGCATTGAGTGGATATATCATATCCCTATCATGCACCAGCTGCCGGGAAAGTTGAACGATGCAATGGACTGCTTAAGACCACCCTGAAGGCACTCGGTGGGGGAAACTTCAGGAATTGGGAATTGAACTTGGCAAAAGCTACCTGGATGGTCAACACCCGAGGGTCCATCAATCGAGCTGGTCCTGCCCAATCTGAACCCTTGCACACAGTGGATGGAGATAAAGTCCCTGTGGTACATATGAAAGGTATTTTAGGAAAGACTGTTTGGATTAATCCCACCCCAGGCAAAGACAAACCCATCCGTGGGATTGTTTTTGCTCAAGGACCCGGTTATACTTGGTGAGTAATGCAGAAGGATGGGGAAACCCGTTGTGTACCACAAGGAAACTTAGTCTTAAGTAAGGACTATGTGTAAGGTTTCATCATGATGCAGATGGAAATAGGAAAAGGGGTGGATAATGTCCAAGACTGAGCACCAAGATGTTTCCTATTACCATCCGAGTAGCAGTTGCATCTGGACAGTTTTCCTTATCTCCTGTTAATAGGCCCATCAATGTCTCGCCTCATGACTCAGAGAAAACACTCTCCAAGAGCCAGCCAGTTCTGTTTAACAGGTGATTAAGAACACACCTTGTGACTCAAAATAACATCAGCCCATTGTGAGATGCTCCGCCCAGGGGGAGAAGCTAGGCATTCCCACCTGGATAAATCCAGGGATTTCTAGACAGAAAAGCAGCCTTTCCACAGGTTTCCAAGAAGACACAGCAACCACATCTGCCACTCCAAGAGGACTGCAGCCACTCCAATTTGGACTGCTACCAGCACGCTGGCCAAAGCGGGTGTCAGGTTGTATTCTGGCTTTGCCAGTGGTCTTCCTTTTGTATCATTGTGTGTATTTTTGTCTTTTGTTTTCCCTTTTCCCAAAAAATTGTATTTCTGACTTGGAGTCTCTCACTGGTTTTGCTTTCAAACCAGAACAACCCTTTTTTGACTTTCCTTTTGCTGCCCACCCTGGGTGTCCATGTCCAGTGGTCCTTTTCTGTGGACTCTTCACGGACTCCCCTGGTCTGCCTCTCTGTCTCCTGGACAGTCTCAGGTACCAAATTAATCACCCGGTGCTGGCCAGCATTGATGGGAGCTGGTCACCTAAAAACTGGACAAGGTGTGTCTCCAGCTCCTCTTGCTGCATGCCGGACACAGACGTTGGAAGGATCCCGGATGAGACTCCATTTTGTATGGAAAATCACGCTATGAAAAGCCAGTGTCCATAAAGGAGGCAGAGGAGTTCTGCAACTTTGTTCGAATAAAGGGAGTAAGTCCACTGGGGCACATGCCCGCAGGGTTGTCTCTCTCAAGGTTTCGGAGGGTGCAGCCTCCTTTTATCCCAAACTCCTGGCTGCATGTTGCCCTCTTCCTGTCCCCATTGACTGAGGTACTAGGAAGGCACAGCCTTCCAGAACCACCTACCACATATCCCCCCCTTGAACCTGTCATTTTGCCCCAAAGTAAAGAAGTTCAGGCTTTGCAGACCCACTTAACTGTTTCAGGAGTCAAGCTGTCTGGGCTCTGCAACAAACCTGCTTCTTGAAGTTAGTAGAGACATTAAGACCCATTTCAAAGACGTTAACACCCATACCTTCACCCATCAGAATTCTTTGTAAAGACATCTTCCCTATCACTTTGGACCCACTCTAACACAATTGTCTTGGTTTAAGACAATTTTAAGAGGTGGACACTAAAATGAGTTACCTCCCCTTATAGTTTTAACCAATCCCTTTCCACTAATAAGGAAAAAACATAACAGTTTACTAAAAATAACAGTTTACTAAAAAAAAAAAAAAACAGGGAAAAGCATTAGCAGTCATAGTCTCTAGTTACAAAGTTGCTGAAATCTTGCAGCCTCCCTGGGAACAAACTCAAAATGACAGTGACCCCTCCCCCCAAGATGGCACTCGTCTGTAGGGAGATAGAGGGAAAATAGTGGCAGCCCTCCTCCCCCCCCCCCCCCCCTTATCTCTTCAGCGTCAGCAGCTCCGTCAGTGAAAGTGGCTGGCACACTCCAGCAGCTGGTACACTCCAGCAGCTGGTACTCAGTCCAGGACTAGAACTCACAAAGGGACTTTGCCTTCCTCTCAGCAGAAGACGGCAAGGCAACCCGCTGGACTGACTCAGGCTCCATGCCTTCTTGCCTCAGCCAGGCACTGCTGGTGGGATGGGGTTACCGCAGGGAACGGGACTGCTCCACTCCTTCCACCGTGAGGTAAAACTGGCAAGGGGCCCCAGCAAAAAGGATGACAATCTCATAATACCCCGGAGAGTCCCTTGGGGAGAATGCTGAGGTCTTGGAACAGATTATGCATTCCTCCAGAGGAGGAACTATAGAGATAATGGTAGAATATTGTTATTTTGTGTGGCCAAAGTATGATTTGCCAAAGATGCTTAAATGGACACCCTATGGAACAGATAGACTTTGTGTCAAAGTATGTGGTTGTATTTAGAGGAGACTTGGAAAGGATTGATTGAAAGGGAATGTGGATTGATATGGTTGAAACAAACAATAGGAGAGGTCTATGTGTTAAGAAAGAAGGAAGAAGAAGAAAAAGGGGAGGAAGAGGAAAACGGTGAGGATTGGGATGTTTTTCAGCACCTTCCCCCATCTTGTCCTCCAATTTTGCCAGCTGACCCAGGGCCAGCTGCAGGTCCCCTGTATCCTCAACTTCCGGAGCAAAGGGATCAGGGAAACGCCGTTCCTATGGTCCCACCTGAGGATACTGACAGTGAAAGGGGAGGAGGGCAGCATATTGTATCACCTCCTAGAACTAGAAGAGGAACTTAGTATAGGACATCAGAAGCCCCCTGGACCCAAGAGACAGGGGTACACCAGATACCACTAAGCCAAGTTCCCTTGGGGAGGAAGGTCAAGGGGGAGGGTTTGTGTTTGTAATTTTACCATTTACTACCCAGGATATAAGAGGGTTAAAAAAAAAAATTACCCCCATATCTGGATGATCCCATAGGGGTGGGGGAAAAGATGGAGGAATATTTGGGAAATGCAGATTATATATGGAAGGATTGGGATTTTATTTGGGGATTTTGTTTGGATCATTAGAGAAACAAATGATTTTGCAGAAAGCTCGGCAGCTGGGTGAGGATGAACATCCACAAGCAGTGGGGAGGGCTGGGCCCAACGCACCTACGGTGGATGATGCCATCCCCCAGGTGGACCCCCAGTGGGAACCAAATAATCAGGCCAGTCTGACTTGCCTCCATAATTACTGTGCTTATTTGATTAGGGCAATCAAATTGGCAGCTCCCAGAATGAACAATATAGCTAAGGCTATGTCGTTAGAAGAGGAAAAGCATGAAAGCCCGTCTCATTGGTTGGAGAGGATTATGGATGCCTTGCGGAAGCATGGAGGGATGGATCCTGAGGGACCAGCCTTTGACACATTGCTGAAGGTACAATTTCTTACTAAATCCTGGCCTGATATAAGGAAAGGAGTACAGAAAGATGAAGAGTGGCAAAATAAGCCTCTAGAGGAATTGGTTAGAAAAGCACAGCAGATATATGTAAAAAGGGATAAGGCAAAGGCAAAGATTATGGCAGTTTTTACAGCCCCCAAGGAATAAACCGCAGGGTCCAAGGAGCCCCCCAGGACAGAGAGGACTGGGTCGGCCACAAGGATGCGCCAGAGACATTCCCTTCTCAGCAGGGGAAAGATAACCCAAACAGCAGTTTGGAAGGAATCAGTGTGCTATCTACAGGGCAGAGGGACACTGGAAGCGGGACTGTCTGCAAAAACAGCTGGACCCTCAGGAGGAGGAAGACCAGAGGATAATAAAGATGGACTGTTAGGGGTGTCAGGGGCTCCCATTATACCAGGGACCCACCATACTGGAGCCCTTGTTAACTTTTAAGGCAGGTCTGCATCAAGAGGAGGTGTGTTTCCTGCTAGACACAGGGGCCTCTCAATTCACTTTAAATTTTATCCCTGTCAGGAAAATTAATCCACAAACACCAGAGGTTTATGTCCAAAAAGGAGAGGAGTCCTGTAACTTTATTCAAAGAAAGGGAGAAGTCATGGGGCATTTCCCCTGGGGTGTCTAAAATTTTTGGAGGACGCACCCTCCTTTTTATCCTAATTTCCTGGCCACGTTTCCCTCTCTCTTTCCCCCATTGGCAGAGATACTTGAGAGGTACAGACTTCCCGAAATGCCTAATACCCCCTTCTAATGTATAGACCCCCCCCCCTTTTGTCTTTTCCTTGTGTCACTCAGCGGAATCCCTTAGGGAATTTATGGTTCTTCCCATTGTTTCTTTCATCTCTCAGTATCCAATTATACTTATCAGCAGACCTACAGTTTGCTTGTAAAGACAAATCCCTGATTCCTTTCATCCCTAAAATTGTAAAAAAGATCCTTGGTTATTCAAGGAGTGAGTGGAAAGAATGAGCGGGTGCATTTTATTCAACCGCTGTTAGTAGATGTGGGGGATAGGTTTGAAATGCATGAATTCCTGTTTTTTCCTAATTGTGATTGAAATTTACTGTGAAGGGATTTGATGGCTAAAGTGGGAATGCAAATTAGTATTGTGAAAAATGATACAGAGTCTAACAGTGTGGTAACTTTGTGTAAAATGTCTGAGAAGGCTTATGCTGAAATAAATCCAGACGTGGGGGCAGCCCCAGGGAAATATGGAACATTAGACATAGAGCCTTTCCAAATTACTTTGAAGCAACCAGGACAAGTGGTGTCTAAAAAGCAATCTCCTATTTCAAGGGACGGAAGGGGTTACAGTCTGCCATTGAGACCCTGCTAAAGGCAGGGAGCTTTTGGAGCCATGGATGTCTCCCTATAACACTCCTATCTTTCCAGTTAAGAAACCAGATGGAACTTACAGAATGGTGCAGGATTTAAGAATAAAAAATGAAATTGTCAAACCAAGGCATCCCACAGTTCTGGATCCCTATACCATCCTGAATCAGATCCCTTCTTCATAGCAGTATTATTCAGTACTGGATTTGAAGGATGCTTTCTGGGGGTGTCCTATTAAAGAGGACAGTAAACAGTGTTTTACCTTTGAGTGGGAACAGGAGGAAAAAGGGAAAATGGTAAAACAACAATTGACATGGACAGTCCTTCCACAGGGATATACAGAGTTGCTGGTTTTATTTGGACAAGCCTTGAAGAAAATATTAAGAGAGTTCAATCCACCCTCGGGAGTTAGGTTGTTGCACTATGTGCAGTGTGTGGACGATTTGCTTTGATTGGGGGAACGGGAGAAGGTGGTTGAAGAGGCTACTGTGAAGCTGCTTAAAATTTCCTTGCTAAAAAGGGATGTAGAGTGTCTGAAAAGAAGGCGCAGTTGGTGGAAAAAAAGGTTAAATATTTGGGACACATTTTGACTGGAGGGCTACAGTGTATTGATCCAGAAAGAATACAAGGAATTTTACAAGTACCCGTACCCCAGACAAAGAAGGAGTTACGGCAGTTTTTAGGCTTGGTGGGGTACTGCAGAGCATGGATTGAGGATTTTTCTGTTGTGGTGTCCTGGTTTGGAAAGACAGGTGTCTGCTAAGGAAGGCAGCAGCCTCCCCTGAAATGGAAAAATGTAGACCCCTTCCCTCCAAATTATAAATTTGAAATTAAGGGGGGCTCTCAGGAAAAAATATGGGATCAGGAATAACAGTTGTTTATTAGGGAAGAAAATAAAAAAAAATAAAATAAACAATACAGTGAACCAAAACAACACTGACAGAGTCAGAATACAACCTGACACCCTGTTAGTCAGGGTGTTGGCCGCAGTCCAATTGGGAATCATGGCTGCAGTCCTCCTGGAGTGGCAGGTGTGGTTCTGTTGGAGCAGTGATCCTGTAGAAAAAAGGTGTAGTCTTCCTGCAGTGGAAGAGGCAGCTGTCCCTCTGGGAAATCCAGTGCAGGAAAAGACTTGCTGGTGTTCCAGAAACTCAAGATTATATCCAGTTAGGAATGCTTGGCTCCTCCCTCTGGGCAGAGCATCTCACAATGGGATGTTATAGTTCTTATCAGTCATGTAGTGACATTCAGTAGCCCATTATCAGCAGATGTCTCCCCTGAGAGAGGACTGGTTGTGGAAGAGGTAAGGAAAACTGCCCACTTAACAGAAGACAACTGCTATACAGATGGCAAATGAATACATCTTGCTTCTCAATCTGGGACATGTGGCCAGACCTTTATATGACTTTTTAACCCAAGACAACCCTAATGTTGTAGTATGGACACCAGAAGGAAAGCAAAGCTTTAGAAAATTCAAAGACAAATTGGTTAATGCCCCAGTCTTAGCTCTTCCAGACTCAGAAAAGGAATTTGAGTTATATGTGGATGTTAAACAGGGCCATGCTAAAGGAATTTTGGTACAAGAACACGGGAGAACACAGTGGCCTGTTGCTTATTTTTCTAAGTTGTTAGACCGAGTGGCCAGAGGCTGGCCTCATTGTCTGCAGAACTGTGCAGCCACAGCTTTGATGGTAACTGAGGCCCAAAAACTGCCAATAGAAGGATATCTGATTGTTAAAGTTTCACATCAAGTTAGTGCTTTGTTGACTGAAAGAGCCTCTAAGTGGATGACCAGCCTTTGGTTACTACAGTATTGTAGTGGTTTGGCTTGTCAATTTGAGATTTCACTAATTTTGAGATTTCCTGGCTAATGGAAATCTCAAAATGGAAATCTCAAATCTCTTGTTCATTTCTCTCACTCGAGGGAGCATTGAAGTATTGAAAGGGTTAACATCTTGCCTGCCCTCTGGTTTCTGCCACATGAGGGGACTTGATGGTAAGATCTTAACAAGCAAGGTCAGCCCTGCCGCAGCCAGGGCTCCTGATTTGTTGAAAAAAACTAACTCCACAACTTGTAAAAGTTGTAAAGCCAGTATGTTTATTACAGAGCTGGACACATGTGGGGATCGTCCCCTCCTAAAGAACATGCGCGCCCCTGAGAACTCCCGATCCTTTTTTATTTCCTCTTACTAGTACAAATGCATAGAGTTTCACAATAGGTTCATGCATATTAATTTTACTGGTTTCGAGTTACTACTTGTAATTAGTCCTTGTACAGAGAACAGTCCTTGTAAAGAGAACTCTCTGGTCACTTTGTCTCTTGCAGACTCTGCTTTGGTTTTGTTTTTTTCATTTCAAGGTTCAAGGGCCTCTCTTATGTCTTCAGCTTGGAAATTCACATTTTTTCTCCTCTGCTGAGGCAGTTTTTACGAGCGCAGCAGAGCTATCACACTAAACAGCATATTTTACCTATGCTAGCAAGCTACTAATAATTCAAAGCAGCACATTTCACCTAAATCCAAATGGATTTCTACCCTGTTAAATTTCCACTCTATTTCACTCCGCAGCTTCCCTCGCCTTCCTGCCTGGCAGCTGGTGGGGCCCGTCCCGGCCAGAACGGGCTCAGAGTCCCCCGGGCCCTCTGGAGAGGGGCCCAGCCCCCCGCGGCAGAGCCTGCCTGGGCTGGCCCGGGCCGGGGCCCAGCTAAGACTGGACCCGGCGGGCACCCCGGGAAAGGGGCGGGGTGGGGAGGAGGGGGCAGGCCAGCGTGGGGAGGAGAGGGCAGGCCAGCGGCAGAGCTGCTCAGCCCAGCCCAGCCTGGCCGAGACAGGGGCTCGGGGCATGTTACTTTCTTGCTGACCAGAAGAGAAAGAGAACTTTCCTGGGATTTTCGTCTTTAACATGTATTTTTCACAGAGGCGTTTTCAGCTTCTCAGTGGTTTAACAGACTGTCAGTTACACAAAAAGCTTTTGCTTCACTTCCCTAAATTCCTCCCATGTCAAACTATGACATGTATGAATCTTGTTTAATGGAACAGGAGGATTTAGAATTGAGAAGTGGGGAAGGGTTTAACCCAGCCTCCTGTCTGAACGACCCTGAAGAGGGAGGCTGGGATAAAAACCCATGACTGCATTCAAGTGATAGATCTCCAGACCCAGCCTAGGGAACATTTACGAGACACTCCCTGGCCTGAGGGAGAAAATGTGTTTATTGATGGGTCTTCAAGGGTGGTAGAAGGGAAGCGATTTACAGGATAGGCTATCATTAATGGAAGGGAATTAAAGGAAGGGGGGAGATTGATGCCCACATGGTCAGCTCAGATAGTAGAGCTGTATGCACTTGTGAGAGCCTGTGAATTATATCGGGACAAGATAGTGAATATTTTTACTGATTCTAAATATGCATATGGGGTGATACATGCATTTGGGAAATTATGGGAAGAAAGAGGTTTATTAACCTGCAGGGGGAAGACGTTAGCTCTTGAGAGCTTAATTTCTTGCCTATTGGAGGTGGTGAATTTACTAAAAGGGATGGCAATAATACATGTTAGGGGACACCAGGCAGGGTGCTCAGAGCAGGCAATAGGTAACTGACTGGCTGATGAAGAAGCTTGGAAAGCTGCACTGTTGCTAGAAATATCTAAGATCCTCACCTTCCTCCCAGTAACCCCATCACTGCCAGAGAAATTGTCTTTTCCACCAGAGGAGTTTGAGATAATTTAAAATGGTGGGGCAGAGGAAAGATGGGATAATTGGTTTACAAGGAATGGTAAGCAGTGGATACCAAAAGCTCTGGCCTTACAGATATTAAAACAACTCCATGAAAGGAGTCATTGGGGCTTTCAAGGACTGGCAGAAGCCTTCCTCAAAATGTATGTTGCTGTGGGTCTTTTTACTTTGGCAAAGCAAACTACTGAGGATTGTTTGATTTGTGCTAAAACCAATAACAGGGTTGCAAATAAAATTGCCAGGGGAGGGAGGCCTTGGGCTGTATGTCCTTTCCAAAGATGCTGGTTGTACTGAAATGCCCTGAGTGACGAGGTTGAAATATCTTCTGGTAATAGTATGTCAGCTAACAGGGTGGCCAGAACCATTTCCAACTGTTTCAGCAACAACAGGATCAGTTATTAAAGTATTTTTGGAACTAATAATTCCAAAATATGGGATTGTGGAAGCAATAGACTCAGATAGGGGAACTCATTCTACAGGCAAAATTCTTCAAGGGATTATGACTGCTTTAGGAATACAATGGAACCTCCATACCCCCTCGCACCCCCAGAGCTCAGGCCGGGTTGAAAGAATGAATGGAGAAATAAAGAAACACCTTTTGAAGCTGGTGATAGAAACTAAGATGCCATGGGTATGGCTCTTGCCACTGGCTTTAGCAAGAATAAGGGCCAGACCAAGAAAACATATTATCTCCCTTTGAATTGATGTTTGGAATTCCTTACCCCTGTAATTCTCAGCCTAGTAGTTGGGTAGAAATAAGTGATGCATATTTAAAACAATATGTGGCCAGGATACTGTCTCTTGTGAAATCTCTTTGACAGGAAGCTTGGCTGGCACAGACCCTGCCTTTGGACTTTGCTGTTCATAGCATCCAACCAGGAGACTGGGTCCTAGTTAAGGAGCAGAAAGAAGCACCACTGGTGGCAAAGTGGTGTGGACCTTTGCAAGTGTTACTGACCACAGAAACAGCCATCAAGATAGCTGAACACAGGTGGACCCATCACACTCGGGTCAAGGTGTCTGAAGCACCGGAGATTTGGATATCTTAGCTGGAGGAGAAGGACCAGAGGCTGCGAATGACACTCCGCAGGAGTGCACCAGAGCAGTAGCCAGTGCGTTGACATTGGGGGAAGCCCTGTGTGCCTACCCACAGACTGTCTGCTGAAATAGTCTGTATGGGCATCCCTCCTTTCGCATCTCCGGTCACTGGGGGGCTATTCCTTGCTGTCATTGTTTTCTTTATTTGAAGTTGTTTCTGTGCCTTCACTCACCACAGGTGGTATGGAAGACAACATGAAAATTAGTTGAGGAAATTTGATTACACCATTAGAATGTTTTTTTTAATAATCGTACCTTTAGATTGTCAGTTAGGTTTGCCCAGAGGTGAGAGAATCATTCTTTACTCCTAGGAGAAGAAGTAGCAAAAACCTTTAACCTTAGCAATTGCTGGGTCTGCGGACGGCCAGTAGGATCTGAAGACTGGCCATGAGTGGCCAGCCCAGTCGAACCTAAATGGTGGGTCAGCACCCTGAGTGAGGTCCTTAATGGAACAGGATTTTAGGATGAGGAAGGAAGTCCATGGCAGCTTCATTCTTCTGAATGAGGCATTTATTTTCTAAATAGAACAGGAGGCGTATACGTGGGGAAAAGTGTGAGTGAATTTTGTCTTTGGATTTAGATTGTTGGACCCCCAACTGCCCTCCTTACAACTGTTCCAAACATCAAGGCAGATGGAATCAAATGCTTGTTAAGCTCTCTAATGGTAGCTGGGTAAGGTGTTCCTACCATAATTACCAAAGGGATTTTGAAAGCTGTAAAGCAGTGGGGAAGGGCAGTTTTTTTGACCACTTATTTTTAAGCTGCCCTCGAGATAATTCCACAAGTAGGACACATGTTGTCTATGACTATCAGTGGAAGTGGCAACACCGGAATGGAACTCAAACCCCTTTTAATAGGTTCTGGTCCAGATCAAACAAAACAGTTGTGGGATGTAACTGTAGGTGGAAACCTCATGTGGGAGCTTGGAAATCCAAGTACTGTGATTCTTATGATGGGGCAACTATTGTTGGAGGACCATTAGGCCCAGGAAGCAAGCTGTATTTTGACTCACCAATTGATGATGAAAATTGGGAAGGCCCCTTTGCTAACAGGACTTGGGCCTTTAAAGGGCATTATTGGATTTGTGGCCAACATGCTTATCGCAGGTTACCTCCAAACTGGTCAGGAATATGCTATGGAGGGTATATTAGACTGTTGTTCTTTTTGCTACCACAGCTTCAGGGAAATCAGTTAGGAATCAAGGTATATGACAATCTAATTAGAAAAAAGCAGTCAATTGATAGATCCCTGGCTGAAGGGAGCTCCCAAAAGTGGGGAAAAGGTGAATCCTGAGCGAATCATGCAATGGTATGGACCAGCCCCTGGGAATCCAAAAGAATTAATATCAGGTGCCAGAGAACCCATTTATGATTTAAATCGGATAATTAGGTTACAAGTTGTCTTTGAAATAATAACCAACCAGATAGCTACAGCTCTTGACCTTCTTGCTGACCAATCCACTCAGATAGAGAATGCAGTATTTCAACATCAGATGGTATTAGATTATCTATTAGCAGAAGGGGGAGTGTGTGGAACAGAAAATTAAGTCAATGATAACTGAAGTTTGTAAAGACAGTTACTGAGAAAATAAGAGGAGAGATTGAAAGGAATGAGAAGGAGGTGTCTACAAACAAACTGTGGGCCTGATGGTAGATAAGGCCAGATACTGAGAGGTGAAAGAAGCAATAGGGGGAACCATAAATTCCATAGGAATTCCACTAATTGACACAGACTGTTACTTACTCAAGACTGTGCTAAATCTCTTGATTTAGAGAAAAAGAACAGAGACACAAGGAAAAATAAAAGGGGGGGTACACATTAGAAAGAGGTCTGTATTAAGCAATTAGTGAAGTCTGTACCTCTCAAGTACCTCAGCCAATGAGGAAAGAGAGAGGGACATGCAGCTGGGAAATTAGGATAAAAAGGAGGCTGCATCCTCTAACAATTTGAGAGACCCCAGGGGAAATGCCCATGACCTCTCCCTTTATTAGAATGAAGTTACAGAGCCCTGAGGGACACCATTTATCACTGGCCTCCACCTGGACATAGAACCATTGACGACAAGTCTCTGGCTGTGGATGCCAATTCGTCATTGTGAGAGACTGGACTTTTATGGGTTAATGACTCAAAACATTCCATAGTTGGTGAAGGAGCCAGGGTACTTTGTGGAGCTGTGTTTGGAGGTGAGGCAACCAAGCTTTTGGGTGTGTAATGGCCAAACCTCCAAGATAGAGGGTGAACATGGGCTATGGGTGAGACAGGAGAGGAACCTCTGGAGACAGGATGAAGCCTCTTGTCATGCTAAATTGCCCTCCCTTATACAAACCACTGGGTTATAAAACTCCCTTCCCTTCCCCCCCAGGAAGGTCTGATGGGGCATCCCCAGCTCAAATGCCTGAGAGACAGCTGTCATGTCTTAGAAGGTATCATAAACAATCAAAGACTTTCAAAGTGCCCCCAGACTAATTTCTGAGGCCTTTCACCAGAGGACTGAAAGCTCCCCGCCTGATGGGAGGTGCCAGAGTGTTCCCACCTAGCCTCAGTGTATTTCAACCCATCGGACTTTGTGGTTTGTGGGCTTCACACACACCCCCCCCCCACCACCACTGTAACAGACCATCACTTTGACCAAAGGACAATCAAGACTCATCAAAGGTCAACAGTGTGATGAGGTTTTCACACTCTTATTGTCTCTCTCTTTCTTTTCCCTTATACCTGTCTTTGGGTAATATTTTTGTGCTTTCATATTGTAATGCTTTCATATTGTTATAGATAATAGTCATCATCATCGTCAAAATGGCTACATACCTGCTTTTCTTTGCAACCATATAAACCCTATAAAATAAACCCTATATACATATATTTACACACACATCAATCATCCAGTATTGTTTCACTCTAATCCCCCACAAGGGATCTATTTACAAGAACCTGGGTTATTCTCGTCTCCTGGGATGGGTCATAACATACATCCACCAAATAGTCCACCCTTCAAATCCATGTGTCTCCAATTTGGAAATAAGGATGTTGTATGAGACTCTATTAAAGGCCTTACAGAAGTTTAGGTAGGTGACATCAGCTGTTCTTTCCTTGTTGACTGTTGCAGGCACTCCATCATAGAAGGCCACCAGACTGACCAGGCACAATTTGTCCTTAGTAAGCCATTCTGGCTGTTGCGGATCACCTCATTGTCTTGCATGTGCCTTAACATTGCTTCCATGAGGGTCTGCTCCATGATCTTCCCAGGCACAGAGGTGAGATTCACCAGTCTGTAGTTCCCCAGTTCTTCTGTTCTGGTTTGAAAGCAAAGCCAGTGAGAGACTCCAAGTCAGAAATACAATTTATTAGGAAAAGAAAAAAAGAAGACAAAAATACATGCAATGATACAAAAGGAAGACCACTGGCAAAGTCAGAATACAACCTGACACCCCTTTGGCCAGCGTGCTGGTAGCAGTCCAAATTGGAGTGGCAGATGTGGTTGCTGTGTCTTCTCGGAGACCTGTGGAAAGGCTGCTTTTCTGTCTAGAAATGCCTGGATTTATCCAGGTGGGAATGCCTAGCTTCTCTCCCTGGGCGGAGCATCTCACAATGGGCTGATGTTATTTTGAGTCACAAGGTGTGTTCTTAATCACCTGTTAAACAGAACTGGCTCCTGGAGAGTGTTTTCTCTGGGTCATGCGGCAAGACATTGATGGGCCTATTAACAGGAGATAAGGAAAACTGTCCAGATGCAACTGCTACTCGGATGGTAATAGGAAACATCTTGGTGCTCAGTCTTGGACATCTTCCTTTCTACCCTTTCTAAAATGAGTGATGTTTCCCTTTTTCCAGTCACTGGAGACTTTGCCTGACCGTCATGGCTTGATGGGTTTCTCCTCGAGTCAGGTCTTATGAGCTCTCCGAGAACCTATCACACCTGACATAGCTCAGCTACTTCAAACGGCATAAAATTAGCAGGATGTCTTCTGAGGTAGTGTTGGAAACAGAAAAGTTTTATTAAAAGGCGAAATAACAAAGCTCTTTCAGAGAAAAACCGAGCCAGGGGCAGGAGGTTCTTGCTCCTGCTAAAACACTCTGCAAAAGCGATTATTTCCTTTGTTCTCTTCTTTTTCTAGAGAATTACCTAGGCGGGACCTTTTGGCCTCTGCCCAATTGGTTGGCCCCAGGTTTAAGGTGAAGTCCCAAAGGCCCTATGAGGTGTCTTTTTACCAAATTGAGGAGAAACTTCTGGGCTTTTTGCCTTTTTAAGGAGACAAAGGATAATTTGGTCACTCTGTCAACAGGGGGCACATTCCTACAATGGCTTTTTAAAATAATGGAGAGTGGCTTGGCAAAAATATCATCCAGCTCCCTCAGGACCTTGGGATGCATCTCATCAGGCCCTATAGAAAAGTGGCTTCAAACCATCCCTTCCCTTACAGTGGGAAGGACTTTGCTCCTCCAGCCCCCACCTGGAGGTTCAGGGACTTGAGAGAAGTGGGAAGACTGATTGCCAGTGAAGATTGACGCCAAGAACTCATTGAGTACCTCAGTCTTCTCCATATCTTTTGATACCAGTTCTCCCTTCTCATTTATCAGAGGGGATATGTCGCTGTTGAGACGGTCATAACAAACAGAAGAACATCATGTATTTGAGAAGGCTTCTCTCTGTTTAATTTAGCAGCATGCTGTCTTATACCTTCTTACAAAGATTATACCTATTCATTGGCTACAATAGATCAATATAAAGTTCATTGGTTCAAGGCGGTCTCCACCACTGTTTTCCACCAAGGAGGGGACTGCAGGCCCCTCGTTTATCTTTTCTTCTCCTCCATTTCCATGCCGACGACCTTGGTAGAACTACTTTCAGGGGCAAAGACGACTCTTATCAGCTTCTCTTCTTCAGCTAACTCTCTCTGGCTGACAGACCAGCTGTCAGCCCCTTCCACAGGGGTACACTTGCCTTGGCCTTTCTTTTCTGACCTATGTACTTACAGATCCCCTTCTTGTGTCCTAGGGTGATGTTATGATGCTTGTATCCCCAGTCGTCTGTTCTGTTTATGCTGGATATTATATTCTGTGCCTTCAAGACTGGCTCTGAGAGTGAAGGCGGGGAGAAGAAGAAGCACAGAGTTTGTTATCAGGGACTGCACTCGCTCCTCCACAGTCTTCTGGAACACAGAACTCCACTGTGTGGTCTGGGCACAGACGGGGCAAAACACAGCTCTCCTTTGCTTTTTAGTTAGTTTAGCTAGCTGAGGCAGTTCAAGTTTTCCCTGGACTGTTTTTTCTTTCCCTTTTCTTGGAACTGTTTGAACCTGCTCTGGACTGGGACCTGGGGGAACACCGAGAGCTTGCATTTTGTGGCCTACCAGGGCCTACTCTGGGCAGCAGCCTTTCCCAGCGCCGGAGGGACTGATAACAGAGTGACCACTCCCAGGAGAGACTTTCTGAATTTGTCATCTCTTCAGAACGACGAATGATTTTTGTCATCTGGTATTGTTAATTTTGTGTGCTGGGGAGTGCTTTGCCTGTTTAAATAAACAGGGTTTTTTTTCCACTTTTCTCCAAGGAAATTTTCCCGAACCAGTTGGGGGGAGGGGCCGTGTGGGTTGGCTTTCTGGGGGGGCCCCTTTTGGGCGTTTTCTCCCAAATTTGCCCTAATCCAGGACATCTTGTTATTCTTTCACATGCCTTTCCAAGTCCTGTTCTATCTGGCTTTCCTGACCCCCTTCCTACACATCCGAACCGTATCCAAATATTCTCCCCAGGTCACTGGTCCCTGCTTCCACTGGCTGTGCATTTCCTTCTTACTCCTCAGTTTGAAGAGCAGATCCTTGCTCAACCATGCTGGTTTCCAGCCTGCCTTGCTTGATTTCCTACACACTGGGATGGAGAGCTCTTGCACTCTAAGAAAAGTGGCCTTAAAGAGTTGCCAGCTCTGGTCAGCAACTCTGTCCCTAAGGACAGTTACTATGGAAGGTCTCAGTTCAGTTGAAGAGAGAACAAAGAGTTCTCTCAGGCTTCTGCCTAGGAAAGTTAGGAGAAAGAATCAAAACAATTATTATCGCTGTTCATGTGTTGTGCCCACGTGGAATGTGTTCTGAAGATTGTTTACCCAAGGTGATTGCTTGATTGGATTCTGGTGATGGTGTTTGGATTCAATGACCAATCAGATCCACAGCTGTGTCGGGACTCTCAGGGGAGAGAGTCATGGGTTTTCTAGTTGGTAGCTGGTGAGAGCTCTTGCTACTGTAATATAGTGTAATAGAAGTATAATATAATATACTATAAGATGATATAATAAAGCAATTGATCTAGCCTTCTGAACCATGGAGTCAATGCTAATTATTACCCAGCTGGGGGCCTGTGGCAACAAGTTACCATGGGGATCTCATTCACCAAATCCTTAAACATCTGAGAGTTAGCTCTTCCAAAGCTCAGGGTACTGGTTTCTCCTCACCAGGCTCTTTGAGATCACGAACTCAACCAGGGCATGGTTGCTGCATCCCAGTCTGCCTCCAGTCTTATTTTCTCTGATGAGCTCATCTGCATTGGTGAGCACCAGGTCCAGTAATGTTTCTTCTCTGGTTGCTTTGTCTAAATATAAATGGCCTTCTTATCAGTCTTAGCAAATTAAGACAGGAAAGACAATTTTACTACTGCCCTTTTTTTAATCCATCAGACACCATATATTGTGACAGACTTTCATACCTCTAAAGCAATATAGTGATTCATTGGTTGTACCACATAAGGCTATCATCTGAAAGAAAGCAAATGAAGGAAACAATACCTGGTCAATGCAGAAGTAAACCAATATAATGAAATGAACTTTCAAATCACATCACTGTGTTTACTTTTCTAGTTTCTATTTTTTCCCTACTTTTCCCTTTATAATTCAAAGTAATTCAAAGAAGGTAACAATCTTCTCTTAATCCCTTTACTGTTGTGCTGGGTTGACCACAGCCAGCAGACAAACATCCACCCTACCTCTCACTCACTCCCCTCTCCTGGGGGATGAAAGAAGTAGAAGGAAGGCAAAAAGATTAATGGATCGAGTTAATGACAATTTAATGTGTAAAGCAAAAGCTGCCTGGGTAAGGAAAGCAAAAAGAGCAATTAATTCCCTACTTCCCAACAGAAGGCAGATGTCCAGTCACTTCCTGGGAAGCAAAACCACAGCACATGTAGTTGTTGCTTGGAAAGACAAACACCACAACCATTAACATCTCCCCTTCCTCCTCCTTTCCCTGAGCTTTTATTGTTGGGCACAACATCATATTGAATGGAATATCACTTTGGTCAGTTTGGGTCAGCAATCCTGGCTATTTCCCCTACTAACCTCTGGCCCATCCCTAGCCTAGCCAGGGCAGGGGGAAGAGAAAAACCTTGAGACTGTGGGAGCACTGTTCAGCAGTAGCCAAAACATTGGTGACCCCAAGAGTGTAAAAGTCCTTGTTTCCCAGCCCGCAGCCAAAGAAGAAGTCTGAATGCATAGGGTCGGCTTCTCAAGGTTGTTTATTTTCTCTTATCTATAACATTCTTTCTCTGACCTGCTGAGCTCTGTCTAGCAAGTCATCCATGGTGTTCTGTCTGCCCCCTAGGGTGATGTTTACATTTTATACTAAAACCTACGTGTACTATGTTTACAATAGTGTGCCAATATCTATCATTTATGTTAGACAATGTGTCTCTACCTCAAACCAATAGAAAAGTGTCACCATCACACCAAGACATGGAGGACAAGAAGAAGGAGAAGAAGGACAGGACACATGCAAATCCCTCCATCTTGTCCCCTTGAACCCCGTTCTAAAAAGCCCCAAAATTCTACTTTTTCACCCTGTGTTAATTCAACTATCACACTACTCAAACCCTTTTGGCTTGTAATTCCTCATATAAAGTTGGCAGTTTTTCCCATGGGCTAAAATCAAAGCCACAGGTGTTTTTGACTTCATGCCAAGGTCTCCGAGCCCCCTGCCAGGGTCTCAAGACAGCCAGGGCAGCCAGAGGGATGTCCTGGATTCCCACATGTTATCAACACTGCTTTTGGCACAAATGCAAAGCACAGCATCGTACATGCTGTTATGAAGGAAGCTCACCCAGTCCAACTGTGTTCCTTTTGTTTGATGTCTTATTCAAACTTTTTAATGCTCAAAAACATCCTACTTCCTTTATGTTTGTATTTCCTTTTGTATCTTATACCATCAACAATGCCAAATATAAAGCTTATTTTCCTCCAACAAACCCCTTTCATCTACCTTCTTTACCTGAAATGCCTTCCCAGAATGCACCTGTAAAGCCACTGTCCATTTGCAGTGGTTTAGGAATGGTACTCCCCAATTTATTTGTCCCACTGAGCTCTCAAAACCCTCCCTCGCTGTTACAAATGGGAGAGGGAAGACCTTAGACAAATCCTTGCCTTTCCAGGTTTCTGGAAGTAGATAGTAGCTTTATTGAGGTGGACAGCACCCCAAGACCCACTCTCGTTCGTGAGTTCTTAATAATGACCAATCAAGCCTACTACAACATGAATTATTTATTGAGGACACCAAGGAAAACAGACCTAAGACTCAAACAGACTTACTACACAGGAAAAACAAAAAGAACTACTAGTAGATAAAGATACAGTGCACGATTATAGAGGTACCTGTGTTACAGCTAGCAAAGAAATAGTATAGATTAGGAGTCAATGTCATTTACCAACGAATGATAGTGGCGTCCAGAGAGTCTCCTTAATTTCTCTCAATCCCAGGGAAGTAACTGGATGCCAAGGTCTTAACATCGGGGAGAACACTTGTGGGTTAGGATCTGATGCCGTTGAGCAGGATGGGAACAGAGAACTCCACATTAGAAGGCAAAGAAAATGAACTCTCCTTTATTTCAAATGCACCGCTTTATATATAGACGACATCATGTGGATTAATTTCATTGGTCTTAGAGTAAAAACATCTCACACCACTGGTGTGCAGTGAATGATGCACACTGGCAGAACATATCTATAAACAATGTGAATAACAAGATAGATTAGAGAATTATTTACATTCTTTCCCAACTGCTTCCCAGGCTCTCGCCTGGTTAGAAAACCTTTCTCTTTCTCTCTGACTGAGCTGAGAATATCCACAAGGATCTTTCCTTTTGTTTCTTTTTCCTCACAAAATTTTGTCCCATAAGTTGCTAGGCAACAGTATCGTGGGTACTTAAGAGCGACAAAAGAAGTGGCCAAGCTCAGGGGAAGAGGGCATCTGGCTGCACTTCTCTTATTTGAGAGTTTCTCTCGGAGGGGCAGAGATACCACGAGATTTGGGCTGGTAAAAGATAGGGCTGGGGCAGCTGCTAGCTCTCTCTCTCTCTCTCTTTTGGCTTTGGAGGAGGATGGTCGGATCTGCTGCTTGGGTGTGAGAAGTGAAGCCCACTCAGCTGAATTTTAAAAAACTGAATAAACGACAATAGGGGACAAAATCAATAAAGCCAAAGTAACCAGAGGCACGCCAGCTACCAATAGCAACTCTTCTTATATAACCTTTCAATTGCATTGGTCAAATACATATTCATAAACAATTATACATATTGAAACATTTCTTTGAACTAGTTTGCATATTCCAGGAACTTTTTAGCATAACCCCTCCTCTGATCCACCTTTTTAGAGCATGTGCAGTAATCTTGGTTGTGGTTTTGAGGGTTGTGTGTCAGCACCCCACAACGGCCCCCTATTCCATGGTTTCAGCATGTGACAGCTGTTGGTAGTCAAATTGTCAGTAGCAGGGGTCCTCGTCACATCTGTTCCTCAAATGTTATCTGACCTCGCAGACGTTTTAGCTATTTCAGTTTTTTGCATGTAAACCACAAGTACTCTAAATAAACATCAGCTACTTCACAAATATGTCTGAGTTATTTTAATTATTGCCAGTTAGGTACAAAAATAAAAGCATTAGTTATTATTTCACAACTATGGCTACTTCTGCAAAAGTTAACATTATATTATAATGCACAGCACATAGCATCTACTTTAATATTTGCAAAAGCCAAAACTATAATATGTGTTTATCACATAGGAGGAGGGAATTCGCTGCCACCACCGTAGCCCAGCCTGGTCCTGCTTCTTCTGCTGTGCGGTGAGCCTCTGCTTGTGAGAGCAGCCACTGAACTGGGACCTTATTAACACTCTACCTCATTAAAAGAGGGACTTTTCACCACCTGCTTGGGTGCTTGGGATCCTGAGCCCGCCTTTCCCTGCCCTGCTCAGATCCGGGCCACTGCTGCCCTGCCCCTGCCTCTTCTTCAGCACTGCTCAGGGTTTTCACTACACTCTAGCCCCGCACCCCCTGCCTGCTACAGCTGCGGAGCTTCTCATACATCTCATCCATCATCCGGGGATTTTTTTTTTTTACTCATTCCTGCTATTGCAGCTTGCTGCTTTAGAGAGTCCTACTGGGGCACTGGGATCGGCTGCCCACTGGGGGGTTTGTAAAGCAAGCCTTTCTTCCATCCCTTCCTGTCTTGGTCAAGTCCGCCATTACCACATGGTCCCCGAGCTCACACCGGAGCACCCCCTGCAGCCGTGCAGGAATCATCGCACCTGACCTGCCCACCGGAAGCCCGCCAGCACCCTCCCGGCTGTTACCATAACTAAACCAAAGGGAAAAGTGCCTGCAGCCAAAAAGGCCATTACTGGATTTCTAGTTCTGTTTGTTGTTGCTGCCATAGTTATTGTTGTTTGTTTGCCTTGTTATATGTACTAGAAAAGAACTGTTATTACTATTCTCACATTTTTGCCTGAAAGCCCCTTAATTTCAAAATTATAATAATTCAGAGGGAAGGGGGTTAAATTTTCCATTCCAAGGGAGGTTCCTGCCTTCCTTAGCAGACACCTGTCTTTTCAAACCAAGACAGGTTTTGGTGCTCAATGTGGGGCCTGAGGGCATTGAAAGAAAAGGGTGAAAAAGGAATAACAGTTCCTGGGTAACATAATTTTTGTGTGCTGAATATAGAAACCTCGTTAGGCAACACCATGTGGTCTAGCTTACCCTGGTTCAGGTGGCACCTGGTCACAGCTATATTTCTCCCATTTGCAGCTCTTTATCTGAACATGGGTCCTATGACTAAGGCTACTGTGGCTGTTAACCAGTTTGCACTATGGGTCAATAAGGTGAGGAATTTGTGGATTTTTAACTTCCTCTGGAAGGCAGGCACATGGATACAGGGCTATCGCACACTAAGTGTATGTTTTTGGGGTTACGTTAGTAATGGTACCTTTTGTGGGGAAATAAAATGAGGGGGAAATTTTCTCCCAACCTTTCAACCACTTCTTTGGGCCTACTCCACCAGATTTTGGAGGGTTTAAATTTCCTCTAGATACTAACCAAGTGTTGCTGATAGGCCTAGTCTATTTAGCATTCAGAGATAAGGTGAAGTTGACTCAGATAACCACCCAGAAACCTACCCCAGAGACTAGGGATCCTGCCCCACAAGCTGACATGGCCCCAGAGACTAGGGATGCTGCCACAGAGACTGACGCTGCCCAGAGACTGGGGATGCTGCCCCAGAACCTGACCTTGCCCCAGTGCTTGACCCTGCCCAACAGCCCAATTCAGAAATGAACCATCCAGACTGGATGGAGGTATTGGTGGAGAAGATGCACCAGAAGCCGAGGGAATGTGTGAAAAATGCCAATCACTTGGTTTTTATTAAATTTTAAAAGTTTATTAGTGATAAAATAGTTATAAAAACAGTAATAAGATTAGAGTAATAAAAATTTGGACAATGAGGATTAGGACATTACGGGACAATAAAAAGTGAAGAATTACGGACGTAAGGATGTTTTTGGGCACTAAGCTGCCAAAAACATGCCTTGCGAACAAAGGAATAACCCTTAAAAGCAATAGCCTGTTGCATATTCATATATCTCATACGTGATGCATAAATTCCTTACAAATTAAGAGTTTTTCTGGTTTTTGTCAACTTCTTCCCCTTAATCCTGGTGGTTCCATAAAGATGGAGAGAAGGTAGAAGAATGTTTGTCTTTTCTCATAAGGAGGCTGTAACTCTTTATGTGTCCTGTCGCTGTTATCTCTGTGCAAAGAGTTTCTTGATTATCTTATCCCTTTTCTTGAGCTAGTAAAAAATATCTTACATTGCAGAGTTTCTATTTTAACATTATGTTGTAACCTAGAACTATATTTAACAACTACTTAAAAAGGATTAATACAGTATTAAAAAATAACCCTCCATAATACATATAGTATTCATTTTAATATTTGCGAAGAGCCAATCATAAAATACACATTTTTCACAGAATGCATCTCCCTAGCTGGTGGGAAACCCTGTCCCTGCCTCAAAGAGGGAGAGTCTGATGGTGCAGCAGTGGAACCCATGGATGTTACAACCATCCGGGTTCCAGCTGAACCACAAGGGCAGTCACAGCCAGCAGCAGTCGCCCCTGTGCAGAGGAGGAAGTATAAGACCAAATCAGTACATTCAGTTAATGATAAGGGGGAACCAGGGCCCTCACAACCAGCAGGGGAGCCGGAGCCTGAAATCATCACCGAGTCCCTGTTGTACAACAGTCTCCGTAATCTGTGAAAAGACATTGTGCGACGGGGGCACAAGGCTTGTGCAACCTGGTTATTTTGGGTTTGGGACCTTATGGGTACAGGCGTGCAACTGGATAGTGGTGATATGTGGAATCCTCAGGATCTTTTCCCCTCAGGGAATTCCCCAGAGCCCTCACCTGGAGAGACTTACCATAAAATTTCCTCCACCAGGGCGGACAGAAAGGTCTTCCTCATGGAGTCTTGCATAACAGTGATTCATCCCAGTTCCTTTTCCCATATGTCCCAACTTCCCCTGGTTTCTCCTTTCCCTGTTTCCTCATTGGTTGTGATACCCCTGGTAGCTGGTCCCTTCTTCCCTGAAAGCAAATCCCCTTTGCCCTGCCCCTTGGTACCACCCCATAGCCTCCCCTACTTAACCCTTGTGCAGAGCACATGGTTTGCCTTTTGCATCTGGTTCCCCTTTGGCGTGTTGAAATAAACCTCGCTAGAACTGACCACATAAAAGGCCCTTCTGCCTCTCCTTGCTGAGCTTGCTGTGGTGAGTGTGGTGTGTGTGGACTTGACTGCCTTGCCTGAATGTTTACGCAAGCAGCATTTCCACAGGAGATGCTTATATGGGAAATAGGTACCAGCAATCACCATCTAAACACTCACGCTGCTACAATTGGCACACCAACAGGGCCTTGACTGTAGGGCTTTGAGTTAGCCCTTTGAAAGTGTCTCCACTGGCCAGCCACTGAATTTTAAGTTGCAGTCAAGTGTTGCAGTTCCTCTAGAGAAAAAAACCCAATTTTCCGGGGAATTTCTCAGAGGCCGAGCAATAACCCTTGGGGTGTGGTCGAATCAGCGAGACTCCTCCAAGATTTTTGTTTTGACCCACTGCTGTGGTAAGTGAACTCTAGTGAAGGTCACCTTTTTGGGTTTTTTTTCCTCTTTTTATCTTGTAGGAGGGAGAGGGCTCATGGGTTCTAAACTAACCATTGAGCAGAAAGAAGTTTATTCCCAAGTTTCTAATGCCCTTGTTAAAAATAATGTTAGGTTCTCTAAGGGGGATTTAAAGGTTCTTTTTCTTTGTGTGAAAAATGCTAATCACTTGTTTTTTTAAAATTTCAAAAGTTTATTAGTAATAAAATAGGTATAAAAATAGTAATAAAATTAGAGCAATAAAAATTTGGACAATGAGGATTAGGACACTACGAGACAATAAAAAGCGAAGAATTACGGATGTCCGGATGTTTTTGGGCACTAAGCTGCCAAAAACATGCCTTGCAAACAAAGGAATAACCCTTAAAAGCAATAGCCTGTTGCATATTCATATATCTCATACATGATGCATAAGTTCCTTGCAAATTAAGAATTTTTCTGGTTTTATTTCAACTTCTTCCTGTTAATCCTGGTGGTTCCATAAAGATGGAGAGAAGGTGGAAGAATGTTTGTCTTTTCTGATAAGGAGGCTGTAACTCTTTGTGTCCTGTCGCTGTTATCTCTGTGCGAAGAATTTCTTTATTATCTCATCTCTTTCTTGAGCTAGTAAAAAAATATTTTACATCGTATAGTTTCTATTTTAACATTATGTTATAACCTAAAACTATATTTAACACACTACTTAATATTTGCAAAAAGCCAATCATAAAATACGCATTTTTCACATTTGGGTCTTCAAATTCTTTCCAGGTGTTACATGTGAGTTAGTTTTGTCTGTTGAGTTTTGGGATGATGTTGGGAAAAAGTTGTATTATGTCCAAACCAAAGGGGATTTTTGGGTTGGGAAGTTCTATCCACTTTTTCATTTTACCTGTAAGGTAATTCAGGTTTTGGAAGAGGGTTTTGAGAAAACTAAAAGTTCTGTTCCCCAGTTATTGTGTTCCTACCTCCCTGTCCCTGTGCCCTCGTCCCCTCAGGACAGGTTTGGAGATGGAAACCACCTAAAACAGGAACAGGAGAGCTACCTGCCTTCTGCCACCTCTAGCCCTCTCCTGTCCCCTTTCCAGGCTAGTACTGGCCATGCTAGCCTGGGCTCTAACCCAACCCATTTTCCTACATCTCTTTACCCTGTGTTTCCAGTAACTTCTATGGGACAAGATGGCAACAGCCACATGGCTGGATCTTCCATTTTGAATGCTGTGGCGCAAAACTTTCCCACCCTGGGCACTCAAAATGGCATTTGGGATCCACGTCTGAGCCCTGCCTCCATAGCAGGTGCCATCTCCGCGTTGGGCGTTCCTCCTGAGGCAGGCACCGCCGCCATTTCGGCCCCCGCGCCTAGTTTCCCCACCCCCTTGATCGCCCTTCCCCTCGCGGCGGCCCCTCCTCCCATCTCCGCCCCTACACCAGAGTTCCCCTCCACCGTGTCAGGTTTCCCCGTTCCCACAGTCGCCCCTCCTCCTGCGTCCGCCCCTCCTCACGTTGCCACCCCTGTGTCGGGTCTCTCTAGCCCTGTGCCTCACCCTGCCCCGCCTGCCTCTGACTCAGTCCGCATGCCGGGCGTCCCTGCTGTGCCTGCCACTGTCACTGCGGTCAGCCCCCTCCCCTTCGCCCCCCCGTCAGCTGCAGTCACAGCGGCCATGCCCGTGCCCCCCCTACCCCTCAGCCGCACCCTACCCCTTCTCCTCACTGGTGGCCACGGTCCCCGCGGTCAGTCCTCTTCCCCCCCTTGCTCCCACCTGCCCCTTTCGCCACTGCACCCTCCCTTTCTCCAGCCCCCGTCCACCTTGCAGCCCCCCTGCTTATTCAGACGGTGTTTTCCCACACAGCTGCGGTGGCACCGGGTTTCCCCACCGAGGCACCAAGTTTCCCAACAGCTGGTGCGGCTGAGAGTGGCGTGTGGAAGCCACAGAGAGGGCCGGACCTGAATTTCTCCTATCAAGACACCTGGAAGCAGGTGAGCCACCAACTAGTAATAATGGGAAATAACTTATCTAAAGACAAGAGAGTGTTCTGGCTACATGGAAAGCATTGTTAAGAAATAAGGGAATTAGTATTCAAGATTATGCCCTTCGTAGTATGTTGCAGTGGGCTAAATCACAAGATTTTGTCACTGATTCTGACACGGCATTTAGCGTTAAAGCATGGAAAAAAGTCGAGGACAGATTGTGGGAAGTCATCAGAGCAGGAGATAAAGCTGTTGTCGATTTAGGTGTTACTTGGGGATGGCATTTTGAGGCATTAAAGGAATGGAAAAGAGAGCGAGAACAAGCAGAGCGTGGAGCGGACGAAAAATCAGGCTTTATAACAGAGACTGACAGGGAGGATGATTTAGATGGGGCCTCTGACAGGGAACTTGTTGAATCCATCTTTGAAGAAGGTGCAGGTGCTATGGAAGTTACCAGGCCGGCTGCCAAAGCTTCCAGGCTGACTGCCAAAGTATCTCCTAATCAGACTCCTAAACCTCCTTATCTCACACCTGCATAGCAGCTTGCTATGGTGCCTGTATACACTACACCGTTGCATCAGCTAGCTGAAATGTCTTTAGCAGAGAGAGAAACCCAGCCGTCTGCCCCACCATTTCCATCTCCTCTAGCCCAGCCACCTGCCCCCCCACTCCCCTCTGAACTGCATGAACAATCTGCAAGGTCGTATCCTATGTTGCCTGACAGTGATAGTGAATCAAGTGAAGAGTCACCCACGATAACACCTGAGCTGGGGCAAAGAACTGTTGACAGTTCATCTCCTGATATATATAGCTCTACTGCCCCATGGACTTTGCCTCCAGGTCAAGTAATTGTGCTTCCTCGACAGCCTCAGCAGTTTTGGAAATTTGTTAGGAAGAAAGCGGCTGAAGAAAATAATTGGGACATAATAGAAAGATTAGGTGCCCCGAAAGTACCTCAGGAGCAGAGTGCAAATGCAAATGTTGCTTGTGATAAGCCTATGGCTTTCCCAGTTTTTAAAGCAGTTCCTGGAACAGGGCAGAATGATAGTCATCACGTCTTTGCCTGGAAGGTTGTGCAAGATCTCCAATCAAAAGTGGCTCAGTTTGGTATTAATTCCTCAGAGGTAATGCAACTGATACATGTAATTAATGCAGATATGCTTGCACCTTATGACATCATTCATCTTGCTACAATTTTATTCCAACCAGTACAGTATGGTGTGTTTCAAGAAACTTGGAGACGAGGGGCTGAACGTACAGCTTTAACAAATATGCAGCTGCCTCACCACGACCCTCGTCATGCTGTGGGTGTTGATGCCTTATTGGGCACTGGGCCTTTTGCCAACCCAGATCCAGACTCTCAGGAAAAGATATGGGAATGGGAATAACAGTTCTTTACTAGGAAAAAAACTAAATTAAAAAAAAAAGTAATTAGTACAAACAAAACTACTGATAGAGTCAGAAACCTGACACCCTGAGGAGTCAGGGTGTTAGTGATAGTCCAGTTAAATGGTGGCTGCTCCTCCTGCTCCTGGAGTGGCAGATGAAATGCTGCTGAAGCGATGATCCAGTAGAAGGGTGTAGTTTCCTCTGAAGGTCTGGTGATAGAGTAGATGGGCCTGGTCTTCCTCTGGGAATCCAGTGAAGAGGCTGAGTTGCTGTCTCAAGAAATGCTGATTTTATGCAGGTAGGGATGCTTGGCGCCTCCTTCTGGGTGGAGCATCTTACAATGGGATGATGAAACTTTCTCAGTCATGCAGTGAGCCATTCAATGGCACATTAACAGAATATATCTTCCCGGGGGGAGACATTGTTCTTGGAAAAGATAAGAAAACTGCCCAACAGATGGCAAATAGAATATATGCTTATCTTACAAGCCAGGACACCACTTCCTCAGGAAGCTGTAGAGAGCAATGAGGTCACACCTCAGCCTCTTTTTCTCCAAACTATACAAGCCCATAATCCGCAGATGTCGCCATGCCTGCCTGAAGCTCCCTGGCTTTGCCTGCCCGGCCAAGGCACAGTCAGCAGCAGGGGACACTCCCCTGTTTCTCAAGGAGATTCAGAGAGCGGCTAAGACAGAGCGCTTCGCTGTCTGTCTTGGAAGGAGGAGAGGTGGCATCTGAGGAGGTAATGAGACTTAAGGCTGGGGAAAAAGTCTCAGGTTTAATGCAAGCTCCGGGGAGCTCTGAATGCCATTGTTCCGGCGGCCAAAATTGGCCTCGAGGCTCTCGCAAGTGTCTTAAGTACCGGGGTGGTAACCAGAGGGAAGGGACACTGACCACCCAATGGGGGGGATTCGGAGGAGTGGAAGGCGGAGGGACAGACAGACACCCAAACCAATGGGGGAAGTTCAAGGGAGGGACCCCTGGCCCTCGTCCACTCACTCGATGCTCAAGGTGGAAGATTCTGGGAGAGTGGGATGAGGAGCCAAGTGATGGACAGGGTACCAGGGAGGGGACAGGGGAATGACTGAGCATTTTCAGGGAGATTGGTATTGAGTGAAAGGTGGGAAAGCTCAGGGTGGAACCATTGGGAGAAAATGGGGGGTGAAGGGGCAAACCATTACAGAACTGTTACAGAGATATAAAAACACAATACAACACTCAAACACTCCTCATAGGACATTCCTTCCAGCCCTTTCACCAGCTTTGTTGCCCTCCTCTGGGAGCACTTCGAGGACCTTCACATCATTTTTTAATTGTGGGGCCAAGAAGTGCACACAGTACTCAAGGTGAGGCTGCACCCATGCTAAATACAGAGGGATAAGCACCTCTTTTAACTGGCTACTTATGCTGTGTTTCGATCACCCGGGAACATGGTTTGCCCTCTTGACTGCCAGGGCTCACTGCTCACTTATACTGAGCCTGCTGTCAACCAGCACCCCAGATACCTTTCTGCAGGGCTGTTCTCCAGCCACTCCTCTCCCAATTTATACTTGTGCCTGGTGTTAATCCATCCTCGGTGCAGCGTACAGCATTTTTTCTTGTTAAATTTCATCCCACTGATCATAGCCCAATTCTCCAGTCTATCTAGATCCCTCTGCAAATCCTCTTGTGCCTCGAGAGAGTCAGCAGCACCTCCCAGTTTAGTATCATCAGCAAACTTGCTAATCATGCATTCAACTCCTGCATCCAGACTCCCAAGACCTTTGGTAGATGACTGAGAAGGATCCTGCCATAACATCCATTAGCTCCTTCAGAGTTCTGGGATTAATCCCATCTGGCCCTATGGACCTGTGAACATTCAGCTGATACAGCTGTTCCTTTACAATTTCAGTGTCCACAAATGGAAAGACACTGTTCCCACATTCATGATCCTCCGACTCAGGGGACTGGGCAGCCCAAGGGCTATCAATATTATTAAAGATTGAAGTAAAAAATGCATTGAACTCCTCTGCTTTTTCTTCATCCATATTAGTCAGGTGACCATCTTCAACAAGTATCAGTCCAATATGTTATTTAGACCTCCACTTGCTATTAACATACTTTAAGAAAACCTTTCTTGTTGCCTGGCATAACACTGGCCAGTTTCAACTCTAACTGAGATTTGACCTATTGTCAAAGCAATTTGCTTGCAACTTTATATTACTAGTGATTTCATTTGTGGACATTTGTCCTGGCTAACCCAAAATGCTGTTGCATGCTACCTCTATTTGTGCCTAAAGTGTGTTACTGTCTCTTTAAGACCCTGCAGCCAGAAAGAGAATTGCAGGGCCAGGAGATGGTGGTCTTTTTAAAGTCAGGTAGCCCAAACAGAGCTCTCTATTGCCTCTTGCCTCTATTGGCAACAGGAACAACCCAAGAATCTGCATTTTGCAATCAAAAATGGTTTCAGAGTGAAATTTACAACACCTATTGGCAGCACAGAACCAGAGTCAGTCCAATGTTGGGCCACTGTTTCTCAGTGCTCAGGAGTCCAGTTCCCCTCCCCCCCATCAGAATGTGGACCTGAGACAGCAACACCAACACCCGTGGAGTCCAGCAGATGGCAGGAGGAGGCTGCAAACGGCAGGACGGACCTCACACATGCCAGCAATTCCCATCTGCCACTAGAACTGCTTAGTAAGCTTCTACCTTCCCATTTTCTTGTTCCAGGGAGAAGGTTGAGTCGAGCGGGGTTTGACTGCCATTTCCCTTTTGTCTTCCCACACACAGTTGTCAGCAGAGTGCCATCTTGGGGGGAGGGGTTACTCTGCCATTGTGAGTTTGTTGCTAGAGACCCTGCGAGATTTCGGCAACTTTTTAACTAGTGACTATTAGGGTTATTTTTTTGCCTGTTGCTATTTTGGTTTTTTAGTAAATTGATATTTTTTCACTTATATCTACCTGTATTTGGGTTTCCTTATTGGTGGAAAGGGATTGATGTCATGATTTGACACTGGCCCAATGTCAGGCACCCACAAAATCCGTTCACTCACCCTCCCCAGCCACAGCTGGGCAGAGGAGAGGAAAAAAATTAACGAAGGGTGCATGAATTAAGGACTGGGAGAAAACAATCCAAGGGCAAAACAGGCTCAGCTTAAGAGGTACAAAGTGAATTTATTACTAACAGAATCAGAGGAGGATAATGAGAAGTAAAATTAGCCCTTAAAACCCCTTTTCTTCCGCTAGCCCTTCCCACCGACAGCACAGGGAGACAGGGCATGGGGATTTTGGTCACCCAAGGTCACTCCACTGCTCCGGGAGAGGAGTCCTTCCGCTGTGAGACTGTGGGGTCCTTCCCATGGGAAACAGTTCTACATTAACTTCTCCAGCATGGTTCCACTCTCACAAGCAGCAGTTCTCCCAAAACTGATGCAACATTGCTATAGGTAATAAATGATACGGCCGAATCAATAATCAAAAAAATAGGTTTTTATTTTGCGACCGAGATTCGGTCTCAGATAGCCACAATCGAAGAGGCAGTGCCAAGGCCAGGATCGGCACTGGGTGAACACTGATCACGCATGTTGTCTCTGTCCGGTTAGATTTATACAGTTTTTTCTGCCTGGGGCAGAATTTCTCCTATTCTTTTCGTTGCTTCACATATTCATGTGGTCTCCTTTTCTCTGTGCTGGGCTGGACAAAGCTGTTTCTGGGAAGCGATGAATGCTGATCGTCAAGTTATGGGGAACCTGGTATTGGGATGCACGCCCCTGACGACTCTGACTATCTTGATCATAGATATTCCTCAAGTATTCATCGCTTGGGTGTCTCCTGGATTGTCCTGGGAAAGGGCCCATTTTTGCATGGAGCCACATTTTTTCATTTGTAAATTAGGTCTTTCTTTCTGCTGCCATCTGTGGTTTCACAATCTTTCCCCGGCTGCGGCTTGTGGTCTTTTAAAACTTTAAGAATCGTTTGTACAAGCACAACTTATTTTATGTATATTTTACATAAGCACAAATTATTCCATAACATATATTACAAACATGAATTCCCCCATGGGCGCGCAGTCCTCCTAAAACTGCTGTGGTGGGGGTCAGTTTTCCACAGGGTGCAGTCCTCCAAGGACAGGCTGCTCCGGCCTGGAAGAAAGGGCCCTCTCTCTCTCCACTGGGTCTCCCACAGTATCACAGCCTCCTCCAGGCTTCCACCCGCTCCAGCATGGGCACCTCTCCCACAGGCTGAGGGTGGATCTCTGCATCCTCCATGGACCCATGGGCTTCAGGGGGACAACCTGCTTCACCATGATCATCACCATGGCCTGCAGAGGAATCTTGGCTCCAGTGCCTCCTCCCCCTCTGTAGCAGTGTATCTGAACAACTTAGACTACAGTGTGCACCAAACATTTTGCTTGTAACTGTTCTTATCAGAATTTTCTCAGGGCCCTCTGGAATTCATCAAGGTTACTAAGACATAAACTGTGCTAAAATAAGAAAGAAGAAGCTAAGAAACTGAATTCCAAGACTGCAAGAACTCGATAACAGGGGGTGGCAAAGCACCTGGACTGTAACCAATCACATATTTTGAGAAGTGCATGCAAAACATGTGGAAAAGCAAAGGCAGCAATAAGAAATGTGTGATCAGTGTGTGTGGTAGAGTTAGAATGTATAAATAAGTGCATAATGTACACAATAAACGGCTTCTGCTTAATCATATTGGTTATGTGAAAACTGCCAATCACTTGTTTTACAATTTTAAAAGTTTAATAGTAGAGTAATAAGAATTTGGACAATCAGAGTTAGGACAATAAAAAACAAAGAAATACGGACAGTCCGGGTGCCTTCCTAGGGCAATGTAGCCCTGAAAGCACACATGCTAACAAAGGATTAACCCTTAAAAGCAGTAGCCTGTTGCATATTCATATATCTCATACATGATGCATAAATTCTTTTCAAACAAAGGGTGTTCTCTGGTTATTGTCAACTTCTTCCCCTTAATCCTGGTGGCTCCTCAAAGATGGAGAGGAGGTGGAAGGATGCTTGTCTTTTCCGATAAGAAGGCAGTAACTCTTTAGGTGTCTTGTTGCTGTTATCTCTGTGAGAAGAATTTCTTGATTATCTCATCTCTTTCTTGAGCTAGTTAAAAAATATCTTACATCGCATAGTTTCTATTATAACATTATGTTATAACCTAAAACTATATCTACCACACTACTTAAAAAAAGATTAATACAGTACTATAAAATAACTTTCCGACATAGCACATATAGTATTAAATTTAATATTTGCGAAGAGCCGATCATTTAATAGGCATTTTTCACAGAACAGAAGGTGCTGTATGTCAACTGGACCCATCACACAGGGAAGTCTGCTGCCTTCTTGGGACCTGGGTACGAGATACCACCAGAAGACTCCCTGAACTACTTCAGCCCTCTGATTATTACCCACTACTGGTTGTCGAGGTTGACAGCAATGAGGTTGAAAAGAAGGGTACCAGAGTGTTGCAGTAGTAAAGCAGATGGGACTCAGTTTCTTCATGCAGGAAAAGCCCATCCTTTATTCACATAACTCATTTTTATACAGTTTTCATAGACCTCATGTTCAACTCCGATTCTCTAGTAGTTTTCTTGCCACTCAATTCATTGGTTAAAAGGTGTTTTGTGTCTATGTGCTAAGACTCTCTCTTTTACTCAGGTGTTTACATTTTTCCTTTGTGGATTCTTATAGGACAGATCCCTTGTTAGTACAGGTGCAGACTCTTTTTCTCTACAAGAATAGTTTGTTATGCTAACTGTTTCTAATTCCACTAATTTTTCCTTATGGGAACTTGTAGGCCAGTTGGTAATTCAGCAGAGCAAGGCCTGATTTTATAAGTCCTTTCTTTTATAATTTCTCTACTTGTATGCAACACCAGGGTAACTAAAAAAGACTTCAAGGCTCTGGGTCGACTGGTTGATGGGACAAGAGCACAGGTGGTGTTCTATCAGTTCCTACAGTAGCAGGGATGAATGATGAACAGGAAATTCCATGTTATCAATAAGTGGCTTAAGGTCTCGTGCTATCAGCATAATTTTGGGTTTTTTGATCTTGGGGCAATTTTTATGGCACCAAGCCTGTTAGAGTCAGATGGGCTTCATCTATCTAGCAAGGGTAAAGGGATTCTAGCCCATGAGTTAGCAGGGCTGATTGAGAGGGCTTTAAACTAGGTTTGAAGGGGGAAGGTGATGAAACCAGGCTCTTCAGAGAGGAGCCTAAGGGTGGTAAGCCAAAGTCAGGGGTGAAATCAGCAGCCCATCTGAGGTGCATGTACACTAATGCATGCAGCATGGGTAACAAGAGGAGCTCGAAGACATCGTACAGCTTGAAAGCTATGATGTAGTCACCATCAGAGAAACGTGGTGGGATGACTCACATGACTGGAGTGCTACAATGGATGGCTACAAGCTCTTCAGAAGAGACAGGTGAGGTAGGAGAGGTGGCTCTGTATATTTGTGAGTCTCTTGACACTACAGAACTTGAGGTTGATGATAAGGTTGAGTGTCTATGGGTAAGAATCAGGGGGAAGGCCAACAAGGTTGATATCCTGGTGGAGTCTTATAGACCACTCAACCAGGATGAAGAGGTAGATAAATTATTCTATAAACAGCTGGAGGATGTTTCAAGATCACCAACCCTTGTTCTTGTAGGAGACTTGAACCTGCCAGATGCCTACTGCAAACTCAACACAACAGAGAAGAGGCAGTTGTCATGGTTTGATGCTGGCTGGATGCCAGGCACCCACAAAAGCCTCTTGGTCACTCCCCTCTACAGCTGGGTAGAGGAGAGGAAATTTTAACAACGGGTTCATGGATTAAGATTAGGCCTGGGAGAAAGCACTCATCAATTATCATCAAGGGCAAAAATAGTCTCAACTGGGGAGATACAAAGTAAATTTATTGCTAACAAAATCTGAGCAGGATAATGAGAAGTAAAATAAGCCCTTAAAAACACCTTTTTCTCCCCAACCCCTCCCTCCTTCTTTACCGACAGTGCAGCTAGACAGGGAGTGAGGGGTTTTTTGGTCAGTTCATCACCTGTGGTTTCTCTCGCTGCTCAGGGAGAGGAGTCATTCCCCTGTTGCACTGTGGGATCCCTCCCACAAAAGACAGTTCTCTGCAAACTTCTCCAACATGGCTCCATCTCACGAGCAACAGTCCTCCCAAAACTGCTGTAGCGTGGGTCACTCTTCCATGGGCTGCAGTCCTTCAAGGACAGGCTGCTCCAGCATGGGAGCAGGGCCTCTCTCTCCATGGGTCTCCCACAGGATCACAGCCTCCTCCAGGCCTCCACCCACTCCAGCGTGGGTTCCTCCCCTACGGGCTGAGAGTGGATCTCTGCATCCTCCATGGACCTTCAGGGGCTGTAGGGGGACAGCCTGCTTCACCATGGTCCTCACCACAGCCTGCAGAGGAATCTTGGCTCTGGTGCCTGGAGCACCTCCTCCCCCTCCTTCTTCAGACCTTGGTGTCTGTGTGTTGTTCTCCTCACATATTCTCACCTCCTCCTCTTCTCTGGATAGAATTAAAACTGCACCACAAACTTTGTTTTGATTTCTTAAATATGTTATCACAGAAATGTTACCACCATCTCTAATTGGCCCAGCTTTGGCCAGCGGCATGTCCATCCTCAGAGCCATCAGGGATTGGCTCTGCTGGACATGGTGGAAGCTTCTAGCAGCTTTTCACAGAAGCCACCTCTGTCGCCCCCACACCCCTACTACCAAAAACCAGGCCATGCAAAACCAGCATAGCAGTCTAGGAGGTTCTTAGAGTATATGGAGGACAGCTTCTTGTCGCAGCTGGTGAGTGAGCCTACCAGAGGGTGGGGCTCTGCTACACCTCTTATTTACAAACAGAGAAGTGCTGGTGGGAGATGTGGTGGTTGGAGGTCCTCGGGGGTACAGTGACCATGAAATAGTAGTTTTTAATATTCAATTAAACAAGGAAGGGCATCAACAAAACATCTACACTGGACTTCCAGAGGGCAGACTTTGACCTATTCAAGACACTGATTCAGAGAGTACCTTGGTGTCCTGGGGTGACTTTATGATTCTGTGTATCCCCTATCGCCTGATCTGCTGTGTGCCCAGAAATAGGTTCTGTAGCATTAAGCTAGGCCTAGAGGGGAGGGGGGGGGAAGTGGTGGATTTTTTCTCTGCTTGTATTCAAAACACAGAGAGATAAGTCTTTCAGTGCTCTCTGAGCTCTCGGCTTTGCAGAGAGAGAGATGGGGAGATTTCCTTTATTTTTACACTGGTTTTCCTTGTTAGCTAAGGAAAGAAAAGTTTTCCCAGGACTGTGTCTTCTTCTTCTGGAACCGTTCAGCTTGTCTCCAGTCCAGAACACCAGGACAATCACCTGGGGGCCCCCCATGTTACACTGCAGCCTGGACGCCCAGCCCAAGCCCCGGAGAGACTGGGCGAGACTGAGACACATCCACATAAGGACTCTCTGAACCACAGAAGTGTCGCTGTCGAGGCAGTCGCAAAAAAAAGCAGACAACAAGTAGTCTCAGATGGCAACTCTTTATTATCAAAAAATGGCTGACCTTTTATACACTTTCTAATTGTTTATACTTCTTCTACTCCAACTATTGGCCACAATGAATCAACATAACACCATTGGTGAAAAGTAACAATGTCTTCAGCTAACTTTCTAAAAATACTTTGTCCAGCTGCAAAGTTCTCTCCTTATCTTTCTTCAATTCTTCTCTTCTCTTGGTCTCTTTGGTAACAGCCTAGGAGAGAGCTCCTTATCAGCTTTTTCTTGGTTCTCAGCTACTTCTCTCTCCTTTAGGTAACAGGCCCACTGTTAGCCCCTTCCACAACTCCCCCTTTATGTTTTTGAACTGTAAACACAGCTGCTATGGACTTTTACAGGGCCCTTTGTAAAAATCCAAGCAGACAGGGGAAACACAAAACAACAATTTCAACCATCAACAAAATTAACATTCCCATTCTTAATACAATCATTCCTGTCCTTCATCCATCTATGCTTTTAAGTTTCTTAACTACTCTATCCTATAAAGTTATATGTCTAATACTGAAAACTTAAGCTATAACCACCCAAAGTGCTCAAAAGGAGATGCAAGAATACTAGAAGAAAGGTTCCAAAAACCTGAATTGTCCTGATAAGTGCAAACCAAACCCACACCTTTTAATTACTATGAAGACACATTAAGACTGATGAGATACATGTCCTGATATATGGCCTTAGCCAGTGTCATCCACACGTTCTGCTTCAGCTGTGCAACCATCCATTCTATTCCTTCCTGCATGCTCCAGATGAGGCTTGATTCAGTGAGCAGGAACCCATCGAGGACCATTATCTGTCAAAACACAAGCACAACCTCTCCCCCAGGTTATTAGTTCCACTGGACCAGACCACATACCAGTAATTAAATCCTTAACCCATACCTTAACATTTCTATGGAAATCTGGTTGCTTAGAATTCAAAGAGGAAAAATGGTAAAAAATTGGAGATAACTGTGAGTCAGGTAGGGGATGCAAAAAGTTTAACACATAAACAGCTTTATTTAATCTCACTTGAGGTGACTCCTGTTGCATTCCCCCTTTTTGTTTTTGAGCCTGACGTTTAAGAAGACCATGAGCGCTTTCGATGATTGCTTGGCCTGTGGGACCATGTGAAATGCCTGTTGAATGCTCAATGCCCCAAGCACAAAAGAATGCTTGCATTTTCTGCGAAGCATATGCTGGACTGTTATCTGTTTTTATGTGACATGGAACACCTAGGATAGAAAAGGCATGATAAAAATGATGAATAGCATCATGAGTTTTTTCTCCTCTGAATGCTGAAGCAACCATTGCATACAAAAAGGTATCCACTGTAACATGAACATACTTAAAGCGACCAAATTCTGGCATTTTTGTAGCATCAGTTTGCCATTCCTCTAAAGCGGATAGACCCCTAGGGTTGGTACCATAATATTGAGAAGCGTGAGTCATGTGACAGGACAAGAAGAAAGAATTGATTTTGCTTCACAAGGAGACAATTTAAATTGCTGCTGTAAAACTTGAGCACTCTGATGAAAAATTGATGAGACATAACTCCCTGCTGCAACACATTAGGTACAGTTTTGATAGCCGCAGCAGCTACTAGGGAATCTACATAGGCATTGCCTTCAACAAAAAATCCAGGTAATGATGTGTGGCTTTGAATATGCATGATGAAATAAAGCCATTCTCCTCATTCGTGGATCGTCTTTCCCAATCAGTGGAACAACAAGTGGCCGATGAGGGAGCGAAACAACATTTGATCAAGAGCCTCGCTTTTTCCAATGCCAACCCAGAATGCAGGCGAATCATCAGCATGATGCCGTACCAGGCCACCTTGGCAGACATGATAGAGGCATGCAGCAAGGTGGGGACACCACAGCATGTTTCATCCATCATGGAAGAGCAGTTGGGAGAGCGGATTGAGAAGCGTGTCAAGGAAGCTCTTGCAAATTACACAAAGAGCAACAGCAGTGCAGGAAGGCGATGTTTTGGGTGTGGGGCACAAGGACATATTAAAAGGAATTGCCCACAATTTGCAAAACCCAACAAACCACCAGACTTTTGTCCCTGATGCAGGAGAGGGAGACATCTTGCGAGTGAGTGTCGTTCACAGACAGATGTGGATGCAAGACCTCTACCGCATCCGGGAAATGGGAAAAAGAGCGCGAATCATTGCCAGCACGCTCCGACACAAATCATGGCAGTGACACAAAATCAACAGGGACAATCCTCGGGGAACAACAAACAGATCCCCTCAGCAGAGCTATCTCCAAAATCCCCAGCGACCCAGACTTGGTACCGCCCGGATTCCAATGCGTGCTGGCAGCCTCCAAATTGACGTGTCTCTTGGGCAACAGCCACACAGTGATACCCATGGGTGTCACTGGGACTTCTTGGAAAAGGCAAGATTTTTTGATAATGGCCAGGGACAGAAGCAGCATTCTTGGACTTGTTGTTTATCCATCCTTGATTTCAGCAAACCACAAGGAGGAGCTGATGGTCACGGCAAAAGCCCTTCAACCACCTTTGACGATTCCAAAAAATACACCAATAGCCCAGGCCATGGCTTTGCCATCTCATGCAGGAAAGCAAATCATGCCAGTGTTTAACAAGCAAGACTCTTTTTCTGGTGACCAAGCAGAAATACATGCGTCCTGGGTGAAACATTTGAGCCGAGATCAACCCATTGTTACCTGTCAGTTGACTTGTAACGAAAAAACAGTCATCATCACAGGGATGCTCAACACAGGGGCAGATGTCACAGTCATTTCATACATCTTTTGGCCCCAGGAATGGGATTTGGTTGCACCTTTGGGTTCTCTCACAGGCATAGGAGGAAGTTCCCTATGCATGCAGAGTGAGAACGCAATCATTGTCACAGGTCCAGGAAGAAAAACGGCAATCATTCATCCTTTCATTGTACAAAAGCCCATCACAGTGTGGGGAAGAGACCTCTTAGCACAGTGGGGACTGAGATTGGAGTTGGATTTTTAACAGGGGTCACTGTGGCACTCGCCACTCTGAAATTGACTTGGAAAACAAATGATCCTGTTTGGGTGGATCAGTGGCCCCTTGAGCGAAAGAAATTAAGTGCATTGAAAAAGTTGGTCCAGGAACAGCTGCAGAAGGGACACATCAAACTAACGAACAGCCCATGGAATTCCCCAGTGTTCGTCATTCACAAGAAAACTTCAGGATCTTGGAGACTGCTTCACGATCTCAGGAAGATCAATGAAATCGTCGAATATATGAGACCACTCCAGCTGGGACTTCCATCCCTCTCAGTGATCCCGAGAGATTGGTCGCTTATGATCATCGATCTCAAGGACTGTTTTTTCAGCATTCCACTCCATCCAGATGATGCTCCATGTTTTGCATTTTCCGTCCCAAGCATCAACAGGGAGGAACCCCTGCAAAGGTACCATTGGACCGTTCTTCCACAGGGCCTCAAAAATTCTCCGACCATCTGTCAATGGTACGTGGCTCAAGTTTTGCGTCCAGCGCAGGAGAAACATCCGAAAACAAAAATCATTCATTACATGGATGATTTGCTCATTGTAGCACCAACAAAACAAGAAGTGCAGAAAGTCCGTGACTGTGTGATTGCAGAGGTGGAAAAAGCAGGACTGGAAATCAGTGCCTCAAAAATACAAGAAATTGCACCTTGGAAATATCTGGGATGGAAGATCACAAAGCAAACAACAAGGCCACAAAAACTGGAAATCAACACAAAAGTCACCAAATTGCAGGACTTGCAACAGCTTTTGGGGGAGATCAACTGGATGAGACCGATCTTGGGAATCACAAATGATGACATTTCGTCATTGCTCAATCTCTTGAGAGGGGACAACAACATCAAATCTCCCAGAACTCTCACACCTGAAGCACGGAAAGATCTTGAGAAGATCACAGATATGATTCAACAGAGACAAGCACATCGCTTTGTGGAATCACTGCCTTTCCATTTGGCAGTGCTGGGGGAAACAGCACAACTGTATGGGTTGATTTTTCAATGGGACTCGTCTCAAGTGGACCCTCTTCTGATGATAGAGTGGGGTTTTTTAGCTTACAGGCCCTCGAAAACAATTCTCACAGACTTGGAGATGATGGCTCAGATCATCATCAAAGCAAGGACAAGGTTGCTGACAATGTCAGGCAGAGATTTCTCAATCATTCATTTACCTGTGAAGAAAAAATATTTTGAGTGGGCAATGCAAAAACCACAAGATATTTCAGTCGCGTTTTTAGGGTATCCAGGAATTTGCACAGTTCATTTTCCAGCTCACAGAATGTTAAATGCAAAAGTAAGTTTTAGAGAAAAACCAAAAATAAGTCAGGAACCAGTGGAAGGGGTGACAGTGTTCACTGATGGTTCAGGGAAAACTCACAAATCAGTGATCACATGGCAAAACCCAAAACCAGGGAGATGGGAATCAGACATCAAAACAGTACAGGGTTCGCCACAAATTGTAGAATTGGCAGCAGTGGTCAGGGTTTTTCAGTTATTTCAGGAACCTCTCAATCTGATCACAGGTTCAGCATATGTTGCAAATGTGGTCAAACAATTAGAGAGATCACTTTTGAAGCACACAGATAATGAAATTTTATATTCATATTTATCATGCATGAGAACAATCCTAGAAAACAGGGAACACAAATACTTTGTTATGCACATCAGCATTCCTCACTTCCAGGGTTTGTAGCAGAAGGGAATGCTCGTGCAGACAATCTCACAATGTCCATCTCACAGACACTGCCAGACATTTTCGAGCAAGCAAAATTGAGCCATGCATTTTTCCATCAAAATGCACAAGTATTGCTAGAGTCCTTTCACCTTTCAAAAAGCCAAGCAAAGGAAATCATCAGTGCTTGCCCAGATTGTCAGCTTGTGCAGCCACCTGCATCCACAGGAGCAGTCAGTCCAAGAGGATTGCAAAGTCTCCAGCTGTGGCAAACTGATGTCACAAAATACCCATCTTTTGGGAGGCTCAAAAACATCCATGTTTCAGTTAACACATTTTCAGGGGTGATTTTTGCATTGTTACATACAGGGGAAACCACAGAACATGCCTGCAGACACTTTTTACAAGCATTTGCATCATTAGGGGTGCCACAAGAAATAAAAACAGATAATGGGCCAACTTAAACAGGCAAGGTGCTTGACAAATTTTTGAAAAAATGGGGAGTCAAACACATTTTCGGTATTCCTCATTCTCCCACAGGTCAAGCAATCATCGAAAGAACACATCACACCCTGAAATCCCTGTTGGATAAACAGAAAAGGGGGGAGGCAGGTGCAACACCTTATATGCGGTTGAACAAAGCTCTGTACGTGTTGAATTTTTTAAATGGTTCTTTCTCAAAGCCCACTCCACCAATTATCAGACACTTTACGAACAGCACACAAGCAAAACTAAGGGGAAATCCTTTAGTTTTGATCCGAAACCCAGAGAAAGGACAAATCAAAGGCCCATTCACATTAATCACTTGGGGCAAGGGTTTAGCTTGTGTCTGCACAGGGCGAGGGCTGAAGTGGGGGTCAGCAAGGCACGTGAAGCCTTACCGGGTGCAGACGCAAGCGGACGCAGATCCAAGAAGCAGAGAGGCAAGCACGCAGACGAAGGCAGACGATGACACGGCGAACATCTCATCAGACAGCAATTGACAACTCAGAGACTTGGGGTTTCTCTTGGGACTCGAGTGTCATTCGGGTGTTGCTGCATTGCAAGGTTTCTCACAGAGAGTGGAGACATGGGCGTGGGGTTCAGACAGATAGTGTTCATGTGCTTCATTCTCTTGCTTATTGCCATGGGCAATAGGGCAGATTTTCCTGTGAGACAAGCAAAGGGAAATGTGTGGGAGACTTTGGCAAAGGCAGCTGGTCTGGACAGCATTTGTCTGACCCATTCAAAACCAGGGAAACCATTCTCAACACGTTTGGTAGGTATGCCAGTGAAGGAATGGCGGATCCCAAAGAACATCCCTCCAAAGGTTCTGAAGTCTTTTTTGGATCCTGTGGAAGGATGGTGTGTTTGGACACGGTTCCTTCCTGTGGTTCATTTCGAACCTCAGGAATTGGACATCTTTGGGTCAACAAGAATGAAATTCTGCATCATATTCAACCCATTGGGAGTGACAGAGACAGATAACCACACAATAGATGTCACTCCAAACCAGCTCTTTTACAGAAATGCATCATCCTGGTGCAATTACACCAAGATGATGAGCAAACCATCCCTCCAGAATCCAGCCATGTTACCAAAAGGAATGTTCTTGATTTCTGGGGACAGAATTTGGCCTGCTATCCCTGCAAGAATCAAGGGCGGTCCATGCAGCATTGGATAACTCTCATTGGTAACACCCAATTTGAAAATTTTGAGGGAACAGACACGCAGGGAAATAAGATCCATTGAACAATACAGTCCAAATTGTGATGATGAAGTTTATACCTGGAACAAGGCTCGGAGAATTGCAGTAGCAATTTTCTCACCCCAAGCAGCATCGGGGGTGGCCTTGACACAATTGGACCACATGGCGTGTTGGTTGAGCAAACACACTCATGCCATTTCCTCTGCACTGAGCGACATGTTAACAGATTTCGACAGTGCAAGACAAGCAACACTTCAGAACAGGGCGGCAATTGATTATTTGCTGCTATCACATGGGCATGGGTGTGAAGAATTTGAGGGGATATGCTGCATGAACTTGTCTGATCACTCGAAATCTATCCATGAAAATATAAAACAAATGCAAAACAGCATCAGCAAATTGCAAGAAGTTACAGGATTCTGGTGGGATGATTTCATCAATTTTTTTAGTCTCTCACCATTGTGGAGGGAGCTTTTGAAAACAGCATTTTATATTCTTATAGGATTTCTAGTTCTTCTGCTTGTTCTGCCGTGCATTTTTCTATGCATTTGGCAGGTCATGGACAAAGTGGCAAGGCAGGTTGTTTAGTGCAAACAGGAGGGGGAGATGTCGGAACCCAGAGTGTCCCTCAGACACTCTTGGATGTTCCGGGCCCAGGTCAGAAGCATTTGAGACCCTGGCATGCAGCCGTAAACCCCTGTGGTTTTGAATTTGATCCATGGAACAATTTACCAACCTTGCAGGAAGAACAAGATATCACAAAAGTTTAGATATTATAGTAAAAGTAGTCACAAAGTGAAAGGAAGAATTTTTGAGTGCTGTACAGGGGGGTTTTAGGCCTTGTACAGACGGGTCCGAGTTTTGTACATGGGGGTCAGAAAATCTAAGATGGAGGGATTTGGGCGTGCCCTGTCCTCCTTCTTTCTCCTTCCTATCCTCCATGTTCTTGGTGATGTTGGCACTCACAGATTGGTTTAGAGTAGAAAGTCACTATTCAACATAGGTGATAGGCACTGGGGAAAAACTATAAACATTTAGTACATAATGTATGATATAAAAGATAGCACCAGCCCCTGGGGCGGGCAGAGAGGGTCAGACACGGAGTGAGAAGGAGGCCGAGATAGTGTCAGGGAGTGTGTGTGCCTGTGCAGTGGAAAACCCCAGCTGTTCCTCTTGGAACCATGTGGGAAGGCTGCCTCTGATGTCCCCAAAACCCAGATTATATCCAGTTAGGAATGCTTGGCTCCTCCCTCTGGGAAGAGCATCACACAATGGGATATTATAGTTCTTATCAGTCACACAGTGACATTCAATAGCCTACTATCAGGAGATGTCTCCCCAGAGAGACGATTGGTTGTGAAAGAGATAAGGAAAACGACTCACTTAACAGAAAACAACTGCTATACAGATGGCAATAGAAAACATCTTGCCTCTCAATCTGGGACACACATGGTATTTCATGGACCTTCAAAATAAACAATTGAACACTAACAGAGGTATCGATTCTGTTAACAAATTTGTGTGCTAAGGCTAATTCAATTTCTTCTAAAGTCATCATTGCTGCCGGGGTCAAGTGACTCTCATCAATAGAGGAAGTGATCCCTGATAGCAAATCACACAATGGTTGCATCTGATTATTGGTTATGCTTAGATATGATCGAATCCAACCTACTGCAACAACCAATTTCTCTACATCAGTAATAGTTTTTGTTGTAGTGTACAGCTACACAAACGGAGCAAAAAGCTTTGTGAATTTGAAATGGGAGTTTCTGTTTCCTAAACCTAAAGCTGGAGTTTCTATTCTGTATTTTTACGTGTATTCATTCTTTCCCCTGAAGCTATTCCCATTGGATTTTACCTATAATGTATTCATACTGGGCATTGTTCTATTGGTTTCACCTTATCTCTAATTTTCCCCTATAAAACCTGTGACTCGACCCCAGACCATTGTCACTTGTACGTGCGGCGATCGGGCAAATACAACCTACTTTGGACTGCACAACAAGTGTCCAATCTCTTGAGTCTCTTTATCACGGTCTTGATCGCGCTCTCTAAATAGCTCTGCCTGTATCAAATGAACCCACAAAGGTGTTTGTTGCTTCTCTCCGGCTGCTCCCGGAAGCACCTGGTCAGCGCCCTGGGAAAGAGGAGCCGGGCGAAAACAAGGAAGTCGGAGAGATAAGAAGCAACAGTTTTTACATCAATGTCTAATTTTACAGGTTGAGGCATAATTTGAGTGTTAGTCACCAACATACCTAGATATTTCCAATGCATGTGTTCCTGCACTTTCTCTGGGGCAATAATCAGACCAAAGGCTTTCAAATTTGTCACAGCACATGGTTTAAGAGCTGATAAATGTTGTTTTTTTGTCAGATGCCAATAAGATATCATCCATGTAATGATAAGAATAGCAGTTATTAAATTGCTCCTGCTCTTTTGACAAGGCCTGTGCCACGAACCATTGACAAATAGTTGGCGAGTTTTTCATGCCTTAGGGGAGTACTCTCCATTGATGTCTTTTATTGGGTTCAACATGATTCGTGGAAGGCACAGTAAAAGCAAATTTTTCTTTGTCTTGCTCAGCCAATGGAATAGTAAAGAAACAATCTTTCAAATCAATGACAACTATTTGCCATTCCTGTGGAATCATTGTCAGTGTAGGAAGGCCTGGTTGTAAAGCTCCCATTTGTTGCCATTACAGCAATTTATCTGCCGTAAATCATGTAATAGTCTCCATATTCCTGATTTCTTTTTTATTACAAAAACAGGGGTATTCCAGGGGCTGAAAGATTCTTCAATATGTCCCGCTTGCAATTGTTCTGTGACTAATTCTTGCAGGGCAGTAAGCTTTTCGGTAGAAAGGGACCACTGATCAACCCAGACAGGTCTATCCGTCAACCATGTCAAGGCTACAATTGGATGTTCACCACCCTGCATCACAGTGGCCCCTATTAAAAATCCGTGGTAATTTTGACACCCCATTGAGATAAGCCATCTCATCCCCACAAACTTTGAGAAGCCTCAGCAACATAGGGTCTGATGTTAGCTTGCTGGCCATCGGGATGTTTCACATTAATTACAATGGCTGACAAGCCACCTGTTGTAATACCACCCAACCCCATGAGTCCAAATCTTGCATGAGTGAGAGGCCACGATTGAAGCCAACAAAGTCGCGAGAGTATTGTAACATCTGCTCCAGTGTCAATCAAACCTGTTACCGATATGGTTCCTGAATGATATCTACTTGCTGTGAGAATGCATGTCTTTTCTGGACAGTTGTCTGTTGCAAGATGCATGATGTCATAAGGTGCAAGCATATCTGCATTAATTACACATATTAATTGCATTACCTCTGAGGAATTAGTACCAAACGGAGCCACTTTTGACTGGAGATCTTGCACAACCTTCCGGGCAAAGACGTGATGACTATCATTCTGCCCTGTTCCAGGAACTGCTTTAAAAACTAGAAAAGCCATAGGCTTATCACAAGCAACATTTGCATTAGCACTCTGCTCCTGCGGTACTTTCGGGGCACCTAATCTTTCTATTATGTCCCAATTCCTTTCTTCAGCTGCTTTCTTCCTAACGAATTCCCAAAACTGCTGAGGCTGTCGAGGAAGCACAGTTACTTGACCTGGAGGTAAAGTCCATGGGGCAGTAGGGCTAGATCTATTAGAAGGTGAACTGTCAACAGTTTCCTGCCCCAACTCAGGTGTTACTGTCGGTAACTCTCCACTTGATTCACTGCCACTGTCAGGCAAACGTGGATACGACCTTGCAAACTGTTCATCCAGCTCAGAGGGGAGCGGGGGACCAAATGACTGGGCTAGAGCAGGGGGAAGCAGGGTGGCAGATGGCTGGGTTTCTCTCTCTGCTAAAGACATTTCAGCTAACTGGCTCAGCAGTGTAGTGTATACATGCACCGCTGCGAGCTGCTGTGCAGGTGTGAGATAAAGAGGTTTAGGAGTCTGATAAGGAGATATTTGGCAGTTCACTCGGAAGCTTTGGCAGCATTCCCAGAACCTTTGGCAGCTTTCCCCGAAGCTTTGGTAGCCTGCCTGGTAACTTCCACAGCATCTGCACCTTCATTAAGGATGGATTCAGCAAGTTCCCCATCAGAGGCCCCATCTGACTCATCCCCCCTGTCAGTGTCTGTTATCAAGCCCGATTCTTCGTCCATGTCGCGCTCTGCCTGTTCTCACTCTGTTTTCCCTTCCTTTAATGCCTCAAAAAGCGATCCCCAAGTAACAGCTAAATGAACAACAGTTTTATCACCTGCTCGGATGACTTCCCACAGTCTGTCCCCGACTTTTTTCCATGCTTTAATGCTAAATGCCATGTCAGGATCAGTGAAAATATCCTGTGATTTAGCCCACAGCAATATACTACAAAGGTCATAGTCTGAAGTATTAATTCCCTTCTTTCTTAACAAAGCTTTCCATGTAGCCAAAACAGTCTCTTCCTCATTAGATATTTCCCATTATTGCTAGTTGTTGGCTCACCTGCTTCCAGGTGTCTTGATAGGAGAAAATCAGGTCCGCACCTCCATGTGGCTTCCACACGCCACTCTCAGCTGCACCAATGCCGCCTCCTCCACTAATCCCCAGTGGGTCACGGTTGCCAGTTGCTAGGACCCCGTGTGGGTCCAGACTGAGTATGTTGTTAAGGCTGTTGTTCCATTTGGTGATCACCAGATGTCGCTATCGAGGCAGTCGCGATACAAAGGAGAGACCACAAGCAGTCTCAGATGGCAACTCTTTATTATCAAAAATGGCTGACCTTTTATACACTTTCTAATTGTTTATACTTCTTCTACTCCAACTATTGGCCACAATAAATCAACATAACACCATTGGTGAAATGTAACAGTGACTTCAGCTAACTTTCTAAAAATACTTTGTCCAACTGCAAAGTTCCCTCCTTATCTTTCTTCAATTCCTTTCTTCTCTTGCTCTCCTTGGTAACAGCCTTGGAGAGAGCTCCTTATCAGCTTTTTCTTGGTTCTCGGCTTCTTCTCGCTCCTTTAGCTAACAGGCCTGCTGTTAGCCGCTTCCACACAGAAGGATTCTCTGAATTTGCCATCGCTTCAGAACAACGAGAGGTTTTATTGTTTAATATTATTCATTCTTCCATGCTTGTGAATACTTTGCTTGTTAATTAAACAGGTTTTTTCTATTTTCTCCATGGAGATTTTCTCCCAAACTGATTGGGGGCGGGGCTGGCCAGAATCTGCCTTTTCATAGGAGACACCTTTTGGGAAGTTTCATCCCAAATTTGTCTCAAACCAGGACAAATATTTAGACAAGCTTTGCAAGGATTATAGACACCCTTCCACCTATTATCCCTATATCATCTGCTCAATGCAAAAATTAATATATATCCTAACTCTACACACATTCATTTATACATACATGTTTATATTCATATATATAGCTATATACAGATAGTGGCAGTGACATTCAGCAAACAGTGATATTTACACATGGTTCTCACTCAACAATCAGATCTCCCTGAGGTACACATCGTGTTGTTCCATCTTTCTGCATTATCCACCAAGTGCAGCCTGGTCTCTGAGCAAAGACATGGGTGGGTTTGGCTGTACTCAAGGCAGAATTGATCCAAACACTCTTCCCTAACAGGAAGGGACCTTGTCTCCATCTACTGTATGCAGGAGCTCAGATTGGGCAGGGCCTGCTCAGTTGGCAGAATCTCGGGTGTTAACTAAGCAGGTGGCTTTGGTTAATGCTGCTCCCAGTTTTTGAAAAATCCCCCACCCACTGCCTTCAAGGTGGTTTTTGACAGTCCATTGCACCGTTCCACTTTGCCTGCAGCTGGTGCATGGTAGGGGGTATGGTACACCCATTCAATGCCATGTTCCCTAGCCCAGGTGTTGATAAGACTGTTCTTGAAATGAGTCCTGTTGTCTGACTAAATCCTCTCAGGGGTACCATACCTCCAAAGGACTTGCTTTTCAAGGACGAGGATGATGTTGCGGGATGTAGCATGAGGCACAGGGTTAGTGTCCAACCATCCCGTTGTGAGAAACGACTACTCACTTTTAAAATTTTAAAGGTTTATTAAACCTTAAGAAAAACACAACAAAAGGACTAAATAAGGAAAAATTACAGTGCTGGGAGTGATACCTTGTGGAGGCTGACCTAGAACAGAGACTAGACGGAGCTAAAGAATAAAGTAGGTATTTATTAAGAGGCCTCAAATAGATCCACCTTGGGCAGCACAACCCAAAATGGCCACAAAATGGATGACAGGTCATGGGGTCTCACACTTTTATAAGTTTTGGTCTATTAGCATATTGGAGATAATTGTCCAATTACAGCCCCAGCCCATGAAGTCCCATCCTTCTTGTTTTCTCTCTCCGGTCCACCATTGTTTATGCTCTTGGGCCTGCGATCTGGATCAGCTGTCCTTGGGTCCCCAGCTAGAGAAGGAATTGTTTTGTCTACCTATTCTGTGGAGAGAGCTTACTATCCCCTAATATGAAGCCTAGACTTACACACTAAAGCAGAATAGAATCTGAAAACTATAAAAGTTAAAACCTGAGGCATCAGGAGCCCCCATGACTATCAGCCACGTGTTTGTCTTCAAAATGGATGCTCCGCCTTTTATACCTCTAGCCCCTCCTAAAAGTCTTCTCAGTCGACTCCTTCCTTGCCGTCTAGTGGTGGAGATCACTTTCTTACATCTTGATTGGAGGTCAGATATTACTATAGTAACAAGCCAACCCTCCCCAAATGCCCCAGCTATCAAGGCCATCCCGTGATAACAATACAAGAGGAAGGACATATTACAGTAACATAACTATACATCTACAAAGCTTCTCTTAACATACACATAATGTTCACCCCTTAATTGTGAGAGCCAACCATCTCTTTACTCATCTATAACACTGTGGTAGGTATTACTATTGTGATCACGTAGTGCTTTCCTTGGCATGTCTGGGGCAATGTGATGTAGTCAATCTGCCAGGCCTCCCCATACTTATGCTTGAACCACTGCCCACCATACCATAAGCGTTTCACCCGCTTGGCCTGCTTGATCGCAGCACGCATCTCACAGTCATGGATAACCTGAGAGATACTGTCCGTGGTTAGATCCACCCCTTGGTCTTATGCCCACTTATAGGTGGCATCTCTACCTGGATGACCTGAGGCATCATGGGCCCATTGAGCTAGGAACAGCTCTCTCTTGTGTTGCCAGTCCAAGTCTGTCTTTGACACCTCTATCTTTGCAGCTTGATCTACCTGTTTGTTATTTTGGTGCTCCTCATTAGCCCTACTCTTGGGGACATGGACATCTACATGGCGGACTTCCAATTGAATCATGATTTTAAAGGGTTAAGATTTTAGCTGAGGGTTAGAACCAATTCATATTGAAGTTAGATGCACCAACAATAAGTTAATGATTATTAGATGCGTAAGCTAAAGCTAATTGTTATATTATGAGCTTATCTGTAGAAGGAAGTGGAACAAGTGAGCCATTATAGGAACATACTGAAACCAGTAGAACAATGCCCAGCACCTGGACCCTATGTCAATCCATCATGAAGCAGGGGGCCTTGGATCATGCCAGAGGGTCACAGAGACCTGACAAAGACCTTCCTGACTTCATCCCTGGGACCACTGACCCAATTCGAGACCGCTGACCCAATTAAAGAGAAGAATTGCACACGTGTGAAAGACTAATAACCTCATTTTAATACAAAGCTGGGATGGGATGTGCTGGGGTTGTGCATATGTATTATTTTGGGAAATAAATAGAAGGCAAAAATCCTTGTGCGGTGCAGTCATGCATTTCGGGGACGATTCTAACTTTGACTAGTTAGAGTCTTTGTCCGTGGTTTTTGGTTTTAATGATTCAAAATTATAGTTTCTCTACCCAGGCAGCGATGTCTTTCCATTCTTCAGCAGCCCAGACTCATTTTCCCTTTCTTAGTTTAGGGCAAATTTGGGAAGAAACTTTGAAAGGGTTTTTCTAAAAAGCAAATTTAAGTGGCCTTTCTCTCCACCAGTTTGGGAGACATAAATCTCCATTGAGATAAGTGGAAAAAACTGTTTATTTAACAAGCAAAGCATTCACAAACATGGAAAAATTAATAATATTAAACAATGGAACCTCTCATTGTTCTGAAGACATGGCAAATTCAGAGAGCCCTTTTCATGGGGTCTAGCTTGGTTTGCTCGGTCTCTTATCAGTTCCTCCTGTGCTGGAAAATGCAGCATCCCAGGCCCCAGTGGGCCGTGGGCATGAGCTCCTGGTGTTTCTCTGGATTTTTGGTTCAAAGCATGGTTGATCAGTTTTAAGAAAAAGAAAAGCTTCAGTCGGAGGAACTTTTTTGCCTCAGTTAGCCACAAAAACTAATTAAAAGCAAAGGAGAGCTCTTTCCCGCTGTCTGTGTTGCAGACAACACAGTCCGTGAGAATGCAGGAGAGCAAGTGCAGTTTCTGCAAACTGCCTGCTTCTTCTCTCCTCTCTTTGCTTTCGGAACCAGTCTTAAAGGTGCAGAATTTAATATTCGGCACAAACAGAACAGACGATTGGGTATACAAGCATCATAAAGTCACTCTAGGACATTCCACCCCTTATCTCCATATAGTCAGCTTACTATCAAAACTAATATATATTCTAACTCAACAAACACATACATTTATGCATATATACATACATACATACATATATATATATAGCATTGGAGTCTCTGGGTGGGAAAGGATAGGTTGGATTCAATCTACACAGGGACCCACAGCTAATGTCATTCAGCCCTAAATGTAGATATATCATTGGCCAGAGAGCTGGATGGGGCTAAGACCTCAACAAATCACATGTGCAATTGGAGCTCCCATAAAAGGAGCTGTGGGAAAAAACTTGAGGCTGTTTGTCACAAGAACTCTGGAGTGAGTCATCTCTGTCTTCGACCCACCCTGTCGCCTTCTGATGAGAAGGCGGGCGACCTGGTTTCAAGACACAGCACGGCGACCCGGCCTCGCCCAGGTCACTCGGGCCACAGACATGCACAGACACCAATGTGGTGGATGGTCAAATGGCATTTATTATCTCATCTCGTGGGGTTAAATAGTCAAGGGGGCTTCACTACGTCAAAAGGGGATGGTGGGTCTGGCTAGGGTTAGTAAGGAGTGGAAAACTACTGGGTTTAGGAGGGGCTGTATGCTTTAGGGGTAATTGATTAACTATAGCAGGAAGAAGGGGGGAAGGGTCTAGCTTTCCGTCACATCCCGAGATTTTCCGTTCGCCTGTCCCTATCTACCACATCTCCCCCCCCCTTTTTTACTAATGAATGAGGTAGTTATAAACATAGGCACTAAGGTGAGGTACAAAGTTGTAATATGATAAGGGAAAAGGGTTATTGGTAAACCTGAGTAATCTTCGCAAGGGAAGTTTAGAGAGCCTCTGCGACTGGCAGTGTCCTCTGTTTTGGTTCACAGCATTTGTTGCCGGCCTATAAACAGGATGTTGGCCCGTTCTAGGCGAGCTTGGACAAATGAGACCAGCCTGTTTAGCAGGCATGGTCCGAATGTGAAGGTCAAAAGCAGTATCGCTAGCGGACCTACTAGGGTGGAAATTAGAGTGGTGAGCCATGGCGATTGATTGAACCAGGACTCGAACCAGCTCTGTTGGGTTTCCCTGTCTTTCTTTCTTTGAGCCAGTCTATCTCGGAGTTCTGCCATGAAGTCTTTAACGACTCCTGTGTGGTCCGCGTAGAAGCAGCATTCCTCCTTCAAGGCGGCACACAGACCTCCTTGCTGCATGAACAAGAGGTCCAGTCCTCGCCTGTTTTGTAAGACCACTTCCGAAAGCGAGGAGACTGATTTCTCTAGAAAGGAGATGGATTTCTCGATCTTCTGTAGGTCCTCATCGATGGTCATTTGCAGCTGAGCAAGCCCTTGGTGTCGGGTCGCGAGGGCCGAGACACCCGTGGCTGTGCCAGCTGCTCCCAGACCGAGCAGCATTGCGGTAGTCACTCCCGTTATTATTTCTCTTTTGTGAAGTCGGCCGGGCTCCTCAAAGATGTGGTATACCTCCTCGTCTGAGTGGTACAGGACCCTAGGAACAATCAGAACTTGGACACAGAAATCGGTAGCGTCACTGAACTTGGCAAGGAACATGCAAGGACTCACCCCAGACCTTTGACAAACCCACATCCCAGATGCGGACGGGACCGCCCACTTGTTGATCTTTCTGTTGGGCTTGACGACTTCGGTGCAGAGGTTGCCTTTCTGCTTCGCCAAGGCTGCATTGCCAAAGCATTTGCCCCGGCCTGTGACTTGACTCAGGGTGATTCCCCCACGGGGGGTGTCCCATCTGCACTGGTGAGGGGCTTCGGCTGTGGAGTAACTGAAGGGGGTGTCTAGAGCGACTCCTTCGTAGAAAGGAGGTTTAACATCGTAGCAAAGCCAGCAAGAATTGGTTAGGTTCGGGTTGGATTCGTTCAAGGATAGAAAGGTAGCCTCTAGCATGCGGAAGATTGGGTCTGAGTCCGACTCGGCTAAGCGGCCTATTTGGAAGGCATCTACATGGCCGGTCGGGATATCAGTGGCCTTTGTGGGTAGTGGTTTGGGATGGGTAACGTTCCCCCCTTTCAGCACGTCCTTAATAACCTTATTGGGTCCTACCGGTAGGGGTGCCGGTGGTTGGAGCCTGATAATTCGCACGTTCACCCACTCTTTTGGCCCCTTGAGGACTACCGTCCACGTTCTGCCTGTGGCCCAACTAGGGTGTTCTGGCTGCAGAACCGTCATGTTATAGTCTGTGCACTTCCGATATTTGGGTTGTGTATGATAGTTGCTATAGACCCCTCCCTTGAAGGCAGGCTTTTTACAGCCAGTAGGTGCCCAGGTGAACTGCAAGAATCTATCGGGCTCTTGTGGTTCCCACCCTTCCCCCAATGGTCTGGCATCTGTGACAATGGTTTCACAGCCCCAGTGTCCGCAATATCCCCACCCCGGGTAGTTACAGTACTTCTTCCCAGGGTTGGAGGCGGGACACCAGTAGGACAGGTACATGTGCATGATGTGTGGGTGCTGGGGTCGTAGTTTTGGTCGTCCTGGAAACAGGTCGGCGATATGGAATACGAAGGATGGGGTGCCTGCTGTGGTGGTTTCTTTGAACGCCTTGTCACTTGAAAGATGCTGCATGACCCACCTGAATGGCTGATGGGGGTGATAGTCTGGGTTGGCTCGCCCCTCGGCGATGAGCCCTAATAACAAGATCACACAATGCCACCGTTGCTGTCTGGGTCTCACCGGTGTAGGATTCTTGGGTGCTGTCTGGCGTTTCGGTGGTTCGTCGCTTTCCTCCGGAACCGGGATGTACGCGTTACGGGGATGACCCACAAGCATGTCCTGTAAACAGAAACTCGCAATCCTCGTTAGTCTCATCCTGAAGGTCTGGCTTGATTGACTTAAGTGGGCACCACTTGATCTTGCCCTCTTTTTTAATCGCCGCATACCCCCGTCCCGTGAGCACCAGTCTCCAGCCCCGTTCCCACTCGCCCAGCTCGTTTTTGATTACGACCTGTGGGCCCTCCTCTAGGGCTCGAGTGGCCCAGTGCTTTCGAACAGGGCTGTCTGCCTCATCTCCTCTAGGGAACTGATTCAGTGCCAGCAAAGCTGTTGCCAGTATACGCGCTTGGTCCCCTGGGGGAACGGAATTGGCAAAGCCCTCTGCCTTTGCCAATACTTCTAGCTTAGCTTTCAGGGTTTGGTTCGCTCGCTCAACTATGGCCTGCCCGGTGCTGTTATACGGGATACCTTGCACTAAGGTGATGCCCCATTTCGAGGCGAATTCTTGCACTGGTTTGGAAATGAAATTGGAACCGTTGTCAGTTTTGATTTGCTTGGGGATACCAAGCCATGCCATAGCTGTCAGCCAGTGCTGCATCGTGGCCTTAGAGTTAGCTTTGGGGTGCTGTGTGGCTACGATCGCTCCGCTGTAAGTGTCCACTGTCACTGCAAGCCATGCTCGGGGCTTTAGCAGTTGACATAAGGTGAAGTCCGACTGCCAGATTTCCGAGGCCTTGAGACCTCTTGGGTTGACCCCACTGGTCCACAGGGGCGACTTCTGGCAGTGAGGGCAAGTGGCCACTACATGTTTTGCATCCGCTGTCGAGATCCCGCATCTCTTCGCCAGAGCTTTGGCTCCGATGTGGAGCAACTCGTGCAGCTGCCGAGCTTCCTGCAGTGTCCACACTCCCTTTGCTGCGGCATCCGCCTTGTCATTGACGGTCTGGAAGAAGCCCTTGACTGGGTTGTGGCTGTTGACGTGAATGACAGACACGGTGCCCCGTCGCGAGGAGAGCGCCTCCTCCAGCATTGAGGCCGCTGCTGACGTTGACACGCCTGGTCCTGACATGGCCAGGCAAAGCCTTGCCACGAATATAGAGTCCGTTACGATGTTGAGGTGTTCGTCTTGGAAGAGTCTGCACGCCAAGACCACTGCTGCTGCTTCCAGTTGTTGCACCGACAGCGTGGGATCACTTGTTTTGACGCAATGCCATTGCTCTCCTGCTTGCCACACTGCCGCTGCAGTAGAAGTCGTGGAGGAAGCGTCTGTGAAGACTGTCGGTCCCGGCTGCGGTCGGTCCGTGACCTTTGGCGGCATGTCTATATCGACAATGGTCAGCAGCTGAGTCCAAGGTGGCCTGGTGGTGTAGGAGATTTCTCCTCCGAAGCCGGTGAGAGCAAGGGCCAGGTGCTCCGATATCGCGGTCAACTCCGTGGTTGGCCGCTTGCGAAAGGGGAGGTGGATTCTTGTCGGCTCGGTTCCCAGGTGTCTCAGGGCGAGTCTCCTGCCTTTCATAATGACGTTGGCGACGCATTCAATTCCCGGGGAAAACGCTCGAGTTGGTCTTCCGAGGACCACCCATTGGATCGGCCGGGACTTTTCGGAAGGTCCTTGGGCTAGTGCTCCCACTCCTCCCTTTTGTGTGAAGTGGACGTATAGATCGAGTGGCGCATCTGGGTCCCACCTGGCAAGCGTGCCAGTAGACATCTGGTGCTCGATGAAGTCGAGGGAGCTCGCTGCTTGCGGCGTCAGCTCCTTGGGGTCCCAGGGGTGCTTTCCTTTCAAGAGGTCATATAAGGGGTCCATGACCTCGGGTGGAACCAGGATGATGTTGCGGAGCCACTGCAGAGAACCCACAAGGCGCTGCATGTCGTGGAGCGTCTTGATGTCTCGGCGGACCTTCACCTTGGGAGGTGTCACGTAGGAGTCCGTGATCCCCACTCCCAGGAAGGTCACGCAGGGTCCTCTCTTGATCTTCGTGTTCGCGATCTCAAAGCCATTGGCCTGGAGAGTTTCCGTGATCGCGGTCACCAGGTGATCCACTTGGCTCGCCGATGGTGCAGCGACGAGGATGTCGTCCATGTATTGAATGATGGTCGCAGCGGGGTAGGACTGTCAGACTGGCGCTAGTGCTCTGTCCACGGTGATCTGGCATATGGTCGGGCTGTCCACGAGACCTTGCGGCAGCACCTTCCACTGGAAGCGGAGGTTAGGTCGCTCGCCGTTTGGGAACACGATGGAAAAGGCGAACCGTTCCTTGTCCTCAGCGTGCAGGGGTATTGAAAAGAAGCAGTCCTTGATGTCCAGCACTGCGCATGGCTGCCCTTTGGGGATGGCTGAGTTCGTGGGCAGCAGTGTCTGAACTGGACCCATGGGTTGGATTGCCCTGTTCACCTCCCTCAGGTCGTGGATGAGGCGATGACCCTCTCCGGACCTTTTGGGGATTACAAATACAGGGGTGTTCCACGGGCTGGTGGAGGGCTCTATGTGACCCTTCTGCAGCTCGCGGCTGACCAGTTCCAGCAAGGCTGCCATTCGAGGCTTTGACAGGGGCCACTGCTCGACCCATATGGGGTCTGACGATTTCCAGGTCAGTCTGATTGGCAGCGGTGGGTGCACGGCAGTGGCCCTCAGGATAAATTTGTAATTCTGGCTCCTAACATAGCGAGGACATCCCTTCCTATCAAGGGTGGAGAGCTTTGTAGAATGTAGGGGTAGATTGCCACCGTCTGTTCCAGTCCCTTTTTCGTGTGGAGTGTTATGGCCACCAACTGGGTGCTTTTCCACGCCCGGGATGGCCCTCCCACTCCGTTCACTGGGGGGACCTCTTTGCATTGCCAATGCTGAGGCCAAAGCGCTTGGGGAAAAACTGAGCAGTCTGATCCCGTGTCCACCCAGAACTGAAGCCCTATGACGTGGGGATCCTGACTGCCGTAAAGGCGGCATGTCCCCCACATCTTCAGGGGTTCCTTCCCTATTTTCATGGCCAAGGCCACCCAGGGGTCCCGCTCTGGGGCGTCCCCTGCTGGCCCTGTGGCACAGGCGCGGCTTGTGGCGGTGGTGGACACGACGGTGCCACTGGCGGCGCTGCAAAGCTCTGCGATTGTGTCGCTGGTGGGGGTGCGAAGCTGGCTGCCTCCTGTGGGGGCATGGGGTATGAGGGCCCACCGCCCCACTGGGGGTTGACATAAATGAGCCGCTTCGCATTCGCAGCGGGAGGAGGCTGAGTGCGGCCAGTGCGCCCCCTCCCTTTCCCATTTCCCTGAGGCCGGGACCTGCAGTCCTTAGCGAAATGCCCCTTTTTCCCACAGCTCCAGCAGGGCCCTCTCGGGCGTGCTTGAGATGGGGGCACCGCCACGGACTGCGGTGCCGGCTGGGGACAGCTCACTGCGATGTGGCCTGCCTGACCGCACTTGAAGCACGCCATGGCACTGGTTAGGGTGCGAACGGCTGCCTGGACGGGCGTTAGGTGTTCTTCTCTTACGACGTGCCTGATCACATCGGCTAGGCTGGCTCCGGGTGGCAGGGAGCGCAGAATGTCTTTGGTGACGGAGTTACATTGCTGGCGCAAGCAGTCTGCCACCACAGGGCCCTTTGCCTCTGCAGGCAGGGTAGAAGAGTCTACCGCCGCCTGCAGGCGGTCTACGAATTGCGTGAAGCTTTCGCTCTCTGCCTGTCTTATGGTGGACAACGGTGACGGTTTGGCCACGACCAGAGAGGCAGCCCGAATAGCCTCCCTAGCAGCTCGAGTGGTGGCCCTGACTTCCTCAGCCCGCATCTGTGCGGCTTGCTGCTGAGGTGTAACCATCTCGTCATGTTTCCCCAGCAGCCTAGATAGGCTCGAACCATGCAGTGGCTGCCCCGCCCCGGAAGCCTGGGCTAGAGCCCTCGTACAATTATCTTCCCATTCCTGCTTAAACACGATCATTCCCGCACCACCGAGTATCATGCGACTTATTTGTTTGATATCAAAGGGGAGCAAGTCGTCATTGCCAAAGAGGCCGTCCACGAGGGTGGAGACCATAGCCGAGTTGATCCCTTTCTCTGAGATCGCTTTGACAATTGCCTGTATGTCTTTGGGGTTTACCGGATTATATATCCATTGTTGGTTCCCCTCTGGTCCGGTGATCCCCACCGGGAAAGCTTTGACTGCCCCTGAAGGAGCCCACTCTGCACAGGCTATCTTTATTCTAGCCCAGTCGGTAAACTGGGCTGGTTCGCATTGTGATTGCCTTTCGATGTGGCTTAAGGCTTTATTCGTTTTTGTTTCAAACCGCGTCAGCTCCGCTTTTTCCATTTCTGAGTCCCCGTCAGCATCCGTCAGCTCTCCCGAGCTGGCGGAGCTGGTGGAGCTGGACTCAGAGCCGGAAGTCGAATGCCAGCGTATTTCCAGGTCACGGTGCCTTTTCGTGCAGCTCCGGCCTCGCCCCTCTCCCTCCCTTCGGGGGTGGTGCCGTTCCCGCCCCCTGGGCTTGCCCTGCCGCCCGCAGGGGGAGGTCTCTCCCTTAAATGGTAGCAACGCTGAGCACGGCTCCCGATTGGGCATGCGCTCTCCGCCGCCCCCCTCCTCCTCCTTTCCTCGCGGATGCGCACTAGCAAGAATCCGGGTCTTTGGGCTCTTCCCGCCGGGAGCCTGCGCGCCCCGCCCATCCCCTTGGTCGTCAGCGCCATGTTCGGCTGGGTATGGCGGCGGCGCCCCTCGCGCCTCCGCATCTCTGGCTTCCCTCGCCAATTCCTCCCAAACGGACTGCGCGCGCTGCCGCGCCCCCAGCGCCAAGTCGCCGATACGCGGTGAAGGGACGGACGGGGGGTTCGCGAGTTTTTCGGGAAGCCCCGCGGGGGGGGTTGGGCTCGGGCTCGGGGAGGGGGGGGACGCGCCCGATCCCTCCGGGTCCCCACTCCTGGGTACCTCGCTATCGGGGGCGGTTTGCGTTGCCGCTCCTACCCCCAGTTTGGGTGTTGCTAATAAACATGCGCTAGCCGCGCTCCATGTTTCTTGCTCCTCTAGCGCCTCGCGCAGGGCCCGCTCGACCTTTCCCCAAGCCTTAAGGCTTTTCCCGCTGCCTGAGGTCTTTGTTTCCTCGGCTAGCGCGGCCGTACATCTCCCCCACACCTCCGGGTGTAATATTTCCACGGGACGTTCAATCGTCCCAAGCTCTAGGAGTCTCGCAATAGCGAGGTAAAAATCCTTGAGCTTACATTTAATTCCCCACTGCTTATAAATTGAACTCACGACCTTCACGATGGCCTCCATGTCAATCGCTGGTCCGGGGACGTCTCCCCCGCCTAGAATCGGCCCAGCCGTTCTGGCCACTGCCTCTCGTCCAGGAGATACCCGCTACCCGAGGGTTTCGGCACCATATGTCGCCTTCTGATGAGAAGGCGGACGACCTGGTTTCAAGACACAGCACGGCGACCCGGCCTCGCCCAGGTCACTCGGGCCACAGACATGCACAGACACCAATGTGGTGGATGGTCAAATGGCGTTTATTATCTCATCTCGTGGGGTTAAATAGTCAAGGGGGCTTCACTACGTCAAAAGGGGATGGTGGGTCTGGCTAGGGTTAGTAAGGAGTGGAAAACTACTGAGTTTAGGAGGGGCTGCATGCTTCAGGGGTGATTGATTATCTATAGCAGGAAGAAGGGGGGAAGGGTCTAGCTTTCCGTCACATCCCGAGATTTTCCGTTCGCCTGTCCCTATCTACCACACCACCCCCTCTTCATGTTACATGTATATATAGTATACAGCTATATGCAGACAATGGCGGTGACATTTAGCAAACAGTGACATTTACAAATGGTTCTTATCTAACAATCAGCTCTCCCTGAGGTACATATTGTGTTGTTTCATCTTTCTGCATTATTCATTATGTGTAACTTGGTCCCCGAAAAAAGACAACTTCACGGATGGGTTTGTCTGTATTCGAGGCAGAATTGATCTAAACAGACTTTCTTAACAAAGTTATGACAGGTACTACTGGGACCTTGTTTCCATCTACTGTATGCAGGGGTTCAGATTGGGCAGGGCATGGTCGGTTGGTGGAATTTCAGGTGTTAATTAACCAGGTGGCCTTTGTTAAATGCTGCTCTTAATTTTTGAAAGATTTCTTATTTAATGCTTTTAAGGTGGTTTTGACAGTCTACTGTACTTCTTTACTTTGCCTGCAGCTGGTGCATGGTAGGGGATATGGTACACCCACTCAATGCCATGTTCCCTAGCCCAGGTGTTGATAAGGCCATTCTTGAAATGAGTCCCATTGCCTGATTAAATCCTCTCGGGCATACCATGCCTCCAAAGGATTTGCTTTTCAAGGCCTAGGATGGTGTTACAGGCTGGAACGTGAGGCACGGGGTAAGTCTCCAACCATCCCATGGTAGTTTTTACTATTGTGAGCACGTAGCGCTTGTCTTGGTGTGTCTGGGGCAGTGTGATGCAATCAATTTGCTAGGCCTCTCCATACTTATATTTGGACTACCGCCCACCATATCATAGGGGTGTAAGAATGTGCCCCCTGTTGATGGAGTAAACAAGTTACCCTTTGTCTCCTTAAAAAGGACAAAAGCCCAGAAGTTTCTCTCCTCAATTTGGTTAAAAGACACCTCATAGGACCTTGGAGACTTCACCTCAAACTTAAGGATAGCCAATTGGACAGAAGCCAAAAAGTCCCACCTAAGCAATTCACTAGAAAAAGAAGAGAACAAAATAAGTAATCGGTTTTGTGAAGTGTTTTAGCAGGAGCAAGAACATCTTGCCCTGGCTCAGTTTTTCTCTGTAAAGAGCTTTGTTATTTTGCCTTTTAATAAAACTTTTCTGTTTCCAACACTGTCACAGGAGCCATCCTGCTACTTTTATGCCATCTGAGGTAGCTGAGCTATCTTGGGTGCAATACTTATCTCTGAGAGCTTATGAGACCTGGCCCGAAGAGACTGAGTATTATAGGGGCTTTACCCGCTTGGCCTGCTTGATTGCAGCACACATCTCACAGTCATGGATAACCTGAGAAATACTGTCCATGGGTAGATTTACCTCTCAGTTTCATGCTTACTTATAGGTGGTATCTTTATCTTGATGACCTGAGGCATCATGGGCCCATCGAGCTAGGAACAACTCCCCCTTATGTTGCCAATCTAAGTCTATCTTTGACACCTCTATCTTTGGAGCTCGATCAACCTGCTCATTGTTTCGGTGCTCCTCATTAGCCCAACTCTTGGGGACATGGACATCTACATGGTGGACTTTCACAGGTAGCTTCTCTACCTGGGCAGCAATGTCTTTCCACTCTTCAGCAGCCCAGACTGGCTTTCCCCTATGTTGCCAATTAGCCTTTTTCCACTTCTCCAGCCATCCCCACAGAGCATTAGCTACCATCCATGAATCAGTGTAGAGGTAGAGCTTTTGCCTATTCTCTCTTTCAGCAATGTTCAGGGCCAATTGAACGGTTTTGAGTTCAGTGAGTTGGCTTGATTCAATTTCTCTTTCAGTAGCTTCTGCAAACTGTCGTGTTGGACTGTATATAGCTGCTTTCCACTTTTGTTTCATCTCTATGATGCGACAAGAAGCATTAGTAAAAAGAGCATAGTGTGCTTTTTCTGCTGGCAGTTGATTGTACAGTGGAGCTTCTTCAGTATGTGTCACTTGCATTTCTTCTTTTTCATGAGTGAGACTAAAATTTTCATTTTCAGGCTTATTTGTAACTCTCTCCAAGATCCCAGGGTGATTTAGTTTTCTGATACAGGTGTGCTGTGTGATGAGAGTAATCCATTTGTTCCATGTGGCATTGGTGGCATGATGGGTAGAGGGAACTTTCGCTTTGAACATCTACCCCAGCACCAGTAGTCGGGGTGCCAGGAGGAGTTGTGTTTCAGTGTCGATTACCTCTGAGGTAGCTTGGATTTTTTTTATAGACTGTTAAAATTTCTTTCTCTGTTGGAGTGTAGTTGGCTTCAGACCCTCTGTAGCTTTGGCTCTAAAATTTTAGTGGTCAGTTTCTAGTCTCACCAGGCATCTTCTGCCAAAGCCTCCAGGAAAGACCATGCCTGCCAGCTGCAGAGTAGAGCATGTTCTTCACATCTGGTCCTGTCCTGATTGGGACAAGGGCTACTGCATGAGTGATCTCCTGCTTAATCTGGGCAAAGTCTTGTTGCTGCTCAGGGCCCCACTGGAAAGTGTTCTTGTGGGTAACCAGGTAGTGAGGGTTCACAATTTGGTTGTACTCAGGAATATGTATTTTTCAAAAGTCTATGGTACCTAGGAAAGCCTGTGCTTTTTTCTTTTGGTTGATGGAGACATTGCTGTGATCTTGTTGATGACATCAGTGGGTATTTGACGCCATCTATTTTGCCACTTTACTCCCAGGAACTGGATTTCTCAAGTAGGTCTCAACTTTGTTATTTTTGATGGCGAAACCAGCTTTTATGAGGATCTGGATGATTTTCTTTTCTTTCTCAAATAATTCTGTTGTCATGTTCTCTCACACAATGATGTCATCGATGTATTGCAGATGTTTCAGAGCCTCACTCTTTTTTAGTGCAGTCTGGATCAGTCCATGGCAGATGATAGGACTGTGCTTCCACCCCTGGGGCAATTGGTTCCAGGTGTACTGCACTGCCCTTTATGTGAAGGCAAACTGAGGCCTGCATTCTGATGCTAAAGGAATGGAGAAAAATGCATTGGCAATGTCAATAGTGGCATGCCACTTTGCTGCTTTGGACTCCAGTTCATACTGGAGCTCCAATAGGTCTGGCACAGCAGCGCTCAATGGTGGAGTCACTTCATCAAGGCACGATAGTCCACAGTCAATTTTTATTCTCTTCTAGATTTGTGCACAGGCTAAATGGGATTGTTGAAGGGTGAGTGAGCCTTGCTGACCACCCCTTGGCTCTCAACTCACAGATCATCCTATGGATGGGAATCACAGCATCTCGAGTTGTTCTGTATTGTTGGCGGTGCACTGTCAAAGTGGCAATTGGTATTCGTTGCTCTTCCCCCTTCAGGAGTCTTACTGCAGATGCGTTCTCTGATAGTCCAGGCAAGGTGTTCAATTGCTTGATGCCCTCTGTCTCTACAGCCACTATCTCAAACGCCCACCTGAGTCTCTTCGGGTCTTTGAAATATCCACTTCGGAGGAAGTCTAGGCTCAAAATGCATGCAGCCTCTGGACCAGTCACAATGGGATGTTTCTTCCACGCATTTTCAGTCAGGCTCACATCAGCTTCCACCAAAGTCAAATCCTGTGATCCCCCTCTCACGCCAGCAAAAGAAACACATTAATCCCCATGTCTTGATGGGATTAATGTGCAGTGCGCACCAGTGTTGACCAAGGCTTCATATTTTTGTGGTTCTGGTGTGCCAGGCCAACAAATCCACACAGTCCAAAAGATATGGTTTTCCCTCGCCTCTACCTGGCTAGAGGCAGGGCCCCTCTAAACCTGGTTATCCTTCTTTCCCTAGGCATACGTCTTAAAGGTTCTTTCAACGGGATCGGGCATGTCATCATTATTATACCTGGCAGTTCGGCTACAGGCAACTGGAGCTGTTTCCTTTTTTGTGGAACTTCCTCTCTGAGTCTTGCTGTCATTCAATTCATGCACCCGTTGCACCAGAGTACCAGTGGGTCTTCCATCCCATCTCTGTTGTATTGTGTTTTTATACCTCTGTAACTGTTCTGTAATGGTTTGCCCCTTCACCCCCCATTTTCTCCCAATGGTTCCACCCTGAGCTTTCCCACCTTTCACTCAATGCCAATCTCCCTGAAAATGCTCAGTCATTCCCCTGTCCCCTCCCTGGTACCCTGTCTATCACTTGGCTCCTCATCCCACTCTCCCAGAATCTTCCACCTTGAGCATCGAGTGAGTGGACGAGGGCCAGGGGTCCCTCCCTTGAACTTCCCCCATTGGTTTGTGTGTCTGTCTGTCCCTCCGTCTTCCACTCCTCCGAATCCCCCCATTGGGTGGTGGGCATCCCTTCCCTCTGGTTACCGCCCCGGTATTTAAGACACTTGCGAGAGCCTCGAGGCCAATTTTGGCCGCCGGAACAATGGCATTCAGCGCTCCCCGGAGCTTGCATTAAACCTGAGACTTTTTCCCCAGCCTTAAGTCTCATTACCTCCTCGGATGCCGCCTCTCCTCCTTCCAAGACAGACAGCGAAGCGCTCTGTCTTAGCCACTCCCCGAATCTCCTTGAGAAACAGGGGAGTGTCCCCTGCTGCTGACTGCGCGTCGGCCGGGCAGGCGAAGCCAGGGAACTTCAGGGCAGGCACGGTGGCACATCTCTTCATGTTTTCCCCACAATCATGCAGGAAGAATTACAGCTCACCTCTAGGGATGTACTATGGAAGATCAGACAGCTACAGAAGCTGAGCTGGATAGTGCTGCCAACCTCCTGGCGCTGGTACAATGGAAGCCAGGGGAGAGATGAACTTAAGGCAAGAACAAAAGTGAATACATCATGTCTGGTCACTCTGACTGCTCTGATGAAAGAATGTAACAGGGACATTGCTGGCGCAAGAATGATAACCAAGAAGATTGTGTTACTAAGGGAACAGGGGCAAAGGGGTCAGGCGCAAAGGGGTCAGAGTGGAAAATTTTGTACGGAACTGTGCTGGTTTTGCATTGGAGCCAACCACGGGAGTGATTTTTTGAGAGAGAAGCTGTTAAGAGCTTCTTCTGTGCCTAGCAAAACCAATAGCTGGCAAGCTCTGATAATTGACAACCTATTAAACCATTCAGAAAGCTAGATCCGCCTCTGTAAGATTCACATTTTAAAATTAACAAGCCTGGGAAAAGCTGTCTTGCTTTTCGGCTTTTGAGGAGAGCAGTTCCCCCTTCCCCTCCTGGCCCGGTGGCCAGGTGGGGGATGAGAGGCCGCGAGGCCCTGGCCGAGGTAGGGCCAGGGCGCAGCTGCTAGCATCTTGCCACTACTAAGCCCTGTCCTGCTGCCAGCCCAGGCTGAGCCAGGGTCCATTGGGCCCTGGGAGCAGCTACAGGCTGGGCCAGGCCCCCTCCTCCGCAGCCCGTGCTGTCCAGGGGAGGCTGGGCCAGGCCCCAGTGGCTGCCAGGCAAGGGGAGGGGAAGCCATCAATCCGCAGCTGAACACAACAGGGGCTGAAGACTGGCCATGCGGCCAGAGTGGCCACCGCTATTCTAGCCCAGGCCCTCTGAGATTCTGACACAGCCCCCCAGCATGGCCTAAAATCCATCACCACAAGTGCTCTGGCCACCGCCCAGCAGAAACCATCATGACCATCTGCAGCCCCCGGGCAAGATATTAACTCTTTCACTGCACAGATGTGACTTGCAGACCTTCAATCCTCTCTCAAGTGAGAGAAAAGGACAGAGTACAGACACGTAGAGAAACAACATGAAGACACCAAGGTCAGTAAAGGAGTCAAGTCCCAGATGGAAGGGGAATGAGGAGATGCCTTAGTCTTAGGCTGAAATTCTTTTGGTAAGGCCATGGTGATGGACTGTGATACACTAGAATATCCCTTTAATTCATGAAAAAACATGGGAGGATGGAGTGTCCAAACTGTAGACATGAGCAAAGGCATCTGTGTTGAAGCAAAGCAGATGTTGAAATAGCTGTGATCCCATGAGAAGTTTAAACAGAGAGAGATAAGAGTGATGAAGACCCTTTGCCCCCAGGGAAAGAAGAAGAAAATCTCTGTTCCCAGAGATGAAAATGATCTCAGAGACTGATGAAGAGAATCATTGCTTTTGAACAGCTCATCCTTAAAATAGTACCCCATAAGTTTGACATGGCCCATGAATGCAGCTGTGGGAAGGCTGCATGAGATGGGAGGGACTTCACAATTACAGATTTCCAGGCGGCTGTTATTCATGGGAATTAAAAGCCACAAGATAACTGTTTCTTGTGGAGAAGTCTCCATAGCATGGCAAAAGAGACTTCTCTCCCTAAGAGAACTGATGAAAGACCATTCTAGAGTGGTAAACTGTGGAATCTCATCCAAGTGGGATTCCTGCTTCAGATGCGTTTGCAGAGGGCTTTGGCCACAAACCATGGAAGGCAGGGTACTGAGGGGACAGGACACCTGACCAGACCATGGTGGGAAGAGTGGGGTCATGGGAATTAGTAGTATGCTAATAGAACCATCCTATATTTGGTCAAGTTTCCAGTTCTCCTTCTCTGTTGGTTCAGGACTTTTTTCTTATAAGGTCATGTTCTGAGTTCACCTTCCTGATTGGACCTTGTGCCCCTATACCTGGTTGCGTTTGCCCCGCCGAGGGGTCTTTGGAATCTAGCCTCTGTAACCTGTGTTACATTTGTTATTTTCATTAATAAAGTTTTTATTTTCTGGGCTAGCCCATGGCTCCTGTTCCTCTTTATTAGCCAGCTCCTCCTGTCCAAGCCAAGGAGGGGGATCACAGTGAGTTTCTAAGCTCATACTAAACTGACTGAAAATATCAAATTTGTCTCCATGTTGTCAGTGGGAAAATGAAAGAAAAGTTGGGGGGAGAAGTGTTCTGAAGGTTTATTCTGATTTCTCTTTTTTTTTTTTCTTTTAGTTCTGTTAATAAAGTTTTCTTTATACCCTTTAAAGTTTGAGCCTGCTTTGCTCTTCTCCTAATCCTATCTTGCAGCAGAAAATGAGTAAATTATTCTAGTGAGTGCACTGGTGTTTGGCCAGCACTTAGCCCACTACATTAATTTGGTGCATTGGCTGGGAAACTCAAATTGGCAAATGGTAAACCACTACAGGAACTTAGAGACCTATAAATACTGGTGAACTAGTGTAATAAACAGCTTTGCTTGCATAGCATGGTCCGTGTCTCTCAATCCCCACAAATGGTGTTCCCGTGTGAGGAACGACAATTCACCTATCTGGCTGTCCAGTAGGGACACCCCACGGAACTGAAGTACTGCTGAAAGGAAGCTGAAGTTGGCTGGCATCCATCCCTTCAGGTTTTGAAGGTGAGCTGTGTGGAACGTGGACAGGAATATGTCCTCAGAAGAAAAACATGTTTTTGAACTTATGTCTAAACTTTTAGAGAAGCACGGCAAATCAGTTGCTTCTCACTCTCTTAAGCTGATTTTATGCTGGGCAGAATTGCATGTTAACAGGTTAAATGCCATCATGGCTTTCACAGCAGAACTAAAGCTCAGGAGGGTGCTGGGAAGAATTGTCTCCCGCTGCCCCTTCAGCAACAGGCAAGGACTCTGCAGAGGAGCTTTTAACATCCCCCTCTGCCTACGAATGATGAGAGATGGGATTGCAGTAACGAGGAGGACTGCAACTAGGCAAGGCAGACCCTGCTACAACATGGGACTTCGTGAGTCACAATCTGACAGAGAGCAAGATGCTGACACAGCTGATAAAGTTAGATCAGTAAGTGTTCACTGGACAAAAAAACATAGAACTGTGAGTACTGGGGAGGTGTTCTGCTAGTGTCAGTGCAACTTACAAATATTACAGTAATTTCTCCATATTGGAGCCATTCTTATTACGGGTTAAAAATCCTGTATCTCTTTCCTAAATGAAAGAGACCTTGAGATTAAAAGCTCCTGTAAGCAGCTGCAACAGGAGTACTAGGAAACATACTGATAACGAACCTGGGCATGGTTCCAGGACACGGGTCCTCAAAACGGATCCATGGAATGCATCCAAGGAACAGATCGATTCCTCTGCCCGTGGCTGGCCCCATAGCCAGTGCTGGATCCCCAGGCTTGAAAGTCCTCCAGCTTGTCAGAGCTTTCCTGCCTCTTACCGAGCCTGGGTGGCGGTGCTGACCTGTCTCGAGCCCCTGCATGGTGCGGCCACCCCCACCCATGTTGCTGCTATTTCAGTCACAGAACAGTTGTTTAAATATGCTTGTTTAAATTATAAAATGCAATTCTTTGGTTATAGACATGAGTGATGTGAAGTTTGCATGAAGCTAACTTCTGTTAAAATCTGCTCATTTAAATTACAATATAAAGTTATTTTATTACAGATATGAGATGGAACTGACTGAAACAACTATGGTGAAGCATTGGTAAACACCTGTTTAAAGATAAAAGATAATAAGTTGTGTAAAATATGTGAAGATAGAGTTTGTTAGATCCTTGATTTCATCAAAGATTTTATGAATGTAAATACTTTGCACTGGTTAATTAACATAATCATTTATTACAATATCTGAGGTTTTAACTTCTATAGGTAGAACAGAAGAATGAGTAATAATTCCAGATTATGGCTATTATTAGTTGTAAGCTATTTAGTGCTTTCTTTTTTACTTTTATTTTGCTTTAATGTCAAATATGCATAAATGTCTAGAAAAATATTATCTCAACTTCTTAGGACAGTTACTGCTGATGTTAATCTCATAACGTGAATTCACTGACTTTTTATAACAGGCATTATCCATAAGATATTATTTAAGGTTACACATATGCCTTACTTTTGTTATTTGCAGTTTGTTTGTGGTACCATTAACTATGTAGCTAAAGATAAATGAGAAAGCCAGCTGCTTTACAAAGTTTAACATATCTTTGGGTAGCTATCTGCAAGACATGTATAATTTTAAGAAACTTTCCTAAATGTTATTACTAACAGACCTGTTTATAAAATATGTTAGGGAGACCCTTCCAGTTAAGGCCTGGGCTCTGGCCAAGCCCTGACCCCACCTGGTTGGGAAGTATGCTAACAAACCCAGATGTTTTCTGCACCAAAACTGTATTCAGGTCACTTTGACTTGCCAATTTGAACTTATAAAAGCTGGACTCCCCCCCTTTTTTCGAGAAAAACCTGCAAACCCTTCCTGAGAATGGGTCTTCAAGTTCTCACTGTGAAATGAGGCTTGCCAGCTATTGCAGACTCTGGGTGATGGTAGAGTATTTAGGGAATTGATGATGCATTGTTCTAAATGACCATTTTATGTCTCATGTGCTACTAATTAAGTGTATTACCTGACTTATTTCTGCTTAGTGTGAGTTTATTGTTTTACCATACGTATTGTTTTGATTTTATGTTGCCTTCATGTTCATAACGAGAGGCACACGTTAAAACACGAAAAAGGGGAATATAGCTTCTCAAAAATGTTTAGATAATGCAATATTTACATTAAAAATTTTGAAAGCAAATCATCAAATTTGTAAAAGTTTCTACTTAAAAGATCCCCAATTGAGTGTACAATGTCAAGGCTTAGCTGATTTACTAACCTAGGGAGATGTTATGCATGTGTTCTATCACCAACAGGTCTAAAGTGGTTACCTGCTCGTCTGGACAAACATCAATCGCCTCCGAGAAAATGAGGCCCAGAGAGAAGAAAAAATGACCTAATCACCATCCAGCCCTCGTGGTCAGTGCAGGAACAGAAGTAGGACTGCCAGGACATGGCTGTGTCAGGAGGCTTACAGACGCAGCCTGCCAACAGAGACCTTGTGTCCTACTGCACTCACCATCATGGTACTGTGTTCCTACTGACCTTCTTCAGTTATTCCCTGTTCCATGCTTCCAGAAAGACAGTAATGTCAAAGTCAACATTTCCAGCTAATAGACTTCCTCCTGCCTAAACAGCACGGTCCCTGGGCTGCAACCATATGAACTTTAGAACAGTAGCCATTTATTTCCACTTCCTAAGAGACCTTAGACATTATCCTTTTGTTCTTCTGTACTGCAAATCTCTTTGTCAGTGACACGACTGTATTTGATAAGTTTTTATAGATTGTAATCTGTATTCCATGTATCTTATCCTGTATCTAGCAGATGACCAGTAATGGCCTTAATAAGATAATAGCCTTACAGGTACAAACCGTTTAAACATCAAAGTACACAAGCCCTTTGCATAAAAAAAAAAAAAAAAAAAAAGGGAGATGTGGAAGATCCAACAGCTACAGAAGCTGAGCTGGGTAGCGTCGCCAACCTCCTGGCCCTGGTACAGTGGAAGCCAGGGGAGAGATAAACTTAAGGCAAGAACAAAAGTGAAGACATCATGTCTGGTCACTCTGACTGCTCTGACGAAAGAATGTAATAAGGACATTGCTGGCGCACGAATGATAACCAAGAAGATTGTGTTACTAAGGGAACAGGGGCAAAGGGGTCAGAGTGGAAAACTTTGTACAAAACTTAGAGACCTATAAATACTGGTGAACTAGTGTAATAAACGGCTTTGCTTGCATTGCATGGTCCGTGGCTCTCAATCCCTGCAATGTACCATCTCTCCCTTTCTGGGGGACGTCTGCGTTTGGTACCAGAACTTCTGATTTGTACTGCTGAGATTTGGAGAAAGTCTTCTTTAATCTCTTTTCTGAGTTCCTTGTGATTTTCCTCTATCTTATCTTCTGATTTCTGCAGACGTGTTTCCACAGCTGCGATTTTTACATGTGTTGGGCCATCCACGACATCTGCATATGCTTGGAGTTTCCTTTGCCATATCAAGTACGGTCTCCTTCCTGTAATCTCACTTCATTATTGCTAAAGCAGAAGTGTATTCTTGTGGCCCAAGTCGTACAAGCTTTTGCCACATCACGGATGTACATGGTACCAAGTCTGGATTTTTAATTGTTAGGTCATCTGAGAAGACAATCTCTGCACTGTCATTTTTCTCAAGCGTTGAATGTCTTGTTCTATGGTCTTCCACTGGGTTTGATGCATATGGAGATTGTCTGTACACAGATATCTTTGCCCCACACTTCTCAAGATCCGTGCCCAGAGACTGTGAGGGTTAACCCTTCTTATCATTCCTTGGTCGATAACCAGATCATGTGACAAGGATCCCAAATGCCTCGCTTCAGTATCATCCAGAATTGTAGCCTCACTTGCAGCATCCCAAAGATGGATTAGCCAACTAATTATAGATTGATCAGGTTGTCATGCGTAATCCTTTCTTAGGCCACAAATGTCCTTCAGGGTGTCCTAGGTTGACTGTATGATGCTTTTATCCCAAATCGTCTGTTCTGTTTATGCTGAATAATAAGTTTTGCACCTTTAAGACTTGTTCCAGAAGTGAAGGGGGGGAGAAGAAGCATGCAGTTCCTTTTCAGAAACTGCACTGACTCCTCCACATTCCTTCTCCTGGACTGCGTTGTCTGCGGACAGACAGACGGCGAGACAGAGATCTCCTTTGCTTTTTAGTTAGTTTTAGCTAGCTGAGGCAAAGAAGTTCCCTGGACTGTGGCTTTTCCTTTTCTTTGGACCTGCTCAAACCTGCTCTGGACTGAACACCCAGAAGACCACTGGCAGCTCGCACCTGTGGCCCAGCTGGCCGGGCCTGGGCTGCGGCATTTCCAGCGCCGGAGGGACTGATAAGAGACTGAGTGAGCCGAGCTGCAGCCCAGGGGAGGGAGGAGGGGGATTTTTCTGAGTTTGTCCCTCTTTTGGAGCGGCAAGAAGTTTCATTGTTTTATATTGTTTAGGTTTTTTTGTTTAACAGTTTTTTCCACTTTTCTCCAAGGAAGTATTTTTTCCCAAACCGGTTGGGGGGAGAGGCCAATTTAATCTGCCTTCTAGAGGAACCACTTTAGGGGTTCTTTCCCAAATTTGCCCTGAACCAGGACAAGGGAAAATGACTCAGTAGTGACTTCTGATTTTGAGTCAATTTCTGGAGCTGGCTTTGAGGGTGCTTCCCCCGGATCATCATTGTCCATGGGCTGATGGACTTTAGTTTTATGCTTCTTTCCTGTGGTAGAGACTGCCAGCGGCTTAGTCTCACTGTCTGGTTTAGCTGCAACCTGAATGACTGGGGGAGTTGCTGATTTATCTCCCTGCCCCCCCACCTTTTTCTGCTGCCTTACAGTATCCACCAGGATGCGATAAGCATATGCCAGGGCACAGCTTATTGCAATGAGCTTTTTTTCATTAGAATAATCATTATACTTCTGTGGAAGCAGCTAACAGCGGGCGTGCTAGCTAAAGGAGCGAGAAGAAGCTGAGAAGCAAGAAGAAGCTGATAAGGAGCTTTCTCCAAGGCTGTTACCAAGGAGACCAAGAGAAGAGAGGAACAGAAGAAAGATAAGGAGGGAACTCTGCAGCTGGACAAGAAAGTTAGCTGAAGTCACTGTTACTTTTCACCAATGGTGTTATGTTGAATTATTGTGGCCAATAGTTAGGGTAGAAGAAGTATAAACAATTAGAAAGTGTATAAAACGTCAGCCATTTTCCATAATAAAGAGTTGCCATCAGAAGCCTGCTTGATGTCTCTGCTTTGTGTCATGACTGCCTCAACAACGACATCTGGTGATCACCGAGTGGAACAACAGCCTTAACAACATACTTGGTTTGGATCCACAACGAGGTCCTAGCAATTGGCAACCGTGACCCACTGGGGAGTAGTGGGGGAGGCGGCTTTGGTGCAGCTGAGAGTGGCATGTGGAAGCCACAGGGAGGTCCGGACCTGAATTTCTCCTATCAAGACACCTGGAAGCAGGTGAGACATTGTGGATAGTCTCAGCTCAGTCAGAGAGAAAGAGAAAGGTTTTCTAACCAGGCGAGAGCCTGGGAAGCAGTTGGGAAAGAATGTAAATAATTCTCTAATCTACCTTGTTCACATTGTTTATAGATATGTTCTGCCACTGTGCGTCATTCACTGCACACCAATGGTGTGAGATGCTTTTACTCTAATACCAATGAAATTAATCTGCACGATGGTCTCTATATATAGAGCAGTGCATTTGAAATAAATCTGAGTTCATTCTCTTTGCCTTCTAACTTGGAGTTCTTCTGTTCCCATCCTGCTCAACAGCGACAAGCCACCAACTAGTAATAATGGGAAATAACTTATCTAAAGAGGAAGAGACTGTTTTGGCTACATGGAAAGTTTTGTTAAGAAATAAGGGAATTAGTATTCAAGATTATGCCCTTCGTAGTATGTTGCAGTGGGCTAAATCACAAGATTTTGTCACTGATCCTGACACGGCATTTAGTGTTAAAGCATGGAAAAAAGTCGGGGACAGACTGTGGGAAGTCATCCGAGCAGGAGATAAAACTGTTGTTCATTTAGCTGTTACTTGGTGATGGCATTTTGAGGCATTAAAGGAATGGAAAACAGCAAGAACAGGCAGAGCGTGACACGGACGAAAAATCGGGCTTGATAACAGACACTGATGGGGCCTCTCATGGGGAACTTGTTGAATCCATCTTTAAAGAAGGTGCAGGTGCCGTGGAAGTTACCAGGCAGGCTGCCAAAGCTTCCGGGAAAGCTGCCAGAGCTTCTAGGCTGGCTGCCAAAGCTACTGGGAAGGCTGCCAGAGCTTCTGGGCTGTATGCCAAAGCTTCTGGGAAAGCTGCCAAGGCTTCTGGGAAAGCTGACAAATCTTCCGGTCTGATGGCCAAAGTATCTCTTTATCAGACTCCTAAACCTCTTTCTCTCACACCTGCACAGCAGCTCTCTATGCCGTTGCGTCAGCTAGCTGAAATGTCTTTAGCAGAGAGAGAAACCCAGCCATCTGCCCCACTGTTTCCATCTCCTCTAGCCCAGCCATCTGCCCCCCCCCCCACTCCCCTCTGAACTGTATGAACAACCTGCAAGGTCGTATCCTACATTGCCTGACAGTGATAGTGAATCAAGTGAAGAGTCACCCGTGATAACACCTGAGCTGGGGCAAAGAACTGTTGACAGTTCATCTCCTGATATATATAGCTCTACTGCCCCATGGACTTTGCCTCCAGGTCAAGTAACTGTGCTTCCTCGACAGCCTCAGCAGTTTTGGAAATTTGTTAGGAAGAAAGCGGCTGAAGAAAAGAATTGGGACATAATAGAAAGATTAGGTGCTCCGAAAGTACCTCAGGAGCAGAATGCTAATGCAAATGTTGCTTGTGATAAGCCTATGGCTTTTCCAGTTTTTAGAGCAGTTCCTGGAACAGGGCAGAATGATAGCCATCACGTCTTTGCCTGGAAGGTTGTGCAAGATCTCCAATCAAAAGTGGCTCAGTTTGGTGTTAATTCCTCAGAGGTAATGCAACTGATACATGTAATTAATGCAGATATGCTTGCACCTTATGACATCATTCATCTTGCTACAATTTTATTCCAACCAGTACACTATGGTGAGTTTCAAGAAACTTGGAGACGAGGGGCTGAACGTACAGCTTTAACAAATATGCAGCTGCCTCAACACGACCCTCATCATGCTGTGGGTGTTGATGCCTTATTGGGCACTGGGCCTTTTGCCAACCCAGATTTACAGGCAAGGTGGGATCCTTCAATTTTGACACAAGCTCAGCAAATAGGCATGAGTGCTTTAATTAAAACAATGGAAATGGCAGTTCCAAAACAGATACGTTAATATGTAACACGGAATGAGAGAACCATTTTTGCAATTTGTAGAAAAGCTTGCTGCAGCTAATGAAAAACGGGTAGATGATGAACTTTGGCAACACAGATTGTGTATACAATTGGCAAAAGAAAATGCAAACCCAGACTGCAGAAAGATTATCAATAAGTTACCTGGGGAAGTCACATTGCCTGAAATGGTTACTGCTTGCTCAAAGGTTGGTTCAGTAGAGCATAAAATGGCAGCTCTTGCTGCAGTTCTAAGGCCTCCATCAAAATGTTATAATTGTGGACAGCAAGGGCACGTAAGGGCACAGTGCAATACCCAGAAAATAACATCTAAGTCAGATGCAAGCAGCAATGTTACGTGCAATCGTTGTGCAAAAATTGGGCACTATGCTAAACAATGTAGGAGTAAATATCATGCAAATGGTCAGCTGTTGCAGGGAAACGGGAAGAAGAGCGCGAAGGGGCGTGTGGGGACACAAATACCCCGACAACCACAACAACAGTTACAGGCCTTCCCGATACTGCAAAGCTACCCATTTGGGAACAATACTCACAGGCAACAAGTGGGTCCGCAAAGATTGATATACCCACTGCCGACACAGTAACTATTTTGACCAAAGAAATATGCAAAGTGCCCCTTGATGCCTATGGCCCAATAGGATGGGGGGGCGGGATTTGAGTGCATTTTCGATAGGGAGATCAAGTACTACACTTAAAGGTATTCATGCGCATTTAGGACTTATTGATGCTGATTATTTTGGACAGATTCATGCTATGGTATCAATTGATGACCCCCCTGTTACTATTCAGAAAGGAACTTGCATTACTCAACTCGTACCTTTCGTGAGTTGTGTTCCCAATACAGAGGACTGAAGTCGCGGCACAGGAAGTTTTGGATCAACAGGAGTACCTCAAGTGTTCTGGACTGAGAAAGTAATGGAATACCGTCCAGAAAAGGCATGCATTCTCACAGCCAGTGGATATCGTTCAGGAACCATATCGGTAACAGGTTTGATTGACACTGGAGCAGATGTTACAATAATTTCGCGACTTTGTTGGCCTCCGTCGTGGTCTCTCACTCATGCCAGATTTGGACTCATGGGGTTGGGTGGTGCTGCAACACGTGGCTTGTCAGCCATTGTAACTAATGTGAAACATCCCGATGGCCAGCAAGCTAACATCAGACCCTATGTTGCCGAGGCTCCTCACAGTTTGTGGGGACGAGATTGCTTATCTCAATGGGGTGTCAAAATTACCACGGATTTTTAATAGGGGCCACTGTGATGCAGGGTGGTGAACATCCAATTGTAGCCTTGACATGGTTGACGGATAGACCTGTCTGGGTTGATCAGTGGTCCCTTTCTACCGAAAAGCTTACTGCCCTGCAAGAATTAGTCACAGAACAATTGCAAGCGGGACATATTGAAGAATCTTTCAGCCCCTGGAATACCCCTGTTTTTGTAATAAAAAAGAAATCAGGAATATGGAGACTATTACATGATTTACGGCAGATAAATTGCTGTAATGGCAACAAATGGGAGCTTTACAACCAGGCCTTCCTACACTGACAATGATTCCACAGGAATGGCAAATAGTTGTCATTGATTTGAAAGATTGTTTCTTTACTATTCCATTGGCTGAGCAAGACAAAGAAAAATTTGCTTTTACTGTGCCTTCCACGAATCATGTTGAACCCAATAAAAGACATCAATGGAGAGTGCACCCCCAAGGTATGAAAAACTCGCCAACTATTTGTCAATGGTTCGTGGCACAGGCCTTGTCAAAAGTGCGAGAGCAATTTAATAACTGCTATTGTTATAATTACATGGATGATATCTTGTTGGCATCTGACAACAAACAACATTTATCAGCTCAAACAATGTGCTGTCACAAATTTGAAAGCCTTTGGTCTGATTATTGCCCCAGAGAAAGTGCAGGAACACATGCCTTGGAAATATCTAGGTATGTTGGTGACTAACACTCAAGTTATGCCTCAACCTGTAAAATTAGACATTGATGTTAAAACTGTTACTGATGTACAGAAATTGGTTGGTGCAATAGGTTGGATTCGATCATATTTAGGCATAATTTATTATCAGATGCAACCATTGTTCGATTTGCTATCGGGGATCACTTCTTTAACTGATGAGAGGCAATTGACCCCGGCAGCAAAGAGGACTTTACAAGAAATTGAATTAGCCTTAGCACACAAATTTGTTAACAGAATAGATACCGCTGTTGGTGTCCAATTGTTTATTTTGAAGGACCATGAAATACCATGTGGAATACTGTGTCACTGGAGTGATAATTGGGAAGACCAACTGCATATTTTAGAATGGATATTTTTATCTTTCAGATCTCAGAAAACAGCTTCAGGACTTTATGAGCTTTTTGCAGATATTAACATCAAAGGTTACAAGTGTTGCCATGAGATTCTGGGATACGACCCTGTCACCATTGTGATACCTGTACAACAGTGGTATTTTGAATGGTGCTTTCAAAATAATCATGAATGGCAAACTGCCTTATCTGGTCTTTCTTCTTGTTCTGACTGTCACATGACTCATGTTTCTCAATATTATGGTACCAACCCTAGGGGTCTATCTGCTTTAGAGGAATGGCTAACTGATGCTACAAAAATGCCAGAATTTGATTGCTTTAAGCATGTTCATGTTACAGTGGATATCTTTTCGCATGCAATGGTTGCTTCAGCATTCACAGGAGAAAAGACTTGTGATGCTATTTGTCATTTTTATCATGCCTTTTCTATCCTAGGTGTTCCATGTCACATAAAAACAGATAACGGTCCAGCATATGCTTCGCAGAAAATGCAAGCATTCTTTCGTGCTTGGGGCATTGAGCATTCAACAGGCATTCCACATGTTCCCACGGGCAACGCGATCATCGAAAGGGCTCATGTTTTTCTTAAATGTCAGGTTCAAAAACAAAAAGGGAGAATGCAACAGGAGTCACCTCAAGTGAGATTAGATAAAGTTGTTTATGTGTTAAATTTTTGCATCCCCTACCTGACTCACAGTTATCTCCAATTTTTTACCATTTTTCCTCTTTGAATTCTAAGCAACCAGATTTCCGTAGAAATGTTAAGGTATGGGTTAAGGATTTAATTACTGGTATGTGGTCCGGTCCAGTGGAACTAATAACCTGGGGGAGAGGTTATGCTTGTGTTTTGACTGATAATGGTTCTCGATGGGTTCCTGCTCGCTGTATTAAATCTTATCTGGAGCATGCAGGAAGGAATAGAATGGATGGTTCCACAGCCGATGCAGAACATGCGGATGACACTGGCTAAGGCCATATATCAGGACATGTATCTCATCAGTCTTAATGCGTTTTCATAGTAATTAAAGGATGTGGGTTTGGTTTGCACTTATCAGGATCTTCTTTTGAGCACTTTGGGTGGTTATCGTTTATTAGATATATAACTTGATAGGATAGAGTAGTTATATTTAAAAGCACTTATAGATGGATGAAGGACGGGAATGATTGTGTTAAGAATGGGAATGTTAATTTTTGTTGATGGTAGTGATTGTTGTTTGTGTTTCCCCTGTCTGCTTGGATTTTTGCAAAGGGCCCTGCAACAATCCATAGCAGCTGTATTTACAGTTCAAAAACAAAAATGGGGAATTGTGGAAGGGGCTAACAGCGGGCCTGTTATCTAAAGGAGCGAGAAGAAGCTGAGAAGCAAGAAGAAGCTGATAAGGAGCTTTCTCCAAGGCTGTTACCAAGGAGACCAAGAGAAGAGAGGAATTGAAGAAAGATAAGGAGGGAACTCTGCAGCTGGACAAGAAAGTTAGCTGAAGTCACTGTTACTTTTCACCAATGGTGTTATGTTGAATTATTGTGGCCAATAGTTAGGGTAGAAGAAGTATAAACAATTAGAAAGTGTATAAAACGTCAGCCATTTTCCATAATAAAGAGTTGCCATCAGAAGCCTGCTTGATATCTCTGCTTTTTGTCGTGCTCGCCTCAACAACGACATACTTCTCTTTGAGATATTTCCCCACCGCAGCTGGGTTCTGAATTTGCTCACATGCAAAATCCCCGGCTATGGGGTCAGAAAATTCTTTCAGGGTTTGGCCCATATCCTCCCATTCTCTACGCCATTCAGGATTTTCCATGCCTGGGTCTACTCCTGGGTCAAGGGTCTCATCAGCTCCTCTGGACATACCAGCCCTCACTCTAGATATGCTGCAGACCATATAGAGGAAGCTTACCAGATAAAATACCAGGAAAGTGGTCTCTAACATTCAGGTGAAACTGAACATTTTCAAAAATTGACATAACAGATTCAAAGGAGAAGGAGGAAAGGCTGAAAAGCCTCATCTCCTGCTCCTCCTCTAACAAACTGGGTGCAATTACTAATAAATGACCAAAACAGGCTACCAAAACCAGGACTGAGATTAGGACAGAGAAATAACAGACCATGCATATTATGAACAAACCCCAGTACGCTTGTTAACTCCCTATAAATCATTATTACCATGCCCAGCAAAATAGTAACCCGAATCCGTGTCCCTCTGTGGCAAGCACATTTCTTTCTCTTTCAGGATTTTTCATAGAGGTACACAGAGAGAAAGAAAGAGAAAACAATTTCTATTTCTGCTGCTTGTTTTTCTCATGTGGAATGTGCTTGGAGAATTGTTTTCCTGGGGTGCTTGCTTGATTGGATTCTGGTGAGAGTTGTTTGAGTCTGGTGGCCAATCGGATCCACCTCTGTCTGGACTCTGGAGAACAGAGTCACGAGTTGTTAGTTAGTTAGATATGGTAGTTAGAGAAAGTAGCATGTAGTTTTAGTATCCTTTTTTATATAGTATATTAATGTATTATAGCATAGTTATAATAAAGAAATCATTCAGCCTTCTGAACTGGAGTCAGACATCATCATTCTTCCCATTGGGTTCACCTGCATTTTACAACATCCCTCTACTGTAAAAGCTACATGCCAGGGACAATACTGGAGCTATCTGTGGATAGGAAAACAAACCTAGGGACCAGAAAGGTATTAATACCTCAAACAGGCCTGGGGACAAGAGAAACATGAATAACTCAAACCAGAGTGGCAGTATAAATTCAAGCAGCATGGCTACTGACTGCTTTATCCCAATACAGAGTAAGTAAAACCAAAATGCAATTAGTACAGGTTTTTCCACTTTCTCGAGCCCCATATTGGGCATCAAAATATTTGTCCCAGTTTGAGACAAATTTGGGGTGAAACTTCCCAAAAGGTGTCTCCTGAAAAGGCAGATTCTGGCTAGCCCCTCCCCCAACCAGTTTGGGAGAAAATCTCCTTGGAGAAAATGGAAAAAAACCTGTTTATTTAGCAAGCAAAGTATTCACAAGCATGGAAAAACGAATAATATTAAACAATAAAACCTCTCATTGTTCTGAAGAGATGGCAAATTCAGAGAATCTTTCTGCGGTTCAGAGTCTCCTTCTGTGGGTGTGTCACAGTATTGCCCAGTCTCTCTGGGGTTTAGGCTGGGCATCCAGCCTGCAGTGCAGCTTGGGGGGCCCCTGGGCGATGTCCTGGTGTTCTGGACCAGAGACAAGCTGAAAAGTTCCAGAAGAAGGAGCCACAGTCCTGGGAAAACTTTTCTTGCCTTAGTTAACTCCTTAGTTAAAGGAAATCTCCCCATGTCTCTCTCTGCAAAGCTGAGAACTCGGAGCACACTGAGAGACCTATCTCTCTGTGTTTTGAATACAAGCAGGGAAAAATTCCACCACTTCCTCCCCGTCCAGGCCTAGCTTAAAGTTACAGGACCCATTTCTGGGCACACAGCAGATCAGGCAATATGGGATACAAAGCATCATAAAGTCACCCCAGGACACTTGGGAAACAGCCCTTAAAAACAAAGGCATCCAGGAAGGATGGACATACTTCAAGGAAGAAACCTTGAAGGCACAGGAGTAGGCTGTCCCTATGTGCTGAAAGATGAGCAAGCAGGGAAAACGACGAGCCTGGCTGGGCAGGGAGCTTTTGCAGAAACTCAGGGGGAAAAAAGAGAGTGTATCACCTTTGGAAAAAGGGGCAGGCAATTCAGGAAGTGTTTAAGGATGTTGTTAGGTCATGCAGAGAGAAAATTAGAGAGGCAAAAGCTCAAGTACAATTTGTCCTAGTTTAAGAGACAGGTGTCTGCCAAGGAAGTCAGGAACCTTCCTGGAATGGAAAATATGACCCCATCCCTTCAAATTTTTATAACTTTGAAATTACAGGGCTTTCAGGCACATACATGGGAAAAGGAATAACAGCTCTTCAGTAGAATATATATATAAAATATATATATGGACTGTTATAGGTAATAAATGATAAAGCCGAATTAATAATCAAAAAAATAGGTTTTTATTTCGCAACCAAGATTCGGTCTCCGATAGCCACAATCAAAGGGACAGCACCGAGCCCGAGATCGGCGCTGGGTGAACACTGATCTGAAATCTGTCGCTTCAGATCCCCTCTGTTCACACATGTTGCCCCTGTCTGGTTAGATTTATACAGTTTTTTCTGCCTGGGGCAGAGTTTCTCGTATTCTTTTCATTGCTTCACATATTCATGTGGTCTCCTTTTCTCTGTGCTGGGCTGGACAAAGATGTTTCTGGGAAGCGATGAACCTCGTATTGGAATGCATGCCCCTGACGACTCTGACTATCTTGATCGTAGATACTCCTCGAGTATTCATCACTTGGGTGTCTCCTGGATTGTCCTGGGAAAGGGCCCATCTCTGCACGGAGCCACGTTTTTCCATTTGTAAATTAGGTCTTTCTCTCTGCTGCCATCTGTGGTTTTGCAATCTTTCCCTGGCTGCGGCTTGTGGTTTTAAAACTTTAAGAATTTTCCTACAAGCACAACTTATTTCATGTATATTTTACATAAGCACAACTTATTCCATAACATATATTACAATCCCTCCCCTTCTATATCGACACATTAATTCGTGCTCCTTTCTACAATTTTTTTGTTTTTTGTGAGCTTTTCGCTAAATCCGTATAACTATTTTAGTTTCTATATCCTATTTGTTTGGTGTTTTTAGGAGGAGAAGGGGACCCCCTTAGTCCTCTTCGGAGTCTTCATTTTTATTCCATTCTCCTTGTGGTACTTCCTGGTGTATTCTATAAACAGTCCCATCTTCTTTTATCTGTTCTTCAGACTTAGTCAGGGCTTCTGCTGCCTTACTGTTTACTTCTCCTTCTCCTAGTTTCATTATTTTAGACATTTTAGGAAGTTGATTCAATTCCTCGGGAGCACGTTCTGGGTCTATAGGCATAGCTGCTATCTGCATACCCTGTACCACTGAATGTATCAATCTAATAAAACACGGTATTAAGCAGGGTAGAAATATAACCCCGGATACTGAACATAATATGAAAAACACTACCTTCTTCCACCAAGCTCTGTCAAACAAATGATCCTACCTAGATGCCCGGAGGATGGAATTCCATTTCCGGACCAGAACATGTGCCACCTTCTTAATTTCTGCTGCAAGGCCTCTGATGGTCTCCCCATAATCATCAATTTCTATACAGCATTCAGATTCATTAAACTTTCCACAGACTCCCCCCTCTTCAGCTAACAAGTAATCTAGTGCTATCCGAATTTGGTACACAAAAACTCACATTTGGGAATGTTGCCTTGATAATAGGTCAAGGGTGTCCAAAGTATGATTTGATATGATCTCCACTGCAGCCTAGAGCTTTATTAATCTATTTAATAGGTAAATTGGGGTCCTATATCCCCAACTCCCATCTTGGGCCCATGTGGCAGGGCCATAATATTCTATTTATCCTCTCTGCAGGCCATTCATCTTCGCCCCATGTCTGGCTGCCGCCTGCAATAGGGAGTTTTCTCTTTATTTCTCTCTTTGTTCTATCTAGAGTTTAGTATAGAGGTGCTCCTAATAAACTACTTTCAGACCTGGGTAGTGTAAAGAAAACGGGTCAAATCATTCCTAAAGTGCACGATCCTTTCCATTTTCTGGGTAACTCGCTATATGCTTTTTCCCCCACATCTCCAATATATCCCATTAGGGGCTTTCCATCTAATTTTTGTGTTCTCGGGTTTATTCCAGTAACCCCTAAGATTTTCCAGGGATTGGTAAGGGTTAGCTCCAGAGCCTTTGTTCCAACAAAGTTCAATTTTATCACTCCATTCACAGTTTGTTCCCTTCTCGTGACTTCAATGCCCAGCAGGAGGTTCTGGTTGCTCTGGAGTTAGACTCTTACCTTTCCAAGGCCATTTTTCAGCTGACTTAAGCCCCCCACCAATCCAACAAGTAGACAATCCTAATTCAGTTGCGATTTCCTGTATCAGGTCTATAAATAAATTCCTGTTTGGAGCAGGCAATCCCCAATCACTGTGCTGTTTTTCCAGTTGGTCATATTGTTCGCTCAGGGTCTTTAACCTCTCTTGTTCTATCCTTCTTTTTCTCATTTCTGACTCTTGCCTTTTTAATTCCTGGGTCACCTGTTTCATTTTGCTTTCTGGGTCTACTCCTTCTTTATTTCTTGAAAAACAGAAAGTTTTATCAAACTGTAAACAGACCCTGTTGTCACTAGAGGACACGAGAAAGCACGACACAGTCACTGCTATTGTCACAATAGACTACTTTATTTTTTCTGACTCCGGCATTTATAGTTTTCCAAAGGTGACAGTGGATTGGAGGGTGAACGTGCCACCTTTCCAATGATACTGGACAAACTACCAGTCCATCAAATTTCTCCTCCTCTATGAAGGAATGCAAAACAATAAGTTATTTACAGAAAGTTGTGTGAGAAAGTTTGCTACAAGAATGTAAACTCAGAAGGCTTTAGAAAATCTTAAAAAATCAGGGCGACACCCTGTCATCGTCATTCCCCAGGAGATCAAGTATAACAGGCTCATTATTGAGGACTGCTCTATTTTCATATTTCAAATGTCTCCCCACCCAGTAAGTTTTTCCGCCCATCACACACATCTCTAACTGAGTGTTGTCATAACATAGTTTGTTAACTTGGAAATAGGCTACAAATATTTATTTCATTTTTTCCACAATCCACACCGTGCGGTTACATTGATTACAAGTAGGAACAGGTATCTGCTCTGCATTCCTCTCATACATTTTATGCATGGGTGTTTCTGACTGCCCATCCTTAGATGTTGCTTTTTGGGTATAACATACTGGTTTTTCCGTCCAATTCACATATTCTATATTGAGTGCCATTTAAGGTACAGTACCTGCTTTTCTTACCACTGCTGCAGTCTTCTGGGGCCGAGTATGCTGAAGTTTCTGCTTGTCCTTGTCCCTCCAGCACAGTCTGTAAGCATCGTCCGCGCTCATTACTGGGACTCTGCTTCTCAGTGCTGGGCGGATTTTCTGGGTGCAGACTAGTTGTCCTGCACACGACTAGGCTCAGGCCCATGAGGATTCCCCATAGGTGTACTCCTCTGCTCTTGCCCACGCCCACTGGATTGCCACCAGTGGCGAGGTAAACCATCTTCTTGGCAGCAAGAGTATTCTTCCGGGGTTCCATACCTGGACCGAGCTGCATACCGCCTTTTAAAAGTGCCCCACCTCGATAGTTTGACCGCATCGGTTCTGCAGGGTGTAGCAGTCAGAGGCCCTGCAAGGCCTCCATGGTGGTCACTAGCCTAAGATAAGAAATGCAGAGTCATGATGAGTGGAACAGAGCTACCCCTCTTCCGCACATCAGACCCCTGTTATCTCTCTGTAAGGCTATAGGTCGTATTCTCCTCGACCTCAGCTATAGGACAAATCCTGATCCCTCAACAGCCTATATAAACCCATACCATTGCCCAGTTCAGACGGAAGAGCTGCCACTGGAACCCTTTGCAGAAGCTGCCAATAAAGACATCTCCGCAGAACTCCACACAGCCTTCACCTCTCTCCTTCCCTGCGTCTGCTGAGGCACTTTGCGAGCACAGAGCTGAAATCACTAAGAGCTGAAATCACTCTGCAAGTGCACGCAAAGTAGCCAGCGGCTCAGAGCTAGCCGAGGGGCCCAGGCAGGCTGCGCCTCATCAGCACAGTGCTATCCGGGACATCTACGGCGGCTGCTGCCCCGGGGGCCAGACGGACCCCTGGGGACCACCAAGCTGTAATAGCAGGGTACTTTATTTAACCTCCAGCACTCTACTGTTAGGATTTGTGCTTTTGAATCCAATTTTCCCCCATACCATTTTTAAGCAAGTGATACCACTCTGGGGAGTCTAAATCTATTATGCCCAAATCAGTGGCAAGTTCTATGATACGGCTAGTCAGATACTGTTCGTCCTCTATACACCTTGTGCACAAGCCCTTAGGTTTATATCCTCTTTTACAATGTGTGACCCAAATCTCGTGACAAAGTATTTGCACTTAAAATAGACAAATGGATAGCATTCACAACCAGTCACTATACAACTTACCTGATCCCTCTCGGTCATTTACTTGGCAGCGCAATTTTATCTTTAGGTCCCTAGGGGGTGAGGTCACTTTCCACTCAGGTGTCTCTTCCTGGTGTTCGATCTTTTTCACCCGAGATGCGTGTGTCCAGCCTTTTTCCGCTGTTCGAATTGCTGTGTCTCTGGTTAAAAGGACAAGAAAAGTACCTTCCCAGTGAGGGCTGAGGGGGACTTCCCTCCAGGCTTTTATAAGCACTTTATCTCCTGGTTGTATTTTATGTATAGCGAGCCCTAAAAGGGGTGTTCTGTGTTACTATCCCCTGCTTTCGCAATTCCTGTAGATTTTTATTTATTGCTATTAGATAGGGTTGTATTTGTTCATCTTCTATCTTAGGATGTCCTACTGGCATTCCATGTTCATAAGGCATTCCATATATAACATCTCAAAAGGTGATAGCCCGGTTTCAGAGTGAGGCATGGTCCTGATGTTTAGTAAAGCTAAGGGGAGACATTTTAGCCAGGACATCTTAGTTTCTAGCATTAGTTTTGATAATTGGGCTTTTCATGTCTGATTCATTCTCTCAACCTGTCCTGAGCTTTGAGGATGCCACGGGGTATAGTATTCCCACTGGATTCCTAAGGCCTCTGCTAGTTGTTTAATGATTTTTGAGGTGAAGTGTGTCCCTTGATCCGAATCTATGTAATTTACTATTCCATATCGGGGTACAATTTCTTCTAGTAGGATTTTTGACACTGTCTGAGCTGTAGCCCTAGAGCTTGGAAAGGCCTCTACCCAGTAGGTTAGTTTATCGACTATTACCAATGAAAATTTAGATCTCCCTACTTTGGGGAGTTCAGTAAAATCTCCCTGGATCCTTTCAAAAGGATTTCCCAATACTGCCTGTCGTGCCCTGGCCCGATTAACCTTCTGGCAGATCATGCATCCTTGCACCTCCTGCTTGGCTAATTCATAAATCCCCTTATATCTGAAGAATCTCAGAAACTGTTCTGCAAGGGCCTGGGCCCCCCAATGAGTCTGCTGATGTAATCTCCTTAAAATTTTTCTGGTGTAGTCTTTAGATAGTACTTCCCTCCCATCTGGCAATTTCCACTTACCTTCTTCTAACTTCCCCCCTATTTTCTCATATCCTTCAATTTCCTTTTGGGAAGGATATGGGGGATACTCCCGGGCCTCACTCTCCTTGACTTCCGGGGTATTTACCTTCAATAAAGCTGCCTTTTTAGCTTCCTTGTCAGCCAAATTATTTCCTCGAGTTCGAAACTGCATTCCTGCTTGGTGTCCTTTCACGTGTATGAACGAAATCACCTCTGGCTCCCTGATAGCTTCTAAGATTTGTTTTATTATTTCCCCATGAACCAACCCTCATCCTCAGGTATTAATTAGCCCTCTTTCCTCCCAAATTTTTCTGAAGGTATGGACTACCCCAAATGCATATTTTGAATCTGTAAAAATTGTTCCTTTCTTTCCTTTTAATCTTCTTAAGGCCCTTAATACTGCATACAATTCACACACCTGAGCTGACCAACTAGCACTCAGTGGTCCTGACTCTACTACTTCTCTTGTCTTGCCATCCATAATCGCATATCCCGACTTCCTTTTTCCCTCTATAACTCTCGCTGACCCGTCCACAAACTATTTCTCTCCTAATTCCTCTTCCTCCAGATCCGGCCTTATTTTTGTCTGCAGTTCTACCACCTCGGCACAATCATGAGTAGGCTCCCCTGAGGCTTCTCCAAACAGAAATTGAGCTGGATTTCATGCAGTAGTGGTTCGTAATTCTAAATCAGGTGAGTGGATCAATATGGCTTCATACTTCAAGAGTCTAGCATCTGTGAGCCATTTGTCTGCTTTCTGTTGTAATATACTTCTTACGCTATGAGGAGTATAAACTACCAATGGAGCCCCAAAAGTTACTTTCTTGGCTTCTTCTACTAGCAGTGTTACTGCCACAATTGCTTGTAAACAAGTGGGTCACCCCCTGTTCACAGGGTCCAAAAGTTTTGATACATACCCCACTGGTTTCTTAGCTCTTGCCCAATCCTGTGTTAATACTCCATGGGCAGTATGACTACTAACATCCACAAATAACTGAAATGGCTTTTTCACATTGGGAAGGCTCAATACTGGAGCTGCCATAAGCATTTCCTTTAACTCTTTGAATCCCTCCTCATCTTGTTCTGTCCATTTTAGCCTGTCAGTAGTGAGTTTCTCATACAGGAATTTCACCTTTTCACTATACCCCTCAATCCACTGTGTGCAATATCCTAGAAGTCCCAGCAGCTGTCTAATCTCTCTTTTTGTCCGTGGGGAGGGTAAAGCAACAATTCCTGCTACTCTTTCAGGGTCTAATTTCTTCTTCCCTTTTGTTAGCCCATGTTCCAGATATTTAACTTCAGGCTCAGTAAACTGTAGTTTTGACTTTGAAATCTTTAATCCTTTATCCCCTAAGAAATTTAGTAATGCTATGGTACTTGCTCTTACATCTTCCTCTCTTGGACCATCTACCAATAGGTTATCCACATATTGTAATAATTTAGTCCCTTCTCTTGGCACGAATTGACTTAATAATTGTTCAAGAGCCTGACCAAACAGATTTGGTGAATCTACAAACCCCTGAGGCAAAGATGTCCACCTGAATTGCTCCTTTCTGTTTGTCTCTGGGTCCTCCCATTGGAAAGCAAAATAGTCCCAGCTATCTTTAGCTAAGGGACAGGTCCAAAAAGCATCTTTCAAGTCTATCACACTATACCAGGTATCTTCAGGAGAGATATTATTCAACAAGGTGTAAGGATTTGAGACTGTAGGAAATAGCGTTTTAGTCCTCCTGTTCACAGCTCTCAGATCTTGTACTAACCTATAACTACCATCAGTCTTTTGTACTGCCAGGATAGGAGTGTTATGCCTAGACATGCAAGGTTCCAAAGTCCCCTTTCTTATTTGTTCTTCTGTCACAGGTTTCAATCCTCTCCTTCCTTCCATGGGAATGGGATATTGCTTGATCCTAATAGGATCTTCTGGTCTCTCAATTTCAATATGGATCAGTTCCATTTCTATTCTTCCAGCTTCCCCTTGCGTATACCAGACCTTAGGATCTATTTTATACTCATCCTCTGTGGTTAATCTATATAGGCTTAGCATAAACTGGGATTCTTGCACGATCAGACTTATTTCCAGAGCTACCATTAAGTCTCTTCCTAGCAGATTATAATCTGCTTCTTCAACCAGTAGTATTTTCCCTAAGCAAAACCTAGTTTCTGATTCTATTTCTACATTTTAAATAACAGGTACTTTGAAGGGTTCCCCCTTTGACCCAATTACCATCATAGTATCCTTGCTTTTAGTGCACCCCGGTGGCAACCGCTCAACAGTACTCCACTCAGCTCCTGAATCTACTAAGAATATCAGTTCTTGTTTTTGGGGTCCTATTTTTAGCTTTATCAAGGGCTCTCTGGATGTTCTGGACCCTAAATTAAAAAGCCCCTGACACCTCTAATCTTCCTGGAAGATTTTTTCATCTTTCATCCTCTTTTTGCACTCTCTCTTCAAGTGCCATTTCTTTTTGCAATAAAAGCACTCTGGGATATTTTTCTGACTGTTTGAGTACTTCTTCTAAGAGGGGTTCTGTCCCCTCTGAAGTTGATGGTTCTGTGTTGATTTTACAGGCTCTTGGGTCAGTTCCTGTTTTTGGGCTTCCCTAACTGCTGCTACCAACACCTTTGCTTGTGCTTTCTGCTTTTCTTCATCCCTCCTCATATAAACCCTCTGTGCCTCTCTAAGTAAGTCCTGCAATCCTTTCTCCTGCCAATTTTCTATTTTCTCAAGTTTCCTCCATATATCTTCCCATGACTTCGCTACAAATTGCGTTTTTGACAGGATTCCCCCAATCAGGGAATCGGGGTCCGTCCCTGAGTACATCTGGAGACTTCTTCTCATCCTTTCTAACCACTCGGTGGGTGTTTCATCCTTCCTCTGGCATTCCCTAAATACTTTGCTAATGTGCTGCCCCTTTGGTACGGCCTTCCGTACGCCTTGTATTACCATATTTCTTAGTTCTATCATTTTCTGTCTGCCTTCCTCTGTCTGGGCGTTCCACGTCGGTCTCTGGTTGGGCCATCTCTCTTCTCCCTGCCCTCCCTGGGGGTTTCTACATTCCCAATTTCGTATCGCAGCTTGCCTTATCATTTCTCGTTCCTCGTTGTTGAATAATGACCTCAGTATAGCATTAATATCATCGTATGAGTATATGCTAGTTCCTAGGAATTCATCCAGTCTATCTGCTACCCCTAACGGATCGTCCATCAGCCTTCCCATTTCTTTCTTAAAGGCTCTTATATCCCCAGTATTAATTGGTATGTTTACATATCCAATTATTCCCAGGGCAGTTGGCACTTCTCTTAAAGGGAGGAGATTATGCTTATCTTCCTCGCTCCCACTATCATCATTATTTACCTTCCTTGTTTTGTGCCGTGTCCTGCTGGCGGGGGAAGAACCGCTTTCCCTGGTGGGAAGGGTTTGCCCTTTGTTTTCTGCCGGCTGTGGTGGGGTTGGAGGCTGGGAATACTCCTGTGGATACTGCAATACCGAAGCCTGCCCTTGTAAGAGTGGGACATCTGGAGGCTGTATGAGAAGCGGGGGTGCCTGGGCTTGTATGGGTTGGTGCAGAGGACCCGTGGGCGCGGGCAAAGGAACCTGAGCTTGCACGTGTTGAGGTGGGGAAGTTAGATACGGGGGCGGGAGGTTATCTAAAGGTTCCCATGCTTCGCTCTGGGTCGCAGCACCCTTGTAAATTTTGATGGGGAAAAACCCTGTACTAGCATATTCCCATAATCTGGCATAGTCCCTTTACTCTTTATCCTGTGAATTTTTACCATTCACGTGATTATGTAAAGCTTGGCAAGCCCATCTTTCGAAGGCGCCAAACACAGGCCAGACTAGATGTTTTCTAATTTCCTTATCTCCCCATATTTCTATGCAATAATGAATCATTTTCTCCTTAGATTTCCTTCTCCTTTCAGGACAATCCTCCCAATGTTCTAACATCCACTCCAATGGGCTGTCTCTCAGAATCTCGGGTAAACCGTTTTCTCGTTCCTTCATGGGTTTCTCCTGGGTTTTTCCCTGAGCTTTGCTTTTCCTCTGTCCAATCTTTCTTAGAAGTACAACAAACTATTTTGCTAGTGTCTCCTTACCGTAACTCTGCGCCGAGTTCCAAAAAGAATCCTAAATTTTTGACCGGTACCGTACTTATGCCTGATCTTTGTTCAGTAATACCAGTCTACTAGTCTCACAGTGAACCAATCTGTGGGTTTTTCGGCTGGCAATGAGCTCCCTATTACCTCTCCTTTTCTTCCCTTCCCGGACTTACCAAGTCCTGGATCAAAAAGGTTTACCAGTTCCCAAACACCAGAGAACGTACCTTCTCTTTTGATCCTCCCCGTGACCGACCCCTGAATTCCCCGAGTTTCAGGCTTTATGCGTGAAAATGAGTTTTACCACGTTGCATCCACTTCCCCCTTGACCAACCACTCCACTCACGGGAGAGTGGAACTGCGATCTTGGGGTCCACACTCGCTCCATGATAATATCACGTCTCACACACGCGCTCAATCACACCTCACTCAACCACACGATACTCATGGTCCTTTTTACCACGTGGGTTCTTCGTGCACGTAGAATTTTATGAGTGAAAAAAAACTGCACCACGGCTCCAGAGACCCTTCTCCTGGGTCTGTCCGAGTTGCCTGAGAGCTCTGGGCCCGTTTTTATACCCTCTTTGATGGTGGCTCTGGCTTTTAGTTTGAGGTCCGATTGGTTCCATGGGGTTTCCCAACCCTGTCAGGCTGCTGGACCCCTAAATCAGATCACGATGGGATCACCAAGATTGTTATAGGTAATAAATGATATAGCCGAATTAATAATCAAAAAAAGAAGTTTTTATTTTGCAACCGAGATTCGGTCTTCGATAGCCACAATCAAAGGGACAGCGCCGAGCGCGGGATCGGCGCTGGGTGAACACTGATCCAAACTCTATCGCTTCGGATTCCCTCTGTTTGCGCATGTTGTCTCTGTCTGGTTAGTTTTAAACAGTTTTTTCCGCCTGGGGCAGAGTTTCTCATATTCTTTTCATTGCTTCACATATTCATGTTCACATATATTCACATATTCCTTTTCTCTGTGCTGGGCTGGACAAAGATGTTTCTGGGAAGCGATGAATGCTGATCGTCAAGTTACGGGAACCAGGTATTGGAATGCATGCCCCTGACGACTCTGACTATCTTGATTGTAGATACTTCTCGAGTATTCATCGCTTGGGTGTCCCCTGGATTGTCCCAGGAAAGGGCCCATTGAGAGAGAGTAAAAATTTAACAGGGTAAGAAATCCATTTGGATTTAGGTAAAATGTGCCGCTTTGAGCTTCCCAACATAAGTAAAATATGGTGTTAATCTAGTAACTGCAGCACTAGCAAAACTGCCCCAGCTAAGGAAAAAGAATGCAAATTTCCAAGCTAAAGAGATAAGATATAAGAAAGACTCCTCAGACCTTGAAACAGACAGCGCAGAGTGACCCAGGAGTTCTCTCTGTACTTTCTGACAAAAACTAAGTACAAGTGTAACTAGCTGTAAGTGTAACGTGAAATCAGAAGAATGAATATGCATGAACCTATTGTGAAATTCTATGAATATGTAAATTAGCTAGAGTAATAAAAAAGGATCGGGAGTTTTCAGGGGCACGCATGTCCTTTGAAGGGGAAAGATCCCTCGCATGCGCCCAGCGCTGTAATAAAAACATACCGTGCCTTACAAATCTATCTGAATTGTAAGGTTTTGATTTTTCACCGCAATTCACAATCTCCGCACGGAGCCACGTTTTTCCATTTGTAAATTAGGTCTTTCTCTCTGCTGCCATCTGTGGTTTTGCAATCTTTCCCTGGCTGCGGCTGGTGGTTTTAAAACTTTAAGAATTTTCCTACAAGCACAACTTATTTAATGTATATTTTGCATAAGCACAATTTATTCCATAACATATATTACATGGACAAACAAACAAAAATAACAGCAATAACAAAAAAAACTCAAAAACCAGAAAACTCAATACAGCCTGTTTCTCACATGTCAAGTGCTTTCCCTTTTGGTGTATTTATGACCACAACCGGCAGGGATGCTGGCGGGCTCCAGAGAGGCAGGGCAGCTGCTATGATTCCCGCGTGGCTGCAGGGGGCGCTGTGGCGCGAGGTCAGCAGCCTCTCCACTGGCAATGGCGGCTCAGGCGAGGGGGTAGAGGGAAGATGGCTCGTCTTGCAAAACTCACAGGGAGCACCTGGTCACAGAGCCACTCCGGGTGGCAAGCTGGACCGTAGCAGGAACCTTGGAGCAGCAGGCTGGAACAGCAGAGGTGAGAAGACACAGGGCAGCGAATCAAAGTGTAGCAGAAACCCCAAAGCAGCGGCAAGAAACAGTGGGGGCCGGGCGGACCCGGGAAGAGAGAGAAGATAGAGGGGAGGGATTGTTTTGGGTTTCCCCTGGCTCTTACGTGCCCTGTGTGATGTCCTGGAGACAGTAGCAGTAGCCAGGCGGTGCTTCCTCCAGAGAGAGAGGGAGAAGGCCAAGGGCCCGGGTTTCCTCTGAGGCACCCAAGCAGATGGTGAGGGTCCCTCCCAGCGAGGCCAGGTGTTGGAAAGTCCCAGTTCAATGGCCGCTCTTGCGAGCAGAGGCTCACCCACAGTAAGGAGAAGCAGCGAAGGAAAAAAAACTCTGCAGTAGCAGCGAATCCTCTGGGCAGCAGCAGTCCAACACCAAAACCAGAACCATCTGCCCTCTGAGCCAGGCAATGACTCCCTCACCCTCCCAGCTAGGAGACTGCAGCACCACTTCCCCCCTCCTCCCCAGAACTATTTCAATGGAATTTCAAGACACCCAGCTACATCTTTTGTCTCTTAAGTACCGTCCATTCATCATGTGGGGCAACAAATGGGAAGAAAATTCCCTGTGAAAAATGCCGATCACTTGTTTTAAAATTTTAAAAGTTTAATAGTAATAAAATAGTTATAAAAATAGTAATAAAAATTAGAGCAATAAGAATTTGGACAGAGTTAGGACAATAAAGGACAATAAAAAGCAAAGAATTACGGACGTCAGGGTGTCTGGCACTCTGCCATAGAAACACACCTCGGTAACAAAGGATTAACCCTTAAAAGCAATAGCCTGTTGCATATTCATATATCTCATCTATGATGCAAACATTCTTTTCAAACAAATGATGTCTTCTGGTTAATTTCTGCCCCCCCCCCCCCCCCCCCATCTTGTAAATCAATTCCTTTGGCTCCTAGAAGTCTGGAAGAAGTCTGAATAGTCCCGATAAGAAGGCAATAATTCTTCTCTTGGAATCTTGGTGTCATGTTCTTGTTATCTGTATACGAAGAATTTCTTGGTTATCTTATCCATTCCTTGAGCTAGTTACAAAAAGTATCTTACACCACATAGTTTCTATTTTAATATTATACTATAACCTAAAAACTATATTTACCACACTACTTAAAAAGGATTAATACAGTACTACAAAGAAATTAATACAATATAACTTTCCAAAATAACACATATAGTATTCCTTTTAATATTTGCGAAGAGCCAATCATATAATATGCATTTTTCACATTCCCTGAGAGAAAGAAAAAAAAAAGAGAAAAAGCCTAACCCCCAACCAAACTTAACCTGGCCACGTCTGTAAAGAATAATATAAAATGTTTTTATAAATATATTATTAGCAAAAGGAGCAGCAAGGAAAACCTCCATTCTTTATTGGGGGGTGTGAAAAATGCATTTAATGTATTAATCTCTTTTAAGTAGTGTAGTAAATGTAGTTTTTAGGCTATAGTGTAATATTAAAATAGAAACTATGTGATGTAAGATACTTTTTGTAACTAGCTCAAGAAATGGAAAAGATAATCAAGAAATTCTTCTCTGGATAGAGAAAATAGTAAACAGACAACAAGATCCCAAGAAAAGAATTATTGCCTCCTTATCGGGAAGGCCCAGACTTTGAGGGACCAAGAAGATTGATTTACAAGATAAGGGGGGAAAGCTGAAATGAAGCAGAAACACCCTAGTTTGAAAGGAATGTTTGAATCATGTATGAGATATATGAATATGCAATAGGCTATTGCTTTTAAGTGGTAATCCTTTGTTAGCAAGGTGTACCTTCCCAGACATCTGAAATTCTTTGGGTTTTATTGTCTCTTATTGTCCTAATTTTTATTACTATTTTCATTACTATTAAACTTCTAAAATTTTAAACACAAGTGAATGGCATTTTTCACAGTGGGGGAATATAGTTATCCTTTGGTAACTATGAGGAAAAGGCTGAGGTACTTAACACCTTCTTTGCCTCAGTTTTCAAGAATAAGACAGGTCATCCTGAGGACAACTGGCCTGCTGAGCTAGTAGATGGGGACAGGAAGCAGAATAGCCCTCCTGTAATCCAGGAAGCAGTAACTGATCTGCTGAGCCACTTAGGTGCTCACAAGTATATGGGATGAGATGGGATCCATTCTAGACTAATGAGGCAGCTGGCAGAAAAGCTCACCAAGCCACTCTCCATCATTTATCATCAGTCCTGGCTAACCAGGGAGGTCCCAGATGACTGGAAGATGGTCAATGTGATGCCCATACATAAGAAGTGTTGAGATATTGGGATACTGGGACACAAGACAGATGATGGACTTTCGACCTGGTTAGCATAAGAGGTTTGATAACAGGATGCCTTAGCAAGAGCAAACAGAACTTTGAGGATTGAATCAAGATTGCAAAAATATTCAATCAGACTGGTTTACCAGAAAAAGAAAATTTCATTAAACACTGCAAGCAAGAGATGTTGTATTATGCATAAGTTTGTGTATGTGATTTTAACCTAATCATTGTAGTGAACATTACTGGTCTTCCTAAAACAGTATATAAGCATTGGTAGTCCATAATAAATTCGGATTCTGATCACCTATCAGTCTTCCCCGTCTCTCTTCATCGCCAACAAAGAAGGGCCAGAAGGAGGATCTGGGAAGATACAAGCCTGTCAGCCTGACCGCAGTGTCCGGTAAGTTATGGAACAGATCATACTGAGTGTGATGACATGGCACCTACAGGACAGCTGGGGGATCAGACCCAGATAGCATGAATTTAGGAGGGGCAGGTCATGCCTGACCAGCCTGATCAATTTTTATGACCAAGTGACCCACCTGGTGGGTGAGGAGAAGGCTATGGATGTTGTCTACCTGGACTTCAGCAAAGCCTTTGACACCATCTCCCATTGCATTCCCTGGAAAATTGGCAGCCTACACCTTGGACAGGTGCACTCTTCGCTGGGTTAAGGACTGGCTGGATGGCCAGTGGTGAGTGGTGGTGAAAGGTGCATCCAGTTGGCAGCCACTCTCTAGTGGTGTCCCCTAGAGATTGGTGTTGGGTCCTGTTTAATATCCTTATTGATGATCTGGATGAGGGGATCGCGAGTCTACCATCAGTAAATTTGCAGATGACACCAAGTTGGGTGTGAGTGTTGATCTACTGGAGGGTAGGAGGGCTCTGCAGAGGGACCTGGACAGGCTGGATAGATGGGCTGAATCAAATGATATGATGTTTAACAAGACCAAATGCCAGGTCTTGCATTTTGGCCACAACAACTCAATACAGCATTACAGGTTGGGTACAGAGTGACTGGACAGTGGCCAGACAGAAAGGGACCTGGGGGTACTGATTGACAGCAGGCTGAACATGAAGGCCAATGACACCCTTACCTGGATCAGGAATAGTATGGACAGCAGGACTAGGGAAGTGACTCTTCCCCTTGAAGTAGAGATTTTTGGAGTTCACTTAAGTTAACAAAATTAATTAAGCATTTATATTTTAGCTTGTAGAGTTATGTGTTGAATTTTAACCTGTTACTTAAGAAACCTCTGCCATGGTGCAAAGGGCATAGGAAAATGCAAATTTCTGAAGCTTCTTGTGTAAAGAACAATACCGGAGACCGAGGATGCAAAGAACCCAGAAAAAGAGGCTCCTCTGTGTCCAAGCCTAACAAGACTGACAGACGTACTCAGATAAGCACCAAAGGACCAAAAAGCGCACGCGCAAAAGAAAAAAGTTCAAAAGTTCAACCATGAAGAAGACCACAATCTTCAGCCTCAAGAGACCACCAGAGACCCCCGCAGGACCACCACAGCAAACCACGCATGCCCAGAAGGGCATGGACCTATTTAGCATGAGAGGCGAGGACAGGCAGGGCCAGGGGATGAATATGCATGGAAAAGTTGTGTAAATGTATTGCATATGGAACACCTTTGTGAATAAAGATGTGGGTCAGACCGAGGCTCAGGGCACAAGGTTTTGGAGAGCTATCTCACTTGTGCTGGGCGCTGACATACATACCCACTTCATAACTACCCCAGGTTGTGGAGTCTATTTATTTATTCCGCGTATTGCTTCACCCTCTACTCATCACTGATTAGACAGCACCTTGGATACTGTGTCCAGTTCCGGGCCCTTCATTTTATGAAGGATGTTAAGATGCTGGAGTGGGTCCAGAGAAGGGCAACAAGGCTGGTGAAGGGTCTAGAACACAAGTCCTATGATGAGTGGCTGAGGGAGCTGGAGTTGTTTAGTCTGGAGAAGAGGAGGCTCAGAGGAGACCTTATCACTCTCTACAACTACCTGAAAGGAGGAGGTTGTAGCCAGATGAAGGTTGGTCTCTTCTCCCAGGCAACCAGCAACAGGACAAGAGGACACAAGCTGTGCCAGAAGAGGTTTAGCCTGGACATTAGGAAGAAGTTCTTCACAGAAAGGATGATTGGCCATTGGAATGGGCTGCCAAGGAAAGTGATGGAGTCATCACTCCCTGGAGATGTTTAAGAAAAGACTGGATGTTGCACTTAGTGCCATGGTCTATTTGACAAGGTGGTGTTAGGTCATAAGTTGGATTTGATGATCTCAATGGTCTTTTCAAACTGTATTGGTTTGGCACAACCCTGTTTTAGGTAGCAGGGGGGCCACAAAGATGGGTCCTGTGAGAAGTTGATGGACGCTTCCCACCATGTCTGGCAGAGCCAATGGCTGATGACTCTGAAGATGGACATGCTGCTGGCCAAAACTGGGCTAATGAGAGAAGCTGGTAATGCCTCTGTGATGACATATTTAAGAATAAAATCAAAACAAAGTCACGGGGTTTGCTTCTAGTCAGAGAAGAGGAGGAGGTGAGAACATGTAAGGGGAAAAAACAACACGCAGACACCAAGGTCAGTGGAGAAGGAGGAGGTACTCCAGATGACGGAGCCAAGATTCCTCTGCAGGCCATGGTGAAGACCATGGTGAAGCAGGCTGTCCCCCTGAAGCCCATGGGTCCACGGGGTATGCAGAGACCCACCCGCAGCCCATGGGGAAGGAGCCCATGCCGGAGTGGGTGGATGCCTGCAGGAGGCTGTGATCCAGTGGAAGACCCGGTGGAGAGAGGGGGACTCTTGCTTCCAGACTGGAGCAGCCTGTCCCTGGAGGACTGCACCCTGTGGAAAGAGAGACGCACGTCACTGCAGTTTTGGGAGGACTGTTTGCCCATGGGAGGAATTCACGTTCCACTCATGAGAGTGGACCCACACTGGACAAGTTCATGGAGAACTGTCTCCTGTGGGAGGATCCCCATGGCCTCACAGGGGAAGGACTCCTCTCCCAGAGCAGTTGAAGAAAATCTCGGTGATGAACTGACCAAAACCCCCACACCCTGTCTCCCTGCGTTGTTGGTGGGAAGGAGGGATGGGTTGGGAGGAAAAGGTGTTTTAAGGGCTTATTATCATCAACTTAAATGATTCTGTGATTCTGTGACTCTTACCAAGTCTGAAGAAGAGATGCCTTTTCCAAGTAGACCTCCAGCTGCAGCAAGGCCCTTGGAAGGCCATGGAGCAAGGAATCCAATGCTTGCGAGAACTGGCCGCAATATGTGTATATTCTCAGTTCAGTTGAAGAAAGAACAGAGATAATTTTCTCCCAGGCCAAGCCTGGGAAACTTAGAGAAAATAATTAAAACAATTATTGTATCTCTTTCTGTAACTGTTGTTTATAGATATGATTCTCCAGAGTGTACTATTCATAGCTCAACAATAGTGTGAGAGGTTTTTACTTTGAGACCAATCAAGTCCCACCTTAGCGAGTCACGTTATAAAAAGACACGCTACTTTCATTAAAGCCTTCTAATTCGCCTTCTGAAGACTGGAGTCTTTTCTTTCCGTCCCTGACTCAACAGCATCAGCAATAGAGATCCTTTACTCAAATGACAGCTATCAGAGACTAGAAAAGGTAATCTGTCTCAAGACCTCTTGGGTGCTTGAAATGTTTGGTAGGGGGTGGGTCAGGCCTTGGCCTGGTGAGGTAGTGCCCTGCCCCCCATACATCTCAGCCTTACAGTGTCTGTCAATCACGGCACAGTGGAGGCAGCCCCAATTTTGCCTAACCCAGTCCCTGAGTGGCCAAGAGACCGGAAGTCCCACCTGGGAAGAAGGCCCAGGATGGGCCAAGGCCTTAAGAAGTTTTGGAGGCTAGGATTTTTTCCTTTTTTCCACTTCCTCTCAGGGAATTCTGTCACATTTGTTACTAAGAGACAATAATGACTGATACCTGAGAGACAAAAAAAAGTGTCTAAGGTGGGGGACCGTACGTTTCACCACATTGGTGCGGATCTGCATTTGTCCTGTCCTGCCTCCCGGAATTTATGAGTCCCTGATTCAGTGGCCAACTTATGAATTAGATAACGATGAGATGTGGCCTGAATTTGGTAGCTTAGATAAGAAATTAATATCTAGCTTGATATCTGACATACCCAAAGACAAGTATTTTGAAGAACTAGAGTATGCTAGGCTTTTTGTGCTTTTATTATGTTAGCAAAGCCCATCAGCACCTAAAAAAGAGCAACATATACTGCTTTTAAGGAAAAAATTAAAAAGAACAGGCAAAATTGAACAGTGTGTGTGAAAACAAGGAGGAGGCGGAGTTAGACCTCATGGCTCCTGCTTTGAGAATGGGCCGGGCCCCGGGTTCAGCCCCTCAACACCCATCGGTCGTGCTGGCCTCTCCACCTCCGCTTCTGCTGGTGCTGCTGCCGCCCGTGCTGCCGCCGCTGGCACAGCAGTGGGGGGGGTAGACATGGCTCTAGTGGGGTCCCAGACAGTGAAAGAGGAGGGAGGAGGGCTTTGGCAGCCATAGACACCACCGCAGCCTCTGCTGCTGCAACCATAGACATCTGCTCCAGCTAAGCCCCCTTCCCATCCCTGCTTGCTCCTGAGCGGGGGCGAGGGTGGGGGGAGGGGACAGCCAGCAGGTGCAGGCAATGGCACCACCCCTAGAGGTGAAGCCGAGGGGCAGAGCCTTCTACCGAGAGGGCGGAGAGTGGACTTCCCATGGAGGGAGTGGTGACTCTCATGCTCTCAGGCCTGTGAGTTTCCATAGCAACAACGCGAGCCAGGAAGCTGCCTCAGGAGATGACGTCATCGAAGCGAGCAGGCACCCAGCCCAGCTCCCACAGCGCTGTAAGTTGTGCTGGGCTATTTCTAGAATCGGGACTAGTCGAAGTAGATCTACCACAGTAGACTCAACAGAGTCAGACAGCTCTTGCTCAAGTAGCTCTTCCGAAGAGGAAGATGAGATCACACCTGCCCTGAGCAGGTGAAAAAAGGGAAAGATAGCCAGAAAGTCCATAAAAGAAGGCAGCCCAATAGCCAAATGTACGAGGTCAAAAAAGGATAAAGGAAAAGAACGGTTATAGGTAAAAATTGACCCAGTCGAATTAAAAAAAGAAAAAAAAAAATTATCATAAAGATCAAATTCTATTTGAGCCAGCCACAAAGAAAAGAACAGTGACGAGCCCGGGATCGGTGCTGGGTGAGACACAGGTGCAACCACTCTAGCAGAGGGTCTCCTATGCTTCACACCACCCGTTCTGCGCGAGCAGTTTTTATGCAGTTTATTTTTCTTGAGGCTGTGATTTCGGTGATCAGCCTTTTCTTTCCATTCAAAGTCCCACATATTCATAAAGTCTCTTTTCTCTGCGCCGGGTTGAACAATCTGAGGTCCGGGAAGCAATGTACATCGATGATGGAGTTACGGGAACCTGACATTGAGATGCATCCCCCGGAGATTCCAGCAATTCCAATCTTGGGTAGTTGCCGGGACGATCATCGCTTGTGCGTTGCTAGGTTATCTCAAGAAACGGCCCCTCTCCGAGTGAGCCACTTGTATTAACTTGTACATGAAGCCTTGTCTACAATGGTTTCGAAATACATGAGACAGTCCCCCCCTTTGCCCTGGCTTGCTTGCTTTGTGTCTATATTTAATCATATAAAAACTCCTATCCATATATCACTTTATAGGCGCAAATTTTGCCTATTGCACATAACAGAACCAAAAGAACCGGTTCTGCAAGCCCCATTACAGCAAGCAGTCGACAACCAGGAGCCAGTATATTTAAAGGTTCCATACTGTTGCTTTTCGTTTTCTTCTTCTCTCTCCGATTTCCTTGTTTTCGCCCGGTCCGCTTTCCTGGGGCACTGGCCAGGCGCTTCCGGGAGCAGCCGGGGAAAGAGAGAGGCAACAAACACCTTTGTGGGTTCGTTCGATACGGACAGAGCTGTTTAGAGAGCGCGAGCAAGACCGGGATAAAGAGACTCAAGAGATTGGACACTTGTTGTGCAGTCCAAAGTAGGTTGTATTTGCCCGATCGCCGCACGTACAAGTGACCCCAATCAGGGGTCCAGACAAAGGTTTTATAGGGGAAAATAAGAGATAAGGTGAAACCAATAGAACAATGCCCAGTGTGAATATATTATAGGTAAAATCCAATGGGAATAACTCCAGGGGGAAGGATGAATACACGTAAAAATACAGAATAGAAACTCCAGCTTTAGGTTTAGGAAACAAAAACTCCCATCTCAAATTCACAAAGCCTTTTTGCTCCGTTTGCGTAGCTGCACACTGCAACACCATACTCCCTTATCGAGTTAGAACAGTGGAAAACTACTATGGGGAAATAAAGAAAAAATCCAGATAAAGGTGGCAAAATTAGTAGAAAGAGCAATTAACAGACAAAACCCTGACTAGGCTGATTTGAACTCTATGTTAGATATATTACTTGATCCCACTGAGAGACAAATGGTTAATAAAGGTATTACAACATCGGTAGAGGCAAATATAGCAAATGGGTCGATCCAAGGGACAGTTACACAGGTATTTCCATTAGAAAATCCTGGATGGGACATGAACGTTCCAGAACATATGATGAGGTTAAAATGATACCAAAATCTTATTGTGTATGGGTTAAAACATGGTGTCCCTAAAACTATAAATTGGTCAAAGTTTTATGAAATAAAGCAAAATTATCATGAATGACCCACTGATTTTTTAAATAGGTTAAAAGAAACTGCCATCAAATATACAGATCTAGATCCTGAATCATCTGATGGGAAAGCACATCTAGTTTTCTTGTTTATGGATCAAGCTACAAATGATATAAGAAGAAAGCTACAAAAGAAAGATGGAGTTTGAGACATAGATAAATTGCTATAAGTGGCCTAGAAGGTGTTTCGAGACAGGGGCCCAAATGAAAGAGTTAGACCCCAACCTAGTAAGAAGGCAACTCAGGAAAAGTCATCTAAGAAAACTTCCCCTATGGAGAAAGATCAGTGTGCCTATTGTAAAAAATGGGGCCATTGGAAGAATGACTGTCCAGCATTGAAACAAAAATCCCCAGTTCCCCAACTCCCAGTAGAAAAAAGCTCAAGCTCAGAATGATGGGGATCGAAGGCTTCTCCCCCAGCAGAGCCCTCAGCTATAGCTAAGCTGGGGAAAGGTGACATTGAATTTTTGGTAGATACTGGAGCAGCATATCCTGTGTTAAATACCTTAAAAGAGAAAACCGAGTCATGACGCTGTACATGTTGTTGGGGCAACAGGGGTAAGTGAAACACGGCCTTTCTTCCAACCTTTAAAATTCAAACTGGGGAAGCACTGGGTAACTCATTAATTCCTCTATATGCCTAACTCCCCTAAACCATTGCTGGGGAGGGATTTGTTAGAAAAAATGGAAGCAGAGATGAAATTTAAAAAGGGAAAGGGTGTACTAGTTGTAATTCCTGAATCTAAATTTATCCAAGTTGCTGCGCTTTTTATACAGAAAAAATGTGGTGAAATCTCCACTGAAGTTGAAAATGCAGTGTAGAGGTTTTGGTTTGCCAACTGTTCGATTTCCCGGCCAATGCACTAATTATATAGCGGGTCTAGTGCTGGCTAAGTGCCAGCAGACTTACTAGATTATATTTACTCATTTTCCTGCTGTGAGATAAGCATTAGGAGAAGAAGGGCAAAACAGGCACAAACTTTAAAGGGTATAAAGAAGATTTTATTAACAGAATTAAGAGAAAAAATAATAAGAAAAATCAAAATTAAACCTTCAGAACACTTTTCCTCCCCCCACACCTTCTTTTCTTTCCCAATGACGATGTAAAAAAACAAAACTTGGGACTTTCAGTCAGTTTATCACCTCTAGAATAGTCTTTCTTCAGTCCACTTAGGGAGAGGAGTCTCTCTTGTCATGCTATGAAGACTTTTCCACAATAAACAGTTCTCTCGTGGCTTCAATGTCACAGCAAATCAGCCACCCAGGAAAGGAAAATCTGCTTGCAGTGTGAAAAGTTCCTCCCATACTCTGCTGCTATCTCACAGCTGCTTTCATGGGCCATGTCAACTTATTGGGGTGCTATTTTTAAGATGAGTTGTTCGAGCATAAAAACCAGAAGTTACTTTAATCCATCTCTGGGAACAGAGGTTTTCTATTACTGTCTCTGGGGCAAAGTTCCTCATCTCTCTCATCTCTCATCTCTCTCTATGCAAGTTTCTCATTGGATTACAGCAGCATCTACTTGCTTCAATACCGGTGCCTTGGCTTGCAGTTGTTTTAGAACACTATATCCCCCTAATGCATTTCTATGAGTTACAGGGAAAAAGAGTCTGATGTACCAATTATATCTTCTCTATAGCCTTAGAAGAGGATTTCAGCCCAAGAATAAGGCATCTGCTCAATCCCCTCCCATGTAAAATTTGACTCTTTCTTCATAGACCTCAGAGTCCATGTTGTTGTCTCTAAGTGTCCTCACCTTCCCTTTTTCTGATTCGGGAGACAACTGCTGTTTGTAAGTGTAGTGGTTTTGGTTTGCTAATTTGAGATTTTTTGGCTAATGTATTAATCAGTGTGGTGGGTTTAGTGTTGGCTAATTACTAGTGTACTCACTAGAATGTACTCACTTATTTTTTGTTGTGAGATAGGATTAGGAGAAAGGTAAAGCAGGCTCAAAACTTTAAAAGGGTATAAAGAAAAAATTATTAACAGAAACTAAAAAAAAGAGTAATAAGAATCAGAACAAAAATTTTAGGATACTTCTCTTTTTCTTACATTTTTTTTTTCTACTGACAATGTAAAGAGACAAAACAAAATTTTCAGTCAGTTTACTACTTCTAGAATAGTCTTTTTTCAGTTGACTTAGGGAGAGAAGTCTCTCTTGTTAATGTTATGGAGATGTCCTACAGTGATGCTATGATGCTTGTATCTCCAGTCGTCTGTTCTGTTTATGCTGGATATTATGTTCTGTACCTTCAAGACTGGCTCTGAAAAGATAAGTTTTGTTTTGCTATCAGCCTGCTCACTCTCCCACAGTCGGCTGGACACAGACGACGCAGTACATAGTGCTGCTTTTGCTTTTTGCTTTTGCTTTTGCTCTTGCTCTTGCCCCTGCTTGTTCTTGCTTTTTCTTTTTGCTTGTTAGTTAGTTTAGCTAGGCAGTCCGAATTTTCCCTGGACTGTTTTTCTTTCCCTTTTCTTGGAACCATTCGAACCTGCTCCAGACTGGGACCTGGGAAACACTGAGAGTTTGCACTTTGTGGCCTGCAGCAGCCATTCCTAGCGCCGGAGGGACCGATAACAGAGTGATGACTCCCAGGAGAGACTTTCTGAATTTGTCATCTCTTCAGAGCGGTGAAAGTGTTTTGTCATCTGGTGTTGTTAATTTATTTTTTTTTTTGTGCTGGGGAGTGCTTTGCCTGTTAAATAAACAGGTTTTTTTCCACTTCTCTCCGAGGAAATTCTTCCCTAACCAGGTGGGGGGAGGGGCCATGGGGATTTGCTTTCTGGAGGGCTCCTTCTGGAGGTTTTCTCCCAAATTTGCCCTAAACCAAGAAAGGAGACTGCTCTACAAGAAAAGAGTTCCTTTGTGGCTCTCAATTTCTATGAGTAGCAGCTACTTGGGGAAATATGTAATCATGAAATCCCTCTCATTTTCTTCAGGCTTTTCCCACAGCTGTGTTTATGGGCTATGTCAACTTATGGGGTACTGTTTTAAAGATGAGCTGTTCAAAAGTAAAGGTTCTCATTATCTATCTCTGAAGTCATCTTTATATCTAGGAACAGAGGTATTTTTTTCTTTTTGGGGACACAGGATGTTCATCACTCTTCTCTCTTTCTCTGTTCAAACTTCTTGTTTGAACACCAATCACTTGGTTTTTAAAATCTTAAAAGTTTATTAGTAATAAAATAGTTATAAAAAATAGTAATAAAATTAGAGTAATAAAAATTTGGACAATGAGGATTAGGACACTACGACACAATAAAAAGCAAAGAATTATGGACATCCAGATGTTTTTGGGCACTAAGCTGCAAAAAACATGCCTTGTGAAAAAAGGAATAACCCTTAAAAGCAATAGCCTGTTGCATATTCATATATCTCATACATGATGCATACATTCCTTGCAAATAAGAATTTTTTGGGTTTTTGTCAACTTCTTCCCCTTAATCCTGGTGGTTCCATAAAGACGGAGAGAAGGTGGAAGAATGTTTGTCTTTCCTGATAAGGAGGCAGTAACTCTTTATGTGTCCTGTCGCTGTTATCTCTGTGCAAAGAGTTTCTTGATTATCTTATCCCTTTTCTTGAGCTAGTAAAAAATATCTTATATCACATAGTTTCTATTTTAACATTATGTTATAACCTAGAACTATATTTAACACTTATTTATTTAGCTTACTTATTTAACACTACTTAAGAGAATTAATACAGCATAATTTTCTAACACTACACATATAATATTCATTTTAATATTTGCCAAAAGCCAATCATAAAATATGCATTTTTCACAATCCCCCCTCTTATTCTTTATAAATCATTTGGCTTGAGCAATATTTCTTATCCACTTGCATTCTTTGGACTATGTTGGTAATCAAATAAAACATGGGATTAAAAAAGGAAGAAACATCAAAACAGTTGTAACACCTAAAAGGAAGAATCCTAATTTCTTCCACTATCCCATCCTCAATACATTACTCCACCAGTTAGTTTTCAACATTGTTTTCCAATTTTTGAACCGGTACCTGGGTTATTTTTTTTTTTCTGATCTCCTTTGTTTTTTTTTTTTTTCCAAGATGACCTCCCCGTTGTCATCTATTTTCAACAATCTGATATATCAAACTTTCCACAAACACCCCCTTCTTTAGCCAATAAATAGTCTAAGGCCAACCTATTCTGATACACTACAGTTTTTGTTTGGCTTTGCTGACTTGATATTAATTCCAATGCCTGAGCAGCTTTGTTTGTTATCTTTTCTATAACTGCTTGGAGTCTTATAATGCAATTCATTATATAATTTGGGGTCAATACAGAGTTAGATTGCTGTGCTGGTTTTACCTTTTTGTTTATCAATTGCTCTTTTACCAAATCTGGTGCTTTATTTCCAATTGCGTATGTAAAACAAATCCATCTCTTCCCTTTCGGTCATTCACTTCCCATCCTCTTACCACTTGTTCTTAAATTCTCTGCAATCCAGTACTTTTTCCCATTGTGCATGCACTTGCCTAATTTAGATGGGTAATAACAGTGACTGTTGACATGAGTATGAGAAATAAAAAAGGAACCTCGGTGTCTTTCCATATTCAGCTTTTGGTAACACCTGTGGCATGGCTTTGTCGATATCCCAAGAGGGAAAAGAAAAAAAATGAGTGACAGAAGAAGGAATGACAGAGGTCTACTATGGCTTATACTCCTACCTCCCATGCCTATAGGGATGCAACCCATAGCAGGTGTATTTGATCTTCTTGGTGACAAATACAGAGGCCAATCCGGTCTTGCTCTCTTTTTCCTTGTCACTTTCTCTTAGCTAATTTCCAGGTGTTATAGGTAAAAATTGACCCAGCCAAATAAAAAAGAAAAAAACCCCAATTTTTATTATAGCGATCAAATTCTATCTGAGCCAGCCACAAAGAAAAGGACAGTGCCGATCCTGGGATCGGCGCTGTGTGAGACACAGGTTCAACCACTCTAGCAGAGGGTCTCCTATGCTTCACACCACCCGTTCTGCGCAAGCAGTTTTTATACAGTTTATTTTCCTTGAGGCCGGGATTTCGGTGATCAGCCTTTTCTTTCCATTCAAAGTCCCACATATTGATAAAGTCTCTTTTCTCTGCATCGGGTTGAACAATTCGAGGTCCAGGAAGCAATGTACATCGGTGATTGAGTTACGGGAACCCGGCATTGAGATGCATCTTCCGGAGGTTCCAGTGATCCCAATCTGGGGTAGTTGTTGGGATGATCATCACTTGGGAAATGGCCCATCTCCGAGCGAGCCACATGTATTAACTTGCAAATGAAGCGGTTTCGACATACGTGAGGCAATCCCCTTGCCCTGGCTTGCCTGCTTTATGTCTATTTTTTTAATCATATAAATCTTCTACCCATATATCACTTTATAGGCGCGAATTACACATACTGCACATAACACAGGCAAATAGTTTTTGACACTCCTTAACTGTGGCTTCCCACTGTTCCTCGGGTATCTCTCCGTCAACAGGCACTAATAATTCCCATCCACAAAACAAAGTTTTTACTTCAGTTGTTTTGAGTTCTATTTGTATAGGGGATAGATTCAGTACTCAATACTTCTTGAAATGAGAACATAGATTTTCTGAACTACAATACCAATTATTCCCATAATTTAAACATTTACTTATTACCCAGATAGCATGTCCAGCATCGGGATGAATCAAATAAAGTATACAGTATAGTACTAATGGTAATTTCCCTTCTTCCCTGTACAAGTCACAGGCTAAGGCCAGAATATAAGAACTCTTTGACTAAAACAGTCCCGATCCTCCTGTTTGAAGTGGAAGTATTCCTCTCCCAAGGAGGTGTCAGAGGCATCTCAGGGCTTATTCTGGCAGTGATTAAAACCAGTGATGTAAGCTTTGCCTTATTTCTCAGTTAGGTGTTATTCTTTGTACCTTCCTTGGATCATTTGGGTCTTCCCAAACCATTACCACCCAGTCCCAGTTGAAAGTCAATTTGGTATCACTTGGTTTAGATGTGATAGTCCATTCCTCAAGTTTCTTCACAAGTCCTTTGACTTTGCTGGCATGAATTCACCCTCTTTCTGTGGTTCAGATTGCTGCTTTAGTAGCACCTGGAAATGACTTCTTAATAACACAGTGATAAAAGAAAGACAATACTGCATTAACTTTTACCATTAGTTTTCTCCAAAACTTTCTGGGTTTAACTAAAAGCTTTTTCTACAGACGCCTCTTCCTGTATCCAGCTTTGTTAATAGCTGACAAGGCAAATTCTTCTTCCTGTGAGCTATAATTAGTTAAATAAGAAAGACCACGCCAATTTTAACATGAGATGAATCACATCTCTTGCTTTTTACTTTTTGGGCAACATTTAACTGTTTTAGCCTTACAGACCCATTCTTCAGAACAAAAGCTTCCTCTTCTTAACAACAAAAGAAAGAAACAAACAGAAAGAAAGAAAGAAATCTTGCTTTAAAAATAAACTTTGTGAGGTTTGGAGAGCCAGCAAGAGATTGAGGCAATCTCTGCCTTGATCTTATCTCTAATGCTGGCCCCTCTCCCTTTTTGCACAGCAGTGCTTTTAACACTGTCTCTGGCAGACAGCTGCCTGCGGGGGTGGGGGGGGCAAGGGCAGGCCCATGCCTCGCTTCCCTCTCGTCCTGTCTCTCAGCCCTCGGTGGTGCTTGCCGGGTCTGAGGATACCATCTTGGACTTGGGACCTTAGCAGGCTGGGAGCCACCCCCCTCCTCAACGACAAACCCACGTGATCTGCACCCAGCACTTCCACCGGGGCGGCTAGTGCATCCAGCAACCCTGCACCTTCCAGGACCCTGGCACAACCAAGCCAGCTCCCAACCCCCAGTGGCGTCTCACGCAAACCATGCCCTGCTCTGCTTCCACCGGGTGGGAGAACACTGGCGGTGGCCTCTCCAGGTTGCCCCCATGAATCGGTCCCTGCCACAGCCCCTGAGACCTTGCCGCTTGCACGAGAGCGGCCGAACACCTCTTAAGCTTGACAATCTTTAACCTGGTGTCCCCAGGTGCTCCTGACATTCTCATTCCTTAGTCTACATATCCTCTTTTCCCTTCAAGGAGGGCCCGTTCTGCTAAACTTTTTCCGGACCCCAGTTCGGCATTGAACAATTTCCTAACAAAGATGTGTTAAGACACTTCTCTGCCCTTTATGGAGAGACTGCATTCAAACCCTTGTCCTCTTCTAGCACCAAGACATCATCACTCTGCATTCTAACATCCTGGAGTCTGCCAATCACCCCTCCCCCCTTTTTCAACTTCATTCTTCCTTCCCTTCTCTGATTCAACACACCTCAGACCTCATGAGGTGTACACCCAACTAGTTTACTTCTAAAAGTAAGTTTGCGACCTGTTGCATCCCGGAGTTTGGGTTTAGATTAGGGTTTTTAATTTATGTTAAAATAAGTCAAGTTCTGTAATCCCGCGTTTCCCCCGTGTTGTTCCCCCCCGCGGTTTCTGGCCCCATGTTGCCTGTTGCCGGACCTTACCCCTCTGCCGCTCCTGTAACCACCCTGCCGTCCGGCCCCGGGAAACCCCGTGCTGGCCACCCCAAGCCACACGATCCCGCTCAGCCCGCGGTTCGGTGCCCGCCCCTGCGGGGTTCTCTGGTTGGTCGCTGTTGCTGGCGTCACCGCCACGGCAACCGCCCCTATTGGGCGGCAGGCCGTGGATCCTCTCGCCCCGCCCCTCCATAAAACCCTATCCCGCCGGCAGCCAGGCGCCATTTTCTCCCATGCAAGTGCCGGGAGCGGTCACGTCTTTCCATCGAACCGCGCCATGTGTGACCAATAAACCGTTCCTGCCAAGCACAGAGTAAATGGACAAATTCCTTACCTCTTTGCCGGATCCCTAGCGCATGGTAACAGAGGCTGGCCAGCCCACGCGCCCGAGACACGGAGCCATGTCCGGGAACCCGCGGCAGCAAACCCCGGCAGCACGTGGAAGCTACGCCACAGCCGGGCTCCCAAGAGCCGCGTGCAGCCGGGGAGAGCGAAAACCCACGCCGCAGCGACCTTCTTTTACTAGGATCACTGTAGCTGCAATAGCTTGAATACATACTAGCCAGCCGTGGCTTATTGGGTCTAGCACCTTTGAAAAATAAGTTACTGGTCTCTTTACTCCTCCCTACTCCTGAATTAAAATTCTATGAGCTACTCCATTTTTTTGCAAGCTTAAAGCTGGTACTTAGGCCAGTTTTAACTTCAACTCTTCTAATTTAACATCATTTTCCTTTTTTAATTTTCTAAATAAAAATTTTATTGCTTGTGTGTACCCATCAATCCATAATCTGCAATATCCTAATAATATGAGTAGTCTTCTGATTTCCCTCTTCGAAGAGGGAGGGGGAAGAGATAAAATTCCTGAAATTCTCTCATAGTTGAGTGTGGATATTCTAAGCTCAGACAGAGAGAAAAAGGAAAGGGTTTTCTAACCAGGCGAGAGCCTGGGAAGCAGTTGGAAAAGAATGTAAATAATTCTCTAATCTACCTTGTTATTCACATTGTTTATAGATATGTTCTGCCGCTATGTGTCATTCACTGCCCACCAATGGTGTGAGATGTTTTTATTCTAAGACCAATGAAATTAGTCTTCTCGATGTTCTCTATATATAGAGCGGTACATTTGAAATAAATCAGAGTTCATTTTCTTAGCCTTCTGATCTGGAGTTCTCTGTTCCCATCCTTCTCAACAGTGTCATCTGGTGACCCCTCATGGAATCGCAGCCTCGGCTGAAGCCCCGAACCCCAGCGTCTTGCGGGGGGGCTCTGCGGTGCAGCTCCACGCCAGTAGCCTGGAAGGCTCTGGCCGGACACCTTTGGCCTCCTGAGAGAGGTAATGCTGAAACCGCGTGCCTTCTGGTGAAGGCTTGGTCCTGTCTGGACCGCGGGTCGGCTCTTAGAAGCCGAGAACTGAGCGGGACGGGTTTTCCCTGAACTAGTGGACTGTCTGTCTCTTGAAGTGGACGTCTGCTAAGGGGAGGGTTTCCTAACAATGGGGAACCAGCCATCTACGGCTGAACGGTTGGTCTTGGCCACCTGGCGGAGCTGCGCCCCTCACATGGGGGTCCAGGTCTCTGATGATGAGCTCGTCATACTCCTGGGTTGGGCTCGGGACCGTGGATTCCCTGTGGACCCTGAACGCGCCTTTGATCGTAGAGTCTGGCATGACTTGGGCCGATGCCTCCTGAAGGAGATGAACAAAGGGGATGCTCCAGTGTCCGTATTGTTCACAGTCTGGGGATGCATCTATACGGCCTTGCATGGCAAGACCCCAAGGAGCAGTGACTCCGAATGGGAATTCTCGGGGACTGAGGATGCCGTTTCAGTATGCAGCGGTGTTTCGGGAATCAGTGGGCGACAGGCGGGCAGGGCGGTGCCCAGGCCCTCCACGGCGCCGAGTGGGGCGGTGAGAGACGCTGGGACACCCCGCGAACTTTACATGTCATCGGGAATTCATGCTAAGCCCAAGTATTCCCATCCCTGTGACTACATTCAGCCAAGATATTCTTTGCCGACAGATCGGCCGCTGATTGCGCAGCAGTCTGTGCTGCGGCCGACTGCGCAAGCGCACTCTACTGTGGGCACGGTGTCGGTGACATCGGCCGCCTTTCAGGCAGCGGCGGGGGTGCCTTTGCCACAACCATCGGTTTTGGCACACCCAACACTGCAGGGCTTGTTGGGAGCTGTCCCGCCTTCGCCGCGACAGCCTGAAGCCCATCCGGTGGTGGAGCAGACGGCTCTGTTGATTCAGCCATTGCTGGCCCCCCCGTTCCGGACTGCAGGTGAGGGGAGTGGCGGTGTGGCCCGCGGTACATGACGCAGCGGGGGCTACAGCCCCCCTGGCTCCTTCTCTGTTAAATATGGAGCCTGCGCAGATGTATGGGTCCTGCCCCCAAGCATCGCCGGGATTGGTGATGGTCTCTTTGACCCACCCCCTGGCACACCCCCCGCCGCCTGTGGGGGCCCCGGTTCTGCCAACGGGGCAAGCACATTTGCCTCTTGGTCTGCCCCATGGCACGCCAGGTGCACCGGCTGACTTAATTTCTTTTGCAGTGCCGGCGTCAGTTGTGCAGCAGCATGTACTGGGTGGAACCACCATGATGTTTTCTGTTCTGCCCTCTGTGGGACTGGCTCCTGCGCCAGGGGAGGGAACAGCCCCTGCTCCGCCGGCCATGGCGCCACCCCTGCCGACCGCAGGGTTCGTCACTCCGTCCGCTGCCGCGCCCGCTGCCCGACCCGCTGTGGCAGCAACAGCATCGCCTCTGTCCCTCGTTTCGCCTGTCGCTCCAGCAGCAGCAGCAGGTCTGCCTCTTGCTTCGACTGCTGTGGCTTCGGTGCCTGTACTGCCTGCTGCGTTCCAGCAGCCAGCGCCGTTTGTGCCTCCGATGACTGCAGCTTTGGAGCACACCCTACCCGTTGTGTCGCAGGCTCCGGCTGATCCCTTCATGCCGCTGCCTGCGATTGGACAATCCACTGAGTTGCCGGTCGTGGCTCCGGTCCCCGCCCCGTCACCGGCGGCTGCCCCCTCCTTCTCGGGGGCTGTGGGCTCAGAAGCTGTGTCCAGTTCTTCTGTTTCACGGTCAACAGCCGCTTCTCTGGCCTCACTGCCTCCCGTCAGCCCGCCTGTTCATGCAGATCGCAGGCTGTCCCGCTTGCCCCCATCCCAGGAGGCTGGCTGCGACAGTGAAGATTTGTCCTCCCCCACTCCGCCGAGGGGGTGTGACCGAATGTTGGAACGTCGGCACCGCCAGGGGGGACAGGTGTCTCAGAGAAATCTGTGGACACTGCCTCCCTGTCAAGTGTCTGTGCAGCCGATAAACCCCCGCCGCTTCTGTGAAGTGGTGAGAGAACGGGCTTTGGAGGCTTGTGACTGGGATTTGATGGAGCGGGTGGGAAAACCTGGGGGTGCGGTCTTGAACCCACCGATCCAGGGAAAGGAGACTGTAGCTACCGGTCAGTTGGTTCCTCTGGCCTCTCCAGAAGTGGCACAAGAGGATGAGGGAGAAGAGGCATCACCACAACCTAAGCTTCAGGCCTTTTCCGTGCACAAAGCAGTCCTGAATTCGGGACAGCAGGACAGGCATGAGGTTATGGCCTGGAAGGTTGTGCAGGATTTGCAGGATAAGGTGGCAAAATATGGGTTGGGCTCTGCTCCGCTGATGCAGGTCCTCAGAGTGATAAACACTGACCTGCTGGCTCCCTATGATATTAAACATCTGGCCTCTGTGTTGTTCCAACCTGTGTAGTTTGACGTTTTTATGAACAACTGGAGAAGGCTGGCTGAAAGGGTTGCAACTGAGAATGCACATTACCCTCAGACGGACCCTAGATACTGTGTGGGGGTGGATGCGCTCATGGGGCAAAATGCCTTTGCCAATCCTGATGTTCAGGCTACTTGGCACCCCATCATACTTGAGCAGGCCCAGAAGGTGGGCTTTGCTGCATTGATGAAAACCATGGAGACAGCCGCTCCCAAGCAACGATATGTGAAGATAATACAGGGACACAAGGAATTGTTCTTGCCATTTGTTGAAAGGCTTGCAGCTGCTTTGGAAAAGCAGATCGAGGATGAAAATTTAAGGTTGGTTTTATGCAAGACTTTGGCAAGGGACAATGCAAATGAGGACTGCAGGAAAATTATAAATGCGCTGCCAGGTGACCCATCGTTGACAGACATGGTCGAGGCTTGTTCCAGGTGTGGTATGGTGGACCATAAAATGCCTGTTCTGGCAGCGACCTTGCAGGCAGGCATGCCATCCTCAGGGATTGGTCGACGCAAGAAGGGAAAAAAGAAGGGCAAGCAGGTACAGGGGGCAAAAGTGAGGAAAGGGCCAGACTATAACTTTTTGTGTTCCAGGTGTGGTAAGCCAGGTCATTTTGCAAACAAATGCAAGTCTACTTACCATGCTAATGGTAAGCGTTTGACAGGCTCGGGAAACGGGGGAAAGAGCGCACAGGGGTACTGCGCGCTGACACAAGTGGTCCCACAGGGCACGGCACCAGCACAGGGCGTCTCAGCCAACTCAGTGCAAGCACCCGCGGCTCTGCCGGGGTGGATGTACACACTGCAGCAGCAGTCATCTTAGATTCTAGTAAGGTGCATAAGATTCCTCTGAACGCATTCGGGCCTTTAGGCCATGGATTGAGTGCATTGTTGGTAGGACGATCTAGTGCTACCCTTTTGGGAATCTTTGTGCACCTGGGTGTCATTGATTCTGATTTTATGGGCCAAATTTGTGCCATGGTTTCCACACCCTCCCCCCCGTCATTATTCCGGCAGGGACCCGCATTGCTCAACTTGTGCCTTTCCAGTCATGTGTTCCCAGGTCAGATCAGCGGACATGTGGGGATGGTGGCTTCAGATCCACAGGACGGCCACAAATCTTCTGGTCCACAGTCATTTCTGCCGACCGTCCGCAGATGACATGCTCTGTGATTTTACCAGGTACCAGTCCGCCTCAGATTCAGCTGCAAGGTTTGATCGACACCAGAGCCGACGTGACAGTCGTCTCCTCTTCTGCATGGCCTCCTAAGTGGCCTTTGGACTCTGTGGGAGCGGCCATTGAAGGGTTGGGGGGTGCAGCGCAGACATTTCTGAGCCGGCAGGCCGTGTTGATCAAAAATCCAGAAGGGCAGACCGCTAAGGTTCGGCCCTATGTTACTGCAGCTCCAATCACTCTTTGGGGGCGGGATGTGCTGGTGGCCTGGGGGGTATGGATCGGAATGGGTTTTTGGTAGGGGTCACTGCGCAGAAGGACGCAAAATATCCTATGCTGCCTTTGCGGTGGCTGGTGACCAGACCTGTCTGGGAGAACCAGTGGCCCCTACCAAGTGATAAGTTAGTCGCCCTTTGTGATTTAGTTCAGGACCAGCTTCGGCAGGGACACATTGAACCTTCTACCAGTCCCTGGAACACTCCTGTTTTTGTAATTAAGAAAAAGTCGGGGAAGTGAAGGCTGTTACAGGACCTCCGGAAAGTTAATGCAGTCATGGAGAGTATGGGGGCATTGCAGCCTGGTATGCCCTCACCTACCATGGTCCCTGTGGGATGGAAAATCTGAATCATTGATCTAAAGGATTGTTTCTTTACAATCCCGTTGCATCCTGATGACAGGCCAAAGCTTGCCTTTACCGTGCCTGCCATCAACAAAGCTGAGTCTGTGCGGAGATATCAATGGAAAGTTTTGCCGCAGGGCTGCAAGAACAGTCCGACTATTTGTCAATGGTATGTGGCTCGGGCCTTGTCCGGAGTTCGCGAGCAGTTCCCTGACGTGTATTGTTATCATTACATGGATGGCATCCTGGTGGCGGCACCCACTCAGGAGGAATTGCTGAGGGTACAGCCTCAGTTGTTCGCCGCCTTGCATTCTTATGGACTGCAAGTGGCTCCGGAAAAGGTTCAAAGCCATCCTCCTTGGAAATACTTAGGAGTCAAAATTCTTGAACGAACTATTCAGCATCAAGAGGTGCAATTCCCAAAGTCTATTGCGACCCTGAATGATGCTCAAAAACTGCTTGGGCTCATCAATTGGTTACGTCCCTATCTGGGACTGACCACAGCGCGGATGTCCCCGCTGTTCAACCTTTTAAAGGGGGACCCAGATCTGAATTCACCTCGGAAATTGACTCCTGAAGCGCGACAAGCGTTGGAGGATGTCCAACAGGCTTTGTCTGCTCGTCAAGTTTATAGAGTAAACCCTTCCATTGATATCACTGTTTTCATTACCTGTCCAGATGGTCATCCCACAGGTGTCATTGGCCAATGGAATGACAAATGGCCTGATCCTTTGCACATCTTGGAATGGGTCTTTTTGCCCGATCAACTGAAAAAGACGGCATCTTTGCTGCTTGATTTGGTTGCCCAGTTGATAATCAAATGCCGTTATCGGTGTTTGCAATTGATGGCAGCTGATCCCGCGAGGATCGTTCTTCTAGTGGAGCGGAACACTTTTGAATGGTGTTTCATTAATAGTGCTCCCTTGCAAAGTGCGCTGCAAAATTTTCCAGGGCAAATTGTTTGCCATCTGCCCAGTCATAAGTTACTGCAACTGGCAAAAACGACCAGTCTGTCCTTACGACCGAAAAACAGTCGAGTGCCAGTGCGGGGACCCACCGTCTTTACCGACGGTTCGGGAAAAACGGGAAAGGCCATTGTGACCTAGAAGGATGAGTCTGGATGGCAAGTGTTGGAAGGCCACATCTCCAGTTCAGCTCAATTGGTTGAACTGAAAGCTGTTGCAATGGCATTTCAGATATTTTCTCAGATGCCTTTGAATTTGGTCACTGACTCTGCTTATGTTGCAGACATAACCCAGCGGTTGGACTGCTCACTGCTGAAAGAGGTCAACAATGCAGTTTTGTTCCAATTGTTGAGAGCCTTGTGGCGTGCAATTCAAGCCGGGGTTCATCCGTACTACATTCTGCACATTCGGAGTCATACCACTTTACCAGGTTTTATAACAGAAGGTAACACCAGGGCTGACAGGTTGGCCAACCCTGCATGGGTGGCGCCTCAGCCTAACAGAACTGCGCAAGCCAAGGCGTCACATGATTTCTTTACATCAAAGTGCACATACTTTGCAAAAGCAATTCGATCTGACATCAGCTGAAGATCGTGACATTGTCAGTTCTTGTGCTGTCATGGGTTTGCTGCACCTTTACTGGCGGGGGTGAACCCCAGAGGCCTAAAGGCCTTGCAGCTTTGGTAAACGGATGTTACTCACATTGCCGAGTTTGGTCGACTCAAGTACGTGCATGTGTCTATTGACACCTTCTCCTCTGCCATGTGGGCATCTGCTCACACAGAGGAGAAGGGTTACAATGTGATTGCCCATTGGAGGATGGCTTTTGCAGTTTTGGGAATACCTTCAAGTGTGAAAACTGACACTGGCCCTGCCTCTGTCTCGCAGAAGAAGCGTCAGTTTTTACGCTTGTGGGGAGTGTCACACAAATTTGGCATTCCGCATTCGCCAACTGGTCAAGCCATTGTTGAATGCGCTCATGGCACTCTAAAGCGCATTCTGGAAAAACAAAAAGGAGGAATGCTAGGGGAGACCCCACACAGTAGGTTGGAGAAAGCTCTATATACAATCAACCATTTGACAGTGCCGAAAAATTCAGAGATTCCTGTTATCTTGAATCATTTTCTCTCATTGCATCCAGGGGGTGAGACGCACCTGCCCCGAGCAAAGGTCTGGGTGCGGGACCTTGCCACAAACAAGTGGGAAGGCCCGTGAGAACTCATCACTTGGGGCCGCGGGTATGCATGTGTCTCCACAGATACTGGGGTACGATGGATACCTGCGAAGTGTGTTCGCCCTGACCTGCAACAGCAGAAACAGAAGGTGGTCGGCAGACGGCCTTCAGACGGTGACCATGGTGCCGACCATCCATCACGGTCTTCAGACGATGATCAAGACACCGACCATCAGCCAGCTGGTCCCTCCACGAGTGGAGAGTGAACATTTGTTTTGTTTCCAGAAACAGACTGTTGATGAGTTAGGCTGCCTGTGTAACACACAGACTAACAATGTTTTGGAGTTGGTGATGGGTTTCTTGAAAATAATAGTTAAGTTGATAGAGAGTTTATAATATAAGAATAAGTTAAAATCTCTTTGACTGAACTGAGCTAATGTCCGATGGGGGTTTCGATTGTCGACTGATAACCTCGGAGTTGTGTTTGTCCTCTTTCCTGCAAGGGGCCCCGCAGGGGGATGACAAGCACCGCCTCCTTCTTTAAACAAAAAGGTGGAAATGTGGATATTCTCAGCTCAGTCAGAGAGAAAAAGGAAAGGGTTTTCTAATCAGGCAAGAGCCTGGGAAGCAGTTGGAAAAGAATGTAAATAATTCTCTAATCTACCTTGTTATTCACATTGTTTATAGATATGTTCTGCCGCTGTGCGTCATTCACTGCCCACCAATGGTGTGAGATGTTTTTATTCTAAGACCAATGAAATTAGTCTTCTCGATGTTCTCTATATATAGAGCGGTACATTTGAAATAAATCAGAGTTCATTTTCTTAGCCTTCTAATCTGGAGTTCTCTGTTCCTGTCCTGCTCAACGGCGTCAGTTGAGTTTCCAGCTACCCTTACTTACTAAGTGTCCAAGATATTTTACCTCTGGTTCTACAAATTGCAGTTTCCCTTTTGATACCCTTAATCCTTTTTCCCACAGAAAATTCAAAAGTTTTATAATAGCATCTCTAACCTCAACTTCAGCTTCCCCGGATAATAAAAGATAGTTCCCCTTGGGCTTCTTTACTGGGAGAATAGGGGTATTATGAGGAGACCTACAAAGTTCTAATGTCTCATCTTTTATTAGTCCTTCTATTACTGGCTTCAAACATTCTGTCCTTCTAAGGATATAGGACACATATAGGACTGAATTGCAGTGAAAAAATCAAAACCTTACAATTCTGATAGATTTGTAAGGCATGGTATGTATTTTTTATTACAGCGCCTGGCGCACGCCAGGATTTCCCTTCAATGGGCATGCGCACCTCTGAAAACTCCCGATCCTTTTTTATTACTCTAGCGAATTTACATATTCATAGAATTTCACAATAGGTTCATGCATATTCATTCTTCTGATTTCACATTACACTTACAGCTAGTTACACTTGTACTCAGTTTTTGTCAGAAAGTACAGAGAGAACTCCTGGGTCACTCTGCGCTGTCTGTTTCAAGGTCCGAGGAGTCTTTCTTATCTCTTATCTCTTAAGCTTAGAAATTTGCATTCTTTCTCCTTAGCAGGGGCAGTTTTGCTAGTGCTGCAGTTACCAGACTAAACAGCATATTTTACTTATGTTGCCAAGCTCAAAGCAGCACATTTCACCTAAATACAAATGGATTTCTTTCCCTTTTTCATGATTTAAACAGTGGCATTGCATACAGTAAGTACGAAGGCAGTGGCCACATTAGAAACAGGATCATAGGTCACAGATGCTTTTGAGATTTCTTTATATAATCAGGAAATTTACCATAGTCCACCAGGATTGGAACTTTCTCTCAGAATCAATCACATTATCCCAGATAATCCATCAAATTTCAGCTGGAAAATTATTTTCACCCCCCCTCCTGTATGATCAAAGCTGCTGTTGCCTGCATCCAAAACTGTGCTTGTATAAAACTGAAATCTAAAGACACATTATTTTGAACCATACTAAGCACTTCTACTATTAACTTGTGGTCTTGGACCCTGGCCTTTTAGGGATAACTCTAGGGGTTGTTTTAAGTTTGCCAGTCCACCTGCTGCAGTGGCCAGATCTCTCATAGATCTAGTGCACTGATTAGAATCTGGGACTAAGGTTATTCAGCATCAATTACAATTATACACAAAACAATTCTATAAATAAAATTACAAACTACCCCCCCCACAATACACTCATTTTGCCTGAATACGTTTTAGTCTCAGTTCATTGTCTCTTGGTGTCAATTTTCAAGGGGCTTCAGGGGCCTCCTTCATTTGAGCATGGTAGATCCGGGTATTCTGCTTCTTAATCTTGATTGCGGCGAAGGTGGTGAGAAGCATCTGGAATGGTCCTTCCCACTGTGGTTCCAAAGTCTTTTCTGTAAGAGACTTAACATATACTTAATTCCCAGGCTGTATGTTATGTACTGGTTCACTTAGCTCCCTGCTCTGGGTTCCAGCCATATGTCTTTTCATTTCATTTGACCTGTCTACTAAAAGCCACCATATAGGTCTCTTGCACTATTATGGAAATAAAATGTGATCCTTTATCTGGGAATATTGTGACTGGAACTCCAAAAGCAGTATTATTTACTCTGATCACCTTGACAGTTCTGGTGGGGAATACTTCTGGCCACCCTGAAAATGTATTTGCAAATACTCATAAATACTGACACCCCCTTTAAATGGGGGTTTTGAAAAGCCAATTTACCACTGCTGTCCAGATCCATGGCCCCTCCCAACCTGACCAAGTTTTGTTTGGGGGTATTCTTGGGGTTAGTTTGGAGGCAAGGATCACACTGTCAGTTCACCTGAGTGATAGTGGCATATAAATTCCTGGCAATGATCCTTTAAATCAGATATGTGTTCTATAAAGCCTGTGGAAACTACCACTTAAAAGTCAATACTTCATTTTGATGCACTCTGTAACACGGGCAGCCTTGGTCATTCTGGAAAAGGAGCCACACTTTATAAAAGGTTTTAAGTAGTTAGGCCCCAGTGTGTTTTCTGGTCTCCTCCCTTACTAGTGACTACCCAAATGGGGAGGGATTACTAGCTTTTCCTTAATGGTAGCCTACCCTTCTTGGTTATATGTTCTTTTTGATTAGTATTATTATTATATTCTGGCTTACCTTTAAGGGAAATCTGTCCATAATTACCTCACCTTTTGCTGCTTTCTTTGCCTTTCCATCCACCAGCTCATTTCTTTTTTCCCAATTCTGAGCTCACTCTCTGGTGTGCTTTAACATGCATACTTCCAGCAGCCGGATTATCTCTTGTGCATGTTTGATGTTCTTTCCTTGTGAGGTCAGCAGTCCCCTCTCTCTCTCTAGACAGCTCCATGTGCGTGCACAACTCTGAATGCATATCTAGAGTCTGTATAAATGTTTATTCTTTTTCCTTTTGCCATTTCCAAGGCACGGGGCAGTGCAATAATCTTGGCCTTCTGTGCAGAGGTGCCTGTTGGTAAGGGTGCAGATTCTATTACCTCTCTGGTAGTGACAGCATGTCACTTTCCACTGGCAACGTAGCTGCTCCCATAAGTGAACCAGGTCTCTGCATCGTCCGAAGGAGTGTCCTTTAAGTCTGGATGGCTGGAGTAAGTAGCTTCAGTAGTCTCCAGGCAATCGTGATGTACTGCTTCTCTTTGATTTCCACTGAGAAAAGAAACTGGATTGACAATGTTAGTTACCACTCTCACTATATCATCTTGTACCATGATGGCCTGGTACTTCAGGAACCTCTGTGGTGAGAGCCGGTGGCCACCCTTTACTTCCAGTACTGAGGACACTGTGTGGGACACTAGCACAGTCAATTTCTGTCCCAGGGTAAACTTGCGTGTTTCTTGTATATTCAGCACGACTGCTGCTACAGCTCTGAGGCAACCTGGCCATCCTTTGGCACTGCATCTAGTTGCTTGGAAAAGTAAGCAACTGCCCTCCAGTATGAATTCAAGTCCTGAGCCACACGGGAGAAGAGAAAGAATAGTTTACTTACATTTGGAAGTCCTAAAGCTGGAGCTGACATGAGGGCACTCTTTAGCTGATGAAAGGCCCGTGTGGCTTCCTGCTTCCTTTGTCCACTGGAGATCTCTATTTGACAAACAGACTGTAATTATAAACCCACAGCCAGCACCACCCTGCCATGCCTGTGTCTTTTTCTTTAATACTCTGTATCCTTGGAATTCTAGGAAATATGAAAGGCTTCTTCCGTCTTCCTGTGGAGTTTCCCAGAACTCTGGTTCTTTGCAAGTTGTTCTTCAAACAGAGTGGGGATTTTGAAGCCCTGAGGCACATGGACCATGTGAGCTGGGTTTTGTGCCTGCTTCTACGGCTTTTCTATTCAAATGCAAAAATTTTCTGTCTGGCTTCATGGACAGGGAGGCAAAAGAAAGCATCTTTCAGATCTAAAACAGTAAACCAGGTTAGTTCAGGTGTTAAACAAGTTAGTGAGGTATATGGATTTGCTACCACAGGATATAAATCCTTTGTTATCTTATTGACAGCCCTCAGTCCTGTATTATCAATTATTGGGCTAATTTCCTCCCTATCTTTTTCAGGGGGTACTGCTTAATTCTCACTGTTTGTGTCCCTTCCTTAAGCTTGATTACGATGGGGGGGGGGGGGCTTTCTTTGCTCTCCCTGGTACATCAGAGGCCCATACCCCTGAAAATACTTGTCCTAATACCTTTTCACTAATTTCCTCCTTATTTTCAATGACCGTTAATGTTAAACTTAATACCTCTATGTACCTTTGATCATTTACCTCCAGAGTAACCTACTCATTCTAGAATGTTCAGTGAGTCGGGTATATACAAAAACTTGTAAATACCCCATTGTTACTTTAAAGGTTTGCAAAAGTATGCCTTCTCAGACTGGCCAGTTGTTCCCCACACTACAACATAAGCATTCTCCACAGGTACTAAAGCTTTATTTTAAACTGAATATATGGCCTCTGTGTCAACCAAAATTCCACCCTTTCCTTTCTCCTGGTCCCACTGCCTCTCGCAGAAGGGTCTGTTACTTCCTAGTTCTGGATGAGACTGGACTGCCAGGAGGGGGATGGGTTTGAGTGGGTATACCTTTGGAGCCTGAGTCCTCTTCCCTTTGGGGAGGTCCTCCTCATCCTCCGTTACCTTAGGAGGAGCCTTTTACAAATCATGTATGTTTTTGTGTTTCAGGATGATAAGCTTTGTCTGATTTCATACATTGCTGCCTTATACTGCATGTTGAACAACACATTTGATTTGCCTTCCCTTTGCTCTGTTTTTTTTCAAGAGCTAACACCAGTGGGTCAGAGGGAACTCTGAACCCACAGCTAGTTACTCTGCTATTATGGGTGATTCTTTAAGGTGAAAAACATATCAGCATACAAGACCTCATCTTATTTGCTTTCCTGTCTCAAAACAGCATTGATTGAAATAAAGTATTATAAATCTTTTTATTTTCTGAGCTGCTCCTACTGGTGGTTTTCTCCTAGTGAGCCCCTCCAGAGGGGCTAGTTCAGGAACCTCTTTGCTCTGGTTAGTTCTTGTTATAAATGAAAAATTATCCAGCCGAATTAAAAAAATAAAAAGAATTTATTTTAGCAATAGAGATCTAACTTAGCCAGCCACAAGGAAAAGGACAGTGCCGAGCCCGGGATCAGCGCTGGGTGCAAGACACAGAGATCAGCCTCAGCAGAGGTTTCACTCTATGCTCCCATCCCACCATCCTGGTACAAGCAATTTTTATAGGGAAAATTTTGCCTGAAGACAGGATTTCGGCATTCAGTCCTTTGTTTCATTCAGAGTCCCATAAGTTGATGAGATTTCCTTCTCGGCGACAAGGCAGAACAATTCGAACTCCGGAGTTGTTGAAACCCTTGATGAAATTTATGGGAACACGGTATTCACATGTATTAGCCCGGGGGATGTTCCTGATGTCCATCTCGGGTCGTTCACGCGATGATCAGCACCTGGGTGTCTCCATATTGCTTCAGATAAGGCCCATCTCCTGGCGAGCCACATCCTTTTGCTTGTAAATCGGGTTTCAGCATACACCTGGTTTTGCCTGAGAAGGGGGGGGCTTCTAATGCAAAAGGGTATATTCTAACAACTATTTAATATTATATATATCATGCTAAAAATGGCGCAAATTATACCTGTTACATATAACAGTTCTCATTCCTTATATTATTTGTTTCTACCCAAGCCTCACAGTCTTTTCACAGTTTTTCTCACACACAGCCCTCTAAGTGGCAGGTATCAGATGCGATCCTCCATACATAAGCTTTAAGATCTCCGGTTCTGAATCGGCTTGATCAGGAACCTTCAATTTACACTTGGGGCATAGAATAGCAATACCAGCCTATTACGGCTTGGGGGGTCCCGGGGGTCCATCTAGCCCCTGGGGCAGCAGCCGCCGTAGGTGTCCTGGATAGCACTGTGCTGATGAGGCGCAGCCTGTCTGGGCCCTTGGGCTAGCTCCGAGCTGCTGGCTACTTTAGCGAGCACTTGTGGAGTGATTTCAGCTCTTAGTGATTTCAGCTCTGTGCTCACAAAATGCCTCGGCAGACGCAGGGAAGGAGAGAGGTGAAGGCTGTGTGGAGTTCTGCAGAGATGTCTTTATTGGCAGCTTCTGCAAAGGGTTCCAGTGACAGCTCTTCTGTCTGAACTGGGCAATGGTATGGGTTTATGTCGGAACCCAAGGTGTCCCTCAGACACTCTTGGATGTTCTGGGCCCAGGGCAGAAGCCTCTGAGACCCTGGCAGGTGGCCAGGGACCCCTGTGGTCTTGAGCTTGACCCATGGAACAATTTACCAACCTTGCAGGAAGAACAAGAAATCACAAAAGTTTAGATATTATAATAGAAGTAGTCACAAAGTGAGAGGTAGGATTTTTGAGTGCTGTACAGGGGGGTTTTAGGCCTTGTACAGGGGGGTCTGAGTTTTGTACATGGGGGTCAGAGGTTCTAAGATGGAGGGATTTGGGCGTGCCCTGTCCTCCTTCTTTCTTCTTCCTATTCTCCATGTTCTTGGTGGTGTTGGCACTCACAGATTGGTTTAGAGTAGAAAGTCACTGTTCAACATAGGTAGTAGGCATTGGGGAAAAACTATAAACACCTAATACGTAATGTGTGATATAAAAGATGGCACCAGCCCCTCGGGGAGGAGAGACGGGGACAGCCAGAGACGGGGACAGACAGAGTCAGGGACAATGTCAGGGAGTCTGTGTGCCTTGAGATAACATGCAATAAACTGCCTTGAGACCGGACGACTGAAGACTACTGAGTCTTTCTTTGAAGGCACGGGTTGGAGGAGAGACTTTACCACCATCCGGAGTCACCCCAATCCGGGGAAGGCTCCGTCACCTGGCGTCCCTGGGTGGGCACTGACAAGAGACTAATTTACCAGACGACCTCCAACTTCCACCCGAGAAACAGGCACACCCCGAAGACTCCGAAGAGAGAGAGAGCGGACAGCTCCAGACGAAACATCCTGACCTTCATCAAAACAAATCATCCCAAGGACAGCCCGGAGAGGAGAAAAACCAGAAGCGCGCCTGGAATTTCTCGCCTGTGAGCTGCTGGACAGTAATCAGGATCATCTCCGGACCGACCTTGCGCTGACTCGGCTTTTGGTGAGATCGGTTGAGATTAAGAACATGGGGGGGGGATACTCCCAAGAGCAGATCCAAGTTTTGTCAGCCCTACAGAGGGTGGCATCCACACATCCTGTGGAGATGGCTCCAAAGGAGCTAAAGGCTCTGTTGTTGTGGGTGCGGTGTAATTACCCGCACATAGAGACACATCTCTTGTTCGAACCAAATTTCTGGCAAGAGATCAATAGGCATTTGCATTATCTGGCCACAAAAAGAGATAAGAATGCCGCAAAACTTTTACCTTCCGCGAGAATAATGTTAGAGTCGTTTTCACAGCGCGGCAAGGGGTCTCTTGTTTTACACCAAATAGCTCAGGCTCCTGGAGGAGCACAGGGAGAATTGCCCAGCCAGCAGCATGGGGCAGCTCTCTTCACCACAGATCAAGAGGAAGCAGAATCGCTTCCCGTGGAAAAGCAAGGGGACGATTTTCCAGCACGCCCAGGATCCCCGGATTCCCACAGGTCCTCAGATTCCCCTGAACCCCCAGAATCTCTAGGGTCCTCCGATGCAGAAACCCCTCAGTCGGTTGCAGATCAGCCGGGGATAGTTGTCACCCTCGGTGAGGGAGGAGATCGGGAATACCCCGAGTCTACACTCACAGGGGGGGGGGCTGTAGCAGCACAGGCTGGGGAAGGTGCAGATGGGAGTGTAGAACCCAGAGAGGAGGGGGAGCCGTCTCTCGCAGCAGCGGCGGCGGGCAGTTTGCAACAGCCCGCGGCGCCAGGGAGAGCGGGGGGGACTGTGAGGGCAAAGGGGACCAGTGAGAAAGCGGGGGATGTGGGCGCGGCGGTCGTGCGTCCTGAGGGTCCCGTGACGCGTGCCATGGCGAGAGCCCGCGCTGCCGCAGCGGCAGCCACCCGGCAGGCACAGGGTGAAGGCTCCCAAACCACAGCAGCGGCGTTGGCCAGGCAGCAGGCTGAGACAGAGCGAAAAGCTATGGCAAATGCTCGTCTCGCGGCAGCGGCAACGCGCATGCGTCTGGTGGAGAAGCGAAACCCAGAAGCCGGGGCGGGAGAGGGCACCTCGCGTGCGGCGGGCGCGACACGAGCACAGACGGGACGGAAGGGACGCGCCCGGGTTGTGGGCGTTGGCACAGAGTCAGGAGAGGCATGTCCCAGTGATGGGCAGTATGGGGTGGATACATCAGAGCCGGAGTGGGATCGGGAAGGTGGCGACGTCAGTCTCGGGGAGGATGAGAGCGCTCCCGAGATCGCGGCTGCGCTGGAAAAAACAAGGAGGCGCGGCCAGGGTCGGGGCGGGAGCGTCCACACCCCCGTGGTGACACAGGCAGAGATGGGGCGTGTCCAGGGTGCAAACGTTTGCCAGGGCACCGCCTCCACACCGTTCCCACGGCAATCGACTCATGCGCACTCAGCCTGTGCCCACAGCCAAGCCCAGCCAGTCTCAGACATTGTAAAGCTGAAGCAGTTGATACAGCGAGAGTCGACATCCCAGACTGCGGGATTTGCAAGTGTAAATCAATTGTTACAAGAATTGCACAGGGATTTATCAGAGATACAGATAGGGGAACAAACGTCCGAGTCTTTTGCAGTGCCGACCTCAGCCGGTCAGACGACAGCGCCACCCAGTGGCGGGACTGCAATATTGCAGGAGGTTTTGCCGGAGCCGGTTGCCCAAGCCATCGCGCCACCCAGTGGTGGGTCTGTAACATTGCAACACTTTTTTCCAGTTTTATATAAGAAGAAGTCTAGGGCGAGGAAGACTACACCTGCACGACAGCAGGAACCTTCGCTGATTCCAGAGCGGCATGAGACTCAGGACACTCCTGCTGAGGCGCAGCAACAGGATGATACTGTATGTATTACTGCTTCGGAGGGTGTCCCAGTCTGGACAATTCCAACATCAAGGTCTGCTGATTCCTCACGTCAGGGAGAGTCAATTATAATATCAAAAGGAGTTGTTGAGTTTCTTTTACAGTATCTGACCACAGCCTTGGAGTCACATTCAGAGCTGCTGACTCATCTTTCGAAAATTTCTCAAACAATACAGGGCAGTCGTGTGTTTTCCTCTGCAGCAGACGTTCCATCTTCATCCGCAATCACCCAGTCCTCATCCTTGCAGATGCCACAGATGTCGGTGAGTTCTGCTGCACCAAAGCCTCGATCACAACAAATAACTCCACTCTACAGGCAAGTACCCACAAAATTTCCAGCTTTACCGAACGCAAAGTTAGACTGGCAGGACATTCGAGCAGAATTAGAAAAGGAAAAAGGTTTATTGCAGGGCTCGGGAAACATCATGATGCCAGTGAGCTATGATGCTCAGGGACAAAACCCAAGGTGGGAACGCCTGGATCGTGGTGCGATCAAAGACTTAGCTAAAGCCATCCGAGACAACGGGTTGTCATCACCGTACTTCAAACAAATGTTGAAGAGCATTTTTGGTATGTATGATTTAACACCCTATGATCTTAAATATCTTGCAACATCAGTTCTTACAGACACCCAGGCTCTTGTATGGCAAAAGGCATGGAGGAGATCCCTGGAGGAGCTGAGAGCCAGATACCAGGGCGGACCAAACGCGAACCTCACCATGGTGCAGCTTGCTGGTGATCCTCCCGAAGACGACCCGATTCAACAAGCGGTGAGGCTCCCACGGAACGTGCTCAGCGACATCAAGGAGGCGGCACGGAGAGCAATCCTACAGATTGCTCCGGCGGGAGTCCAGGACAGCATCTACACGGAGATCAAGCAGGGTCCTTCGGAGCCATTCTCCTCATTTGTGGATCGTCTTTCCCAAGCAGTGGAACGACAAGTAGTCGAAGAGGGGGCGAAACCACATTTGATCAAAAGCCTTGCGTTTTCCAATGCCAACCCGGAATGCAGGCGGATCATCAGCCTGATGCCACATCAGGCCACCTTGGCAGACATAATAGAGGCATGCAGCAAGGTGGGGACACCACAACATGTAGCATCCATCGTGAAAGAAGAGTTAGGAGAGCAGATTAAGAACAGTGTCAAGGAGGTTCTTGCAGATTACACAAAGAACAGTGGCAACACAAGGAGGCGATGTTTTGGATGTGGGGCACAAGAACAAGGTTGCTGACAATGTCAGGCAGGGATTTCTCAATCATTCATTTACCTCTAAAGAAAGATTATTTTGAATGGGCAATGCAAAAATCACAAGATATCTCCATTGCGTTGTTAGGGTATCCAGGGGTTTGCACAGTTCATTTCCCACCTCACAGAATGCTAAATGCAAAAATAAGTTTTAGAGAAAAACCAAAAATAAGTCAGGAACCAGTGGAAGGTGTGACAGTGTTCACTGATGGTTCAGGGAAAACCCACAAATCAGTGATCACATGGCAAAACCCAAAAACAGAGGAATGGGAATCAGACATCAAGACAGTGCAGGGTTCACCACAAATTGTAGAATTGGCAGCAGTGGTCAGGGCTTTTCAGTTGTTTCCGGAACCTCTCAATCTGATCACAGACTCAGCATATGTTGCGAATGTGATCAAACGATTGGAGGGATCACTGCTGAAGCACACAGATAATGAAATCTTATATTCATATTTATCATGCATGAGAACAATCCTAGAAAATAGGGAACACAGATACTTTGTTACACATATCAGGGCGCATTCCTCACTTCCAGGGTTTTTGGCAGAAGGGAATGCTCGCGCAGACAAGCTCACAATGCCCATCTTGCAGACATTGCCAGACATTTTTGAGCAAGCAAAATTGAGCCATGCATTCTTCCATCAAAATGCTCAAGCACTGATGGAATCCTTTCGCCTTTCAAAAAGCCAGGCGAAGGAAATCATCAGTGCTTGCCCAGATTGTCAACTTGTGCAGCCACCTGCATCCACAGGAGCAGTCAATCCAAGAGGATTGCAAAGTCTCCAGCTGTGGCAAACTGATGTCACAAAATACCCATCTTTTGGGCGGCTCAAAAACATCCATGTTTCAGTTGACACATTCTCAGGGGCAACATTTGCATCATTACATACAGGGGAAACCGCAGAACATGCCTGCAGACACTTTTTACAAGCATTTGCATCATTAGGGGTGCCACAAGAAATAAAAACAGATAATGGACCAACCTACACAGGCAAAGTGCTTGACAGATTCTTGAAAAAATGGGGAGTCAAACACATTTTCGGTATTCCTCATTCTCCCACAGGTCAAGCAATCATTGAAAGAACACATCATACCCTGAAATCCCTTTTGGATAAACAGAAAAGGGGGGAGGCAGGTGCAACACCTTATATGCGGTTGAACAAAGCTCTGTATGTGTTGAATTTTTTAAATGGCTCTTTCTCAGAGCCCACTCCACCAATTATCAGGCACTTCACGAACAACACGCAAGCAAAGTTAAGGGAAAATCCTTTAGTTCTGATCCGAAACCCAGAGACAGGACAAATCGAAGGCCCATTCACACTAATCACTTGGGGCAAGGGTTTCGCTTGTGTCTCCACAGGGCGAGGGCTGAAGTGGGTGTCAGCAAGGCACGTGAAACCTTACCGGGTACAGACGCAAGCGGACGCAGATCCAAGAAGCAAAGACACGGGCACGCAAACGAAGGCAGACAACGGCGCTGCAAACATCTCATCAGACAACGATTGACAACTCAGAGACTTGGGGTTCTTCTTGGGACTCGAGTGTCATTCGGGTGTTGCTGCACTGCAAGGTTTCTCGCAGAGAGTGAGGACATGGGCATGGGGTTCAGACAGATAGTGTTCATGTGCTTCATTCTTTTGCCTGTTGCCATGAGCAATAGGGCACATTTTCCCATGAGACAGCCAAAGGGAAATGTGTGGGAAACTTTGGCAAAGGCAGCAGGTCTGGACAGCATTTGTCTGACTCATTCAAGGCCAGGGAAACCATTCTCGACATGTTTGGTAGGTGTGCCGGTGAAGGAATGGCCGATCCCAAAGAACATCCCTCCAAAGGTTCTGAAATCTTTTTCGGATCCTGTGGAAGGATGGCATGTCTGGACACAGTTCCTTCCTGTGGCTCATTTCGAACCCCAGGAATTGGACATCTTTGGGTCAACAAGAATGAAATTTTGCATCATATTCAATCCATCAGGAGTGACAGAGACAGATAACCACATGATAGATGTCACTCCAAACCAGCTCTTTTACAGAAATGCATCATCCTGGTGCAATTACACCAAGATGATGAGCAAACTATCCCTCCAAAATCCAACCGTTTTACCAAAAGGAATTTTCTTGATTTGTGGGGACAGAATTTGGCCTGCTATCCCTGCAAAAATTAGGGGCGGTCCATGCAGCATTGGAGAACTCTCATTGATAACACCCAATTTGAAAATTTTGAGAGAACAGTCACACAGGAAAATAAGATCCATTGAACAATATGGCCCAAATTGTGATGAGGAGGTTTATACCTGGAACAAGGCTCGGAGAATTGCAGTAGCAATTTTCTCACCCCAAGCAGCATCGGGGGTGGCCTTGACACAATTGGACCACATGGCGTGTTGGTTGAGCAAACACACTCATGCCATTTCCTCTGCACTGAGCGACATGTTAACAGATATCGACAGTGCGAGACAAGCAACACTTCAGAACAGGGCGGCAATTGATTATTTGCTGCTATCACACGGACATGGGTGTGAAGAATTTGAGGGAATGTGCTGCATGAACTTGTCTGATCATTCGAAATCTATCCATGAAAACATAAAACAAATGCAAAATAGCATCAACAAATTGCAAAAGGTCACAGGATCATGGTGGGATGATTTCATCAACCTTTTTAGTCTCTCACCATTGTGGAGGGAGCTTTTGAAGATAGCATTTTATATTCTTACAGGGTTTCTAGTTCTCCTGCTTGTTCTGCCGTGCATTTTTCTATGCACTCGGCGGGTCATGGACAAAGTGGCAAGACAAGTCTTCTTGGTGCAAACAGGAGGGGGAGATGTCGGAACCCAAGGTGTCCCTCAGACACTCTTGGATGTTCTGGGCCCAGGGCAGAAGCCTCTGAGACCCTGGCAGGTGGCCAGGGACCCCTGTGGTCTTGAGCTTGACCCATGGAACAATTTACCAACCTTGCAGGAAGAACAAGAAATCACAAAAGTTTAGATATTATAATAGAAGTAGTCACAAAGTGAGAGGTAGGATTTTTGAGTGCTGTACAGGGGGGTTTTAGGCCTTGTACAGGGGGGTCTGAGTTTTGTACATGGGGGTCAGAGGTTCTAAGATGGAGGGATTTGGGCGTGCCCTGTCCTCCTTCTTTCTTCTTCCTATCCTCCATGTTCTTGGTGGTGTTGGCACTCACAGATTGGTTTAGAGTAGAAAGTCACTGTTCAACATAGGTAGTAGGCATTGGGGAAAAACTATAAACACCTAATACGTAATGTGTGATATAAAAGATGGCACCAGCCCCTCGGGGAGGAGAGATGGGGACAGCCAGAGACGGGGACAGACAGAGTCAGGGACAATGTCAGGGAGTCTGTGTGCCTTGAGATAACATGCAATAAACTGCCTTGAGACCGGACGACTGAAGACTACTGAGTCTTTCTTTGAAGGCACGGGTTGGAGGAGAGACTTTACCACCATCCGGAGTCACCCCAATCCGGGGAAGGCTCCGTCAGGTTTATATAGGCTGTTGAGGGATCAGGAATTGTCCAATGGCTGGGGTCGAGGAGAATACAACCTATAGCCTTACAGAGAGATAATAGGGGTCTGATGTGTGGAAGAGGGGTAGCTCTGGTCCACTCATCATGACTCTGCATTTCTTTTCTTAGGCTAGTGACCACCATGAAGGCCTTGCAGGGCCTCTGACTGCTACAACTCCACTTTCTGTATTTAGTAAAAATACATGTCCTATAGTTCTTTTGAAACAGTGGACAAGGCATGAGAACATAGTTAACACAATGACAATTACAACGAAAATCCACAAAATTCCCTTAACCAAAGATGCAACCCATCCCGTTAATCCCCATTGATCGAAAAGGTCATTAACCCAGTCTGGGTTGTTTTCTACTTTTAAGTCCTTCACAAGTTCCTTCAGTTTGTGGATGTTTGTGTGGATGGATTCCGAGTGTGAAGAGAGGTTGAAACAGCACATCCCTTCAAAGTCTTCGCAGCCATGTCCGTGGGCTAGCAGTAGGAAGTCGATTGCTGCTCGATTTTGAAGTGATGCATGTCTCGTGGTTTCTTCTTCCTTTAAAAGATTGCTTAGGGCGGCAGAGGTAGCATTGGCTTGCTTGCTGAGCCAGCACCCTAAGTGATTTATTTCCCCAAGAGCTTTAGCTGCAGCTACCCAGGGTAGGAATAGGGAGACTGCAATCTTTTTTGTTTTGTTCCAATCGTATAATTTTGGATCGCAATTTTCATCAAATTCCGTGTAGGATCTTTTGTGGCATTTTAATTCGCTTTCTTTTTTCCAATTATGTAACAAGGTAATATTTGGAGTGAGGGTGGAAAGTTTTCCAAGGCTACAGGGACCTCCCTGAAGGCAGGAGGGAATCCCAGCCCATACTCTGTCACCACAGATGAGAAACGTTCCCTTGGGTAGTACTTTGGGGTGGAGAGAGGATACAGAGATCACCCGAGCGGTGTAACTGCACCAATCCGGATAGTTATAGGCTTTGTTAATGGGTGATACGTCCTTTCTGTATGTGTTTTTTGTCTGGTCAATTTCTGGCCAATTGCTCTTTGGACATCTAAAGTAAAATTTGATGCAGTATGTTGCCTTGGAGGACCCCAACAGGTCCAATTCTTGGGGTTCCTCTTGAGCATTGGGCAACATGTTTGTCCACTCGTCCCAAATATCTACCATGTTGGGTCTCTTACCTGTGGTGCGGAGAAGCTCTGAATTGTAGGCGGGCCAGTCATCTGCTACGAATGGAATCCCTACTAAACATGTGGAAAGTGGGTTATCAATGCTTCCCATGGATAAGCACATGTTATCCTGTTTTAATGTTTTCGCTAAGGTTACCCAAACATTGTGGCTAGGCTGTGGGCTAATCCAGCCGTAGGCATACTGTACGGTGAAGAACATCCAGGCAGCGGTGAGGACAGCACCAATGGAGATAATTTTCATCTTTGGATAAGGATGGGGCTTCTGATAGGGAATATAAGCAACATTTGTTATCTTTATGGTGGTAGGAGAGGGTTTTCTCCCTTGTTCCTTTCCTCCTTTCCTTCCCTCCCCCTCTTTTTTTTTTTTTTTTTTTCCTATAAGCTAAGGATGGGGGAGTGAGTGTAAGGTTAGAGGTTTTTGGTAAGAGTTAACAAGTTAGGAAGGGAAAGCAATAGGGTTTTTTAGGGTAAACAAAGGGTAGTAACATATCATTCAGAGAACAATTTGTGTTAAGGTTGTTTCTCTAGCTTACGGCTTAACTGCTACAGCAGAATGTTTTTCCACTTTCTGTTTTGTCTGCTGTCGCGTGATGGGATGGTCTTTTCTTCTGTATGTGGATATTCGGCGACGTCTTCGTCTCCAGGCAGAACTTGTCTGATTTTGAGGAGGTCTTGTATTTGACTCTGGGGGATTCTTGTCACTGCTTGTGGGAGTAGTGTTTGCAGTGCCTAGGTATGGTTTTATGTTTTTTCCTGGGTACCATCTTGGACCCAATGGTTGTAGAACACACGCATACCCTCTACCCCAAGTAATCAACTGGAAAGGCCCAGAAATTTGATGCGCTTCCGGGTCCTTCACTAGCACTGGTGGTTTCTCAGTGAGCTTTGCTTGGGTAGTATTTGCAAAGTGGCGAAGTATTGGCGGCTCAGGCTCTGATGTTGTACCATTTAGGAAATTGATGACGTAGAGAGCCTTGCAAAGTCTCTCAGCTGGAGATATGATTTTTGTCTCTCTTTGCTGCTGATTGAGGACTCTTTTGAGGGTTTGATGTGTCCTTTCCACAATTGATTGTCCTGTGGGATTTGCTGGTATACCTCTCTTGTGTTCTATTCCCCGCTCACTGAAGAATTCTCTTAATTTTCAAGAGGTATAGGCAGGTCCATTGTCCGTTTTGATTTGTTTCGGTACTCCCAGGGTGGCGAATGCAAGGAGGAAGTGCTTTATGGTGTGCTGTGTAGTTTCTCCTGGATGAGCTGATGCAAATATTGCTCCCAAAAACGTGTCGACTGATACATGCACGTATTTTGACCTTCCAAAAGTTGTCAAGTGAGTGACGTCTGTCTGCCACAGCTGGCAGCTGTTCAGTCCTCGGGGATTGACTCCTGTCCCCATCGATGGTATCTGGTAATTGTGACAGTTCGGACATGTGGCGACAATAGCTTTTGCTTGATCTTTTGAAAGCTTGAACATTCTAATAAGGGCAGGTACATTTTGATGGTAGAATGCGTGTGACAACTTTGCCTGGGCAAAGATGTCAGGAACGTTAGCAGTTTCTATTGCCATGGCCAATGCATCCGCTTTCCTATTCCCTTCTGTGATGAAACCTGGGAGATCAGTGTGCGACCTCACATGCATTATATGGTAAGGTTTCTTTCTGTGAGAGATTAAGCGTGTTAATGCCGAAATCATTTGATGTAACATTGGATTTGAAACCTCTTTGAGAAGAGCATGTTCTGCTCTCATAGCTATACCTACAACATGACCAGATTAAAGGGTTCATCTTTGAATTTCTCAAAGGTTCTGACAACAGCTGCTAATTCTGCAATCTGTGGAGATCCCTCCACTATTTGGATATCAGACTCACAATTTTGAGTCTTAGGGTCCTTCCAAGTCATTACAGATTTATGGGATGACCCTGAGCCATCTGTAAAGATTGTTAGAGCTTTGAGAGGTGTTTTACTTTGGACTCATTTTGGGGTCAGATTAAAGACTGCATTAAAAAGTTTATGTTTTGGGATATGACTGGAAATTTGGCCTGTATAGCTGTCTAGGGCAAATTGGAGGTTTTCATTGGTCTGGAGCAAATGTTCCAGATCCCCAGTGGTTAGTGGCAAATATATGCATGTGAACTCACACCCAGAAAGGGAGCGGAGCCAAGTTCTGGCCTTTTTGATTAAATGTCCCATGATTTCCTGGAAGGTGGTAATTGTCTTTGAAGGTTGGTTATTTGTAAAGATCCATTCCAGTATCAATAAAGGGTCTCAGAGTTGAAGATCCCATTGGAAGATCAGTCCATAGAACCGAGGTGCTTTTCCAAGGATGACGAACTGGAAAGGCAGCTTGGGCTCGAAGCGATGGGCTTGGCGTGAAGACAGGGCTTCTTGGACCTTGGCGATGGTGTTTCGGGCTTCTGTTGTGAGCGTGTGTGGAGAGTCTAGGTCCTCGTTGCCACGAAGGAGGTTGAACAGGGGAGCGAGGTCCTCTGTTGTAATTCCTAGCAAGGGGCGTACCCAGTTGATGGATCCGCACAGACTGTGCAAGTCTCTCAAGGTTTTTGAGTCGTCTCGGATAGCAAGCTGCTGGGGTACGATTGTCCTTTCTCGGATCAGGAATCCAAGGTAAGTCCATGGGTTGGTGTATTGTATTTTGTCCTCACGGATCTCGAACCCTGCTTTTTCTGTGGTTTGGTTGTCCCTTTAACTGCTTTTTCTAAGTAAGTTTTTTCTGATGCACAGACCAGGATATCATCCATATAGTGGTAGATGATTGCATCTGGAAATAGGTTCCGAACAGGAGACAGGATGTGAGCAACGTATGACTGGCATATGGTGGGTGAGACTTTAGGTCCTTGGGGGAGATACAACCAATGGTATCTTTTGACTGAAGCCTCTCTGTTAAGAGAGGGAACGGAGAAAGCGAACCGTGGAGCGTCCTGGGGGTGCAGCGGAATGCTGAAGAAGCAGTCCTTAATGTCTATGATGGCAAGTGTCCAGTCTCGGGGCAGCATCGATGGTGAAGGCAGGCCAGGCTGGAGGGCACCCATGTCCTCGAGTACCGCATTAATTTTGCGAAGGTCATGGAGGAGCCTCCACCTGTCCATCCCAGGTTTTTGCAGTACAAAGACTGGAGAATTCCAAGGGCTGGTGGTCTCGACGATGTGACCTTTGGTGAGCTGTTCTTCCACAAGGGCTTGTAGTGCGAACAGTTTTACTTTAGAGAGGGGCCACTGTTCGATCCAGATTGGGTCTTGGCATTTCCAGGTGAGCCGAGGGGTATCTGGTAGTGCGCGCTCCTCAGTGGCCCCAGTCAGAAATCCTGACTGGGAATACGTAGGGAGGCCCCCCATTGGGATAGAACATCCCTTCCCCAAAGGGTGATGGGGGCTCTTACCACGAATGGGCGGATGGTTGCCAGCTTGCCTTCCGGCCCTTCGACAAGGATGTTGTGCTTGCTTCGCATGGACACTGTGGCTCCACCGATCCCTGAAATCATTCCTGCTACCGGTTGTAGTCCCCAGTGTGCTGGCCATTCCGAGCGAGTGATGATGGTCATGTCCGCACCGGTGTCCAGCATCCCTGGTAGGTGGATCTTTTTTCCTCTGTAGGATAGACCACACTCGATGGTAGGCTTACTTGGTCCCATAACTTGTGCCCACATTACTGTCGGATTGAGAGGAAGCTGTTCCCTGTGATTCTTTGGGAGTAGAAAGGCTTGTGCAATAGGAGTTCCCTTTGAAAGAAAAAATGGTAAATCCGTGCAACACAGCTGCACAGAGATTTCTTGTCCCGGGTGCACTGTTTGTACCTCTGGAATGACAAAGATTTCCTCTGGGCCATGGAGAGTGTCCCCTATAATTAAGATGTTAAAAGGACCACCTTTTGGCCCATGCTTGCCTGTGGGAACACGATAAACCTCCTTATTATTAAAGTCAATGGATAAAGCAGTTACCAACTGGCGCCGTGTTCCCATCTGTATCTCTCCGTGGGTTGGATCCTCTCCACGTGGCCTGGAATCTGCTGGGATGACGCGTGACTGGATCTGGGTGGCTTTTGATTTGTTGTCTTTGTGCAGGGCCTGGCCACGCTCCGCTGGAAGTTTCCCAAACGCTGCTGGTATCGCTGCTGGTTCTGGGGTCCTTGGTAGGTGTTATGGGGGTTTCGGGTAGGTGACCTGTCTGGACAGTCCTTCATGAAATGTCCAAATTCCCCACAGTGATAGCAGCGGTCCTGGTCTTTGGAAGTTACTACTGCATACACACCAGAGACTCCATCTGCAATACCCTTAGAGACTGCTTGGGCCACTGTGTTTTCAGTGGACAGATGACGTGTGCAGCTTTCCACCATTTGCTCTATGGTGGGTTCTGTATCCAAGGGTAAAGCCCTCATAATTGTTTTACACTGTTCATTTGCATTTGACAAGGCAAGCTTGCACAACAGTTCTTTTCTTGCTTCTGTGCTCTCTATCTGTTTTTCCAGAGCATCTTTAAGTCTGTCTACAGACTTGATAAAACTTTCATCTATTCCTTGTTTAATACTAGAGAAGTGTTGGGTATGGATAGAGTCATCTGGGGTGAGAAGCAATGAGGTTTTTGCTGCAATAGCCAAATCTTGTAGTGCTGCGTTAGGTAAGGTGTTAGCTTGGTCAGAGGGTTTCTGTAAATCCCCTTCTCCGGCCAGCTGATGGACTGTAAAATCTGGCTTATTTGCATCTTGAGCATAGGTGTCTGATAATGTTTTTAATTGCCTTTTCCACTGTCTTTCCCATAGCATATATTCTGCCGGGGAAAGAAGGCAGTTGGCAATGTTTTTAAGGCTGTGAGGGACCAGAATATGCACCGAAAAAAGCGCTTCAAGGAAGTTTCTGAAAATATGTGAACTTCTACCATGTTCTTTGGCTATATCTTGTAGTTGTATCAATTCTTTATTTGTGTTAGGTTCCCATGTTGTTCTAGTAGTGCCCCCCCCCCTTTTCCCCTTTTTATAATTTACTGGGAAAGCAGTAATTCTCTGAGCTAGTTCCCAATCCCCTGCCCGAGTCACTTCCATTTTAATTAGAGCCCATGGATCAACTTCATTTGTGTCAGATTCAGACTCACTGTCCTCTGATGAGGTGTGGTCAGGAGGTGCTCTATGCTTTTTTGGGCATGTTGGAGTGACCATTTGCAGGGGTGTGGGGGACTGGACAGAGTGTGGGGGGTTGCTGTTAGGAGGGCATTGAGGGTGGGTGGGTGGATGCATCGCTTGGGAATACAGGCAGGGGAGAAGGGGGGGAGAGGAGGCGGTGGGGTTGGGGGGTGCTGCTGCCGCTGGCACCACGGCGGTTGCCGAGATATTCGCTGGATCTGCGGCAGGCAGGCAGGTAGGGGTGGTGATGGGGGTGGGGAGAGTCGCGGCGGCAGGGTGGTGTTGGGGCAGGGCAGGGCGGACCCGATCGAGATCGACGCAATTGTACCCGAGCATGAGGCAGGGGGACAGTGCCAGCACCGTGCTGTGCATTGCGTAACCGAAGGAGCTGAGTTCTGGCTTGCCGCATCCGGGGTGGGGGCAGAGGGATCGGGGCGGGCTCCACGGACCTCGCAGGTGCAGGAAGGGTGGGTGGGGGCGGCGCGGTTCCCCTGTTCCCCATCCCAGGAAGGAGTGAGGCGACAGAGAGAGGACTGTTATCTGAGAGATTAGCATTTGGAGGATCTGGTACCGAAGATAAATTTGGAATTTCCTCAGCTGCTGTTAAGCTGCTTGTGTTAGCTTTTTCCACCGCTTTTGCGATGTAGTGAAAGAGAGGCAGGAATTTAGTAACACAAAAGTCTTCTTTGGTTTGGAAAACATATATTCTTGTCTCTACTAAGTCCCAAAAGGAGTCTGAATTAATCATGCTTATGTTAGCGTCTGGAAACTGAGAAAGGATCCATGTTATAAATTTTTTCAAGTTAGTTTTTGAAAGATTGCCTTTAGAGAAAGAAAAGTTGTTAGCATTTAGGATTTCTGGGATTTGTAAATATAAATCTCTCTCGTTCTGGGATTGTTTTAATTTATTGGAGTTTGATCCCATTGCTGTAAATTCCCTTGCCCCCCCCAGCAGTGAAAAAGAGAAAAAAAAGAAAAAAAACAAAAAGGGGACCCAAGTTAAAAGCACGCAGAAAGGCTGTTTTAAATTTAGACTTTTTTCAGCCGAAACTGGGTCAGAAACTGCTGGGTGGTGGTCCGCTCTGTCCAACTCCTGAGGACTTTCGTCCCAGATGGTGATATTCAGGTTCGTTCGACGCCTCTTCCAGATAGCTTCTTCTATAACGGAGAAGTTACCTTCAGAGGGTCGTGGTGGGCCGAGGCAGTAACGATCCCCGAAGGAATGCTACTCTCAGGAGTACCAGGATGTCCATTCTCCCATTCGGGCTGCCACGTATCACGACCTGGAGTCCCGGGGGTCCGTCTGGCCCCCGGGGCAGCAGCCGCCGTAGGTGTCCTGGATAGCACTGTGCTGATGAGGCGCAGCCTGTCTGGGCCCCCCAGCTAGCTCCGAGCCGCTGGCTACTTTAGCGAGCACTTGTGGAGTGATTTCAGCTCTAGTGATTTCAGCTCTTAGTGATTTCAGCTCTGTGCTCGCAAAGTGCCTCGGCAGATGCAGGGATGGAGAGAGGTGAAGGCTGTGTAGAGTTCTGCGGAGACGTCTTTATTGGCAGCTTCTGCAAAGGGTTCCAGTGACAGCTCTTCCGTCTGAACTGGGCAATGGTATGGGTTTAAGTAATGTATTGGGAGATCGGGAATTGTCCAATGACTGGGGTCGAGGAGAATACTACCTATAGCCTTACAGAGAGATAACAGGTGTCTGATGTGTGGAAGAGGGGTAGCTCTGGTCCACTCATCATGACTCTGCATTTCTTTTCTTAGGCTAGTGACCGCCATGGAGGCCTTGCAGGGCCTCTGACTGCTACAGGTCTCTAGATCCAGGGCCTCATACCTATTCTTAAGTTTTTTTGAAGCGATAGATATGGTTCTGTTAAAGATCCTGTATGTTGGAACCCTGGATGTTGAGAATTTTAACCTTTCTGTGCTGAAAGGCACAGACCTGCAGGAGAACACTGCATTTGACTTGGGGCTGTGGAGAAGGCTTCCAAAATTGATTAATAGCACTGGGATTACAGGTGTGTAGCTGGTTATAAGCGTGTGATCTCACAGGGTGAAAAAACTTAGATTTGGGGTTTTAGTATATGGTGATATATGGGAGCCAAGATGGAGAATTTTGTGCGTGGGTTAGATGTCTTTTTTGCACCTTCGTCTTCATTCTTCTTCATGGATCTGGGTGATTTTCTCTAATTGGATGAAAGATGTCTGCATTGCGGGTTTTAGGTGATCATAATTGGGTTAGAAACATAAATAATATAGATGCCAACTGTTTATTGGATAATTGGGACTTAAATAGCCTTGAACATACACCATTTTAGCTCACTTTCTCAACTTGTTAGAGACATCTCACATCTCATGAGTTTGTAATAGATAAGGATGATAAACTTCAGAGTGAGACTTCAAAAATGTCTCCTGAGTTTTATTCACCCTGACCTTGGAGCAAAAAAGAGCCTGAAATTCCAACACTGTAGATGAGTCTCATCTTCCTCTGAAGGTCCTGTGGTGGTTATGTAGCTCTTGTCCTCTGAGAATCTAGTAGGTAAGGCTGCCCTTGTGTTCTAAAACCTCAGATTATATCCAGGTAGGAATGCTTGGTTCCTCCCCCTGGGCAGAGCATCTCACAATGGGATGATGTAATTTTATGAGTCATGCAGTGTGGCCTTGATAGCTCATAAACAGAGATAGCCCCCCAGAGGGAGTTATCATGGATGAGTCAGAGAAAGGATAAAGAACACTGCCTCACTTATCTTAGCAGCTTACATAGATGGTAATACAATGCATACCTTTTGGTTACATCTTCCATTGTAACCTAAGACAATACCTAACTTAACTTATAACTTAACCTTAACAATTTAACAGAGGAATAACACTTAACAGCATTTAATGTAACTTATAACTTCGAAGTTAAACTTGGCAATTTAGCAAAAGAACAACACTTAGCAGCATTTAAGTTCGCTTATAACTTATGTCTTAACCTTACTTACAGGCCTGACTTACTTTGATATCTAAGGTGCTTTTAAACATCTAAGCAGCATTTCTCCCACATTTGCTATAGCATATGTGCACGTGTATGCACCCAGACATAAAGAGTCAGTGCAGGTCACCATTGAAAAATTTCCCTCAAGGGTAAGTGAAATATTCACTTCAGATGCCTTTGCATCTCCCCAATGGGCAAAGGGTCAGGCCTTGAGTGGGGGTATCAGCCCAGGACTCATCATCATTTGGCAATCCTCCAAGTATAGCAAACTTGAGAATTCACTGGCTCTGAGAGGTGTCCCAGTGAGAGGGAGGTTGCTGGTCACAGCCTGCTGTGGTCCAGAAGGGCTCAAAGGTTTTCATTTTGGACCGATGTTTATAGGGTCGCAAGAGAGCAAGCTTTAATCAGAACAATGCTTCATCCTGGCCACAGTTTGGGTTGACACTCTTAGAAAGTGTGAGAACAGGAATGTTCTGCCATTCAGGGAAGAAAAATAGTTTCCAAGGCTGTTCATAAAGAAAACAGGAGCTCGTTAGACAGCAGCAGTTCCTGGGAGCAGACAGTTTCTGATAAGCTGAGCCCAGGAGCTGTTTGTCACTGCCAAGGCCTAACAAGCGTTTCTTAGATCACAGTGTGGTCTGGAAAAAAAGGAGGGGGGGGATGCACCACCACAAGTGTCAAGGGTGAGAGGTTCTGAGAGAATGATAAACCTTTTTAGTTCATTCAAAGATTCTCTCAATGAAATTAAATACTGTTCCATTTCCTGTTTCCCAATTTGTTCCTTGGGTCCAGGGAAAGTTGTAACAGAATATGGTCTCCCAAACATCAACTCATATGGGCTCACCTTCAGGTTAGTTTGGGGTTGCACCCTAAGTCATAACAAAGCTAATGGTAATACCTGTGGCCATTTCAAGGAAGTTTCCTGGCACATTTTGCTAATTTGTCTCTTTAAAGTTTGATTCATTTGCTCAACCCTTCCGCTAGATTGCAGTCTCCATGGAGTATGTAAATCCCAACTTACACAAAACTGTTTACAACGTTGCTGTAATACTTCAGATATAAAATGGGGTCCCCTATTAGATAGCATCCCTAAAGGCACCCCAAACCTGGGTATTGTTATGAACAGTTTCCAGGTGTTCCCCAGAGACGCGGGCAGGGCTTTACTAGTTCCCATGGCAACACTAAAAGAAAACTACTAACTCTAGCTAAGTACCGATATTGAAATGCAAATTAGCTAATTGCTCTGTTTGTTTTCTCTAAACTACCTGGCCTCCCACCCCTCCACGCTGCCATTCTGGGACTAACATGCAAATAAAAACCCCTTAGGATCATGGGAGTATTTTTAGGAGATAAAAATGAATATAAATCAAAAACTGAACACAACAGAGGAGTCTAGACAAATGCCCCAGCTGAGGAAGAGGGAAACACATCCCCTGACTGGCTTTTAACTGTCGCCATCACCTAAGAAAGAACAGACTATATTAGGCTCTGAGAAGCAGGGAGATAGAGACAGAGAGCCCTGGTGCTGCCACCATGGAAGGAGCGGGGACAGCTGTTGTTCTGGACTTCAGCAACAGACTCTGCACACCACGCCTCCTCATCCTCGGGCCACCGGTGTGCCACAAGGAAAGGAGAAAGGACAGCTGCTGCTCGGGACTCCAGTGACCGACTCTGCACGCCGCCTTCCTTCCGGCTGCCTGGGAAAGCTACGACCGCGGGGGCGAGCTCTGCGTTGAGCCCCCTGCCCAGCCGATCTTTTTAATAAAGAGCTGAACATTAATAAAGGCATTAGCCCTGTTCATTTCAGGTATGATCTCTTTGAGGAGTGTGATAAATTGAGGCGAATAATTTGATTCAGCCTTTTTAAGGTCAATTAGAATTTTATTAATTACAGCAAGCAGTAGCAAGCAAAACAGCGCTGGGTGGGTAAGGGTCTCCTAACCGCCCCTCCTGTAGTGTCCCACACTGCAGTGCCCCACACCCCACTCCCCTTATTCAGTCTCTTTTATAGTTTCTTGGAGGTTTCTTCATTCGTGTCTCTTGCGATAGCGGTGGGCGTAGCTTGAGCATCCCTCTGCATCGTGTCTGCATTGTGTCAAGGCAGGTGATCGTTGGTTTCACAATCGGTTCCGGACAGTGATGGGCGTACCCGGAGCACTCCCACGCCGTCCACTCCGGTGGCCGCCGCCCGGTGGTCGCTGATTTCACAATCAGCTCCAGCCATCCCCCAACATCCTTAGCCTGTGTCTGCAAAAAAAGCTAAGAAAAGCTCCCTATATGATGATTAATCATACTTGTGGTCTTGCGTTTTGCAATATGTCTATAGCCTTGCGGTTTATAGCAGTTGCTTCCTGTTTCCCAACTTCACAGATGCTTCCCCTATCTCTTAACAAGCAAGCTGGTCCCTTATACTTTAATTTTATATTTCCCCCTTTAATATTCTAATTCTTTTGATGAACAAACAAGTTACCACAGTTTATCACAATCCCCCATTTTCTCTTTTACCATTTTGTTCATCAAATCACTTTGCTGCTTTGTAGGCTAGAAGTAAAGTGTTCAGCATTGTCCTGACTAGAAACACCACTAGGACAGAGCAATAGAAAACTAATAATTTGCCAATAAGGGTGGAGTCCTAGCCTTGTTTTTGTTACGTAATATCCTGTTTTCCCCTTTTTGGCTTGCTGCTCCCTTGGTGTTTCGGAGGCACTTAGACTGGTCCTTTGAGGGATCCTGGTACTCGGCTGGCAATAGTTGGAGCATTTCAGCATTGTTCCACTTAGAGGGGGCTTGGCCTTTTCCTCTCTGCCTCGCTCGCCGACTCGGGTGCTTCGAGCCGCGAGGTAAACCATCTTCTCGGCAGCAGCAGTACTCGCCTGAGCATCCCCTTTTCCGCTCCTGCCTAGCCTTGTACTGTTCCCAGTTCTTATCTTTGACCAGAGGTGGGTTGCAAGGAATCCCCTTCAGTTCCTTTCGACAACACCCTTTTATTATCTGAGCAGCAAATGGAGTGGGCTCGTTAGTATGAAAACAAGAATATTTCCCACCACTCAGATCCAAAACTGACCCACCGATTTTCCAATTCTCCTATCCTTAGCACAGTTTCAGTTAGTTTTCACTGAGTTTTATAGCACTCAGTACAAACCCCAATTGGTGGTCTTCCCCTCTGGCAATGGACCCACCACCGTTCTTGGCAAATTTTACATATAAAGCACACAAAAGGATAACAATCTCCACAACCTTCCTTGTTACAAATCACTATATAGTCTTTAGCTAGTTTGTAATTGTATCCCTTTGCTTCCCCTTATGGTTGATTTGGATAATGTCCACAGAGTTCATTAGTTTTTCTTAAGAGTCACTTTCAAGTTCCCAGGCTGGCTAGTCACTCTCCACTGGTTATTTGTGGCAACCGGGCCTTTCACTCGGCTGGCGTGAGTCCACCCCTTTTCGGCCGTCCTGACTGCCGTTTCTGTGGTAAGCAAAACAAAAAAAGGACCTTCCCCACATGGAGTTAAGGAATCTTCCTTCCAAGACTTAATAAGTACTTGATCCCCTGGTTTTATCTTATGGATTGTGATATCCAGAGGTGGTCTCTGTGCCAACACTCCTTTCTTCCTCAATTCCTGCCTTCTGCTCATAATTTGGGTAATGTAGAATTTAATATGAGAATCTTTTAGGCAGGGGTGATCTGTGGGGGCTTCCATATCATAAGGCATTCCAAATAGCATTTCAAATGGGGAGATTCCCACATCAGTTCGGGGTTGAGTTCGAATGTTCAATAAGGCAAGAGGTAGGCACTTAACCCATGACATTTTTGTTTCCAGCATTAACTTTGTGAGTTGTTTTTTTATTTCTCCATTCATTCTTTCCACCCTCCCCGAGCTCTGTGGATGCCATGGGGTGTGATATTTCCATTGAGTCCCCAAAGCTGTCAGGACATCTTTTGCAATTTTAGAGGTGAAATGGGGTCCCCGGTCCAAGTCTAAACACTCAATTAATCCATACCGGGGGATAATTTGCTCTAATAATACTTTTACCACAGTGTTCGAAGTAGCTCGGGCCATAGGATAAGCTTCCACGTAATGGGTTAAGTGGTCTACCAGTACCAATAGATATTTATACCTCCCCACTTTTGGTAATTCTGTAAAATCTATTTGTATATGTGAAAAGGGTCGTTGTGCCAGTTCCCTTCCGCCCATTGGTCTTTCTCTTAATTGTTGTTTATTTATTCTTTGATAGGTTAAACATTGTTGGGTTACCTGTTTTGCAAGATTATAGACCCCTATGCACGTATATTTAATTGCAAATTGGTCAACCAGGGCTTGAATTCCCCAGTGGGTTTTCCTATGGATTGCTTGCAGGACCCTCATTGCTATTCCTTTTGGGAGTACCTCCCGCCCGTCCGGTAGTATCCACTTGCCTCCCTCTTTTTCCTTCACCCCCATTTGGTTTAATTTTTGTTTTTCCTGTACCATGAAGGCTAACACATGGTTAATGGGTTCATGGAACCGGCAATGTTTGTCTTGGGGGTTATCACAGGCACACTGTATCGAATCAATCCCGTATGCATCCCAACAAGCCCAACATGGTTCTTCCTCTAAGTCAGCTCCACAAGTGGAGCAATTTTTCCCTTTGTGCAACCCCCCCCTTATATGGTTTTAAACTCATTAGAGCTACCTTTTTCGCCTTCTGGTCGGCTAAGTTATTTCCCCGTACTGAGTTTCCCATCCCCACTTGATGTCCTTTTACATGAACAATGGCTATTCTTTCCGGACCTCTCAAGGCCTGGAGCACTTTCCGAATTAATTCCCCATGTATCAATCCCTTTCCCTGTGAATTGATAAGTCCCCTTTCTTCCCAGATTTTTCCAAATATATGAACCACCCCATAAGCATATTTTGAATCAGTATAAATGGTCCCAACCTTTCCTCTTAGCAGTTCTAAAGCTCTGAGCACTGCATACAATTCACATGCTTGTGCTGACCAGCTGGGGTTAAGAGGACCAGATTCTATTTTCTTAAAAATTTTCCCATCCACAATAGCATACCCAGATTTCCTTTTCCCTTCAAGGACCCGAGAGGATCCATCTACATAATATCGATATCCTTCCTCTAATTCCTCCTCTTTGAGATCTGGTCTTATTTTTGTTTGTTCCTCTATTTGCAAAAGACAATCATGAGTTAGTCCCACAACTGGTTCCCCATATAGAAACTGGGCTGGATTTTGTAAGCTTGTGGTTTCAATACTTAACCTAGGAGAAGAAATTAGGATGCCTTCATACTTTAGGAGTTTGGCATCTGTTATCCATTTATCCGCTTTTTGTTGTAGTACTCCACGGATGTTATGAGGAGATAAAACCTTCAGTTCACTCCCAAAAGTTATCTTTCCTGCTTCTTCTACCAAAAGGGCAGCAGCCACTATCGATTGCAGACAGGCAGGCCACCCTCGACTAACAGGATCGAGAAGCTTTGAAAGATATGCCACTGGTTTCTTTCCTCCAGCCCATTCCTGGGCTAACACCCCGTATGCCACCCCTTCCTTGACATTAATGAATAAAAAGAATGGTCTTTTTAGATCCGGGAGGCTGAGAACCGGGGCATTGACCAGTTCAGTTTTTAATGATTTTAACCAGGTCTCATCCTCGGAGCTCTATTTTAATAGCCTGTCTGTTGTTAATTTTTCATACAGAAATTTAACTTTCCCACTAAAATTTTCAATCCATTGTCTGCAATACCCAAAAAGTCCCAGTAACTGTCGAACCTGCCTTTTAGTTTTTGGAGCTTCCAGGGAAAGTATTCCCTGGACTCTATCAGTATCCAATTTCTTAGTCCCCTGAGTCAGCCAGTGTCCGAGGTACTTAACTTCCTCTTCCACGAATTGTAATTTCGACTTTGAAACTTTGAGTCTCTTAAGGCTTAAATAATTTAGGAGTTTTATAGTTTCTTCCCTTACTTTTTCTTCTTCTTTCCCGGCAATTAATAAATCATCTACGTATTGTAGAAGCACAATCCCCTCCCCCTGTGAATATTCTGCCAATATTTGTTCCAGAGCTTGCCCAAACAAATTTGGGGATTCAGTAAACCCCTGGGGAAGGACTGTCCACCTCAATTGTTGTTTTCTATGTGTATCCGGGTCTTCCCATTCAAAAGCAAAATAATCTCTAGAAGTTTCCTTAAGGGGACAGGCCCAAAAAGCATCTTTAAGATCTATTACACTATACCACTGGTTTTCTGGGCCAAGTTGGCTTAAAATAGTATGTGGATTGGCTACGACCGGGAATCTTTCAACTGTTCTTCTATTGATTTCCCGCAAGTCATGCACCAATCTGTAACTGCCATTCGGTTTCTTTACCAGCAGAATGGGGGTATTGAAAGGGGACATGCAGGGTTCTAAAAGTCCCTTTTCCAAAAGTCTCTTTATTTCTGTTTTTAGTCCTTCCCTCCCCTTTTTGGGTATGGGATATTGCCGAATCCTGACAGGGATTTCTGGGTTCCTGATAGTTACCTCAAAGGGTTCAATATTTAATTTCCCCACACTGTCGGGGGTATACCAAACTTCTGGGTTAATCTTTTTTTTTTTTTTTTTTTTTTTTTTTTTTTTTTTGTCTTCAGCCCGGAGAGGATATAGTTTTACTGTTAGTTCTCCCTTTTTTTTTTTGCCTCTATCCCTATCCCCAACTTGACCATCAAATCTCTCCCTAATAGATTATAATCTGCTTCTGGAACTAGTAAAAATGACCCAATTCCTAATTTAGAATCACTTTCTAAGAGTACATCCTTAATTACAGGTACTCCAAAGGGTTCCCCTTTGGCCCCAATCACCTGTATTATTTCAGGTGAAACCTTACACTCTTGGGGAAGGGTCTGGACGGTTGATCTCTCCGCCCCTGAGTCCACAAGGAACTCATATTCTTGTTGCTGGGGACCTATCTTTAATTTTACCAGGGGCTCTGTTCTTTCCCTTGTCCCCAGCAGATAGAGCCCCCGACCCCCCTAATCTTTGAACTGTTCCTCATCAGCAATCTTCTGCCGACACTCTCTCCTCATGTGTCCCTTCTTCCCACAATAGAAACAGACAATGCTCTCTCCACCTCTCGACTTCCCCTCAAACCAACTCTCAACTTCCCTTCAAACCAACTTCGCTGGACGTCAGTCCGACCTCTGGACTGACCTCCAGTTCCCCCCACCGGGGACTCCGCTGTCCCCCCCCACTGCTGCTAACACGATTCCAGACTGCTTTTTAAAACTCTCATCCTCTCTCCCAACACACACCTTTTGAGCCTCTCACAACAACTCATCCAATCCTCTCGCCTGCCATCCCTCCAACCTCTCCAACTTCTTCCGAATGTCCACCCAAGAATCGACCACAAAATGCACCTTCAAAAGTGTCTCACCCTCTGGGGTATTGGGGTCCACCCCTGAATACAACTGGAAAGCTTTCTTCAATCTCTCCCACTATCCAAAGAGCTGCATATTCGCTCTCCTCTTGGTTAAAGGGCTCTTTGGAGTTAATATATCTATATTAGAGCTTGACAGATCCAATCCTCAAACGACCCAAACACGGGCCAATACAGCTGGTCTCCCCCTATCCGTTTACTCCCCCCAAATTTTCATACAATAATGGATCATTTTAACCCTATCTTTTCCTTTTCTAGAAGGAAAGGCATCCCAATACTTTACCATTAAGCCTAGTGGAAGTTTTACCGAGATTCTCCCACCCATGGGTTCAGCAGATTTACTTTTTCTCTGACCCATCTTCTAGAGTGCCTTCTCACACTCAACACAAACAATACGACAGTCGCTTCCCCCAATTCGTGGCCCACTCCGTCGCCGGATATGGGAAACGCACTACTATGGGGTCCACACTTACTTGGGGAATCTGAGCTGCCAGTTCCCCTCTCACACACACGTTCGCATTCGCTACACTCCAGGACTCCCACCCCTGACCGAGCGACCGAGCAGACCGGACTACTCACGTCTTTCCGGCGCCTCCGTTTCTCGACCGGGGCTTCGCCCTGTGTGTCTTCTTATTCACCTCAATCACCCCGGGACTACACACCCCTAAACGACTCTTAAAGACCCCGTTTCCGGGGTCGAGGCTTTGTCCCTTTCACATGCACTCCGGAGCCCGCTTGTACGGGGCCCACCGAGCACATACACTTATACTAAATTAGTAAGCCGAAACTTGGGGAAGTTTCTCCGGGGATCCCCCGCCCCAGGAAATTTGACGCAGTCCACCTCCACGTCTGGGTTAGGCCCGCTTGCTCTCCTCCTAACCCAGGAGCCTCCCCACCGAGGGTAACTCGACGCCGAGGGGGGTGCAGCTCTCCCCCTCCTACGTCCCCCAACCCTGGATGCTCTTGGAACATTAGTCCCTCAATCCAGCAGGTTTGAATCAACCCTGGATGCTCTTGGAATATTAATCCCTCAATCCAGCAGGTTTTAATCAACCCTGGAAAAAGGAGGCCCACCACCCACCGGGGGCTACTTACGCTTCCTGCGTGTTCACTCTTCCGCGGTTCTTCGTGCACAAAGATTAACGGGGGTACCTTTGCTTGCTACTGAGTTTTAGGTTCGTCGGTAAAGGCCCAAGGAGGAAGCCCCCCCTTAGGTCCACCGCAAAAAGGCGGTGGGGCACCTCACCCTAGTGGGGCCTCCCTCCCGGGTTTCCTTTATCCGAGTCACGGCACCAAATTGTGATAAATTGAGGTGAATAATTTGATTCAGCCTTTTTAAGGTCAATTAGAATTTTATTAATTACAGCAAGCAGTAGCAAGCAAAACAGCACTGGGTGGGTAGGGGTCTCCTAACCGCCCCTCCTGCAGTGTCCCACACTGCAGTGCCCCACACCCCACTCCCCTTATTCAGTCTCTTTTATAGTTTCTTGGAGGTTTCTTCATTCGTGTCTCTTGCGATAGCGGTGGGCGTAGCTTGAGCATCCCTCTGCATCGTGTCTGCATTGTGTCAAGGCAGGTGATCGTTGGTTTCACAATCGGTTCCGGACAGTGATGGGCGTACCCGGAGCACTCCCACGCCGTCCACTCCGGTGGCCGCTGATTTCACAATCAGCTCCAGCCATCCCCCAACATCCTTAGCCTGTGTCTGCAAAAAAAGCTAAGAAAAGCTCCCTATATGATGATTAATCATACTTGTGGTCTTGCGTTTTGCAATATGTCTATAGCCTTGCGGTTTGTAGCAGTTGCTTCCTGTTTCCCAACTTCACAGATGCTTCCCCTATCTCTTAACAAGCAAGCTGGTCCCTTATACTTTAATTTTATATTTCCCCCTTTAATATTCTAATTCTTTTGATGAACAAACAAGTTACCACAGTTTATCACAAGGAGTACCTTGGTGACTTTCCTAGCCTTGTTGGTGCTGCAGGGGAAAGCTTCTGGCCTCCCAGAAAAGGTATCTATTAAGACTAGGAGATACCTTTATCTTTGTGGGTATGGTAAAAGAAAAACCAATTTGCCAGTATTCTCAGGGAGTGTTTCCTTTTTTTAATGATCCCTGGAGGTGGTATTTTTAAATTCAAAGGATTATTTTTAAGACATATTGCGTGGATGTGACAGCCTAGTCAGAGAGCAAGAAAACAAGATAAGTTTTCTCACAGCGGACTTGTGAGTCTTTTAGGGAGTTGTAGAGAAGCAATGATAGATTGTTATTGTAAACAACCTGCAGGTGCTGTTTTTCTACTCTTTTTCTGTTCTTCTCAAGGATTTTTTGTGAGAAAAGTGGTTTTATTAATTAGCCAATCAGGTAGAATGTGTCAGGACAGTCTATAAAGAGGAGAGTTTTTTGCATTAAAGTTGCTGTTGTGCAAACCAGCCTTCTTGGAGTCTGTGCCACTTTCTTACTCAATAGCGACAATATAGGGCATTTTTCTGTCACAGACTTGACAATTTTTGTCATACAGACACTATCTAAGTCTGTAGACTTGTCATCATAGCATTGATTCCCCAGTGGGTTTGCTGGTGTTTCTACTTTAAAATTTCTAACATTAGATTAGCTGTAGTGGTTAATAGGAGTTACTAGCCATCCACCCTCTTTATTCTGGCCTTTTAGATAAGTAGCTAATTTTAAATCTGCTTGACTATATCCAGGGCTAACTTCTGGAAGTGAAATAGTTTTCTCAGGTATTAACACTTGTTATGCAACCTCTTGTGCAGCTTTATCTGCAAGTCTATTTCCTACAATGAATTTGGGAATCCCCACGTTGGTATACTTTGCAGTGTAGTATGGCCACTTCTTTGGGCAGTTGGATAGCATTGAGGAGGGACAGTAGTTCTTGTTTATATTTAGTCGGAGATCCCTGTGCTGTTAATAGACCTATTTTTTTCCATATGGCTCCATGGACATGAACAATGCTAAAAGCATATTTCGAGTCAGTCCATATGTTTACTCTTTTTCCTTCTTCCAAATCCAGGGCTCTTTGTAGCGCTATGAGTTCTGCCCTTTGTGCTGAGGTGTCCACAGGCAGCAGTGCAGCTTGATTGACGTGACTACAGCATAGCCGGCTTTTCATCTTCTCATCTTCCATCTTGCGTAAAGCTACTTCCATCTGTAAAAAACTAACTCTGGATCTTCAGTTGGTGCATCTTGGAGGTCTGGTCAGCTTGCATAAACTTGCTCAATTATCTGTAAGCAATCATGGGTTAGTTGCTCTTCCCCTTGCATTGGATTTTCCAGGAATTGGTCTGGATTTACTGTTGTGGTTACTTTTGAGTCCACATCTTCTTGCTCCATTAGAACAGTCTGATATTTCAGCATACAGCTCAGGGAAAGCCAATGCCTCCCTTTTTGGCCTAATAGAGTGGTTACAGCATGTGGAGTGCACACTACTATCTTTTGCCCCAAAGTCAATTTTTTTGGCCTCTTAGATGAGGACAACAGTTGCTACTACAGCTCGCAGGTATCCAGGCCATCCCTGGCTGACACTGTCAAGTTGTTTTGGAAAGTACCCCACAGGCCTCTTGAAGTCTCCTACGTTTTGAGCCAGAACTCCAAGGGTGAGATGCTGTCATTTGCACACAAAAAGCTCTAAGGATTTTGTTAAGTCTGGAAGTCCTAAGGTAGGTGCAGACATCAGGGCCATCTTTAAGTTACAGAATGCATGTTCACTCTTAGGAGTTCAAATTAAAGGTCCTTTTGCGGCTTCCTTTAAAAGCTCATACAGTAGTTTAACTAAAAGTCCATGATTCAAGACCTACAATCTACACCACCCAGCCATGCCCAAGAATCTTCTTATATCTCGGGTAGTCGCAGATTGGGTTACCGGGCAGATGGCCTCTTTTCTGTCTGTTCCCAATTTCCACTGGCCTGGAATTATTTTAACCTCAAGGTAGGTAACTTGCTGCCTCATGATTTGAGCTTTTTCCCAGGGCACTTTGTAGCCTCTTTGGCCTGGGAAATTTAGAAGACTGATAGTCAATTCCATACACTTTTCATTAGTTTCAATTGCTAGTAAGGTGTCATCATACTGCAGGACCAACACTTTAGGGTTCTCTTTCTTCCAGGTCTCTAATTCTTTTGCCAGTTGATACCCAAAAATTGTTGGACTATTTAAATCCTTGTGGTAACACAGTCCAGGTAAGCTGAGTCTTCTGACCAGTTTGGGGATTTTCCCATTCAAAGGCAAAAATGCTCTGACTGTTTATAGAGAGGTATGTAAAAGAAGGTGAAACTATTACTGTAAACCACTGGTGATATTCTGTAAGGAATGTTAACAGGGTATAGGGATTGGCTACAACAGGGTGGATACCATGAATGATTTGATTGATCATTCCCCCCCCACCACCACCCACAGCAGAACAAAACAAAAAAACCCCACCAGAATGCCAGGGGAAGAAACAAACCAGCTGGCCACATGGCAAGGGGGAACAAAATGGAGCTGGCTTTTTGTCTCAGGGAAGGGGAAAAAAGTTCATGCAGCAGCTCAGGCAAAACAGATGGGAACCTGTTGAACCTCTGGCACTGGTCTCCTCCTCAGAGCAGATGAAGGTGGTGGATTTTGGTGTCCTTTCTCTTGTTGACTCCCACAGGTCCTCGCTGACCGTCTCCTGTTGATTGTCTGATCTCAGACCAAAACCAAGCTGAACAGTTCAAGAAAAAACAAAAGCCGCTGAAGGATTGCTGCTGTGGTCTCTTCAAGGCCAGGGAAAGGGGGGGAAAAAACCTTCTTGCCTAAGCTAATAAAAAAAACCAAGCTAGCTAAGCAACAAAGTAACACCTGTCTGCACCGCACTGAGCATGCCTGGGAGTGAGGCTTTGAACAAAGCTGCTGCAAAAGCCTCCAAGCCTCCTGCCCCTCCCCCAAACCCACGATAAAGTTTCAGCAATCATTTCTGGGCCTAAAGCAGATGATCAGGAACAGAGTATCATTGTAAAATCACCCCAAGACATTCCATCCCTTATTCCATATTGTCAGCTTAGTGCCTAAATTAATACATTTCAACTCTCAACACACACATCTATACATATATGTGGGATCTCACCCGGCTAATGTTTTTATCTCAGATGCTTTTACAGAGGGATTTGGCCATAAATCATGGCAGGCAGTGCACTGAGGGGAGGGGACACCTGACCAGGCCACAGTGGGAACCATGGGTTCTTGGAAGCCAGTATGCTAACAGAACCTTTCTATATTTGGTCAACTTTCCAGTTTTCCTTTACTGTCAGTCAAGACCTTTTTCTTATAAGGTCATGTTCTAAGTTCACCTTTCTGACTGGGTCTGTGTCCCTATGTCACAGCATATGTCACAGTTGAGATGGCCACAATATACAGAGTATCATCATACAATTTCAGAAAGCTTCAACCCACACAGAGTAACACCACACCACATCGGAAGGCTTCAAGCATCTGCCCTTCTTATTCTTTAGCCCAACCTTTTATACCCCTCATCATTCATGCATTGCACCTGTGTGCCTTTTGTTCCCTTTCGTGATTGGTCAGTACACATTAGCACTCCATGTCTCATTGCTTTCAATACTGTTCACCTGCTTTTCACAGTTGTAGCCCATTAGGGATGAGGCTTGGCCACAGCCCCATTCCCAATTACCACAAACTGTGTACCTACATCCCTATACCTGGCTGTGCTTGCCCCGCCCCCGGGGTCTTTGGAATCTAGCCTCTGTAACCCGCAATCGCCACGTTTTGTTATTTTCACTATTAAAGTTTTATTTTCCGGGTTAGTCCATTGTTCCCGTTCCTCTTATTTAGCCAGCTCCTCCCAGCCAAGCCATGCAGGGGGACCTCAGTGGGCTTTTAAGCTCCATATCTGGAGCCCCAAGAACAGGGACCTCATATTGAGGTACCCTCCCAGGTTTTTGGTTTGGCCAGGTCTTGGCAAACCAGTTGGATTTTCTCTCTGCTGTGGATTATTTGAGTCAGGCCTGACACTTATGAGTGACTTTTGGAGGATGGCCAGTCGTCTTGGGATGCCTGCACGAAACGCAGGATAAGCAGAGATGGGACAGTTTTCCTTGTCGCTCCTTCCCCAACGGGGGGACATTGCCTACCGCAATCTGAGTTTCACTGCTTTGCAGGATGGGGTTTAAACTGTCCACGTGTTATAGATACATATTATAATATTGGCTTTTCACAAATATTAAAATGGATTTTATATGTGTAGTGTTAAAGTAACTTTGTTATAAAGATATATTTTTTATTTCTGATGTTAATTAAGCTTAGACATAGTAGTGAAATAGCTGATATAAGTAAAATGCCTGCTTGGATGGGATGATATCCAATGAACATATGAAGATGACACCTGCTACAGATATGCCAACTATCAGCACTCACAGTCTGAAGAGAGTGTGGACCAAGGCCCAAAACTGGAGGTGATAAGAATGGACTAAAACCACAACCAAGGAATATGCATGCTCTAAAAAGGTGGAACCAAGGATGAGCCATGCCAAACTGTTCTTGGAATATGTAAACTAGTTTGGGGAAAAAGTTTACTATGCATAATTTTTTATGAATATGTAACAGGCTGATGCAATAGAAATGGTATGTAAAGGGTGTTTCCAAAATAGCAGGTGTGCTCTTGGCTGAGTGCCAAGACACACCTGGCTGTAATAATCTTTACTTCATGGTCTTTGTCTCCTATTGTCCTTTATTAAACTTTTTAAATTTTCACAGGAGAGTGAAACTGTTTTTCATAAATGGGTATTCGTTATGGGATGTAACACCTCGCTTCCGAGACCATTGGGAGATCCTGAGTGGGGAAGGCGTGCCCTGCCAGGTTCAGGCAGCCTCGCTCTCTCCTGGTGTGATTGGCGGTTGCAGGTCGCCACCCGGTGGACAAAAGGAGAAACATAAAGCAAAGGAAAGGGAAAAAAAAAAAGGCTCCCGAAGAAGAAAAGAGGATTGTGAGTATTCTTTGGGGGGGGGGCAGATACGGGGGATGAATGTGTATGCATGAGACGCGGGCTGGTTATTCCAGACCTGTGAAGTGGGTGAGGGGTTTCCGTTTTATCGTGAGAAAAATGGCTAGCGAGGAGACGAAGCGAAAGATAAGGAGAGAGACCCCTCCACCCCGGGGTAACTGGGATGGGGTCCCAGGGAGGGGTTGCACCCCTTGGAGGAAGGGAGCCGAGGGTTTTCCTGGCACAATCCACTGGGAAAATGGGACAAAAGTGGGCACCCCACAAAGTTGCCAGATTGAGAGATACCCAAGAATGTGGGGTTGAACAACACTGCCGGATTGAGGGATATAAATACCCAAGAAAATCTGGGGTTGGACAACACTGCCGGATTGAGGGATACTCAAGAAAATATGGGGTTTTGGCCAACAACATTTGAGATTTTACAATACCCGTGGGTGGATATTAACAAGTGACTTGAAAGTAAAAGATACCTTGTTGTCTTGTTGTGAGTGAGAAAGAGTAAGTTATTAAAGAAATAAAAGTGAGTGTGAATGAATGAAAGTATATGTGACACAGATTGTTGATTTAAAGTTTAACTTTATTATCTGGAGGAAGGTGGATTGTATTATACTATTGGAGAGGAAGGATTTTCTATGCTGTGAAGAGTGGGAGGTGTTCAAGTTGTCGGAGGAATGGATCAGATAGGAGCAGGGAGACAGAAGCCAGGGATGTGTGGGCGGGGTCTGGGGGAAATGAGACAGGGAACCAGAGAAAGGGGCTGGGATTCCCTGGAAATGTTGCCTCCCCGTCTCCAGGTTCTCTGCTCATGCCAGGAGCTCCAGTCTCCCTACCCATATCAGCTTCTCTGCCTGTATCAGGAGCTTCGGCCCTCCTCGCCTGTACTGAACGTGAACACTCCTGCCCCCGCTGTGACTCTGGAGCCGCCTGCTCCTACCTCTGCTTCTTTGTTGATTCTGGCTTTCCTGCTGACTTCTGCTCCTAATTCTGTCCCTTTATTGGTTCCAGCCTCACTGCCGATCCCCACTCTTGTCTCTGTTCCCTTGGTGATTCCAGCTCCCGCTGTATCTATGGGAGGGGTTCAAGAGGGAAGCAGAGCCCCGGTGTGGTTAAGGGTCCCGGGAGAGGACTAGGGATGCCTGTTTCTGCTGTAGCAGGGGAGGGCACCTGCACTTAGAGGGAGACCTGGAGGTGCTTCAGGGGGTTTTCCCAGTGAAGGAGTGGGAAGATCATGGGCTCTGTTTTCTGGGGGATAAATGCCGTCTGGAGCCTTTGATAACTTGGGAAGCAGGCCCCCAAGAGGAAGTATTGGAATTTGTAAAGCTGCTAAACATCATGGTAGAGATTCTCCCTTTTTTAACAATCTCATACGGGCTAATTTCACAGCACATGTACTAACTCCCCATGATTTAAAACATATGATGACTGTGTTGCTATCCCCAACAGAATTCAGGCTGATATAAAATTTCGATAGCTAAACCAAATTTTATTTCTGTATCTTTTATTTTTAAAAATGCAAGCAAGCAGTGCTGGGTGGCCGGGGAGTCACCGCTCCACTAACGGCACACACCACTTACAAGTTCACCAAAGTACATATACTGTTTTTAAGCCTACAAAGCATTTTCCAGTGTCCTTGTGTTAGTCTGAATCAGCAGATATCAATAAGCTGGGGTCAGCAATTTCATAATCTTTCCAGGTGGTCGTTGGCTTCCTGTCCTGCTTGTGGTTGTCTGGAGGGAGGCCCTTCACCAGTGTCTGCTAAATAATTTTAGTCTCGTACAAGTGCACTAAGCTTTTTATTATACATAAGCATTTAGTTGCTTTGTTGCAATATCCCTTAGCTTTACCACAGCTTCCTCTATTTTATTCTAAGCATCAGTCGTTTTTGCCACCTCATCTCTTTACTCTACTATACTTCTTCTATTTTCTTGTTCGATGCTTTATTTGGCTATTCGGTCAGAAAGTTTCAAAACCGTTCTTTGTAGTTATCCCAGGAAACGCATCCACTATTGACACAGCAGATACAAGCATTTGCTGATTCCATTGCCAATTGACATGAATCACAAAAACATTTTTCACAATCCCTTTTTCATTATGTTATTTATTTGTGTCTTTGCTTCAAATCAAGCTAATACTTTTTGGGTCGCAGTTCTATTTCGTTCTGCTTTGGCCTTGACTATCATAAGGGAGTGAGTTTTTTCTCCCGTGGTTGTTATTTTAGGGTTTATGGGCATTGCTGAAATCTGCGTTCCCTGGATTACTGAATGTGTTAGCTTAATAAAGCATGGTATCATACATGGTATAAACAATAGGCCTAATGCAGAACAAAGCAACATGAACCCCAACTTCTTCCACCAGGCTCCTTTAAACAAATTATTCCACCAATTGTCAGTTAATATGGAATTCCATTTCTGCACTGGAACATGTGCAACTCATTTAATTTTGTCTGCCAAATTTGTAATAGCCTCTCCATTATCATCAATCTCGAAACAGCACTCAGATGCATTAAATTTTCTACAAAATCCCCCTTCTTCAGCTAATAAATAATCTAAGGCTAGCCTATTCTGATATACTGCTGTTCTGGTCTGGGTTAGTTGTCTAGCTACAAGCCTTAATGCCTCTGCTGTTTGATTAGAAGTAATTTCTACAACGGCTTGTAGTCTAATAATTCGGTTAAGCATATAAATAGGTGTTCTATAACCCCAGCTATCATCCTGAGCCCAGGAGGCAGGATCATAGTAATCTATGATCTGTTGGGGAGTCCGTTCTTCATTATTCCAGGTCTGTTTTCCTCCTATTTCAGTTCATTTTCTTCTATGTAAAGTTTCATAAAGAGGTCATCCTAAATATTCACCTTTGCTCTTTGGTAGCAAAAAGAATGCAGGTTGGATAATTCCAATTGTACAGATACCTCTCCATCTCTTTGATAGTCCATTATATGACCTTTTACCACATATCCAAAATAATCCATCTGTAGCTTTCCAATTTTCATCTGTCTGCCCTGGATTTTCCCAATATCCCTTAAGATATTTTACCTCCTTAAAAGGATTAGCATGTGCTACACTTTTCCAGCAAATAGTTCCATTGGTACAACTGATAGACCAATAACCTGTTGGTAGTTTCGGCCACCAGGTCGTAAAAGTGGAGTTGGTGGTATATATCATCTTGCAGGGAGTATGTCCTACATATGTAGTAAAATTGTTTCCTTCCCTAGAAATACAAATTTGCCCTACTACTTCATGACTCAGTATCCACCCCTCAGGTCGATTTATGTGTCCTGTTCCATAATATCAACTGATCAGGTCCTACCCCTTCTCATCTCCATGGCCATTGCTCGGTCATTTGGGATCCTTCACAAACCCAACAGTTAGTCACATTCAATTCCTGAACTGTGGAAACCCAGGGCACTGGCAATATTTCTCTGTCTGCTCTGGGGTGTCCTGACGCTCAGGGGAGCACTGACTTTGAACCTCATTCACTGAGAAAACTTCCAAAGTCTCAAGGTAAACTAGAAACCACAAAAGTGTGAAATAGATTGTAGAGATTGTAGAGAGTAGTGTACTATGTCACATGGGTGAGAAATTTAGGTTTTAGGATTTTTAGTATGTTATAGATGGTTTCAAGATGGAGGGTATAGGGTGTTGCTCATTTTACTTCCTTCTTCCTTTGTCTTCTTGGGTTTGGGTGATATCTTGTAATTGGGTAGAAAAAGCTGCATTGCGGGTCTTAAGGGGTCAGTTATTGGGCTAGAAAGGAAAATAATTTAGATGTAATTTCTTAATTGGGTAGTTTAATTTTTGACTAGACTTAAAAGGCCTTGTAACACGAGATTGTTAGCCATTTTTGTGCTGTTTTTCCTGCACGCAGAGTCTGGTGCAGACAGTGTGCGGAAGTTTTGATAAGATAATAATAAACAGAAGCTGAAGACTGAAAAAGTCCAGTGTGTCTCTCGTTCCTGACACAGAACTGCTCCAGGAGGGTTTCCCCTGCCAGGGGAGCCCCCAGGGAGTTGCCCGACTTGGGGCCCACAAACTCATAACTTTTTGCATCAAATCAATAAACAATTTTTTTCCTGACATGGGGAGGCCCCAATCACTGAGGTTTTTCTTAATTTTTTAATACAGGTCACTTCCTGCTCTTACTCTTTTTTTGGTTTGAATTTCCCCTAAATTCTTTGTGATGTTTTTCACTAATTCTTCCTTGAAGTTGTCTTGTACTCTCCCTTTATCTGAGTATCTCTACATTCCGCCTTTGGTAAAACAGTGGAATGGTTTTCCCCAGGGACAAAATTGATAGTTTCAAGGGGCCCATCCTCCCATTCCTAAATTTGTTGCCACCCAGTAACTCTTCTCTCCTATTGTACAGGTTTCAAGTTTTCCTGGCTCATAACATCTTGCATTAATATGAGTGTGTGCTGCAAACGCTCGGGCCATGGTCCGGCCATACTTCACATTTTGGTAGCACTTTAAGCAGGGATCGGTTATCCCATTCCGTAGAAGACTCAACAGTACCATAAGACCCTACAGTTTTATTATCCCTTTGCCTCCTTTGCCTACCAGGGTGCTCCCGGCAGCGAGAGTACCATCTTCTTGGCAGCAAGGATATTATTCAGGGGTTCCGTATGAGCTTTCCCGGATTTCATGCCGTTTCTTAAATACTTCCCAATTCTCTGCTTTGACTGGCTCGGATCTGCAAGGGACTCGATTACGTTTGTGACACTCAGTCTTTTTAATATTTGCCTCACTTGATAGTGCCCCTCTTAATCCATATTTCCACAACATCCCCTACTCCTGAGAATCTAGTTCTAATGTTCCTTCCTCTATTCTCTTTTTTAAAATATATTCAGTTAAAATCTGTTCAGTGTGTTTACACTCTGGACACAACCCACTTGGAGGATAACCCCTGCGACAATGACAATACCACATCTCCTTACAATAGCTGCATTCAGTGCTTACAAAGGGATAGCAATTACAATCCTTTCCAATACAGGTTATTTTATCTCCGGGCATCTGATTTTTGTGTTATTTTCACCTTCAGTTCTCCTAGCTGAGACGTAATTTTCCAGTCTGCTTCCTTTGTTGTTATAGGTCCTTTTACGCAGGAGATGTGTGTCCACCACCCTTTGCTGTCCGGACTGCTGTATCTGTGGTCAACAGGGAGTCAAGCTACTTTCTTTCCAACTACGGATCAATACTTGATCACCTGGTTGTATTTTATGAATTGCAAATCCTAGGGGAGGAGTTTGATTCATTATTCCTTTCTTACGAAGTTCTTGAACATTTTTTCCCAAAGTCATGACATACCCTTGGATCGACATATTGTCTACTATAGGATTTCCCACTGGCATCTCTTGAGAATATGGCATCCCATATAACATCTCATATGGGGTGATCCCATGCTCTGAGTTCAGCACTGTTCAAATATTTAACAATGCCAATGGTAAGCACTTAATCCAAGATAGTTTTGTTTCAATCATTAGTTTTGCTAGCTGATGCTTTAGGGTCTGGTTCATTCTTTCTACTCTCCCCGGACTCTGAGGGTGCCAAGGGGTATGATATTCCCAAGAGATCCCTAGAGCTTTCAGTACTTCTTTTAACACTTTCGAGGTTAAGTGGGAACCCTGATCCGAATCAATCACTCTAATCATCCCGAATCGTGGAGTTATTTCTTCCAAAAGAATCTTTGTAACAAAATGTGCTGTCGCTCTTGCTGCAGGGTAGGCCTCTACCCAATGAGTTAAATTGGTCTACTATTACTAACAAATACTTATATTTTCCCACTTTCGGAAGTTCAGAAAAATCCACTTGTATCTTTTCAAAAGGCCTATATGCAGTTTTTCTCCTTCCCTGCAGGGTCTGTCTTGATGTCTTCTTGTTTATTTTCTGGCAGATAATGCATCCTTGTGTCTCCTGTTTTGCTATATCAGATATTCCTATACACCCAAAAAACTTTAAAAAGTGGTCACTTAGTGCTCGTGTTCCCCAATGAGTTTGTTGATGTAACTGATGAATTATTCTTCTAGCATAATTTTTAGATAGCATTTCTCTACCATCTGGTAAAAGCCACTTATCCCCTTCTAGCTTAGCCCCTAGTTTTTCCATATCTTGTATTTCCTTTGAGGTATAGCATTTTTGATACTTTGTCTCACCCTCACTTTTACTCGAATTATTTAAAAACACGGGTAAGCATACTGCTGCCCTTTGTGCTTCTGCATCAGCCGAATTATTCCCATGAGTCCAATAATTTGTTCTCCTCTGATGTCCTCTTACATGGACAACAGCTATCGCTGATGGACCCCTCAAGCTTCTAATACTCTTACAATCAATTAATGATGAACAAGTCCTCTCCCTCGGGTATTTACAAGTCTCCTTTCTTCCCAAATCTTCCCAAAGGTATGTACTACTCCATAGGCATAGTTTGAATCAGCATATATAGTTCCTTTTTTTCTTTTTAGTATTTCCAATGCTCTGTAGAGGGCGTACAGTTCACATGCTTGGGCTGACCATGCTGTGCTAAGTGGTCCGGATTCAATTATTTCTATCCTTTTCCCATCTACAATCACATATCCAGACTTTCTTTTTCCTTCTACCACTCTTGAGAATCCATCTATAAACAGTCTCATGCCATCTTTTAATTCTTCTTCTTCTAAGTCAGGTCTGATTTTAGTCTGTAGCTCAATATCTTCTACACAATTATGCTCTATTTGCCTCATCGGGTCCCCAAACAAAAACTGGGCTGTATTTTGGGCTCTGGTCATTCTAAGCTCTAAATCTTGTGAATTTCTCAAAATTGCCTCATATTTCAATATTCTACTGTTGGTGAGCCATTTTTCTGCCTTTTGCTGCAATACTCTTTGCACATCATGAGGAGTGTACACAGTTAGTGACCTGCCATAAGTGACTTTTCTAGCCTCCTCTACTAATAAAGCTACTGTGACTAAAGCTTGTAAACATGTTGGCCATCCCCTACTTAGGGGGTCCAATAATTTAGAAAAGTATCCTATTGGTTTTTTGCTTCCTGCCCAATCCTGGGTCAATACCCCATAAGCGGTTTGGTTTGACACATCTACAAATAATTGAAATGGCCTACTGACATCAGGCAAACTCAAAACTGGGGCTGTCATTAAGGCACCTTTCAGTTGTTCAAGCCATCTTTCATTGTCTAGGGTCTGTTTTAAAGAATTTAGTGTAAATTTCTCGTATAAAAATTTAGCTTTTTCATTATATCCTTCTATCCACTGTCTACAATACCCCAATAGTCCTAATAGCTGCCTAATTTGTTTCTTTGTAGTTGGTGCAGGTAATGAAATAACACCCGATACTCAATCTGGGTTGAGTTTCTTTTTCCCTTTGCTAATCCAATGCCCCAAATACTTAACCTCTGGTTCTACAAATTGCAGTTTTGATCTTGATACTTTCAACCCTTTTCTTCAAGAAAATGTAACAACTTAATCGTTCCTTCCAGGACAGTCTGCTCTGATTCTCCCGCTATTAATAAGTCATCTACATACTGTAATAACTTAATTCTGTCCAGGAGTTCAAAAGCTTGTAAAAGTTTCTCCAAGGCCTGTCCAAACAAATTTGGGGATTCTGTAAATCCTTGAGGGAGCATGGTCCATCTAAGTTGCTGTCTTTGTTTGGTTTCTGGATCCTCCCATTCAAATGCAAAGTAATCCCTACTTCCTACTTCCAAAGGACAAGCCCAGAAAGCATCTTTCAAATCTACTAGGCTATAACAGGTGTTCTTTGGGGATACTTGATTTAATAATGTATAGGGGCTGGCTACTACTGGAAACCTTGTTATGGTTCGCTGATTTACAGCCCTTAGGTCCTGCACTAGCCAGTATGTGCCATCAGGTTTTCTTACTGGCAATACAGGAGTATTATGAGGCGACATGCAGGATTCTAAGGTCCCTTGTTTTACCAGATAATTATTGGCTTCAATCCCTTTCTTCTTTCCAAAGATACAGGGTATTGTCATACTCTTATGGGAGTGATTGGATTACTTATTTCTATCTTATGGGTTCAATCTCTAGCTTTCCTATTTCCCCTTTATGGTGCCACACCTTTGGATTAATTTTGTCCTCATCTTCTGACATTAAAGTATAAAGCTGTACCTGCAGTTCTCCTTGTTTCACTTCTAAATTTACTCCTAAAGCTATAATTAAATTTCTTCCTAGCAAATTATTGTCTGCTTCTGGTACCAATAACAAATCATTCAAACAAATCTTATTTTCTGATTCAATTTCAACATTTTCAAGTATGGGTACTTTAAGTGGTTCCCCTTTTGCTCCCACAACTAGAGCAGTTTCTTTACTAATTTTACATCTTTTGGGGAGGAGCTGTATAGTTGATCTTTCTGCTCCAGTGTCTACTAAAAAGATAACTTCTTCCCCTTGGGGACCTATTTTTAGTTTTATCAAGGGCTCTTTCGATGTTCTGGTCCCCAAGATGTACAGCCCCTGACACCCCTATTTGTCCTCTTCAATCATTTTTTCATCTTTTCATTGTTGCTTACAGCTTCACTTTGTGTGTCCTCCCACAGTAATAGCAGTGATAATCTGCAGGACCATCTCCGGGGTTTCTAATTTGGGGAGGTTTCTTATAATCTCCCCTAGGTCTCTGTCCTTCTGTTCTAAAGGCTTTCTTTTCTCCCTTCTGAGTTTCCCTCACAGCTGCTATGAATATCTTGGCTTTTGCCTTTTGTTTTTCTTCATCTCTTCTCACGTACACCATTTGGGCTTCCTGTGGATATTCTCTGTTCAGTCGAAGAAAGAACAAAGATAATTTTCTCCCAGGCCGAGCCTGGGAAACTTAGAGAAAAGAAGTAAAACAATTATTATCTCTCTTTCTGTAACTGTTGTTTATAGATATGATTCTCCAGAGTGTGCTATTCATAGCTCACCAATTGTGTGAAATGTTTTTACTTTGAGACCAATCAAGTCTCACCTTAGCGAGTCATATTATAAAAAGATGCACTACTTTCATTAAAGCCTTCTAATTCGCCTTCTGAAGACTGAAGTCTTTTCTTTCTGTCCCTGACTCAACAGCGTCAGCTTCCCACAATAGTTCTTGGAGATCCCAGTCCTGCCAATCCTCTACTTTCTCTAGTTTTTACGTATATCTCCCCATGATTTTGCCACAAATTGAGTTTTAAGCAATGCTGCTCCTACTGAGGAATCTGGGTCCACTCCCGAATACATTTGCAGGCTCTTTCTGAGCCTCTCAAGCCAATCTGTAGGTGATTCATCTTTTGCTTGGTGCACACTAAAGGCCTTGTTAATATTTTGCCCTCGAGGTACAGCATTCCGTATCCCTTGTATAATGATATCTCTAAGGTCCCTCATATTTTGTCTGTCCTGCTCATTCTAGTGATTCCAATCTAGTCTCTGATTAGGCCATTTTTGATCACCATGTGGACCCTGTTGGTGTCTCCTTTCCCAATCTCTCATTCCTGCTTGCCTGATCATTTCCCTTTCCTCAGTAGTAAATAGTATTCCTCATATAGCTTGAAGCTCATCCCAGGTGTAGGTATTTGGGCCGAAAAATTGGTCTAACCTCTTGGAAACCCCTAAAGGGTCCTCAAGCAGCTGCCCCATTTCCTTTTTAAATTCTCTTACATCCCCAGTATTAAGTGGGACTGTTACAAACCCTCTTCCCCTTTAATTTCCTCCCATAGGTACTTCTCAAAGGGGGAATAGTCTCTTCTTTTGATCTTCCTCCTCCCCACTAGAATTATTTTCCTCGAGTTGTTCTCTCCTCTTGCTCCGAGTCCTACTAGATGGTGGTGATAGTGGTGGAGCCGTTGGACTCCGGGGCCTCTCAGGGGAAGGACGGAGTTTCCTGCCCTTGACAGGGAGGGGGCAAATTGTCTAATGGTTCCCAAGGTTTTTCTTTTTCTTCTGCCTTTCTCTTTTTTTTAGTTTTCAGGGGGTATAATGCTATCACTACAGAGGACCCCCTCCAAAGTGCCGCATAATCACTTTCCTCCTGATCAAAGGGTTCCTTACTATTTACATAAATATTTAAGGCTTGACACATCCAATCATCAAAGGACCCAAACATTGGCCAATATAAATGAACAGGCATAATTTCTTCCTTAGTCCACTCTACCATAAAATAATGTACCATCTTTTCTTTACTTTTTCCCTTCCTAGAGGGCATTGCATCCCAATGTGCAATCATTAACCCCAGGGGGCTGTCCAGGGGTATCTCTGGTAATTTGCTCCCTTTCTTGGTTTTTGAGCCTCTCTAGAGGGCCTCATAACCTTGAGCCTCTCTTGGGGCACTTTGAGCCTCTCTGGGGGCTCGTTGAATCTCTCTGGGGGTTCCTTGAGCCAGAGGTCTTACTATTCCCCTGACCCATCATGACCAGTGTCGCACACCACTCGCTTTGTCCCTTCACTAGCCAAGCCCCACGTGGGGTGATGAAACCACAGATAAAAGGACTTCCCATCGTTTTGCAATAATATTGCGTCTCACTCACTTTCACTCACTGTCACATCCACCCAACCGAATGATAGTCATAGCCTGCTGTTCTCGTCCGGATCTTCGTGCACTAGAATTACAGGTGATTTAAACTGCAGTTCTCAGGGAGCTCAATTCTTTACTTGCTTTCTTTACCAGGTTTGTGGTGCCATTAGCTCCCAGGCTATTGGCCTCTACAGGCCACAAAAGTGGGGCACCCCCCACAGTTGCCTCAGTCCAAGAGATCCAAGGGTATCATGTCGGGGTCACCAAATTGATATAAAATTTCGATAGCTAAACCAAATTTTATTTCTGTATCTTTTATTTTTAAAAATGCAAGCAAGCAGTGCTGGGTGGCCGGGGAGTCACCGCTCCACTAACGGCACACACCACTTACAAGTTCACCAAAGTACATATACTGTTTTTAAGCCTACAAAGCATTTTCCAGTGTCCTTGTGTTAGTCTGAATCAGCAGATATCAATAAGCTGGGGTCAGCAATTTCATAATCTTTCCAGGTGGTCGTTGGCTTCCTGTCCTGCTTGTGGTTGTCTGGAGGGAGGCCCTTCACCAGTGTCTGCTAAATAATTTTAGTCTCGTACAAGTGCACTAAGCTTTTTATTATACATAAGCATTTAGTTGCTTTGTTGCAATATCCCTTAGCTTTACCACAGCTTCCTCTATTTTATTCTAAGCATCAGTCGTTTTTGCCACCTCATCTCTTTACTCTACTATACTTCTTCTATTTTCTTGTTCGATGCTTTATTTGGCTATTCGGTCAGAAAGTTTCAAAACCGTTCTTTGTAGTTATCCCAGGAAATGCATCCACTATTGACACAGCAGATACAAGCATTTGTTGATTCCATTGCCAGTTGACACAAATCACAAAAACATTTTTCACAACGCTGTGGGAAGGACGGTGGAAAAGATTACTGAAACAATTATTAATTAATTTTGCTGAAGATGAAGCACGGGCAATGCTAAGACTAGAACACCTAACTGGGGAGGGGCCATGTTCTCAGCCCAATGAGCAAGCTGCAAATCTCCAAAGGGCAGTACTTGATGATATTAAAAATGCAGCAAAGAAAGCACTTTTGCAAGTGCCTGATGGTAACACACCTACTCAAGATTTTATAGATATCAAGCAAGGGCCTAATGAATCATATATGAAATTCATTGACTGCTTTAAGCAAGCCATTGAAAAACAAATCATAGAAGAGAAAGCTTAAGACACATTGGTGAAAAAACTTGGCATGTCAAATGCAAATTCTGTATGCAAAAATGTTCTATAGACCCTTCCCCTAGAGCCTGAGCCGCCTTTAATGCAAATGATAGGGGCCTGTAATCACCTCGGGATGCCAGAACACTTAGCTTCCCTGCAAGCTCAGGCAGTGGGACAGGGAGTGGCTGAGGCTTTGGCAGCAATGCAGATTATTCCTTAAGGACATCTACTTCAGCCAGGTCCTGGCCCTGCCACACAAACTGTCCCTCAAGGGCCACAACAAGGTCCGGGCCCATGCTTTGAATGTGGCAAACACGGACATTTCAAAAGAGACTGTCCCCGTCAAGGAATGAGGGCCAAGCCTCCTGCCTGTTCCCAGTGTAAAGGGAGTTGCCCTCACACTAACCAATGTCACTCAGAACAGGGGGATTATGGCAAGCCAGTCTCAGGAAACTTCCAGCGGAGCGTGGACCAACCTTGCACAATGACACAAATGCCTCAGCCGTTTCTGCCCGTGACCACTGGAGACTAGGTTGCCCAGAGCTTCAACACCTCCTTTCAGGGTTACCAGCAGCCTTGCCCCCAGGTACCAGGCTGGAACTGGCAAGTGCCAATCCAGTAACACTGACTGACTGTTCTACTCACACCATATCAATAGGTCAGCTTGGGCATGAAGATCGGCCCAGTGAACTGTTAATTTTGGGTAAGTGCAGATCAAGGACCGAGGGATTTTTTGTGTTGCCCTCTGTGTTATCAATAATATCCCAACAAGAAATCACTGTGTTAGCTTTGTGCCCTGACCCACCTTGCTTTGTCCCCCAAGGACTGATAATTGCTCAAGCGATTTTGCTCCTCAAACAGGACTCTAACAACTCATCAGAGCCCTTAGTAATGTGGACTTGGATAATAAGCCTCAATCGACCTCAACTAACTTCCACACTTGAACTTAACACCATTGACACAGGTGTGGACATGACAGTCATCTCACTGTCAGAGCAGCCTCCCAACTGGACTCTTACACCTGCTCCAGGAATGCTAGCAGGGATTGGAGGTACCAACGACAGCCTGAGAAGTATGCAGCTGGTTAAGTTTGAGGGACCTGAAGGCTGCATCGCTATCACCAGACCCTTCGTGGTAAGAGCCCCCATAGTTCTGTAGGGAAGAGACATTCTGTCCCAGTGGGGAATGCACCTAGAAACAAATTTTTAATTGGGGCCATTGAAAAGCGTGACGTTCTTAAATTGACCTGGAAAACTGATAAACCCATGTGGATTGATTACTGGCCCCTCCCTGAAGCAAAATTCATCACTCTTAAGTCTCTAGTGAAAGAACAACTCCAAAAGGGTCACATTATACCGACCACAAGCCCATGGAATACACCTTTCTTTGTCATCCAAAAACAAAATAGCAATAAGTGGTGGCTCTTACAAGACCTACGTAAAATTAATCAGGTCATTGAAGACATGAGAACATTACAACCTGGTCCGCCATCTCCTGTCATGATTCCCAAGGAATGGAAATTGACTGTTATTGATTTAAAAGACTGTTTCTTTGACATTCCCCTCCACCCCGAAGATGCTTCTCCATTTACTTTTTCAATACCAAGTCTTAACAGACAGGCACCTCTCCTGAGATACCACTGGACAGTGCTGCCCGAAGGCATGAAAAATTCGCCAACCATATGCCAATGGTTTGTAGCTAAAGTTTTATCTCCAGTTCACCGAGATAACCCAGAAGTGATAATTTACCATTATATGGATTATATACTTGTTGCAGCTGAAAACAATCCATCTTTAGATACAACTTTAAAAGCCACAGTCACAGCTATCCAACAGGGGGGACTGACCATTGCAGAGGAAAAGATACAACAAACATCACCCTGGAAATATTTGGGGCTCAAAATTCTCTCTCAGACTGTACAGCATCAACTTTTGCAGCTAAATGAGAAACCAGAAACACTCCATTATTTACAAAAACTATTGGGAACAATTAATTGGGTCAGATCTCGGCTGGGAATTACTAATGAGGATTTAGTTCCATTGTTTGCTTTGTTAAGGGGGGATTCTGGGTTAAACTCACCTAGGCAGCTAACTGACAAGGCAAGGGATGCCTTAGATAAGGTATCCCATGCTATTCAAACTCGTCAGGCACACAGAATAAATCCTAACTTACCATTCTTGCTAGCTATTTTAGGAAAAGTACCCCAACCCCATGCCTTAATTTTTCAATGGGACCCTGAGGCATCTGATCCCTTGCTGATTTTAGAGTGGGTTTTCCTACCTCACCAGCCTGGTAAAACTATAACAACTAAGCCACAGATGATGGCTCAGCTTGTTATAAGAGCCAGGTCACGTTTACTCTCTCTTGTAGGAAAAGATCTCTCCACTATATTCCTACCTACAATTACTCTATATCTAGATTGGCTATTGCAACAGTCAGAATGCTTGCAAATTGCACTCAAAAATTTTACTGGGCAAATTTCAATTCACTTCCATAAACATAGGCTGTTGCATTCCTCCCTTAGCCTGATTCCTAAACCTTTAAAAGATGTTGTACCCCTTGATGCACTAACCATCTTCACCGATGGATCAGGACGGTCCCATAAATCTGTTATAACCTAGCAAAACCCCATAACAAATGACTGGGAATCTGACATTGAAACAGTAGAAGGTTCATCCCAAATAGTTGAATTAGCTGTGGTTGTTAGAGCTTTTTCTAAGTTCACGCGTCCTTTTAACCTGGTAACTGATTCTGCTTATGTTGCAGGCATCGTTGAGAGAGCCAAAAATTCGTTCCTAAAGACGGTTTCTAATGATCAGTTATATTCCATGCTAAAAACCTTAATTTTTCTTCTTTCTCAGAGACAGAATCCGTATTTTGTCATCCAATCCGTTCTCACACTTCCTTACCAGGATTTCTAGCTGAAGGCAATAGACAAGCCGATACCTTAGCCATGACCATACACACTACACTTCCAAATATCATTGAGCAAGCACGGATCAGCCATGCATTCTTCCACCAAAATGCACCTGCCCTGATACACATGTTTAATATCACCAGAGATCAAGCTAGAGCCATTGTCACTACATGCCCTGCCTGCCAGAAACATTCTCTGCCATCCATTGGGGCAGGAGTAAATCCTAGAGGGCTTCACAGTTTATAAATTTGGCAAAGCGATGTGACCCTTTATGCAACTTTTGGTCACTTTAAATACATACATGTTTCAAAAGACACATTCTCAGGAGCATTCTTTGTGTCGGCTCACATAGGTGAAGTAGCAAAAGATGTTATTAAACATTTTCTACAAGCATTTTCAACTCTAGGTATACCACAAAAAATAAAAACAGATAATGGGCCTGCCTCTGTCTCCCAGAGAACACAACAATTTTTTAATCTGTGGGGGATCAAATATATCACAGGCATTCTGCACTCTCCCATGAGCCAATCAATTGTCGAGAGAGCACATGGATCTCTTAAACACCTGCTAGAACAAAAAAAATGAGAAATAGGAACGTTATCCATAGTTGAAAGGCTTGCTAAGGCTACATATGTGACGCCGTTGAGCAGGACGGGAACAGAGAACTCTCTAGATCAGAAGACTAAGAAAATGAACTCTATTTCAAATGTACCGCTCTATATATAGAGAACATCAAGAAGACTAATTTCATTGGTCTTAGAGTAAAAACATGTCACACCATTGGTGTGCAGTGAATGACGCACACTGGCAGAACATATCTATAAACAATGTGAATAACAAGATAGATTAGAGAATTATTTACATTCTTTCCCAACTGCTTCCCAGGCTCTCGCCTAGTTAGAAAACCTTTCTCTTTCTCTCTGACTGAGCTGAGAATATCCACACATGTATTCAATTTTTTGAATAATTCCTTCATGGAACCAAATCCCCCAGTTATCAGGCATTTCTCTAACGCAATGCAGGCACAATTAAAGGAGAGACCTCCAGTGTTAACTAAAGATCATGAAACAGGCCAAATTATGGGATCCTTTCCTATTACTTGGGGAAAAGGGTATGCTTGTATCTCTACAGGTAAAGGACCTCGGTGGGTTCCAGCTGAAACATGGGGTTGGAAATTTAACTTGGGGTAGAAACCAATTTTGAATTTTTTTTTTATTTAGTCTTTTAACTTGTGTGCTCACAAAAAGGCCTGCAGAGAAAACAAAGGAGACTCAAGGCTACTTAGAAAGGAATGCAACCATCCAAGCTGAAGAGAGATAAGAAGAGGCCCCCCACTGACCTTGAGACTGAAGCAGACAGAAAAACTGAATCTGGGTTATAAACACCACATTACAACTACGTGACTGAAAAACTGTGCAGGCTCATAAAATTGATAAGACAGTTTAATGCATATGCATATGTCTTTTATGCATATGCCACAGGTTAGGGGATAAAGTAGACTTGGGAATTTTTGAGGGTGTGCATGTCTTTGGGGAGCATGCATCCAGCGGTGAAATAAATCATACCAGCTTTACAACTTGTGGGGTTTTTTTTTCCACAAATCACAGCAAAGAACATCAAGCCATATCTGCAGCCTCTGCAAGATCACCAGGAAGCTCTACAGGAGGAACCTCGAGAAGAACCTGCAGAAAAGACACCTTGAGGCTGGCGAAGAGCCATGTCTCACCTCCTATCTATTGCTAATTAATGCCACTGTTTTCTTAACCCCTTAAGCATTATTAATTTTCGAGTTTAATTTACAGACTGTTCCACCAGAAATGGCTCCTAAGAGACTCCTGCTTGCTATAGCCATCCTGATTGATGCCATGCCCCTCTCTAAGACCTGGGAAGTCCCGCAGCCAAAGAAAAATGTCTGGGTTACATTAGCTAACATCACCAAGCAGGAGACCCTGTGTCTGTCAGTAGCCACCCCTGATAACCCCTTCTCCACCTGCTTAGTCGGGTTACCAACGGATATGTGACCCTTAAATGAGGAGGCTATCCATGTTTGCGTCCCCACAAAGAATGGTTTCATAATCTTGTTGATAACTGGGATTACTGGGTGTCCTGGTTTAGGGCAATTTTGGGCGCTTCTCTCCCCCCTTTGCTCTCAGAACAAGTCTTAAAGGTGCAAAACTTATTATCCAGCATAAACAGAACAGACAATTGGGGATACAAGCATCATATAGCCAAACCAGGACACTGGGCCAGGAACTTACCGCACGCACCACTAGAACCCCCAAAACTGGAAATTCTGGGCTCTGTAAAAATGGATTTTTGTGTTTGATTTCATTATATCAAAATGACTCCAAATTTATTACATAATATCATTAATGCTGACATGTTATGTTGCACTGAGTAGTTTATTTAGTTATTATTTTTCACTGGGTGATTGGAATTTTGCACTGAATAGTTTTTATATTGCACTAAGTGATTTGTTTGTATCACATGGTTTGTTCCGTTCCCCCCCTCTCCTTCGAGCCCTGTGGGGGTGGTCTTAGCCCGGGTTACTTCCTCCCCTCGCCCGTCCCATTAGTTGTATCCCATTGGCTGTAGTCCCTTGTCACCCTTGTGCCAAGAATGACACAAGAACAGATGAGATACCGAATTGCAAGAGGAGAAAAAGAAGCTTTAATACAAAGGATTCTCCAGCTTATACAGACCGATACAATATATTCTACTTGATTGGCTAGTTAATAAAAACATCTTTGTCACACACCATCCCTGAGAAGAACAGAAAAACAAAGTGGAAAAACACCACCTGCAGATTGTTTATACTAACAAGTTATCACATTCCTACAACTCCCTAAAAATTCTTACAAGCCACTGTTAGAAACGATTGCCGTTTCTCTCTCCCTAACCAGGCTGGCATTCACAGGTCCCCCTTTTTGTTTAAAGATGGAGGCAGTGTTTGTAGTTCTCTGCAGGGCCCCTTGCAGAAAGGAGAACAAACATGCCTCCAGAGGTCCCTCAATCAGATGCCGATTAAAATGGCTAGAGAGATCGGGTCTTGTGATTGTCTCTTATAAAATGCACTATCAATCCTAAATCATATACTTATTCTAATTCAAAACAGTCCTTTTCAGAAAACAGGATGAAGTGTTCAGTCCCCACTTGTGGAAGGGCCAGCTGATTGATGGTTGTCATCGTGGATGTCATCTTGGTCGTCATTCAAAGGTTGCCTGTTGGCCACATTCCGGTTTTGATGTTGCAAGTCAGGGCGGACACACCTTGCAGGTACCCATTGCACTCCAGTATATGTGGAAACACATGCATACCTGCGACCCCAAGTGATAAGGTCGTACAGGCCTTCCCACCTATTGGTGGTTAGATCCCATATCCAGACCTTTGCTCAAGGCAGGTGCATCTCACCTGAAGAATGCAATGAGAGAAAGTGATTTAGAATGACAGGGTTTTCCGAATTCTGTGGCACTGTCAGATGGTTGATTGTGTATAAAGCTTTTTCCAATCGACTGTGTGGCGTTTCTCCAGGCATTCCCCTTTTCTGTCTGCCCAGAACACACTTCAAGGTACCATGAGCATGTTCGACAATGGCCTGGCCCATTGGAGAGTGTGGGATACCAAGCTTGTGTGACACTCCCCATAGGCGTACGAACTGCAGCGTCTTCTGCGAGACATAGTCAGGGCCATTGTCCGTTTTCACAGAAGAAGGTATTCCCAAGACTGCAAAAGCCATCCTCCAATGGGCAATCACATCGTGACTCTTTTCCCCAGTGTGAGCAGAGGCCCACATGGCAGAGGAAAATGTGTCAATAGACACGTGCACATACTTGAGTCGACCAAATTCAGCAATGTGAGTGACATCTGTTTGACAAAGCTGCAAAGCCTTTAAGCCTCTGGGGTTCACCCCCACAGGCAAAGGTGCAGCGAATCCATGACAGTCAGCACAAGAGCTGACAGTGTCACGAGCCTCAGTTGGCATCAAATGAAACTGTTTCTGCAAAGTATGTGCATTTTGATGGAAAAAAATCATGCAATGCTTTGGCTTGTGCAATCACATCAGGCTGAGGCGCTACCCACGCAGGGTTAGCCAACCTGTCAGCCCTGGCATTACCTTCTGCTATGAAACCTGGCAAATTGGTGTGACTCCAAATGTGCAAGATGTAATACGGATGGACCCGGGCTTGAATTGCACTCCACAAGGCCTTCAATAACTGAAACAAAAGTGTGTTATTGACTTCCTTCAGAAGTGAACAATCCAAATGCCTGGCTATGTCCGCGACATAGGCGGAATCAGTCACCACATTCAGAGGCACTTGGGAAAATTCCTGGAACGCCATGGCAACAGTCTTTCATTCAACCAGTTGAGCCGAGCCTGACTCATGGCCCTCCAGTGTCTGCCATCCAGATTCATCCTTCCAAGTAACAATGGCCTTCCCCATTTTTCCAGAGCCATCAGTGAAGACAGTGGGCCCGGCACTGGCACCTGGCTGCTCTTTGGCCGCAACGACAAACCCGTTGTCTTTGCCAGCTGCAGCAACTTATGATTGGGCATATGATAGGCAATCTGCCCAGAAAAGTTTTCTAGCTCCATTCAAAATCTTCCTACTCCACAGGAAGAGTGATCGCCGCAGGATCGGCAGCCATCAATTGCGAACACCGTTGATGGCATTTGATTATCAAACGAGCAATCAGCTTGTACAATGAGGGCGCTGTCTTCTTCGGCTGATGGGGCAAAAAGACCCATTCCAAAACATGCAAGGGATCAAACCACTTGTCACTCCACTGGCTAATGATACCCATAGGATGAAAATCTGGATTGGTAATGAAGACAGTGACATCGATGGAAGGATCTATTCGGTGAACCTGACAGGCAGAAACAGCCCTTTGGACCACCTCCAGCGCCTGTTGCACTGCAGGGGTCAATTCCCGAGGCGACCTCAGGTCAGGGTCCCCTTTCAAAGTATCATACAACGGGACAGTTGTTTTCCAGTCAGTCCCAAGTAAGGACGCAACCAGCTGATGACACCCATCAACTTCTGGGCATCATTCAAGGTCTGAATAGAATCTGAGAATTGCACCTCCTGATGCTGAATGGTTCCGTCAAGAATTTTGACCCCCAAATACTTCCAAGGAGGGTGCTGCTTAACCTTCTCCGGGGCCACCCGCAGCCCATAAGCATGCAGAGCAGCAAACAGCTGAGGCCGTATCCTCAGCAACTCATCCTGGGTCATCCATATAATGATAACAACACGCATCAGGAAACTGAACGCGAACACCGGACAAGGCCTGAGCCACATACCACTGGCAAATAATTGAGCTGTTGCGACAGCCCTGTGGCAAAACCTTCCATTGATACCTCTGCACAGGTTTGGCATTGTTGACTGAAGGCACTATGAAGGCAAACTTTGGCTTATCATCAGGATGCAAAGGGATCTTAAAAAAACAGTCCTTCAAATCAATGACCAAGATCTCCCATCCCGCAGGGATCATGGTGGGTGAGGGCATACCAGGCTGCAATGCCCCCATGCCTTCCATCACTGCATGGATTTTTCGGAGGTTTTGTAACAACCTTCACTTCCCAGACTTTTTCTTTATCACAAAGACAGGAGTATTCCAGGGACTCATAGAAGGCTCAAGGTGTCTCTGCTGCAGTTGTTCCTGAACCACTTCATGAAGGGCGATCAGTTTCTCTTCCGTCAGGGGCCACTGATGAACCCAAATGTGTTTGTCCATCAGCCACCATAAAGGCAGCGTAGGATACCTTTCGCCCTTTGACACAGTGGCCCCTATCAAAAATCTGCCCCAATTCACACCCCCCAGGCAGCCAATACATCCCACCCCCACAGCGTGACTGGGGCCAAAACGACATAGGGTTGAAATGCAGCCACCTGCCCACTTGCATTGCCAACAAACACAAAGCATTGGCTCATCATGATACGTGCTGGACCCCCCCCCACCCCTACAATGGGTGTTCCCACAGGGGCCAAAGACCATGTAGAAGGCCACACAGAGAGGGAGATGACAGTCACGTCCACCCCCGTGTCGATCAAACCTTGCAGCTCGATCTTCAGTGGGTGGGCACCCGGCAGGGTCAGGGTACACACCATCTGGGGTCGCCGAGCGGAAATGGTCGCAGACCAGAGGGCTCGTGGCAGTCCCTTGGATCCAAAGCCACCAGTCCCATGAGTCTGCAGGTCAGTCCTGGGGACACATGACTGAAAAACCACAAGTTGAGCAATCCAAGTCCCTGCCGGAATAGTGACAGGGTGTGAAAACTGTGGCAAAAACCAGACCTGAAAAGGCAGAGTCAATGACTCCTGGGTGAACAAAGATCCCTTGGTGGGTGACATTAAATCTCCCCACCAGCAACGCGCCCAGTCCCTGTCCCAGAGGTCCGAGGACGTTCAAAGGAACCTTATGCTCACTACCGGATTCTAGGATGACTGCGCCGGCGGTACATACATCCACGCTGGCAGAGCCGTGGGTGATGTCTCCAAGCCGGCTGGGCAAACCTGAGCCGGTGCCATGCTCTGAGGAATCACTTTTGTCAGGGTCCAATGCCTCTTTGTGCTCTTCCTCCTGTTTTCCAGGCCATTAGCATCAAATTTTGACCTGCATTGGCTTGCAAGGTGACCTGCCTTAAGGCATCTAGAGCACAAGAAGTTGGCACCCGTACCTGCCGGCTTGGGTGCACCCTGCTATTTCTTGCCCTTATTCTTGTTCCTCTTCCGGCATCCGCCCGCTAAGGGTTCCTGGCCTGGCCACTTAGCACCCGCCAGAGCGGACACCCTGTGATCCACAGCACCTGTCTTAACACATGCAATGGCCATTTCCACCACCAACGGGTTGCCTGAAAGAGCAGCTATGATCCTCCGGCATTCGCTGTTCGAATTGAACTGGACCAATTGTTTTAAAAAGGATTCCCTTAGGTTAGCATCCTCAATCTGCTTGTTCAGGGCAGCAATAAGCTTCTCCACAAATTACATAAAAGGCTCACCTGGCCCCTGCATTATCGTTGTGCATTGGGGCCTGGGAGAGGCCACCTCAATGGTCTTCAACAATGCACCAAATCCCACACTTTGACACTGCTCAAGAACAGCAACGTCCCAGGTAGCCTGAAAATCAGGATTGGAGTAGGCATGCTGCCCAAGGAGAGTATCCACTCCCACCCCATACCTAGGATCCTCTGGATGCAGAAGCCCGTTGCTTGCTGCAACCTTCGCAGCAGCCTGTGACCAGAACGTCATGAACATTGTAAACTGCAGAGGCCAGAAAAGTGCCTGAGCAAGACGCTTGATGTCAAATGGAGAGAGCAGATCTGTGGCTATCACCCTGAGAGTCTGCATGACTTCCTCTGATACAAGGCCGTGTTTTGCAACCTGGCCTTGCAGATCCTGAATCACCTGCCAGGCAAGCACCTCATGCTTGTTGGCTTGTCCTGAATTTGGGATAGCCTTAAACATAGGATGAGCCTGCACCTCGACTTGGGTCAGAACATGGCCCTCTCAAACCACCCACCCCCCTGCCCCCGAGGCAGGCGTGATGTCATTGGCTGCATACCATGACCTTCCTGCCCCACCCAACGGATCCACATCCTCAGCTATGGATATTCTCAGTTCAGTCAGAGAGAAAAGGAGAAAGATTTCTGCCAGGCTAAGCCTGGGAAAAAGTCCAAGAGGAATGTAAACAATCTATTATCTATTATCTCTTCTCTCTTTCTGTTCATATTGTTTATAGATATGTTCTACCACCGTGTGCTATTCATAGTGCACCAATGGTGTGAAAGGTTTTCACTTTGAGACCAATCATATTTCACCTTAGCGATTCTGGTTATAAAAGAGGAATGCTACTTGTTAATAAAGTTCATTCTTTGCCTTCTGAACATGGAGTCGTTTCATTTCCATCCCTGCCTCAACAGCGACACTCAGCCTCTGAAACCTGCACCTTAACCGCATCCCAAAAGCTGGGGGAATTGTTGAGGAGCACAGTCACCCTACAGGGAGGAAGTGCCCAGAGGTTATGAGCAGATACCGACTCCACCTGCCAGTGCCGGTGGTCTACCACTGGGGCATGCCCCCGCTGGGGGACTGGCTGCTGGTCATCATCACTGTCCAAGTCCCCACCCAAGGATGGGGGGGTGTCCAGCGGGTAACAGGGGGTGGCATGTTAATGAAAGGGTCCGGATTCAAGAGGCCAACTGCAGGCCTCAAGACCAAAGGGCTTATTACAAGCCAAGACTCAGACAGACCGGCCGCCGGCACCGCTGTGGCCAGAGGTGGGGCAGCAGGCAGCACAGTCACAGCCAACGGCAACACCGCTGCAGGCTGCCCTGGTGAAGGCCCAAAAGAAATTAAGTCAACCGAGTTGGCCGCAGTGCCAGAATGAGGAAGAGTCACTGCCCCTGCTGCATGATTTACCGTTCAGAGAGACGGTGTTGGAGCCGCAGTCACAGCCATTGCTGTCTGCGCAGGCGCCATGGAGGAGGGGAAAACCGGCTGGAACCGTGACGTCAGCTGGAGCGGGCAGCCACCCACAGGCACCGACAATGGATGTGGCCGGTACAGCTGTGCAGGCTCCATGGCTGATGACAAGGAAGCTGGCAGAGCGACCCGTGTTGTCTTGGCGACTGCCAAAGTGGGAGCCGACCCCACCTCCTTCCGCAATTCGGAGGGGGGCTTCTGGACAGGAAACTGCGTCTCCCGCCATCCAGGAGAATGCTGGCCCCCAGGTGGCAGAGGGGGAGAAAGGGGGGGCTCCTGCTGGCTGGGAGAATTCCGGCCTCTGGGCCGCAAAGGGGGAGAAAGGCGGGGCAACCGCCGCAGTGAACCCCCAGCACCACCCCCCAAAGAGGGGGAAAGCCAATTTGCCGGGGACGGGGGGGCTGAACTCGGTGCAGGCGGCAAGCCACAGTCTTCCAGGCACGGCCGAAAGAAGTCTGGCAGCCAGGGAGAAACTGGCCACCGGTCGGTGTGACTACTTTCCCTCCAAAGTGCTGGCACCACCCCGGCCCGTTAAGCTTCCCCTCTCCGAAGCACTGTCCCGGTTCACAAGGGCATCGAACAGGGACCTCCACACAGCCAGGAGTGGGGGCACAGTATCGTCCCCTCCAAAAAACTCTTCAGTGAGCCAGTCACCCAATGCCTGCCGCTGGACCAGGCTAAAAGCAGCGGCCATGCTCACTGGGAACTCATGAGCCTTAGCCCACCCAAGCAGCTTGCAGAGCGAGTCGTCTGACACCAAGAACCCCCTATAAGAAAGGAGGTCCCTCCACACAAAAAAAACATCGACTTCTCCCTCAGAAGCCTGGTCCCCCATCACGGAAACATCAGCACCCAGCCCCAGCAATTCACAAAATGCCCACCATTCTGGGGAGTTTGTCCCCTCCTGCAGGTCTTAATTATCAGGGCAGCCCCACAGACTGAGTCTGATTCTGAAGGATGCAGGGAAAGGTTGTTACCTCTCTGGGGAAACAAAGGGTGTCTGAACATGGGCAAACCCGCGTGGGTGCCGCGTGCCCTGGTGGAGGTCCAGCAGGGGTCCCGGGCATCTCCATGTTCTCCGTGAAGGGCCAATGGGTGCAAAATCACGTCGGGGTCACCAGCTGTCACCCTTGCACCAAGAATGACACAAGAACAGATGAGAGAACAAATTGCAAGATTACTATACATTCTACTTGATTGGCTAGTTAATAAAAACATCTTTCTCACACACCATCCTTGAGAAGAACAGAAAAACAAAGTGGAAAAACACCACCTGCAGATTGTTTATACTAACAAGTTATCACATTCCTACAACTCCCTAAAAATTCTTACAAGCCACTGTTAGAAACGATTGCCGTTTCTCTCTCCCTAACCAGGCTGGCATTCACAGTCCCTCTCCTCCGCCCCCCTTCCCCCGGATTTAAAACCTCCTGCCATTAGACATTCTTTCTCTTTCTTTTCCTGAATGGCTCCTTCCCAGATCTCTTTCTCCTCTGGGACGCCTCCTTCTTCCCCAGATGGCTCCCATCCACAATAAACTGGGACTGTGGTCCTGAGAAGAAGAGTGCTTTTTGTCTTTTGCTTTTGTCCTTGTCGGCGATGCCGGGGTCCAGAGCTAGCCAGGGGACCCCACCGAAGGCTTTTGATACGACACCGACGCTATAAGAAAACAACCAAATATGTGGTGGGATGTTTCCCCACATCATCCAGTCTATAAAAATGAAAGTACCTGGTGTAACTACACCTCACTTGTCATTTCCTGGTCCAGTGATTCTCCGTTACAGTTACCACCTGGGACATTTCTCATTTGTGGAGACAGAGCATGGCCTGCCAATTCCATCTCGCATTAAGGGCAGGCCATGTAGGTTGGAGAGGCTTACTGTACTAGCACCTGAAATTTCCCCGATTCTTGAAAAAAAGGTCAGACGTAAGAGATTTATCCATCAATTTGAATCAGATTGCAAAGATGAAATTAACTTTTGGAGTAAAGGAAAAAGAATAGCAGCCTCAATATTGGTATCTGGGGTTGCTGCAGCAAAAGCTTTGAAAATGTTAGGCAATCTAGGATGCTGGCTAAGTAGGCAAACCAGTGCCACGTCTCGGACACTGAGTGAGCTACTGACAGATGTGGACAGCATCAGACATGCTACCCTGCAAAATAGAGCTGCAATTGACTTCCTGCTGCTAGCACAAGGACATTTCGAGGGCATGTGCTGCATGAACCTCTCAGATCACAGCAAGGCCATACACAAAAGCATCCAAATTCTCAAAGAGTGGGTCAAAAAACTACAAGTGGAAAGTCATGAAGACTGGTTCAAGGGACTGTTCAAAAAATGGAACTTATTGGGTTGGGCTTTATCTTTGCTCAAAACCAGTTTAATAATTTTTGTAGTTGTTGTTTTTTATATTCATGTTCCTACCTTGTTTGTAAATTGTCTGTTAGAGTTTTTCAGAAATGTTTGCAAAATATTTTTCTAAAGATGGGGAATTGTGGGATCTCTCCCTGCTGATGTTTTTACCTCAGATGCTTTTACAGAGGGATTTGGCCATAAATCATGGCAGGCAGGGCACTGAGGGGAGAGGACATCTGACCAGGCTACAGTGGGAACCGTGGGTTCTTGGAAGCCAGTATGCTAATAGAACCTTCCTATATTTGGTCAAGTTTCCAGTTTTCCTTCACCATTGGTCAAGACCTTTTTCTTATAAGGTCATGTTCTAAGTTCACCTTTCTGATTGGGTCTGTGTCCTTATACCTGGCTGCGCTTGCCCCGCCCCCAGGGTCTTTGGAATCTGGCTTCTATACCTGCGTGCGTTTGTTATTTTCATTATTAAAGTTTTTTATTTTCTGGCTAGTTCCTTTGCTCCAGTCCCTCTTATTTAGCCAGCTCCTCCTGGCTAAGCCAAAGCAGGGGATCACAGTGAGCTTCTAAGCTCCATACATACATACATATAAGTATATGCAAATAGTGGCAGTGTGTGCTGATTTAGCACAACCTGGTTTTTGGCAGTGAGGGTAGACACAGAACTGCCTTCTGTGTGAATCTGCTACAAGCTTCCACTGTAACCGACAGAGCCAATCTCTGATGGCTCTGAAGAGGGACATGCTGCTGGCCCAATTAGAGAGGTTGGTAATGCCTCTGTGATGACATATTTAAGAAGAAAATTCAAAACAGCGCAGGCAGAGCTTTTTTCCCAAGGGATGGCAAGGCGCCACCACTGGGGGTGATTCTGGTGCCATGCGCAGCCATGTGGCTGCCCTGGTCACCACCATTTCAGCACAGCGCACAGCAAGCTTTGCCTGCCTAGCTGCCCTTAGCCAGCCGTGCTGCGGGTGGAAGGGTAGGGATGGAGGCAACGGCTTCTGCTTTTCAGTGCCCTGCATGAAGAGAGGTGTTGAATGGCACCCGTGCTGTGGTGGCCAGCACTGCCCGCGCAGTGGCAGCTGGACCAAGTGGCCAGCAGTGGAAACATGGTGAGCAGAACTTAGACGAAATCAACTTCTCAGCAATGCGAGATCCTGCAGAAATCTTTGAATTGGTGGAATTCGCTGGCAGTGTTACTTAGGAGCATCAGGTTTTTTTCTCCTAATCAGTGAAAGAGGAGGAAGTGAAGATGTGGAAAAAGACAAGATGACAGCACCAAGGTCAGTGGAAAGAAAGAGGGGGAGGAGGTGCTCCAAGCATTGGAGTCGAGATTTCTCTGCAAGCCGTGGTGAGGACTATAATAAAACAGTCTCCCTGTAATCCATGAAGTCCATGGGGGGATGTAGAGATCCACTCGCAGCCTGTGGGAAAAGGTGCTCACACCGGAGCAGGTGGATAATAAAGAAGCTATTATCCAGTGGGCAACCTGAACAGAGAGAGAGAGTCTTTGCTTCCAGAGATAGAGAAAGAGGGCCCTTGCTTCCAAATTAGAGCAGCTTATCCTTGAAAGACTACATCCCATGGACTAGTGACCCACACCATGGCAGTTTTGGGAAGACTCTTTTGCCCATAGGAGGAACTCACATTTCAGCAGGTTGGGCAGGACTGCTACTCGTGGTGAAATTAGAACCACGTTGGAGAAGTTCACAGAGAACTGTGTCCCGTGGGAAAGACCCCACAGCATAGCAGACGAAAAAGACTCCTCTCCCTAAATGAACTGAAGAAAAATCTAGAGTGACGAACTGTCTAAACACTCCAACGCCCTGTCTCCCTACACTGTTGGTGTGAAAGAGGGAGGCGCTGAGAGGGAAAAACGTGTTTCAAAGGCTTATTTTACTCCTCATTATCCTCCTCTGACTCAGTTAATTATAAATTTACTTTATACCTTTAAGTTTGCCCTTAGAGTGTTTTCTCCCGGTCCTTATCTCAACTCATGAGCCTTTTGTTGCGAGTTTTGTGGGTGCCTGGCGTCTTAACTAGTGTCAAACCACGACACAGTGACATTCAGCAAGCAGTGGTACATAGGCATTCCAACATTACAAGTGGTTCTCATCCAAAATCAAATTTCCCTGAGGTACACATCGTGTTTCCCCATCCCTCTCCGTTACTCACCAAGTGCAATAAGGTCATTGAGCAAAGACAACCCCACTGATGGGTTTGTCTTTGCTTGAGGCAGAATTAATCCAAACATTCTTCCCTAAGAACCCTCTGACATGTACTACTGGAACTTTATCTTCATCTGCTGTATGCAAGGGTTCAGATTGGACAGGGCCTGCTCGGTTGGTGGAACCTCGGGTGTTAACTAACCAGGTGGCCTTTGCTAAATGAATCTCCTAATTTTTAAAAGTCCCCCTGCCCAGTGCTTTCAAGGTGGTTTTAAGCAGTCTGTTGCACCACTCAACTTTCCTGGCAGCTGGTGCATAAGAAATATAGTACAGCTATTCATTACCATGTTCTCTAGCCCAGGTGTTTATGAGACTGTTCTTGAAATTAGTCCCATTGTCAGAATCAGTTCTCTCAGAGGTACAATGCCTCCAAAGGACCTGCTTTTCAAGGCCCAGAATGGTGTTCTGTGCAGTGAGGCACAGGGTAGGTCACCAACTATCCAGTGGTGGCTTCTAACATTTTGAGCACGTAGAGCTTGTCTTGGCAGGTTTGAGGCAGTGTGATGTAATCAATCTGCCAGGCCTCCCCATACTTATATTTGGACCATGACCCACCATACCACAGGGGCTTCACCCACTTGGCCTGTTTGATCATAGCGCACATCTCACAATCATGGATAACCTGGGAGATACCGTCCATGGTTAGATCCACCCCTCAGTCTCGTGCCCACTTATAGGTGGCATCTCTGCCCTGATGACCTGAGGCATCATGGGCCGATCAAGCCAGAAACAACTTTCCCTTGTGTTGCCAATCTAGGTCTATCTTTGACACCTCTATCTTTGCAGCCTGATCTACCTGTTCATTGTTTCGGTGCTCCTCATTAGCATTAGCCCTACTCTTGGGGACATGGGCATCCACATGACAGACTTTCACAGGTAGCTTCTCCACCTTTCCAGCCACCCCCACAGAGCATTGACTGCCATTCATAAATCAGTGTAGAGGTAGAGCTTTGGCCACTTCTTTCTTTCAGCAATGTCCAGGGCCAAGTGGATGGCTTTGAGTTCAAGTTAGCTTGATCTACCTTCTCATTCAGTAGCTTCTGTGATCTGTTGAGTCGGGTGCCATATCACTGCTTTCCACTTCCGGATCATCCCTACGATGCAAAAGAAATGATCAGTGAAAAGAGGGCAGTGTGTTTCTTCTGCTGGCAGTTGGTTATATGGTGGAGCTTCCTCAGCCCATGTCACTTGTTCCTGCTCCTCTTCATCAATAAGATCATAGGTTTCACCTTCCGGCCAATTTGTCATTATTTCCAAGATCCCAGGGCGATTCTGGTTTCCAATACGGGTGCACTGTGTGATGAAGACAATCCATTTACTCTATGTGGCATTGATGGCACTGGTGGGTAGAGGGAACCCTTCCTTTAAATATCCACCCCAGCACTGGTAGTCAGGGTGCCAGGAGGAGTTGTGCTTCTGTGCTGATCACCTCTGAGGCGGCTTGGACTCCTTCATAGGCTGCCAAGATTTCCTTCTCCTTTGGGATGTAGTTGGCTTCAGACCACCTGTAGCTTCGGCTTTAGAATCCCAGTGGTCATCCTCGAGTCTCCCCAGGCACCTACTGCCAAAGGCTCCAGGACAAGCCATTGTTGTTCCTGGCTGCAGAGTAGAGCACATTCTTCACCTCGGGTCCTATCCTGACTGGGCCAAGGGCTACCACATGAGCGATCCCCTCCTTGATCTGCACAAAGGCTTGTTGCTGTTCAGAGCCCCAGTGGAAATTGTTCTTGCGGGTCACCAGGTAGAGAGGGCTCACAATCTGGCTGTACTCAGGAATGTGCATTCTCCAGAAACCTATGGCACCTAGGAAAGCTTGTGTTTCCTTCTTGCTGGTTGGTGGAGACATCACGGTGATCTTGTTGATGACTTCATTCCCAGAAACTGGATCTCTCAGGCAGGTCCCTTGACCTTACTTTTTTTGATGGCAAAGCCAGCTTCCAGGACAATCTGGACGATTTTTTCTCCTTTCTCAAATACTTCCATTGCTGTGTCTCCCCACACAATGATGTCATCGATGTACTGCAGATGTTCTGGAGTCTCATCCTTTTCTAGTGCAGCCTGGATCAGTCCATGGCAGATGGTGGGACTCTGCTTCCACTCCTAGGGCAGTTGGTTTAAGGTGTACTGCACACCCCTCCAGGTAAAGGCAAACTGGGGCCTGCACTCTGCTGCTAAAGGAATGGAAAAAAATGCATTAGCAATATCAATAGTGCCATATCACTTTGTTGCCTTGGACTCCAGCTTGTACTGGAGCTCCAGCACGTCTGGTACAGCAGCGCTCAGTGGTGGAGTCACTTCATTCAAGCCACAATAGTTCACAGTCAATCTCCATTCTCTGTCAGACTTGCGCACTGGCCATATGGGGCTGTTGAAGGGTGAGTGGGGCCTGCTGACCAACCTTTGGCTCTTCAGCTCATGGATGATTGAATCAGGGACTCATAAATTCAGGGAGGCTGGACAGGACAAACACAGATCCGCACCAATGTGGTGAAATGTACGTTCTCCGTTTATTGTTTGTAAGATGGCAGTTTATATACACTTCAATATAGTTTACAATTGTGAATACAATCTCATTGGCAAGCAAACATTGTTTGTCTTTGTCTTAAGGTGGCTAGAGTTTCACACTGCAGACCTATACTAATTCACACCCAGAAAGCTCAATTACACTGTGGTTACCTTAACATAATTTCTAACTGCACCACAGACTGAATTTCCAACTGCGTCATAGGCTTCAAGGCCTCACCAAGGCCTGTAGCTGAGGCCTAGGCTGGGGTAGCTCAACCTTCTAAATATGAATCGTGCTCTCTCTCTCTCAGAAAGTCTGCTACAGACGCCCACCACCCAATGGGGGAATTCGGGGGAGTGGAAGGCAAAAGGACAGACAGACACACAAACCAATGGGGAAAGTTTAAGGGAGGGACTCCTGGCCCTCGTCCACTCACTCGATGCCCAAGGTGGAAGATTTTGGGAGAGTGGGATTAGGAGCTGAGTGATGGACAAGGTACCAGGGAGAGGACAGGGGAGTGACTGAGCATTTTCAGGGAGATTGGCGCTGGGGGAAGGGCGGGAAAGCTCAGGGTGTAACCATTGGGAGACAATGGGGGGTGAAGGGGCAAACCATTACAGGACTGTTACAAAGAGATAAAAACACAATACAAAAGCCCTAGATTTATCAGGTCACACATTTGCCCAGTGCACCTGACCATGTTGGGGTCATTATTATGCTGTTTTTCACTCCCAAAGAACACCTCTAATACCTCCACTTCTCTCAGCGGTTGGATCCCTTCCTCAAGGGTCTTCCAGCGCATTCTGTGACGGTACTCCTGCATTCTCTCTTTGTGAACAAACCTCTCTCTTACACTCATGAAAAGCCACTCCCAGAGAGGAGGGGACCCTGGCTCCCTCACAGATACCAGATCCACACCTGGGTCAAGGATCCCAAATACCTTGTATCGCCACTATCCAGTTGCATGCTGGTACCCATAAGGTCACAAACCTGAAGTAACCAGGTCATGTAAGCCTTGCACCCCCATCACACAATGTCTTTGTGCAGATTATGGAGACTGTCATACGACAGTGACTCCGTGATGATTTCAGGCTCCCATTCCCCTGCTGGTTGTGAGGGCCCTGGTGCCTCATCATCATTAACTGGGCACACTGATTTGGTCTTCCTCTGCACAGGGGCTACTGCTGCTGGCTGTGGCTACCCTTGCGGTCCAGCTGGAACCCAGACAGTTGTAATGTCTGTGAGTTCCACTGGTGCACTATCAGACTCTCCCTCTTTGAGGCATGGACAGGGTTTCCCACCAGCTGGGGGAGTGTATTCCCTCAGCACCCAGTGTATCTTCTCCTCCATTACCCCCATCCAATCTCGGTGGTTCGTTTCGGAGCTAGACCGTTGGGCAGTGTCAGGTTCTGGGGCAGTATCAGGTTCCGGGGCAGCATCCCTAGTCTCTGGGATAGATGTTAGAGTCGTTACCCACAGCAATCTCACCTTTGAATGCTAAACAAAACCAGCCACTATACGATATAGTTAGCATTTTAGAGAAGATTTGAACCCTTTGAAAGATGGTGGGGTAGGCCCAAAGAAATGGGTGAAAGGTTGGGAGAAAACTTTCCCCGGTGTTATTGTCTCACAATGAGTGCCATTATTAAAGAAACTCCAGTATCATACACTTAGTGTGTGATAGCCCTGTATCCAGGTGCCCACTTTCTAGAAGAAGTTAAAAATCCATTCATTCCTCACCTTATTGACCCATTGTGCAAAGTGGATGACAGACACTGTAGCCTTAACCATAGGACCCATGTTTAGATATGGAGCTGCAAATAGGAAAAATATAGCCAGAACCATGTGCCACCCTATTGTGGTTTGACACTGGCCCAAGGCCAGGCACCCACGAGAGTTGCTCGCACACCCTCCCCTGCTACACCTGGGCAGAGGAGGGGAAAGAAAAATAACGAACACTTCATGAGTAAGATAAGGACCGGGGGAAATATTTCAAGGGCAAACCAGGCTCAACTTAAGTTGCAAAGTGAATTTTATTGCTAACATGCAGAGGATCAGAAATGGGACATCACGCCATGATCAATATGATCAAGTGAAGCCAATTTATTGCAAAGACTAAGCTATATTTATACTGTGTTCTATTGTTCATGCACCTCAAGCTAATACATGATTGGTTAACTCCTTCTGTGCACGCATTTTAAGATTTTGGTTAATTTAGTTATTTTTTCTTCTCCATGTGTCTTGCTGTGGTTTTCTTGTCTGTCTTTACATCCTGAACTGTCTGGAGTTGAGTGTGTTCTTCTCCTTTCATGTCCTTTAAGGGCACTGTGACCTTTTACTCAGTCTCTATTGAATTGCGGTGAAAAAACAAGACCCCACAATTCCAATAAAGATTTGTAGGGAATGGTATGTTTTTATTACAGCGCTGGGCACACATAGGGATTATTTTCCCTTCAAAGGACATGCGCGCCCGTGGGTATTCCCGATCCTTTTTTTATTACCCCGTACTAATTTACATATACATAGAATCTCACAATAGGTTTATGCATATTCCTTCTGCTGATTTCGCGTTACAATTTGCAGTTGGCCATTTGTACAGAGAACTCTCTAACCCCTTTGTCCATTTCTTGCAGACTTAGCTTTGGTTTTTTCTTCATCATTTCAGAGTTCAAGGGGCCCCTCTTATCTCTTCACCTTGGAGATTGCATTCTTTCTCCTTGGCTGTTACAGTTTTACAAGCACAGCATAGTTAACAGACTAAACAGCATATTTTAACCATATTAGTGAATCAGGGACTCATAAATTCCGGGAGGCTGGACAGGACAAACGCAGATCTGCACCAGTGTGGTGAAACGTACGTTCTCCCTCTATTGTTTGTAAGATGGCAGTTTATATACACTTCAATATAGTTTACAATTGTGAGTACAATCTCATTGGCAAGCAAACATTGTTTGTCTTTGTCTTAAGGTGGTTAAAGTTTCACACTGCAGACCTATACTAATTCACACCCAGAAAGCTCAATTATACTGTGATTACCTTAACATAATTTCTAACTGCGCTACAGACTGAATTTCTAACTGCGCCACAGACTGAATTTCTAAATGCGTCAGAGGCTTCAAGGCCTCACCAAGGCCTGTAGCTGAGGCCTAAGCTGGGGTAGCTCAACCTTCTAAATATAAATCATGCCCACTTTCTCTCAGAAATTCTGCTACATGTTAGCAAGCTACTACGCAGCACATTTCACCTAATTCCAAATGGATTTCTACCTCGTTAAATTTTTACTCTGTTTCACTATGAGGGCTGGATTGTGCATATGTTGCATATGTCCATTATCCTGCAAAAAACTCTCAACAATTCCCCCTTCTTGTTTTTGCACAAGCCAGACTGAATTAATGGCATGTTTAATTATTCTCTGCACACACTGTAATAAGCAAAGTATAATAAGCAAAATCACTAAAATAATGCAAAAAACCATAATGCCAAAGCAAACTAAGTCCTTAAGCCAACCAGTAATGCCCCAAGATTTTAACCACTCCTCAGAAGGGTTAGCAACAACTGTAAGTTTCTTCATGTTTTCTTTATGTTGCAAACGTTTCTTGTGAATTGATTCAGAGTGATCAAAAAGGTTCATGCAACACATCCCTTCAAAATCTTCACACACGTGCCCTTGTGCTAGCAATAAAAAATCTATGGCAGCCCTATTTTGTAACACAGCATGGCATATGCTATCAACATCAGTGATGAGCTCATCTAGCACTGTGGATGTGATGTTAATTTGTTTCCCTGCCCAACATGCCAGTCGCCTCAACTGCATGAGGGCCTGTGTTTCAATAAGGGATAAATCCTGGCTAAAATTCCAATGTTGTAAAAATACCCCTCTAAAGGGTGCGGGGGAAGGTTGTCTTCTATGACTAGGCCCTAAAAATATTGCTAGCTCATGCTCAACATTAAGCATATTAAGTATACTAAAACATCTATTGCAAGCTAAATTAGTAGAGCTACATTTTTGCTTTTTCCTGTGAGCTATAAAAAGATTATTTTCCTGACGGACTTGTCGCCACCACTTCAGTTTGCATTTAACACACTGGACCTTGATCCATGGTTTGCAAGAATAGCCATGAACGGGACAAGCTTGTTCAATTTGGTTTAAGACCTGTATTGGAAGTGGTGGTAAGCTGTCGTTACTGGTTACCGTTACCCCAGGTCTAGGTAGTTGGCCCACATTTGTTAATAGCTGTGGAAAAAAGTGTAATTGTTGTTCAGTCATCAGATGTTGAAGTATTGGGTTCAGCTGTGTCTGAAGTCGGTGCTGTCGCCGACGTTACGCTTCTGGACAGAGAATTAGCTGGCAGGTGTGACTTTAGGTAAGGTTTCACCCACTTTGCCGGAATCCAGTGAATTCCTTTATCTGTAAGTAAGCACCTGTAACCTCTTCCCATTAATTTCACCGTGGCTGGCCCCCCAGTGGCCGCTGTTGAAAAGGCTGTGTAACAATTGTGGCCTTTAGTTGACTTAACAAATCCCTGCCAGTTACACCGAACAAATTACTGGGAGTCTGCATGACATAGGGTCTTGTTGTTACATTCACTCCATCTGGGAAAGTAAAGGTAATTATTTCCCTACTTAACCAAGTTGCTTGGGTTCCACCAGTCCCTGTAATACCCAAAACAGGATTGGCTACTGGCCAATTCCTGGGTCATATAGTGCTTGAAATGATTGTTACATCTGCTCCGGTATCGATTGTGAGCCTCTTAGTAATAGAATTACCATTGGGATGAATCAAGGTTACCTGTTGTCTGAGATTGAGAAGCAGGATGTTTTCTATTGCCATCTTTGTAGCAGTTGTCTTCTGGGCAGTTATCCTTATCTCCTGTTAATGGGCCCATCGATGTCTTGCCACATGACTCAGAGATAACTCCCTCCAGGAGCCATTTCTGTTTAACAGGTAATCAAGGACCCACTGTATGACTCAGAATGACATCGGCCCATTGTGAGATGCTCCGCCCAGGGGGGAGGAGCTAAGCATTCTCACCTAGATATATTCTGGGATTTTTGGACAGAGAGGTAGCCTTTCCACAGGTTCCCAAGAGAACACAGCTGGGGTTTTCCACTGGACCAACTACACCTTTTCTACTGGACCACTGCCCCAACAGAACCACATCTGCCACTCCAGGAGGACTGCAGCCACTCCAATTTGGACTGCTACCAACACGCTGGCCAAAGGGGTGTCAGGTTGTATTCCGACTTTGTCAGTGGTTTTCCTTTTGTATTATTGCATGTATTTTGTCTCTTTTCCCTTTTCCCAATAAATTGTATTTCTGACTTGGAGTCTGTCACTGGTTTTGCTTTCAAACCAGAACACCTGTTTATTTGGTTTACCTCTCGTGATGTCCATGGCCCAATACACTTCTGGGTTACCTGTGGAACCAAAACTGCCTGTTTCCCGCTCCTTTAATCCTGTACAGGGGACACGAGACTTAAAAGGAACAAGTTGAGCAATTTGTCATCCTTTAGGGATAGATACAGGACGGAAAAATGTCCTAACCATAATTTTGATAACCCCTTGATAGTTTGCATCAATAACCCCAGGAATTATATCCAATCCTCTTTTGCTAGCAGATGATCTCCCTAACAGGAGAGCACTAAGCCCATCCCCCAAAGTTCCCTTTACATTAGTCTCCACCAGATGTACTGCAGAGTCAGTGATGGTAAGGCCTACTGTGGTTTCCACATCCATTCCAGTGCTTCCAGGAGTTGCTGACTGGAGTGAGTAAAGTCCTCTAGAGGGGGTTGAGCCACCCATGCAGCTCCCCGAGCTTGTGTCTTCGTGTGTGGGGTCGCGCTCCATGGTCCGTTTCCCTGGAACCTGCACTCTCTCGTGTTGTGATTATCCTTCTTGCAGATGGAGCAAAACTTCTTCATTGGGGCAAATCGACATTGACTCCGTATATGTCCGACCTTTCTGCATCCAAAACATTTGATATTCTTTCCTTCCGCTTTTTTCTCTAATTTTGAAAGTAGTGGCTTTACGGCACCTTGTACCGCAGCAGCCACATAGGCAGCCTTCTGTCTCTCTGTGGTTCTGGTCATTAATTCTAGCATGTCAACAACTTCTGCTCCCTTTTGCAACGTGCCTAAAATCTGCCAAGTCTTGTCGTTGGCGTTGTCAAAGGCAAACATCTTAAACAGCTTCTGCTTTGCATCTGGATCCAGGTCGGGGTGATCGTAGATGGCTCTGTGCAAGCGGTCTACAAATTTATCAAAGTCCTAATTTCCTCCTTGACGTATCTGTGTAAAAGCCTGAGTATGCAGCCGATCCAGCAATGCAAGGATTGAGTTGTATGCAAGTTGTTGGCTTAGATGCAAAACTTTATCAATACTTTGGCCTTGGGCGGTTGCTGTGGACCAGGGACCTTCTCCTAATAATTGTTGTGCTCTGATCCCAAACAATGGGTCCCCTTGAGTCCGAGGTCTTGCTTCCTCTTTTTTACATGCCCCTTCCCAATTCTTATAAAATTCAATCTGCTGGTGGGGGGGGGGCATGATTAATCTAACCAAAGTTTGAACATCAGCTGGAATTAGAGTATCTGCTGTAAAGATGAATTGCAATAACGATTGTGCTAATTGAGACTTCAAGACATATTGTGTAACGGCGCTTTTAAATTTTTCTAATATCTTCCAATCAAATGGCTCCCATCCTCGCCCTGTGGCTTGGGTTACCACAGGGAAGGCTTCTATAGTACTAGAGGAAAAAGACCCCTCTATTATTGCTTCAGTTATAACTCCTTTCCACTTCCTCTTTTGTGCGGCTTCTATATCAGGGTCTAGCTCTAACTCCCGATCTGCCGTGGTCAAGGGGGGTATCCGCCTCCCCCTCCATTTGTCGAGAGCTCTTTCAGAGCTTAAAATAGCTGGCAGCTCCTTCCTTTCAAAAGAATAGTCCTTTTGGGAAGTGACTCGATCCCTTTGTTGAATTACTAACTTTTGCAAATTATCTACCAAAGCTTTTACGTCATCTTCTACTGAGGCAAATCCTGACTCTGTGTTTTCTTCTTCAGCCTCATCTTCAGATAATGAGTGCACTACTTTTAACACTTCATCACTGGCTGTGCCCTTTTCCTGAATACGTTTATTCTTGGGTCGGCAGCTCAAACCTCCAAGGGAGGTAGCTTCCTCACTCTGTTTCTGGTCTGAGGGTTTGAGTTCCTTTTTGGTTACTGGAACCGGGCTGGAGGATCGGGGGCCACGCGAAGGAACATTTAATGTAGTCAAAAATAATTTGCTAGCAGGAAATGCCTGTGTCCTAGAGTCTGGGCTGGGGGCAAAGGCAGCACAGGCTGCCGCAGCGGCTTTCTTTTCTGCCTTCATCGCCCTTAATACCTCTATGATGTTTTTCCACAGGGTAGCATATTTAGACGCTTCTTCTAGCTTCACCTCCCCCTGAAGCAATACAGTTCCATATCATGCAGCCCACAGCCTCCCGTGTTGATACCTCAAAAGCAACCTGTGCCCCTGGTATGAGGTTACGATCCCATGCCCAGTAAATAAGTCCCTTCAGAGTGGAAGCATCATATTTCTGCCCTCTCTTAGAGAGGATATGTTGGAGGAGTTTTTGGACCCCATCTCTCTCATGGTCTGACCCCATCTCATTCCCCGGCCGCTCACCTGATCAGGGCGAGATCAATTCATCTTCATCAATTCATCTTTACTCAGAGCTCCAACCTCTCTTCCTCTCGCCAGGGCAGCGAGGATACTTTCTACTGGCTTCTCCGCCTCCTGAAGGCTGTCTCTGAACCTCTGCATAGCAGTGAAATAGCCGTTCTTCAGGTCCCTGTGCGGGCGCCAAAAATGCGGAGGATCAGAAATGGGACATCACGCCATGATCAATATGATCAAGTGAAGCCGATTTATTGCAAAAATTAAGCTATATTTATACTGTGTTCTATTGTTCACACGCCTCAAGCTAATACATGATTGGTTAACTCCTTCTGTGCACGCATTTTAAGATTTTGGTTAATTTAGTTATTTTTTTCTTCTCCATGTGTCTCGCTGCAGTTTTCTTGTCTGCCTTTACATCCTGAACTGTCTGGAGTTGAGCGTGTTCTCCTTTCGTGTCCTTTAAGGGCATTGTGACCTTCTACTCAGCCTCTATGAAGGCTGGATTGTGCATATGTTGCATATGTCCATTATCCTGCAAAAAACTCTCAACACTAACAGAATCAGAGGAGGATAATGAGAAGCAAAATAATCCCCTAAAATACCTTCTTCCCCCCAGCCCTTCCTTCCTACCAACAGCGCAGGAAGACAGGGCATGGGGGTTTTGGTCAGTTCATCACTGTGAGAAATGACTGCTCACTTAAAAAAAAATTAAAGGTTTATTAAACCTTTACAAAAATACAACAAAAGGACTAAATAAGGAAAAACAAGCCTAGGAACCACCCTGTGGCTGCCTGCCACGTGGCTGGCTCGTCTTCAAGATGGATGCTTCGCCTTTTATACCCCTGGGGGTTGCATCAGCCAACCCTGGCCCCTCCTAAAGTCTGTCAGTCAACTCTTCTTTGCTGTTTATTGGTGGAGACTACTTTCTTCTAATTTGATTGGAGGGTCAGGTGTTGTCATGCCACACCTCCCTAGCAACAAACTTTTCCATTCCCAATTGCCCCATGCAAGGGGCACATGTATACGCTTACTTTCTACCTGTCCTAGACAACCTAGGCTGTCTGGTGGCAACAATACAGAGGAGGGGGGAAAAGAGAACTATGGGGAGAACAGAGGACATCTAAACAACAAATCACAATAACATAACTATACATCAATAAAGCTTCTCTTAATATACACACAATATTCAATCCTTAATTGTGAGAGCAAATCATCTCATTATCTATCTATAACAATCACAGAGATTTTCTTCTGCTGCTCTAGGAGAGGAGTCCTTCCCCTGTGAGACCGTGGGGTCTCTCCCATGGGAGACAGTTCTCCATGAACTTCTCTGTTGTGGGTCCACTCTCATAAGCAGCAGCCATACCGCACCTGCTGCAACGTGAACTTCCCTCATTGGCAGACAGTCCTCCCAAAAGTGCTGTGACATGGGTCTCTCTGCATAGGGTGCAGTCCTCCAAGGACAGGCTGTTCCAGCCTGGAAGAAAGGGCCCTCTCTCTCTACTGGGTCTTTCACTGGATCACAGCCTCCTCCAGGCATCCACTCACTCAAGCATGGGCACCTTCCCAATGGGCTGCGGGTAGATCTCTGCATCCCCTGTGGATCCCCATGGGCTGCAGGGGGACAACATGCTTCACCATGGTCTTCATCATGGCCTGCAGAGGAATCTTGGCTCTGGCACCTGAAGCAACACCTACCCGTCCTTCTTCACTGACCTTGGTGCCGCCATGTTGTTTTCCCTCACATGTTCTCATCTCCTCCTCTTGTCTGATGAGAAGCAAAACTGAGTGACTTTGTTTTGATTTTCTTCTTAAATATGTCATCACAGAGGCATTACCAGCCTCTCTCACTGTCCCAGTTTTGGCCAGCAGCATGTCCATCTTCAGAGCCATCAGCCACTGGCTCTGACAGACATGGTGGGAAGCTTCCATCAGCTTCTCACAGGATTCATCTTTGTCGCTCCGCTACTGACAAAAACCAGGCTGTGCCAAACCAATACACACTTGAACCAGGGTAAGTTAGACCACATGGTGCCGCCTAACGAGGTTTCTATATTCAGCACAAAAAAAATTAGGTTACCCAGGAACTCAACACCATGCTCCTTTGCTTTTTAGTTAGTTTAGCTAGCTGAGGCAGTCCAAGTTTTCCCTGGACTGGTTTTCTTTCCATTTTCTTGGATCCGATCGAACCTGTTCCAGACTGGGACCTGGGGAAACACCGAGAGCTCGCACTTTGTGGCCTATGGGGGCCTACTCTGGGCAGCAGCAGCCTTTCCCAGGACCAGACGGACTGATAACAGAGTGACCACCCACCTGAGAGATTTTCTGAATTTGTCATCTCTTCAGAGTGACGAATGAGTTTTGTCATCTGGTATTGTTCATTTTTTGTGCTGGGGAGTCCTTAGCCTGTTAAATAAACAGGTTTTTTCCACTTCTCTCTGAGGAAATTATTCCCAAACCGATTGGGGGGAGGGGCTGTGTGGGTTTGCTTTCTGGGGGGCCCTTTTGGAGGTTTTCTCCCAAATTTGCCCTAAACCAGGACAGTATAACAAGGCAAACAAACAACAACAATGGTAACAATAACAAACAAGAACAGAAAACCCAATAAACAGTCTCTTCCCTGCTGCTTAAGCATTTTCTCCTTTGGTGTAGTTACGGTCACAGCCAGCAGGGACGCTGGCAAGCTCCCAGTGGGCAGAGCAGGTGCAATGATTCCCTCACAGCTGCAGGGGGTGCTGTGATGCGAGTTCAGTCACATCTCCCTCACGTGGTAATGGTGGACGGGCTGGATGGCAAAAATGGGCTGCAGCAGGAACCTTGGAAGCAGCGGCTGGAACGGCAGGGTGGGCTCACTCGGGGTGACAAGCAAGAGGTAGCAGAAACTCAGCAGCTCTGGCAGGAGCTGCAGGGTGTCCCAGCAGGCATGGTTACAGTGTAGGAAAAAATCTAAAGCAGTGGCAGAGAAATGGGGGGCTGGGCAGCGGCAGCCTGGCTCCCGAAGTCAGCCGGGAAAAGCTCCCTTGGAGGGGGAAAGGGCTCAGGGTTCTGGGGTTTTGGGTTTTCCCTGAGGCACCTGAACAGATGGTGAAAGGGTCCTTTTTTAGTGAGGTAGAGTGTTAATGAGGTTCCAGTGCAATGGCCACTCCCACAAGCAGAGCTTCACTCATGGTAGAAGGCAGCAGGAGACAGAACCTCGTAGTGGTGGCGAATTCTCCTCACACTGACTGCAGCCAGTTTCCCCTCAGAATTCCAAGGGAGCAAGAGAGCTAGGAGCTGCACCCAGCCTCCTTTTCCCCAGCCCAAATCTCTGCCAGTCCAAGAGAACTCCCCCAGCTAAGAGAGTAGCCAGCTGCACCCTTCCCGTGGCAACTTCTTTTATCTCCTTTAAGTATCGATCATTATTGTCTCTTAGCATACATATGGGAGAAAATTCCCTGAGAGAAAGAAACAAAAGGAAAAATCCTAAAACCCAACACCATCACATGTTCTCACCTCCTCCTCTTCTCTGGCTAGAAAAAATCGTGCCCCACTTTGTTTTGATTTTCTTCTTAAATATGTTATCACAGATGTGTTGCCATCATCTCTAATTGGCCCAGGCTTGGCCAGCAGCATGTCCATCTGCAGAGCTGAAAAGAATGATGGATTTGTCTTTACAAACAGGTTGTGGGTCTGCTGGTAGATAAAACTAGCACTGAGAGATAAAATAAACGATGGGAAGGATTCTACTGATTGATGAATGGAAAAAGATATTTGCTTTTACAAATAAACTTTAGGTTTGCTGATAAATGAAATTGGACATTGAAAGATGAAAGAAACAATGGGGAAAAACCCTAAAATCCATAAGAATTAAAAATTAAAAGGGAGGGTGTCTTAGATTGCAAGGCAATGTGTGTATTCTATTTGCCATCTGTTAGAGGTGTGGCAGTTATCTTCTGTTAATTGGGCAGTTTTCTTTATCTCTTCCACAAACCAATCTTCCCTCTGGGGAGACATCTGCTGTTAATGGACTATTGAGTGTCACTGCATGACTGATAAAAATTACATCATCCCACTGTGAGATGCTCCACCCAGAGGGAGGAGCCAAACATTCCTAATTGGACATAATCTGAGATTTTGGGACACCAGAATAGCCTTTCCACTGGATTCCCAGAGGAGCAGCTGCCTTTTCCACGGGATTCCCAGAGGAAGACCAGGCCCATCTACACGACCACTGGATCTTCAGAGGAAAACTACACCCTTCTACAGGATCACTGCTTCAACTGAACAACATTTGCCACTCCAGGAAGACTGCAGCCACCATTTCAATTGGACTGCTACCAACACCCTGACCAACAGGGTGTCAGGTCGTATTCTGACACTGTCAGTGTTATTTTCTATTACTGCATTGTTTATTTTAATTTTCTTCCCTAATAAAGAACTGTTATTCCTGCTCCCATATCTTTGCCTGAGAGCCCCCCTTAATTTCAAAATTATAACAATTTGGAGGGAGGGGTTTTACATTTCCCATTTCATGGGAGGCTCCTGCCTTCCTTAGCAGACACTTGTCTTTTCAAACCAAGAGAGAGGGTTATACATTAGAAAGAAATCTTCAGTATCAGGCGTATCAGGAAGTCTGTACCTCTCAAGTACTTTAGCCAATGGGGAAAGAGATAAGGGAAATGCGGCTGAGAAATTAGGATAAAAAGGTGGCTGCATCCTCCAAAAATTTGAGAGAGACCCCAGGGGAATGACCCATGGCCTCTCCCTTTATTCGAATAAAGTAAAAGGACTCTTCTGTCTCCTTTTTGGACATAAACCTCTGATGTTTGTGAATTAATTTTCCTGACAGAACCATCATGGATTGGTTCTGCCAGACATGGTGGAAGCTTCTAGCAATTTCTCACAGAAGCCACCTCTGTAGCCCCCCCCCCCCCCCCCCCAACCAAAAACCACTCCATGCAAAACTAACACAAGCTGAGAAGGCTTTCTATGGACAGCAACTTAATGATTTCTGGTTTGGATTCCTGTGTGGGCTGTGAGGATCCTGGTTCCCCATCATCATCCACTGGGTGAATGGATTTGGTTTTTTGTTTCCTTCTCTGGACAGGGGCAATTACTATTGGCTTAGGTTCTCAGTCTAGTTTAGCTGCAGCCTGAGTGACTGGGGTGTCTGCTGATTCATCCTCCTGCCCCTCTGGCTGTATATGCTGCCCTACAGTAACTAGCAATGTGTGGTAAGCATTAGGCAGGGCCCAGCATATTACAATGAGCTCCTTCTTGTTAGAGTTGTCGTTGCAATTTTCTCTCATATTTCCCCACCTCAACTAGATTCTGAATTTGTTCAGGGGGGACGTTGCAAGCTATCGGGGCAGAGAATTCCTTCAGGGTTTGGCCTACGTCTTCCCACACCACTCAGAATTTTCCATGACTGGGGCAGGTGTTTGGACAGCCCATCTGGAAATCTGAGCTACACAAGCTGCAGACCATATAGAGGAAACCTACCAGATAAAACAACAGAAATGTGGTATCTTTAACATCCGGGGGAAAGTGAATATTCTCAAAAGGTGACATGCCAGATCTGAAGGGAAGGAGGGAGATGAAGGGCTGGGAAACATCATCCCCTACTTTTCCCCTAACAGACTGGGTGTAATTACTAATATACCCCCAAACAAGGCTACTGAGACCAGGATGGAAAACCAAAAGAGCCTACACATCCTCAATAGCTCCCAGAACCTCTGTTAAATGTTTATAAATTGCTAGCACCGGGCACATCAATATGGCAATCCTGACTCATGTCTCTGATATGTAAAAGACATGCTAGGGACAAAATTGCCCCTATATATGGAAAGGCAAACATGCTGTTATAGATACATATTATAATATTGGCTTTTTTGCAAATATTAAGATGGATTTTATATGCGTGGTGCTAAAGTGTGAAAAACACGTTCACACTTCTGTGAAAATTTAAGTTTAATAAAGGACAATAGGAGACAAAAACCAGCCCGTAACAACATTCTGGGCCTTGAAAAGCAAGTCCTTTGGAGGCATGGTACCCCGAGAGGATTGAGTCAGACAATGGGACTCATTTCAAGAACAGCCTTATCAACTCCTGGGCTAGGGAACATGGCATCAAGTGGGTGTACCATACCCCCTACCATGCACCAGCTGCAGGTAAAGTGGAGAGGTACAATGGACTGTTAAAAACCACCTTGAAAGCCTTGGGTGGGGGATCTTTCAAAAACTGGGAGCAGCATTTAGCAAAGGCCACCTGGTTAGTTAACACCCGAGGTTCCACCAGTCGAGCAGGTCCTGCCCAGTCTGAGTCCCTGAATATAGTAGACGGAGATAAAGTCCCAGTGGCACATGTCAGAGGTTTGTTAGGGAAGACAGTGTGGATCAATTCTGCCTCGAGTAGAGACAAACCCATTCGTGGGATTGTCTTTGCTCAGGGACCAGGTAGCACATGGTGGATAATGCAGAGAGATGGAACAACATGATGTGTACCTCAGGGAGATCTTTATAATAAAAACGTCTTAATGTGACTTATCAGTGCCAACCTTAAAAAATCAATACATACCGCTTCCCTTCACTTGTCAACAGGCCATGGTCTGCTCCCCGCAGTGTACAGCCAAGGCGCAGAGTCCCTCCGGGAAAAAGACCCGTGGCGCCTGAGGGCGTCTGCTCTCAACTGGACCCACAAGTGAGCAGAGTCATCCCTTCATGGTCGCCAACTAAAGCGATTCGCGGAATAAATAAATAGACTCCATAACCTGGGGTAGTTATGAAGTGGGTATGTATTGTCAGTGCCTGGCACAAGTGAGATAGCTCTCCAAAAACTTGTGCCCCGAGCCTCAGTCTGACCCACACCTTTATTCTCAAAGGTGTTCCATATGCAATACATTACACAACTTTTCCATGCATATTCAACCCCTGGCCCCTCCTGTCCTCGCTTCTCATGCTAAATAGGTCCACGCCCTTCTAGGCATGCATGGTTTGCCGTGGTGGTCTTGCAGGGGTCTCTGGTGGTCTCTTGAGGCTGAAGATAATGGTCTTCTTCATGGTTGAACTTCTGAACTTTTCTCCTTTGTGCGTGCGCTTTTGGTCCTTTGGTGCTTATCTGAGTACATCTGTCAGTCTTGATGGGCTTGGAGACAGAGGAGCCTCTTTATCTGGGTTTTTTGCATCCTTGGTCCCCTCCAGTGTTGTTCTTTATGCAAGAAGCTTCAGAAATTTGCATTTTCTTATGCCCTTTGTACCATAGCAGAGGTTTCTTAAGTAAAAGGTTAAAATTTAACACATAACTCTACCAGCTAGAATATAAATGCTTAATTCATTTTGTTAACTTAAGTGAACTCCAAAAATCTCTGTTTCAAGAAAATGAATACCAGTGTGTTATAAATAGAGGCGAATAATTTGTTCAGCCTTTCAAGAGTCAATCAGAAATTTATTGATTACAGCAAGCGATGGCAAGCAAACAGCCCTGGGTGCAGCCGGGGAGTCTCCGCTCCGCCTACGGCTCACACCGTTTCCCCCTTCCCACAGTCTTTTTATACTCTCTTTCTTCCGTGTCCGCGTTATCTCTGGGTGTACTCTGCGCTTGCGCCCTCTGTTGCTAGGGGGTCGTCTTCTACTCTCTGGTGGTCGTTTGACGAAGGCTCCTCTCTTCTTCCTTGGTGAAAGTCCACGGCCCTGTAATGGTCTTTTCCATATAAGGTTATATGCTATATGTACCTAAGTTCTAATTACACAACTAGCTTAAGTAATCAACATATTAGCTAGTTTCTGTCTGGCAGTTTTCTGTTATCTACACAAGGCTTCTCCTTTGGCTCTCTGTTATCTTACACAAGGCTTCTCCTTTGATTTTCTGTTATCTACACAAGGCTTCTCCTTTGGCTCTCTGTTATCTTACACAAGGCTTCTCCTTTGATTTTCTGTTATCTACACAAGGCTTCTCCTTTCTGTCTTGATGAACAAAGAGTCTTCTCTAACTTATCACAAGTGGGTTAAAGTGAAAAAATCCCAACTGTTTATTGACAAAGTGCCCACATGGCAAGGAGAAAAAAAAAAGAATAAATGCTAGATATTTAACCGTCAGAACCTTACTTCCCACCCCTCCTCCCCCAGCAGAACAAAACAAACAAAGAAAAAACCCAAAATGTCAGGGGAAGAAACAGACTGGCTGGCCACGTGGCAAGGGGGAACAAAATAGCGCCGGCTTTTTGTCTCAGGGAAAGGAAAAAAAGTTCATGCAGCAGCTCGGGCAAAACAGATGGGAACCTGTTGAACCTCTGGCACTGGTCTCCTCCTCAGAGCAGATGAAGGTGGTGGATTTTGGTGTCCTTTCTCTTGTTAATTCAGCTTTTCCCAAGGTCTGGGGCTGGGCGGAGCGGCTCCCACAGGTCCTGGCCGACCGTCTCCCTATGGATTGTCTGATCTCTGACCAAAAGCAAGCCCAACAGTTCAAGAAAAAACAAAAGCCGCTGAAGGATTGCTGCTGCAGTCTTTTCAAGGCCAGGGAAAGGGGGGGGGGGAAACCTTCTTGCCTAAGCTAACAAAAAAAAAAAAAGCAAGCTAGCTAAGCAACAAAGTAGCACCTGTCTGCACCGCACTGAGCATGCCTGGGAGTGAGGCTTTGAACCAAGCTGCTGCAAGAACCCCCAGGGCTCCTGCCCCTCCCCCAAACCCACCTTAAAGTTTCAGCAACCATTTCTGGGCATAAAGCAGACAATCAGGAATAGAGTATCATCATAAAATCACCCAAAGACAGTCTCAGGTACCAATAATTGTACTTTTCTATCTGTAATATGAGCCTCCTATTTATTTAATAGATCTCTTCCCAAAAGAGGAATTAAAGGAATGAGAAGGAGATGTCTTTACAAACGAACTGTGGGCCTGATAGCAGATAAGGCCAGATAGGGAGAGGTGAAAGAAGCAATGGGGGGAAATCATCAATTCCATAGGAATTCCACTAATTCACACAGACTTAGTCAAGACTATGCTACATCTCTAGATTTATAGAAAAAGAACAGAGACACAAGGAAAAATAAAAACGGGGGGGTATACATTAGAAGGGGGTATTAGGTGTATCAGGAAGTCTGTATCTCTCAAGTACTTCAGCCAATGGGGAAAGAGAGACGGAAATGCGGCCGGGAAATTATGATAAAAAGGAGGCTGCATCCTCTAAAAATTTTGAGAGACCCCATGGGGAATGCCCCATGACTTCTCCCTTTATTCAAATAAAGTTACAGGACTCCTCTGTCTCCTTTTTGGACATAAATCTCTGATGTTTGTGAATTTTCCTGACATTCTTATCACCAAATTTTATATTAATACATTAATCTGGGACCACAAGATAGATAAATACATACATATACCTACATACATATGAATTTTAAAATCCACATCAGGTAAATTAAGAAGATGCTTTTACTGAAATATCATTATTGATTAATAGTGGTATTATAGAGTTTAGAATAAAATTCACATATTCATTTACCAGAGTTAACATACTTAAAAATATTTAAAATTTTCTTAAATGCTTTTATACATAGAAAACTGATATAGATCTAAACAAAAATCACACATTTTGTAAGTAACAAAAAACATTTTCATGCTCTAACAACTGACAACTATATTATTCTATTGACTATTACATTTTCATTTTTTAATTTCCTCTTAGTCCTATACCTTATGGTGGACTCAATTAATACTGACAACATATATGCACAGTTGTAAGAGCGAGCATGTGATCAAAACAGGTGCTGGAGAGGATATTGCATGTGAAACTAAAAGATGGAGAGTGATGCACCCCTCTACCTAATAGACTATTATGACTTTCCTGGGAGATTTTTCAACATTCCCAGCTATTTATTTAATATGGAGGTGGGGAAAGGTAGGGCAGCTGTGGGAATTTTGAAATATTTTACAAATCCACAAAAACTAGAAATATGTCCATCAAATCGTGTGCTATCACTCTGGGAGCTACTAAAGGCTATGTTAAAGACAGGCTTTCTAGTACTGGAATTGAAGGCAAGCTGGTCTGGGTTTGTGAAAAAGGATGGTAGCTAAAAGCATTGGTTGAATAAAGGTTACAGCAACAGGATATAAAATGCAATATATCGATGCCTTGAAATTATAGAATATTAGGTTCTTACAAGCAAGGGAAGTATACTACTGTTTTTATCTGTCGTAAACATCTTTTATTTCTTCTGCATATAACAGAAGTATTCAAGTATTTTCAGGATTACTGGAATAAAAAAGTTACTAGTGTCTAGTATATTTTTATCCCCCACATGTTAATTGCCATCTGAAGGTGGAGAAGATACTTCTTCCCTCGTGTAAATTATTATATTTCCCCCCTTTCCCTATGAACCAAAGGCATCTCTTCTAGGAAGAGAATGCAGGGGTAAAATAAAAATGTGCATTTATCGACTAAAACCAAAGGTAGCAAAAGCAAATAAAACGCGCATGGTCGGGAGCTGCACCTCGGGAATTCCTGGCTCCTCTATCCGCTCATTCCCATCGCGCAGCGGCGCAGGGAAAAAGTGGAGAAGCAGCGACAGAGGCAGTCCGCCATATTTCTACCTCACCACGCCCGCAGAGACAAGCCATTAAAAAGCCCGTCGAGCTGGGCTCACAGTGTGCATGCCCTAGTCCCCACCTGCCTTCTCTTCCTCTCTGGTGGAGCCCTTTCTACTCGTCCTCCTTACTGCTAGGGCAGGAACGAGCCGCGACAGCTCTTCAGCAGCAGTTCTCCTCGCGCGAGGGGTGAGCGACCGTGCCTGGAAAAAAGGTTCACTGTAAGGAAGTTCTCCCGCCAGGCACACGCTGAGATTGCCGGGCGGCGGCCTTGCCCACTTTCGGAGGAGCCGAACTCTCGCTTTAGGACAGAAGGAGCGACAGGGAAGCGTAATTGAGGAGGAGGGGAGGGATTAACAGACATTAGCATTTCCGTGGGGGGTGGTTATTTCGGAGGGCGGCGGGGGTGTAGTTTGCGAGGGATACTCGGGTGGTGGCAGCGGTAGCAGAGGCAGAAATAGTAGTGAGGGAAGGAGGGAAAGGGGTGTTTGTGCTGAGCAGCTTGGCTGGCGAAGAAAGCACTCCTGCCGCCACGGCTGCAGTGGGGGATGTTTTCATGTTGCTTGGTGCATAATTTAGAGGAGGAGTTGGAAGCGGCGACTATTTGAGGCAGGGAACGGGGGGATTTGTGCTGCTGGGGGCCCTCTTTTTCTTTATCTGTGTGCGGCATCGAGGCAGCTCGCTGCACTTGCTCTACAGTGCCCGGGTAGGGACTTCCGGGTAGAGAGCGTCTGTGTCCCCCGGGACTGGTGCTCTGGTGGGGTGTGTGTGCGCGCGCGTTTTTAGGGTGGGGGTTGTGTCTGAACCAGTTAGGAAGAATGACTTTGGAGTCCATGATGGCGTGCTGCCTGAGCGAGGAAGCCAAGGAAGCCCGGCGGATCAACGACGAGATCGAGCGGCAGCTGCGCCGGGACAAGCGGGACGCCCGTCGGGAACTGAAGCTGCTGCTGCTGGGTGAGTGTGGGCCACCGTCAGCACACACGCCTTAAGTGCCGCTGGGGGTGCAGCTCAGACATTGCCGTCCCCGGGCTCTGTCCGGGTGGCCCCCCAGTGCATTACATGGCGTGGTCGGTTCGGTTTTCCTTAGGCGCCTGCCACCTTCACCGCGGGGCGGCCGTGGCGATGGTGGCAGTGACCCGCTCGTCGTTCCTCCGCTACCGCGTTGTGTGTGCGCGCTCATGTGCAGGCTTCGCCGAGGCGCTTATAGCTGGGTAACCGTGGTTACTGTGGGTGAGTTTGCTATGGTGGGGAACCCGTCCTTCCAAAATGGAGAGGGAAAGGATGGCTGGTCAGTGGAGTGGGTGTTGGGGGAGTATCGGCGATGATGGGTATAGGAGAGTGATGGTAAGGAAGCAGATTAATGAAAGAACTTGCAGGGGGGTTGTTTTGCAGATTTCTGGTGCATTGTTCTCTGAGTCTTAGGTTGCTGGGTCACCAGTTGCATTTTTTTTATTGTGATTTTTATTCAATGAGGCAAAATGGGATAAGGGGCTTATGCCCAGATTGTAGACTGACTTTTAAAGCAAAAGGAGAAAGAAATCGTAAAGACCAAGATGCACCCATGAAGGTGAAAAGTAACCTTAAAGTATACTGGTGGATAGCAGGATCTTTAAGACCTTTGGAATTCACCCACTGTTCCAAGAAATTAAATCTATTGTTTCATTTATCTTTAATTAAAACAGGTTGTTATTTTGGAGCCACAAGTGTGCAAAGGCAATGTTTGTTTAATAGGAATTTGGCTTATGTCAAAATAAGTTTTTTTAATTAAAACACATTTGTCTGTATCTGAGGTGTTCTACTACACTGTGTAGTTCTTGTAATACAGCCTCTGTTGTAGACTAGCAGGCCTTGAAATATGTCTGCACCAGTATTTGGGTGAATGGGAGTGTTCCAAGTGGATGTGGGGTGTTTATGCCAAAGACTTTAGTCTTGGATCAGGTACATGAAAGTAATTATTTATATTGGGGGAATAAACTGCCTTTACACTAAGGTGATTTAAAAGGAACTAATTTATTTTAATGCTTGCTTATGAACGTGTTATTTTCTACTTTAAATAATACAATTTGTCTTCTGTATATGGAGAAAGGTATTGGCATCTTTAACTGATGTGGAAAAAGGAGGGGTGGAGACAGATACAGTGCTACCAGTAATAACATTCTGTCTCATTTTGGCCTAATTTCGGGTTGATGGAAGTGTGTGCTGTGCCTATTTCAAGATCCAAAACCAAGATAAAATAGAGGACAGATAGCTTACATTTTTAAAATTTTATGGATGTTCAAGTATAATTACTTAACTATATGCATTTGCTACAGGAGAGGCAGTTGATGTTTGACTTGTTACTTGGGTCAAAATTGTTGCTGCATTTCCTGGTCTTGCAGTAATGCTAGAGGTTTCTCCCAAGTTTTTAAAAATGCATGAAACTTACTGAATGGTACCAACATATACCACACAGAGAAGGAATTCAGAGATTTGATTCCACAGTCAGTAGTGCAGATTTGGTATTGTTTTATACGATCCACCCACTGGTAATGGTAAGTGTATGGTAATGGTAGATTAGGGCTTAATTGTGGCATTACTTTTAGAACAAATGAAATAAAGTGTTTTCAGAGCAAATAGACAAGAAGCGATCACTTAGAAAGCTTTGAAGAAAACACACTGATTGCCTGTATGAATGTTTTCTTCATATATCAGTACCTATATAAACTGTGCTTCTGAACGTGTAAGCACGATGTACATGAAATCAAGGTAAATATTCTACTTCATACTTAATAGCATATCTGTATTTGAGTAGAAATCAGTATAGAAATTGTTCTTGTGTACACATTTTTCGTGTTGTACTTTGTCAGCTGCAGTCACATTTGATTGAAAGTGTTTGTGCACATGCAGCTGTTTAACAGTTAATATTGTAAAATGCAGTATAGCAGTGTCGTGGTTTGACATGGAAGTGAATTTTTTCCAGGAAGTTGGGTCAAACCAATCAGTGGTCAGGTTTGGATATTGGCACCTGGAGTGACCACTGAAAGTATGGACACGCCTCTGAGAACACAGGGGGTTAAAAGCAAGAACTCCCAGGAGAACTCTCTCTTTTGGTTCCGGTCGTCAGAGAGTGCAGACCTCCCCTGCCCGGCCTCGGGCTGGGTGGGGGAGGGGAAGCCATGCGGTCTTGTCCGGGTAGGCCGAGGGGCTGGGGGTCTGGAGCCGAGCCAGCTCCTGTGGACGGAAGGGTGGAGAGAAGTGGAGATGCTTTTGCCCCCCCCCCCCCCCCCCAAGAGGGAAAGAGACAGAGAGCCTGGTGGCACCTGGAAATTTGCCGGCAGAGGAGAAGGAGAAGGGGGGGGGGGGAATGCCCAGCGTGGGAGGTGGAACGCCGGACCGAGATATCAGCCGTCCAGGGAGTCTGAACTTTTAACCCTTTCCAGGAAATGAGGGCTTTTTAAAAGTATTACTCCTCCTTGATTTGTAGTGGAAGAGAGATAGTCCGGGAACTGAGATGTTAGAAGAAGAAATATTTAGGTGGGAAGAGATGATGAAGTAGCTTTTGGCTGGACTTTTCTTGTTAGCCATGGACTGAACCAAAATCTCCTGCAATGGAGACTGCATTTTAGGGGGATGCAGTGGTGACCCAGGGAGACCTGTTTCAGCTTCGAACAGCACAAGAATGGCGAGAAACGAAGAAAGCTGAAGAGGGAATGGTGATACCCTCTGTCTTCGGGAAGAAGATGAGTCCTGTTTGGACCCCTCGGCCCCAGGGGAAAATGGGGGGGACTGTAGTCCCAGGATGAGAAACTGAACTGTTGTATTTTTGGGTCCGTGGCAAAGCATCCTTAAAGGAGCCCTATGAGCAGTCTGTCCATGCACGGTGGTGAGAGCACTGTGACATGGAATGGAGAGTGTCACACTGGCAGATTTTTTTTTCCGGGCGGTTGCCATATGTGACAGGGAAACACAGGGGGGCAGCTGTGTTTCCTGGGGGGTCTGTGGTGCAAGAGAGACTTCTCTCTCCAGTGATAGTTTAAGTATAGATTACCTGAAGGGTGGTAATTTGATCAAGAATCCCGGGTGATGTTTCATGGCTGGGTGTTTTTGGAATTGGGAGGAGGAGGGGTGGTTTAAAAGGTCTTCATCCTGGATTTAGTTTATGTGTTTTCTGTATTAGTAGTAGTTTAATAAAGTTTTTTTTTCCTTTGTTATTAAGCTTGGGCCTGCTCTGCTCTGTTCCTGATAACATCTCACAGCATTTATTTAGGGAAGGTGCATTTTCATGGGAACGCTGGCATTGCGCCAGTGTCCAACCATGACAAGCAGTAAACCACTGTTGAAGTCACAGGCTTGGATAGAGATTCAAGTTTAAATTTATTAAAAAACCCCAAGCAAACCAAAACTCAAAGTTTCTAAAAATTTGTTTTAATTAGTGTATTTCTTTTAGGTATTTGACAGTACTTTTACTCACTCACTGCTTCTCCAGCCTAGTCATTTGTTCAGTTCTTAAGCTTGTGTTATTTGTTTGGGTAATTCATATGGTTAGGATGGACAAAACCATTTTAAAAAATGGGAAAAATAATAATTAAAATGAGGAGACTGGGAAATGTCTGAAGTTGTTTGCCATCCATTTTTTGACTTGACCTTTACTGTCCCATTATGTATCTTTAGCCATCAAAACTTAAAGTAGCAGTAGTGCTTTATTTTATGTAAATGTAAGGCAAACTTTTTTTAAAAGTGCCAACTTCTCAGTCCCACATTGAAAAGTGCTGTTGGATTTAAAAGCCTAAATGGGTTAAAGGCTTTTGAACATGGGACAAAAGGTATATCCTTTTGATCATAAGATGAGAACACAGCTTAAGCTGAGCTATGTTAACTGACCATATGTGCTTTTTGAACTTGTTGCAAGTGCAAAGTAAAAGGTATCAAATCAAAAGGTTTTAAGGAACAAATGAGCATGTCTATGCCATATTTTTTGATCTTGTTTAAAAATTAGACATACATAAAAATGCACACATGTAGCAAATCTAAAGAAAAAATTCTGTGTCAGAATGGAGGATATTTTTCCCTCAACTTGTAGAAATTATAGTGCTTCCTTTCAAAGTGAAATATTTCCCTCTGAACTATGTTGGTTACTGTTACTGTGTGACACATTATGCTGTGTGCACCTTTCTTGTGTATTAATGATATGTTTTTACTTTTCATGGGATTAGAGTTTGAAATGTTGAAAGCAATTTCTGGAAAACTTTTTGCATGGTAAGATTATTTTAAATTATTAGTTAAAAAAATAAACTCTCTCCATGATTAAACATTAAAATATCACTTTTAGGTGCTGCATTGAACATCATTGTCCTGTTCTAATTACTGTAAAAAATTAAACAAAGTCTCTTACTATTGTAATTCTAAAAAGTGAGAACTCTAGCATATGCACTGAAAATAGTTCAGCTAGCACAAGTTGGTTGCAATGTTTAATGTACTTTGGAGCAAATTGAGTCTTCCACTGATTTGGTTTTTATCTCCTGTATTTTTGAAATTCTTCTGTGTTCCATTACTACTGAACATTTTGTAAAACCTTATGATTGTTCTCCAGAGCATAAAGTTGTTAACATTTATTTGTTGTTTGCTGTTGTAAATACATATATTGCTATAGTACAAAAAAAGTCATGTATTTTTAGTGTTTTATATGGGTATGCACTGAACAATGTACAGTATTCTGCATGCTTATATTTTAAGCATGTATGTACATATTTATTGTTAAGTAGCAAGAGGCATGTGATCTAACTTTCTATGTATATAATTTTGACTGTCATCAGTGGATGTTTTACCTGGTCTCGGAAAGCAATGTTTGGGCTTAAATGTTAGTTTGTAGCCATAAACCTTCACTACTGCACATAATGTACCTGTACACTGTATATATTTGTGTTATGCATTATTTTCTCTTCAGGAGTATCTAAGAAAATAATCAGCAATATCTATAAGTTTTGGCAAAATTAGGTATTTGAGATGAGTCAGTGAAGCAAGGTGTCAAATATGAGTATATTTTCATTATCTATATGTTACCAAAGAAAACAGGTGGGAGGTAAACCATTTGAATTTAGCATGAATTTCAACTAGTCTTAAGTGGAAGACTTTGTTTGTTTTCCAAACCTATAGGATATATATATGTTGTAGGGTTTTATTTGTATACCTGTGGTAGCTGAATGAAAGATTTGTGTACAGAACTCTGTAAATTAGTAGACTTAGACTTCAAAAACCTTGAAGAGGAAGTGGACCCATCAAGCCAACAATCAATCTTCCTTCCCTGCTGTAATCTGAAATATGTATGCCAATAGTCTCATCTACTTATATAAGTAGATAAACTGATACTACACGTTTCAGGATTTTTTGTGCACAATTTAAAAATGCTGGTCTTGATTAGCATATCCTAATTGACTATTTTTTTTGCTCTTCATTAAAGCAGGAAATGTAATTATTTTGAAAGAGCATTGCAACCTTTTCTTATTGTCTTGTATTGATCCATACTTATACTTGCACTGAACACTTGCAAATAAGTTTAGGTAATTACAACAGTATGTATTTATGATTAGAAAACAAGCAAATACTTAATATATATCTTGATGATGTATGTTGAAACTAGATTGGGAAGTATATCTTAATTTGGAGAAGCTGTTTCTAAGGTTATATAATTTGATTCTGGATGACAAACACTGATCTATTATATATAGACATATACATTCATTTATAAAAATAACTGTTTTTGAGGAAGCATAAATCATCATATTGATATCTATGTGATATGATTTCACATTTGCTGGAAAAGAGCATATTAATTTTTTAATGCATGATAAATGAATATTTTATTTTCAGCTCTTATCAAGAATTTTCTTCTGGGTTATTTTTGTTTTGATTTTCCTCCTTCTTTAAAAGTGATCTACTGTAGTTAATGGAAATTAGTTTAGAACCTTAATACTCAAAAAATTCTGACTAACTTAGTTTTGCTCATATGTCAAAAAATCAACCCCAAATTTGTACTTCCTTTTAAAAGCATTATTGAATTTTCATGGGAGGGAAACATGATAAAACAGGACTCTTTTGAGAAGGGACTTTGGGGTATATATTGTAATGTTATGAAATATTTCTGGTTTTAGCTACTTCAAATTGTTTGGTGTGTAAAGGCAGTGGTAATTTAATAAGCGACAGCATTTCTTTTGAAGTACTATGACAATCTGCAAAATTAATCCCGGGAAGGGAGAGCATGATAAGGTAGATGTGTGTTTCTTGCTCTGCTGAATGGATTAATACTCAGGAAACGTGTTCTCATACTTGAACAAGATTGCATGCAGCTGTTGCTAATAAAATTATGGAACATTTTTCAACATTCAACTGTTATTTGCTCTACTTATTTAAAAAGTAACTTGCAAGAATCAAGAGCAATAAAGTAAAATAAAAACTGAGGAAGCACTTGAATACTGGAAATACTATGAAGCCATATAAATAGTATTCTTGAAATCAGAGAAGTAAGTGGGCAACAGGCTTTAAGTATTGTGTTAACACTGTGCAAAGAAATAAGAGACTGAGGGGCATAAGTCTAAGTGATACCACAGTTTGAAAAGTTTTCAAAGTTCACAGGGAAGTTCTAGGAACAATATATATCTGTGGGTTCTTTTCTTTTTTTTTTTTTCCTTCATGCTAAATTTGAGAATAGAATAGTTCAATTGGAAGGGACTTAAAATAATCATCTAGTCCAAATGCCTGACCATTTCAGGGTGGATCAAAAATTAAAGCATGTTATTAAGGGCATTGTCCAAATGCCTCTTTAACATTGACAGGCTTGGGTCATCAATCACATCTCTGGGAAGCCTGTTCCGGTGTTTGACCACCCTCTGGGTAAAGAAACACTTCCTAATGTCCAGTCTAAACCTCCCCTGGTGCAACTTTGAACCATTCCCACACATCCTCTCATAGTATCGTTCTGGACAAAATGTGTAGCACACAGATGGATAAGCATGTCATGCAATGGGTGAGCAACTGGCTCATGGGTCAGGCACAAAGGGTTATAGTGAATGGGGTAACATCAAGCTGCTGACCCATCGCTAATGGGGTTCCACAGGGCTCCATCTTAGAGGCAGTTCTCTTCAACATCTTCATAAATTACTTGGACGCACAACTGGAAGGGATACTAAGCAAGTTTGTAGATGATACAAAACTGGGAGGAGCTGTTGATTCCCTTGAAGGCAGGGAGGCCCTGCAGAGAGACCTCAACAAATTAGAAGACTGGGCAATCACCAACTGTATGAAGTTTAACAACAGAAAGTGCTGGATTCTGTACCGAGGATGGGCCAACCCTGGATGTATGGACAGACTTGGGTATTTGATGCTGAAGAGCAGTGCTGCAGAAAGGGACCAGGGAGTCCTGGTCAAAGGAAAGTTGAATATGAGTCAGCAGTGCCCTGGCAGCCAGGAGGACCAACCATGTCCTGGGGCGCATCAGACACAGCATCACCAGCCAGTTAAGGAAGGTGGTTGTCCTGCTCTGCTCTGCACTGGGGCAGCCTCACCTTGGATATTGTATGCAGTTTTGGTCATCACAATATAAGAAAGATATAAAGCTACTAGAGAGTGTCCAAAGGAGGGCAATGAAGATGGTGAGGGGCTGTGAGGGGAAGCCATATGAGGAGTGGCTGAGGTCACTTGGTCTGTTCAGCCTGGAGGAAACTGAGGTAAGACCTCATCGCAGTCTACAGCTTCCTTGTGAGGGGAAGAGGAAGGGCAGACACTGGTCTCTTGTCTGTGATGACCAGTGACAGGACCCAAGGGAAGGCCCTGCCCTGAAGCTGTGTCAGGGCATATTTGGGTTGGATATTAGGAAAAGGTTCTTCACACAGAGGGTGGTTGGGCACTGGAACAGGCTCCCCAGGGAAGTGGTCACAGCATCAAGCCTGCCAGAGTTCAAGAAGTATTTGGACAACACTTTTGGTACATGGTATGACTCTTGGGGATGGTCTTGTGCAGGGCTGGGAGTTGGACTTCATTATCCTTGTAGATCTCATCCAACTCAGCATATTCTGTGATCCTGTCTGGATACCAGGGAGAAGAGATCAGCACCTCCCTCTCCACTTCCCCTCCTCAGGAAGCTTCAGAGAGCCATGAGGTTGCCTCTCAGACTTCATTTCTCCAAACTAGACAAACCCAGAGTCCTCAGCCACTCCTCACAGGATGTGCCTTCCAGCCCTTTTACCAGCTTTGTTGCCCTCCTCTGAGGGCACTTCAAGGACCTTCAAATCCTTTAATTGTGGGGTCAAGAAGTGCACGCAATACTCAAGGTGAGGCCACCCCAATGCTAAATACAGAGAGATAGTCACCTCTTTTGACTGGCTGTTTGTGCTGTGTTTGATGCATCCCAGGATGTGTTTTGCCCTCTTGGCTGCTGGGGTACACTGCTGACTTCAACTGAGCCTGTTGCTGACCTTCACCTCCAGCAGGGCTATTCTTTAGCCACTCTTCTCCCAGTTTATACTCTTAAATTGTTAATCTGAATGTTAATTCTCTTGGTCATGTTAGAGAACGTTGGATAAGAATTCCTGAAACTACTTCTATCCATGTTTCTGGGTAAATGGGTTTCAGCCAGAAAGACAGGTTTCTGTAGCAGCAAATGCTAACTTATAAGGCCAGAAAAACTCAAATGCATGAATGCTGAGAAAAAGGTGTCAGGTGGTTTTAGGAACCTGTCAGGTTTGGAAAACTGAGGAGCTAATATGGGACTTTTTTTTTTTCTAAACCCTGATATTTTCTTTACTAAGCATTATGCCACTTCATCTCATAGACCAGGGCAATGCTAGCAATAAAAATCCAGGGCTGTATCTGGATGGGATGGAGTTAATTTTCCGCATAGCAGCCTCTATCATACTGTGTTTTGGATTTGTGACTAAACCAGTGTGGATACGGTCAATGTTTTGGCTATTGCTGAGCAGTGCTTTCACAGTGCTAAGATTTTATCCTTTTTTTCCCCACTCTGCCCCCCCCCTTCCCCCATCCCTGATCTCAAGTCAATAAGGGGGGTGGGGGGGGCTGGTAGGATGTGCTCAGCAATAAAAGATCTGGGCAAGAAGGAGGAAAAAGAGAAAAGGCATTTATCTTCCCAAATAGCATTGTACATGCTGAGGCCCAGAAAGTGTCAAAACAGTGAATTAATGCCTCATTTTGCTTTGCTTACATGTGTAGCTTTTTCTTCACCTATTAAACTATCCTTATCTTGATACACAAAGGCAAAAAATGCACTCTTGAGCTAAAAACTCTTACAGATCGACATGCTTGCACAATTCTTGGTATGTTATAAAAAATAACTTTCCCCTGTGAAACATTGTCCTGTTCTTACCTTGGATTTGTCCAGCATTTGCTTCTAGTCACTTGTTATATTTTCACCTTTGATATTAGATATATGACCCATGGGCACTTAGAGACTGAGACCAAGATAGTAATTAATCTTTGTATCTATTATGAAGCTAAATTAATTGATTTTCTAATGCTAATTGTAGGGTGAATTTTTGAGTCCTTTAATCATTCTTATAGTTATCTTTCTCATCCTTTCCAACATCACTTCTAAATTACAGACTATGAGAAATGAGCACTGAGGTGTATACATTCTTTACTACAAGTGCAGAAGTAAAACTTTTCTTGTGATAGTTGAGATGCCACTGTTGAGATTTGTACAAGGAAAAACAATGACCTTTTTAGTTATGGCATCAAACTATTCATGTTTAAATGGCTATCTACCATAACTAAAATATTCTTCAAAATAATTGATTTTCAGGGTGGGTTGATTGACCATTTGCAACCTGCTTTCTCTATTCCTGTATAGTTAACCTTATATTTACCTGTATTCAGAAGCACAGTCTCTGCCTGTTCCTGGTTTACAGGTTATTCATTGTCATATCCTCTTTGTAATTTACCAGTTCACAGCTTTTGTGTCACCTACAGGTATTGTCAGTAGTAAGTTAAGAGGTATTTTTTTAATTTCATGGGAAAAGATATTTAAGTTTCTCATCAGAATAGGGGTATCACTGGGATCCTGTTAGAAACAAAGTTGCCTGAGGACTTTCTCTTATGTAATTTAATACTTTCTGCTTGAAGAACGAATGTGTGCTGTTTGTTTGTTGTATGAAACCAAATCAGTTGCTTAGCAGAAGTCTAGTTCCTCAAAACTGCTGCATTTATAAACCAAAACACTAGAACTGTTGTAACTGCTTAAATCTTGGTATGCAGTCTCTCCCACGTCCCATTCTCATCCTTGGGTTTTTGGAGTTTTTTTGGGTGATATTTCAAGATTTATAAGACAGAAGGGCTTCTTGGTCAGTTATCCCTTTGATAAGAGGTGTCCTGGCTTACTGAGTAATGACAGTGTTCTAACTTTAGTAACTGCTCTGTAACATCTTCACTAAATGCTGTAGTGGAAACTCTTTCATTGTCACTTTAAATATGATCTGTGTTTCCCTAAAACCAAAACAGAAATATTTGCAAACTGTATGTGGTTTTTTTGATGTTAATATGAAGAACCATATCCATTTAATAGAGGACCAATGCAGGTGGTTTTTTTTTGTTTGTTTTTGTTTTTTTTTTTTTTTTTTTGTATGAAAATATGAAGTTTAGAAAACAACAACAAAAAAAGCCCCTCCCCAGTTTTTGGAACCTTTTAGTTCTTCATTTGACTTCTCTTCCCCCCTCCCTCCCCCTTAACAGTTTTTAATACTTCTGAAGGTTTTGACTTACCTATTTCAACTTTCTCTTTACATCCTCTCTAATCCAAACTCCTTTTACTGTTTTTCATGCTTTCTTGTTTTGTGGAATTGAGGCTGTCTAGCTATTTAATGAAATGTTATGAAATGCCTCTTAGTTGTTCCCATTTTAAATTTAATTGCAGCTGTTCTCACTCCTAATTCTGTCAGATTTTGTTCAAGTATCTCTCATGAAACATGAAGTATTTGTACTACTAGTTTCGGACTTTTTTTGCTTGCACTTAACAAATGTAATCAAGTAATGATAACACCCTCTAAAAATTACTTTTTACTTCAGTTCTGCCACAAGTTCTTTTTTCTTCATATGATAAGATGTATTTCTGTATGGTGCTTTTCTGTGTTAGAAAATCATCATTTCTGAAATACAGACATTCCAATGTCATTTGATTGGGACTTGTAGTATCCATTATGTTGCCCTGGGAGACTGTTACCTCCTTTTGTTTTCATTAAACTGTTTAAAGAGCCCCACTCAGTTGTCTGTCAAATCACCTGTGACTTGGTCATCTGACATGGTTCTATCTTTTGTGTCAATTCTGTCTATTAGATTTTAAACTGAAAACCTTAAAGATCACTGTCCAGAAGCCAATTTTGAATCACAGAAATGTTAATCACTACACTTTGACTCATGTAAATCTTTGCTTCGATTATACCTCCCTGTTTAAATTTAATTTGTATATTAGCAAGCTTTTGGGTTTACCACCTATGCATCTAGCATTTTTGTAGACAGTTGAATTTCCTCTTTTAATTTGATGCTTTGTTCAATTTTAATATTATCTTTATTTTTTTCTGCTAAATAAGTACACTATTGTTTTCCCTCTCATCCTTCTCTTTCAGTAGTGAAATCATACTCTGGCCTCTTTGGCCAGTCTGTCTTTCTGAATGTTTTTCATTTTAACAATGAGAACTATCCAAATTCTGCAACTCCGTCTTCCACATACAACCAGTGATGCTCTGATGCTCTATCATATATTCTTTACCTGTCCAGGAATTTACCTTTAGGTGGTCTGGTGTTTTGTTGTTTTTTTTTTTCTCCTGGTATGTAACAAAATTGTCATTTAAATTTGATGCCAAGTTAATAAATGTAGAATGTTCAGATATTTATTATTTGGAAGAATTGCAATTATTTGTTTATTAGCAAAACTGAAGTATAATCAGTGGATATTCACAGATCACATGTTCACATATGTTCAATTTTGTTGTCATTGTCTGTGTTATGCAAGTTCCTTCATCTGTTGTCAGAGACTTACATCCAAATAAAGGGCACATTAATGAAATAGCTATCCCAGCCATATGCACCTACCCCTTGGGATACCTGCAGACTTCTCTTATGTACTGTATGTGCTGTGTTTCTGGCTTGTCTACCTCATGAGTACAATATGACTATAAACTAATGTCTTTGTGAAAGGAGCAATGCTTGGTGAATGTTGGCAGCAGTTATTTAGCATTTCTGTGAAATATGAAAAAGGTGTTGTTACACCTTGAGAAACAATGACTTTAGAGGACTATTAGAAGGCCTTCTGCAATTTCTGCAAAGGGTCCAAGTTTGTCCTTTTAATAGCTGCGTGGCTCTTGTTCTCCTGAAGGAATTGAATGCTCCAAGACTTAACTGCAAGTGGGAAGGTCTGGGATGCTTACTGTTTAAAAAAAGTTCAGACCCTAGGTTCTGATGCAGTCGGTTTATTACAGGTTGAGCTGGGTGCCTCCGGAGGGACCCTGAACAAAGAAATCCCTGTGCCTTTATACCTTCATAGTCTGTGCACCTGATCTTTATGCGCTCTTCATGTGCCTTGCACACACCTCTTGGTGCAATGGTGATTTGTGGTCTGGGGTCTTCTAACACCTCACTGATTTTATCCACACGGGCTGTGCCAACTTCAGTAGTCCCACATCTGTGCTCATCCAGCTCCACAATATCTTTGGGACTTTTCTCATTTCTGAGGGTATTCCAAAATAATTTCTGGTTATACTTTCTTACATTTTTTCTTTTATCACATTCATTCCCATAACAATTAAATCTATTCCTTCTGGTGCCAACCTTATTTCTATATCCAAAGCCTGCAACAGATCCCTTCCCAAGAGACACACTGGTGAGTCCTCAGCTATTACATTTTCCCCATACGCTCTTATTTCCAATCCTTTGTTTCTATCCTGAAATTTTTTTTGCTGACACTGTCGCAAATAAATTTGCCTCCTGTTCCTTCATCTTTCTTTTCACCTTCCATTCTTCCACCTTTTGCCTTTCTTCCCTTCCATCATATACAAACATGGCTACACTCTATTTTTTTACATGTTTACACTTTCACCATACTAGATTTCACAGAATCACAGAATCACTAGGTTGGAAGAGACCTTTAAGATCATTGAGTCCAACCCATGCCCTAACAGCACCTCAACTAAATCATGGCACTGAGTGCCACATCCAGTCTCACAAAAGCTGAAAATAAAGCACATGAGCCTTTATATATACATTTAAACTTGAAACAGCTCTAAACAGCATCCTCCCTTAGCCTTGGCATTTTACTTCCCCAAGCTGTTAATTCTTCTGAGGACCACATATAATGGTTGTAAAATGCTAACACTGGGGCATTACTTGGCAGAGCCCTAGGTTGCATAGCAGCAGGATTTGGCACCATGTGCAGGGACATAGGATACAGCCCTGCATTTTGCAGCAGCGGGGAGGTAGGAGCAGGAGCAAGTGAAGGGACAGCAAGTGAAGTGACAGAAGAAGGAGATAAACCAGCTGCAGTTTGCAAAGGTAGAGGGTAGAAGAAAAAGCAAATGGAGTGGCTGAAACAGCCACAGCAGCTGCAGTGTAGGGAGGAACATCCTCTCCCGTTTCAGATACTAGTTCTGTGATTGCAGTCATCATTTGCTTTCCGATTTTGTTTTAGGTTTTCTCCTTGCATAAGCCAAATTATCCCATATAAACAAATAGCAGATATTCTTAGAGATGTTAGATGGTTTTGATCAAATGTGTACCACAACCTGGCCAGGTTTTCTATGGATTTATCCTTGTTTTTGTAGTGACAGATGGGCATTCCTCCTGATACAATTCTATAGCACACTTTTTCAACAGTTCTTTTGTTCCAGACTTTTGTTTTATTTTTTTCTTCAATTCTGGAGGATTTCAGCCAAGGGCATCCCCTTCTCTACTCTGGCCATATTCCCCAGTTTTACCTTGTTTCAGAGCTCTAACCCCAAATTTCCTTTTTACCTAATTTCAGTGACTTGAACTCCGAATTTCTTTTTTACCAAAATACAGGTAGCATTTTTCAGAGGACTTAAACCTCTCTTAGACAAACTCCTTGTCATCTCTTATAGAGTAAGGCTGGACTCAAACCTGCCTCCTTGGAACACTGCATTTGAACCTGCATCCCACTTGCCTCTGTGTCAGAATTTAAACTCATTCTAGAGAGAAAGCTTCCACTGCAAAGAGCCCACATGAACTCACCTGTCTGCCAGCAGTATGGACATTTGGAGTCAGGAGGATCCAGAGGCAAGACCTAGGATCCCATCTGGGTTGCTGTCTGTTTAAGAAAAGTTCAGACCCTGGCTTCTGAGGCAGAGTTGGTTTATTTCAGCTTGAGCTGGTGGCTCCAGAGAGTGACCCCAAATAAAGAATCCTGTGCCTTTATACCCTCACAGTCTGTGCACCTGATCTTCACATGCTCTTCACGTGCCCCACACGTGCCTCTTGATCCAATGGTGATTTGTGGTCTGGGGTCTTCCATTACTTCATTGGATTCTTTCTTCATGTCCACCTGGGCAGGCCATTAACTGTTCTTATCTTCCAGCTTGGGCTAGCCTTGGGGCCCTCTAGGGTCTCAACCCTTTTCTGAAGTCTTCCTCTGTTTTCTCCCCTGCTTAGCAATTCATGCTGACAGAGTTCTTTTAGAGTTCACCTCTGCTAAGTTTTGAGCAGAGCCCACTCATGCTAAGCTGTAAGTTACAATTAAATGTACCCAATTAATTTCTAATATTCTATAAGTAAAATTTTAAAGTAAATTTATAATCCCCAACACTTACAGTACATCTTCTCTCTTTGATCATAGTCTAGCTTTTGGACATGGCCAGACAATCTCACCAAGATGAGGGTTTGGAGCCTGTGGGACTATGTTGTCCTACATGCTTGTGGTGACCAGCAGGTTATGTATAATTTTCAGATGTGAATAAACATAGCTGAAGCATGATTGGGATTTGACTCCTGCTCTCCAGCACTGACACATGCAGTCTGAGCTCTTGTGCTCCCTGAAAATGAGTTTCCTTGTGTAGTAGAACTTTTAAACCCCTGACTCATTCTGCTTGGTGGGCAGGGATTTTGAGGCTAGTGAGTTCACAGTGAGCGTGCTGCAGCATCATCTTGCAGATGTGTATGAGCTATGTTGCCAGTTCACCCAGACATTTAATTAATGTGGCTGGAATCTTACTGTGCTGTCCCTCACCTATCAGTTCCTTGTGTGCTTAGGGATTTATAAAATATTATTTTGCAGACACTCCTGGGCTGCTATGACTGGCTACTTGAGGAAAATCAGTGAAAACCTTAGTTCTGCAGAGTTTTCAGGACTTCCAGCAGTAGTAGGCCAGCACACTTCTCAGGGAATAACAGCCTCTGCTAGTAGTCTATCATGTGGGGTAGACAGCAAGATATCTTGTTACTTTGGATTTTGGGCTCCAATAGGTAGCCTAGGGCTACGTTTCAACTGAGCTCTGAACATCTACAGGATTGAAGCAGAATGCAGCTTCAAGTAGTTGACTGTAAGCCAAGAGGCATTAAGAACTGACCTGGTGTTAGTAAACCCCAGTGTGGTCAGCATCATACCACACCAGTACCAACACCTCCTGATAAATAATGTTTGATCATGATAAAAAACTCAGCACTTCTGCCCAGTGCTCAGAGGCTCACTGTCTACTGCCAGCAAATTCCCTTTGTACACAAAACAAAGCCTTTAAGTAACTGTATTCGGTTTGCATGGACAGGTTTTGGTAATGGGAGGGCTATTGGGGTGGCTTCTGTGAGAAGCTGCTGGAAGCTTCCTCCATGGCTGGCAGAGCCAATGCCAGGTGGCTTCAAGATGGACATGCCATTCACCAAGGCTGGGCCATTCAGAAATGGTGGTAATACCTCTCTGGTAACATATTTGAGAAGAAGAAAAAAACAGACAAGTTACTGCACAGATGTAATTGCAGCCAGTGAAGAGCAGGGTGAGAATATGTGAGAGGAACAGCTATGGAGACACCAAGGTCAGTGGAGAAGGAAAGACAGGAGGTGCTCCAGGCACCGGAGCTGGGATTCCTCTGCAGCCTGTGGTGAAGACCATGGTGAAGCAGGCTCTCCCCCTGCAGCCCATGGAGGACCACAGGGATGCAAAGATCCACCTGTAGCCCCTGGAGGAGACCCACACCAGAGCAGGTGGATGCCTGAGAGGAGGCTGTGACCCCGTGGGAGGCCCGTGGTGGAGCAGGCTCCTGGAAGGGACCTGCAGACCCATGGAGAGAGGAGCCCACGCTGGAGCAGGTTTCCTGGTAGGGCTTGTGACCCTGTGGAGGACCCACAGTGGAGCAGGCTGTGCCTGAAGGACTGCACCCCAGGGAAGAATGACCCACATTTCAGCAGTTTGTGGAGAACTGTTGCCTGTGGGACGGACTCGCCTTGGAGAAGTTCATGGAGAACTAACTCCCTTGGGAGGGACCCCATGCTGGAGCAGGGGAAGGACTCCTCTCCCTGAGCAGTAGCAGAAACAACATGTGATGAACTGACTGTAACCCTAATTCCCCATCTCCCTCTGCTGCTGAGGGGGAAGAGGTAGAGCTGGGAATGAGGGAGGGGTGGGGGGAAGGTGTTTTTGAGGTCTTCTTTTACTTCTCATTATCTTGCTCTGATTTTGTTAAATAAATTCAATTAATATCTCTAATTTGAGTATGTTTTGCCCATGATGGTAAACAATGGGTAATCTGTCCTTGTCTTTATCTCAACTCATGAGCACTTCATTATATTTTCTCTCCCCTCTCCAGCTGTGGAGGGGAATGATAGGCTTTGGTGGGTGCCTGGCATCCAGCCAGGGTCAATCCACTACAGTGTTTTTGATGCTGTGACTCAGATCATGAGGATTTTGAGATAAGGATAGTAATTGAGAGAGGTAAAGGGGAAAACAAGTACTGAACAATGTTAGAGAATAGAATGATCATGAGAAATTAACATTCTCATCTCTTTCCTTCCCAGCACTTACTAATGTAAGTGTGCTATAAAGTCAGATCTTGCAAAGGCCAAGATCTATCTGTAGGTTCCTTTTTAAATGTAAAACTGTGCCCTTGTGATAACTAGGCAGTTAAATCCTTGAAGACAGTTAGGCCTCAACAAATAGGAGATTTTTAGCCTTGAATGAATCATTCTTGGCTCTTAGCAATAATTTTCTATAAAGGGCAAGCAGACTTCTGATTTTTCCTATTAATCCCTCCTAGTGTTCCTCCATTATCGGAAGAAGCATGGGAAAGGGCACATCTTGAGAACAGAAGCCACCCCTGTAGAACCCTGCTGCTAAAATCTTGCCACGCAAACCCAATACATCTAGAAATAAGGTTTAGGCTTGCATTTGTAAATTAAGGTTTTCCTTCCTGCCATTCTCCTTTTTAATTTAATTGCTTTACTAATGAATCCTCTTTCTGGAGATTGTAGGTCAGGATCTTTCTCACTCTTTTCCAATTTGGATGATTTAATTGAAGAGATTAAATCTATAGGAAGATGACTTGAAACCAGACAGGAAATAATTGATTCCCTTATCATTTTCTCTCAGAGTAGAGGAGAGAAAATTATTCTCTCCAGGTGTTTTTGAAATGAAAAACCTCACTGACCAATTGATATTACAAATTCAAGCTTTTAATGCTTTCACAATAATCTTGTTCTGAATTTGGGCAGACTTTTAAGTCTGTCGGCAAGCAAGGTAGATTTGTTTTGTAATAATGCAGACTATTGCAATTGTATATTGTGACAGAAATGTCACCTAGGAGTGTTTCTTCTTAAGCTAACAGTATCTCTGCAATGATAAGTATCATGGGCCTTATTCACCTCCCAGTAATCTCATTGAAATTATAGTTCTTCAGAAAAATGCTGGAAATGACACTAGATTTTGTTCCTGGATAAATTAATGAATCCACACTCACCATTATTTCTCAAATAAAACACTGATTCAGGCTGATCTAGGTGTCGGGTGTTGGGGTTTTTGTTGGTTGGGGTTTATTGGTTGTTCCTTCCCTGTGAAAAACGCTAATCACTTGGTTTTTTAAAATTTTTAAAGTTTAATAATAATAAAATGGTTATAAAAATAGTAATACAATTAGAGTAATAAAAATTTAGAGTTAGGACAATTACAAGACAATAAAAAGCAAAGAATTACGGACATCTGGATGCTATCGGGCACTTAAGCCACGACAAGCATGCCTTGTGAACAAAGGAATAGCCTTAAAAGCAATAGCCTGTTGCATATACAAAACACTTCATGATTATGCATATATTTTATTTAAAACAAGAAATTCATCTGGTACTTGTCAAAAAGTTTCTGTTAATCCCCAGGCGCCTTCGAGTCTAAGTCAGGCTTGAAGAAGTTAGTTTCTATTGATAAGGAAAGCCATAAATTCCTCTCCTCTGGAAAATTTAGGGGTTTCTGTAATTGTTATCTTTGTGCGAAGAATTCCTTGATTATCCCATCTCTTTCTTGAGCTAGTTAAAAAGTATCTTAGATAGTATATTTTCTATTTTAGCATTGCGTTATAACCTAAAAATACATTCAAAACACTACTTGAGAGAATTAATACCAACATTACACATATAATATTCATTGTAACTATTGCGAAAAGCCAATCATAAAATATGCATTTTTCACATTCCCCCATTTGCTTTGTAGTGTGTTTATGTTGTAAATCACCAGATATTCGGACAAACGTTTCTATTTGTCTTTGAACCACTTAATTACTATGGCCTGGATCCTGTTGAATGATTCGGTTTCTAAATGATCAGGAGTTTGCCTTTAAGTGAGCGCTATGGATCAGTATTTTCATATAATAAAATTTCTGTTTGGAAAAGTATCATACTGATGCTAAATATTCAAGTTGGAGGAGTAGAGATAATATATTACTCTTGTAGATGATACTGTTATCACCCAATTTATAGGCTGATATGGAAAAGAGACAAAGGTACCAAAGCAGTAGTTTTTACTTACTTATGTTGCACTAGAAATGCTTGCTGAGGAGTAGTAAGATTTTTGTGTTATTCAGATATAAATGCTTGAACTAAGCTTCACGTTTTAATATATTGGGGAACTTGTCATAATTCCATTAAAAATAATATTTATAGGACTTGCTTGGAAGATGCAACAAAGAATATAAATATAGAGATTTTTGCAAACTAGTTTGCATGAATAAAACAGAAGAGTAATCCAGCAAATATTACTCATAAATATTTCCGAAACTTAAGAATGTTCATGAAGAATTAGACAAAAAGTTTTGTTTGAAATAAGTTGCAATAGTTCAGAGAATGAAAGTAACAAAAATCAAGAAAAAATATAACAAATATAGCTATTAAAAAGTGATGGGAAAAAGAAAATTTACGGCAGTTTGCAAAAATGCAGGTGACAAAAATGCCTTTATTCCACTAGTGGCATTGTGTGGCTGTGTCGAAAAGAACCTAGTTAATCAGCAAATCTACTCTTTCAGTACACTGTTAGCCTATGTTAAGGAAACTTCCCAGTCTGACCATTCAGGAACCACTCTGGCAGTCACACTCCCAACGCCAAAGACATTAACTGCTGGGACCGAAGCGGGCGGCTCCAGTAAGCCGACGGGTGCCCGGGCACTCGTCTCCCTGCACACGCCACTCACATGCAGTCAGGTTTCCCTTAGCAGAGTCTCGGATGTCTCGTTCCATAAAGCCATTTATTCACAGCGCAGTAATATAGAAACAGCCCTGGCTGGTGCCTCCATGGAGGGACCCCCAACAAAGGAGCCCCATGGCTTTTATCCCCTCACAGTCCATGCGGAAGTACCTTCCTCCCAATTCTTAGGCTCCTGCTATGTTTCTCAGTGTCCATTCACCTACGGCGCCACCGGTTTTATCATCCTTTATTATGCAAAGGGTTGGGAGTTCACGGCCTCTTGTCTCGGGCTTCCATCCAGAGCTCAATCTGCATCTTGAACTGCAGCTTGCAAACCGAGTTACCCGCACCACGTGTATTCCTCAACAGTCCTTCCTTTGTTTTAATTGAGCATTCCTGCTAATATACTAATTGAAAAAAAGAAACAGACTTACAAGGCATTTATCCACTGCCCTTATATACAACTTTGTTACAAGTAACAAACACAATGATTTAGGCTAACAAGACTGTAATAAAGAAAAGGGAAAATACACCTTTCAAGGCATTTAACCGTTTCCCTTATTATTGCAAGTGATGAATGAAAAGAACAGGGCTAATGCCTTTATTAATGTTCAGCTCTTTATTAAGAAGATCAGCTGGGCAGGGGGCTCGACGCAGAGCTCGCCCCCGCGGTCGTAGCTTTCCCAGGCAGCCGAAAGGAAGGTGGCGTGCAGAGTCAGTCACTGGAGTCCCGAGCAGCAGCTGCCCTTTCTCCTTTCCTTGTGGCACACCAGTGGCCCGAGGATGAGGAGGCGTGGTGTGCAGAGTCTGTTGCTGAAGTCCAGAACAACAGCTGTCCCCGCTCCTTCCGTGGTGGCAGCACCAGGGCTCTCTGTCTCTGTATTCCTGCTTCTCAGAGCCTAATATAGTCTGTTCTTTCTTAGGTGATGGCGATGGTTAAAAGCCAGTCAGGGGATGTGTTTCCCTCTTCCTCAGCTAGGGCATTTGTCTAGACTCCTCTATTGTGTTCAGTTTTTGATTTATATTAATTTTTATCTCCTAAAAATACTCCCATGATCCTAAGGGGTTTTTATTTGCATGTTAGTCCCAGAATGGCAGCGTGGAGGGGTGGGAGGCTGGTTATCTCCAGGTAGTTTAGAGAAAACAAACAGAGCAATTAGCTAATTTGCATTTCAATATCGGTACTTAGCTAGAGTTAGTAGTTTTTTTAGTGTTGCCATGGGAACTAGTAAAGCCCTGCCCGCGTCTCTGGGGAACACCTGGAAACTGTTCATAACAATGAACATAGCAGGATTAAGGCTAACAAGTTATATCATGGGTAGAAATGATTATCAAGATACAATCATGAAAGAGTCTCAGAAACCAGTTATTGACCAACTTGATCATTCACTACTTGTTTGATATGAAAATGGTGTAACCGGTTATCCTTACCCAAGACTTTAACAGCAAAATAGAGAACACCATAAGACAGTATATGGTCACATCCATTTAGGTTTTAATTTGGATTTTCATGAAAATATCTTTACTAACACTTCATCCCCAGGTTGTATGCCACATACTCCTATTTCAGGTGGGCTGGGCTGATACCATTTTGCATACTTTCTTCACCCTTTGAACCCTTTCTGCATATTCATAACATACTGAGTCAGGCATTCATCTCCTTCCAACACGCTGGTCTTAGCTAGGATATAAGTCCCTGGTGTAACTAAGTGCCTCTCTGTCCTAGTTTAGGGCAAAATTTGGGAGAGGACCTCTGGAAGGAGCCCCCAGAAAGCAAACCCCCCACGGCCCCTCCCCCACCTGGTTCGGGAAGGATTTCCTTAGAGAGAAATGGAAAAAACCTGTTTATTTAACAAGCAAAAACACTCCCCAATTAAAAAAAAAAACAACACCAGATGACAAAACCCTTTCACCGTTCTGAAGAGATGACAAATTCAGAAAGTCTCTCCTGGGAGTGGTCTCCCAGCTATCAGTCTCCGGCGCTGGGGATGGCTGCTGCAGGTCACAAAATGCAGACTCTCGGTGTTTCTTGATGTTTCCCAGGTCCAGGTCCAGAGCAGATTCAGATGATATTCAGGAAAGGGAAAGGGAAGGGAAAAAGTAACAGTCCAGGGTAAAATTTGGACTGCCTAGCTAAACTAACTAATAAGCAAAAGCAAAAGCAAGCAAGCCAGCAAGCAAGCAAGCCAAGCCAGCCAAGCCTCTCCTAGACACAGACCATGGGGGGAGGTGAGCCGGCTGATAACAAGACAAAACAATCCTTCACTTTCAGAGTCAGTCCTGAAGGCACAGAACATAATATCAGGCATAAACAGAACACACGATTTGGGATACAAACACTATACCGTCACCCTAGGACACTCTCAAAGAGAACTTCTGCTGGTGTTAGTCCTACAGGTTGTCTCAGAGTATTCCAGACATCCCAAAGAGCTAAATTTAAGTCTTCTGGCCATTTCAGATTAGTGCACGTGTATATTTTTGCTATCTTTTCTTTTAACGTCCTATTCATCCTTTCTACTTGTCCTGAAGATTGTGGGCAATGCAGTGTATGTAATTTTGTCTTGTCTTATACAGCTGTTCAATTATATTTGCAGTAAAATGAGCAACTCTATCCGATTTGTATAGAGGTTAACTTGTTTCCCTTTTCTCAGATGTGCTGCTGCATGCATCAAACCTACTAGTTCTGCTCCTTGTGAGCTCATCCTTGCTGGGAGTTGTTGTGCTTCTATCACCTGCTCCCGGCTCAGCACAACACACCCAGACCATCACTATCCTTGTAGGTAGTAGGATGGGCCATCTGCAAATAGAACTGTATCTGGGTTATGTGAGGGAACATCAGCTAAATAAGTCCGTGGTTTACTTGGGATACGTATAATTTGCTCACTGGTGATGTTCTCCATCATCAGGTAGAGGCACTAGGCTTGCTGGATTCAAGGTGTTACATCTTTTTAAGATTCCATTATCTGCTATTAGGAAGATCAGTTCATATCTATGTGCCTGTTGTAGCATCAAATCTTGGGTCACACACTCTCTCACCAGTATACTCACCTCATGTGGTGTCATGTTCCACCTATTCTTTCCAGATCAAATCTCTTGATTCAAAGAAAATCACTTGACAGCCTAAATTGTTAAGAAAGCATTCCTTTACTCAATGTCAAGAACATGCTAGGGGTGTCCTTTCCATAAGCACGTTGTCTCAAGCACTGTTCCCTCAGGTTTATTTACATTGTAATAGTCAAAAATTCCCCAAACCATGCCCAAAGTCTGTCCTCCTTGTTACGTCATAGGTATGTAATTTAATATTTCTTGGATTTTCAGTCCTTTGTGTTCTCGTGGAACAAGATAATCACCTATTGTCCACTGTTTGGAACTGCATCCCCCCTTTTTTTGGGTTTCGGGGTGTTTTATTTGATTCCAGAGTATTCCTCATCATGTTCTCTGTTTGAACTTCTAGGCTCGCACACACGTCAAATTCCTCTTGTGCTGAGTTGTGCAGTTCTTATCTGGTAACATAAGACTCATACAATTAGCCTCAGCAAGGCAAAACTTAAGACTTTCATCTGGACCGGTTTTTACTTATTTAGTGCTCTGAAGGTCTTAGGTCATTGTGATCAAGCCACAGCTGGCAAGGTTTGCTCATCTTCTCAGCCCCATATTATCAATATTCCAATATGAGCTAATAGCAATTTTAAAAAAGCTACGAATGTTGGTTATATGGTAAAACCAAACTATAGATTAAAAGTTACAAAGTTTAAGCAAAACTGAGTAAGTAAAGCTAAATTATAAAATGAAAGTTTCAATGTTTTAGGCAAACTATAAAAACAAGAAAAACAAACTACAGAACTAGGCAAAAATACAGGGTTCTTTGCTTAACTCCTTTCACTCTGTTGCTGTTTTCCCAAAATAAAGTCTAAATATTTAACTTTCTTTTGACCCAGCTGAAATTTGGATGGAGATGCACGGTGTCCTCTTTTCACTAGGGCAACAAATAAATGTATAGTGTAATATAAAAGCATTCTCATCACTACTTGCTAATAACAAATCATCTACACACTATACAAAACCTGATTTGCATGGTGATTTCATACCCTTTAAATCAACCTCCAATATTAATGGAAAAAAATTGTAGTGGATCCAGAAAATCCTTGGGAAAAGCATGTCCAAGTCAGTTGCTGTCTTTCCCAAGGGAAGGCAAACAAAGGGTGATTTTTTTCACCTAATGGAATACTTCAAAATGCATTGGGCTAAGTATTGGCTTGTCTGCTTCTGGATATTCTTGGCTTCTAGGGGAATAGAATCCTGTCTCCCTCTGTGTTGAGACCAACAGTCCCCCATCTGTACTGGTCCCCACCACACTGGCATATGTTTCTTAAAATATCTTCTGATGTTGGGGGCTGCCTGGTCTACAAAGACACTAACTGCAAGTGTGTCATTAAAGTTTTGTGATGGCCATTGCCCTGCTGAGCAAACAGACCAGGTTATAGCTGGCCAATTCTCCTGGCACAATGTTATTGCACAGTCCTTGCAAAATTCTACTGTACCAAAAATTTTTCCTAATTTTGCACAACCTTGGCCAAGGACATTCCCCTAATCTACGCTGGGTTTATTTCGCATAATTTCAAACACTACAAAGGACTTGATACCCCTTTTTACATGCTAAAAAAGGGACTTGTCATGGTTTGACACTGGCCAAATGCCAGGCACCCATGAAAGTCGCTCACTCACACTCCCCTGCCACAGCTGGGCAGAGGAGAGGAAAAAACTAAATGAAGGGTTCATGAGTTGAGATAAGGATTGGGAGAAAACACTCCAAGGGCAAAACAGGCTCAACTTAGAAGTACAAAGTGAATTAATTACTAACAAAATCAAAGGAGGATAATGAGAAATAAAATAAGCCCTTAAAAACACCTTTTCTTCCCCCAACCCCTCCCTCCTTCCCACCGGCAGTACAGGGAGATGGGAGTGGGGGTCCTGGTCAGTTTGTCACCTGAGGTTTTTTTCTGCTGCTCAGGTAAAGAAGTCATTCCCCTGTGAGACTGTGGGGTCCCTCCCATGGGAGACAGTTCTCCATTAACTTGTCCATCATGGTTCAAATCTCACGAGCAGCAGTCCTGCCAAAACTGCTGCAATGTGAGTCCTTCCCATGGGCACAAAGTCCTCCCAAAACTTCTGTGGCATGGGTCACTCTTCCACAGGGTGCAGTCCTCCAAGGACAGGCTGCTCCAGCTTGGAAGCAGGGGCCCCCTCTCTTCACTGTGTCTGCCACTGGATCACAGCATCCTCCAGGCATTTCCCTACTCCAGCGTGAGCACTTCCCCCATAGGCTGCAGGTGGATCTCTGCATCCCCGTGGACCTCCATGGGGTGCAGGGGACAGCCTGCTTCACCATGGTCATCACCACAGCCTGCAGAGGAATCTTAGCTCTGGCGCCTGGAGCACCTTCTCCCTCTCCTTCTTCACTGACCTTGGTATCTCCATGTTGTTCCTCTCACATGTTCTCACCTTCTCCTCTTCTCTGGCTAGAAAAAACTGTGCCCCACTTTGTTTTGATTTTCTTCTTAAATATGTTATCACAGAGGTGTTGCCAACATCTCTAATTGGCCCAGTTTTGGCCAGCAGCATGTCCATCTTCAGAGTCATCAGGGATTGGTTCTGCTGGACATGGTGGAAGCTTCTAGCAGCTTCTCACAGAAGCCACCTCTGTGTCCCCCCATTACCAAAAACCAGGCTGTGCAAAACCAACACAGACTTCATCCCCCCTTCTGTGTGCACCAATGGACTCTATCACTTCTTGCGCAGTGTGAGTGACTCCATACCCCCTGTGTGGTACAATGGACAAGCCTGTCATCAAAAATCAGGAATAAAACTCTCTAACACTCTAATTTCAGTATTAGAAAGCAGCATTACTTTATTTTGGTGCTGGGTGTGCAGGGCATATCTCCACCTATCACTGCAGCTAGCTAACAGACTAGTTTATATCTATGTAACTCATACATATGGGCTAAATGTCCCGGGAATTCTTTTACATATTTAAATGACTTCTTGGAACCTATATGCATTAGAGGATCTCTGGTGGTCATTTGGGGAACATCCTATTCCTCAAATTATCCTTTTTTGGTCACAGGCCTCAAAAAACCCAGTTTCTTCTTCTTGAATGCATCCCAGCGATGTAGTCTGGCCAAGATATACCTTCTTTTTAGCATTGCTCAGGCTCACAATCTTTAGTCTCAAGGCTAAGATATCCACTTGCACACATTCATCATTGATATGGGTGAATACAGGACTAAGCACTGTTTGTTAAAGCTAAAGGAATGCACAAGACTTAAACATTATTTGTTACAATGAAACATTTTCGCAATATTCCTCCCCTTTGATACTTGTTGAAATTTTCAGCAAGTCTCACTTAAAAGCTATATAATATTTTGTGTTACAAAATTTAGTACAATAGTTCACATAAATGCCTACAAAGACTATAATCACTATCATCACAGTCACTATAATCCATTTGACCCATTGAGATAGGTGTGGAAACCAAGATGATATCTTTTCCAACAACTCCTAAAATCCCCAAATTGTTTCCTAATTAGTCACTACTTTCCGAGTTTGATCAATATAAACACAGCAACTACTGTTAGTTATGGTACAGACTCCCCCTTGTGAGACCAACATCATATCTAAAGCCATTTGGTTCTGATTTGCTTATAAAATAAAACAATCACGTTACATTTCATATGGTTTCCTACAAAAGTGGCGTTGACACAATCCACTTTGCCTAGTCCTTTTCGGGATTACATCTGTTTATACATGTTCTAGGGTAAGGTGATTCCTTCACATCCCATTCCTGATCTTCTTCTTGACTTATATTAAATGAGGTACTTACCCACAACATTGCCCATTTTATATCAGTAGGGACTGGAACTCCAATTAAGTGCATTCCTTTTCCCAAATGTTCAGGCATACGAATACATACCCAACAATCAGACTCAGATTAGCTGTCTTTGTTACTTCCTCTATCAATTTCAGGTGGAGATTGAAGCTTCATTGTTTTCCCAGACCTGATCTCAATGGTATTGCTAACCTTAGTCCACTTAACAAGATAGTTAAAAACTTCATACTGCTTTAAATAGAAATATCAAAATATAAATTCAAACACTATTGTAACATATCTTTGTTTACATGTTATTTTCCAATAACTTGCAGTCCTCTCATGTACAGTTTATGTGGGATCTTATTAAACTTTAATTGTAGAGGTCCAGTTGATTCCACTTTCCATTCAGACTTCAGTGTGGCTTTAAGTCTGCTGTAATGAATCCATAGACCGATTCCATCAAGCTTGGCTGCTGTATGGGTGGTTAACAGAACTTAATATGGTCCTTTCCACCTTTCCTTTAAAGGTTCATCATTCCAGGTTTGAAGATGCACCCAATCTCCTGGACACTGAGGGCGTGCTTGAACATCTAAGGTCACTGGTGATGCTAAAACAATAAACCTATGCAAGGATGAAAGTGTTTTTCCCAAAGATATTACATACTCCTGCAAATTGTGATTCCCTAGTATGTGACTTTCCCCAGGTATAATTACAGCCTGATATAGTCCCCCATAGAGGATTTCATATGGGCTTACCTTCTCCTTACAGCTTCGATTAATTCTAATTCTCAACAATGCCAGGGGAAGAGCCTGTGGCCACTTGAGTGATGCTTCCTGACAAATTTTACTCATTTGCCTCTTTATGCTCTGGTTCATTCTTTCAGCCTTCCCACTAGATTGTGGTCCCCACGGTATATGGAGATCCCATTTTATTCCCAGATTTCTACTGAGATTCTGAACTATTTCTGCCACAAAATGAGGTCCTCTGTCTCAGGACATACCCAGTGGTATCCCAAATCTGGATATAATTTCTTTTAACAAACATTTGGTTACTTCTCTTGCCTTGTTGGTGCAACAGGGAAAAGCTTTAGGCCACCCAGAAAGGGTATCTCTTAGGATCAAGAGGTACCTAGATCCGTCCTGCTGAGGTGACTTGGAGAAATCAATTTGCCAGTAATCTCCCACACTATTTCCTTTCTTAATAGTTCCTAGTGGTGGTCTTTTAAGCATTTGTGGGTTGTTTTGTAGACAAATTCAGCATTTCCCTACTATACTCTTAATAATTCCTACCATCCTGATGCTAAGCACCTGTTTTTAATTTCTCCATCATTGCTTCTCCTCCCCAATGAGTTTCATGATATTTTTTCTCTGTTATCTGTTTCATTATTACTTGTGGCACTATTACTTGTCGGGTTGGGGTTGCCCACCAACTCTCAGCATTTAACTGAGCCTTTAAGGCTTTTGCAAGCTGTTGATCTGGATCATAGTACCTAGGAGTAATTTGGGGAAGCATCCCTTCCTTGGATGAAATTAGAAGTAGAATACTTTGTTCTGCAACCTCAACTTTTCACTATCATTCTACTTAACCTTATGACCTAATACCTGCCTTGCCATTCATTTCTCCCAATAAATTCCCTATCTCACAGCGTTCATCAATTGCCCACATTCTCCACCAGATGTTGTGGCGGTTTCAGTTCAAAACCGGGCAGAAACACCAATTTCATGTAGTGGTTTTGGTTCGCCAATTTGAGATTTCAGCAATTTTGAGAGTTCCCGGCCAGTGCACCAAAAAGTGTGGTGGGTTTCAGTGCTGGCCAATCACCAATGCACTCACTTCCTGCTGTGAGATAGGATTAGGCGGAAGGCAAAGCAGGCTCAAAAGTTTAAACGGGTATAAAGAAAAAATTATTAACAGTAGCTAAAAGAAAGAGTAATAAGAATCAGAACAGAACCTTCAGAACACTTCTCCCCCCACAACCTTTTCTTTCCCACGGACAATGTAAAGAAACGAAACCTAAAATTTCAGTCAGTTTACCACCTCTAGAATAGTCTTTCTTCAGTTCACTTAGGGAGAGAAGTCCCTCTTGTTAATGTTATGGAAACTTCTCCACAAGAAAAAAACAGTCCTCTCATGGCTCTCTCATGAATAGGAGCCACCCGGGGAAATCTGCAATCGTGAAGTCCTTCCCATTTTGTCATGGTTTGACGCTGGCACAATGCCAGTGCCCCCATGAAAATATACCTTCCCCAAATGAGTGCTGTGAGATGCGACCAGAAACAGAGATCGAGCTTAAAAATAAAGAAAAGAACTTTATTAACCTACAACTATAAGACACACACAGAATTCAGAATGAAAGCCTTCCAAAACATTCCTTCTCCCCCCACCCAATTTCCAACAAAACACAGTGAGACAAAACTTTTGTTGCCTTCTGCTGAGAAGGCAGGTGACCTGGTTTCAAGAGACAGCACGGCGACCTGGCCTCGCCCAGGTCACTCGGGCCACCAACATGCACAGACACCAATGTGGTGGATGGTCAAATGGCGTTTATTACCTTATCTCGTGAGGTTAAATAGTCAAGGGGGCTTTACTACGTCAAAGGGGGACGGTGGGTCCAGCTAGGGTTAGTAAGGAGTGGAAAACTACTGGAGTTAGGAGGGGCTGCATGCCTCAGGGGTGATTGATTACATATCGCAGGATGAGGGGGGAAGGGTCTTGCTTTCCGTTACATCCCAAAATCTTCCATTCACCTGTCCCTATCTACCACATCTTGGACCCTCAATCAAGTTACCATCCCTCAAATAATCAATTTTCAGTCCATCAAGGGAGAGAGGAGTCTCTCTTGTACCACAGACTCCCCCAGGAAACACCATTGCCACCTCTTGTGTTTCCATGTCACACATGGCACCACCCAGAGAAAATCTGCCGTCGTGACATCCTCCTTCCATGTACAGTGCTCTCACCACCGTGCATGGACCGAAACTGCTCCTAGGGTTCCTTTTAAGGATGCTTTGCCAAGGACCAAAGAACAACAGTTTCTCATTTTGGGACAACAGTCCCCCCCATTTTCTCCTTCCCTGGGGCCAAGCATCTCGAGAACAGAGATCTTCTTCTTCCCTGAAGACTGAGGGCACCACCACACCCTCCTCATCTTTCTCTGTTCACTCCACTCCTGTCACTCTCTTGGCATCACTGCAGCAGGTCACTCCCACTCCTGTACTGGCAGTCATTGCAGCCGGTCATTCCCTTGGCTCAAACCATAGCATCCCCCTAAAAATGCAGTCTGTGTTCCAGGAGAAATTGGTTCAGTCTATGGCTATACAAGAAAAGTCCAGCCAAGGCCACTCCATCATCTCCTCCCACCTAAATTTCTTCTTCTAACATCTCAGGTCCCAGGCTATCTTTCTTCTCTTTCAAATCAAGGAGGATTAATGTTTCACGAAGCTTTCATTGTCCAAGAAGGGGTTAAAAGTCTCGGGCTCCCAGGACGGCTGAAATCTCAGCTGCCCAGCTCCCACAGCTGGGCACCTTCCCCCCCTTCTCTTTCTCCTCTGCCGGTGGCTCATGATATCAAATTTCCATGTGGCTTCAGGCTCTCTGTCTCTCTCTCTCCCTTTGCGGGGAGGGAACAAAAACATCTCAGATTTTCTCCACCCTTCCGCCCAGCCCAGTTCCTGTCCCTTCATCCCCTAGAGAGCGTTTTCCTGGGAGTTCTCTGCTTTTAACCCCCTGTGTTCCCAGAGGCATGTCCAATATCTTCAGTGGTCACACCAGGTGTCAATATTCAAATCTGACCACAGATTGGTTTGACCCCAACTTCCTGAGCAAACTCACTTCCTTGTCAAACCAGGACACATTTTCCACAAGCTTTTCCCACAGCTGTGTTTATGAGCCATGTCAACTTATGGGGTACTGTTTTAGAGATGAATTGTTCAAAGACAAAAGTTCTCATTATCTAGCTCTAAAATAATTTTCATCTCTGGGACAGAGGTCTTCTCTGAAATGAACAGGGCTAATGCCTTTATTAATGTTCAGCTCTTTATTAAAAAGATCAGCTGGGCAGGGCGCCCGACACGGAGCTCGCCCCTGCTGTTGTAGCTTTCCCAGGTAGCCGAAAGGGAAGGAGGCACGCAGAGTCTCTCGCTGAAGTCCAGAGCAGCAGCTGTCCCCTCTCCTTTCCTTGTGGCACACTGGTAGCCGAAGGGTGAAGAGGCGTGCAAAGTCTGTTGCTGAAGTCCAGAACAACAGCTGTCCCCTCTCCTTTCCTTGTGTCAACACCAGGAAATTCTGTCTCTTCATCTTTGCTTCCCACAGCCTACTCTAGTCTAGTCTTTTGTAGGTGATGGTGATGGGCAAAAGTTGATCAGGGGATGTGTTTCCCTCTTCCTCAGCTAGGGCATTTGTCTAGCCCCCTCTACTGTGTTTAGTTCTTTATTTATGGGTGTCTTTATCCCCTAAAAAACACTCCCATGGTCCTAAGGGTTTTTTAGTTGCATTTTAGTCCCAGAATGTCGGTGTGAGTGGGGGAGGCAGGTTATCTCCAGGTAGTTTAGAGAAAACAAACAGAGCAATTAGCTAATTAACATTTCAATATCGGTACTCAGCTAGAGCCAGCAGTGTTGCCATGGGAACTAGGAAGGCCCTGCTCGTGTCCCCGAACTTTGTTCATTACATTCTCCTAGGGGCACAGGACTACTCTTCTCTCCTTCTCTGTTCAAACTTCTCATAGTATCACTGCTACTTTAACATCTGCTTACTTTGGCATGGAGGCCTTTGCTTGATATCAAATTGAACCCTTCATCTCCCCATGGCTTTCATGTGTCACAGGGAAAAAAGAGTCTTTCTTCATAGCTATTGCAAGAGGATTTCAGACCCAAGATTAAGGCATCTCGTCATCCCTCCCATCTGGGACTTGACTTCTTCACTGACCTCGATGTTTTCATGTTGCTCCTTTTTACATGTTTGCATCTTGTTCCTTTCTCTCACTCGAGAGAGGATGGAAGGATTGAAGCACTGAAAGAATTAACATCTCGCCCAGGGCCTGCAGACCTGACCCCAGCCAGGCTGGGTGCTGCAGATGGTGGGAACTGCAGCTGGGGGGCGGCTAGGATCTAATCAGCCAGGCCAGAACTCATCAGCAGCACGCCGGGGAGGGGGGGGGGCGGGGGGGAGGTGTGTGGCTTCTCCTTCCCACTGCCTGGTCTGCCCAGTGGTTACGGTGGTAGAATCGGACTCGGCCCGGCCCCGGGCTAGTAGCAAGATGTCAGAAATCACAGCCATGGCCTGGCCCACGGCACTACCTCCCCTGCCTGGTAGCCAATGGGGGGGGCTGGCAGATGCCCCGGGGGAAGGGGCCCAGCCCCATGGCCGAGGCCAACCGGCCCGGCCTGGCTGAGACAAGGGGCCAGGGTGTTACCTCTGTGCCGGCTGGAAGAGAAAGAGAGAAGTTCCCGGGTTTCTTTTGTCTTTAACGTGTGTTTTTCACAGAGGCGTGTACAGCGTTCTATTGGCTAAAAGCTTTGTATCACTTCCATAAATGTCTCCCATGCAAAACCATGACACATACTTAGAATCAGCCCATGTATTAACTTTCTTAACTTCTGATAGTTCTAGGGCTCTTTGTAAAGCTCTGTCTTCTGTGCAGATGTATTGACAGGTAGTGGGTTGGCTTCAATTACTTTACTGTGAGTTACTACAGCATATTCTGCTTTCCACTTGCCTTCTTCGGTAAAACTCCTGCCGCCTGTAAACAGTTCCTAGTCCGGATTTTCAGAGGGAATATCATTTAAGCCTTCCTTGCTAGAATAAATATGTTCAATAGTTAATTCTCTGATCCAGGATCAAGAAACATAGCAGGATTTAGAGCAGTGATGGTCTTCAATTCCTGCTCCAGCAACACAACCTAATATTTAAGCATCATGTTCGGGGACAACCAGTGGCCCCTCCTTTTGTTCTAAAACAGAAATGACCATATGTGAAGCATAAACAGTCATCTTTTGGCCCAGTGTCAAATTCCAGGCCTCTTGTATAAGAACTGTGGTTGCTACTACTCAAAGGCAGGAGGGACATCATTTACTTACATTGTTCAACCTCTTGGAAAAAATATCCTACAGCCCTCTTCCAGATTCCCAACTTTTGAGCTAATACACCTAATGCAAGGTGTAAGTGCTCAAAAGGTTTCATCAAATCCAGTAGTCCTAATGCTGGGGCTGACATCAAGGCTCTTTTCAAATCTCTAAGACCAGTTTGGCACTCAGGAGTCCATTGTAATATTTCCTTAGAATCCTTTAAAGTCTCATACAGAGGCCTCAGTAACAGTCTGTAGTAAGAAATCCATAATCAACACCACCTAGACATCCTGAGAAATGTTCTCAACTTGCCCACTGACCTTGGTTCTGAGGTTTGACAAATTGCCTATTTTCTTTCTGTTCCAAGGCTTCACTGTTATTGGTGTTACCAATATCGAGAACGGGACGTGCCTTGGTTTGTCTGGCCCTGCTGCTGAACCAAATAGCGGCAACTATGGTGTTTCACCCCAGAGATACTTTTGGCTAGCTGAATGTTGCAGCTGGGCACGTGGAGACAAGTCCAGGTATGCCGGAGCTCCGGTGGCGGTGGGATGGAGCTTCCTCTTGTAGAGGGTCCGCTTCCTCAGGATTTCCTCTGCCAGAGAAGCTTTTAAGGCTATGGTGAAGGAAAGGAGTCGGTTCTGATGGAGGGTTTTAATCCAGAGCTTTTATTCTGGCCCACAGGCCTCTGAATGTAGCAACAGCTCCAAGCAGAACTCTCCGACCGCGTGGCTGTTCGCCCTTTTACCTGGGGGGGGGGGAGGAGAGGACGGGTAGGGAGCCCACCAACCAGGTATGGGAGAGGAGGTCTCAAGGGACAAAGGACACCTGAATGGCCCAATGCCCCCCCCCCCCCCCCCCGGGGGTGGAGGGCATCTTTTGAATCTGCCCAATCACTTGATGCACTTCTGGAATGCCAGGAATGACAGACAGTGCTGGCAGGGATCAGGGTGGGGAAAGGAGAAGTGATTGACACACCTGGGAGGACATCTTCAGGGGAGGAACCAGGGTTCGGGGGTAAACCATGAAGGCACACCACAACACACTGTCCTCATTAGATGGTGAATCCTAAATAAGTAATGTTTTTGAGCAATTTAAGCCTTCTTCTTGGGTACCCTGTTGCCGGAGCCTTCCCCCAGATTGGGGTGACTCCGGATGGTGGTAAAGTTTCTCCTCCAACCCGTGCCTTCAAAGAAAGACTCAGTAGTCTTCAGTCGTCTGGTCTCAAGGCAGTTTATTGCATGTTATCTCAAGGCACACAGACTCCCTGACATTGTCCCTGATTTCTTCTCCCTCTGCGTCTCTCTTCGTCTTCTTCTCTGTCTCTGTCTCTGTCTCTGTCTCTGTCTCTGTCTCTGTCTCTGTCTCTCGAGGGGCTGGTGCCATCTTTTATATCACACATTACGTATTAGGTGTTTATAGTTTTTCCCCAATGCCTATTACCTATGTTGAACAGTGACTTTCTACTCTAAACCAATCTGTGAGTGCCAACACCACCAAGAACATGGGGAATAGGAAGAAGAAAGAAGGAGGACAGGGCACGCCCAAATCCCTCCATCTTAGAACCTCTGACCCCCATGTACAAAACTCAGACCCCTCTGTACAAGGCCTAAAACCCCCCTGTACAGCACTCAAAAATCCTACCTTTCACTTTGTGACTACTTCTATTATAACATCTAAACTTTTGTGATTTCTTGTTCTTCCTGCAAGGTTGGTAAATTGTTCCATGGGTCAGACTCAAGACCACAGGGGTTCCTGGCCGCCTGCCAGGGTCTCAGAGGCTTCTGCCCTGGGCCCGGAACATCCAAGAGTGTCTGAGGGACACCTTGGGTTCCGACACCCTGTAACCAGCATGTTCCAGAAAGTTGAGTAAAGTTATAGTAATTTCAGTGCAGGTCAGCAAAGTAGCTGAGCCTTATGGCCAGTTGAAGGACTTTCCCATTTAAAAGCAAACAAAGGCTGATTTTCAGCTTCTAGAGGTATGCAGAAGAAAGCATCTTTAAGATCTTAAACTGTGAACCATTCATCACCTTCCTTAATAGTAGTCAAAAGTGTGTATGGATTTGCTGCTATCAGATGTAGATCTATCACTATTTTATTAATAGCTCTGAGATCTTTTCTAACCTGTATTCATCTGAGTGGGGTTGATTTAGTAAAGAAATATGGATATTGATCTAGTACCGATATCCAACTGTGACGGACAAAAACTCTCTAACAGTTTAAAGTTAGAAAGTGTATGTTTATTGTGACGCTGGGCAGCATGTGGGATAGCTCCCAAATACACACCGCCCCTTTCAAATGATTACAGAGTCCTTTTATCCACACAAGAATTGAATACCCAAAATACAAATACATATTCATAATTTAGTACATCCCATTCCTCGCTTCGTATGCTAATCATTTCAAAAGCTATTAAGCATGCGTAGTTTGTTCCTTGAAATGGGTCGGTGGTCCTTTTCATGGGGAGGGGTCCCAAAATGAGGAAGTAAATGAAGTCTTCCTCATTCTGACCTTTCTACCTTTTCAATGCAAATATGACAAATGAACCTTGGTAGAACTCCCATTCCCTGTCTTCAATTGGTTTCAGAACAGAGGAGGCCCACAATTGTCTTATGTTCCTAAAAGCTATTTGTCAGTTTCTATATTCTTCATTATAAACCCAGCTAACTAAACATTGTGTTGACAAGCAATCAATTATTAGTTAACTACTAACTCTTAACTTCATCAAGGCCTACTCATTTATTTTAATTAACTCTAGTAAGGCTTATCTCTAACTAAAATCTTAGCTCCTCTAAAATCTCTAAATCCCTTAAAGTTTATGTTTCAGGGTTTCTTGACAGGTAAAATAGGTGTGTTATGTTCAGATGCACATTATTTTAATAGTTCATGTAACTTGAAGGTATCAATCAACTTCTGTAACCATTTTCTAGCTTCTAATTTCAAAGGATATTGTTTCAACCTTACTGGTTTGGCCTCAGGTTTCAATTGTATTTTTGCTGGTTCATCTGCTTTTGATTTCCCTGGAACTCCTGTAGCCCATACCAAATGGAGTCACAGCATTTTTGACCTCCTCCGGAATTTCCTCTTCTTTCTTTTCAGGTTGTTGTAACATAAAAACCTGGACTTGCAGATCTTTATTCTCAGGAATCTGCACTTGTATTTACATGTCTTTAAATGAAATCTGAGCATCCAATTTGCTTAAAATATCTCTTCTTAACAGGGGTATAGGACATTCTAGCATATATGAAAACTGGTGGGTTACCCATCTTTTTCCCAATTTAAACCTTAGAGGCTGGAAAAAGGGTCTGCTTTCAGCCTCCCCCATGACACTGATGCCTTTTTCAACCTAGAAATGAAACAACACACACTTTCTAGATAATATTAGTATGGGAGGAAATATAAAAGTGGATCTTTAATGGAACTCCAGGGGCAGTTATGGAAGAATTTCCACAGAAGTCCACCCCCATGGGAGTGAATACAGTTTTATAAGTTTGGCAAATTAGCATAACTGACAAAAAAGTACCAATTAGGAGGACAAGTGGTGATGCAATTCCCCCGAAGGTCAAGCCTCTTCTCTGGAGCCCCTCCCCCCCTTGGTACAAGCTATACTTTGTTTATGAAAATGTGTCTCAAAGAGTTGGTCTCAACCTTGGTAGCCAGGGAGAACCAAGATAAGATAGGGGCCCTGGAATTTGTTTTTTCTTTCTGCCTAGGGAAAGGAAATGGAAAATTACTGGGAAACTAGCCACTAATACAATAAGCCACAAATATATGTGTAAAGAATACAGAGAATATATAAGAAAAAAGGCAAAAACCAAAACGGCATCAACACCCACATCATTTACAGTCTCCTGACTAAATTTTCTTTTACACATATTTAAAACTGAATGCATCACTCCAGTATCTACTAAGAAATCAATTTTCTCACTCCCCAGCATTAATGTAACCAGAGGTTCAGTTGGGGATGACACCTTCAGTCCTCATTGCACATCTTACTTCCTAATCAGGAGCCCTGGGTAGAGTCCAGGGTCCAGCAGCTCTTACTTGTTCCTTTCCCCACAGACATTCCCTCTTCCAGTGTCCCTTCTTTTTAACTACCAGCATATCATTCTAGTCAGGGTCCTGGGTTCGAACAATGATTTCAAATACCTTTACAACTTGCTCTGGGTCTTCCCTGATAACTCTTTCTAGGACCTGAGGTCCATCACTGATAATGGTATCTTTAACTAGCACTGGCTTCTAAGTTATGACTGCTTGCCTCAGTGGGACTTGCAAAATAGCTCTGGAATTTCAGACTGTCTAGTACAGCATTACAGAAACAGTAGCACTGCCCTGGTCACCTGCCAGCCCATGGGCATCATTATCAAAACATTCCCAGGCACAATACAGTGAGGTGATCAGCAGTACAGCAAGCAGTGAAAGCAAAAAGTGGCCACTAACAAGCCCTAGACACTGATATACACTCAGGGAAGTAGAGACCCATGGCAAGTACAGGAGCCTGCCCATTATCAGCTAAACAGCACTAACAGATCCTTATCTTGCTAAAAGGCTTGGTTCAACCCCAGACAGCAGCAGCAGCTGCTGCTTGTTCATTTTCCTCTCATCTGAATCATGGAAAGAATCGTAACGGTACAAGAAACTCATTCACTGCTTCCCATGGGCAGGCAAGTGTTCAGCTATCTCCCCGCGAGTGGGGCTCTATCATGTGTAAGTTACTTAGGAAGACAAACGCCATCACTCCAAATTTCCCCCACATCTTCCTGCATCCATTCTATCCCCTCTCTCAGGGGCTACCAGTAAATCAACCTCCTCTTCCTCTGCCTAGCAGCATCGGGTTTTGGGTTTTTTTTTTCCATTCCAGATGATTATGCAGTGTGAAAAACAAATCTACATACGACACCTCATTCTATCAGTTATAACATTGTATTATAACTTAAAGTTCTATTCTTTGGCCATTTTCACCATCATCCAAAGAGTACAAAAGCCACCAATTATTACAATATTCAATTAACTGTCTTCTGGAGAGATAGCCTCCCATTACACCTCCCATCTCTCTACAGTATTTCAAAATACATCCTGGGAGGGTAATTCTCTACAGCTTCCCTTTTGATGATAGACCAGAACTCATCACAGAATATAATAAAAGACAATTAAATTTCCCTTTGAGAGGGATGCACAACACCGACTCCCACCTTTTTACCCTGAGGGGTGTGCAACACTCACATGCTTGAAACACAGGGCACCTACAAAAATAGCCATCACGGATTTCAGTATGTAGGCAGTGGGACTCTAACCCACAAGGTACCTTCCTTTTTACCTTTTTTTCCATTTAATATTTTTAACCTTCCATAGGGCTGGCACTCTGGGCGTCCCCATAGTAATGTGCAAGCAAGCCCAAAACTTGGTTTCCAAATTCTCTTTACCTTAATAATCCAGTGAGACTTTCCAGCAGTCTTGTTGTACCCCCTCCAGTAATGCCTTAATAAATCCTAGGGGAACTTCCCTTGAACTCAGCAGATCCAGGGACTGAGAGGATCTCCCCGAATAAAATCTTTGGTGCATGCTGGACTCCTCAGTATCCGTGAAGCGTCAACAGAGTTGTCCCATCTGGGTCACCAGAAACTCACTGAAAATCAGGAATAAAACTTTCTAACACTCTAATTTCAGTATTAGAAAGTGGCATTACTTTATTTCAGTGCTGGGCATGCAGGGAATATATCTTCCTATCACATGTATCACGGATAGCTATCAGACTTGTTTATATCTATGTAACTAATACATATTCATTAAATTTCCTGAAACTCATACATATATGCTAAACATGACCAAAATTCTTTTACATATTTAAATGATTTCTTGGAACTCATTTACATTAGAATAAGGGTCTCTTGAGGATTGCTGGTTATCATTTGGGGAACATCCCACTCCAAATTATCCTTTTTTGGTCACAGGCCTTTAAAAATGTTTCTTCTCCTTGAATGCATCCCAGCGATGTGGTCTGGCCAAGATATACCTTCTTATCAGCATTGTTTAGTCCTACAGACTTTAGTCTCAAGGCTAATGTCACCAAAATCATCAGTAAGAAATATAAAGGCTGTTTTGTTAATTAATATACACACATTCCTTACACAATCTTTGGTCAAATTAAGCAAGAATTAATAAATAGAATGAATTAACAATATACTAGCTGGCATTTGTTGCTTCTGGTTTTGTAGCAATGGCATTGAAAAGAGTTCAGTTAATTTTTTTTAAAAAATCCTGGTTGGGAAGTATGAAATATTCTTCTCTGGCTTATAAAAAGCTTTTACTATATAAGGGACAAACTTATACTTTACAAACAGTATCCTAAATAAAATTTTAAAATGCACTTTATGTGTATGTCTCAGAATTTTATCACCTTTTATGAAATAAATATGCTACAATCAGCATTTAATTAACTGGAACAAAGTTTAACAGTAGAGCAATGAAGATACTACAGAATAATTCTTGCTTTTACTGTTTTCTTTTTGGATGGTAACAGCTCAATAGTATTTGTAATAAAAGAGAATAGTTATTTAGCACTTTTTACATGTTCAGTGTGTTGTACACCCACTAGCTACTTTGTACAAAAGATCATTGCTATAGGTCATGTATTATTTTCAATAATAGGAAAAATAGTTGTTTATTGATATGAAGAAGACAAAACAAAATGGGTGAAAACAGACAAGATTAGATTTGGACCTAGGAAATTAGCTAGCTGAATTCACAGAACATGAGAATCTAAACCATGAACTTTCTTGTCAGTCATTTTCTAACTTCATGGACCAAGAGAATCTAAGAGAATTTTTCTCTTATGGCTTCAAATAAAATTAATTTATATATCCTGAATTTAATTATAAAGATGATAATTTCAAGTAAACAAATCATAGTGTAATTGCATTGTGCATTGGTTTCTAAGACTGCCAGTAAAATTCATATTGGTAAATATTAATAGATGTATCTTTTTATGTTAGCAATCCGTCCTAGCAAAGGCCAAGACATTATTCTTTAATAAGATCTCTTTCCTTGTATTGGGTTTACAGGGTGGGGTGGGTGCAGGGGTGTCTTCTGTGAGAATTCATCAGAAGCTGACCCTGTGTTGGGCAGAGCCAGTTTCAGCCAACTCCAAGCTGCTGGACAAAGTTGAGACAATCAGTAAAACTGGTAGTGACTCTGTGATAACACATTTAAGAAAGGGTAAAAAATACTGTGCAACAGCAGCTGGGAGAGAGGAGTGAGAATATGTGAGAGAAACAATTCTGCAGACACCAAGGTCAGTGAAGGAGGGGGACGAAGTGATCCAGGTGCAAGGGCAGATTCCCCTGCAGTCTGTGGTGAAGACTATGGTGAAATAGCCTGTCCCCCTACAGCCCAGGGAGGACCGCGCACCACAGCAGGTGTACATGTCCTGAAGGAAGCTGCAGCCCCATGCAGAGTCCATGCTTGAGCAGGTTCCTGACAGGAACTGCAGTCCCTGGAGAGGGACCCATAGAGGAGCAGTCTGTTCTTGAAGGAAACCGACCCATGCTGGAGCATGTCATGAAGGACTGTTTCCTGTGAGAATGATCCCATGCTGGAGCGGGGAAACAGTGTGAGGAAGGAGTAGCAGAGAAGAAGTGTTATGAACTGACTGCGACTGCCATTCCCCTGGGCTGCTCAGGGAGAGCATGTCAGGAGTGAAGTTGTGCCTGGGAAGAAGGGAGAAGTGGGAGTAAAGTGTTTTTAGTTTTTTCTTATTTCTCACTATCCTACTGTTACAATTAATTGACAATAAATCAAATTATTTTCCCAATTTAAATCTGTTTTGCCCATGACAGTAACTGGCAAGTGATCTCCCTCTCCTTATCTTAACCCACGAGTTTTTTGTCGTATTTTCTCCCCCTGTTCTGTTGATGGAGGAGAGTGATAGAGGGGCTTTGTGGGCTTACGAAGCAGTTCTACTGGCAGATAAGAATTGCCAAAACTTTGCCCAAGGAACTCCAGCCCCGTGGTGTCAGCCTCCAGTTCTTCAGATGCTGGTGCTGTCTCACTGCCTCCTTCTGCCACCCACTGGACTTAGGAATACAAAGAGGATGTATCAGCTTTGGAAGGAGGGTCAGGTCTCTCAGGAAGTATTTAAGGGGTTTGCTAGGGTATGTACGAAAAAAATTAGAGGCCAAAGCTGAGTTAGAACTTAATTTGGCAACTTTTGTACAGGATAATAAAAAATGTTTTTACAAATATATTAACGGCAAAAGGAAGTGTAAGACCAACCTTTGTTCTCTACTGGATGTGGGAGGGGACTTAGTAACTGCAGATGAGGAGAAGGCAGGAGTGCTTAATGCCTTCTTTGTCTCAGTCTTTAGTGGGAAGAGGGCTTGTCCTCAGGACAACTGTCCTCCTGGGTTGGTAGATGGTGTCAGGGAGCAGAATGGTCTCCCTGTCATCCAGGAGGAGGCAGACAGAGAACTGCTGAGCCACTTGGATGTTCATAAATCTATGGGACCAGATGAGATCCAGCCCAGGGTGATGAGGAAGCTGGCAGATGAGCTTGTGAAAGCTGCTCACCATCATTTACCAACAGTCCTGGCTCACTGGTGAGGTTCCAGATGACTGGAAGCTGGTCAGTGTGACGCTGATTCACAAGAAGGGTAGGAGGGAGGATCCTGGTAATTATAGGCCAGTTAGCCTGACCTCAGTACCCGGTAAGGTAATGGAACAGTTTATATTGAGTGTTATCACACAGAACTTACAGAATGGCCAGGGTATCAGACCCAGCCAGCATGGGTTTAGGAGGGGTAGGTCATTTTTGACCAACTTGGTCTCCTTTAATGACCAGGTGATCCGCCTGGTGGATGCGGGAAAGGCTGTAGATGTTGTCGATTTGGTCTTCAGCAAGGCCTTTGACACTGTCTCCCACAGCATACTCCTGGAAAAGCTGGCAGCCCGCAGCTTGGACAGGAGCACTCTTTGCTGGGTTAAGAACTGGCTGGATAGCCAGGCCCAGAGAGGGGTGGTGAACGGTGCTGCATCCAGCTGGCGGTCAGTCACTAGTGGTGTTCCTCAGGGGTCTGTGCTGTGGCCAGTTCTGTTCAATATTCTTATTGAAGACATGGATGAGGATATTGCATCTTTCATTAGTAAATTAGCAGATGACACTGGGGCACTGCAGACAACATGCTGGGAGCATGTGTCAACCTGTTGGAAGGTAGGAGGGCTCTGCAGAGACACCAGGAGTGGCTGGATGGATGGGCAGAGTCCAATAAGATGAAGCTTAATAAGTCCAAGTGCCGAATCCTTCATTTTAGCCACAATAAGCCCCTACAACGTTATAGGCTGGGGACGGAGTGGCTGGATAGTGCACAGGTGGAAAGGGACCTGGCGGTACTGGTCAACAGCCGACTGAACATGAGCCAGCAATGTGCCCTGGTGGCCAAGAAGGCCAATGGCATCCTGGCCTGTATCAGGAATAGTGTGGCCAGCAGGACCAGGGAGGTCATCTTTCCCCTATACTTGGCACTGGGTGAGGCTACACCTTGAGTACTGTGTCCAGTTCTGGGCCCCTCAGTTTAGGAAGGACATTGAGACTCTTTTGCGTGTCCAGAGGAGGACAACGAGGCTGGTGAGGGGCTTGGAACACAAGCCCTATGAGGAACGGTTGAGGGAGGTGGGGTTGTTTAGCCTGGAGAAAAGGAGACTCAGGGGTGACCTTATTGCTCTCTACAACTTCCTGAAAGGTGCTTGTAGTCAGGTGGGGGTTGGTTTCTTTCTCCAGGCAGCAACTGACAGAACCAGAGGACACAGTCTCAGGCTGCATCAAGGGAAATATAGTTTGGACATTAGGAAAATTTTTAATGGAAAGAGTGATAAAGTTCTGGAATGGTCTGCCTGGGGATTTGGTGGAGTCACCATCCCTGGATGTGTTTAAAAAAAGATTGGATGTGGCACTTGTTTGCGTGGTTTAGTTGAGGTGTTAGGGCATGGGTTGGACTCGATGATCTTTAAGGGTGTCTTCCAACATAGTAATTCGGTGATTCTGTGAATCTTTTGCTTGGCACCAAGGAGCAGTGGCCCGATGCTGGACCAGCTCAAGCTTTGTGCTGCTGACAGTCATTGCAAAATTCACTCCAGAACAGTTTCTGATTGCGAAGTGCAGCTTTTTTTCCGAGTTGCTACTGTTGTGAGCCTGGAAAACGCACCTGAAACAACCCCCTCCGAAGCGGAGCCTATACCTTAAACAAAAGCCACCAGGTAAAAGAGGGCTTGCTTGGTCACCCCCGACTTTTTAAAGGCACTCCAGCAATCCCCCAGCTTTGTTTCCGGCTTCAATGCCAGGCCTTAAAGCAACAGTAACAGTTCTGGGGACAAATATATATGGAATACAATAATAATTAGGGTTACCCAGGACACTTCTAAATTAATTTTATCTGATTTAGATATTTAAAATAATTTAAGATCAATTATGTTTCCTCCATGAGTGCATGTACATGTGCCTTCTTAGAGTTGCTGAAGAAGGACTTACAGGTGCTGTGTAATGTTCACTAAGCCCGTTGACAGCTGTTTTGTGTTTCTGTTGATAGCTGTTTGTGTTCCTTTTGCTTGTTTTTTTGTTTAAGTGAAATTATAATATAAAAAATTATGAAGAATGTTGACTTGTGTAGATAACATTTTAATAGCTGAAAATGTAAGCTAAAATTTAGACTTGAACACTTCTCATTTGTCTGTTTTGCAAAGAAATGATGTATAAAATAACTGTTTATTTCATGGAAGTAAAAGTTTACTTTGGAGAAAAGTTAAAAATGCAAAAAAAAAAAAAAAAAAGACCTCCCTTGTGTGAGCTGAAATTTCATTATGATTCTTGTTAGGATCTGGTCTTAACACAGAAGAACAAAGAAAACTAAGTGTCTGTGAATAAAACAGATTGAACCCAGAAAAGTTCGAATTATACCCCAAAACTTGATTAAAACCAAACAAGCTTAGATGTTGGTGTCAATAAAATTGATATATTTTATTTAATAATAAGAGAAGGAAAGAAAGAAAGAAAGAAAGAAAGAAAGAAAGAAAGAAAGAAAAAAAAAAAAAAAAAAAAAGTGGTGGTGCAGGGGACAGGATGAGCATTCACTGCCTCTGACCAGAGGCTTTTGCACCACACACCCAAACCCTTTCTTCACCTCTTCTTTGGTGTGAAGGTCTGTGTGAGCTTCACAGCAGATAAACCTGAGGCTGTGGTCTCCACCCCCAAGGTGTGAGGCTTAATCCTCCTGTGAATATATTCTTCTTCCCCCAGCCCAAACCTGAGTCACTTTATCTTATCTCCATCAACATGCAGTTCAGGGCCTCAGTCAGGGTGTGGTTCTTCCATGCAGCTTTTGTTATACAGTTTTGCTATAATAGGCACAAGTCCTTCATTAAGATGTTTAAGCCATAAATTATAAGATTTCAGTCTCTGGCAATTCTTTGCCAGAATATCAGAATAGGGACTGATTTCCTACCTAAGCCTATTCTTGAGTATCTTATTCCATAAGAAATAAAAATAACTAGAAATATATTTGAGTCAGTTCTGCAAAACCAGAAGCAAGTGTAACTAGTGAAAAGTAGAAATATTGAAAACATTATAAAACAAAAACCTTAATTAGCCAGTGACTATAGTGAATTTAGAATTTTTCCTCAGATGCAGAGGTAAAGCAGGATTTATGTCAGTAACTCTTATGCCAGTAATCAGCTTGTGGACTTTTATTAAACAAAACAAACTACATAACATTTTACGAGAGCAGAACTGAAGAAACTTTGGGAAAGCTTGGCTTTTTCTAAGGTACATAAAGCTGTACCTCAGTAGTATAGCTTATTCGCTAGAGGTGATGTTGTTTGATTAAAACAGCAGTTGTAACTCACAGCTTCTAATTCTTGCATTTAGTAAGACTTTTCATACTAGAAAAGTATCAGGGAGTAGATACTGTTCTGAATGGCAACAAAGAACACCACTTATCTATAATTTTCATTGTGTTCTGATTGACATAATCTTATGATTTTTAATGCCTTTTTAATAGGGAGCAGTTATTTATTAATCTAGCCATTTTTGGTTGATATTTTATGTGTGTGTGTTTATAAATGCTATAAAAACATTACAAAATAAATTATAAAAACTTTTTGAGGAGTTGCTGACTGGGTATATACAAGGTTTTGTAATCAAATCTAAATAAATATGTACTTTAAGCATATAACAAGCTGCTAGGTAAGTATAAAGAAAAGCAGCAGCTTTTCTTGAAGAGAATGTTGGGAGTATTAGAACCATTAGTTTTGATTTGTCTGAAAAGGCTGGAAACCATTTTTCTTTAGGTTACTGAATTAGTTCAGCTGAGCAGGTGGGCAGAATGGAGCTGAATTCAAGCTAGTATGTCTGAATGGGCTCTACAGGTGAATGCTGTCCTCATAATGTGATGCTCTGTTGTGCTGCTAATAATTTTGCAGAAGAAATTGAATATTATGCTGTTCTTTTCAGTCATAGGAAAGCAGTGCTTTAAATTACATAATATGTCAATACACTGCGCTGTTATGAATGCAAATGCAGAATGAAGTGACCAGATGATTTGACTGATAAAATCTGCCTATTTGTCCCTGGTATCTTCTAATCTCATGTTCTTAGTGACCCAATAAAAGCTTCTGTCCTTCCCCCAAGAATAAATTTTGTTTCAATTTATTGTCATGAGCAAATACTGCATGTAAAAATTCACATTGCATTTCAGTAATCATGTAGTTAGCACCAAAATAGCTATATAGTATAGTGCATAAGGCCAGCAAGGATGTCCTATGAGTACTTAGCTGTTCAATTTGCTTTCTTTTTTTTTTTCTTTAATAAATAGCACAGGTTTATTTGTGTGTGTAGAATCTAATTATCATTTTAATTATAAACTTGTTCTTTGATAATATTGCCATTACCTGTTTTCTTAAACTTGCAGTGCCAGTGGTATATTTGTATCTATAAAGTCATCATCACTCTGTGTGTCTATCTACAAACATTAACATATATGCATAGGTATATTGATGTTAGAATATACAAGGAACATGATTAAAACATTAATTTATTTAATGACTTCTGATGACCTGTCTTCCTAGTTTGAAATAGTTGAAATTAGACTTGGAGTCTCTTCTGAGAGTATAGAAGTTGTATTGTTCCTGTCCAGCTAGACAGCTGGCTGGCCCTGACTAATCTGTATGGGAACATGGCCACCTTCCATGGGGAATGCTGGTGAAGGGGAGCCGTCTGGGCTTCCTCCTCTCCTTGCTGGTGGACAAAGTCCATAGAGGGGATAGTTTTCTTTGAGAGGGGCTTCTTGCAATAGCTGTGAAGATGTAGAAGTGCAAGAGGACAGCAAAAATATTGCTTGTGACTGTCCAAGGAAAATATACATTAGAAAGCACTCTTAAGGACAACCCACTGTAAGCCACAGGAAATGTGTTACAATATTTGGAACTGTGCTACCCTCTGGGTAGACTTATAATGTTGCCCTTGGAACCAGTAGTGCTCTGGTTTGAAAGCAAAACCAGTGAGAGAGTCCAAGTCAGAAATACAATTTATTAGGAGAAGGGAAAAAACCTCCAACAAAATGCATGCAATAATACAAAAGAAAAAAAAAAAAAACAAAAAACAAAAAAAACCACCAAACCCCAAACCACTGACAGAGTCAGAATACAACATGACACCCTTTTGGTCAGGGTGTTGGTAGCAGTCCAAATTGGAATGGCTGCAGTCCTCCTGGAGTGGCAGATGTGGTTCTGTCGGAGCAGTGATCCTCTAGAAGGATGTAGTCTTCCTCTGAAGATCCAGTGGAAAAACCCAGCTGTTCCTCTGGGAATCCAGTGGAAAGGCTGAGTCTGGTGTCCCAAAAACTCAGATTATATCCAGTTAGGAATGCTTGGCTCCTCCCTCTGGGCGGAGCATCTCACAATCGGATGCTGTAACTTTTATCAGTCATGCAGTGACATTCAATAGGCCATTAACAGCAGATGTCTCCCTGGAGGGAGGATTGGTTTGTGGAAGAGATAAAGAAAACTGCCCAATTAACAGAAGATAACTGCCACACCTCTAACAGATGGCAAATAGAATACATCTTGCCTTGCAATCTAGGACAAGTAGGGATTTGTCTGTATGCACACACATATGGGTGGGTGTTGTGAGAGAGATAAAACTGTAAGTGATCCTATAAATTCAGGACCAAGGGAGAATACAAATTAAACATTTGAGTCCCTAATATTATGTGAGAGAGAAAAATAAAATGTGAGTAGTGTTTTCATTGTCTTGCTACATGTCATGCCCTGTTATGTCATGGCTCCTTATTGTGAACTTTTGTCCAATTTGGTCTATGCATACACACTGGGGGAGAAAGGATGAAGGAATACTATTAGTTTTAAGGAACAGATCTTTCGGGGACATAGCTTCTCGTAGCATTTATTAATATCCTGTGAGAAACTTTCACTTTGAACAGTGGCTTTAGTAAGGAAGAACTATGTTTTGTGCATAGCCAAGAAAGCAGCAGTTGCAGTCTTGGAGCATTAATGAGAAGGTGTCCTGGTTTAGGGCAAATTTGGGAGAAAACCTTCCTTTCCCAGGAAAGAGGGAAAGGATTTAATAATGCATTCTCAAGGCTGGTAATTGGAAACTTTTGTACCCTTTGGCCTTGCCCTCCTACCTCCCTCCAATTACCTACTTTTCTATTCCTCTGTTGGAGGTTATAGCTAAAATTATCCATATGATTCCTAGGTAAAGTTTCCTGGGTTTGTGTGTTTTCTTGGTTTTATTTTATTTTATGGAAGTGTGGTTTTGTTTATTCCTTATCAAATGATTAATATACCTCTTCTTTCGCCCCCCTCAAAGTTTAATTATGTAATCACATGTAATGACACTGAGGCAAACCTGAGAAAACAGAGTAGCCTGGATGAGAGTATATGGGAGTGAGATGAATGCTCTTTTGAGAAAGGTCTATGAATGGCCTCAAAACTAGGTAGATGTAGGTCTAGATAGTTACTGCTTTTTCAGTCTTCTTAAAGAAGAGGAGTGTGAAGAAGTTCTATACACTGGTACAAGGAAAAGGGGTTAAATATGAGAAGAAAATATTTATTGTGAGACAATATTTTACTTACGATAATATTATCCTTATGGCACTCTTAAGATGTACTCTCTTTGAAAACCAATAAAGATATACAGTGCATAATAAATACTGTAAGGTATATTATTTTAAAATTCATGTTATCCATGAGGATTCAAGTTGTTGGAAGGCTTTGATTGCAAGACCATGGACTTGTATTTTTTGTGTTTGTTTGAAGTAAGAATTACTTTATCATTTTAGTAGAAGTGGCATGTTTGAGCCTTGAAAGAATCCTTCTTTTGGGTATAGTTCTGACTGAGCAAATAGGTGTTATGGACAATTGAAACTATCAGACAAGCATCTAAATACTAATATTTGATATATAATAGCTTTATGTTTCTAACATAGGTTGATATATTTTATTGACTATATTATATAGCACAATGAGATCCCAAATAGCTACATGGGAGAAATGTGTTTAATCTATCATGTTAGAATGACCAGCTTGATCTGCATTTATGTTTTGTACCATCTAAACCCATGTGATAGTGTTCTTTCTTTCACATGACTAAACAGCAGGTCAAAGGAGGTGATTCTCCCCTTCTGCTCCACTCTCATGTGACCCTACCTGGAGTACTGCACCAAGTTCTGGGGTCCCCAGCACAAGAAATTCACGGGCTTGTTGGAGTGGGTCCAGAAAAGAGCCACAAAAATAAACAGAGGGCTGTAACACATTTCCTATGAAGACAGGCTGAGAGAGTTTGGGCTGTTTAGCCTGGATAAGGCTTTGGGGAGACCTTAATGCAGCTTTTCAATATATAAAAGGAGCTTACAAGAAAAACAAAGAGAGACTTTTTGCCAGTGCTTATAGCAATAGTTTTTCACAGAATATTCTGAGTTGGAAGGGACCCACAAGGATCATTGAGTCCAACTCTTACGTGAACAGCCCATACAGAGATCAAAACCACAATCTTGGTGTTAACACAAATGGTTTTAAAGAGCTTAAATAAAATTTAGATATTAGGAAGAAATTCTTTCCTGTGAGGATGGTGAGGGCCTGGCACAGGTTGCCCAGAGAAGCTGTGGATGCCCCATCCCTGGCAGTGTTCAAGGCCTAGTTGGATAGGGCTTTGAGCAACCTGGTCTAGTGGAAGGTTTCTCTGCCCATGGCAGGGGGGTTGGAGCTAGATGATCTTTAATGTCCCTTCCAACTCAAACCATTCTATTACTCTATGCTATCTAGGCAAAAGCCTAGAATTTGAGTGAATGTCTCTTCTGGAAACAGTTATTTTGCTGGTAGGCAGGGTCACCACCAAAGACAGACACCAGCTTAAGGAATAAGTATAGTTTACTATAATGCAAAATTGCAAAGAATTGCAAAAGGATAATCTAAGAAATGCACCAAATCATTAGCAAATAATTACAAAAGGATAAGCTAAGCAATGCATCTAATCATTACTACAAAATTTTGCCTGTAGTTATTTAAAAAGATACATCACCAGTTACCCTAATACTTTACCCCTTCATCCAGATCTGCAAACATCAGCTGGGGGAAGCTGTCATAGCAAAGGACAGGAGAATCAGACCCAGTAACTGGGAAATTCTGTGGTGTGTCCACCTTGCAGGTCATGAGGCTTCTGACTTTGCTGTGAGAGGGGTCCTGTTTTTATACTGTTGAATAAACAATCTACCATAACGTCTACTGCAGGAACATCTGGTTTTATTCTCCTTTTGGGTTTCTTCTAAAGCCTGGCCATGGCTCAAGGAGGAACCATGGGAGTTGTCTTTGATCCTACACCCTCAAACAAGGCCAGATGTGGCCTTTTCCAGCTTCAAAATATGGAAAGGTAAATATATGTTTTGCCAATTAATGAATACATATATCATATAGCTAATGATACTTTGTTAATGAGCAGATGCATATATCATATTGCCAATAATACTTTGTTCACAGAATTAACAGAATTCACATAGAATTCACAGAATTACTAGGTTGGAAGAGACTGTAAAGATCATCGAGTCCAACCCATGCCCTAACACCTCAACTAAACCACGCAAACAAGTGCCACATCCAATCTTTTTTTAAACACATCCAGGGATGGTGACTCCACCAAATCCCCAGGCAGACCATTCCAGAACTTTATCACTCTTTCCATTAAAAATTTTCCTAATGTCCAAACTATATTTCCCTTGATGCAGCCTGAGACTGTGTCCTCTGGTTCTGTCAGTTGCTGCCTGGAGAAAGAAACCAACCCCCACCTGACTACAAGCACCTTTCAGGAAGTTGTAGAGAGCAATAAGGTCACCCCTGAGTCTCCTTTTCTCCAGGCTAAACAACCCCACCTCCCTCAACCGTTCCTCATAGGGCTTGTGTTCCAAGCCCCTCACCAGCCTCGTTGTCCTCCTCTGGACACGCAAAAGAGTCTCAATGTCCTTCCTAAACTGAGGGGCCCAGAACTGGACACAGTACTCAAGGTGTAGCCTCACCCAGTGCCAAGTATAGGGGAAAGATGACCTCCCTGGTCCTGCTGGCCACACTATTCCTGATACAGGCCAGGATGCCATTGGCCTTCTTGGCCACCAGGGCACATTGCTGGCTCATGTTCAGTCGGCTGTTGACCAGTACCGCCAGGTCCCTTTCCACCTGTGCACTATCCAGACACTCCGTCCCCAGCCTATAATGTTGCAGGCACTTATTGTGACCAAAATGCAGGACTTGGCACTTGGATGTAATGAAGTTCATCCTGTTAGACTCTGCCCATCCATTCAACTGTTCCAAGTCTCTCTGCAGAGCCCTCCTACCCTCCAAGAGATCGACACACCCTCCCAGCATGTTGTCTCATCTGCAAATTTACTAATGAAAGACTCAATCCCCTCATCCATGTCATCAATAAAAATATTGAACAGAAATGGTCCCAGCACGGACCCCTGAGGGATACCATTGGTAACTGGCCACCAGCTGGATGCAGCACCGTTCACCACCCCTCTCTGGGCCCGGCCATACAGCCAGTTAATGAGTTGATACATATAACATTTGGTTGGAAGGTTCATCTAGAGGTCACCTTTGGCTCAGGGCCCGTTGTTCAAGCCTTAGATTTCAACAGTGGCCAAAAATTTGTAAGGGGAAAAAATCATGAAAGCACTAAAAAGCACTTGTTGTTCTTAGTCTCTCATTTAAAATAATGATATTTAATAATATAAAAAAATGCTACTTGACATAAATATTGCACTGTAACAGAAGTATACCTATTCCTATGGCTTCGGTTTTCAATACAGATGCTTATGCTGGCTTTGGTATGATAAAGCAATTAATTTTTAAAGCATTTATTAATTTTAAGAAACAAAATGCTCTGCAGTATCCTTTGATTTCCTGAATGGAGGCCCTTAATACAAGTGGGAGGTCAAAAGTTAATGTTATTTTGTCAAAACAGACCTTACAAATGTAAAATATGTGAAATATTAACACCCCCTTTGGAAAGTGTACTTTTATATTTTTTCAATTTTGTTTTTAACATATTATTAAAGAGTAACAAATTGCATAACATACCAGATTTTAATTTGCATTTCTGATGTGTACAAACATATATCAAGTATACTTTCCAGATAGTACTTATTTAAAATATCAAATGGAAAATTGAGTAGCAAATATTTTATCTACAGTTTATGAAAAAATGATGTACAAAGTATAAAGCTGTATTTCTGTGGTAAATGTGTGGGTTCAGATTTTTCCTAGATATGTTTTGGTACATGATAATTATGTATAAGACTAGAAAACATCAAGAAATCCAGACCCATCTTTTCCAGTTATAATGATTGAAATTTCATTCAGTGGAGAAAACTGTTACTCAATGAGGCTGGAGGGGGAAGACAAGACAAAATAGGAGGAGCTGTTGATCCCCCTGAGGGTAGAGAGGCCTTAGAGAGAGAGCTTGATAGATTAGAATGCTGGGCAATTGCCAGCCCTGTGAAATTCAAGAACAAATGCTGGATTCTGCACCTGGGACAGTGCAATCTTGGGTGTAAATATAGATTGGGGAATAAGAGGCTGGTGTGCAACCCTGCAGAAAGGGATTTAGGAGTTCTGGTTAATGGTAAAACTCACTATGACTCAACAAAATGCCCTGGTGGCCAAAAGGGCCAACTGTGTTCTGGGGTACATTAAGCACAGTATAGCTAACTGATCGAAAGAGGTACTTGTACCACTATACTCAGGATTGGTCCAGCCTCACCTTGAGTATTGTGTGTAGTTTGGGACTCCACAATATAAGGAGGGCAACAAAGATGGTGAAAGGCCTCAAGGGCATGAATTATCAGTAGCAGCTGAGGATACCTAGGTTTGCTCATCTTAGAGAAGAGGAAACTGTGGGGTGACCTCATTGCTGTCTGCAACTTCCTCAAATGGGGCAGCAGAGGGGAGGTGCTGAACTATTCTCTGTTGTGTCTGCTGACAGGACATGAGGGAATGGCTTAAAGCTGCATCAGGGGAAGATAGATATTAAGAAATAGTTCTTCACTGACAGGGTGGTCAAGCACTGGAACAAGCTCCCCAGGAAAGTGGCTATGCCCCCAAGCCTGTTGGTGTTCAAGAAGCATTTGGACAGTGCTCTTAGGTTAATGTTTAGGTTGCCCTGTGTAGAGTCAGGAGTTGGACTCAATCCTCATGGGTCACTTCCAATGTAGGTTATTCTATGATTCAAAGCATATTCTGTTTTACCATTTTGTAGTTTCTTTTCTGCAGGATGTGTGCCAGGAAAAAATTGTATTAATGCAATAAATCGTGCATGATGTTTGTATATAAGGGGCTACTGCTGCCTTTAAGAAACTAGATTACCTCCCTGACTGCTATAAGTGGGCTATCAGCCAATGCTTTGATCTTTTCATAGTGCCAGTCATGGAACTTTAAAAGGTCAAAAAGATATAAAAATAGTTTGACTTCAGAGCTGTAATAATAGTCTTAAAAATCACTTTCCACTGATAATAATGCTGTAATCATTGCAACTTTGCTTAGCTAACCTTTGAGATCCATTAATCCCAACTTTTCCTTGTTTTGTTGTAGCTAATAATGCTGCTTGTTTTCTTCCAAGTTATTCTAGTTGTGGGGGAAGTATCTGAGCAAATCCCTAGACGTGCATATATTTCATGTTCTGCCACTACTAAGTAGCTTTATTTTCACCTAAAGAGGATTTTTTTTTTAAAGAAATATGTGATTTCATAGTTAAAAAAACTTTTTCTGTGCACTTTTTTTGTGACTAACAGTAGAAAAATATTGACTTTCTTCCCCTTGATCATAACAATCTAAGAGAAGTTATTAATGATAAGATTTTGTAAGTTCCTGTATATTGTGTTGAAAATTGCATATTCACTTCCTAATAATTTCTGTGTAATCCCATCATTTCTATAAGATCTCAAATTCATATTCTTTTATCCCATTTTAATGCATTCTGTGATGGAAATTTTCCATTATTTCTTTGTTTTATTAGGATTACTTTTCACACTTTTCCCCTGTACATAGAATCATGGAATCATTTAGGTTGAAAAAATCCCTTTATATCATCAAATCCAACTGTAATCCTAATGCTGCTAAATCCACCACTAAGCCATGTCCCTAAGCACCATGTCTACATATCTTTTAAATCCCTTCAGGGATGGCGACTCAACCACATGCCTGGACAGCCTGTTCCAATACTTGATAACCCTTTTGGTGAAGAATTTTTTCCTAATATCCAACCTGAACCTCCCCTTTCACAATTTGAGGCCATTTCCCCTTATCACTTGCTACTTGGGAAAAGAGACTTGGCACCAACCTCACTACAACCTCCTTTCAATTAGCTGTAGCGTGATAAGGTCCCTCCTCACCCTCCTTTCCTCAAGACTAAGCAACCCCAGCTCCCTCAGCTGCTCCTCATAAGACTTGTGCTTCAGACCTTTCCCCAGCTTTGTTGTGCCTCTTTGGACACCTTCCAGCACCTCGATGTCTTTCTTGCATTGAGGAGTCCAAATATGAACACAATAGTTGAGGTGTGGCCTCACCAGTGCTGAGTACAAGGGGACAATAACTTCCTTAGTCCTGCTGCCCATACTATTGCTGACACAAACCAGTATGCCATTGGCCTTTTTGCCTACCTGGGCACATTCTGGCTCATATTCAAAGGCTGTCAACCAGCACCCCCTGGTCCTTTTCCTCTGGGCAGCTTTCCAGCCATTCTTTCCAAACCTATAACCTTACATAGGGTTGTTATGACTGAAGTACAGGACACGACACTCCATGCAGTTAAGAAGGGCTGGAAATGTTTGCTTCACCGTTGCTGCTGGCTTAACCACAAGATCAGTCTATGGGAAGAAACAGGATGGTTTATTGAGCATTGACCTAAGAAGGGATGGAACTGAGAAAGCACAGAGAAATTACATTTTTATATATATATGTCTAGTATTACATTTTCTTTTGCATGTGTCTATGTGTGGCTATATAAAAAAGATATTGGATCCAGTTCTGTTCCCTTACAGACTTCTAGAAAAGCTGAAGACAGGAGTAAAAATAGTTTTAATTCAGCACCATTGCATCACAATCTTTGCAAAATTTAGTATACCTTTATATCTCCAAATATAGTATATTATCAGCCTTAGACTGACAAAGCCTTAGTACAGTGCCACCCAATTAAAGAATCACAAAACTGAATAAGATATAGACTCTTTCTGCTATATTTTCATGAGTTTAAAAATTTTGTTTGTCTATATATTGTAATTTTTCTAGACTCACAAAGAGTAAATAATTTGAAGTACTGTTTTCTATAATATAATGCAGATCGCTTTATCGGCATGTTTTCTTTCCAGTTGTGTATGATTTTTATTGCTACATAAACTCCCAGTAAAGAATTACAAGCTTCAAGTTTTATTTTATTTTAAAACAGAGTAGATGATATAAAATTTCGATAGCCAAACCGAATTTTATTTCTATAGATTTTATTTTAAAGAAAGCAAGGAAGCAGCGCTGGGTGGCTGGGGAGTCACTGCTCCACTAACAGCACATACCACTTACAAGTTCGGCAAAGTATATGCACTGTTTTTAAGCCTACAAAGCATTTTCCAATGTGCTTGGTTAGTCCGAATCAACAAATATCAATAAGCTGGAATCAGCAATTTCAGAATCTTTCCAGGTGGTTGTTGGCTTCCTGTCCTTCTTGTGGTTGTCTGGAGGGAGGCCTTACACTGGTGTCTGCTACATGATTTTGTCAAGTGCATCAAGGTTTTTATTATACATAACCATTTTAGTCACTTTGTTGCAATATCCTTTTAGCTTTACCACAACTTGCTCTATTTTAGTCTAAGCATCAGTCGTTTTGCTACCTCATCTCTTTACTCTACTATACTTCTTCTATTTTGATGCTTTATTTAGCTATTCGGTCAGAAAGTTTCAATTGCTGATTCCATTGCCAATTGACATGAATCACAAAAACATTTTTCACAGTAGATAATACAAACATGTTCTTACTATCTCAGTAGCTAAATTTGTATTTTATGATTTTTTTTGGAAGAATATGGATTTCCTCTTAAAGAAGCAATATTTTGGCCAAAAATTGAAGTTACTTTGTATTCCAATGATTTAGAGATATGTGGAAAATCACACTGTGAAAGGCCATTGTCCACAAAGGACAGAGGAATCCTGTAAGAATCAACTTTATTCGAACAAAGGGAGAGAGTCCACAAGGCCATACCCTCATGGGGTCTCTGTCAAGTTTTTGGAGGACACGGCCTCCTTTTATCCTGAACTGTTGACTGCATGCTGCCCCTCTCCTTTTCCCACTGGCTGCAGTACTAGGAAGGTACAGACTTCCCAAACCGCCTATTACATATTCCCCTTTTAACATGTATTACCCCCTCATCGTGCATTGTATGACCATTAAAATTAGCTTTAAGCCCCTCCTGGGCAGACAAGTTAATATTCATAAGTCTATTAAGCCTCAGCATTTTCTTCTGAAGTTCAGAAGTTCAGACTGCTGTGTTCTGCAACAAACTTGTGCGGCTTGATGTTCATGAAGACTTCCACACCCATTCTTCCAGAACTTGATTAGTTCTTTCAGATCTAGTAGTTTGTACAGACATTAACACCCATTTCTCCTATAAGGGAGATTTGGTGCAAATTACTTTTTTATGTGTTAGTTAAAGCAAAGTTTTAGTAAGAGTTAATCCTGTCAAAAATGCATACCATATATTATTCTGTGCTTTATGGGTTCATATTGAACACTCTTATGCTAAATGTATGACATATATTGCAGGAAAAATATTACAAAATTTTTAAAGCAATGTGTGATATGGTACTTACTTCATATATATATAAGAACATGACACTATTGCATAGGTTTCAGAAGAAGGGGAAAAACTGAGATCTGAGGTGTCTTGGTTTAGGGCAAATTTGGGAGAATATTTCTAAAGGGTTTTTTTTAGAAAGTAAATTTAAGTGGCCTTTTTTTAACTGGTTTGGGAAAATATTTCCTTGAAGAAAAGTGGAAAAAAACTGTTTATTTAATAGGCAAAGCATTTAATAGTATAAAAGAACATGAACAATATTAAACAATGAAACCTCTTGCCACTCTGAAGAGATGACAAACTCAGAAAGGCCCCTTGGTGGGTTGTCACGGCATTGCATTCTCCTCCCTGGTCCCGGTCCGGGGCAGCTCGGGAGCCCGGCTAAAGGCACTGCCTCTCAGCTGGACCGGGGTTGCCGCTGGTTTGGAGGCTCTAGCGCTGAGCCTCCGCGTGGGCTGCCACGTTGTGTAACCGATGCTAGGATGAGGTAAAGAGGCGAAGGAGGCACACCCTGTCCTGCAGTTGGCTGGAGAAGGTTTATTGCCGCATGGTGCTGCGGTGGAGAGCAGCAACCGCTCCGAGCGCCTGCGGAACAAAGGGGTGCATGGAGTTTTATAGGGGGCGGGCCGACAGGAGCGGAAGCCCCCTCGCCCAATGGGGACACGCAACGGGGGGGTGATGTGGACCACGGCAACCAATGGGAGCACAACAGGGGTGTGTACAGGGTTCTGGGGCGAATGAGGATGCAGGGATGGGGTAACAGACACAGAACTCTCGGGAGTGGACAGGGGGGTGGCCACAAGACTGGCATGGGAAGGCTCCAGTGGTAAGTGACCCAGAGCGAACCATCGTGGGGGATATGGGGGTACATAGAACCGGCTAACTAACAGTTATTAGAACCCCTAATCTGAACCAAGCCCGGGATGCAAAAGGTTGTAGCCTGGCTCACTTAGTCTGTTATTAGTCTTTCTGGTGCTGGAAATGCCGGGGCCTGGGCCAGGCCTGGTAGGCTATAGGTGTGAGCTGCTGGTGTTTTTCTGGGTTTTTAGTCTAGAGAAAATTTAAACAGTTTTAAGAAAAAGAAAAATTATAGTTTAGGGAACTTTTATGCTTTAGTTAGTTAAAAATTAATTAAAAAGTAAAAGAGAACTCTTGCTGTCTGTGCTGCAGACATCACAGTCTAGGAGAAGGATGTGGGGGAGTAAGTGCAGTTTCTAATAACAAACTTTGCACTTCTTTTCTTCCTTCCTTTGCTTTTGGAATTAAAGGTGCAAAACTTATTTTTGGGCTAAATACACAAATGGGGATATAAGCATTGTTGCATGCCGGGTTTGGGTTCAGATTAGGGGTTCTGATCTTTGTTAGTTAGCCGTTTCTGTGTACCCTCGTGCGCCCCCTGTGTTTTCCCCCCCTGCGGTGGTTAGCTCCAGGCTGCCTGCCATTGGAGCTTCCCCCTGCCACTCTTGTAACCACTCCCTGCCCACTCCTGAGGATTCTGTGTCCATCACCCCGTTACCGCGATCCCACTCGCCCCGAAGCCCCGTGTCCGCCCCTGCCGCATTCCCATTGGTCGCCTTGGTCACGTCATCGCCACAGCGTCTGCCCTCATTGGGTGGGAGGGCCTTTGCCCTCCCCTATCCCTCCCCCTATATCATTCCGCAGCTCCCCAGCCCGAGTGCCATTTTCATCCACACGAGGTTGGGAGCGGTCTGCGGCTTCTCCATCGCAGCTCCTGCAGCCAATAAAGCATCCAGCCACCACGCGGATGGATTTGGACGTTTTCCCTGCCTCTTTGTTTCCTCCCTCGCGCCGACAGCAAAGCGCATCCAGACCGCCCCGGAGCATGGCAACAGAAGCGCCTGGGAATAGCAACAAGCGCCGGCCCCGACGAGAAGCCTTGGCGCCCGAAGCCGGGCACTTGGGAGCTGACCGGGGCTGAGAAAAGTAATGCACTCTCGCTAGCATCATAAAGTCATTTTAGGACATTTTACTTCTTATTCCTATATTGTTAGGTTATTACTAAAACTAATATATATTTTCACTTTATAAACATACATTATAAATATAGATAGATAACGATAGATAATGGTAGTGTTATTTAGCAAATAGTGATATGCATATATGGTTCTTATTTAATAATTAGATCTCTTTGAGGTATACACTGTGTTGTTGTTTTTGTATTATTTACTATGTGCAACCTGGTCCCTGAGCAAAGACAACTTTATGAATAGGTTTGTTTGTATTTGAGGTAGAATTTGCGGCGTGGGTTTTTGCTCTCCCCGGCCGCACGCGGCTCTTGGGAGCCCGGCTGTGGCGTAGCTTCCACGTGCTACCGGGGTTTGCTGCCGCGGGTTCCCGGACACGGCTCCGTGTCTCGGGTGCGTGGGCTGGCCAGCCGCTGTTACCGTGCGCTAGGGACCCGGCAAAGAGGAAGGAATTTGTCCATTTACTCCGTGCTTGGCAGGAACGGTTTATTGGTCACGTGGCGCGGTTCGATGGAAAGACGCGACCGCTCCCGGCACTCGCATGGGAGAAAATGGCGTCTGACTGCCGGCGGGATAGGGCTTTATGGAGGGGCGGGGCGAGAGGATCCACGGCCTGCCGCCCAATAGGGGCGGCTGCCGTGGCGGTGACGCCAGCAACCGCAACCAACCAGAGAACCCCGCAGGGGCGGGCACCGAGCCAGAGCGGGCTGAGCGGGATCGTGTGGCCAGCACGGGGTTTCCCAGGGCTGGACGGCAGGGTGGTTACAGGAGCGGCACAGGGGTAAGAGCCGGCAGCAGGCAACATGGGGCCAGAAACCGCGGGGGGGAACAACGCGGGGGAAACACGGGATTACAGAACTTGACTTATTTTAACATAAATTAAAAACCCTAATCTAAACCCAAACTCCGGGATGCAACATCTCCCCGCTTAATAAAATATAAAAAGCCGTGGTGTTGATTCAGTCTCTCAAGCGGTGGCCTCTTCTCCCAGCTTCTTCTGCTGCTGCAACTGCGGTGACTGCTATGCAGGTGGAGAGGGCCTGGAGATGGTGCTGGGGCTGGTTCTTCTCAGGGTGTTTAGGGATAGGGAAACTGGGACAACTTTATTACAAACATGGGGATTTGGGACACACACAGACTGGGGCTTTGGGGAAAAACATTTTTTTTTTTTTTAAGGAGATTGTAGGGTCCTTTTTCTTTTGCGTCGGCTGCGGTTTGATGCAACCCCCCGATTGGTGGGGTCATCTGCCACGCTCAAAGGCACCCTGATGTTCTGAACTACCACCTGCACAGTTACTTGGTAACTCACAGCTCTCCTTAAGGTGCTGTGGCCTGCCTTACTTTTATCTTCACGCGAGGCAGGTGCGCGTTGTTTCTTCAGTTTTTTGGGGGAATGGGATCTCCCTCCCCCCCTCTCCCCCCTCCCACTGTCCCTGGGGGTGCCCTGCCCAGAAACGGACATTGAACCACAAAATGTCCTCTTTGATTGCAGTGGAAGCACTGGCGTCTTGCTGGAGGCTGCTTCGGACCAGCGTTCTTTGGAGGCACGGCATCCAAGGCAGTAGTGTTCATGGATGCCGCTTCCAGGACAGACTTGTCCTGAACCTCTGATCCCTCTACATGCCTCTCATCTGTCGGCTTGACCCGTTCCACGGAATCTGGAAAATGCTCAGAAACCCACATCCCCCTGCTTCCCTCCCTCCCGGGTCTCCGGGATCCATTGGAATGTGGAGGCAGGGGCTCCGATTCCCCCCCCTCTCCTTTTCCCTCCCGCCCAGACATCTGGGGCCCATGGGAACTTGGAGGTAGGGGTTCCCGTCCCCCCCCCTCTCCTCTTCCCTCCCGCCCGGCTCTCCGGGGCCCATGGGAAGATGGGGATAGGGGTTCCCGCTCCTCCCTCCCCCCTCTTCCCTCCCGCCCGGATCTCCGGGACCCATGGGAAGATGGGGACAGGGTACGGGCAATAGGACGGGGGCTGCCTCCCTCAGGCAGCGGGGTGGAGATGGCAGAGCTCTCCCCGGTGGAGGAGGGCGGAGTCGATGACTCAGCAGGGACGACATGCAAAGGACTGGAGGGAACACCCATTCGAGGGAGAACAATGGGTGAGGGAGTAACCTGACCTCCCGAGGGGGCGGCGCCCACGCCCACGGGGAGGCAGGTGGGGGTTGGGTCAAAGGCGGGGACACCAGGAACAAAGAACAGAAAGGGGTTGTGGGAAGAAGAGACCCTGCCATGTGGCCGCCCTCCATCTTGGGAAGACAAAGAGATCGACCACGTGGCCTCGGCCTCCTCAGGGGGACAAAGAAAGGGGTTTAAAGAAACAGAACTGCGCGGGGTAGCGCCGAAACTGGGATTTTCAACTGGGAACAAGGGATTGGAAAAGGGGTTTAGGGTCGTGGCCTCAGCGAATCGACCGATCTCGCTAAGGCGGGGACGCCGGGGTGGCTTGGGGGAGCCAGGCGCACGGTCCACGTTTGTGGAGCTGCCCTGCGTCTCAGACTGACGGGGTGCCCCCCCTCGCCCACCCAGGTTAGGGGAAGAAGGGGTAGGAGAAGGGGATGGGGAAACAGATTCAGAGGGAGTAACAGATTTTCCGGATGGTTCTTTCCTTTCCCCAACCGAGTTTCGCGCGGGGTCTGATTTTACTACATCCGTGATCAACAAATGGAATTTAGGGAAGCAGTCATCTATGGAGGGATCCCTACCGATCCCCTCTGCTAGCCTTTTTCCCACTTGCTCCCAAAATTCTGTTTTGCGCGCGTCCTCGGTAGACAGACGGGGGAAAGCAAAGAACAACCACCGGACAAATTTCTTAACTAAATTTTTTGGGTAGGGGCCCTTCACCAAAAGGATTTCTTTAACTTGGGAATAAAATTCCTTTTGTTGGGCAGATAGCACGGTCCCCATGCTTCTTCCACCCAAACCACCTCACCCCTGGGGCAGTAAAAAAGAGAAAAAAAAGCAAAAAAACGCAGGCGACTCCAGCGGCTGCCGTTCGTGCTGCGCGCTGCACGTCCCAACCTCGGGAACACGGCCAGCCCTCCCCGTATTAGCTGGACACGTTTCCACGACTAATACTTACCAGACTGAAGTCTCTGCAAAGAAAAGCTGCTACCAGTGTCCGGGAGTCCCGGGAAGTGTTCTTTCTTCTGCCCTCCTGGCTGCGAAAGTTTGCACTTCCTGTCCCACGCGGGACACACTGTCTGGTCCCTCGTGGGCGACGGAGACTTCACTGACGTACTTTGGAGAGCCCCTGCTCTCGGTTTCCGTCCGGCACGGAGCTGTGGTCTGGCACGGATCGCTGCCCGCTCTGGCTTGGCGGCGGCGCTCCCCCCTTGGCGGCAGCGCGGCCCCTGGCCGGCGGCGGCGGCTCCCGGCGCTGTTCCTGGAGCTCCGCGGTGAACCTCCGTCCACGCAATCAGCTCAGCGCTGGCCTCGGCACCACGTTCGGGCGCCAATTGTGGCGTGGTTTTTTGCTCTCCCCGGCCGCACGCGGCTCTTGGGAGCCCGGCTGTGGCGTAGCTTCCACGTGCTACCGGGGTTTGCTGCCGCGGGTTCCCGGACACGGCTCCGTGTCTCGGGTGCGTGGGCTGGCCAGCCGCTGTTACCGTGCGCTAGGGACCCGGCAAAGAGGAAGGAATTTGTCCATTTACTCCGTGCTTGGCAGGAACAGTTTATTGGTCACGTGGCGCGGTTCGATGGAAAGACGCGACCGCTCCCGGCACTCGCATGGGAGAAAATGGCGTCTGACTGCCGGCGGGATAGGGCTTTATAGAGGGGCGGGGCGAGAGGATCCACGGCCTGCCGCCCAATAGGGGCGGCTGCCGTGGCGGTGACGCCAGCAACCGCAACCAACCAGAGAACCCCGCAGGGGCGGGCACCGAGCCAGAGCGGGCTGAGCGGGATCGTGTGGCCAGCACGGGGTTTCCCAGGGCCGGACGGCAGGGTGGTTACAGGAGCGGCAGAGGGGTAAGGTCCGGCAACAGGCAACATGGGGCCAGAAACCGCGGGGGGGAACAACGCGGGGGAAACACGGGATTACAGAACTTGACTTATTTTAACATAAATTAAAAACCCTAATCTAAACCCAAACTCCGGGATGCAACAGAATTGATCTAAACTGTTTTTCCTAATAACTTTCTGATATGTATTATTGGGGCTTTGTTTATTGTATGCAGGGGCTTAGATTGGGTAGGGCCTGCTTGGTTGGTGGAGCCTTGGATGTTAACTAATTAGGTGGCCTTTGCTAGATGTTGTTCTTAATTTTTGAAAGATTTCTTACTTAATGTTTTTAAGGTGGTTTTTAATTGTCTATTGTACATTTTTACTTTGTTTGCAGCTGGTGTATGGTAGGGGATATGGTATACTTACTTAATGTTATGTTTTTTAGCCTAGGTGCTGATAAGGTTGTTTTTCAAATTAGTCTCATTGTCTGACTTAAGTTTTTTAGGGGTATTATGCCTCTAAAGGACTTGGTTTTTAAGGCTTCGGATGGTGTTATGAGCCGTAGTGTGAGGCACAGGGTAGGTCTTTAGCTATTTAGTGGTGGTTGTTATCATTGTGAGCATATAGCGCTTGCCTTGGTGGGTTTGAGGTAGTGTGATGTAATTAATCTGCTAGGCCTCCCCATATTTACATTTGGACTACTGTCTACTATACTATAGGGATTTTAACTTCCTTGGCTTGCTTGATGGCAGTACATATCTCACAGTCATGGATAACTTGAGAAATATTGTTTGTGGTTAAATTTATTCTTTGGTCTTGTGCCTACTTATAAGTGGTATTTTTATTTTGATGACTTGAGGCATCATGGGCCCATCAAGTTAGGAATAACTTTTTTTTGTGTTGCTAATTTAAATCTATCTTTGACATTTTTATTTTTGTAGCATGATTACTTGTTGATTGTTTTGGTGTTCTTTATAGTTCTGCTCTTGAGGACATGGGCATCTACATGGCAGACTTTCACAGATAGTTTTTTTATCTTGGTAGTGATGTTTTTTACTCTTTAGTAGCTTAAATTGTTTTTTTAAATGCTGCTAATTAGGTTTTTTTCACTTCTTCAGCCATTCCCACAGAGCATTGGTTACTATCTATGAATTGGTATAAAGGTATAGTTTTGGCCACTTCTCTTTTTTAGTAATGTTTAGGGTTAGTTGAATGTTTTGAGTTTAGTAAATTGACTTGATCTACTTTTTCTTTTAGTAGCTTTTGTAACTTGTTGTGTGGGGCTTTATATGGCTGCTTTTTACTTTTGTTTTATCTTTATAATGTGGTAAGAATTATTAGTAAAAAGGGTGCAATGTGTTTCTTTTGCTGGCAGTTGGCTGTATGGTGGAGCTTTTTTAGTACTTGTCATTTGCTCTTGTTCTTTTTTGTTTATAAGATTAAAGTTTTCATTTTTGGGCTAATTTGTAATTATTTTTAAAATTTTAGGGTGATTTAGTTTTTTAATATGGGTGCATTGTGTGATGAGGGCAATTCACTTGCTCCATGTGGCATTGGTGGTATGGTGGGTAGAGGGAACTTTTGCTTTGAATATTTGCTTCAGCACCAGTAGTCGGGGTGCCAGGAGGAATTGTGTTTTAGTGCTTATTACTTTTGGGGTGGCTTGGACTCTTTTATAGGCTGTTAAAATTACTTTTTTTTTTTTGTTGAGGTGTAGTTGGTTTTAGACTCTTTGTAACTTTGACTCTAAAATTTTAGTGGTTGATTTTGAGTCTCACTAGGCACCTTCTGCCAAAGGCTTCAGGACAGACTATGGCTCCCAGCTGCAGAGTAGAGCATGTTTTTTATATCTGGTCCTGTCCTGACTGGGCTAAGGGTTATTGTATGAGTGATTTTTTGCTTGATTTGGGTAAAGGCTTGTTGCTGTTTAGGGCCCCACTGGAAAGTGTTCTTCTTGTGGGTGACTAAGTAGAGAGGGCTCATAATTTGGTCGTATTTAGGAATATGCATTTTCTAAAAGCTTATGGTGCTTAGGAAAGTTTGTGTTTCCTTCTTCGTGGTTGGTGGAGATATGATATGGCTGTGATTATGTTGATGACATCGGTGGGAATCTGATGCTGTCTATTTTGTTACTTTATTCTTAGGAACTGGATTTCTTAAGTAGGTCCCTTAACTTGGTCCATCTTGGTGGTAAAATTAGTTTTTAGGAGAATTTTGATGCTTTTCTCTCTTTTTTTAAACACTTTTGTTGCTGTGTTCACCCACATAATGATGTTATTCATGTACTGTAGATGCTCTGGAGCTTTATCTTTTTTTAGTGTAGTCTGGATTAGTCTATGGTAGATGGTAGGATTGTGTTTCTATTTTTGGGGCAGTTGGTTTTAGGTGTACTGCACACCCTTCTATGTGAAGGCAAACTGAGGCCTGTATTCTGCTGTTAGAGGAATGGAGAAAAATGCAGTGGCAATGTTAATAGTGGCATATTATTTTGTTGGTTTGGGTTTTAGCTCATATTGGAGTTCTGACATGTTTGATATAGCAGTGCTCAGCAGTGGAGTCACTTCATTTAAGGCATGATAGTCTACAGTTTATTTTTTTTTAGATTTGTGTATAGGCTAAATGGAGCTGTTGAAGGGTGAGTGGGTTTTGTTGACTACTTTTTGACTTTTTAGCTCACAGATTATTTTGTGGATGGGAATCACAGTATCTTGAGTTGTTTTGTATGGTTGGTGGTGTACTGTTGAGCTGGTAATTGGTATTTGTTTTTCTTTTACCTTTAGGAGTCTTATTGTAGATGGTTTTTTTGATAGTTTAGGTAAGATGTTTAATTGCTTAATGTTCTTTGTTTTTATAGCTGTTATTTTAAACGACCACATGAGTTTTTTTGGGTTTTTGAAATATTTATTTCAGAGGAAGTCTATGTTTAAAATCCATGGGGCTTCTGGGCCAGTCACAAAAGCGTGATTTTTTTTTAGTCTTTTTTAGTTAGGTTTACATTAGTTTTTACTAAATTAAAATCCTGTGATCGCCCTGTCACGCCAGCAATAGAAACAGATTCTGCCCCCACATGTCTTTATGGGATCAATGTGCACTGTGCACTAGTGTTGACTAAGGTCTTATATTTTTGTGGTTCTGATGCGCTAGGCTAATGAATTTAAACAGTCTAAAAAATATGGGTTTTTTAAACTTTTACTTGGCTAGAGGTAGGGCCTCTCTAAGCCTGGTTATCTTTTTTTTCTTGGGCATATGTTTTGGAGGTTCTTTTAAGGGGATTGGATATGTTGGCATTATTATTATACTTCGTAGTTATCTATGGGCAACTGGAGTTGTTTCTGTTTTAGTGGAACTTTTTCTCTGAGTCTTGCTTTTTTTAAAATTTATGCACTTGTTGCATTAGAGCAGTAGTAGATTTTCTATTCTATTTCTTTATGGGTTTTTTTTATAATCATGTAGGAAGAACTATAGTTCAGCTTGTGGGGTGTAACTTCTCTCCCTGTTTGGGGGATGTTTATGTTTGGTATTAGAACTTCTGATCTATATTGTTGAGATTTGGAGAAAGCTTTCTTTAATTTCTTCTCTGAGTTTTTTGTGATTCTCTTCTACTTTATTTTTTTAATTTCTGTAGACGTGTCTCTATAGCTGTGATTTTTGTATGTGTTGGGCCATGCATGGCATCTGCATATGTTTGGAACTTCTTGGTTATATTAAGTATGGTCTTTTCCCTGTCATTCCGCTCTATTATTGTTAAAGCAGAAGTGTATTTTTGTGGCTTAAGTTGTATAAGTTTTTGTTACATTATGGGTGTATATGGTATTAAGTCTGGATTTATAGTGTTGTCCTAGATTAGGGCAAATTTGGGAGAAGACCTCTGGAAGGAGTCCCCAGAAAGCAAACCCCCACGGCCCCTCCCCCACCTGGTTCGAGAAGAATTTACTCAGAGAGAAGTGGAAAAAACCTGTTTATTTAACAAGCAAAGCACTCCCCAATACAAAAAACAACACCAGATGACAAAACTCTTTCACTGTTCTGAAGAGATGACAAATTCAGAAAGTGTCTCCTGGGAGTGGTCGCCCAGCTATCAGTCTCTGGTGATGGGGATGGCTGCTGCAGGTCACAAAAATGCAGACCCTCAGTGTTTCTTGATGTTTCCCAGGTCCAGGTCCAGAGCAGGTTCAGATGATATTCAGGAAAGGAAAAGGGAAGGGGAAAAAAAGCAGTCCAGGGTAAAAATTGGACTGCCTAGCTAAACTAACTAATAAGCAGAAGCAAAAGCAAAAGCAAGCAAGCCAGCAAGCCAGCAAGCAAGCCAAGCCAGCCAAGCCTCTCCTAGACACAGACCATGGGGGGAGGTGAGCCAGCTGATAACAAGACAAAACAATCCTTCACTTTCAGAGTCAGTCCTGAAGGCACAGAACATAATATCAGGCATAAACAGAACACACAATTTGGGATACAAGCACCATAAGGTCAGCCTAGGACAAGTGTTTAGATTATTTGAGAAGACAATCTTTGCTACTGATATTTTTTTAAGTGTTGATTTTTTTGTTCTATGGTCTTTTACTGGGTTTGCTGTATATAGAGATTGTCTGCACACAGATATTTTTGTGCCATACTTCCCAAGACTTGTGCCTAGAGACTGTGAGGGTTAGCCTCCCTCATCATTTTTTGGTTGATAACTGGATTATGTGATGGGGATTTTAAATGCTTCACTTCAGTACCGTCCAGAATTCTATCTTTTCTTGCAGTATTTTAAAGATGGACTAACCAACTAATTATAGATTCATCAGGTCGTTGAGTATAATCTTTCTTTAGGCTATGAAGGTCCTTCAAGGAAAAGGACATAATAGTGATTTTTGATTTTGTGTCAGTAATTGGCTTTGAGGGTACTTCCCCCGGATCACTGGCCAATCGGTTTTAATTGTGTGTTTTCCACCTCTCATGGTAGGAGCAATAGTCATTGGTTGAGGCTCATTGTCTGGTTTAGCTGCGGGCTTAGGCTTACTATCTGGTTTAGCTATAACCTGAGCAGCTGGGATGTTGGCTGCAGCCTAAGTGACTGGGGTAGTTGTTGATTTATCTCCCTGCCCCCTTGTTGCTATTTGCTGTTCTATAGTATTTAGTAGGGTGTGATAAGCATAAGCCATGGTCTAGCTTATTATGATCTTTTTTTCTTTAGAGTTATCATGGCAGTTTTTTCCTAGATATTTCCCCACCTTGTCTGGGTTTTGAATTTGTTTACGTGAAAATTTTCAGGCTGGGGGATCAGAAAATTCTTTTAGGGTTCGACTTATTTTTTTCTTATTCTCTATATTACTTAGAATTTTCCACGCCTGGGTTTACTTTTGTGTTAGGGGTCTCATCAGCTCTTTTGAACATCTCAGCCCTCATTCTAGAGAAGTTGTAGACCATATAGAGCTAACTAGATTAAATAATAGGAAAGTGGTCCCTTTAACATTTAGGGGAAACTGTGTGGGAACTCTGGGAGGCATCCCCTGGGTTGAGGAGACACAAGAGGCTTCCCTCAGGGGCTGTTGGGACCCCATTGGCTCCTCCCCTTGTTCCTATGTCTCTGAGCCACTCCCTCCCTATTCCCCGATTGGCCCTCATCCTGGAACTGCCCCAAGACTACTGTAGAGCCCCTACCTCTGGGGAGAGAGAAACCTGGACTCCTCGGATGAGTGTGCCCCTTGGACCCTGAACATCTTACCACGCAGCTGAATTAAACATCTGTGGATACTATGCAAAGGCCCTTTTTGCTTCCTTACCCTGGACTTTATTAGCAGCTATTCCAGCTGCAGCAAATGGGGCATCGAACAGGGACCTCTTCTGGAAAACATCTGCAATAGACCACCCCGAGAATTTGGCGTTTTTTACCCCAGTGTGGTGAGTTTGAAATTTTGGTTCTTTCCTACTTTACTCTTGTGTGTTGGGAAGAGACTGGGTTAAGATGGAAGCAACACTCACCCATGCACAACAAGAAGTTTACTTCCACCTTAAAAAGTCTTTTCTTCAAGAAAATTATTTTTTTTCAGAGGTTGGGTTAAAGTGTTTTGTACACTGGTTATTTAAGCATTTTCCTTATATTTTGTGGAACTCAATCCTAACTAATGAATTTTTTTGAAGTAGTTTGGGAAAAGTTGAAAACTAAGATAGAATTCCATCCTTTATTTAATATGATGATGAAATGCGTTCTGACTCTTGAGGAACATTTAAAAAATGGTGAACCCTAGCTGAAAACTCCTCCTCCATGTTCCCCTCTTTGTGCCCCCGTACCTCCTCTCCTGTCACAAGGAAAGACTCCTCCAGGTTTTCCTGTCCTTACTCCTGCTGCCCAAGTTGGCTCTCCCTGCATGGCCGCTGCTGCATGGTCACTTTCACGTGCTCAAGATGGTGGAGACTGCCTGGCTGGGGCCACTGGCTCCCCGCTTCTGCCCTCTGGCCCTCACACGTCCTCCCACAGTTCCCACGGTCCCAGTCCCAGGAGTGAGGGTGGTGGGGTCAGAGGCGCAGGCCCTGACTGGTGAAATGAACAGGGCTAATGCCTTTATTAATGTTCTGCTCTTTATTAAAAAGATCAGCTGGGCAGGGGGCTCGACGCAGAGCTCGCCCCCGCGGTCGTAGCTTTCCCAGGCAGCCGAAAGGAAGGCGGCGTGCAGAGTCGGTCACTGGAGTCCTGAGCAGCAGCTGTCCTTTCTCCTTTCCTTGTGGCACACCGGTGGCCCGAGGATGAGGAGGCGTGGTGTGCAGAGTCTGTTGCTGAAGTCCAGAACAACAGCTGTCCCCGCTCCTTCCATGGTGGCAGCACCAGGGCTCTCTGTCTCTCTATCACCCTGCTTCTCAGAGCCTAATATAGTCTGTTCTTTCTTAGGTGATGGCGATGGTTAAAAGCCAGTCAGGGGATGTGTTTCCCTCTTCCTCAGCTAGGGCATTTGTCTAGACTCCTCTATTGTGTTCAGTTTTTGATTTATATTCATTTTTATCTCCTAAAAATACTCCCATGATCCTAAGGGGTTTTTATTTGCATGTTAGTCCCAGAATGGCAGCGTGGAGGAGTGGGAGGCCAGGTAGTTTAGAGAAAACAAACAGAGCAATTAGCTAATTAGCATTTCAATATCGGTACTTAGCTAGAGTTAGTAGTTTTCTTTTAGTGTTGCCATGGGAACTAGGAAAGCCCTGCCCGCGTCTCTGGGGAACACCTGGAAACTGTTCATAACAACTGGCAAATTACAGCTGCACCAGTCCCTTACAACCAAGGGGAAAGAAACCCCACATGCGAGCCTTTTCCAAATGCACAGTTTAACCAGCCTTGCAGTGCTGGAAAGGACAGTAAAGAAAAGAACGGATGTGTTTATCTTGGTTGTTATAGCACCACGAGACACGGCGCGGGTGGAGAGACCCGTCTCCCCTCGCACCGAACTGCCGCCTCCGAGGAAAACCCGCAGCAGCCCTGCTGCTGCTCCGCATGGGCAGAACGAGACAGGTGATACTCGCTGCCCAGCCCACACCGCAGCAGCCCAGTGCACCAGAGCCGAGGGTGGGGGGCGGGCGAGGCTGGCGGCCCCGGAGCGCTACTGTCGCCAGGCGGGCAGGCAGCCCCACCGAGGGATGACTCAGAGCCGCAGTCCTGGCAGCAAAACTGCCGCCGCCCACCGCCACCACATGGGAAGCCCCACACCAACAGTGCCCACAGGCACCAGCCGAGACAGACCCCCGGGAAGGGGCCGGCCCCCTGCATGGCCGCCAGCACCAGGAGCGGGACAAACTTCATGCGGCAGCATCCCAATGCCAGCACCAGCACCAAGTCCAGCACCAGCATTATAAACACAAACCTACTGGCAAAGGTAAAAAGGTCCTTGCCATTAACATTTTGGGGGCAGTGAAATGGTTCAATGTAAAAAACAGATATGTTTTCATAACCCAGAATGATAACAAAAAGATGTGTTTGTTCATCAGACTGCTATAAAAAAGAATAACCCCAGGAAATACCTCCACAGGCTAGGAGATGGAGAAATTGTGGCATTTAATATAATACAAGAAATAAAAGGCCCCCAAGCAGCCAATGTGACAGGACCTGATGGAGTTCCAGTGCAAGGTAGCAAACATGCACCAAACTGCAAACCTGCAAAATATTATCCACGTCATAGAAGTCCTCCACACAACCACGAAGGAAATAGAACCCAAAACCAACAACCATCAAGCCCCAGTGACAGTCTAAAAACCAAAACGGCACAGGACACCGACGAGCCGTCCTACATCCAAAAGTCCGCCTCCATAATGACTGAACCTTCCAATCAGATAAGTCCCACTTCTTCAAATACCCTTCCTCAATTCCGGTGGCCTCCCTCCCACTTTCTCCTTTTGTCGCTGTCGAGGCGGTCACGACACAAAGCAGAGACATCAAGCAGTCTCAGATGGCAACTCTTTCTTATCGAAAATGGCTGACCTTTTATACACTTTCTAATTGTTTATACTTCTTCTACCCCAACTATTGGCCACAATGAATCAACATAACACCATTGGTGAAAAGTAACAGTGACTTCAGCTAACTTTCTAAAAATACTTCGTCCAGCTGCAAAGTTCTCTCTTTATCTTTCTTCAGTTCTTCTCTTCTCTTGGTCTCCTTGGTAACAGCCTTGGAGAGAGCTCCTTATCAGCTTCTTCTTGCTTCTCAGCTTCTTCTCGCTCCTTTAGCTAACAGGCCTGCTGTTAGCCCCTTCCACACCCTTTTCCTTTCCGTTTTCCTATTACCTTTTTTTATATTTCCACAAATTCCTACCTCCCTTTCCCCCCTCCCATGGTCTCTCTCCACTAATCCCTTTCCCCAGAATTCCTTCTCAATACTAGAGGGGGGTGGTTGGGAGGGAAAGAAAGGAAAGTTTTCCTAAAGTAACCATCTTTTTCTTACAAGTTAATGACTTCTATTTAGAGTTTCCAACAGGCACACTACCCCCTACACTACCTTGTACAGAGTCCATCACAGCCAACCACTCTACCACAGGTGACAGAAAACCAGCCCCTGCTGAAGAAACCTTCTCCTGACTCAATTTCCTGATAAACTATGCTAAGAAAACCCCGCATCCATCCTGCCAGCTCTAAGACGCTCAAGAAAATATTTTTGGACATTGGGGACTCAGGATTGTTTGCATTTTGAAAATTGTCATATGGACGCTTTTGATTGTTTTTGTCATTTTGTGTTAATTCAGTTAATCCTGAAACAGAGTAGAAATTTAACAGAGTAGAAATCCATTTAGATTTAGGTGAAATGTGCTACTTTGAATTATTAGTAACTTGCTAGCATAAGTAAAATATACTATTTAGTCTGGCAGCTCTGCTGCGCTAGTGTTATAAATTGAGGCGAATAATTTGTTCAGCCTTTCAAGAGTCAATCAGAAATTTATTGATTACAGCAAGCGATGGCAAGCAAACAGCGCTGGGTGCAGCCGGGGAGTCCCTGCTCCACAAATGGCTCACGCCGTTTCCCCCTTCCCACAGTCTTTTTATTCTCTTTTTCTTCTGTGTCTGTGGTATCTCTGGGTGTACTCTGCACTTGTGCCCTCTGTTGCTAGGGGGTCTTCTTCCACTCTCTGGTGGTCATTTGAGGAAGGCTCCTCTCTTCTTCCTCGGTGAAAGTCCACGGCCCTGTAATGGTCTTTTCCATATAAGGTTATATGTTATATGCGCCTAAGTTCTAATTACACAACCAGCTTAAGTAATCAACATACTAGCTAGTTTCTGTCTGGCGGTTTTCTGTTATCTACACAAGGCTTCTCCTTTGGTTTTCTGTTATCTACACAAGGCTTCTCCTTTCTGTCTTGATGAACAAAGAGTCTTTTCTAACTTATCACATTAGTAAAAACTGCCTCAGCCAAAGAGAAAGAATATGAATTTCTAAACTGAAAAAATAAGAGAGGCTCCTTGAACCTTAACAAAAAAAAAAAAGCAAACCAAAACTGAATCTACAAAAGACAGATAAAGTAACTAAAGAGTTCTCTGTACAAAGACTGTTCTCTGTACAAAGACTAATTACAAGTTATAACGCCAAACCAGTAAAATGAATATGCACGAACCTATTGTAAAGCTCTATGCATATGTACTAGTAAAGAAGAATTAAAAAAGATCAGGAGTTCTCAAGGGGTGTGCATGTTCTGTAAGGGGGGGATGATCCCCACATGCGGCCAGCACTGTAATAAACATACCAGCTTTACAACATTTACAAGTTGTAGAGTTAGGGTTTTTTTCTGCAAATCATTTTGGCGAGCCAGGCGGGAGATCGTCTCTGTCCTCGCAGGGGCGGAGGGGGGCAGTCCTCCTAGACGCGCCCCTGGGATTTTCCCTGGAGGAGCTCCGCTCTGTCTCGGCTTGCCTCCTGCAGAGACAGACAACGACCTGCTGGTGTGTGGATAAACGGTATGTATATCAAAGGGCCCCAGGGGAGAGAGAGATAGGGCTGCTGGTAAGCCGCTCCGAGACGTCTGAGTGCACAGCCTCGTCCTTGTGCTTGCAGGCAGCCATCGGCCAAGAGCACGGTCAGCGGCAAAGGTCCCCTGGTTAAATAGCGCGACTGGGGACGGGTTCATTGTTCGATAGAGCAACTGCTAGCGACTCTGGGGGTGAGTCGAGTGAACCCAAATTTTTTGTGCTTGTGGTGTCCGGACATTGTGGTTAATGTTAATGTGTTTGTAAGCGTGTGAGTGTGTAGTATATAAGAAAGCAAGCGAGTGAGCGTACCCACGGCACAGGGGGGGAGTTCTACCCACGTCTGAAGTGCCCTTGCTGAGGCCCGGGGTGCCGGTTGGAGCACTCTATGGGGGCAGGGAGCGCCCCACGGAGAAGTAGAACAAGTAGAGAAACGTGGGTGAAGACATTTATTGTGTTTAAAAGTAGTGATTTGTGTAGATTGTGCACATTTTAACCGTGACTAAACGAACTCAGGGAGTTCCTCTGCCCCAGTGACTTGGACTTGATCCCTGGGAGTTTGTGAATCCAGTAAATCACTGGATCCAGTTAATAGTTTTGCTGTGTGCTGTTATTTTAATTGTGTCCAGAGTATGTAGAGACTAGAAGAAGCTGATGTGAGTGAAGTGTTGTGTGTTAGGTTGTGTTGAGAAAAGTGGGCACTTTGAGAGATACTCCCTTTCCCAGTGAGTTTGTGTGGTTCTTCCCCCACATTGTAGTAATTTGATTCTTGTCGCCTTCTGATGAGAAGGCGGGCGACCTGGTTTCAAGACACAGCACGGCGACCCGGCCTCGCCCGGGTCACTCGGGCCACAGACATGCACAGACACCAATGTGGTGGATGGTCAAATGGCGTTTATTATCTCATCTCATGGGGTTAAATAGTCAAGGGGGCTTCACTACGTCAAAAGGGGATGGTGGGTCTGGCTAGGGTTAGTAAGGAGTGGAAAACTACTGAGTTTAGGAGGGGCTGTATGCTTTAGGGGTGATTGATTATCTATAGCAGGAAGAAGGGGGGAAGGGTCTAGCTTTCCGTCACATCCCGAGATTTTCCGTTCGCCTGTCCCTATCTACCACATCTCCCCCCCTCTTTTTTACTAATGAATGAGGTAGTTATAAACATAGGCACTAAGGTGAGGTATAAAGTTGTAATATGATAAGGGAAAAGGGGTTTTTGGTAAACCTGAGTAATCTTCGCAAGGGAAGTTTAGAGAACCTCTGCGACTGGCAGTGTCCTCTGTTTTGGTTCACAGCATTTGTTGCCGGCCTATGAACAGGATGTTGGCCCGTTCTAGGCGAGCTTGAACAAATGAGACCAGCCTGTTTAGCAGGCAAGGTCTGAATGTGAAGGTAAAAAGCAGTATCGCTAGCGGGCCTACTAGGGTGGAAATTAGAGTGGTGAGCCATGGCGATTGATTGAACCAGGACTCGAACCAGCTCTGTTGGGTTTCCCTGTCTTTCTTTCTTTGAGCCAGTCTATCTCGGAGTTCTGCCATGGAGTCTTTAACGACTCCTGTGTGGTCCGCGTAGAAGCAGCATTCCTCCTTCAAGGTGGCACACAGACCTCCTTGTTGCATGAACAAGAGGTCCAGTCCTCGCCCGTTCTGCAAGACCACTTCCGAAAGCGAGGAAACTGATTTCTCTAGAAAGGAGATGGATTTCTCGATCTTCTGTAGGTCCTCATCGATGGTCATTTGCAGCTGAGCAAGCCCTTGGTGTCGGGTCGCGAGGGCCGAGACACCTGTGGCTGTGCCAGCTGCTCCTAGACCGAGCAGCATTGCGATAGTCACTCCCGTTATTATTTCTCTTTTGTGGAGTCGGCCGGGCTCCTCAAAGATGTGGTACACCTCTTCGTCTGAGTGGTACAGGACCCTAGGAACAATCAGAACTTGGACACAGAAATCGGTAGCGTCACTGAACTTGGCAAGGAACACGCAAGGACTTACCCTAGATCTCTGACAAACCTACATCTCAGATGCGGATGGGACTGCCCACTTATTGACCTTTCTGTTGGGCTTGACAACTCCGGTGCAGAAGTTGCCTTTCTGCTTCGCCAAGGCTGCATTGCCAAAGCATTTGCCTCGGCCTGTGACTTGACTCAGGGTGATTCCCCTACGGGGGGTGTCCCATCTGCACTGGTGAGGGGCTTCGGCTGTGGAGTAACTGAAGGGGGTGTCTAGAGCGACTCCTTTGTAAAAAGGAGGTTTAACATCGTAGCAAAGCCAGCAAGAATTGGTTAGGTTCGGGTTGGATTCGTTCAAGGATAGAAAGGTAGCCTCTAGCATGCGGAAGATTGGGTCTGAGTCCGACTCGGCTAAGCGGCCTATTTGGAAGGCATCTGCATGGCCGGTCAGGATATCAGTGGCCTTTGTGGGTAATGGTTTGGGATGGGTAACGTTTCCCCCTTTCAGCACGTCCTTAATAACCTTATTGGGTCTTACCGGTCGGGGTGCCGGTGGTTGGAGCCTGATAATTCGCACGTTCACCCACTCTTTTGGCCCCTTGAGGACTACCGTCCACGTTCTGCCTGTGGCCCAACTAGGGTGTTCTGGCTGCAGAACCGTCATGTTATAGTCTGTGCACTTACGATATTTGGGTTGTGTATGATAGTTGCTATAGACCCCTCCCTTGAAGGCGGGCTTTTTACAGCCGGCAGGTGCCCAGGTGAACTGCAAGAATCTATCAGGCTCTTGTGGTTCCCACCCTTCCCCCGATGGTCTGGCATCTGTGACAATGGTTTCACAGCCCTAGTGTCTGCAATATCCCCACCTCGGGTAGTTACAGTACTTCTTCCCAGGGTTGGAGGCCGGACACTAGTAGGACAGGTACATGTGCATGATGTGTGGGTGCTGGGGTCGTAGTTTTGGTCGTCCTGGAAACAGGACGGCGATATGGAACACGAAGGATGGGGTGCCTGCTGTGGTGATTTCTTTGAACGCCTTGTCACTTGAAAGATGCTGCATGACCCACTTGAATGGCTGATGGGGGTGATAGTCTGGGTTGGCTCGCCCCTCGGCAATGAGCCCTAATAGCAAGATCACACAATGCCACCGTTGCTGTCTGGGTCTCACCGGTGTAGGATTCTTGGGTGCTGTCTGGCGGTTTGGTGGTTCGTCGTTTTCCTCTGGAACCGGGATGTACGCGTTACGGGGACGACCCACGAGCATGTCTTGTAAACAGAAACTCGCAATTTTCGTTAGTCTCATTCTGAAGGTCTGGCTTGACTGACTTAAGTGGGCACCACTTGATCTTGCCCTCTTTTTTAACTGCCGCATACCCCCGTCCCGTGAGCACCAGTCTCTAGCCCCGTTCCCACTCGCCCAGCTCGTTCTTGATTACGACTTGTGGGCTCGAGTGGCCCAGTGCTTTTGAACAGGACTGTCTGCCTCATCTCCTCTAGGGAACTGATTCAGTGCTAGCAAAGCCGTTGCCAGTATACGCGCTTGGTCCCCTGGGGGAACGGAATTGGCAAAGCCCTCTGCCTTTGCCAATACTTCTAGCTTGGCTTTCAGGGTTTGGTTCGCTCGCTCAACTATGGCCTGTTCGGTGCTGTTATACGGGATACCTTGTACTAAGGTGATGCCCCATTTCGAGGCGAATTCTTTTACTGGTTTGGAAATGAAATTGGAACCGTTGTCAGTTTTGATTTGCTTGGGGATACCAAGCCATGCCATAGCTGTCAGCCAGTGCTGCATCGTGGCCTTAGAGTTAGCCTTGGGGTGCTGTGTGGCTATGATCACTCCGCTGTAAGTGTCCACTGTCACTGCAAGCCGTGCTCGGGGCTTTAGCAGTTGACATAAGGTGAAGTCCGACTGCCAGATTTCCGAGGCCTTGAGACCTCTTGGGTTGACCCCACTGGTCCACAGGGGCGATTTCTGGCAGTGAGGGCAAGTGGCCACTACATGTTTTGCGTCCACGGTCGAGATCCCGCATCTCTTCGCCAGTGCTTTGGCTCCGATGTGGAGCGACTCGTGCAGCTGCCGAGCTTCCTGCAGTGTCCACACTCCCTTTGCTGCGGCGTCCGCCTTGTCATTGCCGGTCTGGAAGAAGCCCTTGACTGGGTTGTGGCTGTTGACGTGAATGACAGACACGGTGCCCCGTCGCGAGGAGAGCGCCTCCTCCAGCATTGAGGCCGCTGCTGACGTTGCCACGCCTGGTCCTGACATGGCCAGGCAAAGCCTTGCCACGAATATAGAGTCCGTTACGATGTTGAGGTGTTCGTCTTGGAAGAGTCCGCACGCCAAGACTACTGCTGCTGCTTCCAGTTGTTGCACTGACAGTGTGGGATCACTTGTTTTGACGCAATGCCATTGCTCTCCTGCTTGCCACACTGCCGCTGCAGTAGAAGTCGTGGAGGAAGCATCTGTGAAGACCGTTGGTCCCGGCTGCGGTCGGTCCATGACCTTTGGCGGCATGTCTATATCGACGATGGTCAGCAGCTGAGTCCAAGGTGGTCTGGTGGCGTAGGAGATTTCTCCTCCTAAGCCGGTGAGAGCAAGGGCCAGGTGCTCCGATATCGCGGTCAACTCCGTGGTTGGCCGCTTGCGAAAGGGGAGGTGGATTCTTGTCGGCTCGGTTCCCAGGTGTCTCAGAGCGAGTCTCCTGCCTTTCATGATGAGGTTGGCGACACATTCAACTCCTGGGGAAAAAGCTCGAGTTGGTCTTCCGAGGACCACCCATTGGATCGGCCGGGACTTTTCGGAAGGTCCTTGGGCTAGTACTCCCACTCCTCCCTTTTGTGTGAAGTGGACGTATAGATTGAGTGGCGCATCTGGGTCCCACCTGGCAAGCGTGCCAGTAGACATCTGGTGCTCGATGAAGTCGAGGGAGCTCGCTGCTTGCGGCGTCAGCTCTTTGGGGTCAAGGGGTGCTTTCCTTTCAGGAGGTCATATAGGGGTTCTATGACCTCGGGTGGAACCAGGATGATGTTGCGGAGCCACTGCAGAGAGCCCACAAGGCGCTGCATGTCATGGAGCGTCTTGATGTCTCGGCGGACCTTCACCTTGGGAGGTGTCACGTAGGAGTCCGTGATCCCCACTCCCAGGAAGGTCACGCAGGGTCCTCTCTTGATCTTTGTGTTCGCGATCTCAAAGCCATTGGCCTGGAGAGTTTCCGTGATCGCGGTCACCAGGTGATCCACTTGGCTCGCCGATGGTGCAGCGACGAGGATGTCGTCCATGTATTGAATGATGGTCGCAGCGGGGTAGGACTGTCAGACTGGCGCTAGTGCTCTGTCCACGGTGATCTGGCATATGGTCGGGCTGTCCACGAGACCTTGCGGCAGCACCTTCCACTGGAAGCGGAGGTTAGGTCGCTCGCCGTTTGGGAACACGATGGAAAAGGCGAACCGTTCCTTGTCCTCAGCGTGCAGGGGTATTGAAAAGAAGCAGTCCTTGATGTCTAGCACTGCGCATGGCTGCCCTTTGGGGATGGCTGAGTTCGTGGGCAGCAGTGTCTGAACTGGACCCATGGGTTGGATTGCCCTGTTCACCTCCCTCAGGTCGTGGATGAGGCGATGACCCTCTCCGGACCTTTTGGGGATTACAAATACAGGGGTGTTCCACGGGCTGGTGGAGGGTTCTATGTGACCCTTCTGCAGCTCACGGCTGACCAGTTCCAGCAAGGCTGGCATTCAAGGCTTTGACAGGGGCCACTGCTCGACCCATATGGGGTCTGATGATTTCCAGGTCAGTCTGATTGGCAGCGGTGGGTGCACGGCAGTGGCCCTCAGGATAAATTTGTAATTCTGGCTCCTAACATAGCGAGGACATCCCTTCCTATCAAGGGTGGAGAGCTTTGTAGAATGTAGGGGTAGATTGCCACCGTCTGTTCCAGTCCCTTTTTCGTGTGGAGTGTTATGGCCACCAGCTGGGTGCTTTTCCACGCCCGGGATGGCCCTCCCACTCCGTTCACTGGGGGGACCTCTTTACATTGCCAATGCTGAGGCCAAAGCGCTTGGGGAAAAACTGAGCAGTCTGATCCCGTGTCCGCCCAGAACTGAAGCCCTATGACGTGGGGATCCTGACTGCCGTAAAGGCGGCATGTCCCCCACATCTTCCCTATTTTCATGGCCAAGGCCACCCAGGGGTCCCGCTCTGGGGCGTCCCCTGCTGGCCCTGTGGCACAGGCGCGGCTTGTGGCGGTGGTGGACACGACGGTGCCACTGGCGGCGCTGCCAAGCTCTGCGATTGTGTCGCTGGTGGGGGTGCGAAGCTGGCTACCTCCTGTGGGGGCATGGGGTATGAGGGCCCCCCGCCCCACTGGGGGTTGACATAAATGGGCCGCTTCGCATTCGCAGCGGGAGGAGGCTGAGTGTGGCCAGTGCGCCCCCTCCCTTTCCCGTTTCCCTGAGGCCGGGACCTGCAGTCCTTAGCGAAATGCCCCTTTTTCCCACAGCTCCAGCAGGGCCCTCTCGGGCGTGCTTGAGATGGGGGCACCGCCGCGGACTGCGGTGCTGGCTGAGGACAGCTCACTGAAATGTGGCCTGCCTGACCGCACTTGAAGCACGCCATGGCACTGGTTAGGGTGCGAACGGCTCCCTGGACGGGCGTTAGGTGTTCCTCTCTTGCGACGTGCCTGATCATGTCGGCTAGGCTGGCCCCGGGTGGCAGGGAGCGCAGAATGTCTTTGGTGACGGAGTTACATTGCTGGCGCAAGCAGTCTGCCACTACAGGTCCCTTAGCCTCTGCAGGCAGGGTAGAGGAGTCTACTGCTGCCTGCAGGCGGTCTACGAACTGCGTGAAGCTTTCGCTCTCTGCCTGTCTTATAGTGGACCACGGTGACGGCTTGGCTACGACCAGAGAGGCAGCCCGAATAGCCTCCCTAGCAGCTCGAGTGGTGGCCCTGACTTCCTCGGCCCGCATCTGTGCGGTTTGCTGCTGAGGTGTAACCATCTCGTCATGTTTCCCCAGCAGCCTGGATAGGCTCGAACCATGCAGTGGCTGCCCCGCCCCGGAAGCCTGGGTTAGAGCCCTTGTACAATTGTCTTCCCATTCCTGCTTAAACACGATCATTCCCGCACCACCGAGTATCATGCGAGTTATCTGTTTGATATCAAAGGGGAGCAAGTCGTCATTGCCAAAGAGGCTGTCCACGAGGGTGGAGACCATAGCCGAGTTGATCCCTTTCTCTGAGATTGCTTTGACAATTGCCTGTACGTCTTTGGGGTTTACCGGATTATATATCCTCTGTTGATTCCCTTCTGGTCCGGTGATCCTCACTGGGAAAGCTTTGACTGCCCCTGAAGGAGCCCACTCTGCACAAGCTATCTTTATTCTAGCCCAGTCGGTAAACTGGGCTGGTTCGCATTGTGATTGCCTTTTGATGTGGTTTAAGGCTTTATTCATTTTTGTTTTAAACCGCGTCAGCTCCGCTTTTTCCGTTTCTGAGTCCCCGTCAGCATCCGTCAGCTCTTCCGGGCTGTCGGAGCTGGTGGAGCTCGTCTCAGAGCCGGAAGTCGAGTGCCAGCGCATTTCCGGGCTCCGGTGCCTTTTCGTGCAGCTCCGGCCCCGTCCCTCCCCCTCCCTTCGGGGGTGGTGCCGTTCCCGCCCCCTGGGCTTGCCCTGCCGCCCGCAGGGGGAGGTCTCTCCCTTAAATGGTAGCAGCGCTGAGCATGGCTCCCGATTGGGCATGCGCTCTCCGCCACCCCTCTCCTCCTCTTTTCCTCGCGGATGCGCACTAGCTGGGCTCTTCCCGCCGGGAGCCTGTGCGCCCCGCCCATCTCCCTGGTCGTCAGCGCCATGTTCGGCTGGGTATGGCGGCGGCGCCGTCAGCGTCTCCGCGTCTCTGGCTTCCCTAGCCAATTCCTCCCAAACGGACTGCGCGCGCTGCCGCGCCCCCGGCGCCGAGTCGCCGATTCGCGGTGAAGGGATGGACGGGGGGTTCGCGAGTTTTTCGGGAAGCCCCGCGGGGGGGGTTGGGCTCGGGCTCGGGGAGGGGGGGGACGCGCCCGATCCCTCCGGGTCCCCACTCCTGGGTACCTCGCTATCGGGGGCGGTTTGCGTTGCCGCTCCTACCCCCAGTTTGGGTGTTGCTAATAAACATGCGCTCGCCGCGCTCCATGTTTCCTGCTCCTCTAGCGCCTCGCGCAGGGCCCGCTCGACCTTTCCCCAAGCCTTGAGGGTTTTCCTGCTGCCTGAGGTTTTTGTTTCCTCGGCTAATGCGGCCGTGCATCTCCCCCACACCTCCGGGTGTAATATTTCCACGGGACGTTCAATCGTCCCAAGCTCTAGGAGTCTCGCAATAGCGAGGTAAAAATCCTTGAGCTTGCATTTAATTCCCACTGCTTATAAATTGAACTCACGACCTTTGCGATGGCCTCCATGTCGATCGCTGGTCCGGGGACGTCTCCCCCGCCTAGAATCGGCTTGGCCGTTCTGGCCGCTGTCTCTCGTCCAGAAGATTCCCGCTACCCTAGGGTTTCGGCACCATATGTCGCCGTCTGATGAGAAGGCGGGCGACCTGGTTTCAAGACACAGCACAGCGACCCGGCCTCGCCCAGGTCACTCGGGCCACAGACATGCACAGACACCAATGTGGTGGATGGTCAAATGGCGTTTATTATCTCATCTCGTGGGGTTAAATAGTCAAGGGGGCTTCACTACGTCAAAAGGGGATGGTGGGTCTGGCTAGGGTTAGTAAGGAGTGGAAAACTACTGAGTTTAGGAGGGGCTGCATGCTTTAGGGGTGATTGATTATCTATAGCAGGAAGAAGGGGGGAAGGGTCTAGCTTTCCGTCACATCCCGAGATTTTCCGTTCGCCTGTCCCTATCTACCACAGATTCTCGGGATTGTATGGTTGTGTTTGTAGAGATTTTAGGAACTTGTTTGCAACAAGTGTAGCATTTTACGCAGAAAAACTACAGTATGGTGATTTATGTTTAACTGTGGTAGAATGAATTAAAGGAATTCCAGGAATTCCCCTCCCACAGCAACTTAAGCCCTGACTCGTGAATTTGAGATACAGGGGGTGGAGGAGGTCTGTGTTTGTGGGCATATCAGAGTTTTTACTGTAAGAAGCACAGCCTTTTGCAAGGCAGCAAAGTGAGTGTCAGTGGAAACAATGCTTTAATTGAAGATGAAATTGTGCAAGAAGAGAACTGGAAAAGACTGAGATTTTGTAAAGCAGAGTTTAGGTGGAGGAGACCAAGACAAACACTTTGTCATTTGTGTTATTCTAAGGAAACAAAGGCTACTCAGAGAGCTATAAAGATTTTAGTAGCAACCGGTCACGAGAAGCAAAGAAGTAATAGGGTGTTTTAATTATTAGAAAAGAGAGTTTCAAGTAATTTAAGAAACCCAGCAGAAATAATTAAAGTGGAGTGTGCTCAGCCTATTTTTTTATACCCCAAGACTTTGAATTAAAGCAAAGAGTTGGGATGGAGTAGAAAGATAGAAACTAAGAAAGAATTTTTAGTAGACACGGGGGCAACATGCTCAGTGTTAAATAAAGCCTCGATGCCTATAACAAATAATTATGTTATGGTAAGGGGGCAACTGGCCAATCTGAAAAAGCATACTTTGCAAACCATCAAAATATTAATAAGTTTTTATATATGTCCAATTCGCCAAAGGCACTTTTAAGGAGAGACTTATTAGAGCAGTTACAAGCAACCATTACATTCAAAAATAGGGAGGTTACTCTAAAAGTAAATGATCAAAAGTACATAAAGGTGTTAAGTTTAACATTAACAGCCATTGAAATTAAGGAAGAAATTAGTGAAGAGATATTAAGTCAAGTATTTCCCAGGGTATAAGCCTCTGATGTACCAGGGAGGGCTAAAAATGCCCCCCCCCCCATAGTAATTAAGCTTAAGGAAGGGATACAACCAGTGAGAATTAAACAGTACCCTCTAAAAAAAAGAAGACAGAAAAAGAATCAACATAATAATTTAAAATTTCCTGTGGTTAGAGTTATTAAAAGAATTCCAATCTAATTTCAATACTCCCATTTTACCCGTTCAGAAACCTGATGGGTCGTATTAGATAGTACAGGATTTGAAGGCTGTCAATAAGATAACAGAGGATTTAAATCCTGTAGTAGCAAATCCATACACTTTACTAACTTGTTTAACACCTGAGCTAACCTGGTTTACCGTTTTAGATCTGAAAGATGCCTTCTTTTGTCTCCCTATCCATGAAACCAGCCGGAAAATTTTTACATTCCAATGAGAAAGCCTAAAACTGGGCACAAAACCCAACTCACATGGGCCATGTTGCCTCAGGGCTTCAAAAATTCCCCCACTCTGTTTGGGGAACAACTCGCAAAAGATCTAGAGTCCTGGGAAGCTCCACAGGAAGAAGGAAGGCTATTACAGTACATAGATGATCTTCTAATAGCCACTCAAATGAGAGAAGCATGTGTGGCCTGGACGGTAAGCCTTTTAAATTTCCTAGGGCTCAAGGATACAGAGTATCAAAGAAAAAGACACAAGAAGTAAAACAGAAAGTAATCTACCTAGGGTACAAAGTCAGTTCTGGGCAACAGACTTTAAGGCAAGCTCGCAAAAAAGCAATATACGAAACCCCGAAACCCCAGACAATAAAAGAACTCCGAGCCTTCTTAAGCATAGCAAAATAGTGCCGGCTGTAGATTTAGAATACAGACCCTTACCAACAGGCACCTCTGCGCAGAAGACCAAGATAATTACACTGACCCATGCTTTAGAAATGGCAAACGGAAAGAGAATAAACATCTATACAGACTTGAGGTATGCATTCAGAGTTGTACACACACATAGAGCCATCTGGAGAGAGAGGAGACTGCTAACCTCACAAAGAAAAAACATCAAACATGTGCAAAAGATAATCTGGCTGCTGAAAACAGTTCAGCTGCCTAAAAAAGTAGCAATTATACATATTAAGACACACCAGAGAGTGAGCTCAGAATTAGAGAAAAGAAATTAACTGGCAGATAGAGAGGCAAAGGAAACAGTAAAAAGTGAGGTAATTATTAAAAGGGCTCTAATTCCAGACAGACAAATTTCCCTTGAAGGTAAGACAGAATATAATAAGAAAGACAGAAAACTAATTGAGGATCAAAAAGAAACATACAACCAAGAGGGGTGGGCTACCATTGAAGGGAAGCTAGTAATCCCTTCCCATTTGTTGTAGTCATTAGTAAGGGAAGAGCACGAAAAAACACACTAGAGAATAGATGCCCTAAACACTTATTTAAATAAAAGAATAGTCGCCAAGAATTTATATGCCACTATTACTCAAGTGACCAGACAGTGTGATCTTTGCCTCCAGACTAACCCCAAAAATACCCCCAGACAAAAACTTAGTCAGATTGGGAGGAGCCATAGACCTGGACAGCAGTGGCAAATTGACTTTTCAGAACTCCCAAGGAAAGGGGGGTATCGGTATTTATTAGTATTGACAGATACATTTTCAGGGTGGCCAGAAGCGTTCCCCACCAGAACTGTCAAAGCTCGAAAAGTGACCAAGGTATTATTACAAGAAATAATACCACACTTCAGAGTTCCAGCCACAATATCCTCAGATAGAGGATCACATTTCATTTCCAGAATACTGCAACAGATTAGTAGCCACCTGGGCATAGATTGGGAACTTCATACTCCATACCACCCCCAATCAAGCAGCCAAGTGGAGAAAACTAATCATTTGATTAAGCAGCAAATTTTAAGACTGGGGCAGGAAGTTAATCTAGGCGGGACCTCTTGGCCTCTGTCCAATCGGACAGCCCCAGGTCTGAGGTGAAGTCCCAAAGGTCCTATGAGGTGTCTTTTGTACCAAATTAGGAGAGAACCTTCTGGGCTTTTTGACTTTTTAAGCAGACAGAATAATTTAGTCACTCGGTCAACAGGGGGCACATTCCTACATCTCACCCTTTCTATATACATAAGAAGGAAAGAGGAGAAAGGAGCAAGATCTGAAAAAGTCTCACCCCTGTTGACAATTTGTAGTTATGCTAGTGATTTTTTAATTCGGTTATAGTTTTTATAGCTTGTAAACGATTCTTCTATCTTAACTTTGGTGAGGTGTTTTTACAGGCAAGCCTTAAATTTCTTGCTATATATGATTTGAACATATAGAACTTCAAAGCATTTTTAACAAATGATTTGGAGGTAGATTAATAACTTTAACACAACAGCAGTAACTTACAGAACCTTTTCAGTGCAAAACTATTTTTTAAACAATTTTAAGTAGTGCAAACTTAGAAAACACAGTCTCTGCTTTAAGAAATATCTTCATGTTTGAATATAGTCAGCTGTTGTTCAGTTATTTGTGTGTTCTTCTTCTGGCATCTTCTGCTGCTCTTGGATCGGCTGTACCTGTTGTTTAACATTTTTGGCAGGGACACATCAGAGACCTGCATTTATAGAAATACATGCAAACCCCCTCCCCCAAGTCACAAGAGGATGGGGTCCTGAAATTTGTCCTGTCTCTGGATCTTTTATGAAGACTGGTGGCCTTTCCTTGAGTTTCGCTTGACTGGTATTACTAAAATATCTGAAAATTGGTGGTACCTGTTCCATGAAATAATTATTTAAGAAATTGAAAACATATATAGCTTTATTCAGCTTCTCTATGGTAGACAACATTTCTGTCCCTCCCTTTTGCCTTTCAAGGATCATTTTCAGTGATCTGTGTGCTCTTTCTACAATAGATTGGCCTGTGGAGGAATGTGGAATACCTGTGGTGTGTTTGATACCCCAGATTTTGAAAAACTCCTGCAGTTTGTTAGAAACGTAGACTGGCCCGTTGTCTGTTTTAACTTCTTGAGGAATGCCCAGGGATGAAAATGCTTGTAAGAAATGATGAATTACATCTCTACTCTTCTCTTTGATTTGCTGAAGCAAAAATTGGTCCTGAGAATGTATCTATTGATAAGTGTATATGTTTAAACCGTGCGAATGACTGATATTGAGTTATGTCAGTTTGCCATATCTGCAGGCTATTTAGACCTCGAGGGTTTACCCCTGTTGCTATTGCTGGTATGGCTAATTTTTGGCAATCTAGACATGATTGGACAATCACTTTAGCCTGATTCTGAGAGATGTTAAACATTCTTACTAAGGCAGGTGCATTTTGATGATAGAAGACATGGCTCATTCTGGCTTGTTCGATGACATTGGGAAGTGTATTCTGTATTGACATGGCTAAAAAATCAGCCATGGCATTGCCTTCTGCTAGGAAACCTGGGAGCGCAGAATGTGAACGAATGTGTATTACAAAGTAAGGTTCCTGTCGAATAGAAAGAAGGAAGATTAATTTCTTAAGCAAACCGTATAATTGGTCATTGGAAACCTCTTTTAACAGAGACTCTTCTGCTCTCTCCACTACACCTGCAACATAGAATGAATCAGTTACTAAATTAAAAGGAAATGTGAACTTACCATCTACTTCTTCAGTATCTGATTCCCATTTTTTGGTCTCTGGATTTTGCCAAGCAATCACAGATTTTTTGGACTTCCCTGAACCGTCTGTAAAAAATGTGATTGCATCTAGGGGTGCATGACTTCTTAAGGGCTTGTGAATTAATTTTAGAGATGAATTTAGTAGCTCATGTTTGCGACAATTGACTGATATTTTCCCTGTAAAATTTTCTAGGGCAAATTGCATAACCTCTGAATTTTGAATTAACCATTCCAAATAGATGGATGTGACAGGCAGAAAGATTTCTGCAAAATCCTTTCCTGAAAGGGAAAACATTCGGAATCTAGCCTTTATAATCAATTGTGATATAATTTCAGGGCAAGTTGTTATAGTTTTACCCAGCTGATGAGATAGGAAAACCTGTTCTAAGATTATTAGGTGGTCCTTCTTCTCTAGATTCCACTGGAATATTAGACCATGAAGCTGTGGACTCTCCCCTAAAACTGCAAACAAAAAGACAATTTAGGATTATATTGGTGAGCCTGGTGTGATTGGATAGCTCGCATCACTTTATCTAAAGCATTTTGGGCTTCTTTGTTGAATTCTTGTGGTGAGTTTAAAGCTGTGTCTCCCTTCAGTAGATCAGACAGAGGAGCTAAGTCCTGGTTTGAGATGCCTAACAGTGGATGAAGCCAGTTCAGAGTCCCTACCAGCTGCTGTACTTCATTCAGTCATTTTGGATTTCTCTTTAGTTGGAGTGGTTGCAGAGTTACAGTTTGTTCTGTGATTCTGTGTCCTAAATATTTCCAGGGAGGAAGTTTCTGTATCTTTTCCTTGGCTATTGTGAATCCTGCTTTCTGCACTGCTGAGATGACTTGATCTGCTGTCTCCTGCATTGATGCTTGGTCCTTTGCTGCTACCAAAATATCGTCTATATAATGCAAGATGAGGGAATTTGGGTATTGTACACGAACCGAGGAAAGTATTTTTGCTACATACCACTGGCATATTGTCAGGGAGTTTCACATTCCTTGGGGAAGCACAAGCCAATGGTATCTTTTTAAAGGGGCTTGCTGATTTATTGATGGGATGGAAAAGGCAAATCGTGGCACGTCATCTCGATGCAAACGAATATTGAAAAAACAGTCTTTTAAATCAACAACAGTTAACTTCCAATCCTTTGGAATCATAATGGGAGAAGGTAAACCTGATTGTAAAGAATCCATTTCTTGAATCACTTCATTAACCTTTCTGAGATCCTGCAATAATCTCCACTTCCCACTGTTTGGCTTTTTAACTATGAAAACTGCAGTATTCCAGGGGCTGGTAGTTGGAATTAGGTGACCTTTATTTAACTGTTCTTGTAAGTTTCTTTTCTGGTAAGGACCATTGGCTGACCTAGACAGGTGTATTGGATGTCCATGTGAGTTTTAGAGTGTTATGTTCATCAACATCCCTTGTTAAAAATTAGTTTCTATTCTCAGACCCCATAGGGAGAGAATGTATCTTCCCCAAAGAACTATATCAGCTCCTACTATAAATGGTTTTGTGGTGGCAACATGACCTTCGGGTCCCTCAAATGTGACAGAGTGTAAGCTACGGAATCTTTCACGGTGACTACCAATACTTGCCAGTTGGTCCAGCGTGGGTACGATGGTCCAGTCCTGTGGCCATTTTGATTTCGATATCAGAGTGACATCAGCTCCAGTATCTATCAAGCCAACGAGGGTGATGGTTTTCCCAAGATGCTTCAGGACACAGGTGAGTTGAGGCCACCTGCGGCTGATGTGCCTGGTCCAAGCGATGAGGGATGTGTTGCTCTGTGACTCTGGTAGGAGAAAAGCTTTTGCTATGGTTAGTCCTTTAGGGATAAAACATGGAGGGTCTGGACATAAAGCTAATACGGTGATTTCCTGTGAACAGGTAGCAGATAACACAGTTGGAATGATATAGAAACCTTCTGCATGAGCTCTGTTCACTCCCACTATTAAGAACTGACGTGGCTGTGGTTCAGGTCCCAGCTGTCCTGTGGATATTGTGTGAGCAATGGCATTTGTTAGCATTACTGGCTGGGCTGTAGACAGCTCCAATCTGGTGCCTGGGGACATTGTGCTTGGTAGTCCTGCAAAGATTTGCTGCAATTCCGTACTTGGTGGCCTGTGGTGGTTTCTGGCCCGTGGTACAGCAGTTCTTGTGTCATCGCACGACACTGTACCGTGCTCAGCTGCAAGTTTCCTGGCAGATGACATGGACAACCCTGTGCTGGGCGGAAATTGTTAGTATTTTGAAAGGGACCTCTGTATCCACTGTTTTTTGGAGGTGGCCTCCTTCATAGTTTTGGACATTATCTTTTAAAGTGCCCTTCTTGGCCACAAGAATAACATGTATCTTTTGGAATTTGTTGGTTTTCAATTACCCCCTTAAATGCTGTTAGAGCTTCTGCTAGGGTTTGTGCTTGAATTTCTACAGCTTTTTCCTGCTGCGTTAGGGTGTTTTCCTGTGCAGTTGTGATGGTATTAGCTAGCACTTCAGCCTGCATGGCTGCTGCATGTTCAGGGGTGCCCAGGCAATTGCAAGTGTCCACTAGCTGTGTTAGGGTGGGCTCAGGGTCTTTTGGCAATGCGCGTAATATTTTCCTGCAGCTTGGATTTTCATTAGAGATTGCAAGCCGTTTTAATAGCTCTTGTCTGGCACGATCTATGAGAATTTGCTTATCCAATGCCAATTTTAAACGGTCCAGAAACTTAATGTACGGCTCATCCATCCCTTGTTTAATTTCTGTGAAGTCTAATTCAGGTTTATTTCAGTCAGGCACCTGAAGCAAGGCAGCCCTTGCTGCTTCCTTAATATCCTGAAGGATTGGTCTATTGAGAGTCCTTACCTGTCTTTGTGGATCTATGTAGGCTCCTTCCCCAGCAAGCTGATCTAGAGTTATATTTGCAGTGGCTGGAGTTCTTGCATAACCTCTTAAAAGGTAATTTAGTAAATGCTTCCATGCCAGCTCCCACAGAGAATACTCTGTTGGAGACAGCAAAGATGTACAAAGCTGTCTTAGGCCATGAGGGGTGAATACATTGGCTGAAAAGGTGGCTTGTAGTAAACCTTGGAAATATGCAGACTCTCTTCCATATTATCTCTAAGCCTTACAAATTTCCTTGATCTCTGCAAAGCTTATTTGTTCCCATTGTGGTCCTCCGCCCCCAGCATTATATCAGACTGGGAACACTGTTAATTTGGAGGCAATCTCCCATTCTCCGTGCTGTACTGCATCCCTTCTTATCCTCTGCCAGGTATCTGTGCCTCCTGATGTACAAAACTCGTCTTCAGATTCTGGGGGGCTACCTTGGGGGGTGTGGAAATATCTCTTTTTCGGGACAGGCGTTCCTCCCGATATGGGTGCTGCCATTTTGGATGGGGTGACTTCCAGGAGGTCACATCTGTTTTTCCAGAACACGCTTTAAAGTGCCATGAGCGCGTTCAACAATGGCTTGACCTGTTGATGAATGCAGAATACCAAATTTGTGTGAGACTCCCCACAAGCGTAAAAACTGATGCGTCTTCTGTGAGACATAGGCAGGGCCATTGTCAGTTTTCACACTCCAAGATATTCCCAAAACTGCAAAAGCCATCCTCCAATGGGCAATCATGTCGCACCCCTACTCCCCTGTGTGAGCAGATGCCCACATGGCGGAGGAAAAGGTGTCAATAGACACATGCACATACTGGAGTCAACCAAACTCGGCAATGTGAGTAATATCTGTTTGCCAAAGCTGCAAGGCCTTTAGGCCTCTGGGGTTCACCCCCACCAGTAAAGGTGCAGCAAACCCATGACAGTCAGCGCAAGAGCTGACAATGTCATGAGCTTCAGTGGAGGTCAAATCGAATTGCTTTTGCAAAGTATGTGCGCTTTGGTAAAAAAAATCGTGCGACGCTTTGGCCTGTGCAGTCCTGTCAGGCTGAGGTGCCACCCATGCAGGGTTAGCCAACCTGTCAGCCCTGGCGTTACCTTCTGCTATGAAACCTGGTAAAGTGGTGTGACTCTGAATGTGCAGGATGTAATATGGATGGACCCGGGTTTGAATTGCGCACCACAAGGCTCTCAACAATTGGAACAAAGATGCATTGTTGACCTCTTTCAGCAGTGAGCAATACAACCGCTTAGTTATGTCTGCGACATAAGCAGAGTCAGTGACCAAATTCAAAGGCACCTGAGAAAATTTCTGAAATGCCATAGCAACAGCTTTCAGCTCAACCAATTGGGCTGAGCTGGACATGTGGCCTTCTAGCACTTGCCATCCAGACTCATCCTTCCAGGTCACAATGGCCTTTCCCGTTTTTCCCGAACCATCGGTGAAGATGGTGGGTCCCCGCACTGGCACTCGACTGTTTTTCGGTCGTAAGGACAGACTGGTAATTTTTGCTAGTTGCAGCAATTTGTGACTGGGCAGATGGTAAACAATTTGCCCGAAAAAGTTTTGCAGCATGCTTTGCAAAAGAACACTGTTAATGAAACACCATTCAAAAGTGTCCCGCTCCACTGGAAGAACGATCCTCGTGGGATCAGCTGCCATCAACTGCAAACACCGATGATGGCATTTGATTATCAACTGGGCAACCAAATCAAGCAGCAAGGATGCTGTCTTGTTGGGTTGATGGGGCAAAAAGACCCACTCCAAAATGTGCAAAGGATCAGGCCATTTGCCATTCCATTGGCCAATGACACCTGTGGGATGGTTGTCTGGATAGGTAATAAAGACAGTGATATCAATGGAAGGATCTACTCAATAAACCTGACGAGCAGAAAGAGCCTGTTGGACCTCCTCCAGCACTTGTCGCGCTTCAGGAGTCAATTTCCGAGGTGAATTCAGATCCGGGTCCCCCTTTATAAGGTTGAACAGCGGGGACATCTGCGCTGTGGTCAGTCCCAGATAGGGACGTAACCAACTGACGACCCCAAGCAATTTCTGGGCATCATTCAGGGTCGCAATAGACTTTGCAAATTGCACCTCTTGATGTTGAATAGTTTGCTCAAGAATCTTGACCCCCAAATATTTCCAAGGAGGATGGCTTTGAACCTTTTCTGGAGCCACTTGCAGTCCATAAGAATGCAAGGCGGCGAACAACTGAGGCTGTACCCTCAGCAATTCTTCCTGAGTGGGTGCCGCCACCAGGATGTCATCCATGTAATGATAACAATACACGTCAGAGAACTGCTCGCGAACTCCGGACAAGGCCCGAGCCACATACCATTAACAGATAGTCGGACTGTTCTTGCAGCCCTGTGGCAAAACTTTCCATTGATATGTCTGCACAGATTCAGCATTGTTGACGGAAAGCACAGTAAAGGCAAACTTCTGCTTGTCATCAGGATGCAAAGGGATTGTAAAAAAACAATCCTTTAAATCAATGATCAAGATTTCCCATCCCACGGGGAGCATGGTAGGTGAGGGCATACCAGGCTGCAATGCCCCCATACTCTCCATAACTGCATTAACTCTCCAGAGGTCCTGTAACAGCCTCCACTTCCCCAACTTTTTCTTGATCACAAAAACAGGAGTGTTCCAGGGACTGGTAGAAGGTTCAATGTGTCCCTGCCGAAGCTGGTCCTGAACTAAATCACAAAGGGCAACTAACTTATCACTTGGTAGGGGCCACTGGTTCTCCCAGACAGGTCTGGTCACTAGCCACTGTAAAGGCAGCGTAGGATATTCTGCACCCTTCAGCGCAGTGACCCCTATCAAAAATCCGTCCCGATCCATACCCCCCAGGCTGCCAACACATCCCGACCCCAGAGAGTGACCGGAGCTGCAGTAACATAGGGCTGAACCTTAGCTGTCTGCCCTTCTGTGTTTTTGATCAACACAGCCTGCTGGCTTATAAAGGTCTGCACTGCACCCCCCCAACCCTTCAATGGCTGCTCCCACAGAGTCCAGAGGCCACTTAGGAGGCCACGCAGAGGAGGAGATGACTGTCACGTCGGCTCCGGTGTCGATCAAACCTTGCAGCTGAATCCGAGGCGGGCTGGCACCTGGTAAAATCATGGAGCACATCATTTGTGGACGGTCGGCAGAAATGACCGCGGACCAGAAGACTTGCGGCAGTCCCGTGGATCCAAAACCACCATCTCCATGTGTCCATTAGTCTGCCATAGGAACACATGACTTGAAAGGCACAAGTTGAGCAATGCGGGTCCCTGTCGGAATAACGACGGGGTGGAGGGTGTGGAAACCATGGCACAAATTTGGCCTGTAAAATCAGAGTCAATGACACCCGGGTGCACAAAGATTCCCAGAAGGGTAGTACTAGATCGTCCTACTAGCAATGCACTCAACCCATGGCCTAAAGGCCCGAATGCATTCAGAGGAACCTTATGCACATTACTAGAATCTAAGATGACTGCTGCTGCAGTGTGTACATCCACCCCGGCAAAGCCACAGGTGCTTGCACTGAGCTGGCTGAGACACCCTGTGCTGGGGGATCACTTGTGTCAATGCACAGTTCCCCTGTGCACTTTTTCCCCCGTTTCCCAAACCTGTCAAACGTTTGCTGTTGGCATGGTAGGTAGACTTGCATTTGTTTGCAAAATGACCTGGCTTTCCACACCTGGAGCATAAGAAATTAGAATCTGCCCCTTTTCTTATTTTCATCCCCTGTACCTGCTTGCCTTTCTTTTTCCCCTTCTTGTGCTGACCAGTCCCTGAGGACAGCAGGCCTGCCTGCAAGGTTGCTGCCAGAGCAGACATTTTATGGTCCACCGTACCAACCTTTGAACAAGCTTCGACCATGTCTGTCAACGATGGGTCACCTGGCAACGCATTTATGATTTTTCTGCAGTCATCCTTTGTGTTGTCCCTTGCAAAAGTTTTGTATAAAACCTGCCTCAAATTGTCATCCTCAATCTGGTTCTCCAAAGCGGACGCAAGCCTTTCAACAAATGGCAAAAACAATTCTTTGGCTCCCTGAATTATTTTCACATATCATGGCCTGGGAGCGGCTGTCTCCATGGTTTTCAGCAATGCCGCAAAGCCTACCTTCTGGCCCTGCTCAAGTATGAGAGGGTCCCAGGTAGCCTGAAGATCAGGATTAGAAAAGGTATTTTGTCCCATGAGCACATCCACCCCCACATAGGATCTAGGATCCATCTGAGGGTAATGCTCATTTTCAGCTGCGACCCTTTCGGCCAGTTTTCTCCAATTGTTCATAAAAACGTCAGACTGCATGGGTTGGAACAACACAGAGGCCAGATGTTTGATATCATAGGGAGCAAGCAGGTCAGTGTTTATCACTCTGAGGACCTGCAACAGTGGAACAGAGCCCAGCCCATATTTTGCTACCTTATCTTGCAAATCTTGCACAGCCCGCCAGGCCATAACATCGTGCCTGTCCTGTTGCCCCGAATTCAGGACTGCTTTGCGCATGGGAAAGGCCTGAAGTGTACGTTGAGGTGAAGCATCATCACCCCGATCCCCCTGTACCACTTCCCTAGAGGCTAGAGGGACCAGCTGACCGCTAACTAATGTCTCCTCTTCCTGGATCGGTGGGTTCAAGACCGCACCACCAGGCTTGCCCACCCGGTCTATCAAATCCCAATCACAAGCTTCCAAAGCCCGTTCTCTGACTGCTTCCCAAAAACGGCGGGGATTTATCGGCTGCACAGACACCTGACAGGGAGGCAGCGTCCACAGATCCCTCTGAAACGCCAGTCACCCCTGTCGGTGCCGGCATTCCGACATTCAGTCACGCCCCCATCACAGAGTTGAGCATCGCTGATCATCGCTGTCACTGCCTGCCTCCTGGGATGGGGGCGAGCGGGACAGTCTGCTATCCGCAGGGGAAAGCAGGCTGGTGGGAGGCACCGAGGCAGGAGAAGTGGCTGTTGACCGCGAAACATAAGAACTAGGCACAGCCTCCGAGCCCACAGCTCCCGGGATGGGGGGGGCAGTTGCCGGTGATGGGGCGGGAACTGGAGCCGTGACCAGCGGCTCGGTGGATCCTCCCATCGCAGGCAGCGGCACGAAGGGACCAGCCGGAGCCTGCGACACAGCAGATGGAGCAGGCGCCGAAGCTGCAGTCATTGGAGGCACAAACGGTGCGGGCTGCTGGAATGCAGCAGGCAGTACGGGCACTGAAGCTGCAGCGGGCGGAGCGAGAGACAGAGCTGCTGCTGCTGCTGGAGCGGTGGGCGGGGCGCTGAACCCCGCCGTCGGCAGGGGCGGTGCCATGGCAGGCGGGGCGGGGAAGGCAGCCACCGCCCCTGGCGCGGAAGCCAGTCCCACAGAGGGCAGGGCGAAGAACAACATGGAGGCCCCACCCAAGACGTGCTGCTGCACGGTAGAGGGCGGCACAGCAGGCGCTGGCACCGCAAAGGACATCCAGTCAGCCGGTCCGCATGGCGCGCAGGGGGGCGGAACAGGAGGCAGTTACTCCTGTCCCGTCGGCAAAGCCGGAGCCCCCGCGGGTGGCGGGGGGCGTGCCAGGATTTGGGTCAAAGGCTCCATTGCCGGTCCCGGCAGTACAGGGGGGCGGGATCCGTACATATGCGCAGCCTCCATAGTCGATAGCGAAGGAGCCGGGGGGGCAGCAGCCTCCACTGCATCACGGGCCGTGGGCAGCGCCGGCTCTCCCCCAAGTGCAATCCGGAGAGGGGGGGCAGCAGTGGCTGAAGCAGTGAAGCCGCCTGCTCAACAAATGGGCGGTCTTCAGTCTGCCGCGGCGAAGACGGAAAAACCGTGGCAGGCTTCAGAGTCGCGGGCCGTGGCGGCTCCTGCCGGGCCGGGGTCGCCCCGTGCAACCCCTGCAATGTCGGGTGTGCCGAAACCGATAGTTGTAACAAAGTCACCCCGGCTGCCTCCTGAAAGGCGGATGACATCACCGGCGCTGCGCTCAAGGCGGGGTGAGTCTGCCCAGCCGACCGTGGTGCGGCCAGCTGTGCGGCCAGCGGCCGATCAGTCAGCAAAGGATATTTCGGCTGAACGTAGTCATGGGGATGGGGATACTTGGGCTTAATGTAAGTTCCCGATGACATATAAGGTCCGCGGGGCGTCCCGGTGTCTCTCGCGGCCCTGCGCTGCGCCGGGGCGAGGCTGGGCACCGCCCTGCCTGCCTCTTGCCCGCTGAATCCCGAGATGCCGCTATATACCGACACGGCATCTTCGCTTCCCAAAGGTTCCCAGTTGGAATCGCTGCCTCTCGGGGTCTCGCCCCGTAGGGCCGTGTAGATGCGCCCCCAGACTGTGAACAGTGAGGACGCTATTGCGTCCCCCTTGTTCGACTCCGTCATGAGGCAACGACCCAATTCGCGCCAAACTCTCCGATCCAAGGCGCGTCTGAGATCCACAGAAAATCCATAGTCCCAAGCCCAACCCAAGAGTCCAATGAGCTCGGCATCGGACACTGGGACCTCCAGCTGAGGGATATAACCCTGCCAGGAGGACAGAACCAGCCGTTTAGCTGTAGAAATTTGGTTCCCCATTTTCAAGGAAACCCTCCCTTAGCAAACATCCACTTCAAGAGACAGAGTCTGCTATTTCAGGGAAAACCCGTCCCGCTCAGTTCTCAGCTTCTAAGAGCTGACCCGCGGTCCAAACAGGACCAAGTCTTCTCCGGAAGAGGGCAAGTGTGTCCGACCAGAGCCTCCAGGCTGCTGGCGTTCAGCCTCGGCTGCGAAGTCCCCCCGACAAAAGCAGGGTCTCGGCTCTTCAGCCCAGGCTGCAGTACCAGATGGGATCACCAGATGTCACTGTTGAGGCAGGGACGGGAATGAAGGGACTCCAGAAGGCAAAGAATTATCTTTATTCAAAAGCACCTCTCTCTTTTATAGAGAATATCGTGAACATTAATTTCATTGGTCTTAAAGTAAAAACATTTCACCTGATTGGCACACTTGGACTTAGGTCAGTGTGGTAGAATATATCTATAAACAATATGAACAGAAAACAAGATAATAGATTGTTTACATTCCTCCCAGACTTTTTCCCAGGCTTAGCCTGGCAGACATCTTTTTCTTTTTCTCTCTGACTGAACTGAGAATATCCACATCCTCCCACATTCCTTTTGCCACTCTGGATGATTTCTTAGGGTGAAAAACAAGTCAACATAAGGAACTTCATTCCACTTATTTTCCCTTCTACAAAACAACATTAATTGCAACAGGGTATTATACTGTAAGGTTCCATCCTTAGGCCACTTCTTTTGATCTTCCAGCATGTAAAGTGGCTACCACTAATTACAGAATTGTAAGTTTTTCGCGCATGAGGAGAATACCCCAAATTTGTTTCCAGTCTTTCAAGATACATCCCAGTGGTGACACCTGTGATACCCCTTTTGAGGTTTTGTTTCCCATTATAACAAATTACTGTTTAGGAGCTCCTTAGAAGGGACTCTAACCCTTTCCTTTTCTCACCTTAGGTACCTTTAAACCAAACCCTGTGTAGCTTTTGCTGTGCCTTATAGGTAGGTTAACAGTTAACACCTTTAGAGTAAAGAATGCCTTTTATTTTACCAGGGGTCTTACTACGATTTCTTTCAGACCAGGGATCGAAGGTTCTCCCCGAGAATCCCTCGGTGCTGGCTGGAAGTCCTGTGATCCCTCAGATCCATTGAAAATCAGGAGTCTGTCCCATCTGGGTCGCCAAAACCGTTACCAAAAATTTGGTAAAATAAGAAACCCCTTAACACCAATGTAGCAGTAAGAAGCAGGCATTCTTTATTTGGCCGGATGCACGGGGGGGGGGGGGGGGGGTAGCTCCTCCCAAAGCCGTGCATGCTGGGTACAGGAAAGTTTCTGTTTAGATAATGTATTTTGCATACATATTCACTGATTGTCCCAGACTAAACAAACATGTGATAATCATTTCCCTTAAATCATTAACATATTTCCCCTCTCCTTTACTCATGCATTCTTCTGTCCTTGGGGTCTCTCTGGTGGTCTCTGGTGGTCATAGACCCCAGTGTTCCAGGTGACATGGCTGAGTTGGCAGGACACTGAGGCTAGCGAACTTCCAGTTCTTCTTACACAATGGGCATTGCGCAGTTTCCGTAGGCCAGTAGTTTTGGAGAATAAGCATTGTGTTAGCTCACCAGGTGTAGGCCATTTATCATCTGGTAACACACCTATGAGGAAAAGAAAAGAATTAGTTGCCTAGCCAACAGTGAGAGTGCTCATCCTACCTCTTCCATCACGGTGCAGGCATGTCCTGTATCACACCAGGAAGCATGAAAGCCTCAGCAGTCCAACTGCTGTTGGATATACTTCAAAAGCTTTTTAGGTAAGCTGGTGTTCTATACTCTCCATCTTGGAGATTTGGTCTATACCATTTCCATAATTTAGCAGATTCTGACCAGATTGCCAAACAAAAGACAACAGCTCCTGGAAACAACAATTTGAAGGTGATAATGGTTGTATAATGGCCCTTTAGCTATTTTTGGCAACCTGTCCTGCCTACTTAGTGCTTGGCTTTGACTTAATGGCTCTGCTCCTAGCATAAATAATTCCTTAGCATGAGCTGTGATAGCCAAAAATTTAAGCGGGAATTTAATGAACAGTCACACACAGTAAAGAGAAAATCTTGTAGAGACTTTGAGGTTAGATTTTGAGGTGTACTACCTGAAATACTTGAGTTGCAAGCACAGAATCATGCTTTAACCTTGCATTGCACTGTCACCTGATGTTCGCGTCTGAGATGTAACATACGACAGACCTCCATTGCTCATCAGCCAAACAATGTGCTTTATTGTTCGGGGCTTGCTTTTATAGGCAATTCAAAAACTCCTGTCTCTAAACAGTCATTGGTCTAATCTCCACGCCTCCTAGACTCTGAACCAGTCAAATACTTGTACTTTAGGAGAGTTGTTACTGGTTGAAACCTCTGTCAGTCAGCCCAGAGTCTGGTTTATGGAACTGGGCTGGATTTCTTATTTATAACCGGATTAATGTTCAGTATGAATCAGCTTGTACTGCAACATTGCGCTGCTTGTGAAATACACTACTCTGAGATACCTAAAGCATCATGTAAAGCGTAAGGCTTTCTTTGTCCTGGTAGCCAAGTATTATATCATAAATGAGGCCTGAAAGCTTTATAAAAATTATCAAAATAGAATCTAGGCTGAAAGGCTAAGTACTGCATGCATTTAAATGTGTTGCATTTCTTAGGGAGCTAAATAGCTAGGTGCACATACAGCATTCATATGGCTGTGCAACTGTTTTAAATTTCAATTCCTTCTTATAAAGTATTCATATTATTTGTTTGCTTAGATAAGCTCAGCTAATCATAGAGAGACTGAATTTTGCCAAAGGAAAAAAATGCTGTGTGATATATTTTGTGCAAAATTTCAAACAAGCAAATCTTAACTTTAAATTGGTAAACATGCAGAATATTAATTTATTAGTTATTTATGCTGTGTGTAAAGTACAAAGACACAAAGAAATTTAAAGGAAGTAATGACTGTCCATTAACAAATACAAGCCAAATTTTACTTAAAGCTAATTTTATATATTTTTGAGGTTGAAGTTTGCACAACTATAATTGTTATATTATTTGGCTTTCTAACAATTATGTATTGCTTGTATATTGTTGCTTACCATAATGTTCTGAAAGTTGGCCACGCAGGCTAATTTTTGTTCTTACTCTATGACTTTTTTGGGATAGAAAATCTAATAGCAATTCCCTATAGTTGCGAACTATATCTTTGGGTTTGGAATTTTATGCTTATAATTTTAAATTCCCAGTGGTGTATTCTAGATGTTTTTGAGAAGTTTTGTTTTAGTTATTAACTCATTGCTCTTTTTTTTCTGCTTTTATTTTGTCTTCAAATTAAAATTTTTAATTCAGTGTTGCTTCAGCAGTTACTGTGTTACTGCTGTCTTGATATTGAAGCAAGCACCTTGCAAGCACCATAACCACTTGACAGTGTTTTGCCCTGAACTTAACAAGCTGTCCACTTTGTGCAGAAAAGTCATGTTTGTGTCCACTGGCTGAAGTATATTCTTATTTGTCTTGCAGGCACAGGAGAGAGTGGCAAAAGCACGTTCATCAAACAGATGAGAATCATTCATGGATCAGGTTACTCTGATGAAGACAAAAGGGGCTTTACGAAATTGGTGTACCAGAATATATTTACAGCAATGCAGACCATGATCAGAGCAATGGATACCCTCAAAATCCCATACAAGTACGACCATAATAAGGTGAGATTTTTGTTTATTTCCATAGCTGAAATTTTTCCTCTTTTATCGTTAGGAAATGTACTGAAGGTCTCTAAAAATTATTAATCACAAATTATATTCTACTGTAAGTTTAGAAGAAAAGGGCTTCTTCCAGTCCTGCCTCTACTTCTCTGCGCTTTGCACTGCTCTGACAACACATGTGCTGTTCTTATCAAGATGTTTGGGGGCTTTGTCATAGCAAGAGGGTAGAGGGCAGGCTGCTGTTTGCCTGTGACTTTAATTATCCTTTTTCCTTTCCTCCCAGCTCATGTTCTGGCCAGAGCACAGTTAAGTAATTTTTCTGGTTTGTACCAGTACTACTTAAGGTTTTCCATTAATATTACGTGGGGGAAAAAAATATTAGAAAAATAGGTGAGAATATCTGCTTGTGTGTGAGTATATTATGAAATAAAACTTTTGATACAAGGCCTTAGAATAAGTAAATTCTTTTGAAAGTGATGACATCATTGAAACTTTGAAAGAAAATACATTTAAAGCATCATATAAGGTTTATCTTTGATTAACCTGACTTCCTTTAATTTTTGTTCCATTCAGAAATTTCCCATTTAAAATCAAATGTATAACTGGTATGACTAGTATTAAAACGGAAATTTGCATGTGTATTTCAGCTCCATGTTTTCGCTGTACATAAAGCACTGAATTTCTTAACAAGCTGACTTGAAGACTTAGTTGATTGTGAAGTGCACTTTTTTTTTCAGAATCGGTACTGACAGCCATTTTGCTGTAGTATATGGAAGTCCTAATCATAAATTAGTAAATTGTTTTCTTGTATTATACTGCAAAGTGTTTTGTATTGTTCAAATTTAGTGTTCAGTTTATATAGGCTGTTTTTGTATAATTGTAGTGAATTAGATGTGTCATAGCTGTATATGTGTGGCCAGACCTTTCTAATTAGAGCTGTTCATTTCTCTATATAAAAATACCTTGACTTAAAGTAAGTGAGTCTATCTTTGCACTCACCTCCTTCAAAAGCATTTCCATCAGTTGTAGGTGTGGATTAAAATACAACTGGCTAAAGTTGCCAGGTTCTAGATGCAATTCCTTTAAAAACTTGGGGATTTTTTAATTCAAGGAAATTAAAAATGCAAACTTATTTCTCCACCTCCCTCCTTTTTTTCTCCATTGAGAAGGTAAATTCATTAGCCTTGCAACCTAAAAAAACACAGGAAGGGCATTTCCTATTAATTTGAATCTCATATTAAAAAAATTGGTCTCTAGAGAATACCTCACAGTTCAAGTAACTGCATATATTTTGCACAATACTTGTCTTCCACAGTAGCTTAGAAAACTACAGCTCAAGCTGATGTTTGTATTGCTGAGCCTAAAGAAAAGAGAGTGAAGCGGCACTTATCAAATTCAAAAACTCCAGTTAGGTAGACATTGGTGATCTTCGTGCAGTGTAAAAAAATGACATCCAGGCTGGATTATTTTAATATCAGTGTAGGAAGATGCGGGGATTGCTGGACTCCAGGACGGTTTGGGTGGGCGGTAACGAAGGATCTCTGAGGCCCGGTCTTTAGAGCATAGGGTTTATTATAAAGGATGAAGGGCCCTGCTTAGAGTTGCTAGCCGCAACTCGTGGCAGGCCCGGGGAGAGCGGGGGGAGAGAGAGGGATGGTGCCAGGTGGGTGTCCCAGCAGGAAGGTCCGAGAGAGAGAGCGAGAGAGAGAGCGTCCGGTCCCTCGGCCACACCTTATCAGGGGGCTTCAAGGTGGGCTGGGACAGGACTTGGGCCAATGGGGTTACAGACATCGGATACTTCAGGGGAGGGTTACAGGTATGGGATGAACCATACATTGGGGGGTGAGACAGGACATTCCATTTGACCTTAGGATCTATCAGAAAGGGGGGATTGCATTATTGTTTTCGGGATGCTCAGTAATGAAGGTTTGGTATTTCAAACCTCGTTTTCATCTCGATATCTGTATTCTCTGATTCTTTTGCCAGGCCCTCATATTTATAGGGCCTTGCTATTTCATCTTCCCCAACATCTCCCCCGTTCTGATGAACAACTAAGATGCTAGATACTGTCTTACTCATTATGTTCTGCACACACTGAAGTATACAGGGTACTGCTACTAAAACTACAATTATCACTATCAGAATAATCAAACCTACTTTACAGAGTTCCTTTAGCCAAGGTGCAAAGCTCCAACCATCAAACAAATCGTCTAGCCAGGATGGGCTATCTGTTGTAATTTGGTTAGCTAAATCCCTCAAATTTTGTAGCTGTTTATGAATGGAAACAGAATGGTCAGACAGATTCATACAACATAATCCTTCAAAATCTTCACAGCCATGTCCATGTGCTAGTAAAAGAAAGTCAATAGCAGCTCTATTTTGTAAAGTGGCATGTTTCACTGCTTCTTCATCTGTTAGCAAATCACTGATTATAGTAGAGGTAGCATTTACTTCTTTACTGAGCCAACACCCTAACTTGTTTAACTGTTTCAATGCAATCGAGGAACTTATCTGAGGTAGAAAAACACTTATAACAGTCGATTTTCCTGAGCTCCAAGGGTGAAAATCACTATCACAGTCGTTCTCATATTGATGTCCCCAGGAGGATCTAATCCTCCTGCTTTTCTTTCTTACTACTCTTTTTACACTAGGAGCAATTATTGTAAGTTGCCCCATGGCACAAGGGCCACCATCTATCTTTGAAGGTATACCTTGCCAGGCCCTGTCTCCACAGATGAGCCAAATTCCTTTAGGAAATCGAATAGGAAGTTTGTTAAAACGATCTGCGTAAGGCTCATCATATATGAGAAGCTTAGTTTGATTGCACCAAGAAGTTATATTGCTATAAACTGGGTGATAAGGGGTAACGTTTAAATAAGGGCCGCCTTCACCTAGGAAATGAAAGAAGTAGCAGGTGTCCATAGTTAATGAGCCTAGGATTTCTAGCTCTTGAAGGTCAGATTTATCAATTTTAGAATTATCAATATACGTTTGGTGTCTTTGGCTAGGAGTGGGAGATACGTGATGATCGTCATATGGCCAGTATTTGTCAAGAGTAACATTATCAAAACCTTCTGGAAGAGGTACCCCAACTAAGCAGGTTGAAAAAGGTTTGTCAGGGCTTGTGTCAGATAGACAGATGGTATCAGAGCCTGCAGACTTGGCTAAAGCAACCCAGACATTCGTCTTTGGTTGACTTACAGGTAAAGCTTCACTACAAGAACTAAAACAAAAGAACAAAAGCAACATGCACGCGCGCAAACGATAAAACTTCATTCTTTTCTTGAGCTGTTCCTGGCAGATCACTTTCTCCTGATGATTCTGCGCAGCTCAGGTCTGGGTGCTTGCTTCTTGGTTTGTACTTGTGGAAGTACTGGCTGATGTGAGGGTGTCAGCGGGCTTCGATGTGTGGTAGGGCTTCACGTTCTTTGCTGGGACCCACTTAAGTCCTCCACCTGTGGAAACACATGCAAACCCCTTTCCCCATGTTATAAGATTGTATGGTCCTTCTATTTGTCCTGAATCTAAGTTTTTAATCAAAACTGGGGGGTGCTCTTTTAGTTTTGCTTTTTTGTTATTCAAAAAGTGTCTGTAAATGGGGGGGTCAGGCTCTTCTGCAGAGCTATTTAGAAAATTGTAAACATACAGAGCCTTATTCAGCCTCCTTTGAGGTGCAGCCTGGTCTTCTCCCCCTTTCTGTTGATCTAAAATGCGTTTCAAGGTTTGATGTGTTCTTTCTATAATACCTTGACTCGTGGGAGAGTAAGGAATGCCAAATGTATGGCGAACACCCCAGTCATTCAGGAACGCAGCTAATTCTTGTGAAGCATATGAAGGGCCATTATCTGTTTTGATTTCTTGGGGGACACCCAAATAGGAGAAAGCTTGTGAAAAATGCTGGCAGACATGCTTAGCTGTTTCTCCTGTATGTACAGAGGCAAAAACTGCGTTTGAGAATGTATCAATGGAGACATGGATATTTTTAAATTTCCCGAAAGACGGGTACTTAGTAACATCTGTTTGCCATTTCTGTAAGCTCTCCAACCCTCGTGGGTTGGTGGCTCCTGAAGAGGGGACTGGCTGAACATGCTGACAATTTGGGCAAGCCCGTACAATATTTTGTGCTTGCTCTAGGGTAATGCGAAAGTCTCGTTTGATTGCCTGTGCATTTTGATGCAAAAATGCATGACTCAATTTGGCTTGTTCAATAATGTTAGGTAAGGTGGTTGCAGCAAGCACTGAGGTGGAATTTTCAATGCCTGCTGCACCTTCCTCATCAGACGTTGCTGATGCCAGTGCATCAGCTCGTGCATTTCCCTCTGCCATGAATCCTGGAAGACCAGAATGAGCTCTGATGTGAGAAACAAAATAAGGATTAATTCTGTGTGATAAAGTTTGATAGAGACAGGTGAGCCAAAGACACAACTTGTCGTTGTTCACATCCTTTAGAACAGATCCTTCAATTCTCTTAATAATATTAGCAACGTATGCCGAATCAGTGATCAAGTTGAAAGGTTCTGGAAAGAGCTGAAATGCTCTTACAACTGCTGCCAATTCGACAATCTGAGGGGAACCTTCAACTTTTTGAACATCCTGTTCCCAGGACTTAGTATTTTTATTTTGCCATGTAACAACCGAATTGTGCGTTCGCCCTGACCCATCAGTGAAGATAGTGACCGCATCTAAGGGTTCTTCACTGATCAGGGGTTTTTCTTTGTAACATAATTTAGCTTTGATCATTTTGTGTGATGGATAATGAATAGAGCAAGTGCCTGGGAAATCGAGCAAAGCATACAGCAGATCTTCTGATTTTTGCATTGCCCAGTCAAAATAGGCTTTCTTCATGGGCAAATATATAATTGCAAATTCATGACCTGCTATAGAAAGAAGCCTTGCTCTGCCTTTGATGATGATTTGAGACATCATTTCTAGAGGTGTGAGGATTGTCTTTGGCGACCTGTAAGAAATAAAAACCCATTCAATTATTAGCAATGGATCTTTGTGAGAGGAATCCCATTGAAAAATGAGACCGCACAGTCTCAGCTTTTCTCCTAAAATCGCAAGGAAAAAGGGTTTATCAGGAGCACAGCGATGTGCCTGCCTGTTCTGCAGAGCATCAGTAATGTTTTCCAGGGCCTTGTAAGCCTCTGGAGTGAGACATCTAGGGGATCTGATGTCATTGTCCCCTTTCAACAAATCAAAAAGTGGGGAAAGTTCATCAGCAGTGATTCCAAGGACAGGTCTAACCCAATTAATTTCCCCTAAAAGCTGTTGTAAGTCCTGCAAGGTACAAACATCAGTTCGGATTTGTATCTTTTGAGGAGTAATAGACTGTTCTGTTAGTTTCCAACCTAAATACTTCCAGGGAGCAGTCTCTTGTATTTTTGATTCGGATATTACCAGTCCAGCCTTTTTGATCTCAACAACAATACAATCACGGGTCTCTTCCATCTGTTTTTGTGTTGGTGCTGCAATGAGCAAATCGTCCATGTAGTGGAGAATAACTGACTGTGGGAACTGTGCGCGGACTGGAGACAGCACGCGGGCCACAAAATATTGACAGATAGTCGGCGAATTTCTCATCCCTTGTGGCAAAACTAACCAATGGTATCTCTGGAGTGGTTCTTGTAAGTTTGTGCTTGGAACGGAAAAGGCAAAACGAGGAGCGTCATCCGGATGCAGTGGGATGTTGAAGAAACAGTCTTTTAGGTCAATGATTACAAGTGGCCAGTTTCTCGGGATCATAGAAAGGTTAGGCAGGCCAGGTTGGAGAGGCCCCATGTTCTCAATTACTGCATTGATCTTTCTGAGATCATGTAACAATCGCCAAGTGTCAGAAGTTTTCTTATGGATCACAAACACAGGTGAATTCCAGGGGCTGTTAGTGGGCTTAATGTGGCCTTTTTGCAGTTGTTCAGCCACTAGTTTTTTGAGGGCACTCAGCTTATTGTCTGGCAGGGGCCACTGGTCGACCCAGACAGGGGTGTCAGTTTTCCAGGTCAGTTTCAGGGTGCTGAGTGCTTTAGTGGCCCCTACGAAAAACCCAGTTCAATTTTTGCTCCCCATTCAGAAAGTAAGTCCCTTCCCCACACTGTGATGGGTTTCTGCACTACATAGGGACGGATTGACGCTCTCTTCTTGTCAGGCCCTGTGATGTTGATCAAAGATTCACTTTGCAAGCAGGGAGTGACACCTCCAATGCCTGTGAGAGTACCTGGGGGAATGACCAACTTCCAGTCTGTTGGCCAACAGTAAGAAGAGATCACAGAAACATCCGCCCCCGTATCAATCATCCCCTTGATGTAAACTTGAACCCCACCATTTGACAATTCACAAGTTAGCATTGGTCGTTGCTGACTTATGTGTTGAACCCATAGAACTTCAGGATTTTCAGAAGCAACGGGGAAACAGCGTGGTGGCATTTGATCCATAGTCCCCATAGGCAGTGCTATAGCAATAGCTATAGGGGTTCTAGGTGGAATATGCAACGGGGGGTAGCAGGCATTGGCTAGCACCAGTAATTCTTCACTGCAGTTAACAGACATTACACAAGGCAAAACAAGCAGTCCCAAGATGCTATTCCTTTCTTTACCAACAACTAAAAAGTCTTGTCGTTGTTGTGAAGGCCCAGTAATCCCTGTTGAAATATAGTCATAGCCATCATCCTTTAAAAAGGTTGTTGGCTTGGAGGTTGCCAAAGTGCACCAGGTCCCTGGGGGTAGTAGGCTTGGGTCATAACTTGGGATTGTGCTGGTGATGAAGCGAAGAGCTTCTGGGTCGGGGTATTCACAAATTTTGCCTCGGGAGCTTGGGGTGCCATTACTTGTTTCATCGCGCGATGGCGTTGCGCGCTCACCTTGGAGTTTTTTGGATTGTATTTCCTGCTTACATCTTGTCTGGATCGACACTGCCAGGCGTGATGTTTTCCCTTCTTGCAGATAGAGCAGCGATCGGTGGCTTGTGCACTTCGTGCGACCTCTGGGCAATCCCTCATGATGTGGCCAGGTTTTTTACAGAAGTAGCAAGGTCCTGGAGGTGCAGCAGCTTGCATGACAGCTACAGTGTTGTCTCTTTGCTGGGAACTTAGATGCAAGGCAGTTAGGATTTCAGTAAGTTTTTGGTCTCGTGCTTCTGCTTGTGCTGCTTGTGCTTCTGCTTGCGCTGCCTGTGCTGTAAGAGCCCTTTCAATTTTCTCTCCTAGAGTTTCTCCAAGTTCATTTACTCGAACTGTTGCTACATGCTGTGGGCTCCCAATTTTGCTGCAGGCATCAATCATTTCAGGCACTGTAGGTCTTTCTTTTCCCAGGGCTTTGATGACTCTCTTGCATTCCACGTTTGCATTATTTTCAATGATGTCCCGTATCACTATTGGACGGGCTATATCATCACCGCATTGTCTTTCTGCTGCTTGGATCACCCGGTCCACAAATGAGGTGAATGGTTCAGATGACTCTTGACTAATTAGATTGTAGGCTTTTTCAAAAGTTCCTGCAGGCTGAACTTGCAAAAAAGCTTTGCGAGCCATCTTTTTTATGTCATCTAACACCATTCTGGGTAAATTCACTTGATTTTCATTCTGGTCATCAGGTGGATCACCTATCAATTTAGACAGGGTGAGGGCACGAAGGTCTGCATCAGTACATTGTCTATAAGTGTTTAGTACCCCTGTAAGCAGTCTCTTCCATTTAAGTTCCCATAGTATATACTGTGAGTCTGTAAGAATTATAGCAGCAAGATTTTTACAGTCATTTGGTGTGAGTGTATGTCCTTCCAGGGTACTTTTCAGCAGTTGTCTAAAATATGGAGAGGAGATACCATTGTCCTTTATTGCTTTTCGCAATTCTTTCACCTCATGAGATGGGATAGCTGTCCAAGTTCTGGGACCACCGGCTTGCTGGCTGAATACCACAGGCAGTGCTATAGGGTTTAGGCTTTCCTCTTTGCAAATGTCACGTGTTATTTGATTCCAGTCTGTCAGTTGAAGATTGTCAGAACTTTTCTGGGGATTTTCTAAATTTGTGATTGATGCTGGTGACTTTTCAGCATTAAGAGGGTTGGCATTTGGAAATGCAATACAGTTCTCCATGTGTGTCACATTCGACCCTCCCCCTTCTCGTTGCACGGTTTGTGTGCTTGGTTGTAGTCCAGTCCTGCTTGGTCCAGGTGCAGGATGCGGTGGCTGCAGCACGGTACCCAGTGGCGATGGAGGCAGGTGAAGGGTGGCTGGAGGCTGCGTCTGCGCAGGAGCTGCTGGTGGCTGTAGCGTTGGGGTTTCCAGAGGCTGTGCGAGGCGCGCTGCAGTGGGGGCCACTTGTGATGAGGATGTAACAGGCTCCGGCTGGGCTGGTGGTGTGGGCGGAGACACTTGTAGATGCGGTGATCCCGGAAGTTGTGGCGGCGCGGGCTGGTGTCCTGCGGCTGGAATTGGGAGCGGTGGTGCTGGCGTGGGAGGGCACGGTGATGTCGGCTGGGGGTAGACTGCAGCATGGAGCGTGTGGGAACCGGGAGGCTGGATCAAAGGCGCGGCGGAGGCGGCGTGGGGGGGCGGCGGTGGTGTCGCGGCGTGAGGCAGGACTTCT